>NC_141346.1:39387354-40616104 GCF_057382095.1 Aulonocara sp. 'chitande type north' Nkhata Bay | reverse complement strand
ACTCAATATTCCAGTTCTGATGTCTGTTCATTTCCACAAGAAAGTCACATAAAGTCATCTGATCCACATGCTACGCTTCCTTAGATGAGCCCCTCAAACCTCATGAATTGCTGATGTATTGCAGGTTTAACAGAGCAGCTCCAGTTCTTCCAGTTATAATGCCTTTCAAATGCTGATCCAGGATGCCCTTGCCACAACACAACCTGCAAAGCCGAGAAAGCCTCAGGACAGAGTGGGTTGCATAAGACACTAACAGAGAGCAGAGAAGAGAGCAAAGCTCTATTGGATAACTGCCTGGCTTTTTCCACACCACTTGACCCTGGCACATACAGACGACCCCCCACCCCTTTCCTCTTCTCCTCCACCTTTTTCCTCCTTCTTAGCACCGGCAAATGAAGTGTCCTAGCTCTCGGCTCTGATCCTGAGAACCTATGACAGCCAAAGCCTTCCTCCTCTCTGAAGTAAGCCTTCGCAGTGATAGGCTAGTTTACTATTCCCCACTCCAGCGCAAGCCGCAAGGCATGGACACAGCTGAGACAAAAGCCCTGTGACTGCAGTGAATAGAAAGAGTGAGCTAAATAATAGGAAAGAAAAAAGGGTGCTTGACCTTACCTGCCAGAATCTCCCTTTAAGTGTACTTTAGCTTAGAAACTCTGCACTCTCACGCAGGGATTTAATACGGGAAAGACAGAAAACAAAAGCCAGGACAATTAACTTAGCATGCTTTAAAAATGTATCTTTTTTTTTTTTACTAAATTCTGATAAGTCATGTTCCATAAAGTTGTTTTTTTTCCATGTTAATAAATCATGCATTAATGTATTCTATTTAAAACCACAGTAACCCTTTTATTATATTTTAAAAGATTACACCCATAAAAAATAGATTTTTATGGACTCATTAGTAAGTGTTAATTGAACATTGCTTATTTACTACAACGTGTACAAATAAAACAGTTAGAAATGTCAAATACTTAAATCAATAATGTTTAATGAATGGTCGTAACATTAGCATCTATTAATTCTTCATATTTCAGTAATGAGTGATAAGGATTCTCTCTGTAATTCACCTATATTGTATATAAGAAAGTAAGAAGCCTTTTATTATTAATGTCTTTAAGATTAATTAAGCCCTTAATCGAACATATATGTTAATGTTAACATCTGTTATGCAGTAAGCCCTTTATAATGTATGCTTTCATGGTAAGGTGGCACTAGAGCTTATTGTTAAACATATAGCACTCACCGATGATCCGCTTGTTTTGTTCCAGCCCACGACTCTGACCGACCACCTGATACAACCCGTGTAGCCTTTACAAGGCTCCTTACAAACAGATTGTCATCAATCCAAAGTGGTAAGGCAATCATGTCTCTCTAAGACAGATTGCTCTGTTAAGGTGCTTCATAATTTAACATCCTTCTCGTTCTTCATCTCCCTTCAAACCCCCTCCACATGCACCTCCTCTCCCCCCATCAGCCTGGCAAACTCACGCTGAGTTCCTCAAAATGCATTAAATTATGATGTGTCATGAAAGTAATTCTCTCTGCAGGGCATGAATCACATGACAAATTCCTCTCCAACCTTACCTTTGACACACTGTGTGCACATCGCAGGTTAATAGATTAAAATTAGCTTCAAGTTCCTTAAATTATTGACCCTGGCCCTGTTTTTTTTCTTACTTTCTTTTTTTTTTGCTTCCTGCCAGCAATCAGTTTACAGGGAGTGGTTCGTGCTAATGCTAAATGGAAGTGTGGAGGGAGGAATGGTTGGGGTACTTTACTTCACCTCGCTGTCAAACTGGCCCGTTAGTCTTTCCTAAAGACTTTTTGTCGAGCCCGGAGGAAGTGAATGGATGGGTAGGTCGGACTTAAGTTTCAGCAGCGCAACACTACATCAATGAAATGGCTTGTTGGTGCACTCTTAATAATGTACCTTTAAAAATTCATGGATGGAATTTGAATTAATTCAATTTTTAATAACCAGCATTTATTATTAAGCCTTTCCAATGAATATTTCACATCTTATTAACAGGATAGAGTCTTAAGACTTTCTTTGCCACACAACAGATTTTCCCTTAACTCGTGTTTACCCACGACAAACCCATTCCATTCCAGTCTCTGGTGAATTTATTCAGATACAATGAAAAGATTGGAACACACGGTGCTCGTATTAAAAGGACATTCCTGCCAGTGCCAATTGATGTGCTTTATTAGGTCTGAATATGCGCTGTATCTCTCTCTCTGGCTGAAAATTTCAAGTCATCTGCAATGTGCAGTGGTATGAAATTATGCTTGCCCTTCAATGTGGAATACATCTGAATGCCAGATGATATATTTTCAGCTTGAGAGTTCTTCGGCCTCTTTTAAGCTGAATCTTTTTGGATCTAAATGCCTCTTTAGCAAAACATATACTCGAGTCATTTTGGTTCTGTTAGCTGGAAGGTTTAATTGAACTTTTCTGTATCAATTCTGTGCAACCTGCAGCAGAAACAAACGCTGCATTTTCTCTTTAATATCCAACTTCTTGGCTGTCTCCATAGACCTTGAAGATACCACAGGCTGTTTTCATGGATGTCATACTGTTTTCGCTCAGTTTTTTTTCCCCCTCCTCTCAGGCGACAGAACATCTTTGTTTATGTGATGATATCCTCCTAGAGGGTCAGATCACCTGCGTTTGTATACACAGGTCAGATCAGTGGGGAGTTGTCACCAGCTCTCGGTGTCTCTAATGAACTCCAGCCGTTTGACTGACAGATGGGTTATAGGCCGGGAGTAAACTGCAGAGCGACGTGCCGAGCTGCTGCGTTTGTGTGTGACTGATTGGATACATTCTTAATGAAGACACACACACACACTGCACAGTGTCACAGATCTGTTTGAGGGTATGTTGGAATTGCAGCACTTCTGTGTGTCACGCGTAAATGTTTGTGTAGTGCTATTTACAAGCGCAGAAGAGAGAGAAACACACTGTATTTGCAAATGTGTTTTGTGTGATAGTGTTCTCAGCTAGCTCGTACCCCAGAGGGCCACCTCTCCAGCTGCTATGGAGTAAGTGTAAAAACTATGGATCATCTAACTAACAAAAATAAATGAAGACATTAAAACACCTGCTTATAGTATATATAGTAAGGTGGTTTTTCTTTGTTTGTTTTTTTAAACTTAAGAAAAATGCAGAAGCAGTGCATCATCATCATTCAACAGTTTGTAGAACCACCTTTATCAGGAATAACTTGAATAAATGATTTTCTGTAACACTTTTTTCAGCCATTCTGGTGCAGATTTACTGCTGTCCTTGGGTTCATTGTCCTGCCCATGACCCATTTTAGCCCAAATATTAGCTGACAGACAGGTGGCTTCACATTTGACTCTAGAAAGCTTTAGTATACAGAGGTGTTCATGACTGTCAGTGACTGCAAGGTATCCAGGTTCTGTGGCTAAAAAGAAGCCCAAATCATCACCCCTGCACCAACAGAGTTTACCATTTAACATGCTAACTGAGATGTAGCTTTTGGGATTTGTGTACTTTCTCTGAGCCTTGCACGGTCTTACCTTGGAGGGAATTTGGTGGGTCACTCCTGTGAAGATTCTCAACGGTCTTTTCCTCTTGTAATGTTTCTCACTTTTGAATGATGGACTATGTTTTCTTCTTGGGGTTTTGTTAACACATACCTGAATGCTCTAGAACACAGCTTGGGCTTTTACAGAGACGCTCACGTTTGCAGATGATCAAGTGTATTTCATCACCAGTATCTGTTTCAAACAATATTTTATCATTTAACATTTTTACATGTATATTGTATAATGTATATATTATACAATATATACTCCTTAACTCCTTAACTGAAGTTAGAGCACTAAAATAAGAAATCCTACAGGAACATCTTTATTGATTCTTGATATTGTAGCGATTAGTTGTCATCAGGAGATTCAATTCAGTTTTATTTAATTCCCAAATCACAACAACAGTCGCTTTAAGGCGCTTTACATTGTAAGGTAGACCCTACAATGCTGTTTGGGGTGAGAGAAGGAAGACATGATAAAAAAGACATGCTGTGGAAGAGAGCAAGTACGATTCAGTGCAGAGCGGTCAATTAACACATAGTGAGTAAGAAAGGTGAAAAAGAAATCCTCACTAAATCACGGGAATCCCCCAGCAGCATTCAATTTTGGATTTAACAGGGAGCCAATGAAGATCAGACATGCGATGCTCATATCTCCGAACAGCAGACAACAATGTAACATTATAAGCTAACATTATGCCAGCAAATTTTCTCTCTTTAAGTACTGTTCCTCTGATAAAAACTTTTATTATATTCTCATATCATATGAACGTTTATTTGCTAAGTGCAAGTTTGTCCACATTAGATCTATCTTTAAAAAGGTTTAAGTAATAGCAGCGAACTGGAGCTAACAGTAGCTAACAGGGATAAAGACTGTAATGTTTGTCGACAGAAAAACATGGATACACTGTCATCAATCACACATGAGCTTGCTGCTTTTTCCACAATGTAAAGAATAATATACAGAGAAGTGTCAATATAATGCTGTAATAAAAATCAGGTAACTACCTTAGCAGTGACCAGTGACCTTGGTCCACTTATTCCAGTGACTGCGGTCTGTACCCATCTTGAAACAAACTACTAATAAAGATCCAAACTTTTGTAGGGCTTGAGATTTCGCCCGGTGTAATTTGAGGTGTTGTTGATAACATAATGATACAGTGTAACTCGTGTGGCATGCTGTCAGGGAGAGTGCCGGGGTTGCATTTAACATCAGTAAACACACTCGGAGGGACTAAGTAAACATCCATCTTCAGCCCCCCACCTTCCCCAGTTTCTTCACATAACAAGCGAGATGCTTGCCATGCAAGTGTTTTACTACCTCTGAGAGAATATATGCACTTGTTTGTTTTCTCATATTTGCCATAGTTTATCGCATCTACATAAGGTTTAGTAGGTTTTTTAGACACTTGGATTGCTACGCATCCAATATGGTCGACAAATAAATGTCACGTGATAAGTGATCATGTGCCTGCAAAATCTCAATAGAGTTCGGCACCACTCGTGGTGAGTGAGGAAAGTTTGGCCACAATGAAACACGGAGGTTTCTATTTCTGCCTAATTACTTGCATATGAATATAGCTATTTATGGCTATTTATAGTTTAGTTGTTTATGGGTAGTGCAAGGAGAACACAGACTGACATTTTAATAACAATACATAAAATCAGTATTATTCTTACTTCTTTAATGGTATGTCTACATAGGCAATTTGAATAATTGGAAGGACCCTTGGTAACCTTGGCAACTGAAGTATAAACACCGATCTTCTGAATCAAAAGTACATATGAAAGTACATCTTCACTTCAATTTAGTCTTTTTGTGTACCACTTCACCACTTCAGGTACAACCACTATTTTTAGATTGCTTGTACACAGTAGTACGGAAACCTAGGCTCACCCCATAGAAACTTTGTGCAGTTTTGTTATATTTGAACAAGCAAATACTAGATAATCTTTGAAACTGTCTACAGATACAGATGATTCGCTAAAGAAAATGTCACACAACTGACATTTTGTAGTCATTTTGATTCGTTAATTTTTTAAAAGTGGACTAGTCACATGGAAAGAGTAAAAACACCCACCTTTCAGACCTTAAAAACATTATAAAATTGCAATGAGGGATCCAGATCACTAGATAAGAATCTCCTTTCAGAATAACAGGTGGAAAAGGTTTTGTTTAAACACCCAACATATAAGGTCTGTAGTTAACGTCGATATAAAAGTAAAGTATGTGTAGATATGGTATGCCAAGATCTAAAGAACTCTATAAGCAGTTAGAAAAAACTGTTTGTGAATGCCTTTTGTCATGATGCCAGAACAACAGGGCTTAAAGCCTTTACACAACAGAACTAAGCTCGATTTACCGGATAGGAAGAAACAGAACAGACCAATCAGATTAATGCATTTGGCAACATTTAGCACAAAATGCACAAAATCTTAACAATGATCAACATATTCTCTATACTCTATTAATCGACTACATATCAAGCCTTCAAGCTAGCTGTAGTCAAACGAGTACTTATAAAGAGATCACTGGACCCAGCTATCTTAGATAATTATTCAACATGTGATAATTAGCCAACCTTCCTTTTATCTAAAAAATTCTTGAAAGAGTAGTTGTAAAACAGCTAACAGATCATCTGCAGAGGAAGAGTTTCAGTCAGGTTTCAGAGATCATCACAATACAGAAACCGCTTCAGTGAAGGTTACAAATGATCTTTTTATGGCCTTTGACAGTGGACAGTGGTTTGAATCATATCCATCTAACAGACTAAGGTTAATTATGGAGTTCCACAGGGTTCTGTGCTAGGACCAATTCTCTTTACATTATACATGCTTCCCATAGCCATATCAATACCATGCAGATGATACCCAACTTTATCTAACCATGAAGCCAGATAACACACACCAATTAGCTGAACTGCAGAAATGTCTTAAAAGTACAAAGACCAAGATGACCTCTAATTTCCTGCTTCAAACAACAGATAAAGCTGAGGTTATTGTACTGAGCCCTAAAAATCTTGGAAATGGTATCTAACCGGCTGCGTACTCTGGATGGCATTACCTTGGTCTCGATGAATGCTATGAGGAATCTTGGAATCATTTTTGAGCAGGATGTCTCTCAATGGGACTGCTTTCTTCCATAGTTCACTATTATGAAGCTGTACTAAAAACTCCCTGAAATCCTGAAATACCTTCAATTGATCCATAAAACAGCAGCAAGAGTACTGATAGGGACTAGCAAGAGGGAGCATACTTCTCCCATACTGGTTTCTCTTCATTTCAGTTCAAATCACATTGAATTGAACTGAACACAGTTTCAACTCCTGGAGCAAACCATGAAATTCTCCCTGCTGCTGCCTTCTACTGAGAAATGGACGAACCCAGAATCTCTGTTTCTACTTTTTTTTGTTTAGAAGCATCAGGACCAGTTCATTATCGCTTGATCTCAACTCCATTTGTGTTTTTAAGGGAAAAATATTCCATTGAAACGCTATATTTTAGGTGAAAAATACTGAATTTTATGTCTCATATAACTCAAGGAGGAGTTTCCTTTCGAGGAACAGGTCGTGTTTCACCAGCATATCAAGTCTGTTCTTGTGCCTTCACTGGAGGGGAAAGGCAGGCTATATCCAAAGGCCAACGAACGATGATGGAGAGTGGGTAAACAGGTGGGTTTAAGGTGTTTCAGTTGAGCGAAAGATTCCTTTAGTTTGCGGGAGGCGAACAACTTGGAATTACCAGATGAGTTTTCCTTTTATAGGTGAAAACAGCTTGAAAACTGCAATCAAAGAAATTAGTAGAAGTGAGGACAAGAGAACAAAGTCAAGACTCTGAAGGGAACAGATCACCCAGTTACTTAGCCTGATCAAAACCACACAGGTGATAGGTGGAAAACCTGAAAACCAGAGTGTAAAGTCTACTGTAAGGAAAGAAAACTGAACCAAAAATAAGTCTCCAAATGTCATTCAGTAGACGCACTATAATCACAAAGTGACTGCACAAATTTATCCTGCATGGGAGATGTGCCGGACTTCTGTCCAAAAAGAACATTAGAGCAAAAGTAGAGTTTTGGTAATAAATACAAAGCGGACTATTGTTCTCTGGACAGATGAATCAAAGATAAAGTTGTTTGGCCAGTAAACAGCAGAAGTGTTTGGCACGCATCCAGCACAGCTTTTCAGGAGGAGAATCTCATATCAGTTGTGAAGTATGGTGGTTTCATGTGCTAGACTATGAATTCTAATGAAATGAAGATGAACCAAATGTAGACCTTTCACAGGACAGCAATCTTAAGCACATAGCAAACCCACGGAGGACTGCCTCAAAAAAAAGGTTTGGAGAGGCCAAATCAAAGCCCACATTTGAATCCCACTGAAAAGTTGTGGGAGGATTTAAATGGGACGTTACATTCAAGGAAATGTAACGCCCCCAAAAGCCCACTTGACCAGTTGATGTCAGAGACTGGAAGCTATTTCTAAGGTGCTAAGGTGGGGAAAGTAGAGCACGGTTTCTAAAGCCAACGGTAAATTCGATTTTTAAACAAATAAATAAATTATTGCCGCTGCTAATCGAGTGCCCTTGACTATTATCCATATCTGTGGGAATTATTTTCAAGAGGATGAATGATTTGCTTTTTTTCAAATGTGCCACATAACCTAAAACACATTTCCCTAGAGACTTACATTTTTCACACTACTCCACAGTGTGTGTGTGTGTGTGTGTGTGTGTACTACAGTGAATGGTTTAAGTTCTTTGAAGTTTACAGTTCTTTTCAGTCATTCCTTATTAGTCATTCAGTACATTTAGATGGATCTGATTAGTGAAAAAAGCATGAAAACAAGCCAAAGTTATAGATATATATGCAACACACAGAACAAGGAGCAATGGCAGAAAGTAACTTTAAAATCAATGCGAGAAAGGTTGTGCTATGCAGCTGAAAATGACATGGTTAAGAAAACTGCATCTGGCCTTTTATAGTTTAAATGAAGGCTTTACCAACAGCCTGGAATTACTATTGTAAAAAAAAGAAATACATAAAAGTAAAACGACTAAATCAATTGGTTTTCATTTTGTATGTACGTAATAGACTTGCAACTACTGGCCTCCTGTTGTAGTATCAAATCCTTACAGTACTTGTTTTTCACAGCGTGAACTTTGTCCTCCCTCTTTAAATCTGCAATCTAGACGGCGCATTCGACGCACAGGACTGTCCTTGGAAAAAGCATCACTCATATCTTTTATCAAAACAACTCTTTTGGCAGCTGACTCCGGGGAATCCAGGGCAATATAACAGAAAATAGTCAACATCTCATACTGTCGCTGTTCTGCTGCCACGTGTCCTTTTTCTTTTAACTCTTTCATTTTTTTTTTCATTTTCCTCCTTTAATGACGAATACTCTAACCTCAGGTGTGTAGTACCTCAATCTGTGCGGCTTTGTTGTCTTGTCAGTGTCATGACTTTGAAGTCATATTTTATGTTGCACAATGCTCATTTCCTTTCTTTTCATATTTATTTATTTATTTATTTCCCGTGGCAGTCCAATATCATTATTTCCCCCCTCGAATGAAAGAGAATGAAATGATGACGATAAAAGAAGAAAAAGAAAGCAAAGAAACCGAGCCCGTGCCAACTTTTCTTCCGGTTCTCGACTCGTCTGAAAATTCAGTTACTCTTTCAATTATTCTAAACTAGAAAATATCTCTCCAAAGGGGTGACAACACTGACAAAGCTAGTGTAACATCTATCAGCATGGAAATAATTTGATGTCAGTCACTTTTTATTTGTTGCATATCAAGGATAGTGGTGCTGGAATTGATTCGCCGTGACATATTTTGGGAGGCGGCGAAGGGGACGAGACGCGAGGAAATGAGAAAAAGGTTGTGATGTACTATGCAGCGATCCCTTTATTCTGTCCCTCAGCTTAATTGGAGTAGCCTAGCAAGTGCTTTACATAGCCCGTCAAATTGTTAGCAGTGAAAACAGAGACTTTTCAATGTTGTCTTCTTAAGAATTCTAAAGGTGTTGCGTTGCCCCCTCAAGGCAATGACGCAGCTTTGACTGAATTCCACAAAATGGCAGCCGCCGTTCAAAGCAGCTCGTCTTTTGGGGTTTGACTGGCTGACTGGAGTCCAGACGATTCAACATCACAGTACATTGGTTTACAGCAAGCTCTCGATTTGATTTGATGTTGCTCCGGCCCGGTTCATTGCAAAGATCTGAAGCCGGAGCAGAGACTGAACTGGAGAGGTTATCTTCTTGTCTGTGTGCTGCAGGTGTAGCTGGCACTAGACTCTGACGTGTGATATTTAGAGTTTCACTCTGCGAAACAAGCTGTGGACATAAACGCACATTAGCACTAACATTGCAGGTGCAATCGTAAACGTGCTTGCTGTTTTTCTTAGTCATGAACGCACAGTACAGTGTGCTGTATTCCTCGCTGTAATGACTCTGTTTCATTCTTTGTCCGTGGCTGTCCGACTCTGACTGCTGTTAGCGCTGCAGCTGCTGTGTTAACGGCAGATAAATGGCACCGCTCGTAGTTTAGATTACATTATATCTCCAATCAAGAGGTAATGGCCGTTGTCATGGCAACTAAATCGAACAGGCAGAGGAGGGCAGGCGGCGTGAGCGAGGTTGAATATGCCAGGACTTGAAATACATTACATGTGCAAAAGTCTTCAGCCACCCCTCATTTCTTTAGATTTTGTTTCCAGCAGCCAGACTTTCAACATCTCCACTGGACAAGCGAATGAAAAAAGGGCTATCTAAAGCAGATGACCACTATCTGAAAGTAATTTCCTTAAGAAATAGGAAAGAAAATCCAGCAAAGACCTGACACGGGACCTGAGAGATGCGCCAGACCCCTCAGTCGATCCATCTACTGTTCGTTGAAGCCTCATCAGAAATGGTCTCAGTGGAAGGCTGGCTGTCAAGAAGCCACTCTTAAGAAAGTGTGGGGTATGTCAATTTACACAAGAACTGGACTGAAAATCAGTGAAACAGGTCTGATGGTGTGATGAATCCATCAGACCTGTTGTTCATATGTACGGAGGAGGGTAGGGAAGAGGTACAACAGTGAGTGTGTATCTGTAAAAGTACAATGACATCTAGAAAGCGCCCGATTGGCAATGGTTTTTATGCAACAATGTTGCAGAAAATGTAGCACAAACTCACTGCCAATGCAGTAAAACCATACGTGGATAGAAAAAACACACAGTGGGACACTAACAGTCATGGATTAGCCTCCTAAGAGCCCTAACCCTAACCCTCAGTATTACTGAAGCAGTTTGGGATCATCTTTACAGAGAGTAGAACCAAAAGCAGCAAATATCCAAAGAAGAGCTTTGAATGTCCCTCAAAAGGAGAACTACTCGTGAAGACTACTTAAAGAAACAAAAAGAAAGCTGCCTCAGGCTGTGCTGACAAATACAGGTGGTTACGCCAAATGTTGATTTTCAAGCTTGTTAGAATTGTGTAAACTGTATTTTTGCCGTTATATACTGTAATTCCATATATATTTGCACGTTTCAATAAATTGTTGCGCCTATTTCCCATTTTCCTAGCAATCCCCTCTAACTTTAATAGAATAAGAAAACAAAATTCATGTTGTAATAAAAAATAAAAATGCATACTAACTGACTTATACAGGCCACACAAACATATACTGGTCCAAACAGATCCTTGTATCTGGGCCAAGCAGTTTAGGATGAATTATTGAATCTCATTCTTTTCATACTTCTTTTTTTATACATATCTGAAAAACTTCCACCCCTCCGGTTACTCTATACTGACAAACAAAACATGTCTGACTACCTCCTTTCAGGACTGTCTTTTATTCCTCCATTTGCGCTAACCCTCGCGGACTGACTTCAGGACAAAGATTCAGCACACACTGAACTGACAGCATGAAAGGCTTGATAATGTTTGCCCCCGCAAGATACCGATACATTTTATTGGACTGCTTTGTTTCACATGACCTGATGTAATGTGACAGGAAAGTGTGGGATTGTGTTGAACCAAGAAATGTGTTTGTAATACAGATGAGCTGTCTGACTGTTCTTTCTGGAAGTCGAGTTCTCGTGGAATAAAGACTACGACCTGAGTCCACGGTGGATTCCTCTGTCGCTGTGCTCCTGTGTGCACATCATATTGCATTCATGACAGTGCCACGGCCATATTTAAGCCTGCAGACATTCAGAGATCCTGCTCTAGAAAGGCAGGAAAATAATATCTAAATTCTCTTAACCAGAGTTGGTCAAGGATCACTTACTGTAATTCAGTATAATTGCAGGGTTTATAACTGACGTGTGTTTGGACTGAACTCTTTCTGCATGACAGCTGTCTCACGGACGCCTCCAGCCCAGGCCCAACAACTTGGACGGAGGAACTGCATGGGTGCTAGTTACCTACTTGAATGAGTCCTGGGTTTGTGTTTTTTCCCACCATGACTGAGCAAAAACCAAAAATTCAGGTTTGTCAGTTTCACTGAATAAAATACAATAGCTCTGACTCTTGAGCTGTAGCGCTGTTCTCTTTTTCTCTGAGGCCATTTTACATGCTGTTTTCATGACATGGTAATAACTACTTTCCCCTTTCACGTGGTATTTAACTGAGTAATTTATTAACTACTTCTCAACATTTGAATCAGCCTCTCAGATCAAACGATGGTATGTCCCCTCGAGGGACTGCCACATCGTACGAGACAAAGGTCACGTGACAAATGCATACAGCAGAAATACGCCGTTACTTCTGCAGTCAGGAAGTGATTAATGCCAGTACAGTAGGTCACATAGTTTGCATGGTTCCTGAAATGCTTCTGTAATTTCTGTTTCTTATGAGCAGTTTAAGATCTAATTACATTTTATTGAATGTAGCATACATATGAATGTAAAAACATGCATTTTTACTTAAAGTCATTGTGGCTTTGCAACTTCAAATCCTAGAATCCACATCTGCTCGATGTCCCCTTTAGTGCTCAGTGTCTCGTCTTGCGACTTCCACCAATCATAAACCAAATAAAAGATGGGCGTAGCTATCGTGGCTCCACCCCTTAATCTTTGAAACCACGGTTGCCATCTTGGTTTCAGAAAAGAAAAAAAAAAAACAGTGACAAGGAGGGGCGGGTCTAACTGTGAAACTGGATGCTTATCGGCCAATGATTTGTGATTAACACATCGTTAGCCAATGAGTGTACAGTTTCATAGCATAGATAATCGTTCATTTTATAGTAGCCAAAGAAAACTTTTCAATTCAGCACGACCCAAAACAAGTGAATGAGTCCATATACTTAGCAGGGAAGTATTTACAGAGGTCAAGACAGAAAGCTATTTATCCATAGACATTTACAGGACCGCAAAACTTTGTGTAACTACAACTATCGCCATCTGATGGCCAAACAGTAGAATGCAGGTTAAAGGCAGTTTTCTGACCAAGAAGCAACATCCATGGATTTTATTATGTTGAAATGCATGAAAGCATTGCTACGTAGTGTTCCTAATTGTTTAAACATTTTTTTAATATGTTAAAGAAATTATCTGGAATTTTAATTCAACATATTTTTGTTTTTTTAATTGGTGGAATGGCTCTACTTAAAAATACTGTTTCTCTTTTCTGAGTGTCTGCCTGGTAAATAAATGCTAATCACTGAAGCAGAGGTGGAAATACACATGCAGACAGTACAGTATATTATCTCTGACGAATTGGCCAGAGAGGTGTTGTTTCGTATTATAAATTCACGCATTAAAAGCCAGTCTCTTTACAAGCTGTTTTTCAATTATGGATATTTTTTTATGGTCAAAACAGCAGATGCCAGGACGTAAAAATAAAAAAATGCAGAGAGTGAAGGATAGTTTCACCGTATCTACATTTGTGTGATTTTAAAAGGTGTGTTTACTTATTCAAGCAATTTCTAAAACATCTTCATTTGCACAATGTCTTTAATAAACACCATTTTCAGACCTTGACATTTACTTTACTGTTTTCATCCAATCAATGACAATAACTCTTTCAAAACTAGGAATAACTGCTTATGTAAACATCGAGGACGAGATCCACGGTGCTGCTGACATCTGACTTGTCAGTCTAAATTCCACTGCAGCACAGATTCCCCCCCCCCCCCCCCCCCCCTTTTTCTTTTCTGCTGGCAAGCGACAACAATGCGCATTTATCTCCTGCTTTTCTTTTTAACCGCTCCCACACACTCCTCTCTCTCTCTCTCCCGTCGTCTTCCTCTATCGCACTTGCGAGAAAAGATTACCTCAGGTCTCACCTTTCAAAATTTTGAGAAGAAGCTTGCAACCTTGACAGAAGCTCTAAACATTTTACCCCCGTGTAAATATTAGGCTTTGTGCGAGATTTAAATCTTGGAGGCAGCCGACGACACAGAGCCGGAGGGCAAACATGCAAATCTTGATTAACTTGTGTAGTGCCTATGTACAGATCTTTCTTTTTTCTTTTTCCTTCTCTCACTGCATAAATATGCTGCTTATCTATACACTGTATCTTGTATGTTTCATCTTGTTTTATTTCATAATTTAAAGAAATGCCACTTCAGAAGAAGGAGAGGAATGAGGCAGGGAACAATGGAAAAAGAGGAGTAGAAGAAGGCTGCTGAGAGTGACTATAGCATTACTGAGTATGAACATGATTGAAATTTTATCTTGCCCAATGTCATGAGGAAGTTTACAATGTTCCTAATATACTGTCAGATAGGTAATAGAATATGATTTCAAAGGGTTTCAAATGCACTCCTGTGTACCACGTCCATTCACAGTCACTCTGATAGAATGTTATTGGTGGGAATATACTATATCCAATATCTGTACTCAGGCAGCAGAGAGCATAAAATAAACCTTTAATCACCGAAGAGTGAATGCAATGTCCACAGAGCTGCTAAGCTGTCCAGATAAAGGGGCATTGTGTGTATGTGTGTGCCTCTGTCAGTGTGAGCTCATGTATTTTACATTATTTTGCCTGCTGCTGTCTATGTTTGTGTAGTACTGTGAATTCACAAGAGTCGTTTCTGTCTGTAACTTGAGCATGGATTAAATATTGTGGGCAAAGACTGCGGGAAAAATCACACAAAAATTTCACGCAGCAGTGAAAGGGTGGACAAGCTCATTTTGGTTGGGCAACTGGTGGTAGAGTGGGTCACTTAACAGTTAGAAGGTCCAAGGCATGTCAAGGTACCTTGGGTAAGATGCTGGACCCAAAAGCTTTGAGGTATAGATAAAAGCGCTGTATGAATGTGTATGTGACTGGTTCAGTGAGACCTAGAAAGTAGAAAGGTGTTATTTTCTAAAGGCGTAGGGTATTGTTACAGAAAATTCATTCACTTATCTTAGTTTAAGTGTAAAAATTCATCACCAAAAAACCCAAAAAATGAAGTCGACATCAGGCGATGATGAGCTGATCCTGATGTTTCGGAAAAAAGAAAAAGAAGAAGAGGAGATTCTGGGTTTGTCCAATTCTCCAGAGAAGGCAGCAGCAGGAAGAGTTTCACGGTTTGATCCAGGAGCTGAAGCTGTATGACGGCCCCTTTCGTACATATTTCAGGATGTCAGCAGGGCAGTTTGAGCTCCTGTTGGCAGAGTTGGGACCACATCTGAGGAGGCAGAGAAATCATTTCAGAGAGCTGATTGACCCGGAGCAGCGTCTAGCTGTGTGTCTGAAGTAAAATAGTGTTATTTTACTATTCATATATTGTTGTGTATTCAGTATCGGTGCACTTTTGAGCTGTGAGCACAATTGCTGCAAAATGCTGTGGTGTGATTGGCCAGAAAACTGGAAAAAAAATTGAAGAAAAGTTGGAAAAATTCATCTTAATTCGTTCAATGAAATTACACGATCAGTGCAAAAAGGCTGTTTAACAATAGGTGAGTCCAAGAAATACCTTTATGTCTGGTATTCAGGTCTTTTTCCTCCTGTTTTTAAGACTATTTGTGTGTGTGTGTGTGTGTGTGTGTGTGTGTGTGTGTGTGTGTGTGTGTGTGTGTGTGTGTGTGTGTGTGTGTGTGTGTGTGTTTACAGAGTATTTGTGCGATGGCATCCAGTGGAATCGCTTCATTCTGACAGTAACTAATGGACATTCCAGGTTCTAGCTGCCTAGGTAACCTAATGTATTTACCACCCTCTCTTATATCAATCAACAGCATCTCGCTCTGTCATTGGTAGTCGCTCCAATTGCTCAACTCAAAATTGGGGAAATAAAACTGGACCCATCCAGTTTGCGTCACCAGTGGTTACGTCGCCCACTGTCAGCTGAAGTTCCCGAATGTCTTTCTATGGACTGAATTTACTTCCTGTGCATATGATCCCTTGGGAAATACAGCATGATCTTTATCATGTAAGTTATTGCCCATTTGGAGATGTGGCGGAAAGTTTAGGGACTGGCTCCCTTGTGGTTTAGGGAGATGCAGTGGTTAGCAGTGGCGCCTCAGAAGACATCATAGATTCAAATATACTGGCTGAGGATTGCAGGTGCTTCGTGTGCCTCTCCTTCCTACTACAGTTCAAAGAGATACTTTTGAGACTAATTGCCTGCTTTTTCTGTTGTTTTTCTAAAAAATAAACTGTGAACATGAATGGTTGCCTGTCTCTCCCTGTGTTAGCCTTATGACAGACTGGCAACCTGTTCAACAAAGGCATTATTCTTTTATGTCAATAATCAGTAAACTTCCTTAAAAGAAGCATCTGTGAATGTCATTTCTCTTCTATAGTTGCTTTCTTATTTACTTTTACGAGTACAATCAAAACTTATGATCCATACTGTGCATTATGCTGCTTGTATTAGCGCTGCAGTCTGTCACCTGCGATATAGAATTCAGCAAACAAAAATAACGCTTTGACAAACATAGACATCTTGTCTTACAACTGCCTTATCACCGTGTAACCTTTTCATGCAGGGACAGATGTTTCTAATTTGCAGTCAGATTACAAGTGATTTTCATATGCAGGCAGCGTTGCCAAACATAGACGCGTGTATGTTTTCTTTACAAATTCCAGTTGCACTGTAGTGTTTTCTGATTAAAGCCAAAGAGAAAGATTGTGACAGTAGGCATGTAATTTAAAGGGTGTGAATTAAACAGGCGTACGTTTTGACGCAGGCAGGCATCTACACCACCCGTCAACAAACTCACACATGGATGCATAGATGCGCTGACGTATGGCATTATGCACAGACAAAAACAGGTGCCATCTCCTTTGTTTTGGTTAAAACTTTCCAACCCCGCTAGGGCTCTTTCTTTAGCCAAAAAAGGCACAGTAGAAGACACTTGTTGGATGGAAAATAAGTGAGAGAAGTCAGCAAACGGGGGTAAATTGTACCGATTTCCCATCGAGCACTCATACACTGCAAGGAAATACACAGTATCACTAAAAAGCCACTTATTTACCTGCATATAGAGTCCATATTTTCACTTGTCACCGAGCTCATCACATGTGACATGAACAGAGAGTTCCTAATCAAAGGGTGTTTTCAGATACCTGCCCAACTACGCCTTTTGAAAGATGGTTTCATAATGAGAAAGTATAGTTCACAGTGGATGCCTGGCTTCTTTGTCCCCATGACAGGAATAATGCCTACCTTCATTAATTATGACTTAATGAAATACAAAATTGCCCCAGGTGCTGTTTGACTGACAGCTAGTCTTACAACAGAGAAACCCCCTTAAATGTATATAGGCTTCGCAGTACAATGTTACCCTCTAATTGGCAATTTACTGCCCGCTCAATAGCCAGGCTTGCTTTCTCGGTGTCAGTCGACGTATTAGCAATGGTGTTTTTCAACATCCAGATTAATTTCTTAAAAGCCTGCCTTTAAAAACTGTTGGGTTTGCAAATAAAGGGATATGATTTAAGGGGTAGAAAGTGCTCATGTTGGAAGTATTGTGAAAGGGCTCTGAGGAAGTGAGAGAGTGAGAGTGGTTGACAGAGCAAGACAGAGAGGAAGGCGACAGAGCAATGGAGAGAGAGAGAGAGGCCGGCAGCATTAAACTCTAGTGAAATAAATTTGCTTAGCAAGTACTTCTGTTGGAGTCACCTCCGCTCAAAGAGGAGATCAGTCTTGCTGGTTCTGCATTGCCATTTCATCTAATCCCTCTCCATTTTTCATGAGCTTGGGAATCTGTCATTCACAGGCCATTCATTTTAAACACACGTGCCATTAACAAAATACTATAAATACTCTAATTTGGCTTTCTATGGTCTTGAATTGCTAACAGATAAAGGGGAAAGACAGCTTCATTAATAAATCGCTGTTTCACTGATTATTTATGAAGTGATAACACTGAATGGATTTTAAATTATTTTCGTGATCGTTACCGTCCAAACATGAACATTGGCTTTCATATTCCATGACAATAAAAGTAACATGAATGAAAATAGGGCATCTGGATCATTTTCTATAAATCTCGTTTCATAACAAAACCCATGATACCCCTGTCCTCATGTCCTTGACTGTTTGTTTCCACCTGTGTCTCCTCACCCAATCAACCGCTGTGTGAATATACATGTCCACCTGTCCGTGTCATGTTATCTATTGTTTTTTTTTCCCCTTTTCACCCCTAGCTCTACTTATTTTGCTCTGTATTCTGCATTTGGGCTGCCTATAGATCCACATTAGACTTCTTTAATCTGATAGGAAGGTAACAATAACTGCAAATAACCACTTATAAAAAGGTATGCAGAAGACCATCTCTGGAAGCACATCATGTTGAATATTAAAGGAGCTACAGCAGCAGAAAACCACATTGGTTGCCACTCCTGTCATTTAACAACAGGAAACTCAAGCTACAATTCACATAACCCTTTCGCGCATAGTGGTCACTACAGTGTACAGTGAATGCCAGAATTTGGTGTGAATAACATAAAAGTATGGATCCATGCTGCCTTATATCAGTGGCTGAGGCTGCTGTGGTGTATTAGTGTGAGGGATGTTTTTGCTCCATTTTTGGGACCTTTAATACCAACTGATCATCTTTTAAACCCCACAGCCTACCTGAGTATTGTTGCTGACCATGTCCACCTCATTATGACCACAATACGTCATTTTCCATTCCAGAAATACTCAAATGAAGTGGTTTAATCATGTAAGTTTATACTTCTTCTTACTCCTTTTGAATTTGAGTTGCTTATGAACAGACAATAAACAGAACTAGTGAGTAATATATTGGGTATTTTGCTTTGTTGACTATCCATATATGTCATTTTTATTCTTTTAAATGTTCAAAATAAACTCAGATACCCAAAAACTCAATACGTCCACAGTTGCCAGATCTCAGTTTAATAGAGCACCGCTGGGATGTCGTGGAACAGGAGACTCTGCAGCATTTGTCTGATGCTGCCATGTCAACATGGACCAAAATGTCTGAGGAAAGTTTCTACGACCTTGTTTAATCTGTGCTATAAAGAATTAAGGCAGCTCTAAAGACAAAAACATGGGTCCAACCTGATACTAGCACAGTGTAACCAATGAAGTGTCCAATGAGTGTATATTAACTGTTACAAATACATTGTAACCACTGGTTTACAATATGTGCTTTTTAAATGTGTTTGACTTTTGCTTTGTTTTTTTGTGTCTGTGTAATGGTTGATCTCTCCAAGTACTTAAAATGTAAATCAATAAGACGTAAACGATGGATGCCTTTCTTTTGTCTGTTTCGCAGAAACAACCACCGAAGCACAGCATGGCCTTCTAAAAATTCTGGTCCATCCTTCGCTTGTTGTTTGTTGGCAGTGGCCGAAACTTTTTTCTTTTTAGTGCACAGTAATTAAAAGTAGTGTGAGGTGAGTCAGTAGCCTTAATTAGTTTAGTCTTTCTTCTACCTCTCTCGTGGAGTCATTAATGTCGACGTGAACATTTTTCTCTCATTTGAATGCGTAAATAATGAAAGCAGAGTGACAGTTGGGAGGTGAGCTAGTCACAACCTTTTAAAGCAGCGGGAAGGAGGCAATTAACAGGATGTGACAACCCACACGCAAATACACACATGGAGGCGCACAACAAACACTCAAATAGATTCCATACATACTAACATAAAGACCTGCAGCTGTGAACTTTAGACCAGTGTATTGTTTGAGAACTTGGAACAAAAAAAACACAAATTTGCCGTCTGTCACTCCTGATTCACCTCGTGTGTTTTAAATAACAGAAATCACACGTGTGCGACATATCCCAAGCTTGTCAGTTTGTCATTGAGATTTTAATCTTGACTTTATTTTCTGTCACATTGGGTCACCTCATATCGAGCAGCACCCATCCCAGCAGAGAGATAGATGGACGAAAGTTCAATTAACAAATCAAAGCTGTAATTGTTTGGATGCTTCTCTCCTCTATAAATTTAGCAGCGATAATTAATTATAGTGAGTAAAACCACTCATCAGGGAGATGACCCATTAGAGTGTTAGGTAAACAAACCCTTATCTATTATGGGTGAGTGGCTAAGGAATGATGAGAAAAGTTTGATTTTCACACAAAAAAGCCTCGTAGCTTTATTTCAGCCTCAATACAGAGTCAAAATACCAGCAAGTCATCGTGATAAAGTTTTAATTGCATTAGTTATTTTATGTTTATCAGATGACAGAATGAATGTGTTTGCAGTGTTTGCTCATCGGTGAAAGTTTACCTGGCTGTCTTGGTGCTTTTGTTGTCTATATTAATTAAGCCGATTTTGTCCACTGTCTTGATCTTTCTTTCATAATAAGGCAAATGCACATTAAGGAGCGCTTAAGGTAACTTTTCTGACATTAATGGGAAATAACGTATCAATGTAGAACATATTGATGATCATTTGTTCTCTTTCATATCAGTTTTTACTCAAAGTTTCTTTAAGTAGAAACTGTTTTAAGTAAAAAGTTTTTTCAAACCAACTATTTGCTACTGCTTCTGGTATATCCAAGGATAGACCAAGGTATTGCCACCCAGCTTAGCACTGCATTTGGTAATGAAGAAGGTTATATTCTTCTTTGATTTTTAATTGATTTGATGCACACATAGAAGGAGCCACAGTGAAGAATGGGAGACTATTTTTTATCAACGTTTTGCAGTTTTCATTTTTCTTAAAGAGGTGTAAAGTTTTTCAACAGAAAAGACATTTTTAGAAAAAAAATTACAATTTTCCTCACAATTAAATGTAAGTCACGCTTTTTATAAATTGATACAAAAGCGAAAATTAGCACAATTACATAATGGCTTGTTGTAATGAGTCCAAAATGCTCCAGTACTTTACAGAAATGACTGAATTAGTTTCCTTTCTGCATCTATCGCAAGTTTTATGGAGACGTTACTAAATCAGTTATCGCAGGTTTAGATATTTTGAACGTGTCGACAAATGTTACATTTACTGATTCTTAATATCTACCTGAAAAATGTATCTTACTGCCTAAAAAGCACTGCCTGGTTGTCTGGGTCGTTTCACATTCATTATTCACCGGGGACTTACCATAAATTAGCTAAGAATTAACACATGCAAATGTGAAACCCACTGTAGTAACATTCATTTTTTCTCCTCCACGATGAGCGGTTATCACATGTAATGTAATTAACACCTATTTTTTATTGTGTTTTATGCTTTAAACATAAGCAATAAAGGGTAGTAATGCTTAAGCTCTACTACGATGTGTCCCTAGAAGCTTATGTTAACAACAAAGTAATCCTTTTTCAGCAACATGAGTCATTACTCTTCCCTCTGAACATGTTACATTTTTTTGTCAAGGTATTAAATTAGTTAATGCTCATTAGCCTCAACATTACATATGATGGTGAAAATTAAATATTCAGGTATCTCAAACCTCAGCAAAGTATGTCACTGAGAAAGAATGGGGACGAAAAGAAAGTTGAATGAGTGAGTGATGGCTGGCAGAGCCAGAGGGAGGCCAAAACAGAGGAGCGAGGGAGGAAAAATGGAAGAGAAGATGGAGACTGCTTGATTGGAAAATGGATCTGTGACAAAACGCCACAGCTTGGAGCTAAGATTAGGATTCCATCTGTCTTGAATGAAATATTCAAATATACGCTGACGAGAGGAGGCATATTACTAAAAGGATGGATGTGGAGAATATGTGAAACAATGACAGGCTCTTTACATCCAGAAGGGTCAGCGCTCACCCAGACTGTTATTTAGCTTGTGGTAGATGAGCTCATATGTTCCTTAGGCATATGTGCTGTTTCGTTTGTGAAGTGAGTAATAGGAACAAATTAAATGCGTTGAATGAAATGTTTCCATACACTGTTGCTGCAAACAGCTGATTATACTCAGTATGAGTATTTCATATATGGGAATTACTGCGCGTTCAGAAACAGAACATCCATGTGTGTCAAAAAAATGACAGGAACATCTTGTTACAGAATCTGGTGAGATCATTAAATATGAGCCAGGAAAACATAATAAAGTATTACAATTACAATAATCAAAAATCAGCATGATAGCTCCATGATTTATAAGATGTTTTGGATGACAAATCAGTTATAAACTCAGAGGAAGGATTTTTCAAATTTAAAATGGGACCACCGTGATCGTTTGTGCTGCAGGCCAACAGTAGAAATATGGAGTTCATGAAGGTTCTTTGGCTGTGTTAAAATAAAAACTGTTACTTAGCTCTGCAGTCCTGTGAAAATGTATTTGCCTCTTTAAGATCATTAAACAAATTTTAATATTGATAAGTTGAGTAAATGTACACCCAGGCACGATTACAGTTAGATCTGATGAATCAGGAAATCATGTAAATAGAAGCTGTCTGGAAAAGTAAAGTAGCCTGAAAGATCTCAAAAAGCAACAAATCATGAAACAATCTAAAAACTCGTGAAAAAGTCATTGATCAGTCTGGAATGGGTTGCAAAGTTATTTCTAGTGGCACTATGATGGTGTGGGGCTGGTGTGGGGTGGTGGTGCTTTGTGACCTGGACGATTTGCCGTAATTGATGCAATCATGGATTCTGCTCTCTACCAGAAAATGCTAAAGCAGGAAGTTCAAGTGGTGGAAATCAATCAGGAAGTGAAGCAAATGCTTTTTGCAACACAAGGCAAGGCAGCTGATCTTAAATAAATATTTAATATCTAAGAGGAAAAAATGATTGAATTAATTAATGTACTCGGTTTTTTATTATTTTGACCAATTCTAGTATATTTTTGTTAGCATTAGCATAAGCCTGTGTCGAGACTTAGCTGTTCTATGGCTACATATCGCTGCCAAAACAAAAACAGCAGCAAATGTAAATGGTTACAATTTTACCAGTCGGCTTCAAAATAGAAGTCCTCAAACCAGTGGGGTATGTTAATCATTTATATACAGTCTATGCATAAAGATAATATATCTGTCAAACAGTTGCAGGTTTCTGACAGATCATAAATTATATTCTCCTTCATGAATGTCTGGCTCACTTTATTCCCAGCCACATCCTTTCCTTTTCTTGTAGCCACACAAAGACCACACCACTGCACACACACAAATTGAGAGTTGTTAATGAAGATTACATGTTGTCTCCGATGAAAATAACTAGTGTACACTTTTGCTTCCCGAGCATGTTGATGCCAAAATGTTTGAGGAGCTTTTCAGTTCTGAGACACTGAAGATCATTATCAATCTAGCCACAAATGCACGAGTGTTGTCTGTATTTCACAGAAAATTATTAACTTTCTAATGCAATCCTTCTCCAAATGTTGTGTAGCTGCTATACTAATCTCCTGATTTTGAAGCCAAAAATCAATTAAATCTGTCATTAATCATTTCTACTGCAGCTTTCATAAGTCTTGATATTGAGGGTGGGAAGCAGAATGAAAACAACCCCCCTTGGCATCATTGAAAAAATAAACACAGAACCCCAAATTATTGAAATGCGTCTTCACATAAGTTTAATATAATCAGATGTCTGCTGTTTGGCAAAGTGTGGCTAGCAATTTGTGGTGGATTTCCTTATTGCAGGATCAAGAGCACAGACGACCTCTGAGGTTATGACAAATCACAGAGAACCAAGCGTAATAAAAGCCCTGTATAAATAGTACTTTTAAGTGGAAAAATTAAAGGGCACCACTTACAAGAAATTGCTCAGACGTTCAACGTCATTGTTGAAGATGTCACAGCCACCACATGGAAAGTTGTTTAGCAGCCGAACCCTGACCTCCCTGTGGAGTATGACAGTCAATATCCATGTAGGTGGAGAAGGAGGTGCAAGGTGGGATTGGCTGGGTGGGTATGTGAGGAGACATAATTAGTGCTAAATACAAAAATGCATTTAGAAAAAGAAGTCGTGCCATGATATTCTTATTAGTTGCACCTTTCAGGAGAGCCTGGGCTTGGTCCAACTCATCAAGCATTAAAGGTGGATTGTGGACATAGTGATTTTCATGCTTTAAAGTAATTTAGGAGTGACCTTCAAAGAGAAAGCAAAGAGTGCAAAAACAAATAAGGCAACCAAAATGTCAGGACTGTTATGGGAGATGGGATGTCATTAGGAAATGCACCATAACAGATCCGCTTTAATTCCAGAGAATGGGAGTCTATCAAATGAACAGTGAGCTTTAGATGAGATGCATTGACACATTTCCAAAAAGTTAACATTGTATGAGGAGCTGCTGTGGTGTGATTTTAAATGTCATAATGTAGCTATGGGTGGATCATTGAGGACTACGAAGATTGTTATTATTATCATTGTTATTATTATTTACCACATGCTTTCAGCGGCGCAAACAATCCTAAATACATGGAACATCCCATCTCGAATTAACATAAAAAGGACTCAGTAAGTGTCTTTAACAATCCGTTACAATTTGTGATGTTTTACGTTTAAAAATTGTTTAAAGGATTAAATAATTAGCTAAAGTTATAACATCAATATAAATGAATGGTAGCTATGACATTATGGCCAATATCGTTTAGAGTCGTTCCTGGTGGCTAATTTTCATATATAACATTGCAAACACACATAGTTTTAGATTAGTTTGCAGGGTTTAGCTAACATTAGCAGTGCTAGTAGAAGTAGCCTTGTTGTCTTTCATGCTAGTAACCATGTGCTGGTGCAGAATGTGGCTGGCTATTTTCCACTTTATTCTGACAATGTTGACGAAGCACCTGATAGTGGCCAGTAACTCCTATTTTACATAAATAAAACATGAACAATGCATTTAACTTACATACATTTCTGGAACATGCTAGCAAATACAGAAATGTTAAAACATCTAGACAACTAGGTGAATAGTTGCACACATCACTAACAGCTATATGTATTTTTAAAAGCTTCAAAGATAGCAAAAGAGCTAAAATAGTCCTTTACACTTGCCTTGTAAATGCATACAAGAAGATGGTCCAGTAAGTTAACATAGCCTCCAGTCTGTACTCAATCTAACGCAAGATGAAAAGCATTTTTCCTCAGACCATCATCATCAACATTTGCTCCTAGTAAGATGTTAGATATTAAATCAAAGAAATTCTTCTAAAAGGAGAGTGAACTTCAGGATAACTTTCCACACTAGAAACAGGAATAAAGTTTACTGCTTAACTGAATTTCTTTTACACTGGTAAACAAGCAGCTTCCAGAGATAACACATAAATCTAGCCTTTAAAGGGGGCTTACTGTGTAATGTTACAAACAGTGTTAATGTAATTACCTAGTAAGCTTGTTGTTTATAAGTAGCTGAGACAAAATGCAATCACTGTATATGAGTAACCCAGTTATCACTTAGCCATCAAATTGAAGCACGTAGTAAACAAACCAACAGGGCACAGTGACCTTGTTTGGGTGAATCAAAATGGATTTTAAGTGTTTCTGACGCCAACACAGTCCACAAATGTAACAAAAAAAACTTTGTGTAAAAATTAACAAACATACAAGCATAAAAAATATCAAATGTACTAATGTGTGGTACTAGGCAATTTGCACTTCTGACCATATCGTGTTGAAAACAAAAAGACAGTAATCAGCGCTGCTGCAATGTGTCTTGTGGGAAACATGACTGTACAGAATGTTAGAGATCTACACAAATAGGGTATGTGTAAGATATTTTACCTCCAGCTGTTATTAGTAGACATATCTAAAAGACCACACAAACAGCAATGAAAGACAAAATAAGCTTTCTAATCTGTAAATCTGGAGCCCAACCAATAGAAAACCGATATTAGCTACAGTGGGGCAAAAAAGTATTTAGTCAGCCACCGATTGTGCAAGTTCCCCCACTTAAAATGATGACAGAGGTCAGTAATTTGCACCAGAGGTACACTTCAACTGTGAGAGACAGAATGTGAAAAAAAAAATCCATGAATTCACATGGTAGGATTTGTAAAGAATTTATTCGTAAATCAGGGTGGCAAATAAGTATTTGGTCACCTCAAACAAGGAAAATCTCTGGCTCTCACAGACCTGTAACGTCTTCTGTAAGAAGCTTTTCTGTCCCCCACTCGTTACCTGTATGAATGGCACCTGTTTGAACTCATCATCTGTATAAAAGACACCTGTCCACAGCCTCAAACAGTCAGACTCCAAACTCCGCCATGGCCAAGACCAAAGAGCTTTCGAAGGACACCAGGAAAAGTATTGTAGACCTGCACCAGACTGGGAAGAGTGAATCTACAATAGGCAAGCAGCTTGGTGTGAAAAAATCAACTGTGGGAGCAATCATCAGAAAATGGAAGACATACAAGACCACTGATAATCTCCCTCGATCTGGGGCTCCACGCAAGATCTCATCCCGTGGGGTCAAAATGATCATGAGAACGGTGAGCAAAGATCCCAGAACCACACGGGGGGACCTGGTGAATGACCTGCAGAGAGCTGGGACCAAAGTAACAAAGGTCACCATCAGTAACACACTACAACGGCAGGGAATCAAATCCCACAGTGCCAGACGTGTTCCGCTGCTGAAGCCAGTGCATGTCCAGGCCCGTCTGAAGTTTGCCAGAGAGCACATGGATGATACAGCAGAGGATTGGGAGAATGTCATGTGGTCAGATGAAACCAAAGTAGAACTTTTTGGTATAAACTCAACTCGTCGTGTTTGGAGGAAGAAGAATACTGAGTTGCATCCCAAGAACACCATACCTACTGTGAAGCATGGGGGTGGAAACATCATGCTATGGGGCTGTTTTTCTGCCAAGGGGACAGGACGACTGATCCGTGTTAAGGACAGAATGAATGGGGCCATGTATCGTGAGATTTTGAGCCAAAACCTCCTTCCATCAGTGAGAACTTTGAAGATGAAACGAGGCTGGGTCTTCCAACATGACAATGATCCAAAACACACCGCCCGGGCAACAAAGGAGTGGCTCCTAAAGAAGCATTTGAAAGTCCTGGAGTGGCCTAGCCAGTCTCCAGACCTCAACCCCATAGAAAATCTGTGGCGGGAGTTGAAAGTCCGTGTTGCTCGGCGACAGCCCCAAAACATCACTGCTCTCGAGAAGATCTGCATGGAGGAATGGGCCAAAATACCAGCTACTGTGTGTGCAAACCTGGTAAAGACCTATAGTAAACGTTTGACCTCTGTTATTGCCAACAAAGGTTATGTTACAAAGTATTGAGTTGTATTTTTGTTATTGACCAAATACTTATTTTCCACCCTGATTTACGAATAAATTCTTTACAAATCCTACCATGTGGATTCATGGATTGTTTTTCCACATTTTGTCTCTCACAGTTGAAGTGTATCTCTGGTGCAAATTACTGACCTCTGTCATCATTTTAAGTGGGGGAACTTGCACAATCGGTGGCTGACTAAATACTTTTTTGCCCCACTGTATTTGCTGATATTTGAGTGTTGATGTTCCATAGTTTGTCCACTAGATGGCACTCCTTGTGTAAATGCCACCAACACAATAATCACCTAATCTAAGAGCCAAAGTATAAATGGCATATAAAAAAATACATATTTAAATGATTTTAAAACCACATTACAATGTTATCTTATTAATAACTTATAAATAACAATACATAGCAACTGTTACGGAAATCTGTTAATGTCTGAAAGAAAGAAAATATCAGCTTTTTTTCAAATATTGTTATTGCTATCTGTCTTAAAATCCTATAATAGTAAAGCTCTGCTTTCAATTACGAATCAAAACTAGTTTAGTTGATGAGTAGATATTATGTACTATAAAGCGCACTTAAAATCCTTTAATTTTCTCAAAAATTGTGTGCCTTATAATCCGGTGCGCCATATGTATGAATTCTGATGGATTGTCAGAGCATTGTGGCTACCATAGTCAGAACCTTCGCGGAGTAATCTGGATCCTGCAGTATCACTGAAAGTTAAAAACTGTCTAAATTCTTTCATCTTTAATAAAATCATCAGCGTTGTTGCTTTACCAGGTGTAACAATTAAGTTTATCGGGGCGATCGTGGCTCAAGAGTTTGTCTTGTAATCAGAAGGTTGCCGGTTCGAGCCCCGGCTCCGACAGTCTCGGTCGTTGTGTCCTTGGGCAAGACACTTCACCCGTTACCTACTGGTGGTGGTCAGAGGGCCCGGTGGCGCCAGTGTCCGGCAGCCTCGCCTCTGTCAGTGCGCCCCAGGGTGGCTGTGGCTACACTGTAGCTTGCCATCACCAGCATGTGAATGTGTGTGTGAATGGGTGGATGATTGTGTATAGTGTAAAGCGCTTTGGGGTCCATAGGACCAAGTAAAGCGCTATACAAATACAGGCCATTTACCATTTAACATCCAGGCATCCAAGAAAACAGAATTTATTAAATTTAACAGAATTAGAGGTTAGCAGGAAGTTAACTCGCTAGTTTCCACCTAAACATGATGTAGCATGTTCTGACTGGGAGATATCTGAAAAAATTAAAAAGTACAGCTCTGCTATCATTTCCAACATAAATGAAGACAGAAAACTAAACAGTGAAGTTTGTAGGGTTACTGAAGTTGGACTAGCTGGTATATAACGATGTGCTATGTGAAAACTGGTCAGTAGAAGCAATTAATCACCACTTTTGAAGAAAGTATTTTTATTGTTCTATTTTGTTAGAAGAGTTTTATTTATTTATTTATTTATTTTGAAATGAGCTTTTTTCCCCCTTCTATCCCACTCGATAAAAGCAATTAGACAATTCTGCACCCATGGATCACACATAGTTGAATTATGTCAAGGTGAACAATTATCCTTTTGAGATGAATAAATTAGAAGAATGTAATTACCAGCCCAATGCCAAATAGATGCAAACCCAAACTCTGGCATTTCAGAAGTGAAGATTTAATCACGGTTTGGGTGGTTTGAGAGACTGTGGCTTTCATTGGCTGTGACAACCGTGAGCCTGCAGGGGAGGAGGGCTGGAAGTTTTGGCAAAGCAAAACAGGAATAAGAAGCTGTAGAGTTGAGGTTCGGCGTTGGCGCTTTGCAAAGTCTAGACAGCAATCACTCAAGGTGAGATAAAGCCAGGCTGGACCGGCTCTGGGGAGAGTGTACGACGGGAAGGGGGACTTCCATTACAACTCGTATCACCTGTGAGATAGAAGCTTCGGATAAGAGAGCTTCATGTTCTTTTTTTTTTTCTTCTTTTTCTTCTTTTCTCTTAATCGTTTCGGTCCCCTCGTACTTTCATGTCAGCATTTGAAAACAGCAGTCTGTTTGGTGTTTTCTTCACAGCTTTCTTTCTACCGCACAACTCGCCGGGTACGTGCTCACCTGTAATGCTTCTTAACCAAACCGAACACAAGGCGTCTTTAAGAACAACAAAAAGAAGATGACAACAAGTAAACAATCTCACTTCCCCTAATTAATGCCTCTAAAGTGTATTTCCTTTCCGTCTTTGATAGAATCACTTTTGTTTACGCTTCTTCAGAACACAACTCTGCGATGTGAAAAGAAGCTCATATCAGTGTCACGAAAACAAACAAACTAGTGCTTCATTTGATCAAACTTTCTTCTGTTTTTTTAAGGGATGAATTTAAGTGTTTAATTTATGAGAATTTTCGGTTCAAAGAATGAAAGAGTACGTGTAATTTATTCAGCAGTCCAGCGTTCCGTATCATGTAGTGTTTTTGCATAATGCAGAAGTTGGCAAATAGTGAATTTAATATAATAATTTAATTGAGGTCTATTGTTCCATCAAATGTCACTCCGTTGCTTCTATTACTTTATACTGTGTTTTCTGAAGCAACAATACTTTAAATGAAGCAAGTCGGAATCTTTTCAGTGGGTTAATTGGAATATTCACAAATGCTTAAAAAAGAAAAAAACTGCTGACGGTATGCTCTAATGGCACAAGAATGACTGACGCTGGCCAAGTGTAAAACACCTCGAACGCGCAGAGCCAGTCATACATTTGACCAGGCGTGAAGATCAATTTATTTATTTGCACTTCAATAAGGATGGAGGGGAAAGTTAAAGGTTTGAGACAGAGATGTGTTTAGTTTGTCCTTGGAGGAAATGTGAGGAACAATTCAAAGAATGTGGATACAAGACAAGAAATATCTCCGTAGCCCCCTCCTCCCCGCCTGGACCCAATGGAGTACTCTCAACTGCCCATGATCATAAATCCAGATCTGGGCTCTGCAATATAGGGTAGCTCCGTGCTTCCTCTCCGCCCCCCCTCCCGTTTCCTTTTTTACCTGCACCGTACCTGTTGGCGGAAGCAAAATACGTCCTACATATCAGCGAGGAAGAAGGGAGGCGAGCCACCAACTCAAAGGATGTTGATCACTTGTGTCTTATCACAGGCTGAGCCAGGCCACCCCTTGTGAATTAAAGGAGAAATAGTATCTCGCTCCCTCATTTTTCACCGCCCAGAGATGTTCAGTTGCTCCCTTTCTTCCGGCTCCTGCGCCAGAGAGATAATCCGGGCCCATTTCGGGCAGCGGAATCCATCTTTCTCTGGATACTGGACCGCTAGTCCTTGGCTCTCCTGAGGTCATCAGTGTTGCCAAGCAGAACCTCCTTTTTTATATATATGTATTGTTTTTATTCACCGATTGTTTTGCTCCGAAAGTTTGGGACAGATAGAGCAAGGACCACAGCGCTGAATCTTTTAGTTATGTGCAGAAGGGGGAACTCATTGATTACATTTTTTAATTCCTTCTCACAAAGCCAAATCATTTTTGCTACATTTTACTGTAAGAGATATTAAAAGACAACATTTCATTCTGTGCTGGCGGAGAAATGTATGGAATGGAAATACATACTCTAAATTTTTCATAAATTGTCAGGAAGTCTTTTTTTAAAATTTAGTTATTTAGTAATTAGAATGCAGTTCTGCTTAGAATGAATAGTTTACATTGTGCTGCATGCTTTTGATTACGTGGGAACAGGGGTTAAAGAGGGATTAGTTGTAGTGGTGCAGCGGGGTCATCGTCATCTGCGTTGCGAGCTTCATTGATACAGGCCATGATCAGCTGACTTGTGCTGGTGCCACTTTGAGAGTCACTGCTGAAATCAAATAGGTATAAGGAGATGTTACATGAGCTAAAAGGACTGACAGCAGAAATTAGTATAAAAGAAAGAATTCAGTGAGTCTAATCAGCACCATCTGCTTAAACTGATGCTCGCTAACCTTGATGTGACCTTACACTGGCCATAAACATCACAGCCTGCACTGGCGTCCAACATACAGTAAATGCTGCAAACAAAGCAGTTTAGTCTTCATCAAACAGCCTCATATTTCCTCATGCAGCCTATGAATAACACGCGATTATAGTGCTTCAGTTTGATGTTACACAGATCACTTCAGCACTGCATCATGTATAGATCCAATATGTGACTAAACAAGTGTAAAATGAATTAGGACACTACAAGAAAGATTTAAATTTCCAATGTATCAAATGTCACTTGCTGAGCAGTTCTCACCGATGAAAATGACTCCTCGTCTTCCTCTCCTGTCCTCTCTTTCTTACATCTTTCTCCATCTCTGATGGTGTCATATATTAGCTTTTATTCCTCTCTCTCCCTGGGAAATACAACTGTGCAGACACACTGTGGGCCAAACAGAACAGAAATTTGTATTTTTGCTGATATTTGTCACGCTGTTAGAAAAGTTGCATTTGAAATCACCCGTCACTTAAAAAACCTTACTGGCTTTATTGCTGCTCCTCTTCTGTAGTGGTAGCTAGATGCTGAGTACATCGACCAGTAATAAGGATGAAATGTGCTTACTATTCCCTGGAATAGCCTCCCACTGTCGTTCTCTAAAACCTAAAAGAGAATTATGGATTTGATCAACTGGTCTCTGAATGCTATTGACACCCTTTTCTCAACGAGAAATCTGGGCTCGGGAGAGCCTGAGTGCCCTGGAGGGACTTTCCCTGCCGGATACACGATGGACGGGTGGCAGAACTGGAGGATCATGTGCCTGGCGGGACTGTCGATCGAGGACGCTGAAGATATCTATCTATTCGGAACCATGATAACAGGGTTCATGCTGATCGGAGTTGGCTTAGCCCTGGTTTATCGGAGAAATAAGAGAGCGGAACCGGCTGTTCAAACCCCCCCCCCCCCAAGGCTGCCCGCTGGAATCGAAATGGAACGAGGCGCAACCTCTCACAACGAACGTAATATGGTCAACACCTTGGAGACGCTTGCAGCTGCTGTGAAGGCTCAAAACAACACCATTGAGCGTATGAGGGGAAACATCAGAGAGAGGCCTGCTCAAAATGAGACCCTTGAGCGACAGTTGGAAAACATCACGGAACGGATCATTGCAGTTGTGAGGTCTCAGAATCAAAAGAACGATAACACCATGGAACAGAAGTTTGATACCATCATGGGGAGGCTCGCGACTCTCCAACGGGAGATTGAGAGGCCAGTGTCGGAGTGTTAAAGAGCAGCCTGAAAAATTCTCCTGGGCTGCTCGCATGAAATTAACAAAACCAACATAAACATTGCGGATCCCCATCACGGCGCCAGCTGCAGGCCCAAGGCTGGAGCCGAACAATCACTCCCTGATAACGACTGTGTTACGGCTATTCTTCCCATCCCATGCAAGGACACCTGGATTGGCTGGAGGACTGTTTACTTAGCCTGATAGGCCGAAGGACACTGTCTCAGCTAAACTATGGACACGCACAAACACACACATACACTGATATGCACACACTGATCCCCCCTCCCTTTCCAACGCCTTCGATGCTTGTGCCCTACCGGGGAAGATAGCAGTGAACTGGACCAGCACAGATGCTGCAGAACCGGATGCGCTGTCTACACCGGCTCTCTCTTACCCTTTACCCGCCCCTGTTGCTTGTCTTGTGTTTCTATGGTGTATTGATAGTCATGTGCTTTTGTGATGAGGTGTTTTTTCTGTTATCAAACTGTTCTCCCACTAGGAGCTCAGTCTGAGTGGAGTTTTTTTTCTCCTCCTCTTACCTCATGTAGTGTATTTTCGTTGTTTTTTCCTATCAGCCTACCTTTCTGACATGTCTGCCCAATGTGATGTTTGTGTAAAGTTGGTCAGAAGGTTCCTTTGTAAGTGCGCATGCGCCATTAGCGTGCTGCCTGCTGTAACCCTAATTTCCCTCGGGATGAATAAAGTATTCTGATTCTGATTCTGATTCTGATTGCTTGCTAATAATCTAATCAAATCAAATCACTTTTTATTGTCACATCACATGTGCAGGTACATTGGTACAGCACATGCGAGTGAAATTCTTGTGTGCGAGCTTCACAAGCAACAGAGTTGTGCAAAATACAATAACATAAACAGGCAAAATATACGAATGGCTAAATCTGAAACTAATAAATAATAATAGGTTATTATTTATTATTATAATATTATTATTATTATTATAATATTATATAATAATATTATTATAATAATAATAGGTCAACGAAGCATGTTTATGTTTATAGTTATTATTAATATAGCTGTTAATTACTTCATATGGTGGATCAAATTATATATCATGTCACTTTTGTGTTATGTTTTATTGCCTTTTGTGGGTTTTTTCTATTGTGTCGACATATATTATGTCGACACAATAGAAAATATATTATGTATATATTATATTATGTTTGAATGAATATCTCCATGAAATATATCTTATATATTCCAGTTTTTTTCTCCTCTGTTTGTTGGTTGTCCTTTTAAGCTGGTATTCAGCCTTCACTGAGTGTATGCGATGAAGACTTTTTTGGTTGATGCAGGTAGGCTGTTTCATATTTGTATTATTTGTATTAAATAATTTTATTATTCCGACCAACATGAGAGCCTCAGGCATATTTCTGCTTTTATATATCAATGAACTACTTTTCAAATACATTTATATTTCGGTCACAAATATCTATGAATTGTGTTAGTTCATTATAAAAATGAGTAAACGTTGGTATGCAATATGTACAAAACAAAATGTGAGAGGAATCTTATAGTTTCTTTTTTCTGCCGGAGTCTGTTAGAGAAAGTGCTGTTGTTGTTTTCTTTTCTTTTCATTAACTTTACCTGCATAGAAATGGCTTCGTTTTCTTTTGAAAGTCTTGTCAAGGCAAGTTTTGTGTTCCTATGACTTGGAATTGGAGAATCTTTCCCGGCGGATCCTACTGGTGGTTCTACTACACAGACCCCCCCCCCCCCCCCCCCCCCCCCCCCCACACACACACACACACACACACACACACAGTATCTAGTTGAGAATGACCAAGCTAACATCCTGTGTGACTTCCAGATACAGACAGACAAACTGGTGTTGGCCAACCAACCAGACATAGTGGTGGACAAGCAGATGAAGACGGCTGTAGTGATAGGCGTAGCGATACAGACCAATAGCAACATCAGGAAAAAGGAACACGAGAAGCTTGAAAAATAACATGGAGGGCGAAGGCAACAGTGGTCCCAGTGGTAATCGGAGCACTCGGTGCAGTGACCCCCAAACTGGGCGAAAGGTTTTAGTAGATCCAAGGAACAACATCCGAGATCTCTGTCCAGAAGAGTGCAGTCCTAGGAACAGCAAAGATTACTGCAGGACCCTCAAGCTCCTGGGCCTCTGATAGAGGACCCGAACTTGAAGGATAAAGGATATACTCTCTATATAGTAACTAGTTATCCTTCAATTGTTTATTCCATCATCTTCATGCAAACATCTGTGCGCTCTGCATCATTGCCCCATAAATATATATGTTGTTATTGTCTGCTGTCTACTGTGTAACGTACAGCGAGAGCAAAGAGCTGGACCTCGTGTGTGGACGCACACTTAGTCAGTAAAGCTGATTCTGAGCGTAGCTTTTCCTAAGTTAGCTGCTATAATATAATAACTTCCCAATTTTCTAGATAAATAAAGTGTATCTTATCTCAGCTGGCCTGTGCTCATGAAATTTTAGATTGTTTTTACTCCTTGGCAGGGACCTGCTATGTCAATTGAAAAGAGGTTGTTTTTTTTCCAACATTGTTCCAAATTTTGCTACAAACAATGCTATTTCATTCCTCCCCTCATTGGATTGTATATATTTTAATATAGATAGCTTTCCTTGCAGGGTCTTGCTCAGCTGACCTGTTGCTTCCACTTACAGAACAGGGAGATACCACTTGGTTGGAATTTCTTATTTATCTGTTGTGGCTGTAGTGTACAAAGGTTTGTTTGTGTGTGATATATTGAAAAACGCAGGATTGACTGGATATTGCTGTGTGACTTGCTAAGCCCTTGTCCTTGGCTTCTCCTCTGACAGCAAATAAAAAAGTCAGACATCCTAGAATCCTGGATATCAGCACCTATGAAGTCGATGAAAACTGCCAGGATTGTGTGGGCGAGGGGAAAAGAGAAGTAAATAAATAGCTTGGAAAAGATATTTTCTTCTAAGATTTTATGCGTCTCAGAGAGGCGACATAGTTTCTTTGTAAGGGGAATATTGGTGTGACTTGACAGGAGTTTAAAAGATTTATGAAACACACAGTGAGTGGTTGTGTGTTCCTGTATGTGCAGCCTACCCTCTACTCCTGTAGAGGGTAGAGAAATATCTCTTTCCCCCTTGCTTTAAATTCAACTGTGATGCAAGTCTGGAAACTTACACTGTAAACTATAGATGTTAAGGGACAAAATGTGATTACTTTGGACTTGTGGACATGTGTTTTGCCACTTTCTACGCTTGGCTTCAGATGAGTGCTTTCAGGCCACTAATTGGACAGCAGAGCATGCCTGCTGAATGGCATATGTTTCTGCCTATAATGACCCTCCTGTAGTAGCTCAGAGTGGACAGGAGGAGAAGAGGGGATGCCGTCTGACCTGTAAATGTGCCAGAACCCCAGCTCATTGCATGTCTTTGATGTGGCATTTTGTAGTCCAAATCGTGCTACGACAACTTTGCTCCCAGACCGGAGTTCGTCACACGGACATGTACTATGTTTGTGAATGTTTCTGACTCCAATTTCAATAAAAATGCCTTTACTGTGCTGATTAACACGGCATAATCAATGGCCCTCGTCTCCACTCCAGAACTTGGCCCTAAATTAAGATGATATTCATTGTGAGAGTTGAATTTCAGTGATGACACTCCCTGCTGTGTCCCCTATTCAGATGTCGAGCGTGGATACATTATTGAAGGTCAAGATAGAGCCTAAAGCAAATGGTCTGAAAGGATAAGACAGAGAAAAGGGGAGAGAATAAAGATCTTCAGGATCTGAAGATTCTCTGTCTTTCAGCTTTCAGGCCTGCTCGAGGATGAGGACGGCCATTTCTTTAATTGGTACTCCAGATTTTTGAAGCTTTCTCCTTTTGCTCAGTCACGACACTTCATAGGATCATCTCAGCCAAAAAGACAGTGGAAAAACCGAAGGAATAGCGATAAAGGGGTCTTATAAAGAGATTAATACCACTAGGAAAATTACCAACGTTAGGTGCAAGTCTTCTTTTCAAACGGGGCTCTTTATATAGTTTCCCGCACAAGCATTTGCATTTGATTTAACGTGCCGGATGTTCAAATTTAAACAATGGCTGGAAGCTTTATCTCGTGGGAGAGCATTTGTAAAGGTGTCGCTGCACAAACTGAAGTGTCACAGCATGACAAAAGTACAATCATACACGAGCGCCACCATTCATCCAAATATCTGTCCAGGTATCAGCTCGCGAGCAGCTTGTTCCTTCAAACTGCTCATGCATCACGTGTAATCTTGAAGGAGGACTATCCCGTCAGTGTCTGCAACGGAAGAGGTTTACTGGCGATTTGCTCTGAGGTTTTTTTTCCATTAACTGAACTGTGTTGCTTCCTGAAATCAGAAGCCCCAGACTCAGATAACGCAAGTGGATGTACTGTGTATGTGAAGGGGAGGGGGACCACATGCAAAACAGAAGAGAGGCAGACTGAATCAGAGGAGAATTCGTTTGATTGGTTTTAGTTTAAATGCCAACAAATTAAGCAAAAACCGATGACTAGTGCTCCTGTGCGATATATACACATATTATTTTAACGAGTAGCATCTTTGACACAGCTTTTGTTTAATCATTCATTTCCAGTCACATACACACACAAGACACACAGGTATGAAAGACTGTGCTGAGCACTCAAGTATTGACAAGCAGTGTCTGACAGCAACAGGAAGTAAGTTCATTCCAATAGAGGGAAAAAGATGGAGAGCAATGGACTAGCACCACCTTGTGGCCTTTGGACCATTTTCCTGACCAAGTAGAAAAATAGAATTTTCTCAAATAGCCACTAGAACCAGTTTTGTTCTGTTTGCGTGTGGAAAATGTGAATGTCTGAAATCTGCGGATGAGCAATGCATGATAATGATATATGGTATAATGTCACCAGCAGCAAAGGAGCTGCACTGGATTGGTCTGAATGTGGAGATGGCATCGAGGGTCAGGTAGCTCCATGTGCTGTGAGACTTGTTAGAGTGAGTATTTTTTATAGGCACAAGCTGCATGGCTTTATGACATCACAGTCTGTCAATCGGTCCGTGCACAATTTCAGTTCAAACAACTACTAAACATGGATTGCCATGCAGTTATATATATTCATGTACCCCTGAGGATGACTCTTAATTGTTAGTGAAGCCCCTTTTCTACCATCATTATGAGGTAGAGTATGTGTTTATCCCATTATGTCCACCTCACTGGTGCAATGCTTAAAATCTATCCAGAGATTAAGCATCATTTAAGCATAAGGTTTTCATTGGTATAAAAATGGGACAAAAGCATTGATTGGAATGAGATTTGGTACTCACATTCATGCACAACTTCGACTCATTAGATATAACTTTTGAGGTCCTTTGACTTTTTACTTGGTGTCACAATAATATTTTCTTTAAACTTTGTGATCAATAGATTGCAGCTTTAATTAAATTTCCATCAACATTTGGATGCGTAGTCATGTGAAAAAGAAAGTTAAAAACAAATCTATGTAGTGCTGTGAAAAAGGAAGTAGCAGCCAGATGCTGAATATATTTGATGCGTTTGATTAACTGATCGTCAGGAAGTCCGACAACCTCTATAAAAGCAGAAGTTTTGGCAGTTTGCGGGTCTGGAGCGTTCATGCGTGTATTCACACAAGGTCAGATTGTCAAGCTACATATCAGACTCAACAGGTTGCAGCCAGCATGTGTAATGTTAAAGTTCATGACAGCACAATTAGAAAAAGACTGAACAAGTATGACTTCTTTAAGACGCTTACAAGCCTCTTCCCTAAAAGGAACATCATGATTAGATCAGAAAGTTTCATTGGAGAACAAAAACAGAAGACTTCTGAAACACTGTCTTTTCAACAGACAAGACCGAAGTGGAGACATTTGACCATAATGTACAGCGACATTTTTAAGGAAAACCAAACACAGCTTATCAGCACAAATGCTTCATACCAACTATCGAACACGGTGGTGGAGGTGTGATGATTTGGGCTTGTTTTGAAGACACAGTACCTGCACCTTGCAGTCATTGAGTCAACCACAAACTCCTCTGTACACCAAAGTATTCTTGAGTCAAATATGTATCTGACAGCTAAACTTTGACCAAAATTAGGTCATGCAACAGGATAGTAATCCCAATCCCAACATGACTGGCTTGCTTGTGTGGGACTTTAAGAGAGCCGTGCATAATTGTACACCCGCAAACCTCGATGAACTGAAACAACGTTGTAAAGAAGAGGCCAAAATCCTCCACAACAATGTGAGAGACTCATAAAGTCAAAAAGAAAATGATGACTTCAAATTATTGCTGCTCAAGGTGGTTCTACAAGCTATTGAAGCAGGGGGGGGGGGGGGGGGCACTTAGCTTTGCACAGGACTGTATTGTGAAAATACTTTCTTTTTCACATGACTGTGTTGTTAATTGCCATTTAACCACACGGTTTACATAGTACCTACATGTATGTCAGCAATATAATTGTAAACAATGTTAGTATACTCATTATTATTTAAGACAAAGCACCACTGTGCTGAAGCGTCTAGGGTAACTTCAAATATTAAGTCTTACAAGTCGATTTATTTAGACAAATAGTTTTTTTGCGTTAGCCACTCACTTTAATATATAGTATATTATTAAATATTATATATATCCATCTGCATTTATTCAGGGAATACAATACCTCGGTCTGTGTTTCAAAGGGTTCATGCACTCGATGCACAGTCTGCCTGATAGGCGGACACACTTGACGGTCAAAGGAGGCGGTTGTCACAATCCTCGAGTGACTCCTGTGATTGACAGCCAGATAACAAGTGTCACGCAGACCATTTGCAATTGTTCCATGTAATCAAGTCTTTACCTGGCATCTGTGAAGTGCCACTGTGGTCACTGGCAGCATGCTGTCTCAAAAACCCTTGACACTTTTGTTATGCACCTTGCCATTCCCTCTATTATCACTCTACACCTCCCGCTCTTGTTATTTACTCTCTAAATTCATCTGCATTTTTATTTATTTATTTTTATGACTTTTTTTTTTAATTTCAAAGCTGCCTCACATTACAAGCATCAAAAAAATAACCTGCACATTCATCATCTTTCAATTTAGAGCCACGAGATTCAACCTCCACTAATACTCCAACAGGGACGCAGATATTTGCATTTTGATTAGTGGGGGGCCAACGTCTCCTGTCTCTCTCTCGTGTTCAATTCCACCGGCAAAACTGGCAACAGTCAAACGGCAACTGCACAGATTGAAATGATACAATTAAATAATGAATCGAACGGGAGGGGTGTTTCGGTGCCATGTTTGATGATTACTTTAGAGTAGTGTTTCCTTGTCATTTAGTGTCAAGAGAGACTCTTAAAAATCTCTTATGCGCTTGCTTTTCAGCTGCAGCCAGCTTTTTTTCCCCAAGGTTTGGAATCTGTGACACCTCGTATTGTTCGGCGGTTTAAATAGGGGGAAGGAGAGCAGTTGTTTGAGCTGTCTTGTGTCACTCATAAAAAGCACGCTATAGGGAAAAACCTGCTAAATTCAAACCAAACCTTGTGGGAGTCGTTTATTGCTTGTATTAGTAAGAGCTCTTCTTTGATGTTCCATCTCCTACAAGGGCTTGGATGGGGAGAAAGGAAAACTGCAAATGAAATAAAACAAAAGTTTTCATCTCCCTCATGCCTCGCCATAATTCAGTGTGCCAGAGGAGCTGCGCGCTGTCTCCAAATACTTTGTTTGTGTTGCATTAATTTCACAGGGTGTCTTGTATAGAGAGAAAGAGAGGAGAGAGAGAGGAAAAAAACACATCTCTTTCCAATCAAATCTGCCTGACAAATCGGTTCATTTGTGTATGCAGACAAGCTTTTGCTCACATGTATTCTCAGCCAGACCTGCGGAAAATGAGCCACCCCACCCGCTGAACAAAAGGCTGACCGTTCTCTTTAGGGAGCACAAAAGAAATCAGAGTGGCATGTGTCAATCAAAACTCCGGCGTTGCCATCTTGTAACTGTAATCGGGGTGAGCATGGTTATGTATCAAAGGATGGAGAGTGAAGTAATACATTGCCATATGTTTGCATAACCTTGGGACTCTGTAACCTTGAAAAAGACAGCTGTTTCTCAGCTTGGATGCTCAGTCATCGCGCAATAAGATTTCAATTACAAGGTGTGATTGCAGAATGAGAAGAATGAATTTCATGGCTCTTTCTTCAATGCCTCACATTCCCTCTGCTTATATTCACTGATTCTGACCAGAGTTTGAGTCTTTTAGCGACAATTATTTTTAATTAAAAGCCAGACGAGAGTTTTAGTTGAACTATGTACTATCCCTCGCTCTCTCTTTCTCTCTCGTCCTCCCAGTCCTTCTCCCTGAGGCCTTTCCGGTTCCAGTCGCTGTTTGTCTTGGGGCATTGTTTTATTACCTTCAAAACTCTACTGGGAAAATCTTAAGACAGCAGTTGCCTAGCAACAAGGACCTGACGGTTCCGCCACAGGAGCGGAGTGAAGAGCGGCCCGGAGCGAAAGGGAGACATGGAGGGGAGGGGACGAGGGGACGAGGTAACAGTCTGACTGGAACAGCAGCAATATCGTCACAGCCGGAGCCGTGGGTTAGGACCTGGTGAAGCAGCAACAGCACGTTGACCTGTCCCCTTTTGAATCGCTGGTGGAGGCAGAGAGGGGTGATAAGATGAATGTGAATCAGTTTATCTGGGCTTGTAACTGTTTTATCAGAGGGTAAGTGCTTTAAAGTCACTTTGTTAGAGGTATGATTACAGAAAGTTCAACGTGCAGCTATCGCCTGTTTTCTTTATTGATTAAGTCGTTGTTCAGGGAGATGAAGTTTTTTAACGCAGAGACTTGAAGCGAGCGAAATGAAATGCATCAATTTAGTTAGCTGTGGAGGTCCACAGAGGTTTGTTTTTCTTCAGACGGGTCAGTTATCATGGTATGTTTGCACATTGTTGCTCAATTTCAACAATTCTAGTGGCACAACCTGAATGTCGTACACTAATGATGTCCGCACGAGGAGCAATTCACTTGTCTCCAGTGCTGGGTGTAAAACTGGGTGTACTAAAATTAGTACTGCAACACAACTTCATCTGTTTGCTAGCATTTGCACAGGCCACATGCTAACACAAAAGCTAGCTGAGAGCCAACATCAACAGTTCACAAAGCCATTGAAGAGCTTGTAGCTGCCATTGGTACCTGTACGTGTTTCCACAGTATGGTCAATATGGCGATTGAGCCTCTTTCAACTTTGCGTTTTGTTGTCAGTTTTGTGTTCACACATAAAGAGAAAGATCACACATCTGTGCAGGCGCCTTAGCCTCGTGTTTATATAGTTAGCTAACAATTATGGGTCAGTCCAATTCAGGTGACGCTCCAGAGTAATGTGAAAGTAATGTAACGTGTCACTTTCTTCAATGCGTACTATATTACTTTACTACTTTACTGTATTACTTGCCACCACTTTAAAGGACATTGCTTTGTCACTGACACTTGGTTGCTAATGAATTTTCTAGTGTAAACCTCTAATATATTTAGCACCCTTTTACATGTCAATCAGTGGTATGCTGCACTCTCATTGGCAGTCGCTTTTATTGCTCATCTCAGGGCTAACATCTGCCCACTTTGCATCACCAGTGGTTATTTTGTCACTTGAAGTCACTCAATAAGATTGCTTCCCTATAACCACTGGTTACCATGACGCTGCAAATGACTTCCTGTGTGAATGGCCCTTAATACTAAATGATGACAATCAGCAGTGAGGATTGCACAGAGTTAGACACTATTTGACCGTTTAAACACTATAAGACAACATCTGGGTACTTGTAGCACATATTACGTTGCTGTACTTTTCAGGGTGAATGTATTTACACCATAAAAACAGTCAAGCGTAAATACAGGAGCACACTGTTTGATACTAAACACCAGATCTTATCATGGACATTGTGAAGGATGGATATGATTTCCAGGTTTAAACAGTGAGGCTAGTGCAGGAGGGCTTTAAGCCATCATTCTTAGTAATTGTCACCGAGGGGATTCCTCAGGTTGCAAGCAACTGTAAACATTTTCCTGATGAGAGTGTTTGCTAAATTGCTAGTTTTGGGTCAAGAAAACATGAAGTCCATTTTGTAAAGGATAAGTAAAAGTCAGAAAAGGGAGATTATCTAGGATGCCCTCATTGTGAGGACAACACACTCAGTGTGGGGTGTCCTTGGTTGCCCAATCAAATCTACTGGTCACGACATCCAGTTTGAAACTGGTAAAAAATGCTAGGCTTGGGGGACTTCACAGACCACACCGATTACATCATGGTGACTACATTCATATTTAATACTGTCTATGGTCACAATGTGGGTGTCTGTCTTGTCATCTAAATTCTACACGGCAGAACTATCTATCATAAGCTCCAAGTCTACTTTTGTTTTTTCTGACAAACAGCCCAAAACCAAAAAGACAAAAAAACAGATTTGCCATTTGCAGTTAATTGTCCTGTAGACCTGTTTTCTCAGGACTGGAAGTGTGAATTGTTTTATATTATTCTGACTATCACCATAAAATCAGATAAAAGACTTTTCCAGTGGAAAGTCAAACTCTTGACTCGCTGTCAATGTCTTGGATTTGTTAAAGGAGATGTCAGTGGCAACTGGTCTTTTTCAGTGAGGACCTGACACGTTGTCAAGCCAGGAGGCTTTCTCTTTAACTGCTGATGGAATTTGCATTTGTGCTACTTAAAGTCCCCCTCTTCCCCTGCCTCTGTATCCACCCTTGCTTTCACCCTTTTGGTTCAGGAGACTTTGATAAGCAGCAGCCTACAGGCAAAGAAAAATCAGAGCTGTGGTTACAAATTGAGGTCATGAGAGAGAACGCAGTGTTTGCGGGTGCACCTATTTAAGCTTTATCTGTGTTTACAAGCATGAAAACACAGTAAAGTTCCATGCATTCACTTCACTACATTGCCTTAAACCAATGCAGAGTGACTCCTTGACATTTGCACTACTGCTAGCTGCACTAGAGATTGCTTTGCTGGCACCACACCAGATATTTAATCATAATTAGCCAAACAATTACCAGGCTAATTGTTATTGGTGCGATATTGGAGTGCAAAGAGGACAAATGTCAGGTTTATTGGCAGGGGATGTTCATCCTCTGCCTTGCCTTTGTCTCACTTCACTTTAGAGTGTCAAACTCATCTGATTCTTCAACACAAACGTCTGTACAGACACGGCGCCACAAAAAGACAAGGTAACGCACATCTGTACATCGTCACCACTTGGTCGAGCCTATTTGTGACTGTTCTCTGAAGGAAATAGAAAAGAGGGGAAAAAAGGAGTAAAAAGCCATTTAAAGGCCAATGTGAATGGCAGCGCCTTTTGAGTATCAGCATTGTGTTTTACAAAAAAGAGGTCAGGCTCAAAACTGTGTGACTGATAAGTGTGGATGTTTCAGAAGGGTCACGCAGTGCTCAGTGAAGTGAGGCCTTTGCTCTCGCTATTGATAGCTCCACCAATACACCTCACGCAGGGTGGAAATCGATGTTATCTGGTGACTGTGAACTTTGTTTGTGCTTCTGAACCCCTGACTCACATGAAGGCCTGGAAGATTTTATCCAGAAAAGGTAATTATTTTTATTTACTGCAAGTGCTTCGCTTTGCTTGTTAAATGAAATAACCCAGCCTTTTTTTTTTTCCAGAATTGCTTCGGTGCACTTTTAGTAAGAAACTTTTTGCTCTGTGCAAAAAACAGTGGCTCAATTGTATTTTCTGTACAACAGAAGACTTGAAAGAGAAACTCTTCATTGTTCTGGCACATTTGCATTGTTTTTTCTTTCCCCTCATAAATTCTGCTGAGCTCTTACAGTTTACACTCACTTTGATTCTGCCTCCATCTGCCATTCCCATGAAACCCATAATTGCTCATCTATTCATTTTGTCAACAGTCTCTTTTAAAAATCATCTTTGTGAAACGATTAGCTAAAGCAGAGGAAATCATAGGAGATTTAAAGCATATGATTAATTCATTCCTTGTTGTTTTGTCAAATGGAAGATGACAAGGGTGTCAGATGACAGTTTATTAGATAGATTTCCTTTCTCCATCGAAATTACAGGCTCATTGTCATTAGCCTTTGGGAGGCCGGTTATTGGTCTAAGAGCTAAATTGCATAATACTCTGTATTTATGCGTGCTGCTCCACTATGATTTAAGCTCAAATTAATACAAAAGAACAAAAAAGGCAATATTTGCAATTGAGATTAGAGTGATGCAAGTAATGCATGATGGAGGCCAAATGGCGATCGAAGTTAGAAATGTGTGATTTAATCTTGATTATGACTTAATACACCATACGCTTCTTGCAATTAGCTGTCCGTGGATGACCCTCCTATCATTTGTTAAGAGTTCAATGTAGCGTAAAATCTGGGGCAGGTCAATCCCAAGTGTTTAATCTGTTCTTGGGTAAGGGAGATAAAATTAAAAAAAACGGCGACGTCAGCCGCGCAGGGTAATTAGCCGGGCGCATCATGTATGAGAGGCTGTATCCCGCTCCCGTTCTTCCATTCGGGCTCATGTAATGAGTTTAGCAGGAACGGAGCAGACGTGTTGAGAAAGGGGGGAGAGACGTAAAAGAAGCAGGAGTGCACAAGGGTAAGGGAGAGAGAGGTGCAGCAGAAGATGAGACATTCTCAGAAGACCAAAGCAGCTCTGCGGCCTGTCAAGAACAACTGTGTGTCCATCCCCATATCAGAGCCCCAGTGTTCCAATTCTGATAAGATAAATCCTCGTATTAGTTTTACTCTTGAACTGTATCACAAACATTGTTGCAGAGCTCATCAGCTCCGGATTTTCCTGTATTATCTGTTTAAAATGTAGGAAAAAAGGATCTGAGTACATGTAGTTTGAATTTACCCATTTAAAATTTCCATTGTGTATAAACTAAAAGTGATTTATGGGATTGTTGTCTCAGTTCCACAGAATGAGTTTAGAACGACCTATAAGTCCAGGCTGGATTATAATATGAATATGATTATTACAAAGGAAAATGTGTTTCTCAAAGATTCAAACATCAGGACAAAGCACGTCAGACACAAAACTTTTCTGCCTTCTAACTGTCAAAATGTGAGATCTCAGAGTACCTTATAGAGCTTTGTTTTCGTTGTTTTCTATGAGGATTTTCTTCTTTTGTTTACCTTATACACAAGTATGCTCACACACACACATATAGGAAGACTGTTATCTAGTAAGCCCAAAAAACGTATATATTTCCAACTCTGAATGTAAAATACTTTCAAATAAAGAGAACAGTAACCAAACAAACAAGCCCTGAGCAGAAAAGTATGAAATAAAACACAGGAAAGACTCAATCCAAATTCTAAATATAACCTCCATGTCAACAGAGAGGGACGAGGCTGTGTGTAGCTCGCAATCCTGGCAAGGAGTTAAAGGTATGAAAATGTGTATGTGTATGTAAATTGGACCAAATTTTCCTTGGTTTTTGTGACCATTAGCAGGACTTTGAAGCAAGCATAATTTAACCGTGTGCTTTTCCATTTTCTTCATCATGCAAGAAACCAGGAAACTAGGAGCTGTCAAATAAAAAAGCATACGAATAAAGAAACTGTAAAAATGTTAGTCCTGTGTGGGATTTGGGTGAGTCAAGTGCTGCATAGATGACTCTTTCATCTGGCCAATCCACAGTTAGCATCACCCTGGTTTTCTAGATAAAAAGCCAAACTACTTTTCCCATTGGAAAACAAATTGAACATACGTACATGTATCTTTAAATAAATCGACACCACATTTTGATTGTGAAGAAAGGACAATGTAGGGTCACCCACCAGGTGGGCCAGTGGTGCAATGGATAACACGTCTGACTACGGATCAGAAGATTCTAGGTTCGACTCCTAGCTGGCTCAATTCTTGAATCCAGAAGAATCTTAAATCCTGGATTTATGGCTCCGGATAAAAGCAAGTGTTTTTAGCACATTACTTCATCATCGAAGATTAGATTTCCATACCAAAAGAGCAAAATTGTTACCTCGTTTCCAGTTTTGTTACTATAATATCATCAGGAGTTGAGGAACCAAACTTCTCATGTGTGTACATCTTATGTCATCAATATATATGACTTCATCATGTTGCCTAGCAACTACCGAGAAACACGCTAACAATACAGATTTTTAGCATTTATGCATCTATATCAACTGATTTAATTTTTATGGCAGTCTGTACTAGACTTACAAAACTTTTATTCTGAAAGAGTTACTACTGCATGATCTGCAGAATTTATTGGAGGATATGACTAATGAAATAAGTAAAGTGAAGTTCTGGCTTGATAAAAACAAATTATCATTAAATTTGAATAAATCTAAACTTATGTTATTTGGAAATAGTAGTTTAAATACAAATGCAAAGATTCAAATAAATGGTGTTGATATTGAAAGAGTCAGTGAAAATAAATTTCTGGGGGTAATAATAGATGAAAAACTTAACTGGAGAGCTCACGTAAGATATATTCATTCCAAAGTATCACGAAGCATTGCAGGCAAAACAGGTATTCGACAGAACATCACTTCATATTCTCTACTGTTCACTGGTTTCACCATACTTAAGCTATTGTGCAGAGGTCTGGGGCAATAACTATAAAACCACATTACATTCACTTTTTACTCTTCAAAAGAAAGCAATTCGAATCATCCACAATGCAGGTTATAGGGAACATACAAACTCACTATTTTTGCAGTCTGAAATATTGAAAATTGACGATATAGTGAAATTCCAAACAGCACAAATTCTATTCAAAGCAAAAAATAAAGAACTGCCAGGTAATATTCAGAGTATGTTTTTTTTGAAAGAAGAAAGTTATAATTTAAGGGGTTTTTGTAACTTCAAAACAATGAAGGTACGTACTACAAGAAAAGGCTTTTGTGTTTCTGTTCAAGGAGTGAAACTATGGAACAAACTGAATATGGAATTAAAGCAATGTCCAAACATAAAACTGTTCAAAAAGAGTTATAAAAATATGATCTTCTCGATCTATAAAGAAAAGGAAAATATTTAAATTAAGTGAATGTCTCTATTTAAAAACAAACAAACAAAAAATTCATGATGTGATATTATAGTATATAGCATATCAGAAATCTGTTCACTATTTTTATTACAAATTATATCAGTAAGGAAGCTGACTAAATATTCACTGATAATTTATGGGACAGGGGTGGGATTAAATAAGTGTATACTTCTTCCCACTCCCTTTCAACATGTAAATTAATCAGAATGTTTTTTTGTATGTAATTTGTATAGTATATATTTTTTTTTCTCTCATTTCTTTTCTAAATGTACTTGTATATTGTTCACATGTTGAAATAAATTACCAATCAATCAATCAATCAATCAATCAGTAGCATCTCATTAATAGCCACTAAAGTTATGTTATGCTATATAATATACTATGATAGTATCAATTTTCCTTGCAGCCATATTGCAGTGGGTTAAAAATTACCCGTTTTTAGCATCTACCATCGATATTTTTCTGCTTTTCTCAGCGTGATCAAGTATATCAGCCTGTGGTCTTAAATCATGAATACAAATTAATAAATAAAAGTTTCAGTAACTATTTTGCCAAATGCTTTCAGACTTTGCAGACACAGTTTTGGTGCAAAAATAATTCCTTTTCCTAAATGTGTGTCAGCCGATCCAAACATCTGTCAAAACAGTTAACAAGCAATCAAAAAGATTAAATTTATAATTAAGTATTTAGCTGCATGCGACCCATATGGGAAAAAAATCAGTAAGAAATATTTGTTTGATGTATATTTTGTGTTCTGTGTCTGTACTAGACTTACAAAACTTTTATTCTGAAAGAGTTACTACTGCAGATAAGGGATAATTGTGCTCTTTTTCAATATAGGATGATTTAATCTTTACTCCGGTCATTTGTTCCTATAACTCTGCACTGCCTCTTTGATTAACTTGCACAAAGTGAGCGCTAGAAAGTTGGTGTAATTCCTCGACCAACTTTGCAGACCTCACATGACCAGTACAGCCACCAAACACGAACAACTCCACAGCGATCGCGTTCTTCAACCTGGCCCAAAAGCATGACGACAGCAGCTGAGCCCCCTCCCTCCTCCGCACGCTCGCACCCTTAATCAAGGTTGGAAGATGCATTTGGTGAATTCAGAATTTCAAGCACCTCTCTACTCTACCAGTGTCTCGACTTCGCCTGATTAAAATGATAGAGGGGCTGGAGAATGTTTGATCTCTAAATCAATTTACATTTAAGATTCAATTTTGCACCTGCAAGACTTTGATTTTGGAACTTTACGCCTTCCCCCCGTCTTGCGAGGACGGAGATTAATCTACACCAGCTGTTGAAGGAAATATTGTTGATTTTTTTTCTCTCTCCTCTCTTTTACTCACAAATAAATTCAAATAAATTCTCACAGATGAATCAGCCTGTGTGATATGTTAAACTTTTTTTTTTCCCCTCGATTAAAAACGTGCCTTTAAAACTTTGTCTGAGGTGAATATTAACACGGAGTGTGATCTAAGACTATCTGCTGCTTACAACTAATATACCCAGGGACACACATAGATGAGAACATGGAAACTCTCACACTCACATGCACAGAGAACAAAGAAGCAATCCAGGTCCTTTGAAGCATAGAGGGAGTTATTTATTTGGGGAAAAAAAAATCCAAAGGGGTGGAATGCAATCGATGCTGAGAGGTGAGAGAAGAGGAACTGTGGGTGCAACAAACAAACAACAGGGCCCAACACTAAATCAGAGCTTACAGTCTTAATGTACACCTCCAGGGGGACATATCTGTTTTAGAACAACTCCAATGACTTATTGATCCTGGAATTGAATTACCCGTGCCCTCTCCCCCTTTATACAAGCCCACAATATTAAGACATGTTTGATGTTTGCATGCATTTAATTAAAACAGTTCTCAGGAGAAACACTTTAAGAGCTCGATTTGCAGTGTTTCAACAAAAAAAGAAAAGAAAGCAAGCTTCACTTCATTGCTTCATGATTGCAAAATTATTAATAAATAAAGTTAATACTATAAAGCAGATATCCAGTTAGTCCTTCAGCTGAATTGTGGGAGGAATGTAATTGCACTGTTTTATTTTTTAAGTCTATTTTAAATGTTCTGTTTTGTCAGCTTGGAGCTAAATTATAGTTCCACCTCTAAAAAGAAAAATAATCGCAAAGCAGTGTTTTCCATCATGGAATAAATGGTATGCTTAGACAATGATTAAAAAAACAGAGTTTCTTATTTGTTTATTTAATGCAGTTTGGTTTTGGCGTGGACGTGATTTACAGATTTTTATGTCAAGGATGCTTTTGATTGATTTTTCACTTTTCCTACCCGAATGCAGACGTTAGATTAGACCGAAAGGTTAAAGCTACTTTGAAGTAAATATTCCTGTCAAGTTGACTTGACAGGGATTTGATTTGCAGTTTCGCTGGGAAATGTTGGTGAATTTAAAGCATGTTACAGAATATCATAACTAGACTGAGAGGTCTTTAGCCATGATTGTAGCCCTGCGCTCTTTGCGCTGACAAGCTGCCAATAATAAAGCTAATATGATGATGTTAAGCAGGTAATTACCATGGTCACCATTTTAAAGTGGCGTGTTTTAAGCCAAATATTGCTGAATAATGTGTAATTATTAGTCAAGGCAAGTAGGCAAGTACGTCAGGGCTGACTGGGATTTGTTTCATGAACGTGCGGTAAAAAACAGACTCATAAACATGAAGCAATCATTTTGAGTAAAATGCAGCTGAAATATATAAAATCAAAGGTTTATTTATTCAAATAATTTATCATTAAGGAGAATGTGCTTGGTATACCGTAAACTCAATCTATAAATGTTGAGGAATTATTATTTTCCCGATTTATTAAATTGTACTTACATACAAACATGTGTTAAAGAATTTGGGGCATAAATATTGTTTGGGGTGAAATACGATGAATTAAAAACCACAGTTCATCTGGGGGATGTAACGGGGATGGATGGAAATTTCCTTTCACACTAGACCTGTCTCTCTCATGGTGAATTAAAAGCAACCAAAGAAATTACGATATATCATCTGCCAATTACAACATTAAGCACAAAATTCTCTTGTTATGAGTTAAAATTGCGACATTACTGTGGCAAAAACAAAAGAACGATGTGCAAGATATTCCTCTTGGAAAAGGACTTTTTCAAGTGCTTTTTATTTTAGTAGGGACCAAAATGGTTGATTGATGGACGGACCTGTCATTGGAGTCACATGTCAACCTGCACATACTTTTACAAATTTGCAGTATGCATACATTAATGAATTCTACATGTGCAACTGCTTAACAAGAATAACTTATGAATACGGTAAATATGTGTTCTTTGAGATGCCGCTGGTGTGATAGAAATATGCACATGGTGTCCCTTGACGCTGGTGCTTCGATGCACCAACAGCAACAATGTTGGAAGGTGAAAGATAACTGTCCCTTTTTTAACCTTCTAGGACCTGGCGTCCACATATGTGGACATCACATTTTGGGTTGTCTAGACCAAAATACACAATTTTGCTCCACAAGGGCCCGATATCCAATTACAAGGACATTATACTGCCACTGTTCTATTGAAATCATATGTGGAGCTTATTTTTCTCAGAAACAAAAATCAAGTAAAAAACAAACAAAAAACCATCAGGTAATTCTTTGTTTTTACATTCATCAGGTCTCAATCAGCCCAAATAGCAAAGAGAAATTAAAAATGCATGCATGGAAGAGTTTGGGTCTAAGGAGGTTAAAGAACGATAATGTCTGCATGAGCAGACTGGACATGCAGGTCGCGGTTTGTGTTCCATTTGGGAACTTTATGCAGTTTAACCTTTTATCAGGTGGGAATCGGTATTTGATATTTGGTAACTTTAGTGGTCTACCTCTCCAACCTGTCTTCCCCATGTGTGATGTTTGTTTACTGTATGTACGGTCGGAAGTTTAAGGTGGAGCTGGTTGCCGGCAGCCTTAACCCAATTTCCTTTGGGATCAATAAAGCATTATCAATCAATCAATCCAAATTACCGCCCCTCTCCTCTGTTTTAGGTCATAGAACTACATGGATTTCTCCCAGCCAATCAACAAAGATCATCTGTCCCCCTAAACCTAATTTTATCTGTATAGCAACTTCATTGACCTTGATGAAGATCTTGTAATAGAATAATAGAAATAATGACATAATCTTGTAATAGATTAATTTAGAATTTCCCAGTATTTTAATGAGCACCCTGTAGAGGGTTACCGGAAGATTAAGTTACATTTTTTTTTCCTTTTACATCATTAGTGCTAAACATTTTTATCTACAGTAAACTGCCACACTTACCCAGAATGTTTAAATGTGACACAAAGGGGTCCTTTGTAAACATGCATATGTAAGCAGTTCAGAGTGGCAGACTCCTCTCGCTACAACCCACCATGTCACAGCACAGACACAAAAGGAGACCATATGTGTATCTGTGAGATGCCAGCTGCCTTGACAAAAAGGCAGTGTTTGACTGGGAATGAAGCAGGCTGACACGTCATGGCATACATGCTCGAGGAGTCAGCCTGTTTGCTGTGTGGACGGTGCTTAAAATGTCGGGCTGCATGCCCTTGTCATGATGGGCAGGAAACATAACTTTCATATTGACCCATTAAGACATGCAGAATTGAAAATGATGAGTTTTATGTAGTTTATATATACAAAAAAACTGTTTATTGTAAAGACTTTTATTCTTGAAAGGTGCGGAGTAGGCTGATGTTCTGGAAATTTATGGAGGATGACAGTTAATAATGTGTATAGGAATTACAGGAACCAGGAGTTGTATTATCTTTAAAAGTCAACCCACTGTCAAAACTCTGCACGCAAAGAAAGAACAGATGACCACAGAGTCCTAATAATCTCCCAAGTTAGCAATTATCCTCGCAGACAGATGTTGTACTGGAATGATGACAGAATGTGTGGGTGGCCATAAGGCTGTCTTATGATCATGGCTGTGCAGTAAAGAGTATTGGGTCTTCAAAATCAAACCCATTTGGAGCATTAATGCACACACGGAAAATATTACGAGTTGTGAGGTACAAGTGTGGCATCTCGCTGACACTTTGAATATCGTCAATATTTGCCTCTCTCCCTCCTGGGAACACAACAAATGCCTTGCCAACAAAGCTATCAGTGTTTTGTTGAAAAGTTAAGTTGCCTAATGGAAGCGCTAGAGAAAAGGACGCACAGTCACCATAATCAATAGGGTTCTTCCTACGAGATGGGTGAATGTGAGCCACAAATTTCGTGCCAGCCTGGCCGTTTGCTCCTTGGATCTGTCAATCATCAGTACTGAGGCTGAGGACAACGAGGTCATGCAGTGTATAGGTTTTTCTTACCATGATTAAAGTAATAACTTTTTTTAAAGACCTTGTCTGAATGATGAAATGGCTGCATTTATTGGCCACCCACCAATACTAGTGTCAAATGACTCTTGTTTTAGGTTGACTTTAAAATGTTCCCCAAAGGCTCGTGTAACCCAAAGATTTAAACTGCATTATTTATTAAGTATTGTAGCAATACTTGAACGTCTATCACTGATTCTAAGGAGCTTGGAAAGAAAAGCGTCTGGACTTGTTTAGGTTCCTTGAAGATGTGTCACCTCTCATCTGAGAAACTTCTTCAGTTCTAAGAGCAACTGTTGGAGAGTCCCAGATTTTAGGCACTATGGGAGTTTCCCCCCCAAGACGGTCATGGACCCCTATTGATCCTCTACCTAATCACACAAGCCAAGGTGTGAAAACAGGTGTGGGTCACAATCAGCCAAGGATTCAGGTGAACCCATTGTGAAACATAGCCCCACCCTATCATGTGATTTACTGAGGTCAAAAGGCCCAGGATGTGAGTGGGTGTTGAGCAATGGTCCCTCTAAGCTGCGCGCGTGCACAATCGCGTGCTGCTGACACGGTCTCTGCACCCAGAAACTTTGCGTTGCGCACAAAAAAAAAAATCTAACCTGAATTGCAATTAAAATAATTATGTTAACAACTCATTCTGTTTTGCAGTGTGAGTCAGCAAGTAACCGGTGACTGGCTGCTCCAGCCAATGCTGCGATTCACATTCGTATTTAGGCAGATAATCAGCGTCGTTGACAGGCTATGACAGCGTCCTTATGTGCCGACACCGGTGTTTTAGCGAGCAAAGCAGCGTGGCTGATGAGGAGTGAAGCCACGTTAATAACAACGTGTACAACCATTGGAGATGTGAGCAGGACAGACGGAACAATTGACGGAAAAAGTGTGGACTTTATAGCAGTTTTTAAATTGTGTTGATAGGCCACGTACAACCAGAGTTATGATAAAAATATGCAATGTTTGGTTTTCTTCCTGAATACTATCGTTGTTTATATTTACTGCAGAAACAGTAAAAACTGCGTTTTATAAGGAAAACGCTCGAAAGCACTCTCCACCTGTGAGAAAAGCCAAAACCAAAAAACCCCGCCCTTTCCTATTGGTGGAAAAATGTACCATGTCGACGAATCAAAAAATGATATGGCAACATGGCATTTAGTTGTTTAGGAAGGGGGGAAGTTTTAGGAGTGACGGCGGTGTTTTGAGATGTGAGAGATTTGCGACGTTTAGCGTGTTTTGAGTCTAAAGTTAGTGTGTTGTCTTGTGTACTTAGTGTGTAGTGTAGTCAATAGTTTTGTTGTGTGTCAGAACAATGAGGCACCTGCTGAATGTTACAGGTGTTACAGCAGTGATACATCTCCTGTTGTCAGGCCTGCAGGTATCAGGCTGTTGTTCTCCTTTATCTCATAGTGGACAGAAATTATTTTTTGTGGCACAAATAATTTGTGTGGCATCAAATTTGATGCAGAACAGCTGATTGTTCTGTAAACAGTTTGAAATCTTTATTTAAAAAACACCTTGGCTGCATTTTTAGGTAAATAGCTGCAAAAAACTTTGTTTGCAAAACTCAGTAACTTTTTTGAAGAAGTAACTATATAATTAATTGCCCAACATTGGTCATTACATGCTGTATTTTGCAGACAGAGAGTTACAGGACTCTCTCCCAGACCACAGACTCATAATACAAGTCACAGCTTTCAAAAAAAAATAAGAAGAAAGTTGTGTTTTTAAAATTGGAGTTCAAGTTCTTTTTACTTCCAATAGTGTTAACATACTACACAGGTCGTGAACAAGATTTAATTTTCATTGTAAGTGGGCTAAAGCAGTTAATTAAAAGTAGTCTAACATAAATGTAAATGCTGTAATTTGATTATTTTAATAAACCATATAACTTAGATGGATTTGATGCTGGCGTGACCACAGTGCACACGTCTGCTGTTGCTCACAGTGGTCCAAGGGACCGCTCAGGGAGTTTGTGTGTTCGCTCAGACACATGAAAAATTAGAGGGAACATTGGTATCGAGGCATCTGGGAAGGGATCTCAAAACTGGATTATAGATGGCACACAGTTGGTGTCGTAAACCCCCGCCTCTGTTCAAAGATGGTCGCTCACAGTGGACATAAATGGCTTATTTCACTCCTCTTTCAAACCATCTGTCTTCTCTGTCCAAAAATGTGAACATTGGCATCCTCGAAAGAGTGTCCTTTATCCTTAAGATGCAGATGGACAGCTGAGTCTTGTCCCGTCGAGGTGGCTCTTCCATGTTGTGCCATGCGTTTATGAAGCTCCTGTTTGGTCTCTCCAATGTAGAGGTCTGAGCATTCCTCGCTGCACTGCACGTAGTGTATGCTGCACAGTGCAGTGCGGAATGCCAATGTTCAAGGAAATACAGTCTATAAAATAAAAACAGACTTTGTACAATCCTAATGTGCTTGAAAATCAATGGTTGGTATGACCACCTTTATTCTTCATTGCAGTCTGAGCTCTCTTAGGCGGTCTTCTTCTCATTTAAAGGCTCTTCTTTGGATGTTGGCTGCCTTTTCTTCTGTTCTTTGCCAAGATGATCCCACACTGCTTCAATCACATTGAGGTCAGGACTATGGGGAGGTCAATCCATGACTTATAGTGTTATATTGTGTGTTTTTCTATCCAAGTGTGTTTTTATTGCATTGGCTGTGTGTTTGAGATCATGGTCATGGTGTAAAACGAAGACAGTCAGATGCTTTCTAGATTGCATTGCATGGTTGGTCAAAATCTAACATTAGTTCTCTGTGTTTATAAGCCCATCAGTTTCAACACAATCTTCAACACCCACTGACACCAAATTATGACCTTCATTGTGTTTTATAAATGGCTGCAGGCACTCATCCTCTAACCTCCCCTATACATAGTAACAATTTGAAACACCTGATAGAGTCAACTCAGTGCATTTAGACATCTTGACATGGTCAAGACCTACTGAAGTTGAAACCAAACATCAAAATTGGGAAGAAAGGTGACTTTCATCGTGTTATGGTTGTTGGTCCCAGATGGGCTGGTCTGAGCGCCTGAGAAACCTGTTAAAAGAGAGATTTTCCTTCCCACCATCACAAAGTACTTAATCATAGGGGATCGCTGGGGTTTTCTCTCAAATATTGGAGGTTCTTTACCTTTTAGTATAAAGTGCATTGATATATAAATAAACAGGAATACTTTCTTGGCACACTTCGGGCCCCATCGACCTAACTGAGCATCACTTAAATCCCACGGCTTACCTGAGTATTGCTGCTGACCATGTCCTTCCCTTTATGACCACATCTTCTGATGGCTGCTTCCCAAAGGATAACTCACCATATCACAGTTCAGATCATTTCATACTGGTTTCTTGAACATGTCTGTGAGTTCACTGTACTCAAATGAACTCCACAGTCGCCAGATGTCAATATAACAGAGCACCTTCGGGATGTGGAAGAACGGGAGATTCTCATCATGGGTGCACATTTGCAACTGGCATGCAGCTAATAACACAGTTCACTCTTAAACATACAATTTGGAAATTATTGTCCATCAAAATATAATAAAAATTCTTATTTGAACTCATCAAACTGTGACAAAGATGATCAATGGCTTTTATTTGCCAGACGCAAATTCTTTATTACGTTATTTTGATGCTGCAGAAGGTAAATTGCCTCCTATTTTTGGCCAGTAATTTCCAAATTGACGCCCTGCATTGTTGAAAGCCAAGCCGGAGCAGCGACAATCAAAATATCAGCCTGCAAGGTATTATTTAGAAAATTATTTTTAAGCCATGTTTGCCTGTTTGTTAGAGAGTACAAAGTGAAAACAGGCACAGATGATAGGGGAAGAGTGTACGAGCACAGAGAGCATGTAGGGCAACCGTGGTCATGAGTCAGACTCAAACTTAAAATGCACCCAGGGATGTATTAGGGTTTCCCATAAGTGTCCCAGAAGTGTTTTCACAGAAATAGTCACCAGTGGTAGATTATTTGACACTTTGGAGATAAATCCAGATGTAGAAAAAGACCAAATGATCATCACTTAAACCGAGAGTTCCACAGATATGTTTAAATTATTGTCAGCAATGTTAGTATGACAGACAAACTTTCAGAAATATTTCAGTTCTACTTTTAAACCCATCATTATAATGAGTTGGAGGGCCTTGAAGGTTAATATACTACACTGTACTGTCCTATTCTACTATACTGCACTATTCTACTGCACTATTCGGTGTGATCCCGAAGGAAACATCTTTTATCTAAATGTCGATAGTCTCAGAAAGAATTCACTGCAATGTACCTGCAATGAAACTCATTTCTGTTTAAATTATAACTATAACAGTACTAAGAACCCAGATAGGCGTTCTTGCATTCAGAACATCTACTGGCACATTACAAACCCTTTCAAAAGGCTATTTTCTAGCTTTTTTTCCAGGTTTTTGCAAGTTTGAGGAGGCGATAGGTATCCCTCTCTTGTCTGAAAGTTGAACCAGTTAGCTTAGCTTGATCCACAGATAAGCTCTGTCTATCCAAAGCCAAGCAGTACCTGTAAGCCAAGGCAACAATCAAGGACCCTGTCCATGTGATAGTCCTGTGAAACCTCAATGTATTGTTCGTAGTTAAATGACCTGTTACATGTTCACTGTCACATGCACAGACATGCAGCTATAAGTTATATGGCTCTTATTTCAGCAACATGTTAGCCATATTATGTCCATTCTAATTGTCTTAACTAAATCTTGTCAAGAAAATGAAACAGCATGGGTTTTAAAATGCCCAGCTATTTTTTAGCTAATATGCTAAGTTAGCCAGGCTTAGCTTAAATGCTGCACAATGTGGAATGAGCGATTTTTACCAGAGTAAAATGCAAAAGTACATTTGGCCCCATGACGCAATCGGCAATCGTGCAGCACTGCATACATCTTTATGCCTAGTTTCACCAACTGCCTGCCAGAAACCTCCAGCAACCAGTCGGGGAATACACATTTTTTTCCCAGCAGCCGGTGGTTACTTGCTGGTCACTGACTGGTCTCTAGGTCTGTGTGACTGGGGCACTAACCAATATGTAGTATACATTACCAGAATGCTAGAGTTTTATGGGCAAAATCAGCTTCCTTAACTTGTGGCATTCCAAGGCAGGCAGTGTTAGCTCAGTCAAATCTAAAAATAAACACACAAATGTGAATATCACAAATAGCACATTAGCAAGCAGAGCTTTGACAACAGACAGGATACGTAAAAGCCAGTTTAATAAAACGGGCAAGGTGATAGGTGCAGGCTCAGCCAGCACTTTCTGTTTTGCATATCTGAGAAACCAGTACTAAGTTTCAGCAGCACACCACCTTCCCTTTATCTCCCTGTAGATACAGACATCTGACCATATCACATCCCTTTAATTCACCTATTTGTTTGTTTTAATTATATTTTAGTATTGTTGTTTTAAGAGATGCAGGCCTGTGTTTTCAAATGATTGAAAAGAATGTGATGCATAACTGCAGACTGAACAGAGCAGCTCAAGCTTAACCATCTGCAGCAGTAATACTGATCCATACAACAGTAATGGGGAACATTTATCTACAGAATAAATACTTGTACTTTTGATGCTTTATGTACAACTTTCCAGTAATGCAGTTTTATGTGTAGTGTTTTCATAGTGTTTGCTAAACGGATAGTGAATAACTTTGGCAATACAGTAGAGATAGTATTTTCCAATTCTTCAGCCAGGAGGAGTTCAGAAAGGTGAAGACGTCCAGGAAGAGAGCAGCGAGCTGTAAATATATTTGGCATAAGCACAAAATAGTATTTTGGATTTTTTTTGTGTAAAAGTCACGCTGCCTGTAACATAAATACAAGATAATAGTATTGTTTCAATTCAGGTCTGATATATTTCCAAAACTTTTTGTCTACAAACACTCATATTTAACCAATTTTACTATGACAACAGGGAGTGAACAGACTTTCTAATCCCTATCTGCATCAAATCATCTGTATCCACTCTTATTAAAATGGTAAAGTTTTGCAAAAAAAAGTAACTACACTTAATAAGTGAATGCATAATTAAATACATGCTATTTCTGGCTTTACAAACTTCCTAGCCTATATTGAAAGCATTTGCAGTTTTAACTTAGTAAAAGATAACTTTAAAGGTTAGCAAACTTACTCTGTTCTTGATCAGCCTCATGCTTTATTCAGCCTCATATCAACAAAGTAGACCATGTGACCCGGGGTTGAGTTGACTCATCATCAAGCCAAAGCCATGTTTTCCTTCCTTTCTGCTGATGGGAGCAAAAAATAGATTTCAGTTGGGAGGAGAGAAAGACTGTCAAGGATGAGAGGGAGCGTCAGTTTGCCAAGATCAATAGGTGAATCAAAACCACTGCTGATGTTTCACTCTTCAGTATCCCACTTTCATGTATTCACCTTCCTTTTTCTCTATCAAGTCTTTCTTCATCTGATGCTGCCAGAAAGCCAAAACTGCTGACAAACAGTTGTCTGGGTGCTTCCAGCATCTTTATTTGCACTCGATCCAAGAAGAAGAAAAAGAGGAAGATAAAGAAGAAGAAAAAAAAGCAACCTCCAGCCGCCCTACACCTCCTCTTAAACACTTTGTCTCTCCCACACTCTTGCAAAGCTGCTCTCCATAGGTGAGCGAAACTTAAGTGCTTGTGCCCCGGAGCTGAGGAACACCCTGGTCCCAAACCTCTGTGCAACCAATTCTCTTACTTTGCTTCGGTCTCGTCTTCAAACTTTCTGTTTCTGCAGCTAGCCTTTGCTTTGTCCACCCACACCGCGAGCTTGCTGCATTGATCAGTGTTTGCCGTTATGCTTCCTTAACGCATTTTAACAAATTAACTTTTTGCTTGTGTAACGTATTTTTGCTCCTATTATTAAAGCTTCCCCCTTTTGTCTTGAAAAAAAAAAAAACACAAATTAAGAAACAAACAAGTTCTGAATTAACTATGGAGAGATTCACATATGTTAACCATGCAGGGCATGGAGAAGTGACTGTCATTTAGCAAAAAAAAAAACCCCAAACAAAAACAAAAAGACCTACACCTACACCGGAAGAATAGACTATTGTTTCCAGGCTTTCGTTGTCACTGCAGTTTGAAAGAATTAATACAAACCAAAGGGGTGTGTGGGAGACACTCACAATGCTTGATCTGATTTTCTTCAGGGAAGCAACCGTCCTAAGCTACGAGCCAGCGCCTCCTCCACCGGGCTATTCACGCTAGCGTTGCTGTTTTGACAAATGGGCAATAACAGCTAGTCTGCTTTTCTAACTGAAATTGAATTTGTATAGAAATGAGTGGAACAAGGGTGTAGGCCCAGGACAAATAACTTAACTCCATCAGATGCTCCTGGCAAAACTGCATTAATTTGAATCTATTAAGAAGAGAGGATAGAAAGAGGTGCAAGCGGACCACACTCCTGCTTTCAGTTCCCTGTAGTCGCTTAACAACGAAAGGTGAAACCGTCTTATTGGTCTTAAACATGACCATAGGATGAGTTTCACAATAAAAGATTCTGCATATGCAATAACTGCATAAGAAAAAAATACAGCATATATATATATATATATATATATATATATAATCTCAAGATATATCGTGAAAAATTATAGATTTATGTGACACAATGACACAGTGCAAGCCACGCTATATATTTAAAGGCTAATAGGTTATGGGCCATCACAGGTATGTGGCGATCCCATACTGTACCATAAAGCACTTTAAATGCAGTACGTCCTGGGGCAGATGGATCCCATAAATGGCCTATATTTTTGAATTCACACATGCCAGCACACACCTGCAGATCATTGTCAGGTGAAAAGCTTGTGTTGTGAAAATTTGAAAGAAACAGGCCCTTTTTAAGCCATCCTGCAAAGCTTATTAGATATTCTCTTATATTCTCGAGAATTTTAAGATTAGCTTCTAAGACATAACTAAAATGGATATATAAGGACTTTTTGTGCCCTAACCGTCTACGCTGACCTCACTATGTGGACACACGTTATTTTATAGCCTTAAAAAAATACTTTAACATGAAATAAGCCTTTCACATATTGCCCCATGCCATTTTATTAAATATTCAGTATATGAATGAATTATTCTGAATCTCATCATCTGGAAACCCCCAGGTAAAACAGCCTGCAAGGTCTTACTGTATGTTCATCTTACTAAGGCTGTGAGGAATAACTTGATAAGTAGAACAAAATAAGGGGGGAGTTAATGTTCCGAATTGTAGTGATATATATACATGCATGGTAAAAAGAAAGAACACACTCTTTCATTTCTTGGGTTATAAATAAAGAAAATTGTTCAGTCAGATCTTAAAAATTATTGAAATTCGACCTCAGATGAAGAACAACACATGAAATATTACACCATGTCATTATTAATTGAAGAAAAAACTGAGCCAAAGTGCAGAAGCAGCATGTGGAAAAACTAACTACACCCCATGATTCAGGAGCTTGTAGAACCAACTTTAGCAGCAACAAGTTGAACTTATTTCCTGTTTGGCTCGTGGTCCACTCTTTTTTACAGCATTGCTTCAATTCATTGAGGTTTGCAGGAATTCATTTATGCATATCTCTTAAGGTCCCACCACAGCCTTTCATGCAAGGTTGAGATCTGGACGTCGACCGGGTCATTGCAGCACCACGATTCTTTCATTTTTCAGCCGATCTGTTATAGACGTGCTGCTGTTTCACATCATTGTCCTGTTGCATGACACAGTTTCAGCCACCTCTTAGCTGTCAGACGGATGATCTCAAGACCTGCTGCTGCAAAAGAAACACTAATATCACAGCTCCAACCATGTTGTGCTGATATGCTGTTTGGTGCTGTGCATTATGGCCAACCATCTTCACCTTGGTCTCATCCAAAGGACATTGTTCCTTATGTTGAGATTTGCTCAGATGCAACTTTACAAACCTAAAATTACAAATAATTGTAATTTTTTTGAATACTACTTGTTTTTTGTTTTTTTTGCACAAATGGAGCCAATGCAACAAAATCGCATTGTGTACTACAAGATGTAAATTTGAATGACAATAAAGTATGTCTGTGTTAAAAAGGCTCTCTCCTGATAGGCTTGTTCAGTCTTGTCTTAATTGTGCTGTCAGGAAGCATAACAACAAATGACAAAACACACCATGTACATGTATGTTCATGTATATAGTGTAGTACTGGAATTATATTACTGGTAGGGTGCAGTAGGGTAGTGGTGCACTGGGGCTACGACATACAAACAGAATGAAAGAACATAAAAAATGATTAAAATCTTTAAAAAATAATTATGCTACTAAATGGGTTAGACTTTTACTAATGAAATGAAAACAACTGTGTGACCTCGCTCTTTTGTTTTTACCTTTGAGACCTTACCTATCCTTTATCTGGCATCTGGAATAATATGGCTGTAGTTCACTAAAGGGAGCATCTGTTTCTGTTTGCAGATGTTCGTGGATAGATTCTGCAGATGTGTAAAAAAAACCTGCTGGTGAGCCATATTAAACCGACCGGTAGTAGACTTTGCCTTTATTACAGTAAAGTTGTGTTTTTATTCCAATTTATTTGCAAGAGATGTGAAATTGTAAAGTGTTCACCTCCAGCAAAGTAAAGCAAAAGGAGATCCAAGCACTCTCCTTAACTGAACAGCAAGCAGCTCGTCAGTGCAATTACTCTGACATTACCATTAAAAGGATTTCATTTATTTTTTTGAGAAAGAAATTCAGGATATTGGATCTATCCTGCTCACATTATAGACTGCACATGCATTTAATACAAGAAAACTTTATATTGAAAAAGATATAACCTTTTTACGCTGTAATAACACTTTCAGTGTTCCCATGACTCATAAGAGCTTTAGCATACTGACACAGTAAGGAGTCATTTACAGCATAGTTTGGCAAACATTGCCCCCAAACGACTTATAGAGCGTCATTAAACCGTCCTTATGGTTGTATATGATCTCATTGTTTTTCTGGCTGGACTGGCAGCAGTGCATGATTTGTTTTCTTCTCATTTCCTTTTCATGCCGATTAAATTTGCATGTCGGAGAGAGCAAGCTATATCATCTCTTGGATTTGTTCCAGTGTTGAATGTTTTTCTCTTTTCCTCAAAATAGAAATAAAGTGTATTGTTTGCACCATGGCGTGAGTGGATAGTAGGTGTTTTGTCCATACTGAAATTGGACTTGTGGGTAGCTTCTATTGCTGAAATGGAGCTAAATCCAAACATATGGCTAAAATAGAAATTGATAAGAAAAATGAATAAATGTGGTAGGAAACGGTGGAGAAAATACGGAATTAGTGAAGCAGATTTGGAAGCGATGATAGGTGAACTTTAAATTTAACACAGAGGCACCTTCTCACACAGATGGTTTATCATGAAGCAGTAGCATCATAATCCAACGAATGGATTAAAGTGATTAAGTTCCAATTGTGGAGCTAAAAACAGACTGCACACGATTCCTCTTGACAAAAGTGTGTGTTCCTGTGAGGCAGAGCGAAATCCGTGCCCCAGTTTTGGATTCTTATCAAATTTAGACAAACCTTGTCACATCAAGCTTCACTTATCTCTCCGAGAGCTCCGCTCCCCTCTGTCCTGATGAGACCTCGCCCCTCCCCGCGACACATTTCATCTTTTGACCTTGTCACCGGTTCACACATGACCGGCATTGGCCTAAACCCCTGTCAACATAAGCTTTATCTCTTCCGATCGCTAAAGTTTTTGACAGACATACGGGTCTCGAAGAGCCACGGTTGGGATGAATCTGCCACAATTTGACCATGGATCATGCTTGATCCGGGATAAAACACTGCAATCTTGGCCCTGTCATGAAAGCTGACAGATCTCCTTTGTTCGCGGGGACCAATCGGACAACCAAAACTCTTTGCCGTGGCAACAACTTTGCCTCCATCTTTGGGCCACAGGGGTCCATTTGTGCTGTGAGCTGTCGGTTTGACGGCGCCCTGGGCGCACCGTGGGACTGGAGATCCACACACTTTGCACAGAGTTGTCACTCTGTCAGAAAAATGTGCCGCTGAGTCGTCACGAGCGGTGGCTTGTGCGCTGCCGCCAATGTTTTTCATCAGATGCGGTTCACCTCACACGGTTTAGGAAATATGTTTAGCGGAAAGCGCAGGTTGTAGCCAAGGTCAAAGGTCGTGATGAAAGTCATTGCAGCTTATCTTGATCCGTGAGCACTCCATCTGACTTCAGCATCAGCTCGAGATTTCCTCGCTGCCGCTTGCTGAGAATGACATCCTTGGAAATTACGATTTTTTTCAGGAAGTTAACTAATACTGCAGAATGAAAAACACTCTGAAATCCTGAAAAGATGGATGGAGATGGAGAACGAGAATTATTCAGAGGTATGGAGGAGAAAAAAAATGCACCATAAAAAAAATATATAGGAAAATGTTCCCACCTCTTGGTGCTGCAGTGTGCACCATCAGATTCTTCACCCGGGGACTGTGGAGCACTTAACTCCGTGCTGTCGTGATTTCTCCAATTACGGGTGACAGCTTCCAATCCGCGTGGGAGGTGGATCACCTCTGGAAGTGCCAGGCAGAATACGAAGCGCACCACAACATTAATAATTCACCGGCAGAACATTCATATTCAGTCTAAGCACTGCAGTTTGGGGCCCATTAGAGATAAAGGCGAGCCGACGCTCCCTTATACCTTTCCGCTTGATGTTCAATCGCAGGTATAAAGCCCACATGTTTGATTTTTAAGAGCTGAAATGCTTTTATTTCATTGCCTCACACCAGGATGCAACCACGGGAACAAACATCACGAATGCTCCTAAGACTCCAGACTACAGGTACTAAAATACTGCAGGGAAAGTTTGTTATGATCCTAAATGGGGTTGAATGATTTGTTAGGCACTGTTTTCACTACGGACACCAAATTAATCCATCAGTGGCTTAATTATTTACAGAAAGAGAAGTTTGCAAAGACAAAATAAGTCACAGAGAAGTTTGAAAGACATGCTGAAGTTAATTGTCTGTTGGTAGCGATTACTGGCATCGACGACAGACGGCATCGGTTCCCAGCAAGTACATGATGTACCCAACCAACTGCCTGGGCTCAGCAGGCTGCAGCACACATTGCTTTTTCATACAAAAAGAAAAAAAAAAACACACCTGTTCTCCAGAGGACCAGAATAAAACGAGCTGAAATACAATACAGAGCAGGCATGAAAAATGGATTGCATGTGGGTGCGCGGGAAAGAAAAGCTGGGATGGCAGTCATAGCAAAGCGATGAGCTTCGGTCTAGACGAGCTTTTAAGCAGCCACGAGTTTAAATTATAGCCACGACACTTTCGAAGTCGGCCTTTAGGAAAGATGTGAATTATGTCTCAGAGTTACATTCAGTTAGAACCTGTTTTGTTGGGTATTTGCAAAATCAGCAATTACAAATCTGAATATAACAGTTCATAAACCGTTAATAATTAAGTGTGTGTGCAAACACTTTACATTCTTATTGAGTCCTTCGAAGTATGACCTCAGGCTACAGCGTTTCTTACCGTCTCCTTAGTCAAAGTAGAAGTTTAGTTGTTCAGTGAATAACACTGACAATAGCTCTGTGCCCATGTAAACCCTGACAGTGAAGCCTGCACGCACTGGTGGACCTTGAAACGCAAAAAGAATTCCTTCATTTCACTCATCATTTCTTTACACCTATGCTTTTTCTACTGTGACATGTCAAAATGTCTGGTGTGAAGAAGTAGAAGACAGCTAATCTCGGTCTGTCGCAAGAAAAAGTAGCGTTGAAACTTCTGGGAGACTAAATGTTCTCGAGCTGCAACTAATTTGCTTGATGAACGCGTTTTTGACAAAATGCTTTACGTGTTGGCAAAAATGCCCCCGCGTTCGGCAGGTGTGATCTGCACGATGAGCTGCAAGCGTGTGGGAATTTAGGGGTTAATTGTGTCAGTTAATAAAAATGCAAAGAAGTGAAGGGTTTACAAATAGCCAAACAATAACTGTAACGCAAAATAGTGTCAAGTGCAAAGAAGTACAATTTGCATACAATTTCACAGCCTCAGCACAGCTGTACCGCCTGTGTATCGGCTTATTTATTACTTTTCCCTTGTTGTGTGTGTGTGTGTGCTTCTCAGTTTTTGTATAGGCTCCTTTGTTGTTTGCATTTCAGAGGATGGACTTTCCGTTAAATGGATAAATATTCTAGTGGTGGGGATTCGGCTCCATTACAGTGCTTGTCACGTTAGCCGACATTACTTTTAAGACGTGACTGGTAGCATCCTATACAAATTTTTTAAAAAAGTATAAAAAACTATTTAACAATTTATTTTTTTCCACAGCAGCCGAGTTGTTTTGACCAAAAAACCCAAATTAACTAACAAAAGCAACAGACTATTAATCTAATACGGCCACAGGTGGAGTCTCCCAAGTAAGTTATTTTGAGCTTGTGCAGGCCACCCAGGACTGAGAGAGATGAAGCAGCAGCCTGGCTGCCCACCTCCTTACTGCCCTTCCTGCAGGCCCACTCATACCTCTCCATTCCCACAGTGAGAGAGATGGAGCAGGAGGGCCTATTTTCCTTCCATGTGTATTCCCCTGACAAATCACTACACAGATGATGTCCCTCCCCTGTTAGAAAGGACACTGAAGAAGAGCTAAGGAGTCGAATTCTGCCATTAACCCCACCTTTCAGTAATGTTCTGGGCTTGTTGCTTCCCCAAAAAGCCAGAGAGCAGTGCTGCAGGATGAAAAACCCTGTCTCTTCAGGGATAATGACTGTCCCTCAGTTGAAGGAACTAAAAATATTATCAGCTTTTTAAAAGTTTTTTTTATTTTATTTCTAGTTTGGCACAATGGTGCAGTAGTACTGTAGCCTCATAGTAAGAAGATTCCTGGTTTTAACCTGATGAGCTTTTCTGCGTGGTCCTCATCACTGCCTCCCCTCCAACACAACAACACATTACAGCCTTTTCAATATTGTGCCAGACTATTGGCTTGACTAAAAGTCACGTATTACAGATTACTCATTACTTTCTTAAAAGCAGTGCAGTACATTATTACTCACTGGAGTAAATTAATTTTGCGCGACTCCATCAAATGGCCTGAAACGCACACAATTATCAGTTAACAATGTAAACCTCAGTCCTAACGAGGACACACACTGGAGCTTTGTTGTAGTTTTAATGTACGAACACAAAGCAACGTTGAAAAGCAGCTCAAAGAGCCTTTAAAGTCACAGTGATTCTATTCCAGAAACATCCAGGAAGAAATGGAGACCATAATGCTGCAAGCCTGGCTTCTCATCACTGCATATGTTACCTGTTGAAGATCAGACTGGTTGCTGAGTTGGAGATGACATGCAATCTGGGTTCTTGGCTAGTTTTGTGTTAGCAGTGTTGTCTGTGCAGATGGGTCCAAGAAGTCATGGATGCAATTTAACTTTACCATCATGCACTTTTGTGCAGTAGAAATAGAAATAAAATTAATTTCCAAATCTTCATTCCTCAAACGCTGTAGAGCACAAGTTTTTTTTCTTGTATTAATTTTATTTGTGTAAGTGTGATATATTGACATTTTGCAACTATTAAGCTGTTCCCTCCAAAGGAAGTTAATGCATGTTACCCCATATTTGAAGCGTCACAAAATTTAATGCCTGTTATTAAATAGGCTTGTCCATGTATCCTGTTCAGTCCTGTTTCATTTATATAGTAGCAGTGGACAATAATAGTCATCTTCCATGACCTCTCCATGATAAATTACTCATACAAAACATAAACAAACTGTAATATAAGTGCGCGCCAGGAGAGATTAGTCATTATGTGTGAAGCAGTATACGAGGATGAAAAATGTTTATTATACTGAAGGCACTTTGAAAATGCCAGTCAGTTATCGACCTAGAAGAGTAGTGACTACTCTCTGTAGGAGCTTACTAGTTTTTTAATTCTAACCAGTTAAGAACAGGCACCAATTAAATCCTGCTCCTGGTGATCATTCACTGATGAGTCCTTCTGATGTGATAAGCATTCCCCATCAGTCCTGCCGATGCTTATTATTAATTACAGAGCAAATGACACAATATATCGGCATCCACTTCACACCTCAGATGCATTACAACAACTAATACAAGAGCCACAAAAGAGCGTTCTTGAGCAGCATGCTCATCCCAGGACAAATAAACTACCTCCAAACTGCCTTTCATGCCACGAGCTTGGTTACTGTTTCAGAGTTACTGATGGGGAACAAACAACCACTGCGCTATCCTCATTCATCAGAGCAGAAAAAGAAAACACTTGAGCACCCCAGAGTCACAGATAAGTGAATTTTGAAACCTATTTTTGCTGCCAGAATAAGTCATTTTTATGACAAATGCTACTTCATGAACACAGTTTGGCTGGGAAGGAGAGATTTCTGACACCGGTTACTGAGTTACACTTTACAAAGTCCTTTTTTTGCAGTGGAAATGTACATTCATTGCGAGCAGGGCTTCGGGGCTGGGAATGCTAATCCATTTACAGGTCCAGCACTTTGGTCCAAACCGACATCTCAAGAAATCGGATGGTTTTCCTTGAAACTTAGTACAGACATTCATCATTCAGTGCAGTGGTACGCAGTGACTTTTACAGAACGGCAAGTAGAGACGATGACCTCACACAACACTTCCTCCACTGTTTAGCAAGACAAATTGGTACAGTTTCATAATTTTGTGCTGCCCAAATTTTATTTTTTTTTATATACATTGACAACCTTCTGCATCTTGCTGAGCCTGTTCCACTTACTTGCTTAATTAAACCCGACAAGACAGAAGTTTCCCTCTGTATCACCAAGTCTTTCCTTTCTAACAGAGTTATTAAAAACTTCTTCACACTACAATATAACTCCTTTAGATCACATGCTGGGCAAGTTGGTTAGCGAAACCAATCTGTTAAGATGATGCATCACACTTGTTTACTTGTCGATGGTCGCTCTATTTCCACATACTGTGCAGATCCTAAATCAGAGTAGTGAAAGCAGAGCCAGTGACAATCTATCACCAGCCTCCTAACAAAGACTAAAGGTTTATCCATAATGTGCATGCACAAACAACCAGTAACCAATATAATTAGAAACAGACACCCAAATCAAATCAGCAGATACTACAGATTCCAATGACTCAAAGTCAAGCAGAATTAATCCTGCTTCCAGAGACAGCAGCCAACTGTGGGCACGCGATGGCAGTAATCTGTAGACGACGCCATCAACATGGCCCTACACTTCATCCTGCAGCATCTGGACTCCCCAGGAACCTACGCCAGGATCCTGTTTGTGGACTTCAGCTCTGCCTTCAACACCATCCTTCCAGACCATCTCCGAGACAAGCTTTCCCAGATGAATGTGCCTGATCCCATCTGCCGGTGGATCACTGACTTCCTGACGGACAGGAAGCAGCATGTGAGGCTGGGAAAGAATGTCTCGGACTCCCGGACCATCAGCACCGGCTCCCCTCAGGGCTGTGTTCTTTCTCCTCTGCTCTTCTCCCTGTACACCAACTGCTGCACCTCCACCCACCAGTCTGTCAAGCTAATCAAGTTCGCAGATGACACCACCGTTATTGGACTCATCTCGGACGGGGACGAGTCTGCCTACAGGAGAGAGGTTGAACGTCTGGTGTCCTGGTGCAGCCACAACAACCTGGTGCTGAATGCCCAGAAGACAGTGGAGATTATTGTGGACTTCAGGAAGCACACAGCTCCACTCCCCCCCATCATCCTGACTGACACCCCCATCACCTCTGTGGACTCATTCCGCTTCCTGGGTACCACCATCACCCAGGACCTGAAGTGGGAGCCCACCATCACCTCCGTCATCAAGAAAGCCCAGCAGAGGATGTACTTCCTGAGGCAGCTGAAGAAATTCAACCTGCCAACACGGACGATGATGCAGTTCTACACTGCAATCATCGAGTCCATCCTCACCTCCTCCATCACCGTGTGGTACGCTGGAGCCACTATCAGGGACAAACAGAGACTGCAGCGTGTTGTGCGCTCTGCTGAGAAGGTGATTGGCTGCAGACTCCCATCTTTGCAGGACCTGTACACCTCCAGGACATTGCGGCGTGCAGCTCGGATCTCAGCTGACCCTTCTCACCCTGGACACAGTCTGTTTGACCTGCTCCCCTCAGGCAGGAGGCTCCGGTCCATTCGCACCAGAACCTCTCGCCACAAGAACAGTTTCTTCCCCTCTGCTGTTGGACACATGAACAATAACCATATGACTGTTCCCACCACTAACACGTGACCCTACGCTGTGTTCACTGCATCATTCCATGTTTGGCACTGATCACCACCTGCACTCATGTATATATCTTTCTACGTAGCACTCTTAATTCTTATTCTCATGTATATATCTCATGTATAGCTCATGCACATATCTTTCTACGTAGCACTTTTAATTCTTATCCCTACTTTTATTTTTTCATGTCTATTTAAGTGCTATTTATGACACTATGTTTGCACTGAAGCACCGCAGCAATTTCCTAATGTTATAAACCTGCTCAACATTTGGCAATAAACCCCATTCTGATTCTGATTCTGATTCTGATTCTAATTTAAAGGACGGAAACAGGCCAGATGTTTTTTTCACAGAATGAAGTTTGAGATGCAACGAAAAAAATTGCTTTAACTTTTTTTTTCTTCGTGTAATATCTTCCAACCAGAAGTGGATATGGTGGCATGGTAGAGTAAGGTCTTTGTGGTCCATGCCTGAAACCTGAAAAAGTATGGGATGGATTTGGTTTAGGCATTCATGTTCCTCTCAGGGAATGCAGCATCTCCTGAGTTATTAAGGACTATTAATACATAGGGCTGTGCGATATGACCAAAATCTCATATCCCGATATAAGACATCTATCGTCCCGATAGTACGGAGCCCCGCAGGGGACATGGGAGAAAAAAAAAATTAAGACGGACTTTTGGCTACGTTCACACTGCAGGCGAAAGCGCATCAAATCCGATTTTTTTGACCCTATGCGACCCATATCCGATCATGCTATGACAGTGTGAACGGCGCAAATCCGATATTTTCAAATCCGATCTGGGTCACTTTCGTATGTGGTACTGAATCCGATACATATCCGATGTATTAGAAAGCGACTGCTGTTTGAACGGTCAAGTCGCATTAAATCCGCCTTTTACGTCACCGACACAAGACTGAAGCCAATTATCAGCGCCAGAGAAGCGCCCGAGAAGACATCGCGAACGCTTCCTGGCCATCCAGTGTAGATGTAAGTGAAACTGTTGGGAAGACAACGTAAACATTTTATTTGTACTGTATAATCTGCAGATTCTGACAGAAATCTGCAGCTATCCTTTGAAGCACCGCTCCTCTCTTAAACAGCAATAAGGATCATTATTAGGTTATTTACATTATTATGTAAATAACAAAATAACTTAAAGCAAAAATTGGGAAACGTGAAGTCCGAAGTCTTTATATTAAGGCCATCAGTCAAACAATACTGTTGCTCTGGGTCTAAACAGAGCGCGTTGTGTGTGACATCTTCTTTTGCGCATGCGGGCCGCTTTGAGCGTTCACACTAGAGCGCGTTTGCTGTCGCATTTTATTTGTAGTGTGAACGAGCAGACAAAAAAATCGGATTTGATCAAAAAATCGGAATTGAGTATTAAGACCTGCAGTGTGAACGTAGCCTTTGCGACATCTCGCAAAACAAACTCGGGATCTCGCAAAACAAACTCGGGATCTCGCAAAAGTTTTAGCCGCATTCTTCCTTCGACCTCCCATTAGCTTCGAGCTGACGGGAGGTCGAAGGCCGAAGACCTACTACAGCCGGGAGGAGCACCGCTTTCCTGGCACATCGTGCCTCGACCTCCCGGTCGGCTTCGAGCCGGCGTCCGAAGAATGCGGCTAAAACTTTTGCGAGATCCCGAGTTTGTTTTGCGAGATCTCGCAAAAGTCCGTCTTAATTTTTTTTTCTCCCATGTCCCCTGCGGGGCTCCGTACGTATGTTCTAACGTTTGAGTCTGAAGTTTATTTTTTAGCACCTGCCGGCTCTTTTTTGCTTCTCATCTGTAAATACTTTGTGTCATGGCTCGCTGCGTGGCAGGCAGGATGAGGACCCAATCGCAAAACTCACGGACTCAAGGGATGAACTCAAAAGGCAGCTTTATTGCTGACAAGCTGACAGGAAAATACAAAACTAAAACTGGGAACAATAAACTAATACTCGGAGAGAGACACAGGGAAATCCACGCAGCATGAGGGAGAACGCGACACAGAACTGAGGAAGACGCAGACATAAATACACAGAGGGTTAACGAGGGAAGTGGGAGCACACAGGGAACACAGGTGACACTGATAATCATAACAAGACACGGCAGGAGTGAACGCAACACTAACGGGAGACGGGCAAAGTAAAACAGGAAGTACAGAGGTTCAGACAGGAGGAGAGAGAGCACGGGGAGAACACAGACATAACGGGCTGGGGAAAACATGGAATAAAACACAAAGAGAGACGAGGGCTCATAAATACACAGAGGGGCACACAGGGGGTAAGAGTCACGAAGGGAAAACACTTAGGGAACAACACAACAGGGCAACTCAGGAAACATGGCCTAAATAAGGAACGAAATACAAAAATGCAAGGAACTAAGAATACTGGGCCCACATGGCCCAGGACCATGACAACTTTGCATACTCTTTCACTTGATTCAGTTTATTTTGAAAAGTCTCAACAGGATCTTGAGCTTTATTGTGAAAGGTTTATGTGGAAAATAAATAAGCGGACACGCGAGGGTTTTACCGTCGTTGTTGCTAACAACAACGCATAAAAACAGGCGCTTGTCCGTCTGTAGTGTGGTTATATGAAATATAAGAGAAAGAGAGAACTTTAAGAAATTAATATAGCCACTACAGTGACCATCAAAACGATGAAAAAATATTGCCGTAAACAGTTTATTTTGCGACACCACGAAACAAACGATAGCGTAAAATGAAACGATAGACGTTTTTATATCGTCATATTGAACAGCCGTATTAATACATGATATTCTACATTTTTTCCAGTATTTGTTTACACACCCTATAAATGTCTCATCAACCTTTGCTTGGAAACATTTAAACGCTACGGCAAATGTTAGCATTGTAACATACTACAATACTGTAAACATACTAATGCTGTTAGTGATATGATTTCTAGGTGTTTCTAAGTGTTGCTAGCATGACTTCTGCATTGTTTATACTTTCACCAACGTGCCAAACACAAGAGTAATATCTGCATTGTGTGTTTGGTAATTAAATCTTTCTTAGTTTTACTGGCATGTTCATTTGTACTCGGAACGTCTGAATTTGACCTAATTAGTAATACCCATGACAATGTTAATTCGAAAAAAACAGACAGGAGAAGATAAAGGAGAGAGATGAATATACTCTTACCCTGAAATTCATGTTAATAGATGCCCTCAGTGTGCACTGTTATGTCTCATGTACGCCGTTTCACATACCCACGGCTGAAGAGCACAGAGAATGTTTTTAATAACAAAAAAATATTCCTGTCGGCAGTGTTTAAAGCCGTGATCTCTATAGATGTTGCACTTTAAAGAAAAAAGAAATCTGTGTTTCTTTGGATCCCTAAATGAAGAGCTCGATTTACTCTTTTTGACATAATTATACATTTCATCGCGTGTAGCATATAGTTTACATATTGCGCGAAGATACTGAAAAGAGCAGCGCATGGCGATGCTTTAGCCACGAAGGCGTGTAAAAAGAGTCATTACTAAGTTTAAAGGAAAGTGATGACATTCGTCTGTCAGCAGGTGAGTGTGAGCTCCATGAAAGCCATATGACCTTTTCACACAAAGCCTGCTCTCCACTTAGAAAGGAGTGAAAAGGGTGAAGAAATTGCAAGAGGAAGAAAAATATTTCATTTAAGATTATGAACTCCGTATCAATGGTGGCTGCATAGCGACACCTGATTCTTAATAACATGATTTCTTCAAAGGTATTCAGCAAATCGCAGTGCATTTACATTTCAAAAGGAGAAAAATTGCTTTCATTTCACTCTCCCTGTACCCCCCCACACACACACTCTCCTCCTCTAAAGGTGACTTTTATTTCTGAAAGTGTGTTTTTAAGAGTTTATCTTAAAGTAGGTTTATCACGAGTGATGTCACATCAGCATATGTTTGGGACTATCTCTGGAAAAGTCCTTGGGAATCATCGCAAAACAGTGACACAAATTGGTGGCTTTTACATAAATGAGCATTGGTTCAAACAGTTTTGGGGGAGAGATTTAAAGAGAGGCACGAGTACACATTTTCCTCTGCCGGGGTTGCACAGTTTTAAGTGTTACTTTGTGCAGCACGACACGATCTAAATGTACTAAAGTCTGCTTGATCTGGCAAAGCCATATTCCACAGTCATGCTGTATGTGAACTTTACCTTTACTTAGGTAGTCCCTATATATGTCTATGACATAACTGAAAGCATGGTTTAGCTTCTGTAGTGATTACAAGTCGCTTTTGCATAGGCTCTGCACTTGAATTCACAGCACTGTTTCAGACAAGTAGCATCACGGGTTCTGAATATGATTGCTTGAGGTTGAACGAGGTGTTTTTAAAAAAAGGAATACATTTAAAAGAGTAATTAATCATCTTAATCTCATGGATGCAATGCTCCACTTTGGTATTTGCCTGAAACGCTGTGAGCTGTTCATCAAAGCCAGCCATGTAGGTAATAACTTCCTCAGTGCTTTAACACCCTTCCTGAATTTGCATTTAGATCGCAAGATGATCCCAAGCAAGCTCTTCATAATGTCCATTCATCCCTTATAAAGCTGCAGCCATGCGGTACGCCATGCTGGGTGGATACATACTGTAGTTTGATACAGCAGTAAGTACATAAATGCCAATTGATTTGTTCCGTCTATTGCTTGTTTCTTCCAGGGCCGAATGAAAGGTCTGTTGTACCTTTATGACGTGCATCGTAGCCGGTGAGTAAGCCTTTGCGGGTAAATGTCACCAAAACAATATCTTGTGTTTTTATATATCTAACGCAAGACCGAGCAAACACGGAGAGCTGACAGGCGGGCTGTGTGCAGACAGGTGAGAGATCGTGACACGCTCGCCATAAAGAGAAGCGCGCAGCTGCTTAGAGCAAGCAGTCAACAGGGAAATCACCGCTTTTAATTTCATCTTCGCCAGTTAAACACATGCGCCTCACTTCCTCTTTTCTCCTTGTACTCAAAGAGAGGCACGCTGGGGGATCGTGCACTGTTTTGTGGGTCGTTACAGAAGGTCACAGTCATGGACCCGTGCCAGCTTATGAATTGTGCCAGGATGTTATGGGGAGAACAGCCTGAAGTGTTGCTGGTTGACAGCACGCGTTGGATTTTTGAAATCTGATGGTTTCTTTAGTTGTGTATGTGTACTGTGTGGCTTAATACAAAATTAGACAGCCAGCAAAGCAAGCTAACTCATATACTGTTACTTGATAGGGACTAGCATTTGCATTAGCTGTGTATAGAGTCAGGGGTCTGTTATTTCTTTAATAAATTTATAGTTTAGTCAATGCCTGCAGTACAGTAGGATTAGTATCTCCTACTGCAGGCATTTACATTTGGCAAATGGGCTCTGTTCTGTGCATAGCAGCAAGACCCCCTATATAGAGCAGACCATGCATCACTGACAACAGATATCAAACTGACACAGCATAAAAGAGGCGCGGAGGTTGAGGCAGGTTGTAGATGAGCGGTAAGCTGGCTAAAGCAGCTTAAATAATGCGCCTTATAATAGATCTGTCAATTGGATGTGCAGAAGGATATCAGTGGAGTCATCAGCTGATGCGGCCTGGCACTGCAGCTGATTTTCATGGATTCGATGTAAAAACTCTATTCAGCGTGGCGCTAAAATGTCATACAATTTGTCCGACTCCACAAGAAACAACCGCTACACAAAAATATCACTGAAATATTATTTTAGCGTAAATTCTTGTTTTATTGAAACTGAACTCTTTCAGTGTTCCAATTCAGTGCTGTTTCTTGCATGAAAGTAGTACTGTTTTATCACTCTGTTCTTTTTCATTATGGTAAAACCTTTTGCATCCAAATACGTTTCTGCCTTTCTTTCAACTTGGCCCCAAAATGTGTTATATCGTCAAAGAAAGTATAGTCAAGAAAATGAGCTGCCGAGTTAGTTAGAAATATACTGCTATTGTACAATATATATTATATAATCAGCTGAAGTTATTCATGTCCAGTTATTTACAAATCAATACCTATTATCCGTCACCTACTCCTACATAATGTTTACAGTAAAAATATAATACTATTCCCTTTAAAGTAAATATTGTGCAGAAAGTGAGGGGTTTGCTCTCTCTGAGTGCTTTTTGTTCTATTCTGTGATCTCTCTCTTTTCTGACAGTCTAATTTACCTGAAAATGTTGACTTTAACATTTATTCCTCAGCTTTAGAACTTTAACAACAGGAAAAAAGTGTCCCTGTCGTGTAGTGGTTTAACAAATGAAAGATCCTGAGTTTGATCCCGGGAGGAGACATGTTGTAAATCCCTTTGACAGTTGCAGCAGGAAGGGCATCTGGTGGAAAAATCTGCCAACTCAAACATGCAGAGTTACCTGCTGTGGTGACCCCTTGTGAATAAAGGAGCAGCTGAAAGTAGTTTTACTGTAACAACAGTCAAGAAAAAATAGAAAATGTCTATAATAATACAGGAAACTATAACAAGTCAGTGTTATTTGTGAATACAGTAAAATACTGTAAATGTTGATGAAAAAATATGAACCCACATGCAGGTCGTGGATTGTTCACGAGTCAGTGTTGAACATATTGTGAGTGTAGCAGGTTAAAACAACCTGCTGCACAAACTCAGGTCTCGCTCTGTTTGAATCCACCCAAAACCCGTCTGCTCAAAATCAGGTTCACTAATCAAGCCAACACACACTCAGCACAGACTGAAGAAAGTGCAAACTACTGTAACAATTCGAAGAGGCAATTTTTGTGCTTGCAAGCTCAAAGACTGTAACACCCACTTAACTAATAACTTATTACTGGATTTTCCGGACAATAAGGTGCACCTAAATCCTTTAATATTCTCAAAAATCGACAGTGCACCTTATAATCCGGTGTATGAATTCTGGCTGTGTTTACTGACCTCGAAGTGATTTTATGTGGTACACGGCACTCAAAAATCTATCAAAAAAGTTTTTAGTATGACTTTGGTAACCTACGAAGCCGCACTGCTTGATGGATTGTCGGAGCATTTTGGCTACAGCTTTAAATGAGCTAGAAGTTAGCATGAAGTTAGCTTGCTAGTTTCTACCTAAACATGATATAGCATGTTCTGACTGAGAGATTTCTGAAAAAATTAAAACGTACAGCTCTGCTATCACTTCCAACATAAATGAAGACAGAAAACTAAACAGCAGTGATGTTTGTAGGGTTACTGTCATGGTCCTGGGTCGTTGACCCAGCGTTTTGTGTTTTGTGACTATTTCCCTCTGTTCTAGTTATTCTGTGTCCTCCCCCCTTGTGTCCGGTTCGGGTTCTAGATTTCCTGTTTTACTTTGTAGGTCTGTGTCTCGTTATGCCCATTAAGTTCCAGCTGTGTCCCCTCCTGTGTGCCATTTCCTCATTACCTGGTGTGTGTATTTATAGTTGGTGTCTGCCTGTGCTCCTCGTCGGCTCGTCTGCACTCATCCGTGTATTTCTGCGTATCTCTGCATTCATCTGCGTTCCATGGTGTCCTGTCTCTGCGTCCCTCTGCCCCGCACCCCCTTTGTACGGTCTCAGGTTTGCTATTTAGTTTCTCCCAGTTTAGGTTTCCGTTTGTAAAGTACTCATACCTCGTTGCCTGTTTTTGTCACCGCCACCTTTGTAAATAAAACATCACTCGTATCATCAGTTTGCTGCATCTTGGGTCCTCCTTTTCCTCCACACCACACGGCTCCCTCCGCCAGCCGTGACAGTTACTGAAGTTGGGCTAGCTGGTATATAATGATGTGCTGCGTGATAACTAGCGTTACAGCTATGTTAGCATAACAAAAACACAGTGAAGCTGGAGGATGAATGCTAACTTTTTTCAACTCGATAAAAGTTAACGTGAGGGTTCCCGATGGTTAGGGACAAATGCAATTGCATGGCAGGATGCTGTAAACGGACCAAACTTCAGTCAGGAAATAATCCATCCATAATATGAGGTTAGTCAGTAATATACTGCAACAACATGGGAATAGAGCAGTTGCGAGAGAATTGAACATTAATAAATCGATGGTATGGAAGTGGAGGAAGCAAGAAGAATGAGTTGAGTAAAGTTTGACCTTTCTGACGGTTTTGTTTCGCTTAATGCGCCTTATGGTCCAAAAATACGGTAGTTAATAAGTTCTGGTTTTGGCCTGGCTAAGAACAGTGAACGTTCAACTAGCACTCGATCACCAGATCACATTCAGGCAACCAAAGCCAAAGAACTGACAGTATGATACCGTAAAGGCACTGTTATAGTTTTACAATAATAACAGAATAATCCTGTAAATGCTTAACTTCTTAAACTTCTTACAGTATAATGGAATTCAATTCAATTAATTCAGTTTTATTTATAAGGCAATAAATCACAACAACAGCCGCCTTAAGAAGCTTAATCTTATAAGGTAGAGACGCTACAATAATACAGACAAACCCCAACAATTACACGACCTCCTGTGAACAAGCACGTTGGTGACAGTGGGAAGGAAAAACTCCCTTTCGACAGGAAGAAACCTCCAACAGAATCAGTCAAGAATTAAAGCCATGTAGATCCTTAACAATGACTAATATTTGCTTGGTTTTCCAGCCGCACCTGCAGCTTTTATTTGACTTTTATTTGATCATCTTTTATAACTCTACTGTACCTTAAACATACTGAAAGAATACCATACTGATACACAGTGTGACTTTTCATTTGAACTGTTCCTCAATACCACTCATGAAAGTTTCACTATAGTTCAGCGTTTGGATTTGATAGTGTTGTGATAAGATGTGAACACTAATGCTGTGCTGAATCTGAATCACTGCGGTCCTCGGTGTGATTTAGTCACTTCATTTGCATAGGTTAATTTCAAACAGCACCTCAAATTAGGCTTGAAAGGGTAATTACTTAATCTTACCTCTACTCTCCTTTTCCCCTTCTGCCTCACCGCTGTATCTTTTTTCCACCCGGGTTATGTAAAGGAGTCCTCCAACATCTCCTTTCCCCAGCACCTGTTTTCACGCACGGACCAATCCCGGCTCTACTCCTCTCTCCCTCATAATATTGGTTGGACTTTCCTTTAATTCACTCCCACTCATGCACTCTCAAGCACATTGCCTACACAAACCAGATCATTTTCTCAGCATACCTGAAGCCATCCGCTGCAATTTGACAGCACAAGGGCAACTCCATTTCCATTCAGTCGCGAATGCAGCGAATATGCACATCTGAGGAGAACAAGCACGTTAACTTAGTTGCGGTCAGTGACAGTAATTGTCATTCTTTGAGCAGCAGTCGTGCAGCATTCATCTACGTTTTTCTTTAGAAGAAACTCCGCACGTGTGGGATGAAAGGCAGATCCGTCCTCAAATCTCAGACTACAAGGAACGAGCAAGACACAAAACAGTAATGTAGATATAAAGAATTCATTGACGTGCTCGCTGTACTTACTACACCACACTTGTATATGCTTAAACTCATATTGATGCCAAAAAAAATACACAAAAACAACTGAACAAATATTTTAAGGTCGACAAAAGTTCACTTTTTTTTTATTTGGCATGAAATAGATGAACTTTGAGTATGCTCCAGTAACCCTTTTTGCAGTGCTGAGATGACCTTTAACCCCTTCCACACGGCCACAATCACTACAGGACTTTAATTATACAACAGTTTTGATAAAAGAGCCCAGAATGCAAAGCATTCAACAAATGCCCCAAGGCCACAAGATCCCAAATTCTTAAGTAATCAGACTGTATAGAGCGCAGTACCTCCATTTCTTTTGATGAAACGTGTGCATTATTACTTAAAGTTAAAACCTTTGTTCTTTGTTTGATTTGACACGAGATCGTTGTTGTTGGGTTTTTTTTCCCTCCCTCCTCAGAAGTTAGCAAAGCTTCAATATTCCCAAAGTACCTCCCACACTGCCTGTTCCCTGCTATACTGGTGTTAAGATTCAAAAAGATGATGTTTTATCATTCAGACTGAAGATCCAACCTATTTACAGTAACAGCAGGTAGCCACATCAAGGCCTTCAGTCTGACTGCCTTCATCTTCAGTCCTGAAGTCAACTCCCGTATCAGTGAAAGGAAAGAAGGTGAAAATATTTTACGTTGTTGGAAGAACTAATACTTATTGTATTTTAACAAAGAAGGTGTACTGTATTATTCTGGGAGAGTGGAGACCAGAAGCTAGGTGTCTACTGCCACTCGTCTAAGCGATGGACATTTAACGTGTCCCCACTGGAAGGGCGACAGATTTAAGCAGGAAACTCTTAGTGTAGTCTCCGATTCAGCAGCTGTTTTATTTGTCTGAAAATCTTCACAACTACTAAAGTACATAGTTAAGTCCTTGCAACTGTGTGTTTTGTTTGTGGTAGCCTTCAAAGATAAAGTATAAAGCAGAGATGTCCAAGTCATTTGTCCCACATACAGCCCAAATGACCAGAAGTGGGCCAGAATGGTAAAACCCTTTCATAAGAAAGCACAGTTTTAAAAATGAGATGTCTGAAAACTGAATTTAATTTATATTTCTTTCACAGTACTGTGCAAAAGTCTTGATTCTGCTCTAACTGCTTTATATTTGCTTCCAAGGAGCCAGACTGTCTTGTCATTTTTAATAAGAATGATTTGGAAAATAGTTCTCTGGGCTCTCTGAAGAACTTTCAGCCATTGTCCAAAGTTTTTCAGTGGACAATGGCTGCTTTTTCACTGATTTTCAGTTGAATCCTTGTACCTGACCTTTTTCAGGGGAATGTTTTTTTTTTAGTCTTTTAAGCCACTTTAATAGGTCACACTGACCTATGACTCATTCAAGCATAAAACAGCACTTAACTCGGTGGATAAACCAGTGTTGTGTCTACGCATGACGGACAATTTAGCAAAGAATCAATTTTAAATTGTATCTTTTGGCACTTTGTTACTAGCAGCCTTTCACAAAAATACATAAAGAAAAAAATGAAGAAACTGAACAAGTAGAGGACAAAAGAAGAAGTGGCAGGCCTAAAAATATCTACAGGAGATGAACAGTATCTGAAAATCGTGTCTTTAAGAAATAGGAGGTAGAGACAGGGATGTATCTGGACCTTTAGTAGACACAGCCACTGTTCACTGATGCCACATCAGAAATGGTCTCAAATGGTCTTCTTTCATAAAGAAGGAAAACAAGGAGAAAAGACTGAGGTGTGCCAAATGACACAACTGAAAATCAGTAGCAACACGTCTGATGGAGTGGTGAATTCAAACTTTATGTCGGCAGCCTTAACCCAATTTCATTCGGGGTCGACCGTCAGGATCAATAAAGTTTTATTGAATTGATTTGAATTGAGACACCTGAACAAAATTGAGTGTCTACAGCCAAGGTACACTGTGGAGGCTCCGTTATGGTTTGGGGCTGTGTTTAAGCCAGTTTTGGTGGAGAGCTTTGTCAAAATTGATTGAGTAATGAACGCAGCAAAGTACCATTTTGATCTGTCATGGAAAACCATCTGAAAATGATCCGATTGGTTGCTGGTTGGGTTTTGACTAACTTTTAATTCATCTCAGAAATGGGAATCAGCCTTCCCAAAGAGGCTCAGATCAGTCAAAAGTCCACTTTTTTGTCAAATCCACAAGTCAACAGACCACTTCTTCAGAGTACTCTTTTAAGCTTATAGAAACTGGAGGAAAGACAGAAAATGTGGGATAGAGGGAAAACAACTGTGCCTCCCACTCACAAGTAAATAACAATTGTCTGTTTTAACCCAGGGACATAAGTCAGCAGTTTAGCGGGCAAACATCGTGATGAGCCACCTGCAGCTCTCCCTGCTAATACTATCATTACAGGGTTGATATACACTTTATCACTTACCACCCCCACAGACACCATCTGTCCCAGCACACATAAACACACATACGATTATCCAAAGACAAGCAGCCCCTGCATTGCTTTGGTCAGAAATTAAATCTTAATCACATTGCTTAAAGGAGAAACAAAAAGAGACAAAGAAAAGTGTCTTCATTTTTATCCTGGCTACCACCCTGTGCTCGACTCTCAATGATTTGTTTGCTTCTCTTTGTCCTTCAGGAAGCTAATCTTCTGCACCCACACTCTGTGGAGATAGCCAGACCCTCCGAAAGGTTTGTGTGTCGACGTGACGCTTCCTTCGCCACATACGTATGCGCTCCATTCACCTTGCAATCAGAGCTTTTGCTTGTCCAGACCCCGAGCGCAGGTGGTCCATACAAAGCTCTTCATCAGGACACGAGATGAAACCCCTGAAAACGCCCGTGCTGTAGCCAGAATGGATTTGTGTGCTCACAGAGCAGCAACACTCATTTCAATTTGGGGCATGATAACACAGTCGTTTAAAGTACAGAGAGAAGCTTCAGTGTCATGTGATGTTGGCATTTTGAGCTGTTTTGCTGGTATGTGGTGCATTTGAAATACGACACAGCATAATATGGGGAATTGTAGGCCATCTTTGTCTGCTGAGAGATGAAGCATCCCCACATGCTGCCGTCTCTTTCTCAGCCCTTTTATGTGCACACATCTGACAATGGGCCTCGGGCACAAACCGCAAACTAATTTACTCTTAAGTGATAAATACATGAGATCTAAGAGGGCTTGCCAATATGTGACGAAACAATGTGTTGCTGAGAGTTTCGGCGATGTTGTTTCTTTTGGGTTTTTTATATGAATATCATCATTTTTTTAAATCTCGTGGATCATTTTTATTTATGATGCTTGCACAAGCACGAGGTTTTGTTTATGAGGGTAAAATACGTTCAAATTTCCCATATTTATCTCCTTACTCCACAACTGCTCCTTAGTCTATAACTGCTGAACTACATGCATGGCGTATACGTAGTAAATGCCCAGTCCTCAACTCTTGATGAATGATCCTACAATTCCCATTTAGATATAGTCTTTTTTCTTCTCCCTCCTACCCTTCGGACCAGTACAACAGCAATCAATAATTCCCTGCTGAGTTGTGCATTTATGAGTTCTTTGATCCACTTTGGAGATTATGGATTTCGTGTCAAACAATGTTCTGCGCATTATTCCTCTCCTCAGTGACCTGTGATAAAGGTAGACTGCAGTTTGGAAATCCAAGTGGGAAAACCGAGAAGTTGGAAATGCCACGGATGAGAAATGGCTCAATGAAAGTAAGTAAAACGCCTCAGAACAAACAGTGAAACTCGGTGGGAAAAGGTGATCAATACGCAGTGATTAAGAGTGCTAATTCAAATGCAAATATTCGCATCACATGTCACGGCTCAGTGCGTGTGCTCAGAAACTGTGGAGAAAAAAACCCCGAGTGTGTGTGAGAGAGGACGGAAAAATATGGCATTGGAAAAACAAGCGGTCTGACCACCAGGGTAATTAGTCAAACAGACTGTTCTCCTCATCAAAGAGGGCCAGCGGCCATGACTCTGCTGCCACATTATCAGCCTCGCCTTTGTCCTCAGAGGTAAACAAGCAAACTAAGGCCAGACAACATCAAAACTAAACTCCAGAAATCGCTGCCTATAACGAATGGAGAGCCGGGGGGCGGCTTTTCTCTATCAGGTATGCTAACAGGGTAATTTAGAAGCAAACAACAAAGTAGATAAAATGGCTGCTATGGCGACGGCACTTTGCTGTTTGCAGTCAGTGTGTTTAAAGAGATGTGGTATCCTCTAAAAAGATTTAGCATTCTCCACGCACAATCCAAAGAAGTAGAGATAAGTAAAGTCGATTTTACTGTAAATCGTGTTAGATTTCCAGTCAAAGGACAGGTTCAATATCAGCTGCTCTAAGGAATAATCAAGCCACAGAAGGAGTGTTTATGATAAGACACTTAAACGCATCACATTTCATTTCAAGGCTCACTTGACGCTGACCTACTTAGGCTCGCTTTAGCCTCGACGAATGTTGCCCTCACACTTCAGCAACACAAAGTGGCTGAATGAAGACTTTGGTGGGGGCATTGCGCTCACTCTTGAAGGTCAAGAAGGTCGTGGCAGAAAGTGACAACTTGAGGTGAGATTGTCTCATTTACAGGTGGCAGCCGAGGTGGAAATCACGCGGGACGTCTCAAGGACAAAATCTTTAGCTTTGATTATGGGCCTAGACGGATACGCTCGATAGTGTCTCTGCTTTTAGACAGTCTGTTCTGTGCTACACTGTCGAACCTTTTATATACTTTTTAAACGACACGAGAGAGAAAAAAAAGTCATTTCCATTAAGCAATAAGCTAATTCAGTAAGTCTTTTTGAACTAAAAGCAGGTACAATGAAAAAAATTGTCTTATTTGATTTCTTGCCAAGACTTTGATGAGAAAATAAATACTCACTAAAATATTATTACACACTGTTTACAGCCCTGCACTCCTACCAGAGCCCCGAGGTCTAGAAAATGACTGTCGGGCATTGCTACATCCAGGTTTAACAACAGCTGCAATACGGTCTATGTGCAATGTTAATGTTAAATGCAATGTTAAAACAAAGTAAATACAAGCAATTTTAGAAACGTATGTTATGATATTGAAGTTGGTGTAACTGCATTGTATTATCAGCTGTAACAATTTTACAGTGTAGATGTAAGTGTTCTTCAAAGGTTGATTAAAGAGGGGCTGTGGTCGAATATTTCCATGCTAGTGTTACCTCATTTGGAACTCTGAGCGGACATTAGTGGTGTGCGGATCGATACTGACATATCGATTCCTCCGATACCAGTCATTTATGTTGTAGAAATGATTCTCATATTAAAATATCAATATTTTAGTAATTTGGGGTAAATTTCTAGTTTATCATTAACAGGAACACAGTGGAAAGAAACGATATCGTTCGGATCGTCTAGCTTGGAAGGAACGACTTCCTTTTCCGCCTTTCTTAGTCATATGCGAAATATGACTGCATAAAGGTGTCGCAGCCCCTTGGCACGCACACTCACGAGTCATGTGTGGACGTATTTTACCTCCACAAACAGCCAAGACGCGGTTTGCGATACATGGCAAGACAGTGAGGTGTTGTGGCACCACTAACCTCGTCAAACACCTCAGAGTAAATCATATCACAGAATATGATGAGCTTATGTTGAGGCGAACTGAAGAGGAGGAGAGGGACAGGTGCTGCTAGGGCGAGACAGACGTCTCTCGCGGAGTCCTTTAGTGCTGCAGGCAGGTGTTCAAATAGTGCACAACTCCAGGTTTTTGATTTCTATATGATAATTCTGCATTATTTAGCAATAAGAACAAGTAGTCTGATGTCCTGTAATCATTATGAAGCTATGATTTGAAAAACAATAAAACATCACGTTTTTGTATAAAGTATCGATAGCAGATCAGTATCGTCGATACCACCCTGAATTTTACTTGGTATCGGATCGGAAAGGAAATCAGTGGTATTGCACATCTCTGGTAAACATTAGGATGACAGCAACCCTGCGTGCAGTCTGCTTTGGGTGCTAGCGGACTGCACGGAAGACACCGCCTTACCTGCAAACTTTCTCTAACTACTCACCAGCGACTAATGCACCTGTGAAAAGTGCAACTGAAAACTGGAAATGGAGACTGCCCACCTACAAAGTAAAAGCTGCACCTTTTAGTTTTTATTTTGTTATCGTATTGCCGTCATCAGAAATAAACAGGTAGTTGACGGAAACTATGAATAAAATTGTTGGTCAGCGAAATTAAGACTGGCAAGTACAAGTACTTAACCCATGTTTGCACAGAAGTCAACACCAGTATGGGCAACTACAGTAACCTGCAAGCAGCCAGAGCGATTATAAGGAGGTTGTAAAAGCAGTGACCTACACCTACACCAGGAGATGCCGGACTAGAGCAGCGCAGATACTGAAGGACCCGTCCCATCCTGGCAACAAACTGTTCCAACTTCTGCAATCTGGTAGAAGGCTCCGCATCTTCCGGGCAAGGACAGAGAGACTCAAGAGGAGCTTCTATCCCCAAGCCATCCGTGCCCTAAACACACACACCCGCCCACTCACATCATCTATAATTGACTGAGACAGGACTCTCTTCCAGACACTAAACCAAGGCACAATGTACATTTCAATTCCTTTAATTTTAAATATGTTTATATTGTCTATCCTGTAAAATAGTCAGATGTCTATTCATATTAATGTACAGAATTCACCTGCTTGCTGCTACTACTGCACATTCACCCAGTGTATATACTATATGTATGTATATATATATATATATATATATATATATATATATATACATATATATATATATCCGTAGTGATCTGGGCCATCAACACGTACGCCCTGCCCGTGATCAGGTACCCTGCTGGGGTAATAGGCTGGCCAAAGGAGGAGATAGAAGCCACTGACATAAAGACAAGGAAGCTCCTTACCATGCATGGAGGGTTTCACCCCAAATCCAGCACCCTGAGGCTGTACGCTAAGCGGAAGGAAGGGGGCCGGGGACTGGTGAGTGTCAGCACCACAGTCCAGGATGAGACAACGAACATCCAAGAATACATTAGGAAGATGGCCCCAACTGACCGAGTGCTCAGTGAATACCTCAGGCAGCAGAAACCCAAGAAAGAGGAGGGAGACGAGGAACCATCATGGAAGGACAGGCCCCTGCACGGTATGTACCACCGGCAGATAGAGGAGGTGGCTGATATCCAGAAATCCTACCAGTGGCTGGACAAAGCTGGACTGAAAGACAGCACAGAGGCACTAATCATGGCAGCACAAGAACAAGCTCTGAGCACAAGATCCATAGAGGCTGGGGTCTATCACACCAGGCAAGACCCCAGGTGCAGGCTGTGTAAAGATGCCCCAGAGACAATCCAGCACATAACAGCAGGGTGCAAGATGCTAGCAGGCAAGGCATACATGGAACGCCATAACCAAGTGGCCGGCATAGTGTACAGGAACATCTGTGCCGAGTATAACCTGGAAGTCCCGAGGTCAAAATGGGAGATGCCCCCAAGGGTGGTGGAGAATGACCGAGCTAAGATCCTGTGGGACTTCCAGATACAGACGGACAAAATGGTGGTGGCTAACCAACCGGACATAGTGGTGGTAGACAAACAGAAGAAGACGGCCGTAGTGATCGATGTAGCGGTTCCGAATGACAGCAATATCAGGAAGAAGGAACACGAGAAGCTGGAGAAATACCAAGGGCTCAGAGAAGAGCTCGAGAGGATGTGGAGGGTGAAGGTAACGGTGGTCCCCGTGGTAATCGGAGCACTAGGTGCGGTGACTCCCAAGCTAGGCGAGTGGCTCCAGCAGATCCCGGGAACAACATCGGAGATCTCTGTCCAGAAGAGCACAGTCCTGGGAACAGCTAAGATACTGCGCAGGACCCTCAAGCTCCCAGGCCTCTGGTAGAGGACCCGAGCTTGAAGGATAAACCGCCCGCAGGGGCGTGCTGGGTGTTTTTTGTTTTTTTATATATATATATATATATATATATATATATATATATATATATATATATATATATATATGTATATTATGGCATGCCCTTTAGGAAAATATTATATATATATTCCAACCAAAGTCTGAATATATAGAATGAAACTTGAATATATAGAATGATCTTTTGAATCTATAGAATGAAGCTTGAATATATAAAATGATCTTTTGAATATATAGAATGAAGCTTGAATATATAGAATGATCTTTTGAATCTATAGAATGAAGCTTGAATATATAAAATGATCTTTTGAATATATAGAATGAAGCTTGAATATATAAAATGATCTTTTGAATATATAGAATGAAGCTTGAATATATAAAATGATCTTTTGAATATATAGAATGAAGCTTGAATATATAAAATGATCTTTTGAATATATAGAATGAAGCTTGAATATATAAAATGATCTTTTGAATATATAGAATGAAGCTTGAATATATAAAATGATCTTTTGAATATATAGAATGAAGCTTGAATATATAAAATGAAATAGTGTCAGGACAGAAAACACTGCGTTTCTAAGCCAGTCGGCACCTATACCGTAATATGCGTAAGAGTAGTGCAACAACATTTTAGGTGCGGCTGGCGGGGCGGCTAGCTTGACTGCGACTTCGTAAGTGAGGGCTCACTTGACCGCAGTAACGTTAGCTGGATAACCAGGGGTTATCTGACCGGAGAGGTTCACTGCATTTGGTCTTCCACGACGAAAAAGTGAATAAATTTCTTCATCAGTAGTACGATGCGGTACACTAGTACAAATATTAGGTTGCCCAGAACATGCATTTGCCAGGGTGTTAATTAGCTCCTCATTACTTAGAATTTGAGCCACAAAATTCCGTGCGGACTGGCTCATAGTGCCATTCCTCGCAGGTACAAACAAGGAAAACACTAGATGGCGCAAGCGCCTCCGTGACGTCAAGTTTCATTCTATATATTCAGAAGATCATTTTATATGATTGAATGAATGTGAACTGTGAACTGCACATTCCAGGGTGGCCTTTTGTTGTGGGCAGTCTGAGGTACACCTGTGCACTACTCATGATGTCAGATCAGCATCCTGATGTGGCACACCTGTGAGGTGGGATGGATTATCTCAATATAGCAGATGTGCCCACTACCACACATTTGGACTGATTTGTGACCACTGTTTGGGAGGGATGGTTATATTGTGTATCTGGAATGAATTTTAGGTCTCTACGTCCATCCCATGGGGAATGGGAGCAGTAACAAAGGTGTTGCGTTTATATTTTTGTTCAGTGTATATGGTACTATTAGAGTGGAGATGGCCTAGATTCATAATCCAGTGAAATATCTGCGTCACCTCTTACAGTTTTCCTGTAATTGGAGATCAAAGATGTCAATATGTAGAGTACAGTAAAGCAAAATGGGAAGATTTTACTATCAATTTTCTCAAAAACTGTACAGTAATTTTGGCTGTGGATCACAGCATGCAGAGTGGGGGACACCCAGAGTCATAATCCAGTGAGATATCTGCGTCACCTCTTTCAGTTTTCCTGTAATCTGAGCTCAAAGATGAGGACATTAAAAGTATAGTTGAGTAAATTGGGTAAATTTTATTGTTAATTTTCTCTGAATCATACAGTAATTTGGGCTGTGGATCACAGGGGGGAAAGTGGAGATTAACCAAAACTGGGAGTGGATTGTGAAGTAAAATAGTGTCAGGACAGAAAACACTGCGTTTCTAAGCCAGTCGGCACCTATACCGTAATATGCGTAAGAGTAGTGCAACAACATTTTAGGTGCGGCTGGCGGGGCGGCTAGCTTGACTGCGACTTCGTAAGTGAGGGCTCACTTGACCGCAGTAACGTTAGCTGGATAACCAGGGGTTATCTGACCGGAGAGGTTCACTGCATTTGGTCTTCCACGACGAAAAAGTGAATAAATTTCTTCATCAGTAGTACGATGCGGTACACTAGTACAAATATTAGGTTGCCCAGAACATGCATTTGCCAGGGTGTTAATTAGCTCCTCATTACTTAGAATTTGAGCCACAAAATTCCGTGCGGACTGGCTCATAGTGCCATTCCTCGCAGGTACAAACAAGGAAAACACTAGATGGCGCAAGCGCCTCCGTGACGTCAAGTTTCATTCTATATATTCAGAAGATCATTTTATATATTCAAGCTTCATTCTATATATTCAAAAGATCATTCTATATATATTCAAGTTTCATCCTATATATTCAAGTTTCATTCTATATATTCAAGTTTCATCCTATATATTCAAGTTTCATTCTATATATTCAAGCTTCATTCTATATATTCAAAAGATCATTCTATATATTCAAGTTTCATCCTATATATTCAAGTTTCATCCTATATATTCAAGTTTCATCCTATATATTCAAGTTTCATTCTATATATTCAAAAGATCATTCTATATATTCAAGTTTCATCCTATATATTCAAGTTTCATCCTATATATTCAAGTTTCATCCTATATATTCAAGTTTCATCCTATATATTCAAGTTTCATTCTATATATTCAAAAGATCATTCTATATATTCAAGTTTCATCCTATATATTCAAGTTTCATTCTATATATTCAAGCATCATTCTATATATTCAAGTTTCATTCTATATATTCAGACTTTGGTTGGAATATATATATAATATTTTCCTAAAGGGCATGCCATAGTATATATATATATATATATATATATATTTATAATGTTCTTCCTCTACACCCCCCCCCCCCCCCCCCCCCCAATTTTTGCACATGTCGAGGAGCGTGTCAGGCTACATTTCACTGTGTGTTATACTTGTATAACTATGCATGTGACAAATAATAAAGAACCTAGAACCTAGAATCCTGCAGACAGCTAGCAGACACTTTCCTAAGCTAGCTCATGAGTACCTAAACTGTGAAAGTCATTTCTAAGCAAAGAACAAAATAGTATCTTCATTTATTACTACAATATTCAGAAAACTCTGTATACTTTTGGTAATGATTTGAAGTCCTGTCCTGTTTTGCTGGGGATAGTAAATGCAGATTTGTGTGGTGATATCCACAGCCTTACCAACTGAAGTTAGAGCTATTTATCTGTGTAAGGCTAGCACATGATTTGACAGCAGAGAACTAATATTGTTGTGCAACATGCCATGTAATATGCCTCAGCTTTTGCCCACTCCCTCATCATCATAATGAGCACTTCAGAGGCTGCTGGCTGCCAGCGTGTTTTTGTTGCGTCCTCGTGTTCTGAACTGAACACTTCAGCTATGCTGTCTGTGCTCACTGGCGCTGGTGCAGTCTACAGGGGCATCTGTAAGCCTGTCTGGGTGTACTCACAGGATTAGCCCCAATAAGGCACAAGATGGTGGTGAGACTGGATGTAGGAGTGTGTGTACATTTACTCTCACACGCTGCCACTCTGGAAATCCATGCACCTGAAGTACCTTAAAAAAACACTGTTATTTTTAAATCTGCACATTTTCAGCCCCTCATTTTCTGTTTTGCTTTTTGTTCACAGTCAATGACTAACCTGGGCTTTGGGATGCTCTAATCCCCTTATTAGGTAGCAACTGGATTTTAGAGAAGCATGTCTGTATCTGTGCGTGTGTGTGTGTGTGTGTGTGTGTGTGTGTGTGTGTGTGTGTGTGCCATTGATGCTTTGTCACCCACTGATCAACCTACCGCTATTTCCAAAGCCCATTCAGTGTGTGAAATTACAGTTAAATTTCACTTTCCTTTTATTTCAAAGGTTAGATTGCAGATTACAAAAACCAGTGACTTTAAAGTTACAATTTTCTATATTTTTACCATGGAGAAAATTTTCTATATTATTTTGATAGCGATGTTCCTTTTGTAATGTCACATTGCAAAGGGAACATCGCTTATAACGCTGAGTCTTTAGAGAATAAACAACCAAATTTGCAGCTTCCCACGTTTCACCGAGCTTCACGGCACATTTTAGGTCACCTGTTTCCCTGTGGTGTCTTTTTTTCCCCCATCCTCAGCAGCTTTCATCAGCGACAAAGAAAAATCACATCCAAACCACATGTACACAACTTCATACAGTACAGTACAGCACAGCCAAATGGCAGACTGACATAGTTGGCAACTAAAAATCGTGTCGCCTGAATTTTTTTAGGCTAATACTAGGTTTACAATTATGTCAAAGCCATGCGCCATTTTCTCTATTAGGTTACCTGGATAATGGCCATATACAGTAAACATAACACATACAGTTGGAATATACAGTCCTGTGAAAAGTCCTGTGTCCCTGCTCCTTATTAAAGGCTATCCAAACCTACGTGATCCTTTGTGCCTTTGTAAATCATGAATTAACTATGATTAACCATGTTTTCTGGAAAGCTAAGTTCAATTTCACTAGCAACTGTCAGAACTATTGAATCAAGAAATCCCTTAAATTGAACCTGTCTGACAAAGTCTCTCGAATACCAACACATCATATCGCGATCTAAAGAAACAAACTCACTGACATCTAAAATCAGTGTTGGGAAGGTTACTTTAAAAATGTATTCCACTACAGATTACAGAATACATGCCCAAAATGTAGTTTGTAACATATTCCGTTAAGTTACTTAATGTGAGTTTTGTATTCCGAATATTTTGGATTACTTGATATATTGCGGTGCTTTTTACAACTACATGAATGTACTATTGCTGTGTCATTTATTACTATTACTGAAGGCTACTTGCCACCGAGCTAACATTGTTAGCTAGCGTTAGCTGAGGTTAGTTCACAGACCTCAGACTGTTAGACTTGAGGGCGTTAACAACCTGCTAGCTGGAAATAATCATGTATGTTCTGAAAGCAACACCAACTACATTTTTAAATCTTAATATAAAATGAGTAACGGTAGGGTGGACATTAGGTAAGGCTGCATTTTTTGCAGTGATCTCATGTAGAAAACTATTTCTGTTGCAGTAACATATTTCTTTATGTCTGCTTTCAGAACTGCACATGATTATTTCCAGCTAGCAGGTTGTAATGCAGCCTTCTTTAATAGTAATAAACCACACAGTGATAGTACATCAAAGATACTGAAGTGGCACAAAACCCAGGTAGCTACCACAACTAAGGTAGCTGCAGTGGGCTAATGTTAGTTTTTTTTTTTTTAAATGAACTTCCAGATGTTTCTTTAGGTTGGAGTCTTTTGACGCTTAGAGCAGCGTGGTTGCTGGCAAAGAGTTTGCATTGCACGGTCAGATATCCAGTCAGAGCCTCTTATTTTTGGTTTTGTGTGGATACTTTATTGATCCCCATGGGGAAATTACTTGTTTTTCTCTGCATTTGACCCATTCACTCAGTGAAGCAGTGGGCAGCCCACTAAGCAGGCGCCCGGGGAGCAGTGTGTAGGGACGGTACCTTGCTCAGGGGTACCTCAGGGTAGCCGTTAAGTAGATTCGAACCGCCGACCTTCTGATCATGGGGCGACCACTTTACCAAACAAAACCCTGCCTTGGTTTTGTTTGGGTTCCCGGCAATAGAGAAATGCCAGCCTAACATATGAAACAGGTAAAGACCGTTGTGCAGTCCATTTATTTCAACAAAGTCACTGTATTCTAATTATCACCTATTTACACTGTAACTGTAACAGGATACAGCTACTCATATTTTGTATTTTAAATATGTAACGCTGGTACATTTAATCCATTACTCCCCAACACTTACCAAAATTAATCCAAGAGCGCTTTGACGACTCATCCAGGAGGTCACAAAAGAACCCAGAACAACATCTGAAGAACTGCCGGGCTCACTTTCCTCAGTTAAGCTCAAGACTTCATGGCCAAAAAACTGCCAGCTATCACAAATGCATGATTGCACTTCTTGCTGCCAAGGGTGGCGCAAACTTAGTTATTAGGTTTAGGGGCCAGTTTTTCACTCCGCACCAGGTAGGTATGGAAGTTTTCTTTCCCCTTAATAAATTTACTCAGGTTATCTTTGTCTAACATTAAACTTCATTTGACGAGAAACGTGTGAAAAATATGAAAAAAGGAGATTAAGAAATCAAGAGATGGGGGGGCAAATACTTTCTCACAGCACTTTAGGCGAGTGCTGTTAAAACTGTAAATTAATAAAACTGGGAAGGTGAAAATGGTAGATGGGTATGGAGAGTGATGTGGAGTGCAGGTGAGAAGCACAAAGAAAAGGAGCTGGCTGGGGACGTCAGTGGTTGGTTACACCGATACGCCCACATGGATCTGTCCAGGGGATTGGGATCAGATACTTCATTTGAGCAAAGCAACACTACATCAAAGACATTCAAATGAAGTAGTCTTCTATTGCAAATTAAGCTCCAGGGGTGTGTATGTGTGAGGATGTGTGGGCAACTGTGTGCTCGAGAGTAGAGAGCAAGTGACGAGAAGCAGGGGTGTGAGGCAAAAATCAAGAGAGGAAGAGGCTGAAAGAAAGGTGTGTAGGCCTAAGCTCTTTATCCATATCTAAAAGATCTATAAGAAGTGTACACACTTCATGTCTGTGCTCAAATCTCTGTAAGATGTTGAGAACAGTATGCAATGCGTGCCCGTGTGAAGATATAAAGCACTTTGATGGGGGAAATTCTCGGCAAACAACACAGAGATTTGACTGTGAAAGTGTTTAAATAGGGAGATTTATTCATTCTGACCCACCAGATATTAGTTTTTTTGATAGTTTTTTTTCTTGATGACTTCGTCACCTGGACAGTATTACATGTCAGCACATTAACGTAGACGATAATGCACGGCTGCTAAAGCCCGGTGCTCCTCTCTGAGGTAAATAGATCTACAATTAATTCTGAATGTGTATTTAACGTTGGGGGGGCGGGGGAAGCTTTAGGTGGCAAAGTAATTTCCACATTCCTGCCGCTATCTCCCCCACGCGCCTCCACGCCAGATCAATAAGCTTTTAACTGATCAGCTCTGACTCTAGCAAGCAGCCAATCTTGTGGTTTTTACACAGAGAGCTGAGAGCAAGCATAAAAGCTACTCGTAAACTTTTACGAGAAACAAGGAGCAAATCCTGACATACGGCGGAGAAATTTCACGACTTCTTTGCTCCGAAACGCGCTGGTTCTGGTCACTCGGCGTGGGCGGTAAGATTCCTGCTCTTTAGAGGGAAAAGAGGTTATTTCATTATTAAGCACACTGTTCAGAGCTGCCCCTTGGAATATTAACACATCCAAGGGAGGCCTCGAGCAGGCGCTAATCGGCTAAGGTGCTTTAACGTTTTTTGCTGAGTGTGTCATACAAAATGCCTTTTTCTTTAATATCTCCATGTTCAAAGTAAAATGTCGACTAAATAGGCGAGTAATAAGTGTTTATGGGATGTAGGTACGTGACAGAGAGAGAAGCTTAAATCCCCCAACCCCCACTTTTAATGTTTATTTCCTCCTGAAAGATTAAAAAGTACATAAGCAAACAGGACTGGGTGTGTTTTGACTGGCCCCCACCTTGGCTAATGTGCTCTAATCGCACGAGAAAACACCCGTCTCCTTGTCATGCGTGACGAGCGTCCGACTGGCCAGAAACTTCCCGTGTGGTAGTATCTCGGGCAGGTAATACCATCCCGTCGCAGCTTTACACCTTCAAAGCTCCAACGCTATCTTGTTTCACCAGAGACAATCGCAGGATTTCAAAGGAGCTGCTGGAACATTTACAGTACACACACACACACACCGGAGTAAATCCTTATATTTCTGACGGAAAGTTAGAGAGGAATTTTTGGGTGCTTGAGGAATGCACCTCTGTGCTTTGGACCTGCAGATAAACCAGCAAAGAAACTAATCTTTTAGTAATTTACACAAAACCTTTTTACTGCCGGCGAGCATCTCCCGGCACGATTAGCAAAAGGATTTATTTTTATATTCACCAGACTGGGAATTAATATTTAAGTCCCCCTGGTAGTAGCATTGTGTCATTTCGAAGCTGATAAGTGTATGGATGTGTCTATGAGATTTCTCTCCACTTGCTGGTGGCACAGAGGAAGTAATCTTCCTCTGTCTTCAGTTTAGACGCGTGAATTTATTGTGGCATTTATGAGTTGTTGTTCTTTTTTTTTGTATTTTAATGAAAAGTCGCTTTCTTTAAAGAACTATCAGGATAAGGAAATGTCCTCGCATTTTTACCGGCTCGTGTTTTGCGAAGCGTTTTACTGGCTCGCTTACATCGGTTTCGGAGACGGGTGAGGGAGGGGAGCGTGTTGTAACTCTGTAATCTGCTCAAATAAGCAACACGGTTTTATCACAAGCTCTTTAGTCATGCATTAAAAGTAAACACGAGTCGCATTCAATATACTGATTAGATGGAAGGTCATAAAGAGGTTAGAGTTCTCGTGTTTACCTTAAGATTGCAAGTCTCTTTTGCATGGTAGACACACTTCACGTTGACTGATGAATCTTCATGAGTGGCACCTTAAAGGTCTTGGAAACGTGTGCGGATAAATGGAGAGAGAAGAAAAGACATCCCCCAGAGAGATGTGAGGAAAAGTGCATGGAGATGGAAATTAGCTTTCAGGCGTGGTGCATTTCTTTGTGTGTTTTTTGTGATGGCTGGATGTCCTTTGAATCCATATGCATGCAGAGCGCATAAAGAGTATGTTCAGCAGTGTCAAGCTCAATGGCCCTTTTGTTAGATACACCATTCTGGTACGGGATTGGACCTTCTTTGGTCTTCAGAGCTGTCTTAATTCTCCATTTCACAGATTCAACAAGGTGCAGGAAGCATTCCTCTGAGATTTTGGTCCATGTTGACATGACAGAATCACACAGCTGCTGCAGATGTGAATTTTCCCACATCCCAAAGGTGCTCTGTGGGATTGAGATCTGGTGACTGTGGGGGTCACCTGATCACTGGTTTGCTGAACATGACTCGTTGTCATGTTCAGCAAACAGTTTGATTTGAGCTTTGTGACATGCTGTGTTATGCTGCTGGAAGCAGCCATCAGTAGATGCACGACTACACTGAGGTCATAAAGGGATGGACATGATCAGCAAAAAATACTGGGTGATGGAGCCTCGGCCTCTCCGCTATCATAGGGCGAGAAGTAGAATACACCCTGGGCAGTTCACCGGTCTATCACAGGGCTAACACAGAGGGACAGACACCCATTTACAACTATGGGCAATTTAGAATCACCGATTAACCCACTCAACCCACAACTCACTCACTCAATCTCTTTCAGACCAGTGTCTGTAAACTCTACAGAAAATCCCAGAAGAACAGCAGCTTCTGAAAGGCTCAGACTAGATTGTCTGGCACCGACAACATCGGCACACTCCTTAAGTCGCATAACATCTACCCGTCTTTTAGCCTGTCTCATGTCTTTTATCCTGTCTTCCTTCTCTCACCCCAACAAGGTCGCAGCAGATGGCCGCCCCTCCCTGAGCCTGGTTGTGCCGGAGGTTTCTTCCTATTAAAAGGGAGTTTGTCCTTCCCACTGTTGCCAAAGTGCTTGCTCATAGCAATCAAATGATTGTTGGGTTTTTCTCTGTATGTATTATTGTAGGGTCTACCTTACAATATAAAGCTCCTTGAGGCGACTGTTGTTGTGCTTTGGCGCTATATAAATAAAATTGTATTGACTGAATTGAATCTACCCCATTCTGATGCTCAGTTTGAACTTCAGCAGGTCGTTTTGACCATGTCTACATGCTTAATGCATTGAGCTGCTGCCATGCGACTGGCTGATTGGATATATATGTTACTGAGCAGTTGAACATGTGTACCTAAAAAAAGAAGGCATTTAACAGCAAAAATGTATATGTATTAAGAAGGACTAGGTGGTCAGATTTAGTTATTTTACAAGGAATAAATAAATTTTGTTTCACTGCATCTTTAATTGTCATAGTTTCGTCCTTCATCAGCTATGATGTTATTTCTCATTTTTCTACGAGAGTTCCTCCTGAAAACTGTGGAAACTGCTGCAGCACGTCTGAAGGGCACACAGTTAACAACCAGACAAAAATAATTTGCTAAAGAAGACACACAAATATGACAAATTCTCAAATCCAGAGTTCAACCAGAAAGTTAGTAGATGACCTGATTTCACAGTACCGGTAACTCCTTTACTTTAGTTTGATCTTCAAAAAGTCTCGTTACCCTTTTGCACCTGTGACTCATTTCACAGGCTCCTCTTCACAAATGAAAGGCGTTGTAAATTAATGCGCGAATCACAAAGTTTGTTTCGCTTTGTTGTGTGCGCGTCGAAAGTACTGCTTTCTTTTGATCAGTCAAATGTGCGGAAAAGAGTTTAAAGACCAAATTATCTCGTGTTCCAAGTCGCAGCTCGTGTGTCGCAAATTTGGCGAAACGAGCTCGTGTGAGCCTGTGACCTCTTGCTGTGTTTTTCCCTGCTGGGTTTCTTTTAAGCAATGTCACCGCACTCCAAGGTCCCAACAGTTATCTTAATGAGTGCAATGTTGTTACTAATGATAAGACATAAAGGGACACTCAAAACACATAACCGTATATAAATGTGCCTTTCTTTTCTTTAGGGGAGCACTACTCAGCCTGTAACAGCACTCTAATCTCTTGATTGTGGCTAAGCTTTATTAGGCCTGAGAAAATAACATTGATTAAGACATCAAAATTATCTGTGGTTAGACCTTACATTCTCTTTTACATATTTTTAAATTAAGATCTGTTTTATAGGCTGGAGGTGTGGTCATTTTTAAACATAAGGATATTTAACAGTGTCAAGCAGTTTTGAAGCTACATTATAGCTGTTTTAACACGTGAACTGAAGACAGTGTTGAGTTTTTCCTTTCACATATGAGACACACTACAGTAGATAATCCGCTTCAGAGCAGGGGCCTCAAACCCTTGGCTCATTCACTCATCTCCTTTGACTTCCTGTGGTTTTTACAATAAAACTAGACGAATAAGAAAATTAACCTCTTAATTTTACTGCACGTGGTAGGCTAAATTATATTTACAGCTGCTTAGAGTGTCACCTTCGTTACGATATGGTAAGAAAGGACAAGATAAACATTTTTTGATAATAAAGTTTGCCGGCTTATGGCTTTAATCAAGAGGCAACTTATGGGACTGAAAAATGAGTCCACCACAGATGTGCTGTAAAATGCAGTTCATGATGTGGCCAAAAGTGAGTCCATCCTCATAGACTTTTATATTAAAATGTCGGTTTTGGTCTCTATATCTTCTGCCTTGATAAAAACTGGACATAGACATGTCTGCCTTTACTGGCTGGTTGCAGGAGCCAGCAGCTCTCTGCTCTCTGGACTTGCAGTGCCGCCCGGTAGAGCGGCGTCCTCACCCGAGGCTGGTGCGCCAGCAGGACCTGCCAAGCTGGAGACGGAGGTCATTGCCCGCAGGGGTCCTGCCAAGCCTGAGGTCGGCTTGCTGTCCTGTTCGGCCTCTCTTCCATCAGAGGCTAGCACGATGTGTGGTCCTCTGCGCTGGCCGCCTGCCGAGCCGCCGGGGAGCCTCAACTCACAGTCCTTATCTGCTAAACTTTAGTCCTTAAACTGGATCTCGCAACCATGTTTGCAGTCTTGGTGCCATTGGATAATATTGAAACCAATTATCTGACATATAACAAGTTTGGGCGGTGAGTGAAATTCTAGCATTTTATTAGCCTATCGGTTAGCAAAAATTAGCCGGTGTCATTCCAATGCACCCATGAATGCTGTTGCTAACCAGGCTTGCTAGGGTCAGGCCTAAATATTGTTACGTCTGGTTTGAAAATAAAATAAACCTCTATAATAATATGAGCAGGCGCTTGGCGACAGTGGTATGGAAAAACTCCCTTTTAACAGGAAGAAAGCTGACTTTTGATGAAACAGGGGTAAATAATGGGGGTTTCCCATACCCGTTTGAAGCGAATGGTCCAATCCGCATGCACCCAGTATTAAAAATGTCTGACACAGGACCGGTTCCCTACACCCCAGAGCCAAGCTGCTTGTCTGCTCAGTTACACAGTAAAGGTTAACAAGGAATAACGAATCCAGCATCTTTACTAAGCATCAAACATGGAGGATGTGTAAAGCGCTTTACAAATACAGGCCATTGTGGCAATTTTGTACCACAGCAGAAGCCTGGCATGTTAAAAATCGCTTAATTTCTGATGCAATTGTGCTAGAACATTTCCGTTTTCCCAAGCAGCTCATGTCAAGAAAGTCAAAGCTCTTATGCATGTGTGAACACAACGTTTTGTGAAAATGAGTTAGAATCTCAGCAATCTCGACCTCAGGGTCAAGGTCAGAGGTGAAGTTTTCTAAAAATCATGTGAACGCAATAACTCCATAGGTGCATCTACTAGAAGGGCTTTTTTTCTGTCTTCAGTTCACCATCTTTATGGAAGTGCTATACTTACAGTAATGACTGGAGAGCCCATTTAGGTTCTAATAAAACCCGATTATCCTTTAACTTGCTGTCTGTACTGACACTGAACTGAAAGTGGCCTAAGAACCGGTGGTAGCGGGATGTAAGCCACTCATCAGCAGCTTCTGTTGCTGTGCTGATACTGCTCACACTGCACTCCTCCACACCAGAGGCAGTCGTAAAGTGCTTTAAAATAATAAAAGCATTTAAAGTGGCCATTAAAGTCAATGTCACTTCAGATTAACACGTGCGCCCCTGCGGTGTGCGCGCGCATATGAAACAGACATGACGCTTCATTTATTAAACACAGTCACAGCTACAGTGTCGACTGATCTGCTGATTAAAAGCCGCAGCTAGATGAGGTTACACGGGACGAAGCAATCGTCAGCACTGCTGAAGTGCATTTTAATTGAGGGCAAATTTGCACGTTCTCTTTCCCCGAATGTATCGCCGCTGCGTCCCTCTCGTCGGCATGGTGGGTGGGTGATGAACTTCATCATCTATCATCGTTCTTCCTCCCGTACCATCTTGCTTTCTTGCATGAATTAGAATAATAACTGAGCTGACCGAAACTGGTAGAAAGGCAAGAAAGTGTGGAAGGGGCAGGGGGCCCCACTTCACACTTGAAGAATTTCTATGCTGGACACATTGGCTGATGCCAGCCGAAACACGGAGGAGGTTAAGTTTGATACAAATGCTGCGAGACATGTGCCCGGACTATTATACGTTTTCCTTACCACCGTGGATTTCTTTCTCTTTTTTTATGCTACAAGTTTCTCTCTTTTTATCTTTCATATTTTTTCTGTTTAAAATCCTCTCCCTCAAGTTGGACTTTTTTCTCCTTGGATGAATTTTCTTTTTCCCCACTATCCCTATATTCCAAGTTACAGCTTGCAGACTCTAAACTCTCTCCTCCTTTTACTTTCTCAACCTCCTTTGTCCTTCTATCTCCTTTTCACATCCTTATCTAAAGGCTGTGTCTGATAGATGGATCCGCTACATTTACTTGAATCTGACAAATGCAGCGCTTCTCTTCACAAATCATCACACGCTGTGGTGTGACGTGGAGGGCGGACAGTAGAAAAACACAGCATCGTCGGCACCTCCATGAACATGCAAACAAACACCGGGGCTCTTGGAGTGCATGTTTGTGTATGCTCCACTGCCTCCATTATCAGAGCTTTTTTCTATTATTTTTGCCCTTTATTTGGCAGCATGCTACAAAAATATGTTTTTTTTTAGCAAACTAAATTATTAAAAGCTATTAATAATGCAACCTTCAAAGCCACAGTGATTCAATCCAAGTTACATTCATTTCTCATTCATATCCTTTGACTTCACTAAGCAACAGCTTAATACATACAATAAACTTTTCAAACAACTTTTTAAACATTTTAATTATTTGATTGTGAGGGCTGCCAAATGCACACCATAAAAAAAGAACCCAAAAAATAACAGTAGAGCAGGTTCCCCTTGTAATTGTGCACTGCTGTTTATTTCACTGAGCTTCAGGAGCAGTAACATTTACACCAATCAGCCACAACAATAAAACCACTGAGAAGAGAACTAAATAACCTCCATCATCTTGTTGCAAAGCAAGGTAATGCTTAGAAACCCTGAGTCCTGCTTGCATTCACTTTGAGCTTGTACCACCCAAACATTGTAACAGACAAGCTGAGGGGCAGGGAGGGGTGCCCAGCGGCATAATGCACCACAAAGACTCCTTAAGAAGAGCTCAGGGAACAAAACAAAGCAGTAACACAGGCTCCAACCTCTCTAGACTCCAGTCGGGCATCTAGTGTACACCTGAACCAACCCACCCCACAATGAAAGAAAAGTCTTCTTTCCGCTGCTCTCTTTAGGGGTCACCATGGTAACATCATCTACCTCCACCCTATCCTCAGCATCCTCCTCTGTCACACCAACCCTCTGCACTTCCTCCTCCACTACATCCATGAAGCTCTTCAACATCCTTTGTCCAGTATATCCACTATCCCTCCTCCGCACATGTCTCTAACTTTGTCTCCAAACTGCTGAGCCTGAGCCGTCCCTCTCATGTCCTCATTTCTACCTTTGTCTATTCTGCTCACTTCCAATGAAAACCTTAGCATCTTCAGCTCAGCCTCATGTACGGTAACCGTCCCGTATCTTTACTCCTTGAATCTTCACTGTTACACCTCCCATACGGAAAAGAAATAGTAAAAACTTATATGTGATTACTCATGAAAGTGGCCACTTTCATGAGTAAATCATATAAGGCTTACATGATTTACTCATGAAAGTGGCCACTTTCGCATTACTTTCATACATTGTTTTAGTAAGTATCCAAAACATACAAGTTTCATTATATAATTTTTCAACGGATCTTATATCTGTTTTCACACTTATATGCTTTTCATACAAGTTTCACACAAGACAGATACAAACTTTATAAGATTTATATATATCTTTTCCATATGGGCTGTCTCTCCCTCTCATTCACACTTGTGTTTACATTCTGCTTTTTTTTCTGTTGACTTTCATTCTTTTCTCTCTCCTGGGCATACCTCCACCTCCCACTGCAGATCACAGCGTCGTCTGCAAACATCATATTCCACAGAGACGCTTGCCTGATGTCGTCTGTTGGTCAATCGGCCCTGCAAACAAGAACGGTTTCAGAGCCAAACGCTGAGTAACCGTGTACTTTTTTACTCTAAAATGTTGTACTTTTGTATATTTGTTATGTATAAGTTGCAGATCTCCCGACACAGCCGTGAGGTCCTCAGCCAAGGCCCTTGTAGTCATCCCACAATCTCGGCCAAGGATGATCGGGGATCTGATGGGTGAGTTCACTTTCATCTTCTAAATCCCTTTTAAATACCTATTTTTATTAGCAGGCTTTTTCTGTGCTTCCATTTTAACTTATTGCTACAGTATGTTGCTCTTCATAATTATTTTATCACCTTCTCATAGTGATCTTTAACTTATCTTAATTCTTCTATATTTGCTTTTAATTGGCCTTTTTTGTTTTGATTTTCTTTATTCCATGTTTTGCATTTCATTGTGTTGCCAGCATTCATACACCTGATGTAGTTTCACCTTCATCTCTTAAATATTTTATTTGCTGTTTGTTTCCTATCGATCAACCACTCTGAGTTTAATTATTATTAATTATTATTTATCTCTGGCTCTCTTCCACACCGGATCTTTTCGTTGCCTGATTTTTGGGGTTTTCTCTGTTTATTCTAGAGTCCTTATTTTAAAGTATAAAATGCTTTTCTATATAAATAAAATTGAATAAACTGAAATTGTTTCAGACTCATTTCTCTTGTTGTTGTTTTTTGCACTTGCTTCAGCCTCCTGTACTCAGTCCTGGACAGATGGCCACCAGAGCCAGAAGTCCTTCTGGTTATTGTGCATTTATAGTGAGTTCCTCTTTTAGGTCCCTCATCTACTTCACAGTAGCCACTGTTATTGTCATAGAGAAAGCTGATGTTACGGAGACCCTCCACATCTGTCTGGGGATGTCAGTAACTAGGGTTAAAAGGTTTCGCTTGTTTTACACGTAGGTGTTCAAGCTTATCAGCTGCATGTGCATGTGGGGTAGAAGACAGTAAGAGAAACTGATGCGGGGCAGTAAATAGGATGGTGCATAATGGGTAAATTTTTTCTATATGTTGGTTTGATTTCCTTTGACCAAAAAAAGCGCTTTAAGTGGATTTTGGAAAGACGGGATTTTTGAATGAGGGATAAAATGATGAGAGCATGACAAAAGATCATGCACATACAAATGGAGAAAGCCATTTTTAAAACAACTAAAGCACTCAGTGTGAGTCAGAGACAATAAATCCAGCAATTTGACAACGTGCGTGAAAGGTGCCATTTGTAGCATTTTTTCCATTCATTGTCATTTTGTACTTTAAAACATTTAAGACACAATAGACAACCTGGCCGTGACAGCGGTTGGTAGCTTTTATTTCAGGGTATTTTTTAATTTGCTTGTTTTGTTTTCTTGGTTATTTTAGTAATTAAAGCTCCGTGTCTATTAAAACATTTCCAGTTTTACCCCCTTAATTACTCAAAAACGTGCTTTTTCCTTTGTTGATTGCTCGTCAGTCTCTTCAGAAACTGCAGAGACTTCTGCATTTTTTATAAAATTCAATTGTCAGTAATAAATTCAGTTAAATTAATAATAATCGGATTGCATTTTTTGTGCATAACATCATAACTTTAGCTCTAGAATGAATTAAATGAATGCATGTAGTTTGAAAGAGGTAGTCTGCAGATTAATCAAGGTCTACGTGTTGGTGTTTACAACTTTAGTAAGAGGACAAAGAAACTTCTTTCTTCTGGTCACACTAAGAAAAAATGTGGGGAAAAAGATGTAGGTTATGATGTGCAAATGACCTGTGAGTCATGGTTCTGTGTCGTGCCCTCAGGTGTATCTGGTCTGGCCCGATGAACTAAAAGCCAATAAAAAGGAGGCAGGACGCTGGTTCTCTGTCTCTCTCCCTTGCCTCCTCTCCCTTCTGGCCCCTGAAACAGCAGCAGTTCGTGCTGATTTAGCCTTTGTTTTGCTGTTTTTTTCTCTTTGATCCATCCTGAAGTCCTTTACGTTTTCACACTGGGTTAGGTTAGAAGGAAAGACAATCAATCTTATGGAGCTTTTATGGCTGGTCTGACTGGATGAGCAGCTTCTCTTATTTTTGTTAATTTTGACCACCCCACCAGTCTTCTGTTGATGTATGGTAATTCTTTACTTGATTTTAATAACAATAAAACTTGTGGCTTTTTTGTATTTCTTTCTAGTACCGAGACCTCTGGGGGCTGATAAGCAAAAACCAATTACAGCAGGCTGATTTTTGTAGCTTGCAGTGTATCTCACTCTAGTATCTGTATCAGTATTGCTAACCTATCTGGTTAGGACATATTTGATCTTTCTGCGTCTGGTTTGCGAGCCACTTCCAGGGCTGGATTCTGTGTCTTGGAAAAAATAAAAAATCCCATGTAAACATCTGCACACATTATCAGGCAGCAAAGCCAAAATTCTTTATTAGGTACACCTTGGTATCAGGTCGGGCCCATGTTTTTGCCTTCAAGACCGCATTAATTCTTCACAGCGCAGATTCAACAAGGTGCTGTAAACATTCCTCAGAGATTTTGCTCCATATATAAATGTCAGCATCACACAGTTGCTGCAGATTTGTCAGCTGCACGTCCATGATGTGATTCCCCTGTTCGACCACATCCCCAAAGGTGCTCTACTGAATTGAGATCTGGTGACTGTGGAGGTCATGAGTACTGTGTTCAAAGAACCAGTTTGAGTCGATTTGAAATTTGTGACCATCAGAAGATGGGTACACAAAGAGGTGTTCGACAATTCTTATGTAGGTCGTGTTTAAATGATGTTCAGTTGGTACTAAGGGGCCCAAAGTGCGCCAAGGAAATATCATCCACATCATTACACTACAACAACCAGCCTGAACCGCCGATATGAAGCAGCAGGCTTTCACATTGTTAACAAATAATGTTGCAGCAGAAATTGAGACTCGTCAGACGAGGAAGCATTCCTGCTGTCCACTGTTGGTGAGCCCGTGCAAATTACATCCTCAGTTTCCTGTTCTTAGACAGAAGTGGCTGACTGGTGTGCTCTTCTGCTGCTGCTGTAGCCCACCTGCTTCAAGGTTCAACATGTTGTGCATTCAGAGATGCTCTTCTGCACACCTTTGTTGTAACGAGTGTCTGTTTGAGTTTCTGTTGGTTTGAAGCAGTTTCGTAATTCCCATCTGACTTCTGGTATCAGACATTTTCTCCCAAAGAACTGCCACTCGCTGGATTTTTGTCCTTTTCTTTCTCTATAAAACCCAAAAATGGTTGTGTGGGAAAATCCCACAATATCAACAACAGTGACACAGTCAAAGTCATCATGATGCTCAGTTTGAACAACAGCAGCGCATATTGTCCATGCCTAAATTGAGTTGCTGCCATGTGTTTGGCTGATTAAATATTTGCTTTAATGGCCAGGCAGTGCGTATATATGTATCGCTCACATTATATACATATACATATATCAAGTCTAAATAAAGTCTGTTTGAAAGTCTGCACTTCTACATAGGTCTAATTACTCTTAGCCCAACAGATGGAGCAAACTGTTTTAAAGGAGGAAGAACTGCACAGGGAGCACTGGGGTGTCATGTACGACTGAGCAGGGTTGGCTACATCTGGGTGCCATCAAAAATGTGTTAACACCATCATCAAACAGCCAAACCCTAGTTAGTCACTGATTCACACTGGCATCAGCAAAAAACTACAAAGAGGGAATATAGGACTTCTTCTTGACATGTGTGAGACATGAGCTGATCACCTTTCCCACTTTGCATGTAACATGTCATTGTTGTTGTTGTCAGGCTTGTTCTAGGCTGAAAAAGAAATCACATTACTCCTTTAAAAAAAAAAACGCCACTCATGCAAATAGCACTGAAATTCTCATATTTCTTATTATCTGTCCAAAAAAAGTGAAAATACAAACACCCCCGTGTTCCTTATCTGACATCTCATAGCAAAAAGCAATGTGAGCGCCGCAGCTCTGTGCCTCCCATGCAGCGTCTGTAGCCAGTAAATGGGCCCTCGCTGCGCTGCTGCTAGTTGTGTGACCAATTTGACCAAAAAGCCCTATCAAACCCCTGCCCCTCTTGTTCCAAAAGGTCACAAGCACTTCAAAGGGGAACCCTTATTCAGCCAGCAGCGGGGATATGAAGGAGTAAGTTCCAGTGCGCGAGCTTCCTGCCTTTTCCGCCGCCGTCCAGGCTGTATTCAGAAGCTTCTCAGGGGGATATGATCTACAAATCAAGCCTTGCTCGTGAGTCATACCACCAGCCGAATCCCCCGCCCACCGCCCGGTATTTTTTTTCTCCTCTTTTTCTTTTTGAGCAAACAAAGGTGTTTTGCTTTTCATCTCAGCCGACATATGGGAATACAGAAGGAGAGTAAGGGAAGAAGAGAGGATTTGTAAGTAAAACACCATGGGGGGGTCATGAGATAGATTGTGAGAAAAAGTGGACGGGGTATTTTATATGCTTAGGAGTTAAAAAAGAAATACAAGCAAGCCCCCTCCATTCTCTCCGCAGATCTGCTATAGTGATTGCAGTCTGCGTGGGTTGGGGGCATCAAGTTGATGCTGCGTGTATTTGTGTTTAAAGTGTGTGCGAGATCAAACCCACACCAGATCTCAGGTCGTGTTTGATCAGATTTTCAAGATAATCAAATGCGGGGATGACAAGGCGATCCAGGCTGCACGTAATAAAGAACAAAAAGGAGGATTAAACGACCATTAATGCAGTTCGCTTTGGATTCGATTCCCATGAACGTCACTTTGCAGTTTTCGCACCGTGCTCACGCTGCACCAGCACACTGTGTTCTGCACATCCTGACTGAGGAGTGCACGTCTTGTCTACAGGTGGGAAGATCGATCCAAATATCAACCGTATCGATACCAATGCATGTATTAGTATCTGATCAATACTAGCCTGGTAGGATCGATCCTCTAAGTTCAGTATGTAGCTCACTGAAATTTTCAGAAATTAAAAAGTTGAGTGTTGACTGTGATGTCTAGTTTACTTACAGCCTACGGCACATTTAAACAACGGAAGTCGACCCAAAGAGCCTTTGAGACAGGCACATTTACATTCACGATTTCCAGAAAACTCAGTTTCAAAATACATGAAAAGCTGGAAGTTCTGTTTTGTTGAACTAATTATTGTTAAAAGTAAAAATCGCAGTGATTTAGTCATAATTAATATCTATGCATAAGCTGCCTTCAAAAGTATCGGTATTGGTATCGGTAATAGTGGCCCTATATTTACTTGGTATCAAATCGATACCAATATTTGAAGTATTGCACAGCACCAGTCCTGTTATATGTGTGTGTGTGTGTGTGTGTGTGTGTGTGTGTGTGTGTGTGTGTGTGTGTGTGTGTGTGTGTGTGTGTAACTCCAGTAAGAGATTTTAGTTGGACAGCCTTCACGTTGATTGACCCACTAGCTTCCAGTAAGCCCCAGTCCAGTATAGAAGTGATGGGAAGAATTCATCAGCAGGAATTTTAATTATTGCAAATTCTGCTTCATTTACTTTTTCAGGCCAACCCCCTTTGTGTTCATTTGTACTTTGGAATTTTATTCTTGAAATACTTTGGTGGCTCTCTGTCATTAACTCGGGCTTAATTGCACGCCATTAGTTTCACAGGAGACTTCCCTTTTTATTTGGAAAAGCAGAGAGGCAGTTCTGCAAAGGAGGGAAAAAAACGCTACTCAGCATCTTAGCTCTCGCTAAAATGCACCGCTAATACAACATTAATTAGAAAAAATTAGTGTTTGAACCTTTTTTTAAAGAGTCGCTCTTGCGGTAGATCGCAGTGGGGAAAAATCTTTACCTGGAAATTGATTTGTGAATGGAGCCAAGTGTAACTATTTCATTAGACGCACTGTAGCACCGAAAGAAGCTCCACCATCAGTGACTCAATTTCCAGAACCCTCTTCTTCTTTTTTTATATGCAAGTAAATTTGCACATTTAAGCATCAGAATACACACAGTGAGCATTAAAGAGCTTTTCTGCAGATATCTGTGCTTCACTTCGTCCCTGTCCGTGTCTCCAAGAGTGTTAAATACACCCAACTACATCAGCAGACCATTTTCTGCCTCCGTGTATCTCCATAACCCTCCCCACCCTCCTGTCAGAAGACTGGACCGCACAAGCTTCACCAACACCAGCTCGCCTTGTGTCACCTGTCGTCCCCCCCCCTCTGCTCTCGCGCTCTCCTCTCTCCGTCTCTCACTTCTTTCTTGTTTGTTTTGTTTGTGCCCCTCTCCTCTCTTCCTCCTCTTTTCCAATAAGAACAATAGGTTATGGAACGCATTTTCCTGCGGCATTACTCACAGGCACCAGCCGCCACATGCCATTAGCCTCAGCCGAGGGGAGAGAGCGAGAGAGGGGAGCGTTGGGCGGATGGCGCTTTTGGGGCATATCGTTTCTGCCATCTAGTGGTGCGCGAGCAGAAGTGAACGCAGAGAAATGTAGGGAGGGAGAGAGAGGAGATTGTGTTCATGAGCTGGTTTCTAGATGGCAAATTTCCATCCAATTTGTTGAAAGCAGAATACAATACTTGTTTGTCAAGTTGTTCTTTTTTCTCCAGCTGAACAGGTATGATTGGATCTAGCTCCAACCCGTGCCGTTGCCATGTCAGCCTCTATTCAAAGATATTGCAGCGCAACATGGTTTTACTTATTACCAATTATTAAGAGATATTTTTTAATGGGATACAGATCCGTTAAAGCAGTACCCCACCCCCCAACCCCACACGTGTTTTTCCTGATTTTCTCAAAATTAAAAAAAAACAACACACACTCAAAAAGCTGGCAAACAGTATAAATTAATTCTCGACTGTGACATTTTAATGACATTAAAAGGCACCATGGGGATTTCAAAACAAAAAACCCAAACATTTCATGATGTCTTGGGGTTCATTAAGTATAATTTTCCTGTCACATATCAAAAAATACCTTCAGCACGTTGGCAATTTGTAATCAATACCGTTAATGGCTGTGATTACTCTGCCTTGAACTGAGCCCGAGTCTTTCTGATGTCACTGTCCAGCCCACACGTGCACAGAAGCCTCTTCTGTCGGTTGTTTTCCTGCAAACTGCACGCTACTTTCCGTGCATGAAATCAATCGTTTGGTAATTTTTTTTGTACCTGCAGAGATCCATTGACTTGCACAGCGGGTGGGTCGTTTAGCATAAGCCAAAGCTTTATGAGTGGAAGGATAAAAGCTCTGTCATATAGGAGATATTATGTTCAGCATGTAGCAGCTCCCGCTGATACACATTGTGGCCACTCTCCAATAAATATCACTTGTTTTTTCAGGGGTTTTTTTTGTTTCTGGTAGCTTATGAAAAGCACCTGCCTGAACATGACCATCAGATTTCAGGACTTTATTATTAGTTTGTTTGACTATGCAACTTGGCTAAAGCACCGCATTTGTGCTGAGTGCTGCAGCTTGGGGTACGGGGGCAGGGTGGGCGGTAGCTGTATGGGTCTTTTTTGTGGAAAGTCATAGCAAATGAGTCATAGCAAAAATTCGCTATTATTAGAAACTTGTTATTTTCCACTGTCACACTGTTCTGCCTTACTGGGACACTTAAATAGAGAAAAGATCCATTTACTGATTAGCAGCACTTGTGTTGACAGTTCAGGCCTTTAGAGCCAGTTTCACACTATCACATGTTGCACATATTTCGAAATAGCCCAGTTAAGACAGGTTTTATCATTGCTGGAACAACTCTGTGTGGGGTTTTTGTGAGGGTGCAGAAGGCGGGACAGTGGAAAATTACACGTTGGCTCACACTGGTGCAATCCAAAACATCACCCGGACTTTGGACAAGGGAGCCAGCCACTAAACAGGGAAAAGTAGCGTATGTCTCTAAATAGCACTCATAGGTGTGGTTAGTTTTGCTTCATGTGATTTGCAAAGGTTGCACAGTTTTCTAAACCAACTTCATTTTCACATCAAGCACAGAAAATAAGTGGTGCTTTTTTCAGTGTTAAATATCGGTGAAATTACCAGTATTAACGCTAATGCTAATAGCGCACCCAGCTTAAATATTCTCCTCTCTGTTTTGTGCCATGACAGAGGAACTGCCAGAAACACATATGCAACATGATCAGTTGTAGTGCTGTACGATAATTTTGGTGCCAAACTGATACAAAGAATATACATGGCCAGTATTGATGATACCAATACCGATACCAAATGAGCAGTTTGTGTAGGGGTTTTATTTATGAGATGAATCATCATCAATTTCATCAATCACTATGATTTTTACTTTCCACAATACTTAGATAACACATGAAAACACACATTTCAGCTTTTCATGGATTTTGAAACCATGTTTTTTGGACTTTGGGTCAGCTTCTGCTGTTTAAAAGTGATATAGGCTATAAACAATACATGTGACAGTCAAAACAATAGGTTCAGAAATTATACATAGTACATTTTCATTTATTTAAGACAATTCTGTGGAACTTAAAGAATAGAAACAAAGTATCGATGCTATTGGGCTAGTATCGATCCAATATCGATACCAGTGTTGGTATCGATATTTGTAAATACAACTATGATTTTTTGTTGTTGTTGTTTTTATGTCAAAAAGGCATAACGCATTAATAAATCTGGGCCTTAATGTCTGAGGCAGCTGCATTTTGCACCTTTTGCTGTTTCTGGCAGTTAATCGGGTAATCGTGTCTTTAAAAGTTTCAGGCTCTGCTGCACATGTGAAAGTGGCTTCAGTTGATGGCCTGCAGGCTGCTGGTGCTGGATCATAGGTCATGCTGTGACATAGCAAATATGTCAGGCTGCACAGAGGATAAATACAACAGAATACAAGTCAGTGCAATGTTCATCAGAAATGTTGAGGCTCAGTGTTACGTGAAGTGGAGAAAGCTACGTTTCACTTTTTTTTGTTTGTTTGTCTTTAAACATATTGTCCATAAGCCATTTCTTTCATAGGTAATTATTCCTTCTCTTTCTTCTCATGTTTGCTGTTTGCTTCAAATGGTCGACCTACCAAATAGAGACAAAATGTAACAAATGGATCTTTGGACGCAGGATTACATGTACTTAAGTTGTGTTTTCCACATTATTTGTAATAGCTTCAATATTCTGGGTCTCCATTAAAAGGCTAACATTAGCCAGCTGCAATTTCTGCTGCTGGGAGTTTCAGGTTCAATCATTTTAAAAATATAGGGCCAGTTACGCACTTACAGTTTAGTCACTCTGAGACCATGTGTCTCTAAAATCTTCTATTTACTCTTGAATATGCAGAGAATCAAACAGGAGTTACCCCCACCACATCTGACTGCTGGATTCAAATCACATCAATTAGAAATTGTGTGTGTGTGTTAAAGCTGCATGAGCGAATGTGAGCAAGACACGGAAAATGGGTGTTAATGTCAGCAGAGAAAGAAAAAAGCGGCGCAGCACCCCTGAGATGAGGGAGGTGGGGGCGTGTGCAGACTTCTCAGCCCCCTGTTCTCGTTAATCTGACGGGGAGAACAATCCACGAGTGAGCGTCAGCAGGCAGCCTGCAGACAGTGGGTGAGCTTTTTCTATCTCCCTCTTGTTTGGCTCCCCTATCTCTTTCCCTCCCCTCCCTCCCCTCTCCACTTATGCCCCTTCTGCCTCTATCTCTTTCTTTAGACTTGCCTCTCGTCTCTTTCCATCTCCTCTCCCCCTCTTGCCGTCTCCTCTGATAAATCTCCCCCCCCTGCTGCTTTTCTCCTCCTCTGTCTCTCCCCATCTCTCTTCTTTCCTCTGTTGGCCGCTCCCATCTCGCCTGTATCTATTGCTTTATCTCCTCCCTTCCCTCCCTAAGCCTCTCCTTTTGTTTCATCCCCCCCACCCCGCACATCTCTCCCATCCCTTCGCCCGCTCAACGTCTCTTCCCATTTTGCGTCCTCTCTCCTTCGCTCATTTCCTCTTTTCCTCTCTTTCTCACTCGGTCTCCGCCTGCAGGACTATTCAGTAGATTAAGTTCAGCGGTGGCGGCAGTGTTGCTGATTCAGCCATATTCTTTCAAATGACCTAAATCCTCAGTCTGGAGAAACCTCACACTGATTGCATTCTTCTCCTTCTGTCTGTCTCGCCTTCTTTTCATGCATGCAGTCACACACAAATACACACCTCTTATTGATCTCAGAGAGTTGGCCTCTTCCTTTTCCTTTTTTACATTTTTTGGCCAAATCCTCGCTCTGTTTCTAAGCAGTGTGCGTGTGTCTGCGTGTTTGCTCTCTCTACAGTTGCTATATCAATATCAGTAGCAAACCTGGAGGCTTATTTCAAGACTATTTTTCTTCACCGTCTCCAATCTTCTTTGTTTCTTCTGATCACAGTCGAGCTGCGTTGGCATGTTCATGAAGATAAGGCCATATTTTTCCCCCCTCTTCAGCCGCAACGTCAAAGCTGCTTGATAGAGAATGTCTTCACAGCCGTGTCTAGAAATGAGTTTTGAATACCGCACATTGAATGTCACTTGCAAATTGACGCCCCGACTACATACATTTTTGCTTTCTTTGATACACCCCATATTTTGCTTTTGTTCTGTCAGGAACATGGCACTTTTATTGGCACGACTTGAAAGGAAACAAGAAACCAAATCAAAATTTGCATATGTTATTCCCATGACATTAGACAGCCCCGCGTCGAACGCAAGAGAAACAAGAGCAAGAAAGTTTTACAGAAAGTTGCTAAACTAAAGAAACAAGTTGTCACCACCAAACTGCAACTCTGCTCCGGTAATAAGGTGCCTTGGTCAAGCGCAGACTCATCGCGGAGTGTCGAACAGGTGACAGCAGCAGCTCTGTCAGGCTGTGTTTAGGCCTGCGCTAACATGACCTTTCACTGAACCCAAAATTATTTCAAGCACATTTCTAATATGTGGTTGTGGGAACACTGCAAATGTTCAGTCTGTAGCTGCATTAATAGAAGTGTGCTATAAATGGACTACATTCATCTACGCATAGATGGAAGTATAAAACGTACCACAGCAGGTGGGGCTTGGAGGACCAGAGTATAATTAGTTATGGAGTGAGACTAATATAATGCACAGAGTTATATAGAAGCAAAACTTTGCTCATACTACAATGCTCTTAGTTCACTAACGCTAAAGTCATACTGGTGACAACAGATGTGTCTGTGAAAGTTCTCAGTCATCCAGGTCATCGTAGTCTAAGGAGCTTGCAAAGAAAAGCGTCTGGACTTCTTTAAGTTGCTTGAAGACATTTCACCTCTCATCCAAGAAGCTTCTTCAGTTCTAAGGTCAAATGGTGGAGAGTCCTCCACATGAGCCAAGGTGTGAAAACGGGTGTAGGTCACAATCAGGCAAGGTTTCGAGTGAACCCATTGTGAAACCTAGCCCCACCCTATCATGCGATTTCCTGATGTCAAATGACCTGGGATGTGAGTGGGCGTTAAGGCGTCTGGGAAGGGATCTCAAAACTGGATTATAGATGGCAGTAGGGCTGGGCGATATGACCCAAAATTCATATCTCGATATTTTTTAGCTGGATGGCGATATAAGATATATATCTCGATTTTTCTTTTTAAAGCCATAAGTTAAGAACAAAAAGAGAGTTCTTAGTCACACTGTGTCCCAGATGTCACACGGGCACTTTTATTTACATACAGCGTAGATATTACTCAAAAATAAATTATCAGCATATATTAAATAATCATGGTCCATAAATAAAAGAAAATAATGTTGTTTTTGTGCATAACAAAAAGCTCACAAATGTGCAGTCAAAATGTAAACTAAAAGACGCTGAGCACAATAACAAAGACAGATTTCACAGCTGCTCCACGTCTCTGAACAGGTGCCATTTGTGGTCCTTATACACACACAGTACGTATCACTCCACGAGGCTCCTCCTCTGTAGCCGTAATTCTCCGACAATCCATCAAGCGGTGCAGCTCCGTAGCTTAGCAAAGTCATATTAAAACATTTTTTGACAGATTGCTGAGCGCTGTGTACCACATAAAATCGGTTCGCGGTCAGTAAGCACAACCAGAATTCATACATAAGGCGCACTGTCGATTTTTGAGAAAAGGAAAGGATTTTAGGCCGTGCAGCCCCTCTGGGCTGCATGTCGTTAGCGTGGTTAGCTCGCTAACACGTTGACGCCATCCAGCCCCACGCACGGTAACTCGCTAACGGAGATTTTCCGCTTTCATCTTGTCATTGCCTGCAGGTGAAGCTATGGGGGAGGCGGAGTTGTGTTCAGTGCAGGAGAGGCGAGGCCGAGTAACGTTGCGTAGAGACAAAAGTGGACGAAAGAGAGGCAAACCTGCGGCTCCACAAGTATAATTATAACGTAACATAGATTATATCGATATAAACGATATTGTCACATCTTATATCTCGTATGAAAATATATCGATATTTTTAAAAAACTCGATATATCGCCCAGCCCTAGATGGCAGACAGTTAGTGTTGTAAACCACCACCTCTGTTCAAAGATGGTCGCTCACAGTGGACATAGATGGCTTCTTACACTCCTCTTTCAAGTGTCTTCAGACCTCGAAGACAAAATTATAGTGTGCAATTAACAATCTCAATACTCTTAAAATGATTGCCTCATAGATTTGGAAATTATGCCACAAATAGTGATGCATTCAGCAACCTTGCTATTATATAGGAATATAACCAGAAAACCACCAGTTGAGTCCCTTACTGTAAAGAGGGGAGCACAGTTGTGCACATCGTGGAGGCTGGCATGTAGGCAGTCTGTTTGCATTTATAAATCTGACGGCAGTTGCTTGGAGACCTTTGCTAATCTATCTGAGAGTGATCGCAGTCAGTCCAAGCTGGAGCACAACTGTTTGGAGACAGGTTCCCTTCCACCAGGCGACCTGTGCAATGGCTCTGCAATCAAAGCGGTCATTCATAGAGGTTGCGGGTACTGTGCGCTGAAGGTCTTGGTAACCAGATGCATTCAAAGCAATCACCAGGTAACCACTAATTTTCCATAGCTGATCTGTGTGTAGTTGTCCTATTTTTACTTTGCAATCGGTAACTGAATGCAAAAAATTCAGTACAGATGAGAAAAATATAGTTTTATTATCCTGTATATATCAGTGCAGTTATGTTCTCAGACAGCTGCATATGTTCACTGATTTACTCCAAAGACAGGTGCCAGTGGAAAAGCAGTAGTGTAACCAAAGTGGTTAAGGTGCATTGCTGAAATGCTTTAAACGTCCAAATCCATTTTTGGAGCTGTCTAAATAATTGGGTGTGATCTTTGACCTGCTAATAGCACTAACTTAAGTTTCATGGGATCAAGAGTTTATTCAGTTTTCTGAGCATCGATTTTCTTAATGTCATTTTTGGCATTCAGTACAATCAGTCAAGCATTTTACTTAGAAACCAAAAAGTCGCCTTGTTGATGATGTTAGAGAATAACTAATTATCAGAGGCTTCAGGGTTCCTTCTCTAAGGAAAATAAATGCTTGCAGTTAAATGTTATGGTAAGTCGTGTAGCTGACATGTTACAATGTGGGCCAGGCTGGTAGAGTCTGACATTTCCATCCCTGGAGCTACACTAACAAAATACTTGAGTTTTCTAATGTTGCCTATTTATTGTTAAAACAGCCTGAAAAGCACTTTTCTCATCCAACACCAATTATTGTCAAGTTGTGAAAGCACTTAAGCCACAGTTGCTAAAGTGCTTTCCAACTGTGACCAACCAATATCTCTGATTAGTAGCACTTAAGGGTGTTTTCACACTTTGGCTAATTACATGAGTCTGAACTGAAGTCAATATCTGTGATAATACAAATATCCTTTGTTTGAGTCTTTCGGACTTATTCACTCATGCTAACTAGGCACTGAAATTGAATATTTGAAACAATCAGGTCGGCTATGTTCGTCTAACAAAACCGTTTAGACATTAACCGTAGCGTCTGAATGTGGAAACATTGTTCAAATTCCTTAATTTGATCTTTACAGAAGAAACGTCATCACTTCTAACACATCTAACCCTTTTGTCCTCTATTAGTATGACTTTTTCAAGCTATCCTCTGATGAAAGGAGACACTTGTTGGTTCTGTTTCCATGTTGGGCAACAGTTCTTCCCACCCCGCCCTCCAATTCACTCCTCACACTCTCATTAACATAAGCGGTCATGGATACATACACACACATCCCCCCCCCCACACACACACACACACACACTTGAAAAGTAAAATTGGGCAAAATTGGGCTTGGCATACATGAGCCAGGTGAGGAAACACTATCACACGGAGCCGTCTGCACCGGGAGTTGGTCACAGATCGCAGTCTCCAGGCCGGGCACACAGCTGGAGGGAGGCAAAGAAGCCCCCCAGCTAGGCCTTTGGTTATACTGGTAGACGTGCCACCAATGAGGAGTTGCTAATATAATATAGGTATAAAAGACAGTGAGGGCAATGCAGAAGTGCTTTAAACCTGCATAATTGCTATTGGACAACAGAAGACAGCTCCCGTGGATATAAAATTAAGTCTGATTGTACACAAGTCTTTGATTAAGTGTTCCTACTTTGATTTATGACCGCAGTAAATACTTTCATGATCAGTTTTTGATGTTGCTAGTGTCAATGATTATTTTTTTGTCAACCCAGCACTGCATTCATTTTCTAAACCAGGGGTTTACAGCTGTCTAAAAACTAATTTCTAAGTCAAATTAGAGAAAAAACAGGACAACCTAACTAAGATCAGCGGTTGCCCAGTGCATTGAACGTTTGTTCCTTTTGGCAACTGACTGCAAGTAGCTGCAGCGACCACTTTCCATCACAAGGTGATTGGACAGCTCGGCTGGTGGGAAGCAACTTGTTTCAACTGAAGTCTATCTCAGACTGTCTGGTCTGCAAATGATCACTGTCTAATTTATAAACACAAAGTTAGTTTGATACGGGATATGTCCCTTTTTAATAGGGGACTCAAGTAAACTGGTGTCCAACTGGTTGGACTGTGGTTACATTCCTATATAAAAGTAAGGTTGCTGAGCCCTGTGTCATTTTGCAGTTTATTTGGCATCTAGCAGCAACTATTTCACTATCTGTGGAGGAATTTCTGTTTCAAATCTCTCTGTTGACTGTTCAGTCTCTTTACACATTATTAAATATGTGTTAAATGATTGCTAATGCACCTTGTGAAACCTTCAGCTGCTGATTAAAAGCGATTACCTGCTAAAACACAAGCTGGCTTTTATTGAGAAGCAAGTCTGTTTGGCTGTAAGCAGACACGCTAGTTTGCTCTTGTGTTGAGTTTCTCACCACTCAAGTTTTTGATTGGGAGTAAACAGCTAATGTTATTGTGGTAACCACAGGTTTCACAAGTGGCGGGCTGCTTGTCAGGTGTGCCGAGACATTTCCGAGTGACTTAAGGGCTGTTTTAGCTTGAATCATCAATTTGATGTTATAGCAAAAAGGAGCAAGTTAACAGAGCTCCTAGAATCCATGCATAAGATGTCATCTCGACCGTACACTGCTCACGCTCTCACTACAGCCTAAAAACACACATAGCCTGACGATGGAAGAGACATGGAGAGTATCAAGATGCAGACCGAGATGTAGCTAAATACTGAAAAATAAATGCGAGTTATGGACCTGGCCAGGCAAAAACAAACAAAAAACAAGCTAAAACTAAAGCTATTTATATTCAGTCATCAAGCAAAAATATCAATTTGAACATCTGACATACAAAACAAACAGCCTATACCTTTTAAACAGATAATAAGATACAGAGTGAGAACAGTGTCTGCATGTGTGCATTCATATGTGCTTTGACTGGTGAGTTTTTGGGTGCACCCATATCCTTTGAACACTTTCAAAACCCAGTGTTCATCTTTAAGAGAGTTAGTATATAACTATACTAGTACGGATGATAGACGTGTTATTAAAAAAAAACTACATTCAAAAATATAAATTACAAATTGTTCTTTTTGTATGCTTTTGGAGAGTTATTGGTACCGACTCTCTCTCAAGTTCCTGTCACTCATACTTTGAGTGCAATTTAAATGAAATGGGCTAAATTAAAGGTGAATTTTACTATTACTGCTTTTGTTCTTTTTTCCATATTTTCTGTAGAAGGTATCTAATATCATTACGGTGAATTAATTTAAATGGTCATGTAGAGAAACTCGGAGACGGCCTTAAATTGCACGCCTACATAGTTGATTTGCATTAAGAGATTTGGCTCGAGTGGAGTTGAATTTCCAGCCTGAACTACTGGGTGTCACCAAATTAACAGTGACTTTTAAGGACTAAAGTTTTAAAAGGAGAATGTGTGTAAAATCTCACCACTAGATGTCAGTAGATTACAGTCACTTGACTTCTGTTTTCTTACTGCTAGCAATTTAACTGCTAGCTATCGATATATGTTCACGTCTATTTACTCTAGAGGAGGCTGTAAAATTTGGTGAAATGACTCTGATACAAGTTGATGAGTCAGTAAAACTTACTTCTGTCTGATGAGAGTGATATTGAGGTGAGTTGCTGAGCATATACATACTTTTTCTGTCCATAAGCGCTGCTGTTTTTCTTCTGTTACCCTGCTAGCTGTTGCTAGCCGGTTTTAGCTGACGCTAATGAAACTTTCTTTGAAGTGGCTCTAACACTGTAGTCTGACTCGGACACTTGGTGAATAAAATTTCATATGATGCGAGAATGTAATAAAACTAGGGATGTGTGAATTTAGCAATTAAAGTTAGCTTAGCATATAACCAGCTATTGATGCTATTTAGCCGACTCCTTGTCAGCGATCTGGAGACAGGAGAGTCACTCGCCTAATCTGCTGACAATAAGTAGTTTTGACAATATCGGGAATAAATAAGCATGTTATACAAGTTTTTGTGTATTAGAACTTTGACTTAAATTCAAAGCAATGAGGCATGAGGTGAGGAGGAAGAACCTGAGGTGGAAACGAGAGAAGAGCAAGAGCAGGGCTGGAGGAAGAGAAGGAGATAATATACCTGTTCAAATGTTAAATGGTCATATATTGTTTTAAAAAGAGCTATTTGTGATCTTTAAATTAAAAGTAACTAATAAGGTATGCTACATATGTATGTGGCCGGTCTCAAACAACACAAACAATTCGCCGCTCCAATGTATTTTTAATAAATTAATCCAAAGTTAATGAGAATGCGTCAGTTTGTTGGAAGATGTTAATTAGCCATTAATCAATGGATATTTATCAGTACAACGCTCTGTTTTTTCTATTAAACAACTTCAAATTGTGCAGATTGTAGCTTTAAGAACTTGTCTACACATTTAGAGAAGTAGAAAGCATTGTGAAAGAATGTGTTTCCAGGCTGCATGCAATTTCAGAAATTCAAGCTCAATTTAAACTCTTCGGGGGGGGACTAAAAAAAAAAAAATCTCATAGTGCTGCTAAAAGAATGATCTAATGCTATGCATGGCAGTGGTGGGAAAAGAGAGCAAGCCATTGCTATATATTCACTGGATTTGATATGTGGAATGTGTAAGTTCACTCTCGCTTTCAAAGGAAACCTTAGTACAGCAGTCCGCCACATACTTGAGACCTAATGCAATTCAATTCCCAGGAGAGCCTGGACAAGGTTAGACATTAAGAGAAAACAGCAGGAGCTCGGGCTGGTGTCGTACCCAGAAGTGCTGTAACGTGTTCATAAGGACAACCACTCAGCGTTGCTTTGAACACCTCTCCGGATCACCACCTGCTCAGTCCTCTCCAGCTTCTGAATGATGATTAGCTAAAATTCTAAGATTTAATGTAAATTGTCAATGAATACTTGACTGTGTGTGTCGGGCTCGCCCTGCCGCTCAGCCCAGCATGGTACTCGCGCTATGATCCGCTTGATGCAAGACTTGCCGTTTGAAAGCAGAGCCCTGTGCCACATGGATGCTCGCAGCAGGGTTATCTAGCTGGAAAACAATAGCTGAACAGTTGACCCTTGCATACATGTAGACATGCTGCAAAAAGAAGGAAAGAAAGCAGCGTACGCTCAAATGCACATGCCAATACACAAACACATGGGCGTCCCAGCTCTTGCTTGATTTGGGGCCCTCTGTTGGCGTTTTGATTGACCAGAAGGGCTCCCTGTGTCTACACCATGCTCCACTGGAAGGAACGAGGGGCCTCTAAATGTGGCAGAGCACTTTAGACACTTCGTTTAATAGGAAAACAAAAAATGTTTGATGTCAGAAAACTCAAGCTAAAAATCTTCAGCCTTTTCTAGAGTTCACTAAACTCTTTTTTTTTCTTCTTTGTTTGGCCAGGCAGCTTTCCCCCCTCCCTCTGCACATAAATGTCGTTTTTCCTCTTGTGTGATATACTATCTGGGTTATTACCAAGCGTGTAGGTGTTAAAATGGAGAGGAATATAACAGAGAGGAGCGACTATGAAAAAGGCAGAACGAGAGTGAAGAAGAGACAGACGAGGAGTGTGTGAAAAAGTGTCAGAGGGGCGCGGGAAGCCGGGGTGGAAAAAAAAATACGAAGGCTCTGGCTGTCCCAAATTCAATCAAACATCGAGGAACATTCGGAGGCTTTTTGATCAATTAATCTAGCAGATGGCACGAGTGCAGTCAAGAGATAATGCTGAATGAGTGAGCAGGAGAGAGGGAAAGAAGCAGGTGGAAGGTGTGAAAGTTCCTCCTTTCATGTGAAAGCAAAGCTTCTCTGCTTTGAGACGCGGCAACTGATAAGACAGAAAGAGAAGTGTCATGTGACAGACAGTTAAGAGCAGCTCGTGTTGTCGTGCGTGCATATTCTTGTACGCTTCTTATGGTACATTTGTACTCGCCTCCTATGTCTGTTTGTGTGTCTGTCAGGAAGGGGCGCAGCAGATTGCTAATATAGCGGGCGGCCACAGAAAGAGCGCAAACATCCAGCGATAATCAAAGGAAGACGAGGCTGAATTAGTTCTCTCCCGCAGAAGCTACCTGCTGGGCAGAGCCTGCCCTCCGCTAACCCCCTCCCCGTCACTACACAGAGTTTAGCTGTGGAAGTGGTTCGAATATAGCCGCTTTATATTATCATTTGAGTGGGCTAAAGAGCCACTTATGATACAGTCAATGGCAGCGAGGGAGCGGCGCGAGCAAACCCGAGAGGCACACCTGAGATGCAGCTCCACGTTCACCTGCGAGTGTGAAGGGGACGCTGCTGAAAAGACGGGAAGCAGCTCGAACACCCACCGCTCGTTTTGTCTTTCAACGCTTCGCTTTTTCACCAGACAACTCGGCTCAAGAGCGGAACCAATCAGGGTCAGGCTGACTGCATGTTGACCGCTATCTTAATTTAAACCCCGCGCATAAGTAAAGACAAAATCAAAACAAAAACAAAAGCGAAAGGCTCTGCCGGGTTCTGGATTAACCACAGGCTGTTTTATCTGCGAAATAAATTGCCTTGTAGACAAAAGAACTAATTCACAGGGTTAGAAAAACAAGAGGAACTCAATGAGGAGCATTCTCCCTGCACGTCAGCTCTCTCCCACCGACGCAGCGTCTCTAATCGATGAATATTGAGTGGCTCCCGCCATCAGCATTTTAAGGGGGGGGGGAAGCACCCACCTTAGTTCATATCTCATATTGATATTTTCTTGTCCTATTTTTTCTCTCTCTCTCTCCTCTTCCTTCCTTCATGCTCCTGAAACCTCAGTCAGCGGCGTTAAAAGTTTCTCCGCTCTAATAACTGTTCTAACTTCCCAGCTGTAATGACTGTAGGTGTTTTGCTCAGTTGAATTTTTCTTCTCTTTTTTCTTCCCTCTCGCCGTTTTTCCTAATGAAAAGGTTGCAGAGGACCATGTTCCTCGCTGTTATTTACTTCGCCTGCATTTCTTTTTCCTCGTGTTTGACATTCACAGCTCAGTGGTGCAGCAAGCCTGAAGCACGACGGCGTAGGCTAGAGCTGCTCCTCCGGGGGGGGGGGGGTGCAAGAAAAAATATATTAAGGAGTACTCGTTTGCAATTACATGAAACACACGGGTGTGTGTTGAACACACGTGTATTCGGTGCACACAAGCCGGCGCCACTGAGCTGAACCAGATAGAGCATGTACCGCTGGTTAATAGCCCAATTTATTCAGAGAATATTACTTATTAATTTGCATAATGATTCCGATGATTCAGACATTTGTTAGAGTACTGTGATTGATGGAAATTTAATTATGACACCTCTTAGTTATTAAACGGTAATCACGCTAAGCCACTTATCTTTAATACTTACCTTTAGCACACGAGGGCTGGAAGAAATTAATGGCAGGCAGTCACAGGTCTTAAACTCATAATTTCTTTCTTATATGTTATCATGCTTTCGACAGTACGCTGGTTTCAAATTTAACTACGGCACAAGGAATCCCGCTAATTAAAGACAGGCCACATTGTGATTTTTTTCTCTCTTTTTTTGGGCCTTTGTCTGTTATTGTTGTGCTTTTTGCTTTCACATTTCCCCATGCAGGAGAAGAAGTGTTAGGAAAAAGCCTAATGGAGAGGTTCAACCTGTTGTACCACGTTCTTGACTGAACCTCTATAAAACGGAGACTCGCTCTTGTGCGTTTTAGCTCGCTTAAGAGGAAGACGAGGCTCCCGCCGAAAACACAAATTGCTTCGACAAATCACCGTTGAGCTGGGGAGGCATTTATCTGCCCGCGTGCAGCTAAACATGCAGGTTGCGATATGGATACCGCATCAGGACTTCAAAATGTAAGCAAGCACAGATAAAATGGCAGCGGCTCAAAGATGCAGCGGCGGCTTTGCGCGCCGAACTGAAAGTAATTATGCAGTAATACCGTTGAAAATGTCACATATCTCCCTGTTTACATTCTCCCAAGGAGCCGTTGTGAGAGAGCTACTGTTGGCGAGGAGTGAAAACGCAGCAGTCCTGAAGCACAATAGGAAGAAGCAGACCTTTATGCGGAGGAATAAGTCGTGCTGGGAGAGCTTTGTGTTCCCGTGACAAGGAGGTCTTATGCTGTGCATTTACTCTGCTCAACCCAGTTTTTCCCCATTTGCCTCCTAATTCTCTCTTTTACCATCTTTGCTACTATTTCTCAGGATGTCTGTGGCAGCCACTGAGGTGGGTTTTTCCCACTCGGAAACACTGCACATCCTGAACTGGTCCATTTCACTGATTACTCATCGTGTCTGCAGATGTCTGTGTGAACTTGCTCCACCTGCAGATGCTGTGATACCGCAGCATTTCTACGGATTTGCTTATGATTGAGCTTGTATAATGAAAGCCCCAATACTCACTTTTATATACTCTTCTAACTCGGCGTGCAAGGTGTGTGAAACTGCAGGTAACCATAGCAACAATACTTCTTCATGATGTGTTACCAGTTAACTGTCACTGGATCAAACTAACAGCTTTACTCCTTCATTTGCTGATGCTGGTAAGCAAGGGTTTTAAACCCTCATGCTGTATGGTGTAATTCAGTTCAGTTTTATTTATATAGCACCAAATTACAACAATACTCATCTTAAGGTGCTTTATACTGTAAGGTAAAGACACGATGATAGAGAAAAAACAGCAATCTGATGACCTCCTGTGAGAAAGCACTTAGCGTCAGTGGGAAGGAAAAACTCCCGTTTAACCAGAAGAACCAGCTCGGACTGAACCCCCCGGCTGCCCCCTGGCCGGACAATAGACACACTGAAAGAGAGTGTATATATATATACACAAAGAGCTATATTTTCTATGTTTTAAAAGATGATCCTACTGAGGTGCACATTTCTTTGAATTTGAATATGCCATTTTTATAACTATACAATATTTGTTTCCTTATGTTGTAAATGTCCCTGTGCAGTCTCTTATTTTTCGTTTTTTTATTTTATATTCTTTACTTTAGTGTGAATCTGCATGCTCCATCGGCCTGTCACTTTGCTGCAGGAACACCTGAATATCCCTAATGAGGGACAATAAAGGACATTTCTGTTCTTCTTTCTTCTTCTTTGATGCATAGAGAGTGAAGAAGAAGCACTCAATGCATCATGGGAAGCCACCTGCAGCCTAGACCTATTACAGCAAAACTAAGGGAGGATTCGCGGCCACTTGATCCGGCCCTACCTGTATGCTTTACCAAAACAAGTTTTAGGGCTGATCATAAAAGTAGAGAGGGTGTCTGCCTCCAATCCAAACTGGGATCTGGTTCCACAAAAGAGGGGCCTGAAAGCTGAAGGAACCACAAGTAACTCTGCAGAGTGAAGAGATCTAATGCAGTGATACGGTCCTATAAGGTCGTTATGATGAGATGGATCCAGGTAATTCAAGACTAACTTAGCTGACTGACAGTCATCTATAAGTGATGTTATTACTGGTTCTACTCTACCTGGGAACTTTACACAGCTTGCCACATTCACCCATTCATACAAGCTTCTGTTCTTCTTAATCTAACATTCACACCGATGGAGAGCAACCTGGGGTTAGTATCTTGCCCAAGAACATTTGGCATGCAGACTGGAGCAGCCAGGGATTGTACCACCATCTTTCTGATTATTAGATGATCTGCTCTGAATCTCGAGCTATGCAAAAGATCCCCAGTTCAGTTCTGGGAGACACAAAACCCTTTAGGATTGTGTCATGAACAGCTACTCATTGTAGCAGCTTGTTGAAAATAAGGGAGCAGTTGAAACAAGTTTTCCTAATTGCTTTTTAAAAGCAATATAACAGTAGATTAGCCAGTTATTAGAAATTGTCATTTTTTCGACTGATCGCCTATGACCAGTGATCTGGAAGACTTTGCAGCGATGCACCTACATGAACACACATCACAGCGTTTATAGTCTAAATTGCTGTGCCTGTCCTTAGTCGAGCTTTTAAAACAATGAGAAGAATCTGTGCAATAAACTATACAATACAATAAATTAAGAAATGATTGTGGATGCTCGGGGGATCATAAAGTAAGGCCGAGATATTCTACCTCCGTTCTAATATTCACCCATTAATCTTTAAATTGAAATTTCACCACATGTTTTTTATCATACTGTTTGTTTACTTCCACACCGTTGCAGAATTTCGTCTGGCCTTTGTGATTAATTAAATAAAATAATGAGCTTTCGAGTTCCTCAGTTCTTTAAAAACATGCTTTCACAAACCTTTATAGAGCCACTCATACGTTTTTGAACCGACTGATTTACCCAAAGGTGGCAACGACTTTTTATTTAAGTGTTTGTGCTCTGTCAGAAACTTGCCAGCAATACCCATAACTATATTCATTAGTTCCTCATGACTATTTTTCATAACATTTCCTACTGCACTGCACTTTGTTTAGTTCATTGAGATTATTAGTAGAATAGCTTCCACACAGGTTTTAGAGTGGCTTTTTTCCTCGGCGTTGTTGACAATAAAACCATGTTGTGATCAGACAAGTCAACTAAGAAATTGTATGATTTAATAATTCGTACTTCTCAGTTTGAAGAAATTAAATCTATTTGTCACCTTCAGATTCATGGGAAATAGATTTTAGTCATTTCTCAAAATTATCATAAAATGTACTGTCACACAGAGGAGGTACAGCCGCACACCAACTGGGAGATGAGATGGCTCAGTCACACTACAGCAAAAATAGGAGAGCAACCTCCTTGTGACTAGGAAAAAAATCAATGGTTACCTGGTGATTAGATTGAATATTTTCCCATTTGGCGATCGATTCCAAGTAGTTCAGGAGAATTAGAGGTTGAGCGTGCAACACTCTTGACCACTGTGTGACCACTTTAGATCACAAGGTGATTGCACAGGTGCAGCTAACTTTCAAAGAATTGCTGTCTAAGTCAGACTGACTGCAATCACTCTCAGACAGATTGGCGAAGGCTTGCAAATAATCGGTGTCTAATTATATTAGATTCAAGCATTCTGATTAAGTTTGTTAGCATGATATCGATAACATGCACAAAAAGTTAGAACGCACAATTTTCGAACTTTCACACTCAACCTGCAAAACAGCATTTTTCATTAGTTTTCCCGTCAACCTCTCCTGGCAACAAGTGCATGTTTATGAGTGGGCAACTTACATTTTGCACTTCATTTAATCTTTCCACTAACCTTTCTACACCCACCGTGATCCCTGGCCTCCTCACTTCAGCTGTCATACAGTACACAGAAAAGAGTTGAAGAACCTAAAGCTAATTTCTTTTCCTCTCAAACGTGTTTTGCAAACATGCAGTATTTGGGAGAAGAGATCAGGGGAGATCCGAGATTTCCAAAACAGAAAAATCCGACAATACTCTCCACGCTGAATACCTTATTTTCTACACCTTGCCTTTTTTATATTTCAAGGCTACTTCAAAGTTATGCAGACTATCTGCGATGTGCTTTCCATAGAAATCATGTAGAAGGAGGAGAGGTGCTTTGCAAGTTGTTAAAAAAAAAAAAAAAGACCGAGCCAGCCTACATAATATCAAACCAGTCATTCATGAATGACATGAAATTATGCACTGGCTTATGCAACAAGAACATTAAGCACTCGAGAAAGAAAAAGTAGAAAAGGCATGTCAAAACAAACCTCTGTTCCTTGATTAAAGGGTAAAAATCTTATTAGGACAGACAAAAGAAGGCGAGCTAATTCAAATTAGGATCACAAGGACACCAGCGTGTATTAGAAGAACTATTAAAGCCCTAAAAAGAGCAATAACCTGGATTTTCTTGCACAAAATAGAAAAAAGATTGGGTAGAGAGGGCCTTTGGATACAGCTGTGGATACGGTAGCAGGAGCATCTATATCCACTGTCAGTACAATTATGTGAGGCCGACAAAAGATAAGCAAGCCAACTTGCACGCACGAAACCTCACTCTGAACAAACACATTCAGCTACAAACTGCAGAAGACTGAGAGCGTGGGGACGTAGTATCCAAAAGGCAGCCCTTACCGGGCTCACAACAGCAGGTTCAGGCATTAAATGCTGTCTGAGCTGAGGTAAGAGAAGAAACTGTAAAACTGGCCCCTGCCAGGAAGTGAAATCAGATAAATTGTGAGTTTGGATTTTAAGGCTTCCACAGAATTTGCTTCCCTAATCACACGAGGGAGTCGATTCCAGAGATGGAGAGCTTGGCTGGAAAACACTCTGCTGCCTGCTGATTTCTTTTTGCCTTGAGTGAGGCGGGTAACCGACAGACTCGATCTGCACGAGGATACAAAAGAAACACTGAGGTCAGATAATGCGAAGCGATGGTGTAAGGCCACGTAGTGACCGCTGCGTTAATAATGCTGAAGTCACAACAACTGGGCGCCGAGACTCTGTGTAAAAAAAAAGAGCTTGAATATTTTGCCAGTAAATTATTCATGTGAAATGAGAACATGAGGTGGAGTTAAGTGTACTGTAAGAGTTTTAGCGCTAGAGCGTATTTAAATCGCTTTGACACAAACTAACTTTGTACTTTTCTCCTCCGTGTGAAAGAGACTCACGACAAACTAAAACCTCCATTATGCAGACATTTGCACCACATGGACCGAGTCCAAGTGAAGGTAAAAGGCAATTAAGCAGACAAAACAACCTTTCATTTAAGTTTTAGTAGAGTTAAGACGCTAATTTGCAACAGGTTAGATTGCAAAGGTGCTCCAAGAATGTCTAACTGTGCTGCTGAATCCAGAACATTAAAGGATGTTTGAAGGGGGCTTGCATTTACCTTCACAGGGGGTCTTACATGCTTTTGTTACATCTAGACTGGACTAATATAATGCACTGTATACTGGATTAGTCTGTAATGTTGCAGACAGATTACTGGGACTGCGTTACAGAATCCAGTATGCTGTTTGTGTTTAAAGCATAGATGTTAAAGTAATTTTACACTGTGAGGCCACACACAGCCAAGTTTGATCTTAAGTGGGCCCGACCGGCAAAACTACATGACAAATGTGTAAAATTACAGAAAAGTTCTGCTGACTTGTTATTATAAAAAGTATAAAAGTATAGTTGCTGTTAATTCACAGAAAATGTCCTATTTTTATTTGTTTTATTACTGCAGAATCACTGTAATAGTGAAGAAATTTCTCTCATTTAGTTGTTTATCTGTTCATTGCTGTGGTGTACAGTACTATGAATGTCAATTGGGAGGCTTTATCAATAGTAAAAAATAAATACAAATAAATCTATGCAATCCTTTATATTGTCTAAAGCTGTCCAGCAGTCCAGATTGGAGTCGTTGCCTGGCCTATTTTAGCCCCTGGGCCTTATGTTTGACACCCCTAGTTTAAAGCCTTAAATGGTGTTATATTGTGGGACACATAGAGCCACTGTCCGTCAGTGTAAAGACATTAAACTGCACACTTAATCCCAGATATCTTAATGAAAAAGGTGTCATTTCAACAGTATGTCTCAGTTTTTCTACATGAGGAAATGTTTCTGTAGTTAATGCAAATTAAACCTAATAAAAAAGAGTTTTACTTCACAGAAAATGCACTATTGAATTATTTTATTTACTTTGCTGTACTCTACTTTTCTTTCATTTATTAGTTTATCTATTGCTTTGGGAGCTCTTTATCAGGAGGATAACCTGTAAAATGTATGAAAATACAGTAAAAGGAGGATTAGTTGTTGTATTTTTTATCATGAAGCACTTTGGTTTTAAATTTACTATATAAATAAAAGTACTTGCTCCTCCCTTTTAAATTGTGAGCTCCATTAAAACTGTTGGGACTTTTTTTTAATTTAAAAATATATTTTTTTGCAGGTCATTTTCCTCTTTGGCCAAAACAATTTTCTACTGCCTGCTTTTTTCTGGAGTCAGAATCTCTACTGAGGTGGCAAGTGCAAAGTTGGCAACAGACCGGCATCAATTATGAGAATAAGACACGGCTTGGAAAAAAAAAAAGAAAACAACTCTTCAAATATGTAAAATGTATTTTTGTCGATCGAAACTCTCTGGCTGTTTTTGGCTGGATTTTTTTTTTGACATCTAATCATCCCTAGACTCGGGGAACATTGTTTTGTTGCCAGGTCTTTCTACCGTCTCTGTCAACTATTGAATAAATTAATATTCTTAAAGCAAAAAAAAGAAGTATTTCTGGATCCATCTTTCTCCTGCTTTTATTACATTTCCCCAATGCTTGTTTTTGTCTCTTCTTTTGTGAGATTCTGTTTTCTGTCCCCAGACACCCAAAAAGTGCATTCCAGCGACTAATTTCCACTGTGCTTATTTACACCACGCCTTGTTTCCCTGCTCTCTGACAGCAGCTGTTCAGAGTAAACATCAGCATGTCAGCTACCCCACTATTTCACCCTGCGTTTCTCTGCTGTAATTATATGTATCAGTTTCTGGGCAGAGAAATAACTACACAGCACTCCCCGCTTCTCAGAAAAATTGTGACAGGGCTCCCTCCTTCCTGGAGAGGAGAATCTACTGAGTTTGTGGAAGTTAACGTACAGCATATCGCTGATTTAGGTGCGGAGAGGAGATCTGCCACGGAAAGGACAAACCTCAGATGGGATGCCAGTTGTAATGCGTTTTGCCAGCGTTTGCTTTCTTTCTCTTTTTGCATTTCTTAGTTATGTCTCAACACTCTTACATCAACTTGCTAGTTGTTCCCTTGCAATCTGCACCCTTCAGAAGCCAACAATCGGAAAAACCATAAACTCCAGTTGAGATACTAACTGGGAACCAATTCAGTGAGGAAAAAAAAAGCAAGACAAAGTGTCGCTTTGGCGAAAGACTCATGTTTGTACGAGTTTGTAGAACTTTTTATTCGGTTGCTAGTTGGTGCATTTTAATAAAAGCGTGCTCCAGATCTGTCCATGAAAACAATTAATTTGGCGACGATGACTTAAGTTTGCTTTTGTTCACGCTTTCCTTTCATTTTTATCACGATTGTGCAGCTCAGGAAATGTGAGAGCTGTGGTTGTATCAGCATGAAATAGCATCAAGCAGTTTCTGCTGAAGGGAAGAAAATAAACTCTGATTTCTCCAGCTATGCCGACTGCTTGAAGGAAAACTGGAAAGCACAACAACGTGCAAAAGCATTAATATTATCCTTGTTATCCTTTAATGTCAGCGTGAGTGACTGACACATCCGGAAAAAAAAACAGAGGGACCTTCAGTTTGATGGAGCGGGATAGAAAACCGCAATACTTTGTCTTATGGTGACTCTCATTTGTAGCCCACAAGAATATATCACACATTTTTATCACTGTCACCTGCCACTGTTGTGCGTCTCACACACACACACACACACAGACCAGTACACGGCATGTAAGAGCACACGCGCAAAGCTTATTTCATGGCAGAGCAGAGGCCCATCTGTGTGGTGCAGACGGACGCTGCTGCTGCAGTGAGCAGCGGCAGGATGGATGGCAGGGCGAGGGGCTTTAACGGCCGCATTGTGCTCCATTGAAGGAGGAATTGATTAGGTTCACTTGGATGGCTCCGTGGCTTCTCGCTGGAGCGGTGGTAGACGTCTGATGGAGCGGTGATAGGGATGAGCTGGCACTGAAGAGGTTTGTAAAAGGAGGGTGCCAGGGCTGCCGAATGGACAGATGGGTGCTGATTGACAGAAAGATATGGCAGTAAAAGTATGTACTTTTGGGTGTTGCCTCGTAATTAACAATTCTCACTGGCAAAAAAATAACCTTTCTTCAACATTAGGACCTTTAAACTATTGGCCAAAAGCAAGTCATCTCATTAGCAGTGACCCGCAGATGTATGGAAAGCCTTTGAGGGCAAAATAAAGAAATCAGTCATTTGTAATTCGTTATTGGTTGTGCTATAACATCTGTCGGATCGTATACTACTGTCCAAGAAGAGGACTGCTTGCAGATGTGAGATATACCACAAGATATCAAGTAGCATAAACAGTTTCGTTATTGACAAGCACAGTTTTCGTCCTCTGGACAAGCTCTACAAGTCTCCACTGGAAGAAATTCTACCTCATTTAGTCCTTCACTGCTGGATGAATCTGATGTGTAGCAGGTGTTTAGTTTCGTTGGTCACAGCAAATGATTTGCATCTTTTCATAGCAATCAGTGACCCTTTTTGGTCTCCATAGAAGCATCTGGATTTGTTGTGATTCCATTTTTGTTTTTGAAGATTCATACAGTATTTTGTCGCCTGTCTATAAAAAAAAATCCTGACTCTCTAGAAGATTGCTTAACAACTGTAAAAACAGTCAGCTTTTTAAAAATAAAACTATTGTCTTGTTATAAAACTACATTTTTAATTACTTCAAACCACTGAAATTTTCCAGTTGACTAGTTGCGTATGGCATGTTTGTTTCTGTAATGTCACATTTCAACTAGTGCTGTCAGCGTTGATCTCGTTAAAATGACGTTAACGCCATAACTGCTGTGCTAACGCGTTAACGAGCTAACCACGCTAACGCGTTGACGCCATGCAGCCCCACGTCATTTTAACAAGATTAACGCTGACTAATTTCAACACTATATCTTTCATTGTTAGTTGCTAAGTCTGATTCTAAGTACTATTATTTCTGTAATCACCTCAAATTTCTCTGTAATGTGATGTGATGTAAGGCGTTATCTAAAATTAAGTTTAGGAATTTTGTGATTGCTTTGTTTGAATTAATTTAATCAAACAATCATGGGATGACTTGTGTTGCAAGCGTTCCACACCAGGTTATGCTCAGGACTAGATTTTGTTTTAGCCAGTGTGGTAATTATGGGTTATTCTAAGAAAAACACTGTGCTAGGAAGTTTAGTATAGGCTAGTTTAGTGTAGGCTAATCTGGTTAGCAGCATTGTGGTCAAGTTTACAGAGTGCTGCATTTGTGCAGAGCGGCTGCGGTCTTTGTGGTCAGTCTGAGATGACATCAGGCTAAATCACCAAAGATAATACTGATTAGATTCAGTAAACTTAGTAACTTTTATGGGTTGGAAATCTGCTATGCTAGCTCAGCTAACTTAAGCTAAATCCATGGAGAGGAGCAGCAAAGGCCAGCAAATCATAGCTACCAGAGCACACACAGCAAATTATGTGACTTATTTCTAAGTGATTATTTTCCCAACATTGCAGCCCTACTTCCCAAATCCCTTTAGCCCCTGCTGATGATCGCTGTTTTTGGAGTAAGAACACCAAAACTGGATGCAGCACGTTAAAAGTAGTCAGTACTTAATAGTTTATGCTCTCTTTCTTTTCTTTTTTCATTTTAAAGGTTGCAGTTACAATAAACTGAAATATAAACTGCACAGAAATTGTCATCACTGATGAAAACGACATACTATCAAGAATAATGCTAAAACCCACTGCATGGAATCTGAGTTCAGCTTCAGCCTATACACGGCAATCAACCATTCATTGTTTCCAGTATTTAATAATATTCAGTGGGTTCTCTTGTCACACTATTTTTTGCTAGTGCAATGACCCATTTTCCCGACAGGGATCATTAAAGTTACATCTAATCTTAATAAATTGTTCGACTCCTAATAGAAAGATGAGAATTATGGATGGAAAAATAGAGCAACTACTCACAAGCTGTCTGCAGAGAATCCTTGAACTGAAGTCAAGCACCTCCCCTGTCTACAGGCTGTGCATAGTGAATGGAGAATGGATTTCCATCTCTGACTTTATCCTTTTTACTGTCTGCTTTTGTGCTGTTTGATTGAAGGCAGCATAGTTTCGGGAGCTGAAAGAAAGCGACAGCTGCAGCTGTGTCGCGCAGACTTCTCTACTCCCAGTGCGTTCACAGAGTGAAAGAAAAGTTTTAATAAACATACTGGAAGCATTGAAGATAGCGTAGCTCTTATTTTTCTCCCTTTTCCATTAGGACTTTTATCCATTTGTCAGCACTTCCCCAACTTCAGCATGGATAAGTGTTTCTTCTAGTGTTAAACATACTTGAAGAGTGAAAAAAACCATCGCAGTGATGTTAAACATGCTCCGAAAGCTCCAAAAATAGTTTTTGCAACATAGATTGAGTTTGCACGTGAAAGTTTACCTGTTGATCAGGCCTCGTGTCTTTTTGTCTTGCTGCACACAGTGCTCTCAGGTCATTGCAGAGTTCCCTCCCTGTTGTCCTGCAAAAGCTAGAAGTGCTCATAAAATGGAAAAACGGTTTTAAAGTTGTGCATTAAAACAGCAGTAGGTAGAAATCTAGTGAAGATTAAGAGTTCCAAAATTTGGAAATACACGGCTTTTCTCCTGCAGCTCTCCCCTCCCAATCCTAACTTTCTGCCACTGGAAGAGTGTGGGTATGTGCATGTACTTCGTAGAAAATAAGTCGGTGCTTTATTTGGACTTCACGTGGGACTCAAGCCACACTCTGCCAAGCGAGTGCCCCGTGCTTAACCAGTATCAACCTTTTTGGACTTTTTATACCACTCACCTGATATATGGTCTGAAAAAAAAACTTAAGATAGGCCTACATCTCCTGTCGAGGGTTATATTTTTTAAAGTCTGAAAACACTTCCCACGAGAAGTGCAGGAGTCTAGTTTTCTCTCAGGAGTACTAGACTATTCTAGACTATTCCAGCTTATCCAGATAGCCTTTAGTAGTTGCTGTCACTGGTATTCAGGCGTATATGTATGTCTTCTTTTTTTTTTTTTCTTTTTTTTTATTGAGCATCAACAATATAGTACAAAGACATAGATATAGAAAGGCCACAATGCTCCTTTTTATATATTTACCCCACCCCAAGAACATATTGGACACCGATCCAGAAGGGGAAAGAAATTAAAATAAATAAATGAATAAAGTGAATTTAAATGAGGTACCAGGAAGTTCACCATATTTGAAGATGTGCACTTAAAGGGGAATAGTTTACACAAAATTAATCCCAATCACACAGAAAAAAAAAGGATTTACAGCAGCTGTCGAGCATCTTTCAGGTGGGTATGGTTTTAATTTTCTCTAAATGTTTTAGCAATGTATCCCAAACAGCAAAGAATCTCTCCTTCGACCCCTTGAGAGCGTACTTTATCTTTTCCAACTGTATAAATTGTGTCAGGTCACTAAACCACAAAGGCATATGTATGTCTGGCGGTATGTCTCACGTTAATTTAAGCCTCAAAAAGTGTGATGTACACAATAAGACAATGCTCCAGATAGAAATAAACTCAGCCAATTAAAAGTGCTGTTCCTTCAAAGTGTTGTGATTTTTGCACTCTAGCACTTCCACAGCCCTGAATTGCTGTTAAGAAAACCAATGAATTGCACTCACAAGTATGTCATGGACCCAGAGTTTTGAGTTTCTGTGAACGGTTTAGGGTTCTGTTTTGGTTTGTATTGTTTATCACTTTCCTTCATCTCCCTGTGGTCTCTGTGTTATGGTTAAGCAGTATTTAGCTTGTTCGCTTTTGTGTTCCCTTCTGTTCTAGTGTCGTCGCTGGATTTCTGTCTTTCAACATCTCCTGTAAGAAGCTAATCTTGGCTCCACATTCATGGCTCCTTATGCACCCTTGTTCAGATTATTCCTCGAAAATAGAAATAGAATAGATAAGAGAATCGATAAGGAATCGACTTGATAATGGAATCGGAATTGCTAAATTCATATTAATTCCAATCCCTAACAGCAACTCTCCCATCATCTTGGTGAAAAATTAATGCAGCTTTGGATGGGAAAAATTAACATGTGAGCCATCTTTACCGTTAAAGGCCGTCCAACAAAATATTAGAGTGTGTGACTTTTCAACAAAAAGATTTTTGTCTGATTCAATGTTTGAGCTCGATGGTTTCCACACAGCCAAAGTGAATAGTCTGTGTCAGTCTGTGGGGGTGTCTTAAATAAAGTTCCACCTAAAGCAGTGAGGGGTGTCCATAGCAACAAAGCCCAGCAAAACACAATGGGATCCAGACACGGTGCTAAACTACATGGAGTGGATAAAGTTTCGAGAGGCACGTCTTTATGACATGTCAACCCACCATGTTTATTTTTTGTCGTCTCCACCTCCGTTCTTTGGTCGGCATTTTGAACAATGAGCTCAATATAGGCAGAAGGTGGAATACAAGAAGACCACAAGTACAGCGTGCAAATAGAAAGAATATGATTGGCCATACAGAAGGCGTAGAAGATTATGTAAAAACATCCACGTGTCTATTTGGCCAACACAAATAGCTGCACTTGAATTTGAAGGCCAGCAGTTTCCGTTGACAACTTTTGCATGCTCTTCTTATATTTCTACTGCATTTCTCTCACCTTCTCAAAACAAACGCTTACTTGAAAACTCAGCCAAAGAGAGAAACTGAGCCCTCCTAAGTAAATCCTTAGCGTTGGGTGCTGGCTGGGTGCAATAAATCCAGCCAGGCCGGCATGGGTGGGAGGAGAGGAGAGCCAGGAGGTAATTTATGGACAAAAAAATGGAGCATTTTTCCTAGCTGCTCATAAACTAAAACACCCAGCCTGGCACACTAATCCATGGACCACCAAACTCTCCCCTCACCAGCAGACAGGTTGACATCACCTTCGATCATGGCTAAGCTATTGCGAAGGGAAAGGCCGTCATTTATTTCCCATGATCCCGTGGGAGGCTGGAAGAAGGCAGGGCAAAGATGTGAAGGCAGGATCACACAGAATATTATGACCTCCTTCTCTCACCTCTCCCGCGCTCGTCTTTCTTCTGCTTTTGAAAGGTGGACGGGAGCAAACATTGGTGTGTTTGTGGATGTGTGTGTGTTTGTGGGTGTGTGCACATATAAGAGAGACAGAGAGAGAGAAGAAAAGCTTTGATTATGGGGAGTGTGTGTGAGATAGTAGCAAAGAGGGAGATTGTGTGGGAGGGATGTGAGTTGCAACCAGCAGAGAAAGCAGCGCAGGGCCGTTTTTTCCTGATGAATCTTTAACACACACACACACAGGCAGCAACAAACACAGACACACAAAAGAAAACATTTAATTTTTCCAGCAGCACAAATAAGACCGCTCCACCATGAAAGCAACAGACACCTTTATCCTTTTGGCTCTTCTGTGTGCACTGGTGTGTCCGGCGAGGATCGCATGGAGCGGTGCATGTTTATGCATGACGGTTGCACTTTTTTGCCCCTGCATTTAAGGTTAAGAACACACATCCTCTGCTGCTCAGGTTCTTTTGTATGGAGACATATGCATCTCTTCGGTCAGTGTTATTACCACCTAAAAGCTTGCTGGCTGTGGATTTATACTCGTGTGCGACTCTGCCTGTGTAGCCCGTCCCTTCACGGATCAATGCATTAAAGCCCGCTGCTTTGAATACCAAACAAGGCTTTGGCTTGCACCTCCAGCGCCGCTGTGCTGAACAGATTGCATGTGGTCACTCTCCTCGCTGCACACCAATTGCCTCCCACAGAAATGCCTTCTTCTCCCCGAGCAGCCTGAGAACCACTGTGTGCTATTTAATAGCAGCCCCAGCCACCCTCTCTTGGCGCGGCACGCAGCCTGCCGAGGCTCGCTCGGTAAGCAGCGCTCCCCGTGCTCCTACGTGCAAAATTTATGACTGCAGCAAAACACAAAAGAAGAGCGGGATCCAGTTCTGTCTCGTGGAGCAGATATAGGTTTTCAAATCCCAGACTCCTATATCCCAAGACATTGTTCAGCTGTGTGTCAGTGGCAGAAGGAGTAAGGAAAGAGGGAAAGATTAAAGTGTTCCTGTCTAACACGTGTCTATTTTCATCCTACTCTACAGAGTATAAAAGCTTCTGTCTTACAGTTAGAAGAGGGAGCAGACTCCCGAGCACAACTGGGCTGCCTCTCGTACCTGCACTGGGTACAGCTGGAAGATTGGCCCATTTTTCTGGTGCTATAAAGGCAGCACCCGCCTCTAGAGCTGACTCTCTGAGCAAACAGTGATTCAAGTTTGGAGAAGAACGTTAAAGTTTGAATATTAATGTCTGACTTAACTGTGCAGCTGCACAGATAATCACAAAACACAAGAAGACTCATTTCAAAGTAAGACGGCTGATGTCCAAACAAGCTTGGAAGGAATAACAACGGTATTGCCTATCAGAATTTAAAGATGTGCACATGTCATTTTCAGTTAAACTAGTGAGCAGATGGAGACTCTGTCGCTTATCCGTCTTCCACCCCTTTCACATAGGCCCAGATGCTGGTTGGCGACAACCACGTGTAGGGAAACATTTATATTCCGCAAGTGGTTATGAGTGGTTGCTGGAGATTGCTAGTAGTTGCTTGGTGAAAAGAGTTGCAAGGAGACTGGTGCTCCAGAAACCTTGTGATTGCTTTGGTTGCTAGCAGATTGTCGTGGACACCAGGAGTCGTCTCAATGAGAGACGTAAACTGAAACCACAAAGTTCAACCTTCAAAGTAAACCTTGTAGCTTCAATATATGTTGCTATCGCTCCAATCGTTAAGCCAGTGTCTTTAATGCAAACTACTGGTGACTGTGGTTATCTACTAGTGAACAAGGAAATCACAAGGAGATTTTTAAAAGCAACAACTTCTTTACAACGGATTTTACCTAGCAACCTCCAGCAACCACTCATTAGACCAGGGGTGGGCAACTCCAGGCCTTGAGGGCCAGTGTCCTGTAGGCTTTAGAAATCACCCTGGGTCAACACACCTGAACCAAATGATTAGTTCATTACCAGGCCTCTGGAGAACTTCAAGACATGTTGTGGAGGTAATTTAGCCATTTGAATCGCCTTTGTTGGATCAAGGACACGTCTAAAACCTGCAGGACACCAACCCCCGAGGCCTGGAGTTGCCCACCCCTGCATTAGACCATTAGTTACTATGGGGTCACTAGAACAGGGGCATAATGTTGTCAGCACCATGCAAAAAAGAAGGGTTTACCACTACTACTAGCACACTGGCCCACTCAATTAGCTCTTGACTACATTTGTATGAAAAATCCCACATACATTATCTTCTGTTTCAACAAAAATTGCACGTTAGCAAATGTGACTTTGTTTAATATTTGTCGTGTTTGGCATGGTAAAATACTGACTCAGACATTTATACATGACATTAAGGCACAAGCCACTATCAAGTTTAAAAAAAATGGCAGGTGCTGAATAAACTTGGAAAGCTTTTTAAAGTAAGAGTCAACCAAGCGCTCAAACACACACGAGGTTTTGCCTGCTGGGTACCGCTGAATTTAAAGTCAGTCATTACATGCTTGACCCCCATGTCATCTTCACTCCTTTCGAAACTCCTGTGCTCATTAATCCATATTCTAAAATGTCATTTGGTCATCCCTTTTTATTGCCGCTCAGAGTAGGAAGAAGTGATAAAAGATACAACATGGGTGGATGCGCGGGTAATAGCTTGCCCGAGTTTGTGTTGTCCTACGTTTTCCAACCAGCTGCACAATTGATTGGCCTTAATGATATTTTCAAGGGCAAGAAGCTGAAGAAACAAAGCTGTCCAAAGTCCTGATAGAACTCTGTCCATAAAGTGCCTGTCAGTAATTCCAAGGTAGGTCTTTTTCCCCCTCCTTTCAGCACCTCTGAAACAGAAAATAAATGCCCTACCCACATTGATTTAAGCTTTAATAACTGAACTGCTCAGGCACTACATAGAAAGTGAAAAAAAATTGCCAAAGTGGTCACTGCTTTTTGTCACCTACCATTTGGACACTGTCCCTGCACAGAAAATGACTGCATGGGCTGTTTGTACAGGCTGTTATTATGACCCACAGCTGTGTTTTAAAGTTGTGGGACTCCAGAGGTTTTATAAATGAGTGTATGTAAAATGTGAGCTGCTGTAGCCGTCTTCAAATGCAACTACATTCCTTGTGGCCAGAAAATTGGACTTTTTAACATGTGATTAATGTCGCAGACTTGTTCTTTCCTAAACTAGAGGATTTTGGGGTCAAAACCTGTCCACATAGTGTTTTGAAGTAAAGCAAAAAAAAAAAAGGCAAAACAATATCTTTGACTTGTGCTCCTCCTACCACAGTTTTACTGACGTTTTTTGTTCTTTATATGTGGAATCGCCCCAAACGTTTAGATGGATTGCTTTAGAAACTCTTCATCTAACATGCTGATTAGGATTTTTTTTAAACTAGCTTTGCATTGTCCAAATCTGATATATTGATATTCAAGTTTTGCTTTCTCTGATGTGTATGGATGGTACTGTCTCTTCTGTCAGCCTTTTTTTTTATTTCAATTTATAGCATCAACCACAAAACAAGACAGCCATCCATTTTTCTAACCATTTATCCAATTCAGGGTGGCAGGGGGGACAGAGCCGAGGCAAACCCCAAACAGGTCACCAATCCATCACAGTTGAAAATATCAACTGTTTGCACTAATCGTACGATGTTAGCATTTAACTTTTGCTTGTTAGCTGGTGAAATTTAACTCGTATTGTGCCGTTTCTATGCAGCAAATGGCTTTTTTCTGTTACTGTGGTTATAAGGCAAAAAATTAAATCAATCAATCATCAAACCCATAAAGCAATCAGCAGTCCATCATTATTTAAAGACTTATGGGTCAGTCAGTTCGTAAACTAAATCTAACATGGTGATGTAATTGCCTCTCATGGAGACCATCAAAGGAAAAGGAAGACCAAAAGTTCTCTCTTCTGCAGAGGATGAGTTTGTTACAGTTAACCATCCTCAGCAATTGCCAATTAACGTCACCTCCGGGTTAGGGCTATCTGACCAAAAAAGGGGAGTGATTGAGTGCTGCATCAGACAGCCTGGCCCCCGCAATCACTCAACCTAAACCCACTTGAAATGGTTTGGGATGCGGTAAAAGAAAAGCATCCTTGTGCACATATGAGGAAACTCCTTCAACACTGTTGGAAAAGCATTCCAGGTGACTACTTTATGAAGCTTGTTGAGAGTAAGTGAGAGTGGGCTGTTATCACAGCAAAAGGTTACTTTGAAGCATCTAGTGGACAGTTCCCAACTATTACTCAGTGCATTAGAACAAAAACATCATCGGCGTGTCAGACCTCACTTTGGCTCTCTCCGTTTCCATGCTCACAAAGTAGAGATCGATCGGACACAAAATGGGTATTTACAGTAAACCCTAATTTGTCCTTTGTACAGTTTTGTACAGAGATGTTGACTGCACAGTCAACATGGTTACAAAAAGTATTATTGGTCAGTTCAGCTGGTAACAAGGAAGGGGTTAGGACCAGCATATTTTGTTGGTGCATTCAATTTTGAGTGAAGTTCCACTTTGCCCAAAAACGTCAGAGTCAAGCCGACTGACGTCATAAATAATCCGATATTGTCAAGAGAAGCTTGGTACGAGAACAAAATAACAGTTTGCTTGAACAGGTATACATAGGTCAGACCATTAATTGGGTGTTGTGACGCCACTCAAACCGAACGTGTTTGCAGTTAAAAATAGGCTTTATCCATACAGTGTCTGCTCAGGAATAATTGTTTAGCATTGAGTGGTAAATAACAAGTTAGGCTTGTCTCCCATTGTGATGTCAGTGCTGCTGACTTCGCCGACCGATCTATTGTAACACCGTACTGTGCATTGTTCACTAAACGATGACTAATAAATGCTGTTAGACTTTAAAGAGGATCACATAAACACTGTGCACTCATATTCAGTATTTGAAAAGTAGACTGTTGAAATGTATCATAATAAAAATCATCTGATCCTTAGCAGGTCTAAAAATTAGATAAATATACCTTCATGTTAACTAAAGCACATTATGTTGATTGACTCCTTTTACAGAAATATAATTTTTATTCGTTTGGTGATATTGTTGTGTGTTAACAATGCCAAGGAGGAAAAACACCAGCAAAGACGATGTAACTACAGCCCAGCCCATGCAGCAGTATATTAATGACTAACCTCGTATTGTGGATGGATTATCTCAGTTGTTCTCCTGACTGAAGCTTGGTCCTTTTACAGCATCCTGCCATGCAACTGCATTTGTCCCTAACTTTCGGGAACCCTCGCATTAACTTTTATCGAGTGGAAAAAAGTTAGCATTCATCCTCCAGTTTCACTGTGTTTATGTTATGCTAACATAGCTGTGTAGCTAGCAATCAGGTAGCACATCATTATATACCAGCTAGCCCAACTTCAGTAACCCTACAAACATCAACTACTGTTTACTTTCCTGTCTTCGTTTATGTTGGAAGTGATAGCAGAGCTATTGATTTTTTTCAGAAATCTCTCAGTCAGAACATGGTATATTATATTTACACAGAAACTAGCGAGCTAACTTCCTACAAACGTCTAACTCCGTTAAATTTCATAAATTCGGTTTTCATGGATGCCTGGATGTTAAACTTAGTTGTTACACCTGGTAGAGCAGAACGCTGATCATTTTATTAAAGATGAAAGAATTTAGACAGTTTTAACTCAGTGATGCCACAATGTTCGTTTGACTTTGGGACCTGCAGCGGAGTTTGGGCCCAAACACGGCTAATAACGTCAAACTTAAAGACCGGATTGTTGTTGCCCATCAATCTGGAAGGGTTATTAGGGCACAATTTGAAGTCCAACATTCAGTAAAGTGTGAAAGATTATTGACTGTAATGAAGACAGCTGCCATTCGTCCCAAGAGTGTACATCCCAGGAAAATTCACCCCAAGATTGTGCAATGCTCAGAGAAACTGCAAAAAAGCCTCTGAGCTACAGTTGAGTTAAGCATGCTAAATATTAAAGAACAGTTTTTATCATGACTCTGTGTTGTACATGTAACATCGATTTTTAATTTATTTATTTTTCCTACAGATTGTTTCAACTTATTTATTTGGGTCTTTCCACTTACATGTGTTTTTACTTTACTTCTATTCAAATGTTAATTAAAGAAAGTTAAGAAAATCAGGAGAAGTCTGGATACTAATCCACAGGGCTATTATTTTATGTGCTGTTAACTCCAGCTTTCTGTTATTACATGCTTGAACACACAGCTTTGCTAATACAAAGGCTTTGCCCTTTCTCTAAAGTTTTACCCAAAATCTATTAATTATTGCCGTCTGTGACATTCTCTTTTCTATTTTAAATGTATCCAAGAAATATCTTCATAGTTTCTGGCAGGCTTCCTAAAATGCCCATTAATCTTAATTTTGGACTTATCCGAGTCTCGCTTTCCTCTCAGAGTGATAGTTAGTATTTCCACTGGCGGAGAAAATAGCTTTTTAAGATTGCCATGATGTGGCAACAAATCACATTCTGACATCACTGAAAAGGGGTCAGAATCAATCAGCTGCCCAGTGGCCTTTGACATTCAATAAACGTCAGCGGGTATTTATATGCGTTCTAACAGCTGGCTAAAATAACAGGCCGCAGATGACAAAATATGATAACAATTAGACAGGCCGAAGCGTGTGGGCCCCTCACATCTGCATGGATCACCGGCTGAATCACAGCCTTGGTGGGAAATAGAAGGAGACAGACTGTAGGGAGGGGAAGATATGAGGAAGATGGAAGGTGGAGGATGAGGATGAGGGGGCTGGGGTAAGACAGAGTGAGGAATCATCACGCTGATGTGGTCATTTACCAGAAAGCATCGCTCAGCCCACACAAACCCAAATGCCACCATCTAAATCCAGCCTTAATTAGGCCCACGCTGAATGAAGAGGACAGGAGGCTGAGGGGACTAACAATATCAGTTGTTTACAATAAAATCAACCACCTTGTTATGGCGAATGTGTGACAAGGTGATAAGGTCACACATGGGACTCCATTATAGCAAAGTAGATGCAGCTTTATCTGCTGAAATTGATCCCAGCACCCTTTGCTTGTTCTGGATTACACATTCCTCACAGAGGGAAACACAAAAGCATCCCAGAAAACCTCATTCAAAATCCAGAACTCATTCTAGTATCCGTGTTGTGCCGCTCATTGGAAAATTCTGACGTATACGTTAATAAATATGACCGGGAAACTTAAGTTCAGCTGGCTGAAGGATAGAGACGAAGCATCCTGCCCTGTGCATAATTCATGATGTATATCATCAGCGTAACGTGTTACAGCGAGAGCAGACAGTCGCAGGATTGAGATTAAAACACTCCCGATGGCTTACACCCTGCATATGTGTCGGCTGCAGATAATGGCCAGCGTCCAGCGTGCCTGGCTTTATTCATATTCAGCTTTGCTCACACGCCTGAGTTATGTCCTTCCACAGGTGCGGAAATAACAACCCCACTGCTGCCTTAATGGGCAGTCTCAGCACACTCTGCCTTCCTCTTCTCTTTTTTTCCTCACCCTCTCTTTGATTGATTGTTTTAATTTAAAAATAACCCAAGTTATCTATTTATTTTTGGTTTATTTATTTCACTGAAAGAGCTCCTATCGGTCACTGGCAGGTCGCACAATTCCAATTTCCAGAGACGTTCCCCACCAAAAATGCAGAATGAGTCTAATAATGGCCTTTCGCTCTATCAGCCTCCCTCTCCCGCCCCTCGCCCCTGACACCTTTTGGCTCGTGTTGTCAGTCAGTCATTGTGTTCTTCAGAGCGGGGAGGTAGGTCAAAAAGACAGACATTTGGCATTTCATGTGAGGAAATGTGGTGGAGTAAGTTAGCCATTAAACTGTCTACAGTAGTGGAAAAACTTATTCAGCCTTAAAAATGCAGGGTATCAGGTCAGTGCTTCTTATAATTCTAGTTTTTGTAAATGGTTATGTATACATCCCACATTAAAGCTCACATGAGAGTTTCTTTCACAGTATGTGACACTATGTGACTACTTGTAGTCACAATGAGTCTCGTTGTTGTCAGAGTTCAGGGGACAATCACTACAGTGCTTCGTGCTGATAGGAAGGCAACAGTAGCTCAAATAACCACTTGTTACAATCAAAGTATGCAGAACAGCACCTCTGAATGTGCAGCATGTCAGACCTCGAAGCAGATGAGCTACAGTTCATTTCAGTTTCATTTATATAGAGCCAAATCACAACAGTTGCCCCAAGGCGCTATATACTATAAGGTAACCAGGTCTTATGACTCCCTTTGAACAAGCACTTTGGCGACAGTGGGAAGGAAAAACTCTCTTTTTACCAGGAAGTACCCATACGGAAAAGAAATAGTAAAAACTTATATGTGATTACTCATGAAAGTGGCCACTTTCGCATTACTTTCATACATTGTTTTAGTAAGAATCCAAAACATACAAGTTTCATTATATAATTTTTCAAGGGATCTTATATCTGTTTTCACACTTATATGCTTTTCATACAAGCTTCACACAAGACAGATACAAACTTTATAAGATTTATATATATCTTTTCCATATGGGTAACCTCCAGCAGAACCAGAACCCTCAGGGAGGAGCGGCCATCTGCCACGACCGGTTGAGGACTAAGACACGCTGTAGAAGAGAGCCAGAGATTAATAATAAGTAAAAATGAAATGCAGAGATATAGTGAGTAAAAAAGTAACACTCGGTGAATCATGGGGTTATTGCAAGGCTTATTGCAGCATAACAAATGGAAGATCCAGCTCTAACTATATGCTTTATCAAAAAGGAAAGTTTTAAGCCTAATCCTAAAGGTACAGTGGGCGTCTCTCTCCCAAATCCAAACTGGGAGCTGGTTCCACAGAAAAGGGGCCTGAAACCTGAAGGCTCTGTCTCCCATTCTACTTTTAAATACTCAAGACCTGGTGCGTCAGCTAAGATCAGAAAACTGAGGCTACAATTTACATGGACTCACTAAGAAAAAAACTGGGGAAAAAAACCTCCACATGAAACCATGAATCAATCCTGCTTTGTAGCCAAGATTCATGCTGTTGGTGATAGTGAAGCCAACTTTTGATGGCTGTTTTTTTTGTGCCATGACACAAGGTCAAATAAGCTCAAATTCGATTCTTGAACATGACATAAAGTTCATTGTATTCAAATGGCCTTCAAATTCACCTGATTTCAATCCAGTGGAGCACCTTGGGAAGAAGAGATTGACATCATGGAATTGTAGCCAAAGAAATTTGCAGTAACTATGTAGATGCCATAGGTAGAAGGGTACTAATGAAAGTTTTCAAACTGAGATATAGTGATATTGTGAAGGTAAAGAGTCAGACATTTCCATCAAAACCTTGTAGTCACCAAAATAGAGCACAGCACAGCTCATAATAGTTATTCTCTGCCTTGGGAAACAAGGAGTTACTCATGTTTATAGTCAGTTGGCAGGGTAAGCTAAAATGAAAGTGAATATTGGACTAGAATAGCTACGGGGGTCATAAACACAACTCTTCCATCCATCCATTTTTGTCCTTTTCAGGATCACTGGGGGACAGGAGCTCATCCCAGCTGTCAAAAGGCAAACCGTGAGATAAATTCTAGACAGCTCGCCAGTCTGTCACAGGGCTAAACATTTGTATCAAATGTTAATAGCTCTTTATGCTATCCATCTATCTATAGCCAAATTCATCTAGTACAGCTACATGATGCATCTGGCAGACATGCAGATCACTGCTGTATTGCAGGGGAATAGGACCACTGCAAATCCACTTCCTTAGACAGACGTGTGATTATATGAGATTTGTGTGGCTAAGAGTACAGAGCACTCAATGTGCATGTGCAAAGCAGGTGCAAGAATTCAACCCGTGATTAATAACTGCATCATTTCAGTTTAAAAGTTGTTGTCAGCTGAGCTGCGTGCTTGCCAATCCTAAAGCTTCTTGCTGTGGATATCAACACTGGATATTCAGAAGACGTTATGAAGAAATATCATACAACTTTGATGTCAGCTCCATAGGGACACCTTTTCCTTGTTTGAAAAAAACCTTTTAGATGTGTTTAATTAGCTTGATCTTGATAAACTTGTGAATGTGAAATGAGCTTTGTTTGTTCTGTCTTCATTTAAATTAACCGTGAAAGGGGGTTACATGTTTCCAAAAATCAGACGCACATTTAAAACACTGCTTCAGTGCAATGTTCTCTTTGTGAGCCACAGAATAACACAACATCCTGTCCAGCTGAAGTTAAAACCAGTATATATCACATATATCTACCCACTAGCATTTCATTTAGTGTGTGTGTATGTGTGTGAAGTTGCACTTCAGGATTTTTCCTGCCTTGCAATTATTACCACCCAGCCAAATAGTCTCGGGGACCTTATGGAATGTAATTTCCAAGAGGCGCCCCAAGAGTCCTGGCTAGGTTGCGGGAATTGGTAAACACAGAGAACGAGCTGAGTCCCTGAGGTCCTGTAGTGCCTAAGAGAAAGGGTAAGTGAGTGTGGATAACACTGCTATCAAACAATGAGACAGCACAGTTGGCCAGAAAGGGACTTAAACTCATTACAGCTCAGGAAGGCTGGGCTCAGAGTTGTCTAGTTATCGGTGTGAAAATTAGGGCTCTATAAAGGAGATTTTGGAAATGTCACTTTCAGTGCTTACAGTGTTAACTGCTATCCTGTAGTATATTAGGGCCATTGTGTTGAACTTGCGATGTTGTGTAGAGCAGCTGGAGAGTAAAACGAAAAAACAAGAGTTGGAATTCGTTTCAAAATCCACCAAACGCATTTCCAAGCGAGGCATCCAAGTGTCTGTTTATTTATCTACCAAATCCAGGAATCTCTTTAATCACAGATGCAGATGAAGGGAAGAAGATTGAAGAGCATTTGAGAGATAAATGTGAAAAGGAGTGGGATGTTTAGGCCTTGAACTAACTGTGCGATCAAAAAGCGTCTGGCAAGGTGATATTGTTGTATATACTGTACTGCGTGTTTCTACCTGGCAAATGATTTTCAATTTCCTCAGGTTCAAAGATCACCAAGTAAGATTTTAAACCAATTTAGCAGTTTCCACCTGTTCTTTAAAAAAAGAAATAGGTCAGAAGCTCTGCACAAGCCAAATGAAAGTAATCTGAAATGCTTTATCGAAGCAGAACTACACGGGCTAATTGGCAACTTTCTAAAGACTCGGAAAGGCTGCATTTTAATGAACACAGTAAAAACTAATTTGATGTTAATAAGTGATGAGGAAACTGAAATCATGCCAAAATTAGTAAAATTATTTGTAGCCTACACACCACAGTTGAAAACTTAAGCATTGCAAGGTTGACTGCAATTAGATTTATGACATTGTTAGAATAGAAGTTGAATCCAGCACTTTTTTTTAAACTACTGGCAGCATAATTTGCAAGGATATAATCAAAGCTTCAATGGAAGAGTCAGTCGGAGTTGTACTTTTGTTACGAGAAAGTGGGCTAATGAATAGAAATTCTTAGCGGAGTCAGCTACAAGTAAAATGTTGTCAGAGATAATCAAAATATGTCTCAGAGGTTTCCCTGAGAAGAAGAGGGCTAAAACGTCTTCAGAACGTCAAGAAGACTTCAAAGAAAAGGGAAGCTCCTCGTGTATGTCAGTCACTATCAAACGAGCTCTGATTCATTATTATGCCAGGACGTAGCTTACCGGGTCTGATGAAGACCAGCGAGAGACAAAAAGGAGGAAGATCCACCAACAAAGGTCACTGAAAGGCTTTTGTTCTGGAAGTATGTAAAATGCGCATTAGCCTTTAATAGTATATTTGAAATGTCAGTAAGATACAGCCTTCAATGACATTTACCATGATTATGTGTATCTCCAAAAGTTGATTCTGTTAATCTAGACGTAGCGTTTTCTGGGAGAAACGTTTCGTCGCTCATCCAAGTGACTTCTTCAGAGACTGAAGAAGTCAATTCCTGGATGATTGAGAATGCATCAAGACGATTATCTGTATATTTAGTGACATATAACATTCAGGAATTATTGCCATGGACGTGTGCATTTTAAGGCTTTATAGAACAATAAATAGAAAGCGATTGTCTGTGGAATTACTAGATTTTAGCCAGCTGCAGGAGAAAAGCTACTTTAGTTCTTTGTAAAACATTTTCAAAGGTTTTAACACTGATTTGTAATTTTAATGCGTTAAAGGCTAAATTATACTCTGTTATGGACACAGACAGCTGTAAACCTGAAGGTCGAGGAGTCCTTCCTGTTAAAATATTTTGACGTATGCTTAAAGACCACCGCCTGGGTAGCAAGTGTAGGTGGTGCATTTTAATGTAAATTCTCTATGGGCGAATCACAAAAACCAAGTAGGTCCGAAGACGTCCACACGGACTGATGACAAAGACTGATGACGTATTGGGACCTTGGTGCAGCGATCCCCAACCCCTGGGCCATGGACCCGTACTGGTCCGTGAGTTGTTTGGTACCGGGCTGCAAGAGTTGAGGCTCGGGTGTAAAATTTATGGTTTTCAGGGTTTTTATCATTTACTCGGTTTTCCTGGGTCTTTTCCTGCATTGTACTTGTGTGTCTTATTTTGAAAGAAACATTTACAGGTTACCAAAGCAACCAGAGAGCATCAAGGGGCAGAGAGGCGGATGTTGCTCTCAATGTTGTTGGCGCGTTTCAGGAGGACGCTGCTAATAAAGTTACACAATTACACAGTGAATTCGCGTTTATTATTATATTTACAAAATACTACAGTTTTTGTCTTGGTTGTATCATTTTATTTTGTTGTATTTATCCGTGACACTTTAAAGGCCGGTCGGTGAAATTATTGTCTGACATTAAACTGGTCCTTGGAACAAAAAAGGTTGGGGACCGCTGCCCTAGTGGACTCACGAACATGGAAAGTATTTTCTATGTTTAAGATGTAAAAATTCTGCATATTAATAGTAATATTAGTACATAATTGTTTTGTACAACTGTACTATTGTCAAAGAAATATTTATTCCCAAAATGTTAACATTAAATCATTAAAATTAAAAAAAATTTAATTTTCCATTTGACTTGTTACATAACTTCATAAGAAACTGGTCAAATAAAATTTACTTGATTGGCATACAATCAGTTTAATAAATAAACCAGATTTATTTTATGTATTTCAGTTGCATTTTACTCAAAATGATTACTTTGTGTTTATGAGGGCAATTTTGTGTATTTTTTAGTGTATGCCTGCAGCAACTGAAGGCAACTTATACTTGCAGAGAAAACTCGAAGTGAAAGCACAAACATGAGGGGAGCAGACCACCCCAGTTCCCAGTAGAGGTAACACCCAAGTGTAGACATGTACCTCACTGTACACAGATAATGAGGAAAATGTATTTGGGAGTCAAGGCTGTTCAGCTAAAGCCAGCGCATTTGATTGCATCTGTGACGATTACCTTAAAGTTACAGATTTAACTCGGAGGAAACACTGGGGCTGCCTTAATTAGATCCCTGCGGCCATATGTTTGAAGTGAGAGAGACAATGAAAACAACAAGCGCAAAGAAAAACAGAACTCAGCATTTCCCACTCACATTTTGTCTCGGCATTTAATAAGAGTCCCGCCTGACCATCGGAGGCCGTCCCACAACAGAAAGGTCATGCGTTGACCCATTCCATCTCCCCAGAAAGTACTGATTACACTGTGTAGAAACTGCTGATTGAATTGTTCTGTGTGGGGAAAGGAAGATAAAGATTCACAGAATCCAGCTTTCCAAACTGTGTGGTATGAATACATTTCAAAATAGGTCACTTGAGTGTAGTTTTACCCTTCTTGATGCTCTCATCATTATTCTTTGACTTAAACAAGACCTGTTTGGGCCAAATACGACAACAGCTGACATTCATACTGTTTGTTTCTCTTTGGCTTTCTTTCCACATTTTCAACCTCAAGCATTTTCCACAGATTAAACTGGAACTCGCGTTAACAATCTAAAAATTTCTAACCCTGTGAGAGTGAAATGAAATGTTGGACACTTACTTGGAGTGGAAATCCAAGGGCAGCTTCATTGATTTCCATCACACTTTTATCATTAAAAAAAGTGTATTTACAGCTGTTTTTCCTGTGCATTCAAATTAGGAATTTTAAAGAATTTTAAAGTCTGGTTTCTATTTTAAATAAGCACCTGTGCTTTCATGTTTTTAATCAGTCAACCTCAACACACGCAGAAGTTAAGGTCTAGAGCAGCGGTCAGTGTTGCCAACTCCTCAGTAAGGAAAATCGCTATTGGCTGTCCTAAAAGTCGCTAAATGACGTCATTGCCTAATTTGCATAATTGGTCAAGCTAATATAATTGTAACCTACGTTGTTGGAGAGAGAAATAACATCATGGAAGAGACATAAAGTGAGTAAAGAACGTCCTAAATGCATTTAGAATTTATTTATAACTACAAATTAAATTTATTTTAGCAATTATTGTTTTTTTTAATGTCACAATTCCAACCCTACTCCTTTATCCGGGCTTGGACCGGAAAAAGTGACCCGAAATAGGCACTCTGGTGGAGTTACTGTGTGTGTGTGTGTGTGTGTGTGTGTGTATAAGTAGTTTTAAACCTCGTGATCCACAAAACAGCATAACAGTAAAAGAAGAACTGACTGCGTTAGAGTCAGTGCGGGAGCAGCGGCTTCGCTCATGCGCGATTCATTTGCAGTTCGGACGCATAGGTGTGAACATCTTCTTCCCTGATAGCAGCTGGGGGAGGACTATTCTCCGCCCGTGAGCTCTTTGGAACGGGCGAGGTACCCACAGCAGCACCCGCTACTTGTTGAGAGTAAAAGCGATACCCGCTTTCACGTCAAAAAGTCGTCATAAATAAGTCTCCAATAACACCAGAAAAAGTCGCCAGATTTGTCGCTAGTCGCTTTTTAGAAAAAAAGTCGCTAAGGGGGTCTGAAAACTCGCTAAATATAGCGACAAAGTCGCTAAGTTGGCAACACTGGCAGCGGGCCCCAAACTTTTTTGTTCCACAGACCGGTTTAATGTCAGACAATAATTTCACGGACCGGCCTTTAAGGTGTCGCGGTTAAATACAACAAAATAAAATTGCACAACAAAGACAAAAACTGTGCTATTTTCTAAATATAATAATAAACACGAATTCACTGTGTAATTGTATCCGGTCGTTAAGTCTGACGTCACTAGCCGTGTCTGGGTCTAAACTCCGCTGCAGGTCCATATATCAAACGATCACTATGGCATTACTGAGAGTTGAAAAACTGTCTAAAGTCTTTCATCTTTAATAAAATGATCAGTGTTCTGCTCTGCCAGGTGTAACAATTCAGTTTAACATCCAGGCATCCATGAATACGGAATTTATGACATTTAACGGAGTTAGAAGTTAGCAGGAAGTTAGCTCGCTAGCTTCTATCTAAATACAATATAGCATGTCCTGACTGCGGGGTTTTGGGAACAAATTAAAACGTACAGCTCTGTTATCACTTCCAGCATAAATGAAGACAGAAAACTAAACAGCAGTGACGTTTGTAGGGTTAGTGAAGTTTGGCTTGCTGGTATATAATGATGTGCTACGTGACCACTAGCGACACAGCTATGTTAGCATAATATAAACAAGCTAACTTTTTTCCACTCGATAAAAGTTAACGTGAGTGTTCTCGGTGGTCAGGAACAAATGTAATCGCATGGCAGGATACTGTAAAAGGACCAAACTTCAGCCAGGAGAACAACTGAGATAATCCATCCACAATACAAGGTTAGTCATTCATATACTGCTGCATGGGCTGGGCTGTAGTTACATCCTAAGGTTTTAAAAACTGAGCTTAAATAAATGATTAGCGGTAATAAAAGCCGAGGGAGGTCAACAGTGATCACTGACTGTTTTAGGAGCTTTTTGAGATGAAAATACAAAGCATTAAACATGTTAACAACACAAAAGCCATATTAAACGCAGACTACTTTAGGCCCGGAAGTAGGATTCGTCACGTCATCACTTAACGACCGGATATCTTTATTAGCAGCGTCCTCCTGAAATGCGCCAACAACATTGAGAGTAACATCCTCCTCTCTGCCCCTTAATGCTCTCTGGTCGCTATGGTAATGAGTAGAGTTGGATGTCTCGAGACCGGTCTTGGTCTCGAGACCACTTTTACGTGGTCTTGGTCTTGTCTTGGTCTCGACGGACTTTGGTCTCGGTCTTGTCTTGGTCTCGCTGTCTCGGTCTTGCTGTCTCAGATCAACATAGTGGTCGGGAGATTTGGAGTCAACAGTATCCATGACACACAGCGTAACGTTCGATAATGTATCGTGCGCAAAAGCTTTAGCTCTAAGAGCCATGCTTAGAGAGTGCTTTGTAGTGAATCAGAATAGTCGACTCCCATTGAGCGAGAGCCGGCTCCTCAATTAATTTCCTTTCGCTGCTCAGCTGTCACACAGCGACACACAGTGGCTCAGCCATGCTCAAATCCCTCCACATTGTGGATTATAATCTTCAGCTTGATGTTACAATTTTATCTATATATAAAGTATAACTGAAACCAGTTACATATTTCCCATTCTTTAGACAGTTGTTGGAGGTGATCGCTGTTTTGTCAGATGACTTTGGGGCCAGTCAGTACCATCATGTCAGCCCTCAAAAGCACACAAAAGTTAGTCTTTTTTGTCCCGGTCTTGGTCTCGGTCTTGGTCTCGCCTCAACTTGGTCTCGGTCTTGGTCTCGTCTCGACTTGGTCTTGGTCTTGTCTTGGTCTCGATACCCTCTGGTCTTGGTCTCGATACCCTCTGGTCTTGGTCTTGTCTTGGTCTCGGATTAGGCGGTCTTGACTACAAGTCTAGTAATGAGTAAATATTTCTTTCAAAATAAGACAAAATTACAACAGGGGAAAAGACACAGGGAAACAGAGTCAATGATAAAAACCCTGAAAACCATAAATTTTACACCCGAGCCTCAACTCTCGCGGCCTGGTACCGGTCAGGGGGTTGGGGGCCGCTGATCTAGAAGCTGCTTCGAAAACAACAGATTGCAAAGCATTTTAGTTGACTTTCCCCTTTTAAGTGATAGCAATTCTTTTCCTCTGCTTTCTCTGGTCATATGCTACACTTTTAAAAACTAATATTTTAAATTATTATTAAAAATCGTTCCACTTCATAGTTTTATGACATGACCGTGTTTCCAGGGGGTGAAGTGCCTCATTGAGGCCCGAAAAGCACAAACAACCGGGTGATTTCGGCTAAATCTGGCTGCAAGTGCTACAGTCTGCTGTCCTTGTGCTTGTAAGAATGGCACAACCTTTCTATTATCACACCTGGCAGCGCGGCGAACAAATGCCAACAGGATTTTTCCAAGCTAAAAAGACTGACGAGACAATGTCCTAAATGTCCTTAAAAGGATCTCGTTCGGTGAAATACACGGTATTATCAGTCACTAATGTCCTCAGGTCTTTCAGTATTGTGCTTGATAAATGTCAACCCCTCTTGAGTGGAAAGCATCATTGTGCTGGGTTAAACAGTTCCCTATCTGTGTCTCTCTCTTCTATCAGGATGATGTATGTATTCTTGCATGAGCACAGTTGCTTCTTGATTGTCACATCCTCCTTTCTTCTCTCTCTATCTCGTGCACAAACTTTGTTCTTCCACTGCTGCCGCCATCCCTCTCTGTCACCAGACTGCCCCCTTCACGCTCCCTTTATATATGTTTTGTCTCGCGGTTCTTTGTCTTTTCACTGCTCTCCATCCACCAGAGAGTCTATCTTTTTGTCATGCTTCTTGGTCCCTCCACTTCAATTTTTTACCAATTTATTTTTTCTCATCTGTGTTTTCATCTAGTTCCCCTACTTATTAATGTCCTCTCTGACAACGGCAGCATTTAGAGCTATTAGATATTAGCTCGGTCGGCTCACTCATAAAGTAGCTCGTTTCTAAGTCAGTTCACAAAACAAGCTTGCGGCAACGGCATTTTGCTGTTCTGCTGGATTTTCTGCATAAGATAATTCCTTATCACGAACACATTTCGGCGTTGCAGACTGAAACAAAAGTGTTATCTATTTTTAAAGTTGCTAGAGGAATGAATTCAGAGTGAATGCTTTTTTTTCTTTTTTATACCCGACAGGACGCTATCCACCAGCACAGAAAGCACCTGTTTCCAGGTGGCCCAGTTTACCCTCCATCATCAGTCTTTGCCATCGGTCACCATGAAAATTAATGACGCTGATGAGCCGCGATCTATAAGAGAAAGCCCTTTTTGTACACATCTCAGTAACTAATCTCGGTGTTGTAGTGTAGATGAGAGAAGTTTCTCAAGGCCATACCTCTTGAAAGGCACTTTTCAAAAAAAAGTAGCAGAGTGCAATAAATCATCTCGTGTCATGTTCTGTGTAATCTGTCTTGACCTGTCTTGTACCATTAGATGGCTACTGTACCCTGCTGCTGCGACCTGCGTTTTGTCATTTTCTCCGCCTTGTCTTCTTGAAAGTGTTCTTGTACAATGATTTTCTTATTACCAGTGTAACATGATAAATATATTCAGTTATAATGTATAAAAAATAAAACTTGGAGGGATTTCTAATCACACGTTTTGGAGACACATTCACTGCTTTGTTTTTTATAATTAGATGTGTAAAATAGTGATGTGTCATTACATTAACCATACATATTTATTTAATTATTCCTCAGGTAACAGTCAAGCTGAGGCCAAGTTAGTGTGTCTGCCATCCTGTTTAATTAGAGATTTTGACAGTACAGCAGAGAAAAGGGCAGGTGAGACAAGGCCGGGACATGTTCCTTCAATTCTGTCATGTCAGAATCACAGTATTTTTCATTTAATCGTGCCTAATATACATCACACTGGTACGGATGTTAACACCATCCTAAGGTCAAAGGAACCCCCAATGAATATATAAAAGATGTTAAACTGCGATTAAAAAGTGATTTCATGTTCTGTAGGTTAGAGTGACCACATGCATTCATTTTTAGCTTGATATTCATTATGGCATATCAGAGCAGGGAACTAAAAGCAGACAAGCTCAGGTGAATAGCAACAAATGGAAAACTTTAATTCAAGCTTTAATATTAAAGCTGGACAGAGCCACTGGTTTTAGATACTGCATTTTGAAGCCTTAGCATTAGCAATTTTCCTGCTGCCGTGTTCACTTTCTGAAGCCGAACATAACCACATTTTGACAACTTTTTAGCTAGCACTATCACGCTAGGTTAGGAGGCTACATCCATAAACTGGAGAGGTGCACCACACCAACGCTTTGTCCCTGCTAATTAGTGCTAATTGCCGATAGCTGAGTCTCCGAACTCTGCTAACTGGAGTAGCCATGATCTCTAACTACATTATCACAACACGTTCTCACTCACAAAGTGTAATATTTTACGCTAGGTGACAAATCGTCAACATATTACGCTTCCGGGCACCCAACACATCCCTAAATGACGAGATCGGAAAAACGAGGAAACATGAGAACCGTTTGGAATCAATCTACATGTGTTCGATCATTTTACTTAAATCGCTTTGGAAAACTAGGTAATGTCATTAAAGTACTGGTTAAAGTTAGGGATATGGTTAGGGCTGGAATACATGGCTGGAACGTGTATTACCGCGGGACCGTCATTCTACTGGATTTCACCCATAACCCGGCGCGTAGCATAAGAACCTCAGGAATGCAGCAGGATGTGACAAATCGTTGGGATGTTACGGCTGATTATCAAGGTGGATGAGTTCAAAAACAAAGAATCACCTCTCTGGACACACCTATGAATCAATGTGGCCACACCCACAACTCAACTACGCACAAGGATGAGTTATAAATAAAAAAAATTACCGCAGAGTTGTTATGAGGGGAAAACTAGTTTTTTGTAGCATTTAAGTGAAAAAATGGATGCAAAGAAACTACATAAAAAACACGGGAACACAGGTGAAAAACAGATGTAGCATAGACAACAATGATAATAGAAGTATTTTGTATTATTCTGCACCAACTATGAGACCATTTTAATTTATTTTCATCGAAATGCGTAAGTCAAGGAGCACAGCAAGTATGACAGCACAAGGTACAGACTGGTTCTAGCATTTTAGTAAATCCACCTTATATAGATCATCTTTTATAACCTGGCATTTTTATATACTGTAGAGCTGTTTATGTGGCATTTTTAGAAGAATTCCAGTTGAAACACACTCAATAGAAGTGCTTAATTAGAGCAGATTCAACAAGTTTCGAAGGGTAACGTGTTTTCTAGTGGAAGAGTGAATAATAATTGTTCATTGTTTTAAGATCATGTAATAAAAAGTACTAAAATTAGACGATTGGCATATATTCATGAGCATATAAACATGTGGTGGGGTGTTTTTGTGTTACTTTATCTGTGATTGTTAGTTGGTCGTGAATGCGGATTTCCTTTTAGCCAGAGCTACCAGCCTTAGAAAAGGATTGTGTGTAGGCCAAAAACTCATTTCACCCATGTTATTTCCAAAAAATGTTGCCAAACTGGGTGAAGAGTTGAATGCCAGTGTTGAATATTTCGTGGACAACAACGTTTTATCACAGTCCACAGTTCAGCCATTATTGTATAAAGTGCAATATGCTGCTGAAAAGAGTTGCAAAGATGATGAGAACTGAGAGTCAAGCAGATGCCACCAGAGAGGGGGGAGTTGTGATGAACAGAACAGCAGCAAATGCCCAGAGTAATACTAAATGCTGGTTACTGCAAATCAATATCCACAAAGGACTGAAGGACTCGAAACTCTGGAGCACAAGCAGGTTCAAATTCACAGTTGACATTACTGATCATCAGAGTTCAGGGTACAAATCAGGAAGGAACATTTCAGGACAAAATGTCTGCTGGGTAGAAAATTCAAAGCCGTGACATCCTAAAAGTTCTCAGACTTCAAATGCTCTTTGACAATTGCAGCAGCTCAACTTATGAAGATGTCATCCTTCTCGAGGAGAGGCATTACATTACTTGTCTTTCATCAAACCAGTGGGATACATATATACTCAGGAACTCAGATGTCAGTAATGACAATTCGCTGCGCAGACAGAGGTGGAACAGTATATCTGTTTTCATCCTCCACCTTTGGAGACCGTGATCTCAGGTAGTTATGAAACTATCTGCTTGACTGTGGATTTAAAGAGCCTTTCCACTTCAGTGGTGTTTGTGATTTATTCTTAGCAAATAGATATAAAAGTGGGAAAAGTTTGTGTGCAGAAGTGCCTCAAACTTGCCTTAAAGAGGTTTCTCGCAGGGTTATCGTTCACAAACTGGTCAAGAGTTGTCTCTGACTGTTGGGCAAGTGGTTTCCGGAGGTTGATTATCTTTGCTTGGTGAAATTGACCACGAAGATATTGCTGCACTAAAAACCTCCTGCAGCACATTTTCACGATTACCTGTAGTTTGCGTGGAAGATGCTAACTTGTCTGCGAACTCTAAAAACTAGCCAAGTTTTACTACTGCTGAGTCACTACTTTCACTTTGAAGGCAAAAATTCCCTGTTTCCTTTGTGTTGCAGTTGTTACAGTTTCAGTTTGTAGAGTAGTATTTGCATATGAGTTGGTGTTAACCTGCTTGCAACAAAAGCAATTGCAAGGACGTTTTCAACCAGTGTTTAGCGGGGGGGTCACTGACCAGTTACTTGGTCTACATGAATGGTACTTTAGCAATCGATTGCACAGCAACTACCGGCAACCTCCAGCAACCACTAGCACCAGAAAACTGTTGGGAATGCTTCTTTTTTCTCTGTGACCAGTGGTTGCGGATCAGTGTGAGCAATACCTTTTTCATTTAACCTTATATTGTCCCACATCTTAAATAGTGGATGAGATAATGTCAGGTGGTTAGCTGTCACATGACTTAAGACCTCTATTAAAAACTGACCAGACGGGTTTGTTGGTCTCAGTCGCTAGTTTTAAGTGTTCATTACAGCGTTCATTTGGTTATTTAGAGTAGAACCAATGATAAAGCAGGGCTAACCTGTGGTTATCAAATATCAGCCATTCAGCGCTGGGTCTCTCAGTCAGGGTTGCTCAGCATTCTGTGGTACTCAGAGGCGGACTGAAAGAGTTCATTATCGACTCATTCTTTCATGTCAGTCTCCAACTTCCAAATAAAAACACAATAAATAACTGGATGACCTTGCTAACCAGGCAAGCTAGCACTACCTTATCTGCATTTAACTATAAAAAAAACCGAAAAATAAATGGCGATAACCAAAACATTCAATTTTAAGGTTTTAAATCGGTATTCTCTAACAGTATATACAGTATGTGACATCATCTTAATATGCTTTGCTAAAAATAAAGAAAATCCAACTCATTAGACAGATAATCTGGTTTTAATAGATCTGATTACACAGATGATGATAGATCTTTTTTTATATTTTAAGTCTTGAGCTGAGTGTCTTCTGCTGATCAGATCCGAGACGTGAATCACAGGAAGAGGCAGGATGTAGAAATCCTCAGTCGGTCAATACACGAGGCCCTAAATTACCTCAGCGGTACTCACTTTTGAAATTGAATAGGCTTCCTGAATGATTTAAGGGCCGGCTTTATGGGAATAATGGAGAGCAAGTACGGTAACACAGTGCACACACGGTAACAAGCTCCAGACAATAAACAGAGACACAGAAAAATGTAATAGCATAACTTCTAAATGGCTACAACACAAAAGCTATTTGAATACACACAGTGCTCACTGCATTTTTTTTATATGTGTGGAGTAATTACACATATGTTACTTGGTTAGGATTAGAGATGAAAAACTACTCAGCTTCAGAAAAAATATTAGGGCTCGGGTTAAAACGCAATAGTAGCCATGTCTTTGTAACTCTGGTTGCCATGATGACAGCTCTCTGCTTTTTCAACAAAGAAACAGACGCTTCTTACACAATGTATGACTCTTGTTGAAACACATTACTTACAAATTCTTGTTCAGTGATGCAAGAAACTTTCATTTTTCACAACTATTTCACGAACTGCTCTGAGCACAACTTTTACCTTCAAGCTAAATGTTCCCTGTTTCCAGTTTGCATGGCATTTTTTTCAAGTTTCATTAGATCCCGGAGAGAAAATGGCGAGATTTTGCAGACAGGTTGGCGTCTTCTGTTTATTATGAGCAACCGTGTGAACCGTGTGAATCTGTGAAAAATTCTGGTGTAGCACTATCTTGTCACTGCACTGCACATCAACTGCAGCTACAGGGAGAAGACTTGGTGGAAACCAACCGCTTCGTCTACCTAGGAAGCATAGTCAACAGCGACGGCGGTGCAGATGAAGACGTTAGGAGCCGGATCAACAAAGCAAGGCTTGCATTCAACACCCTGCAACCCATCTGGAACTCCAAAGCCTTATCTCAGCACAGCAAGATCTGCATCTTCAACAGCAATGTGAAAGCAGTCCTTCTGTATGGGTCCGAAACGTGGCGGGTGACCAAGACCACTACCAGCAAGATACAGATTTTCATCAACAAGTGCTTGCGACACATCCTCAACATCAGATGGCCTGAGAAGATCTCAAACACAGACCTGTGGAAGAGAACCAGCCAGAACCCGGTCGGTCAAGACATCAAGAAGAGAAAATGGGGCTGGATAGGCCACACACTTCGAAAACCACTCAACAACGTCGCAAGGCAAGCACTGGACTGGAACCCACAAGGGAAAAGGAAAGTGGGGAGACCCAAACAGATGTGGAGAAGATCTGTCGAGAGCGAAGTGAAGGCCGTCGGAATGACGTGGACCCAGCTAAAGAGAGCAGCCCAGAACAGAGTCCGTTGGTGTGGTGTTGTTGCGGACCTATGCTCCCCCAGGAGTCAACAGGAAAATTGATTGATTGACTATCTTGTCTACTAATTGTACCTGACAGCCAGCAACCATTAACCAACTGGTCCAGTCTACATTTTATCCCTAGCGACCAACAGTTGCCAGAGGGATGCTGGCCAGTTTCTAGGCCTATGTAGCCTATGAGGCCGCTCCTGTTAGAAAGGGCATGGTACAAACATGACTGCTCACACAGAGGGTTGCTAAATATAAGTATGCTGGACTCTTTGGAGATACTTGAGGCAATATAAGGCAGCGCTGCCTCTCGACCTCTTTGTTCCTGTTACGATTTCCTGTCATTAACTCGCAGTCAGTCTGATCTTAGGCCTATTCTTCCTCGCTATTCACCTTTTACACTTCATACTCTTTCAGCTTAAATTTTTTGAAATAGGCTCTTAACTCCAGAAAGGCAATTTGACATTTACAATGGTTTTCATTAATGTCTTACTTTTTCAAAGGACCATTGTTCATCTTGTTTCTCATCATTCATTCACACCTTCTTTCCGTCTTCTCTCCTATACCACAAAACTCAGACTTTTTTCTTTTCTTCTTTAACACGTTACTTTTCTGAAACACAGCCGCTCAAGCTCATCGGCACTTTAAATTTTCTCCTCTTGCACTTTTCCTTTTTGTCTTTTAAACCACTCTTCTCCTCTTTTGTCCTCCTCTCATTCTCTGTCGTCACCAAAGGGTACACGAATGGACCATGTAGCAGCTGTATTTTTGACAGGGCTAATCAGGCTGTTATTTTACCTTGAACAAGGGCCAGGGCTGTATTATAACTACACTGATCTACAGTTGCTGTGCAAGTCAAGAGACATTGATGCCAAACTGCAGAACCCTTAGATGTATTGCTGCTGTTTGGTGATGATTAGCATTCACTTCACATATCATTTGGTAGCTGCTTTTATCACGTCTTGCTGCCATGCATACACATGTAGTTTTATCACGCCCGACCACAAGGGGAATCAAACCACTACCCCAACTAGTCTTACTGTCACGCTTTACCAGTTAAGCTATACAGAAAGCTTTCTACTTCCATTGGATTATTCAAAAATATTCAGCAGCATAGGACCCAATGTTAACATGAATTCCTTGACTGCCTTACTAGTTCATGAGTTCATGAAAAGCAGAACACTTTCCCCATTTTCCACACAGGCTTCAAGTGTGGTGCAGTCTTTTGGTGCAACCAACATCCAATCCCAGCTCAGTCAAAGGAAATGCTAAACACAACGACTGGTCTGGAGTGGCACATTTTCAGCAGAACATTTTTCACTTCATACACTACAGTAAGAAGTCCTGACTTGTGTGAGCAGTGATAATTTTCAGGTGTTGCACCATGAAAAATACAGTGTGTACTACACACACGCACATGCAAAAACACATACACATGAAAAAATGTAAGGTCAAAACATAGTTTTGAATACTAAACACTTGAAAGCTAAAGGAAAGCACTTCTGTTAGTAGAAGTAGAATTACAGTTGTTATTCAAGCAGTATTTTTCAAGGTGAATTTCCAGTGTATGATTTGTATCATATTTAGTTTAGTTGTCTGTAAGAGTACGTCAGCCTATACAAACTTTATAATGTGCTCTTTCCAAAGCTTGTGTCAACACTGAACGTTGGTATATATATATATAGACACTGAGCTGTCGCCTATTCGTGATTTAAAACCAGCACTGTAAGAGCCGATGACCCCTTTTGTGATCGGAGGCGTCTTTGTGAAAGGTTTCATTGGAAATGTGCTAAAAGGAGTTATTAAAAGTTTCTTCATAATGCCTTATAACTTCTCTACTTGACACGTTTTGGCCAAAGTATGAGAAAACTCTCTGTTGAATCTGTTGATAAATCACAATCTAATTTTCTTGTTTACTTACCAAAGCTGTCGCTGTTTTCACACATGTCTGCCCATATGTATGATGCACGCAGATTGTAACTTATCTCTGAGCAGTGAAAGCCGGGGTCAGTTGTTCTCCCACACAGTGGTTCTCCCACACGGGAAACTGCCATCAATTTAATAATAATGGATACTTTATTGATCCCCATGGGGAAATTACTTGTTTTTCTCTCTGCATTTGACCCATTCACTCAGTGAAGCAGTGGGCAGCCCACTAAGCAGGCGCCCAGGGAGCAGTGTGTAGGGACGGTACCTTGCTCAGGGGTACCTCAGGGTAGCCGTTAAGTGGATTCGAACCGCCGACCTTCCGATCACGGGGCAACCACTTTACCTACTGAGCTATCCCTGCCCCATTTCCCATTAAAGAAAAAAGGTTTATCTATAATGCACGAGCAAACTACCTGTTAACAGGACACTGACCAATGCAAATTATAGAAACTATAGATTCTGGTGACTTGTACTAAAGTTAGCTTCTGGAGACAAAAGTCAACTGTGGCCACAAGATGATCGAATGTTTGATGCGTAACATTCACTTTGCTATGCTTGAATCGACGTCTAGTTTTAGATTTCAAGCAGTGCTTAGCTTACCTTGCTTGCCCTGAGAGAATGCCACTGCATTATAGTCAGTGTTGGGCAAGTTACTTTGAAAAGGTGATTAATTACAGTTACTAGTTACTTCTTCAAAAAAGTAACTGAGTTAGTAACTGAGTTACAATATTTTAAAAGTAATTAATTACTTGAAAAGTAACTATTGCATTACTTTAAAAAAACGTTTAACCCTCTGGGGTCCAGGGTATAATTGGCCATTTTTAACTACTTTTGATTTTCCCTCCACATTTTACCTTTAAAAACTATTTACTTTGCCTTGTTTGGTATCATTCTTTTCAGCACAACCTCACGTGTGAGAATTTACAGTTATGTTTTCATTTTGACACACTGTATTAACACAATTGATCTAACATCAGACAAAAACCATGAAATCAGAGTAGAAAAAGTGATATTTTTTAACTGTAACAACCACAAACATGTTTATTGAATCATATTTCATAACTTTAAATGCAAATAAGTTTTGCAAACAACAAAGTTATTTACATCCATTTACCTTTTACCCTTTTTTTTATAACCATTTCAAACTATTTACAGAATAATCAGCTGTTCTTTATTCAATAAGATGCCACACAAATTATTTGTGCCACTCCAAAAACATAATTTCTATCCACTATAAAGGAGAACATCACAGCCTGATACCTGCAGGTCTGACAGCAGCAGGTGTATCACTCCTGTTTCTACCTGGAGACAGCAGTCGCCTCATTGTTCTGACACACAACACAAAACTAACCACAACACTACACACTAACTACACAAGACAACACATTAACTACACAATCCAAACACGCTAAACGTCACAAATCTCTCACATGTCAAAACTCGCTCTCTCTTTTTTTCTGCTCCGTCACTCCTAAAACTTCCCCTGTTTTGTTTTGGTTTTTTGCTCATAAGCAGAGTGCTTTGACCTTAGAACTGAAGAAGCTTCTCGGATGAGAGGTGAAACGTCTTCAAGCAACTTAAAGAAGTCCAGACGCTTTTCTTTGCAAGCTCCTTTGACAAGCAGAGTGCTTGCTAGCGCTGTCCTTAGACAGTAAACATGAGGAAACTATTGAGGAAAAAACGCCGTGTATATATTGTTTATCATGACTTAAAAACTGCTATATATCACCTTGTTGCTTTGTCTTTAAGTGGTCATGTGATTGGCGTACCACCACTACTTTATTCTTCCTCAGTCAAACAGCAGCACTCATGCGATTATTTTGCCCCCTTAGCTCCAGGTGGTGTGCTAGAAAGTGATCGTGATTACCGTCCGCGGGAGCACGCGCAGCTGCTTAAAGCTGTAGCGTCCAGATTACTTACAGCTACTTCCGTGCAAATGATATAAGATGCGGTAAGCTGAACACAGCTTTAACCTTCTGTTTGTTGAAAAATAGTAACAGACCGCATTTTCTTGTTAGTAACTGTAACGGCGTTGTAACGATAGGAATATAGTAATTAGTTAGATTACTCATTACTTGTAACGCCGTTATTCCCATCACTGATTATAGTATAGTATTTTGAGCTATGCAAATAAGTAACTGACAAAAGATGAGCTTTGTAGAAACAAGGGTGAAATATTTATCAATATTCAAACATTAAGCTGAACAAAAATCTTAGGATAGCTACATTGTCACCCCATGCTTCTATATTTTTTTAGTTGTTTTTTTTTTTTTATCTGTAATTGTTAATGTGATACTATACCATCTTCTATTTAGCTGGGTCAGCTTAACACAGAGAAGCACAGAGTCTTAAAAAAATTCCATCAGATTGCTTGCTTGAAGCTGTTTTAGTTGCCTGCATTTACTGTGAGGCTGCAGGCTGCTTTGCAACCCGCTTCCACCCTGGTTCTTTTATATTTATGACTTAGATGGAACTCAGTGTTGCATCTTTTGCCATTGAGCTATGCTGGTGGTCTTCAGCTTCCCATCTATCCATATAAAGGAGCAGGGAGGTATGAGTCATGCTGCCAAAAATAAAATACCACTAATGAAAATATAAAACTTTTGACTAAACTAAATGCAGGTTTTGTTGTGCAGTTGCAAGTATTGAAATCCCTACAGGAGCCACCACTTAACACTGTATCCTGCATGGTCTATGCTACTGAGATTTATCCATCCCTTTTACCTTTGGGGCACTGTTTAAATTAAAATGTGTCTCACAGAATCAGTCGAAGCTTCTTTGTTTGCTCCCCATTGCACCTCTGGCACTTAGTTCGGTCAACTAATCACCGGGATGATTTGATTTGTGCCAAGCGCCTATCCTGACTTGATTTGATGATGTTGTCTTAATCAGTAAGACTGAGCAGCAAAGTCAATCTGATGTCTGTGTTTGTCCTTATCTAGACAACCTAGCTATGGTGTGTAGATACTCCTTTGTCTAAACCAGAAAGATGATTCACAAATGCAGGAAAACCCTTTTAAAAAGGTGAACAAATATTCACGTTTTGACACTTTGACACTTTTTAGACTTGAGCTGTTGTGAGATAATATGGATAAATGAAGTTTTAATGATCTCCCGAGGCAGAAATTTGAGACAAGGACAATTTAAAAGCTGCAATGATTTATGAACCTTGCAGTGTTTACTGGTGTGTCTGACCAGGCAAAATAAAAAAATAAATGCAATGTGTGAGGAAAACATGTTGAACTCTTTCTCTATGTTCTCTCTCTTACACACACATGGTGTTGGTGGGGATATGGGAGCTGTTAATAATTTCAGGGTAGAGCTGGTTTAGTGCAAGTCTGGAAACCTGCACAGGGCAAGTCTGCCATCTACTGAAAGTAAGAGTGGAGGTATTTTATACCTCAGCCTGTGCATATTGGTATTGTATTTTGATGCATCTTTGTCCAATCTCAAATCATTTTCACTGTGTCAGAAATATTTAAACTTCTGTGGAGTAAAATGAAATACTTTAGTAGTTTAATGGTAAACATTTTAAAAATGTTGAATCTGTAGGCATGAAAAACCTTCACTAACAACTCTTTCTTGCTATAAAGGATCATACAATATATTATAAGTTACAAGTTATAAGTTTTGCTAGCCCAAGTCAACCTTTCACAAATCGGTCTGACATTTCAGCAGCTGTACAATCATTTTTCAGATAGTTTATCTAAACCCAACACGTTCCTTCCTACTAGGCAGCTGAAGCATGTCATGAGAAATTATCAGAAAAATTTGTCATAAATATAGGATACCTTCATAAATGTGGACAGCATGATTACAGGAACTAGTTCATTATTTAAATAAAAAAAAAAAAAAGATTATAAAAAAAAGTGTCATAGCAAAACTCTAGCTTTGCTCTCAGGTGCCTGTGCTCATATGGATCCTTCTGCTGTAGGCTATGAAAGATGTTGGTATGTAATAAAGTCAGAAGAAAGACTCCTTCAAACAGCTGTAAGCAACAACCCAGATTATTTATTAATAAGTCTCATTAATCTAGCCCGTAACAAACTCAGTTTTCATTGTGATCATATTATAAAACTGTAACTTGGAGCAAAACTCAACATACATGAAAGGAGCTTTGTTTGTAGACTGTGTGCCAGAAACAGCCTGCGTAACCTTTATATTTTTTCATGAAAGAAGGGCCTTGAGGCTTCACTTTTATTAGGCGTCAGATTTATTTGTGCAGCATGATACGGAGCCTGAAAGTGGGTGTCTGGTGCCAAAAATTGCAAGAGCTGAAAACCACGCAATCACAAACATTATGATTGTAGAGGAAAAGGTAAGGATGGTACAAACCAGTAGCGTTAATCCTCTGGGGAACACAAGACTTTATGAAAATGCATGAAGTGGGAGACTGACCAGCTGGCAGACAAATAAAGGTGGCAGTGACTGAACTCTGAGTGGCTCTGCTGAAAATAAAAACACAAAGAGACAGTAATTACTACTAAAATATTGAACACATTAAAACACTCCAAACACTGATCCTTAACACTTTGCGAGTGGAAGTGTTAATGAGTGTTTATACTTGTTGCATCGCATCTAGCTTAAAAATAAAAGCAGCTTCCTTTCAGTTTTCAAGACTTTTGGAAGGATTGGTGTGAAATGGGTGAGAACCAGTGAGAATATTATTTCTCTGCAGTTTCCATCAGTTGTTAAACGACTTAGCAGCAATTTGACCACCTACAGTACTGCATCGCTGACAAATGTGCTACAGTGAGGATAAAAAAAAATAAAAATCAGTTTGAATAATCGCGTGTGGGCGTACTTTGAATTCCTGCATCCAAAGCTGTTAACTACATTTCTGATTGATTACTTTAAAAAGTAAATCTCATTTCGGTTACTAATACGTCTCCAAAGCAGCCTCCAGCAAACTTAAATATGAATGTCACGCATACGGTCACTAATCACAAAGCTTGTGGAACTGTGGCTATAAGGGGAGAAAAACTCCCACACAGTCACCTCAATCTACACACATCCAATTTTTGCACAATTGAAAGTTGTACATGGCAGATGAAACCTAAGATTGGCTTTCTTTCTCTTTCTTTCTTTCTGTTTTTCTTTTTCCGTGCAATGCATCATTCATCAAAAAAAACTGATCTAAAGGCACCCTCCTGCATGCGTTGCCCCTACCTGTATATCTTCACATTGTGCGGTTATCTCTCCTCGTACCCAGAGCTGAAGATATACAGTAAGAAACTTCATCTTTTCTGTTTCATCCTGCACAGGGGTTCCTATACTGTGTCACCGCAGAGCTCAAAGGGGGAATCTGTGACTTGATAAGTCCGGGTAACATCAAGGAGAAGAAATGTTTTATTCATCGGCACAAAGCTCCTGAATTCACTCAAATCAAATTCGCCCGCCTTTGTTTGAGAGATCAAGCTTGGGGTTTGACACTCATAGAAATGATTGGATTTCTTAGAGTTATAAAAATAAAATTAAATGAAATAAAGAAAAAATAAAGGAGGGGGACAGTTATAAAGAGGGGAGAAAAGGAGGGGGAGGGTGGTTGATGAAAATAGCTACGTTTTAAATAATGTAAGAATTTTGACTTAAAAGCGGCGCACGTTTTCACAAATGTATGATTTCTTTTGAAAACACTTACTAGCCATAAAAACAATACAAATCGTGTATGTGTGTTTTGTCTTCTGCTTCAGTCCTGCACACGAGCCACTCCAGTGCTGTCTCCAAAAAAAAAGAAAAAAAATCAGCCACTCAAATTCAGGTGACCTTGGCACCCCGCTGGTTCTCTTGTTTTGTTGCGATTCTTTCATCCCGTGCGTTTCTCTCTCATGGCGCTCTCCTTTTCACATTTCATTTTTCTATCCTTCCTCTCACCCGCTCAGATCTCCTGCTGTCAAAGAAATTCTAATACTTTTTGTTGAGTTGCGAACACAGAGGTCAGATGAGATTTGCAAAAAAAAAAAAAAGTTGAATTTGTTTTAGTTTCAGGTTGGGGGCAGCGCTGTAACCGAGTGCGCCGATGAACCCGAGCCGAGGCTCCCGCAGGAATGTAAAAAATCAGGAGTGAATTTTTATTAAGCACGTTTTAGGTCTAAATCTCATCTGCTCATATTTTCTCTTCCTTTTTTAAAATTTATTTATTAATTTTTTTAGTTCCCTTTTTTATTCTCGTTTTATCTTTTGACTCGTTTCAGTGTGTTTCATCAACTTAAGTAAATTAAAGTAAAACCCCACAGATTCCCTCCACGTATCAGGAGGGACTCATAATGGGATCCAGGTCACTGTAGCAATGTCACACAGTTAAAGTGCCACTGAGTTCTCCAGCTCACTCCTACGCGAGGGTTAAGCCACACAACTCCAGCTCAGGAGTTACTGTAACAACATGTATGATACTTCAACTTACAGACAGTGTAGTAGTATTAACAAGGAATCCTTATTTCTCAGCGAGAGCTGGCAAAGCACGGCACATTTTCACAGCATGCTCGTTTGAACATTTTATTTATAGCTTCTCAGTCATAACACAAAGCAAGAAAAACATAAAACACATAAGTTATAATTCTGACACCCACACCCACACACAGCACGCTAAAAGAAAAAGTCTTCTTGTTTCGTTTCACACAGCGAAGCATTCTCGCAGTGTAAACAGAGAAAAAAATGGAATTTGTTATTCACAGTGATGGAGCATGGAAATGTTTGAAAAGAGCGGTCAGGCTCAAAATTATGTCTTGTTAATTTCTTTTCCTCTGCCTACCAAACCGCTGTGGGACAAATGCATTTTTTTAATGGTCACTCACTCTTATCATTTGTTTATGCAGCATGACAGCAATTTAGACTCATCAGGACTCACACGTAATAGTTTTTTTTTTTATCTCAGTTGATTAAAACTTGAATAGCTGCTAAAGTCGTTCTTTTATAATTACTGATAAAAGGTCAGAAGATGATTACAATTCAGTGTGTTGTTAAAATGTGACAGTGCAGGTGTACAAACAGTGGATGTTACCTGATGTAAATCCATTTCTATGAGTTATGATTACTCTGTTTCTGCCCTAAGGGCAGCCTCCGGTGCTTCACAAAGGAGTCAATCCCCATGCTTGGTTAAGATGTCCAACTTTACAGCATCAAAAAGCGTGTTTAGAACCATTACCTCTGTGCATAATTTAAGTAATATGAATAGTATTGATACCAACAATGGTACTGGTATCAGATCGATACTTGCGATATTGGTATTGGATGATACCATAAGTTGCAGTATCACAGAGCACTAGCAGAGACTGTTTTTTATAACTCATCATCCTGGATCATTAAGTTAGGGGTGTGGCCACAGCGATCTACAGTTGTGCCCAAATGTGCTGCTTGCTACCAGGCAATGCAGGCGACTGCTCTGGGCCTGTGAGGGTTGACAGACTTTCAAATACAGTGGTGGCAGTAACGTGTGTTGTGTTTGCAGTAGCAGTAGGAGAGGCCTGACCTCCCTAAGGGGAGCCCACCTGTTGCAAGCTGTACGCATAATTCTTGTGATGGCGGCGAATGGAGCACAAAATAAGAAAAATAATGCAAAATTACCAAATTCGACTATTCCTACATAAATGTCGGGGGCGAGTCCCTTGAATAATGTAACTTCAATAGCATCACATAATTTTCTGGGTTTTGCTAGCAGAGCAGGGTGTGGTGTACAGCTCTACTGGTTTTGATGGGGCCAAATCCCAGAGTGTGAACACAATTTTAATATTGGTGTTTGAATATTTTATAACATAATGGTGATGGATGCTAATTGGAGGCACTCCCTGTGAATTTTTAGCCTATGGACCAAGCAGAGCCATCGGTGTTTACTTGGCCTCATCCAGTACTTAGACTCATTAAACTGGACTTACAGTATTGAATATGTGTTGAGTATATGCCACTGGTGCTTTCAGGATTATTTGTAGTGGATTATTGACTAATATTATGTCATTTTGTGTGGCACATACTATCCTAGTTGTCTGTGCATCAGTTGCGGTGAGTGAAATTCTACCATTAAGGCATTAATTAACCAATATTTGTATCCCTGCATTGCACCCATATAGTTAATGTAAGCAGGTTGCTTACCAAGCCAGAGATAGTATAGGATATGGAAGTAGCCAGAAAAAAACGCCAAATATGGAAGTACCTTAAACCTGCATTCTATCTAAAGACCACTAGGTGGCGATCCTATAGAGGTCTAAACCCATAAAATCATTTCAGTCAGACTCATTAGAGTCTAATGAGTCTAAGTACTGGATGAGGCCTAGCAAACAACAAAAGCCCTGCTTGGTTCAGTCACTTATTTTGGGTCATATTGAATAAAAGTTAAGTCTATTTTGGAAATCTTGTTCAAACTATATTTCCAAATGGAGATGAATCTGTTGCATGAAACTCCACAATCATTGGCTAAGAACTGGCTAACATCAAGGATGCGAGTTTACAGTCAGACTCATCACAATTGATTTTTGCAACCAAGATGGTGAAATTAAAAATGCTCATCTCAAGGCTTCAAAACGAGGCCTCGTAAACCAGTGGTGGACGTCGCTGTAGCTGCATACAGCTATGAACTAAGCTAGCTAGCGTTAGCTGATAAATTAGCTCTCCGCCATTTCATCCATAGAAACTAACTTTTGGACTTTTCACTCGACCTAGCAGTCAGGATAGTGGTGCTGCCTATGTTAAAGTCCGAAACCAGTGGTGATGACATTTTTATAGTGTCTGTGCCTTTTACCACTCGTTGTGTGGTCGCCCATTGGTACTGCCACTGGTTGTTCAAAAGCATTTAGGTATCTAATACTACACCTATTAACACAGTAGAAGAAATGTACAGCACAAACTGGCAGACCATTACACCATCACAAATGCACACTGACACAAGTACATTTGTATTACTATAAATATCAGTTGTTTTACTTATTGTCAAACATAATACAAAAGAAGGCCCCTTTTGTCTTTATACCAGCATCAAATGCTTTTTTAATGAAATACAAGTGACAACAGTGCAGAGAAAATGAATATTTAAAATATGTGCTTAAGCTTTGGTACACCAAAAAGAGCTTAACGGACCTGAATCGTTTTTTCAAACTGAGTAATGGGCATTTCAGCTTGTTTTTAACCACAGGTCAACCTGAAAAATGTCCCGCTAAGTGCCCAGAATATATCAATTAAGCAAAGTGGCAGTGAAGAATAAAACTCCTTTCAGGCGAGCGACCGGCCTGTCAAAGAAACATCCTCTGGCATTTTTTCAAACCCACACTGGGAGATGCTGAGCTTCTGTCTAAGTGGAATTTGCCTTGTTAATCTAATAGGTGCTGCAGTCAGTCTGTGGTACTGGATGTCACATCTGTTAGACCTCACCATGACTCAACACTAACTCTGTTTGGACTTCATGTCGTCTGACACGGTGTTGGCGATAACAACAAGGTAATTGCGCCGGAAAAGATCTTGACACCTATTAGAATACCATACTTCCTTGCTAGTAGCTGCTTTTTGATACTTGCTTGGGGCTTTCTCTTTAAGTTGCAGCATCACTTAAAGAGCTGGACTGTAACTATCAAATGTAATTTAGGGTGACAGGCAAAAAGTCTACATTTAGGCATCAGCTGAAACGCTGAAATGCTTCAGTTGGTCTAGCTGGAGGGACGTAGGAACAGGATCAGAGCAGCAAGCAATAAATAGTCATGAGAAACAGCATTAAAGGAGACTTGTTATGCTTATTTTCAGCTCTTGGACTTGAGCTGCTTTGTATGGTTCACAGTTCAAGATTATCCTTATTTATCTTGTTAAGGGCCTTGGTGCAGCTCTTCCATTTATCCACTGACTGAAATAAGCCCTTTAACTTCAACTTTGTTTTGATTGGTTGCACTTTGCAAACAAAAGATTTTAACAGTAGGTGGGCAGTTTTGTTAGCTTTTTATTTGTTGCTATTTTAGCATTAGTAATTTAGTATCCTGTAGAGCCAAGAGTAGAAAAAAATGTTAGAAACCACTGCTTTATGCTGTATTCTACTTACCTTAGAAGTCAGATGTTAGAGAACGGAGTCAACCCCCAAGCTGATTGCGTTCCAGTAGAAGTAGTTGGAAAATTCAGGAAAGCAGCTGCTTAGCAAGTCACTGATGCATCACAAGCAATTCCTGTTTGTTTGTTGTGGGTCTTTTGCATCTTGCAGATACACGACGATGACAGTAAAGATTACAAGTTTCACAGTTTTGCTGATGGTTACGTGCACCGCCACCATCTTCATCGTTAAGTTCTACAAGAATTCCATCGCCAGCCAAACCTGGGCTTTTGGCTGACCTGTACAAACACTAACTTCAATAACACCTTGGACACATGGATGGATTTTGGATGGATGTCAAACAGATGGATGAACAGATAAAATGCTATTTGCCACTGCATTTCAATAAATTAGTACTGGAGCTAAATAACTTCTAATGCTTGTTTAGTGCCTTAATGCTGTTTGAAGCTCCATTTCCCATTTTAACCCTATAATGCCCTTTGTATCATATTTGATGCATGAGTTTCTCTATTTCATCACCATGATCAGTATTTGCCATAATTTCAAAATGTTATGGACAAAACTCTTTTGTTTGTCTAAAATTAACATTGTTATTAACAAAAAGTTGCCAAAAACACCCAATGTATCAAATGCACTACACAAAATATCTGATAAATTTATAATAAAAATATATCGTACACAACATAATATAGCAAGAAAAAGTGTGGATTTTGTTATAGGGGTTAGTAAACATCTCAGTTCCAAGAAATCTCAATTTTCTTTCTATTTTTTGGTGGGTTGGGTCTTACAGGGTTAAATTGCATTGTAATGTGTCTCTATACGTTGCCTTTTTGTTTGATTGATTCGTTTATTTTTAAATTGTTTTTAATGGCCTTCACATCCTTAAAGTTGCCTAGTCAACAATAAGCTCATGCAATGCAAGGTTTTCACCCACAGATATGCATCTTTCCCTCAACCGTGAAATATTTTATCTCATAGTGTGCACTCGATTCACCGCTCTTCATTTATTAAGGTTCAATCCCCCCATTGTCTAAATAGTGTACTTTTTGAAAACACAAGTATAGAATCTTAATTCCTATCAAGTATGGAACAAACTCCTGATCCTGAAAGCAGTTTGGGATCAAACCGACCCACCTTTGTCCTCACAAGTGTTTCAGGAACTGGAGCGCTGCATAAATCAGACTACTTTAGAGCCAAAGCATGTGCACATGGTTAATTAGAAATAACGGGGGGAGAGAGAGCACTGGGCCTCGCAGGGTTATCCTGCACGATGAAGTCACGCTGCTTATTTGTGTCAGCTGATAGGTGTGGAGGACTAATATGCAGCTGATGCGACTGCTGTGATCGCCTATGCAAATCTGATTAAGCTCAGCTTAATCACACCAAATCAATCAGAGCAGTGTCATTCATGTCAAAAGACATTCAGACTACTCCGGTCCCAACAAACATTTTTTACAATTTGTTCATGTTTATTAATGAGGTCTTTGATCTCTTTCAGCTGCTTTAGGGCCAACAAATTAAACTCTGTAATTGCTTAATAAAAAGATGCATGCAGCGCTCAAGTGTAGCGAGATTATTTTTAGCAGCATTTTAATCAGGCCTACCTTTGCTAGAAATTAAAGATGAAATTCAAGCTGAATATTTGTTCCTTGGGATCTACCTGCTATGTGTGTGAACGACACATGTAATGTGCTGCTCTGATGAAATATCTCATTCGATTAGAGTTTCTTATACACTAACTGTGTAGAGACATTTATAGTATCAGGAACCTTCTTGTAGTTCAGCAAATATGTCCGTGGTATTATGGGGAATACTGGTTTGGAGGATTTTCTTCTCTCTTTTCTTTTTTTCCCCAGCACGACAACCTTATCTAAGTCGTATTTCCCTTAGCTTTCAGCTTCTAAGCAGAAGTGTTAGTGCTGGATCTTCTCTGCATTATTTATTCACTGTTCTGTCCCAGTCAGCATGATTCAGTTGGTTTAATCTGAGTTATATTAGGGTTATTTTTTTCAAAGTTAAATTTACTAAAAATTTAACATGTAGCTAGAACAGAACTGATAACTTTCTCATTTAGCCTGAAGACTGTTACTTATATTGAGACTTCTCGTCTGATTGTTCAACCAAATTTAGAAAATTTTTTTACTTGTATTACATCAAATCCATATCAGTAGAGACAACGCAACGCTGCAGTTGTGTCACACGGTGCTGTGAAGTAAAACAGATTTTAATATTAAAACGATAACACAATAAATGCAGTTGTTAAATGATGATTCGTTTTATTAAGGAGGAAAAATGATCCAGACCAGCATGGCCCTGTGTGAGAAAGTATTTGCCCCATAAACCCGATAACTGGTTGAGCCATCCTTGGAAGTACAAACTGCAATCACGCATTTGTGATAACTGGCAATGAGCTTTCCACAGCACTCTTCTTCGCAGAATTGTTTGTAATTCAGCCACATTGGAGGATTTTCCAGCATGAACAGCCTGTTTAAGGTCAGAAATCCAGATTTTGAGTTTTGAGCTTCAAGGTACGACTGATGGACAGACATTCTCCTTCAGAGCAGAATTAATGATTCCTTCAGTTACTTTAATGAGATGCTTTGTTCATTTTACACCCGATGTAACGAGACTCAAACCTTCCAAAAAGTTCAGCCTGGGAAGGTGCCCCAAGTTTTCTTCATTTGTGGATAATCACTCTCACCGTGATTCCCAAAGCATTATAAATGGCTTTGTAACCCTGACTGATGGATGTCAATGAGCTTGTTTCTCAGCTGTTTCTTTAGATTGTGGCATGATGTGTTGCTTTTTGAGACCTTTTAGCTTACTTCACTTAATTTTTCACACAGGGCCAGGTAGGTTTGGATTTATTTCCTCCCTTATTAAATGAAATCATTATTCAAACACTGAATGTTGTATTTAGTTGGGTTATCTTTGATTTTTTTTTTTAAAAAGAAAAGAAAAGGGGGGATACTTTATCACAGCACTGTATATCATGTTTTCTGCCAGCTAGGCAACTGAAAAAAGAAATCCAGCTTTTAAGGCGCCTCATTGCTTTGTAGTGTGGGGCAGGAAGTGTACAATGGCACTTGCAGCCTATTGTTGGAACATAGACTGTATTTAAAATTGAGTTCAATCCCATTTTATTTGTGCAACTTAATATTAAATCGAGAGGTTCAAAGGGCCTCGCAGGTATAAAAACACATTAAGAAACAAAGTCAGAGCCCATCAGATATACATACACAGCCACAGACACACAGATAATCCTTGAATGAAAATACATCATACAGAAACGCAAACAGACATACGAAAAAAGAAACAACCTTGGAAGCAGACGGCCAACATGAAGAAGAATCTACCAGACTATTAATTGTGACTTAACTTAGTGGGTATGGCACCAATTTCCTTTGTGAGGATAACTAGACATCTAAGACGTTAGCAGAGTTTCAGAAGTATGAGCAGGTCCGAGACTATGTAAGATTTTATATACAAGTAAGAGTATTTTCAGATCAGTTCTGCAGGATACTGGAAGCAAGAGTAGCTCTGCTAAACCTCGACGGATGTGCTCTGTGATATTCCTTTTCATTGTTAACCAAGGCAGAATTCAGGTTAAGCAGCAACCTACTGATCATCCAGCAAAAAGAGCTCTGTAGCAATTAGGACGGCTGAAAATGAGTCAGGACAGGTTGTATTTTGGTAATATTCATGAGATAGAAGAGGGCTGTCTTTAATATGAGCTTTAAAGCTCAAATCTGAATGAGAAAAAAACTTTTAACTTGTGGTTTTACACTCGTTGCTAATGTCCCAAACTTCTGAATAGATAATATTTGATATTACTGTCAATTAAATACAGTAATAGAGAGTTTAGTCAAAGCATCACTGCCTCTACAGAAACATATAGCCGTGTATCATCTGCATAACCACAGTAGCAAATATTATGCTGTCTGATTAACAAGCGGCCACATGTATAGTGAGAACATTAACGGGCTCAGATAGCTGCCCTGTGGAACTCCATAGGAAGTGTCACGAGTGGCTGATAGCTGACCTCCAAAGATGAAGTATTTCCTGTCGGTGACCGTTAATCTAAATCATTCAAAAACACAATTATAAAAAGTAAAATACGGACAACAATCTTATCATAAGTTAGCCTAACTATGAAGGTTATTATAGTTAGCTAAAACCAAACTAAAAGCTAAACCTAGATGTGGTGAAACTAAAATAAAAATTAGACTTTTGAAAGAAACTAACACTGAAATTAGTTTGTGAACTTAACTAATTAAAATAAAATCAAAGTACTGAGGAAATATCCTTAGTTTATATTTGTTAGTTTGGTAAAAATTAAATTAACTTGATTTCTTGTAATAGCTGTACTGATTTTAACATGAAATAATAATTCAAAAAGAGTAAAAGTGACTGAAACTAATAAAAAACTAAAGTGAAACAATAAAATCCACTCTGGGAACTAATTGAAACTAAACAGAATTAAAGTCTAAATGAAAACAATTTGAAAATACTAAACTATAATAACTCTGCTAACGATCTTGGTGAGGGAATTCACTGTCCTGTGATTTGCTCTATCACCAGACTGGAACCTAGCAGGATATCACTGATTTGCATAAATACAGCTTTTTCTAATACTTTCCTAAAAAAAGGAAGGTTTGATATTGGTCTGTGATTACTCGATATATTTGTGTCCAAGTTTGATTGCTGTAAAAGTGGTTTCATTACGGCTGTTTTAACACTCTGACGTGACATTTTACAGTTGAAAAAAAGATGAAGAAATTCCTCACATTTATCAGAGGTCTTGATGTACCTCATCTGTAGAAGGATTTAGAAACCATTTGATTGTAGTGAGCAATACTCTGGGATTACTTCCATTGTCAACAGTGAGTTCTTTGTAAGGTATTCTCCTCTTGCTTTGCTGGTAGCTTTGTCCTAAAGAGACAGAATCTTTATAGGCTAGACGATGGACTTCTAGTTGTGCTTTTTTCTGTCTCCTCTCAGCAGAGCAGCCTTCTGCAGACTCCTTTGAGATTGCAGACAGTATTTTTCAGCCATGGGGACGATTTAACCTGTCAATGTCTAGTGTATCATGTCTGATACATGGGTTTTGTGAGTTTTTAACCCCCTGAAAAAACTAAATAAATTGCTCAATACATTTTAAGCAATTAATTGCAAAAAAAAAAGCCTTATGTAGAAAACATGATACAAATTCAAACTTATATGTCCAAATGAATATTTAATAAATGCTATCAATATCTAATAAGTGCTATTTAAAGACTTGTTTCTTGACTCTAAACTATCATGTGGTTTTGGTTGCAGATAAAACAGCATCAAAAGACACAGCATAAAGGTCACCTACAGCAGCAGCAGAGACTTAAACGCTGGCGATCTTGGCTAATGACCAGATCAAGTGTCTCACCAAGGTTATGAGAAGGTTCGATACCATGCTGCATAAAGTCAGAGTTCTCATTTGGGTTCAAAATGGTGTTGACTTTTAGGCCATTGCTGTTGTTTATATGAATAGTAAAACCTCCATCCAATAGGATTGTGTCATAGCAATGTGTAATGAGTGCCATCAATCCTGAAAATTGTGGAAGGAAATTAGTGTCTTGCTTTGGTGGACTATAAATTGCGATAATGAGGACACTTGGTTTAATTTGCAAATCAACTGCAAAGTGTGAACTAAAAGTACCAAGGTTCATAATTTTGAATACAGGTTGGTTTCAGTGGAGAATTGCAACGCTATCACCTTCTGATCTTGTCTTGCAGCTTGAAAAACACTCAAATCTGGGGACAGATTTCATTTCTAACCGCCACACCATCCTCTCTAAGCCAGGCTTCAACAAAGAAACATTAAATCTAATTCTTTTTCAGTGATCAGACTTCTCATTTGAGAGGGATCTTATATTTAATAACCCAAATCCGAGTTTGGACTTGGTATCTGAGTGATTCTGAGCAGTGATATGAATACTGATTAAGCTACTTGAGCAAATTTTGTTCCCTGTTTATTTCTGATAAGTGGAGGAGCCGATGTACCAACGCCATAGAAAGTAGTGGAATAAGGGGGCAAGTTCACTTTGTTTTTCGAAGGTCCTGGCTCCACACGAGCAACAAGTCTGAAGAAACAAAGATTCAATTCAGGTTTATTTATATAGCTCCATTTCAAGGAGCTTCATACTGTAAGGTAAAGACTACAATATTAGAAAGAAACCCTACAATCAGATTACCCCCTCTGAGTATGCACTTGGCAGCATTTGGAAAGAAAAAAATCCCTTTTAATGTAAAGAGGAGAACAGCATTTCTATTTTTATGGACACTTCTAATCTGCCTTGTCTCCATAGATTCTCGGTCATAGAGGTTGTAGTAGTCTTAAGAATTTGAGACAAAGGGAAGTGGACTTGGACTCTCATCCAAGAGCTTTTGTCAGTCTAAACAAATCCATGGTCTGGATTATAATTCTGATTCCAGACCAGAACGCTACAACTACGATATCAGATAGGAACCTCACCAAACCAGGAAGGACAAGCAGAATGGATTTAATTGCCGGCTTGACCTCATTCAATAGCAGATGCTTTGAAAACTGCAGCTGACTGCAAGTGGTCATATATAGTCATCGATTTGAACTGGTTCTTTCAAGCGCAGCAAGACCACAAGTTCATTGCTTACAGTCGCATAATTTGGATCATGCAATGGTCTCCAACCGCTGTTTTTTCCTAGTGTGGCTGTAACATAAGGGTTTAATTCAGCAGGATGTTCTTTTTGATAGTTATCGTCCTGATTAGACTAAAACCATGGGTATAATTTAGTGTCCCTGAGTATTAATTCAGATCCGCCTCTTGGGGGATGACAGTAAAAAGGCCAAAAAAGGCCAAACTTTTGGCTTTAAAATGGCCCACAAACAGTGTAAGACATGGCTGTGTTTTTATGCAGACTATGTGCTGGAAAAATGGTGCAAACTTTGGAAGTCAAAACAGGAAAGTTGAAGGTGGCGATACCAAAACTATGAGCTAAAAGACACAAAAAAGTACAAACTGCAGATTTGGGTAACAGTTCCCCGAAGAGTTTGTCACTACAAATGATACCTTTCGAGTTAACAATAATTCATTTTTCGATAGTTATTTCCATTCAATTCAGTTTTTGTAACCACAGGTGAACCTCCAACAACCAGGCTACCCCTATGAGCAAGCACTTGGCGACAGTGGGAAGGAAAAACTCACTTTAAACAGGAAGAAACCTCTCGGCAGAACCAGGTAAAAATATTTCTGTGTGCAATGTGTCTTTTGTTCTGTCTCCCAGCCCTCATCATCAACTGATCACAGCAGATGGTCGCCCCACCCTAAGCCTAGTTTGGCCAAAGGTTTCTTCCTGTTAAAATGTAGTTTTTCCTTCCCACTGTTTTCAGTTTTATTTGTCATATGCAAGTTAGCTTGATGGTAGAAACTGTTTTGTTTTTTTTTACAAGACTTTTTTAAGTCTTGTAGTCCGAGCAGACAGACTCCTGTAACTCTGCCAGATGGTAACAAGGAGAACAGCTGATGTGCTGGGTGGCTGTGGTCCTTGATGATGCTGTGTGCTTTACGGAAGCATCGCTGAAGATAAATGTCCTGAATGGCAGGAAGCCTCATGCCAGTGATGTGCTCTGCTGCCTTCACCACCCTCTGTAGTGATTTACGGCTGCTGGCAGAGCAGCTTCCATACCAAACTGTAATGCAGCTCGTCAGCAAGCTCTCGATTGCACACCTGTAGAAATTTGAGGTGATGTTGGCGTTCATGCCAAACTTCCTCAGCCTCCTCAGGAAGTAAAGCCGCTGGCGAGCTTTCCTGATAGCAGTGTCTGTGTGAAGGGTCCAGGAGAAGTCCTCGGTGATGTTGACTCCAAGGAATTTGAAGCTGCTGACCCTTTCGACCTTGACACCGATGATGTGGATGGGCTGGTGTTCCCTGACTGGTCGTTTCCGGTAGTCCACTATCATTTCTCTAGTTTTGCTGATGTTGAGAGTCAGGTTATTTTCCAGACACTGTTACAAAGTGCTTGCTCATAGTTGGTTATTTCATTTTTCAGATTTTCTCTGTATTATTGCGGCATAATGGAATTGAACTAAATTTGAATTGAATTAAATTCTAGATCCTGAAAATGTGATCTGATAGCTGTAATTGTATGAACCCGAACCCCCTCGCAGGTGAAGCCCTTCCGCTCTCTAAATCGGTTTTGGCTCCACTCTTGGTGACAGAAGAACACCACAGTCCCACCTGAAATGGCTTCATTATACCACAAACTGGTTGCAGGTCTCTGTCGCAGAGTTTTGGAGCAGAAACATTAATTTGCAGGGAGCACGTCTGGTTCCAAAGCTGACTTTGTCTGCCTCAGTCTGGGTAAACACGGCAGCCATCAATTTTGACTATCCCAGGCTGTTTAGGACGTCTCTCTGCTGCTGTCGAGTATAATAGTCGAGAGCGCGCGCGAAGCTGCACTGGCACCCGGCATTCACAGCTTCTGTTTTCCTTTTTACTGGATTTGGCAAAGTGATGAACAATTTCTGTTAGTTTGTCTTCATTTACTTCATTCTTTACTGTGAGTTTGTTCCTAAAAACGGGCTTTCTCCCTTCCTTTAATGCTGACCCTTTTATAGCTCATTCCTGTTTCTGCTTCCCTTTTAAAAAACATTCAACCCTTTTTTCTCTCTCTCTCTCCGTGGATGGAAAAAGGTAGACGGCAAGCCCCAGTAGGTCACAGTGCATTAACCACACTAATAAACCCATTACACCGCAATGGAATGGGATCCAAACGAGAGAGGGAGAGAGAGTTGAGTGATGGGGATAAAGAAAGGAGAGAGGCTGATTTTGGCAGAGAGGAATGGTAGAGTGAGGAGGGAGAGATATAGCACAGTGGCAGGTTGGGTAAAAGCCTCGCTGATACACATTCCCTTTACGTATGTGTGCCTTTAAGCCCTCCGTCTATTCATTACCTTTTCTAACAGCATTCATTAAGGGGAGGATCTGCCATCTTCTGCCAGAGCATTGCATCACTTTCTGCTCCCGTACACAACACTCCTCTTCCTGAGCATTAGCGTCATTGTGGGGCCAATTACAACACTGCAGTGCCGATCTTGGGGGGCCATAAATATCCGCAATGTGTCCCCCCCAACCTGCAGTGCTCCTGCGAGGATACAGAGGAAGCAGAGAGGAGGAAAGTAGGAAGACAATATGGGACAAAGAAGCAGCTGAATGCAGCAATATTTAAGGAGCAAAGAAAAGAAACTACGAGCTGAGTCACGCACCGCTTTAAATATTGTGGAGGTGCGGGAATAGATGACCTAGCCTCCTGCGTTTGAGCAATGTCACGATTTGGGAGTGAATATTTGAGAAGTAAAAATGGCTTTAAAAAATAGTGTCCACATACTTTTGACCTCATCTCGCTCCAGATTGGTCTCAAAGGTTTGGTTCTGCATCGTGCATCCACAAGCATGCATGTTCAAAAGTATGTGGACACGTACACATATTACATATTCACACATGCACATTCTTTTGCATAACAGCTGTGTATTCTGCAGCACTGCTAAACTGCCCAGGCCGAGACATACCAGCACAGAGATCTTACTGGGAAACTGTTGTCAGTGTGTCTGTCCTCATTCATTGGCTCACTTCTCATCTTCTCATTAATAAGAACTTAGTTTCCCGGTGTTTTCCTGTTTTGTTGCTGGGCAGCTAGTCGAGTATCGGTGCACCTTTGGAACTGGGGTAATACTTTACTGCAAACATGCAATTTGAAGCTTCTGAACTGCATCTAGCTTCTACACTTATTACAAGAAATGTAATTTGGCACTATATCCGTATAGGAAGCCAATTTTCGCAGAGTGAGTGCAGAATCAATCTTCTATACCAAATTACAGTGAACTAAAAGATGATCGGATTAGCCGTTAGATCAAAACACATTCACGGGGTCTGGAGCTTCCTCTGTGTCTCTCTGTGCGTGCTCCATCTGACAAAAGAAACAAGCCTGACTCTGGTCCTTCACAGCATTCACCAGCCTGCACTGACACTCACACTTCACCGTTAGGGAGTGGCTCCTGAGGGTTTTCTCTCCTGGTGCTCTGCTGACACCATGTGGGTGTAGCTGCAACTGCATCCCACCGGGCGGGGGCTTAAAAAAATAAGAAAGAAAGAAAAGGCAGGCCTGTGTGAAAGGCTGGGGTTTGTTTCTGTGTACAGTAGCACCCAAACAACACATTCATCACCAGCAGACGTCCCCGCTCCTCTCCTGGTGTGCCAAATTGATGAACCATCAACGCAAGTTTCATTACGTTCACTTTATATTGATAAAGCAATCATGCATGCTTTTCTTCTGTGTTTCACTGTTTCCCGACTCGCAAGACAAATGGGAGTGTCAGAATGATATTTCCCCCCACCACCCCGCACTTCTGTGTACCGCTGTGAGGAGGATGTAGGGCTTCAAAAAAGCCGGATCAGGGAGGTTTTATTCCTGTGGGAAGTCACAAGTAAAACTTTTAGCTCAGCTGGGTGGGTTTAGATCTATGCTGAAGACTTTCAAAATGCTGGTGCGATTTAGTTCAGCAAAGATTTCTGAGGGGTGATAATTGATCATTTCAACCATCAGCTGATCAAGAAAAACATTCCCAGCCTTATAATAACTCTGATGCCATCCTTCCTGACCTTCATCATCTGTATTAAATGATTTCAAAACTCAAAAGCCATCATTATGGAAAGTGAGAATCTTACTTGTTGAGCTCCAGGTGCTTCGATCAGGTAGCAGCAACACTGCCTGCTCGTTCCATCTGCTCTTGTTTTTAAAACAGGAGCTTTAAACCTCCATTATTTATAGTGACAGCGTAGGATTTTTAGGTTTTCTCCTGTGTTTGTGTGACTCAGTTAAGTTTTATGTATATAACACCAATTCAAAACAGTATATTGTAAGATTAAAAAACCTACAACTACAATCAGACGAGGAAGCACTTTGGCGACAGTGGGAAAGAAAAACTCCCTTTTAACAGGAAGGAACCTCTGGCAGAACCAGGCACAAGGAGGGGCAGCCATCTGCCACGTCCGATTGGGGGTGAGGGGAGACATGAAACGCTGCTGCAAACATGACACTGAAACATCTCCGATGCCTCCATTTTTTTTATTTATTTATTAATTCTTCTACCGTATACAAATATTCACACAGAAAATGTTCTCCAAAAAAACAAAAAAAAAACAACTAATGTCTCGTAAACATTCGTGTCCTCCTCGTCTCGCAGGCCTGTCTTCCTTCATCGTGTGCTGCCTCGTCCACAAGCTTCCAAACATATATTTATTTAAAAACACTCGCTTCACTGTGCCGTGCTGACACTCGAGACGCAACCTCATGCGTGGCATCGCCCTCCTCCACACCCACCCCATCACGTTTGCAGGCACGCGCCCGGTCGAGTGGAGTTGCAGCAGTGACAGCCAGGTCCGGGATGAAGGGGAAGAAGCCAGAAATCACAGTGTGAAGCAGGAGCTCTTTGACATCAGTGCGCTCGGTTGCGGGCCCAGAGGTGAGGAGCGGGACCGTATTGCGTGGGTCACCTTCGAGCTTAGTGTGTGGTGGTGGCGGTTGGGGGTAGTGGGGAGAGAGAGGCGGGGACTGGTGTACTGATCAGATCCAGATCAGAAAGTCTCTTATTTTATCGTTGTTTTTGTTCTCCTGAACAGATGATCATCGCTGTGTAGTGTCTGTGAACGCTGATAGCGACTGTCTTGTGCATCTTTAAATACAGCATGAATGTTGAAAGCCAATCTGACCAAAAATCTAGAAGTTTGGAAACAGAAATGTACGTTTAACGTTTATTTATGGCTACAGGAAGCAGGTAATCAAGTAATAACGGGGAGGCTAGAGTACAGGGAAAGTGACTGGTGTGAGTTAAGTCTGCATATTCATTAAGATCAAATCATCGCCACCGTTAATCCACTTAAAAACATTTGTAAGAACATAATAAAGTGAAAACAAAGTACGGATATATATATATTTATATACGGAGACGAGCATAAACAGTGGCACTGGGACCGATCACATAATTTTGGCTCTGGCATTATGCGCTTGCATCCTCAGTGCAGCTGCCCGTGCATTCTTCTCATCTCTGTGTCGATTTCCAAATGTCCTCCGCGAGCAGCGGCTGTTTCCAAGAACAGCAGGAAAGCAGTAGTGCAACAAACTTTTAGCAGGATTTTTTTTGTTTTTTCCCCCCATCAAAGGAAATTAGTCAAGTACACGTTTAGGATTCGAACACTTTGCAAGATGCAATTTCATCATTTGATCGGAAAGAAGTAAGTCGGGGCGCGTGAGAAAGGAATTGGACGAAATATGGTTTGCACAACCTTTTGTTTTTTCCGGGCTTTGCTCGTGTGCCGCTGTCGCCACTGAAAGCGAGCGTCCCGGTAGGAACAGCGAGCCCCCCCTCCCTTCTCTCTCCCTCTGTGCTCAATGTCGACAGTGAAACACTAAACATACACAGACTGCACCTTTTACATCCTTTGACATGAGTGGCTTTTTGGTTCAAACTCGGGATAAAATTAAGAGAAGACAGTGAACAAGTATGACCTTTGACCTTTTCGCTGACTTGACCTTTTGCAGGTTTCCCTGTGAGTGACTAAATAAAAAAGCATTGTTGAAAAATAAGGCTATCAGCCTGGGGAGGCGTTTAAAGGCACCCAGGCTGAGCTACATTCCATCTTTGATGACGAGAAGAAGAACTTAAGAGAGAAAATGAAATGTTTTAGCTTACAGTGACGTCCATTGTTTTAATATTAGGGCTAAAACAACTTTTTAAGATTTGATTTTCTCTCTCACTCACACACACACAGACACACTCAAGTTTTATTTTTTCTTTTTAAATATGTTTTTGATTTTAGAGGACGTGCGCCTGATTTTCTCTCCGTTGTCGCAGGAGTCCTGGGAGGACGTGCTCTGGAGCTTGTAATCCCTTCCCAGACTCCGGCCCTCCGAGTCCAGGGAGGTAAGAGACGGGTGGCGCCCCACATTAGGCAGCATGCTTGCCGGCAGCTGGCCGAAGCTGTAGGACTTCTCCAGGATGCCGTTGTACATGCCCTTGCCCGTCGGAGAGGTGACGTTCCCCAGAGGTCCGCTCTGGGACTCGGGTACGATGCGGGTGAGGTCGGGCGAGCCTCTTTGTGCAAACTGATGGTGCTCCAAGGCCGGGGAAGGTGAGGTGGAGGGCGGGCCTGAAGGTGTGGTGGGAGGCAGAGGAGGAGGCGTGTCCCTGAGACTGCTGCTGCTGCTGCTGGTGTGGGTGGTGGAGGTGGTGGATGCAGGGCGCTCTGCGGTCTGGGTGAACAGCAGCAGCTCCTCGCGGGAGATCTTGCGGTAGGGGATCTCCGAGGCCGCTGAGCAGGGGTTGTGCAGCGACTTGCGGCCCACTGAGCTCAGAGAGTCTGTGTCGGAGCTGCCCTCCTGAGACGCCTCCCTATTAAAGGAGAGCAGACAAGGCTGGTCACAGACTGATAAACAACACTGAAAAACATCTTCTATGTGTGCTATTTTAAAGTTAGCCTTTCTCTAAATGCGCCTGCATCCATGTTCAGTCACTTCCCCTCTCTGCTGCCTGATCACCTGATGGACTCATTGTCTTTGTCTCTGCTCTACGACCGGACGACACGGCACTGAATCGCCTTAAATATCCACTCTCTCGTCTTCCAGCGATGCTAAAATCATCTGAGGAAAGGCGCTCCTGAGAACATTCTGTGATCCTGGATCAGACGCTTTTATTTGCATTTTTGCATTTTCCTAATGACAAATATTTATTGCCAGATTTAAAGTGAACATCCCAGCACATGATAGAAACTCCCCGTCACCACCACAGCAGGTGGTGTCGGGGGTTTCAGACCCCAAGAACCGAACCGCAGACGGATGTCGACGTTGTTTGAGTGCAGAGTGAAGGTCGGGTCTCTTACAAACTGTCTCTGACAAAGTGAGAAATATAAATCAGATTATTGGCTCCCAGCTACTACCACCTAATGGAAACCCCTAAAAGACAAGTCAGGTGAGCCGAGTTGGTGTTACTGGGAAAGAGGTTGTACAGAGATGCTGCACCCACAATGTCAGAGTGAGTCACTAAAGAGTTGTGACTTTTTTCCTTCTTGTTATTTTTTATTAATTCTTTTATCAGTTAGAGATAAGAGAAAATATTTATTGAACACAGCCCGTCTCTATCTGGGATGTCCAGCCACCGTTTAAGACGTACCTCGACTCCACGTCTGTGACACAAGTTCAACTTTTGGAACCATTTTTCAGCCGTAACTAAATGTTGAGGACGGTTATTCAGCGTAGAAATGTCTGCTGGGATATCACATGTTGGTGTATTATTTCCTTTCCTTGATGTTACAATTCCACAGTCCTCATCTGGGATTTATTCTCTCTCACAGGAAACATAGAACTTGAACTCCCTGTAACACTTTATTTTGAAGTCCAGGCTTTTGTCCTGTGACCTACCGGCATCACTACGTAGCACATGCACCTAGCATGCACGCCCTGATAAAATAAAACAAGGCGGTACCTCACAGTCTGCCACAGTTACTTGCTCTTTGGAGCCCCTACTGCTAACTCTGTATCCGCCTCAGAGAACACAGAGCAAATGTTGTGCTTCTGGCTGCCCTCCAAATCCATTACTAAAATCACTGGTGCTCGCATGTTGCACAGCTAATGTGGCTTGTATATCCACGGGAGAGCTCTGAATTATAAAACAAAACAAACAATAACAGCAACTTTTAAGACTTTAAACACTATTTGGAACCAAAAAAATAGCAATTTCAGCATTTCCAGGTCTATGGACATAATCTGCAGTTCAAACAAACTTTTCTGTATCCCACCGACGTTTGACGGCTCATTTTGACTTCTGTGGTGAATCTTTGTGGAGGCTAACTGAAGGAAAGTAGCCGACACTGTTGCCAGCATTCATGCTTGACCCTCAAGTTTACCTCTTTGGTACATTCCTATAGTTTCAGCAAATATATGAGAGTCTTTATATTTGACAGTATGATTGTTTTTCCTTATATTAATGTGATGATTGTTATTCTCTCACTGATAAATTCAAACGCTCCGGTCAAAAGCAGCCAAAAGTCCACAGGAGGAATCTCAAGTACTGAACAGGTGGACGTGAGAGGTGTTAGGTTACGACCTAACTACAGCGTAGATTTGACACAGAAGTTTAAAACTCCTGTAAAGTATTCTTCCTTCAGTCAGGCTCAGCCTCTACCATCAAGTCTCTCTAAATGCAGCTGGACAGGTTCTGAGTTATTTTGCTGACAGACAAATAATCCTGAAAATGTCTCGAGTTTCACTGAAAACTTCAGCGAGGCCGAGCCGCTCCTTTGCTCTTGGTCTGTCCGTGGTTCAAACAAAGGGCTGAATGCTGTGATGTTGTTACATAACCAAACTAGATTTTGCTAGACCCGCTGACTGATCAGGGCAGCTGGGGTATTTTAATGAGGTGCTGAACAGAGGTCGGAAAAGAGGTGCTACGGCAACTAACAGCAGAAGGAAATGTATGTATTTGAAACTTTAGCGCGTGAAATCCTATTCTTAGGAGCTAAAAATGAATGAAGAAAGTTTGTAAAATGTTTCTCTTTTGAGTCCTTTTGCAAACTAAAAACTACACACACACAAACACATCGCCACACATACCCCCTTCGCTCAGAGTTGAACATGATAACGTCGTCGTCCGCCTCGGGGCGATAGGAGAGGGACGAGCTCGCCATGGACAGCAGGTCTGGGTCTGCAGACATCAGCGAGGACTGCGGGGAGCTCAGCAGGCTCCGGCGGGAACGGCACATGCTGCTGTTGCGTGTCAGTGCGGGCCGAATCAACGTAGTCCCTGGAGGACGAACGAGGAGAGGCAAACGGAGACGTCAATATTTATGCCGTGCCACTTTTGCGGCTACAAAGCGTCGGCGCGCTCTGCCGCCTCGCTCACCTGTGAACTGTGGAATGATGGGAGGCGTGTCCTCGTCCAGGTCGTCCACTCCTCCCGCGATGGGGTAGGGCGGAACCGAGACTCGCGGCATCACCACCCAGCTGTGGTCTGAGTAAAGGCTGGCGGTCAGGCTCGGCAGACCCGAATTATTGACCACAGGGAAGCCGCAGAGCTTCTCGATCTGCTGCCAGCGGTGGAGCCGCTCCCTCAGGCACGCCGTTACCTCCGACAGGGCTTTCCTAATATGAAGACGAACGAATGAATAAATCAGACTCAGTTAAATTAGAAAAGCATGCAAACACTGAGCTTATTCTGCTTCAGATTACCGATCAACATTCCCCAGTCAGACTCAGTAAGATGCCAACTTTGCTTTGATCCATCAGGGTTTACGGATTTAAACTTGTGTCTAACACTTTCGCTCTGTTCTCACGCTTGATCTTCCTCTTTTGAACACAGATGAATTGTTTACCTCAGTGGCGCTACCTAGCTTCTCCAAGAGCTCTGAATATATTAAATACATCTCATTGTGTTTATCGACCCATGAACGTAAAAGCTTTATGTGGTAAAAAAGACAAAACGAGCAAAAAACACACAAGCAGGCAAGAACTCGACACTGTAGAGCTGTTTTTCTTAAATGCATTGAGCGCTCTGATGGCTCAAACAAAAGTATTTAAGATAAGATAAGATAAGATAAGATAAGATAGAACTTTATTAATCCCTCGGGTGGGTTCCTCTGGGAAATTCGACTTCCAAAAAGCACAGCAACGACCGAAGTTACAGTTACATTTAATCCCCACACAAAGCAAAGCTGCCAAGGATAAAGTCGTCGTTGGTGTAAAAAGGCACGGAAAGCCTCACCGACTGTCTGTACTCCTGACTGCCAGATCACACCTGGCTGAAACAAATCCTCTCTTCCCGTGTTTACTTTTAGCTGTTGAATTACCTTTATGATCACGTCATGAAGCGTGCAGCACCTCTGTTATAAATGCCTCCTTATAAATCTATATCAGGTGATATTTCTTATTGTAATCTGCACATTAGAGTCTGTCTTTCTTACTTTGCTTCTAGTATCTTGTGGTCCACCTCATCCAGTGACGAGCTGTGGGCTACGTGAAGAGTCCCAAACACAGAACCTCTCTTCTTTTTTATTTTCTCTGCCTGAAATGGGGAAAACATAGAGTTACTTTGGCTGGAATTTCAGCTTCACATAAGCTGAATTTTCTTTTTAATATTGATAGTTCAGAACAACCATCATCTCAAAGGACTTTATACACCATGTGATGTAAATACACACCCCAGACATGTGAGAAAGAAAAAAAGATGACATTTACATCAAATTCTGTTCTTAGCAGTGAGTCAGAGGAGGTAAAGTTAAAGAAGCAAGGCTGGGATGGTTTGGACATGTGCAGCGCAGGGATAGTGGATAAAATGGACAAAAACGGACCACAGAAGAGATTCCTGGATGTAATGAAGGAGAGATGCTGTGACAGAGGAGGATGTTGGGGATAGGATGAGACAAGCTAAAGGAAGCAGCTGAAAAAAGAGCAGGAAGCCGATTAAGAGAAGCTAATATGATAGAACATAAACTCCCTCCCAAGTTTTTGTTAAATTGAGTGGAAACAACAACAAAAAAAACACACAGCATCTTTACCTAAAAAGGCTGATCACTGCACTAAATCTTTCTCTGCTGTAAGCCAGATTAATGTAGCTGATGTAAACTCATTCACTGATGTCTATTTGCATCTAATGGAGAGGATCTTCAGCTCCAGTCCATTATGAGCTTCTGCCAGACGCAGGTGACAAAGAAAAACGTGCTGAATCATTTGGTCCTATTTCTTCACTATTTACCAGGCAAAACATCACAGAGTAGTTACGCGCCTGCTAGGATGCAACGCACTGCTGAGACTTCAGTGCTTGAGATGAAGTACGGTGGCCCTGAGAGGCCAAATGCACTGCAGCTCAAAAAACCCACAAGCAAATAGCTAGCAAGCGTTTCTGGGGACACAGTGACTTGATGGATCAGCTGTAGAACTGACAGAAACCAGAATGTGACATATCGCACTGAGACACGCTTAAAAGAAGCAGAGGATTCATTAGTGTTGTTGTGGGCTAGCATGCGCTTCAATCACATGATTTATATAATACTGTAGATACATGTTTGCTATTAGCTGTTTACTGTTAGCTTGTCACTTCCTCAGCTGGTCCGTCAGGTTATTGTCGCCCCAAAAACACGTTTTCTTTCACGTTTTTTTCCCCTTTAGCTTTTTCTGATTGCTGGTGCTTTCTATTTGAACTCTCAGGGCCACTGTAATAAAGAGATATACAAAAGTCCCCTGGTGTAATGGTAGTAGTTTAGTAGTAGTAGTAGTGTGTCCTGCTCAGTCAGATTTGCAGTTCCATAATATAAATGGCTTTTTCTCCCCAACATCATTCCTTTAAGTAATCCAAACAGGCAGCAAGACCTTCTTTTAATGTTTTAAAATCTCTGCCAGTGCTGATCTTTTAGTAATTTCCAAACGTTAACACTTCATGAGATGTGTGATATCATGCCAAATCACAGCACGTAACCTTTGGAGAGCTTAGTGGTCACATCCTCACAGCAGCAGCTTCTGCTCTCTGTCCAGCACCTCGTGTCCTTCTCGTGTAATCTTTTGAGCCTTGGCAATAACCTATCAAAAGTTAGCCGGTTACCTCGTCTTTGGCGACGCACAGCTGATTTTCGGCGCTCTGCTTCTTGATGTTGTAGTATTGAACTTCCACTTCGTGCGTGAGCTGGAGCCACTTCTGAAGAGCTTCGGGCACCGAGCGCTCCGACTGCATCTCCTTCTCCGCTCGCTTCAGAGCTTTCCGTACCTACACGGGGAAGAGCGCGATACGCGAGAGGCCAATCAGATTCGCTGCCAAAAAACAAAACAAACAAACAAACAAGAAAGCACCCTTTCCCACAGGATATCGATCAAACGCATCAGTAAGCGAAGGTTAGCGTTCAGCGAATTTCAAATGAACTCCATTTACTGTTTAAGTCCTGCGTTCGCCGTGTGTAAATGAGCCCAATCCTGGCTCGCCTGCACGGAGAGAACTCATTACAGAGAGATATATCGGTGCTGTATTTCCATGTGAGGGGAAATGAGGCAATCTCGAGGATATGCAAAGTAGGTGTTTTATGGAAGAAATGAAAATTTAATGCGGAAAATATGAAATTAATCCTTTCATTTCAAGTTGTTTGCGCCACAGTAATGAATACATTTACATCCGCATATTGCGATGTCCCAGATTTTCGCCTCTATCCCTTTATTTCATGCTCTGAATCGAATATACAATTCAGTATTTACATAATGATAATAAATGTGACTGTTGTATATGTGAATACACTGGATATTCCTTATGGCGCCATAGAATCTGAAATTACATTGTAGCCAACAGCCAATAGGAGCAGTTTTATGGTTGTGTTTCCCTCACTCTGACTAACAATAAATCTGTTTGCGAGCAGGACTCCGGGGCAACGAGCCGTACCTGTACGAGCTCCTCCTCGGCATATTTGAGCCGGCTCAGCTCACATTCGGCGCCCTCTCGCAGCTCTCGGAGCCTGTGAGCCTCCTTCTTAGCCCCGTCAATCTCATCCCTCATTTTCAGCTCGAGGTTCTGCTTCTCCACAGCAACTGTCCGGTTCTCTTCTTGAGCCTTTTCGAGCCTGGAAGAGGACGGGAAGGATACACGGTGAGGCGGAAACATGGGAACACGGGAACAGAGGAAAGTCGTGGATGTGGTGACGGAGGGGATGCAGAGGGTTCGTGTGGTTGGGATGGAAGGTTAGAACACAGCCAACTGAAGAAGAAGAAATAGGGGTATTTGTATGCTTAGAAGGACTTTATAAGTACTGTAGGGCAATGAATTCCAAAGTGTGAGCTGGAGCCCAACGGTGGACCGCATTGGTACTGCAGGTGTGCCAAAGTAATAACAGAAATCCACTATATTTAAAATATTTATTTATATAAAAAGTGGATTAAAACTGGTAACAGGAGGTGGTTAGTTTGTGATATTACTCGTTATTCGGACCTAAATTGACTGATTCCTATTGAAGTTTGTGTCCCAGCAGCAGGTGACCTTAAAAAACTTTGCCTATTACTTGGTACCATTAGGAATTTATAGCCAAGAGCCTGTGTTGTTTATGTTTTTGGAATAAAATCACTTATCACTTTCTTCTGTATTTTGATTAGAGTGAAGTTTGGCTGCTCTCCGTGGGGTTTTCTGGTTTTTAAGTGGGCCGTAGCACTCTTGCCTGTGGGAATAGCTGCTGTAGGCGGTTTAAGTTTTACATGATTTAAAAACAAAGTTTGGATTTCACCCGCTCTAGATGACAAAGAATTAAGTACATCTTCATGTTTCTCTCTGATTTTCTGAAAATTGTTTCATGGTTCAGGCTTTAATTAGTTAAGGGTATAGTTAAGGTGTTCAACTAAGGTGACATCGTTGTTGTATTGAAGTCATTGCATGATGAAAACAAGTGATAACAAGTCTTTAAGTGATACAAAGCCAGGACAGATAGAAGAACATGCCTCAGCCCATAGCGGTGTCACTGCTAACTGCTGCACCACCGTGCTGCTGTTCTCTGTGAAAGGAGAGCGGCAGCACGTGACCATTAAATCAGTGTTTCATCTAAGTCTAATACACGTCCCTCTCTTACCGACTCTGCAGGTCTAACAAGCTTTGCTCAGCATGTTGCAAGCTCTCCAGATCCTTCATCATCTGTGAGATGTGCACCTTGCTGGACTTGTTCTGCACGTAAGCAAACCAGCAGCCCCCGACACCAATCACAATGGACACCATCAGGACGAAGTCTTTCATCCAATTATGTTGCGGACCTGTGCGGGGAAGGACGAGCAGGAGAAAGAGTGATGGATTCATGCATTCATACATTTTCTTTAAGCTCATTTTCCACTGATATTCATGAAGTGTGATGACACGCGGCTTTATACTTACGTAGCGGGGGGCCGAACAGCACTGCATCGAGCGCCTTTAGGTTTAGTTTTTGTTTATGCCGCTGGTCTAATATCTTCAGCTGCATCGACATAAACGACGGTTCATTTGCCGCTATTCTAAAACGGGGGAGAAGAAAACACAGGACTGAATGCTAAACAAAGTTTTCAAAGTGAACTAAAACTAGATGTGGCAAAAAACACATTTTAAACATCATACAAGAATTGCTGTTTGTTTTAGTCTTTGTCAATTTGTTATCTGCACAACATTAACGATACAATCAGAGGGACACGTGATGCACATGTTTATTGAGACCGGGGCGTTCACATGAGTGTGAAGTTGTGTTTGCATTGCAGTTCTTAAACATCACACAAACACACTCTGCATAAAAACTAAACCTTACACAAGCAGCTTTAAACAACAGGAACAGCCAAAGCCACACTGAGCTGAAGAGAAACATTAAAAATGAAATAAAATCAATACAAACTACAATGACTCTGAGTTCACATGACCTCATCCTAACAACACAAACGTTACCCATTACAACAGCAGCTCCTAACAACGACTCAGCTAAGTAACATCACACTAGACGAGAAGACACAACACGAAAACAGCAAAAAACTGCAGTTTATCTATTGGCCACTTAGCCCAGCTTGTTTCCCCATAAGACCCCCATGTTAAAAAGCATATTTACAGCCAGATAAACAAGACAGCCTTGACCTCCATAGATAGCTTCCTCCCTTTATGTCTATAACTTTTTGTTTGAATTTATCTGGATACTGGAGTTAGAAATAGCTTCGATTGACAGGTGGGCTGACACGGGCATGTGCAGCTAATCAACATCTGTGTTTGTACTACTGGTGCCTGTTAGGGTTCAGTTCCATTTCGCAACAACAGTTACCTTAAAGGTCGTCTTGTAATTATTAAACCCTGCCTCTCTCTGTCGCAGTGTGTCTTTGGGCCCCTCCCCTCACCTCTTTTTTGAAGCCGGGGCAGCAGATACTTGCTGTATCAGAGTTTCCTTCCTGTAAAAATGGAGTTTTTCCTTCCCACTGTCGCCAAGTGCTGCATCTGACTGTTTGGATTTCTTTTTAATATATGAAGTGCTTCGAGACAGCTGTTGTCATGAATGTGGAGCTAAATAAGAAAAACTCAACTGAACTGAAAGGTGCTTTAAACTAAGGTAAAGACCCTACAATATTAGAACCAAACCCCCAACAATGAGTCGATACCCCATACAGCACTTGGCGACAGTGGGGAGGAAAAACTCCATTTTAACAGGAGGAAACCTCCATCAGAGGCAGGCTCAGGCAGGGGGCAGCTGTTTGGGTGGAACATTTAATGCATTTATCTGACTTGTATAATGGTGTGTTTAATTTGTCGTTACTTATAGTTTATGGATTATAGATTACTAACAAAGCTAGCTAGCATTAGCTCCATAAAAACCAACATGTTTGCAACCAAAACGCTGAAACCAGTTTGTGACTTGCATCTCTTAGGCAGCCTGTGAGTGTAACAGAGTTAGTGATACACTCTCAGCTCAAACACACTCGACGTGGTGACAGAAAAAGAGTTCAATCCTTCTCTACACCGACGTCTCCCAGGACGCCTTCTTCACACCACCGCCGCCACCACCGTCTTAATCGGCGCAGACAACATGGCAGGCTGATGAAACCCTACCCCTCTCGCTGTGACATCACTTCATGAGTCAGCTCCTATAAGCTCTGTGGCGTAACATGAAGCTCTTCAATAACCTGCCACCCACCATCCTCCAGTCTACTCATGCCGTAAATACAGAGTGCAGTGAGTCACAGTCCATCTGAATATTTTTCTGTAATGTCGACGCTCATTAAATTTCATCTTCACTGCGCTGCGTGCGGGAATTTTTAATATCCTGGGAGCGCTTTTAAAAGACTGAGCCACCGACCTACGATTAGGTTCACAGCAGATCGTGAGAAGTCAGGGACATCACTCTGAGTTCAAGAGCATTCATAGATCTTTGGGTACTGCTGCATGTTTGACTTCATGACCTGTCTTGGAAAAGAAAAAACCTACAAGCCTTGGAAAGTTTTCTCATGCAAGAGCAAAAGAAGGGCTCTTAAGTTGTGCTATTATTGGCTGTGTTGCCTTTTACAACCAGCAGTGGGCAGCATTGAACAGACTAATGAAAGCTAAGGCTGCTTTCAGATGCTGTAGCACAAACAGTGTGTTCAATAGAAGCAAATGACAAAAGAAAAGACTCCATTTACATGTGTCACACTGCAAATTCCCACAGATGTTGTGTCATTATGTTGTTGCCCCAGGAAAAGAAAAAAAAGCAGAGCTGGTACGTTCGATTGCGTCGTGCGGTACTGACCGAGGTAAAGTGTTCCCCGTGATCCGGAAGTCCCGGAAGTTCTTCTCATACTGCGGTAGCTCCACCGACTCCTTCAGCCACCACACCGTGTCCTCTGTGGTCCAGTTGTGGACTGATAAAAACAAAGAGGGGAGGAGAAAAATGAAGATGTTTTTGTTATCTTTGAAAGCACACACACACAGATCAGTAACTAAGATGATTTACTGCTCGTTATCTGCTCCTCTGCATTCCTCCAAAATTCCCCAAAGCACGACAGCACTCTCAGTCTTAAGCAGGTTTAAGCATCAAAGTTAAAAGCACTCGTTGCACACAAACCCTCCCTGTGTGACGGGTAAATGAGTATATGTTTCATTACCAGGTTGAGATTAATTGCCGTTGCATCATTTTGCTGTTACGGTAAACACACTGGCATTTATAATGCACAGCTTTCCACTCTTATTGAGCACTCGAAGTGCGATTACAGCACTTTTTAGGGTTCGGTGTCCTTTCCCTGGGACACCTCAAAATGCAGACTGGAGGAGGCTCTACTTTCTGGGCCGCAGCCAGTCCCAGAGTTATGTTGGGACACACACTAAGTTTGTGGTGACTAAATGAAGAGATGTAACGGTGGGAAAAATGATTCAGGATAAGACACCAAGCTTCAGGCTTTACCTACATTTTATTTTACCAAGACCCATGAAGCATTCAAACAACATAAATCTAGGAAGTTTATTTTTTGCTTCAAACATGAGTGCATGTGAAGAACTTGTTCTAAAACCCAGTTAGCTGCACAGATACATCAGCGTGATAAACAAACAGGCACAAACAAGCTGAGGAAGACAGACTGTGGTTGCAGATAAGCCACATATGTCACGGGTTATAAAAAAGGAATTAGAGAGGAGATGAGACACAGTGGCGTAAACACAGCTTCACTTTGCCATTTACAAGGACATTTCATCAGGCAAATCGTTACTTTTTTCTACTGCCCCTGAGAACCTGATAATTACAATATTACAAATAAAGGATGACTGAAACGACTCAGAATTTCAGCTGGGTTTCTTGAATGGAAGTGCGTTTGCTTAAACTCTCATTTCACTTTCTCTACGTTCTGCAGAGTGAGTAAAAGCTCACGCTTTGTTTTCTTTGAGTAAATGTCAGTAGATGTTTGTTCGCTCCTTCAGTCCTGGCTTTTTGCAGAAGTCCGTCTGACGTCTCAGAGAATCATGAAGTTGTTTAAGGTCACTTTAGCGCAGTCATCTCAAAAGAAGAAGGTTCTGGGTATTATTATATTACCAAATAAAGCACCAGCGCTGCTATAGTAGAAGTAGCATTTCATTCTCCGTAGCGGTTTTGATTATGAGTATTAGCTACGACGCTGTGAAACAACAGTATGTTGTAACAAAAACATGGCTTATTCGTAACCACACTGCTCACATTCCTAAACTGAAACAGCAACTTCTCCAACTGGTGGAGGTCACTGTCGACTAAACCCACAAGCATCAGATTGCTTAGTGAGCTTGAAACTTCAGACGTCACAAACTACAGCATGTATTCAAAACTGTTATTATACAATACATAAAAATGAGAATGATTAAATCCAAGAAGGCTGCTGTGGAATCTGCGATTTGCAATGCATCATGGGATGAGGAGTTCATTCCTATGTACACCGTCATCTACTTTCAGCATATTTTTAATTTCTTTCTTTTTCAAGACTCGGTTCGAGATTAAAAAAATCTTTGCATAAGGCTTTTATTAAACATAAAGGATAAATATAGATGTGTTTTATCCTGTCCCCCTCCCCTCATCCACAACGATGGCAGATGGCTGCCCTTCCCTGATCCTGGTTCTGCAGCAAGTCCTTCCTGTTAAAGGGAGTTTTTCCTTCCCACTGTCGCCAAATGTTGCTCAGTTGTCATGTGATTGTTAGGGCTTTCTCTGTTGTTGTGATTTGGCACTATATCATTAAACTGAATTGAATTTAAATGAATTTCTGAAACAGGAAGCTCCAGGAGTGAACATGCACGACTACTGTTGAGTGCTATAAAAACAGACACTTGTTTAGGGATTGCCCCCCCCGGCTGTCTTCCTGTTTCCCTGCAGGAAACTGGTATATATCGTCTTCCCGATAAATAGGTTGTTTGTTTTTTTAAGTGCTTCCTTGTTTAACTGCTCACTCCCTGTTATCTCCACTATAATTATAGTACAGGTATCACTTATAGCAAGCCTCCCTACATGTGTCAAAGTACCAACCATCTCATGCGGGACAGTTATGCAGATTTTTGTGTTTTTAATGACATTAATTCAGTCGACCTGCTTGCTTTTTACCTTCAGAGGTTTTCCAGCCCCTCCACAGCTCCTCCACAGTGATGTGCTGGTCTTCACGGTGCAGGTTGCTGTGTTTGTTGGTTTGCTGCTGCTTCATATCTTCTATTATGAACTAGGAAAAGAGAGAGAAAGACAAGTGAGTTTCAACAGATTTTCAGAATCATCCTGATGGATGTATTTGTAGGTTTTTTGCAGAGAACATTTTAAAACAAGTGTTTTTCACTAAGATCTCCAGGGGGGATGCAGATGGCTGTGCTTGTCTTTGTATGTCCATGTGTGGTTTTGACAGAGGGAGCCGCAGAGAGTTGGCTTTGCCTAAAAGTCTGGATTTGGATCACACACACACACACACTTTGTTTTTGCTCAGCTTTCTTCCTTTTAAGGACTTTGAAAGGAGAAACAGACCCATGGCAGAGGCGCCACTTCCACCTGTGTGTGTGCTTTCAGCTTCCAGCTGTCCTCCTTTGGTAGACTAAAACTAAAAAATGCCCCTGTGGAGTATGAGCTGTAGCAAACAAACCCACAAAGAATTGCCAGAACACCGGTGGCATCAACAAGGATCATGGCTGACTACAAAACACCTCAAAGCACTCATCTTGGAACAATATTTGTATGTGTGTGTGGCCTTGGCATTGATGTAAAACCTGATCTGCCATCTAATTCAAACCTCGTTGTTTCTGATAGGTAATTAGCCTTTTATATCACACAGCAAAGCTCGGTCCTATTGCATCATGCTTACCTGCAAACGTGACGTCTAAAAATTGCTGTGAGTGTTTCCTAGACTCATTTGAATAAGGTGTAGAGCTGTTTTGATAGATTTAAGGCAATATCAAGAACCACAACAACACATTTACAAGCTATCTGTATGTGACAAACACCTAAAATCTTGTAACGGAACAGAAGGACTGTGCACTTCTTTTGTCCACCGTCTTTTGTGTATCGCCTGTTTTGCATCAAAAAAGTTGGAAACAAGTCACAGAAAAGGTCTGTTTATAATAATGAATGTATAATAAGTATTTAATAAGTGCTTTGACCTAATAAAAACAGTCTCTGAAAATGTCCTGAACGGAAAAATCACTAACCAGTTTTCTTCAAATGAACACACACACTTGGTTTTCTTTCTAGTTTATATTTCGCCATGATTTGTCCCTTTTAATCTGTTTCTGAAAAGATAAAAAATCGACCTGAGCAATGCATGAATGACATGTTATTATTCATGTACCTTTCCATGTACAAATATTTGTCCTAGGAAGCCTTAATGTGATGCAAAGTATGACCAAATATCAAAGTAATCCTGCAATCCCCACCTAACTCTTTATTTCCCAACATAATAAAAACATAAGCTACTGGTTCTATTCAAATCTAAAAATTAATAAAAGAAGCATCTAACTTTATGCAGGTATGTTAAGCAAAAACACCCTTTTTGTTTACGCATGCAATCAAGTTTAGATTAAGAACAGCAGGAACAGACACGTCTGCACCTCGATGCAGTTAACTGCAGTTAAGGGACAGATAAAGAGAAGCTTATGCAATTAATAGTAAAGATGCCCGAGCTGTAGAATTAAAAGTTCCTGAGTTTTCAGCTTAGGTGTAATCTGCAGGGAGCTCAATATACTGTTCGCAATTCTAGAAAAACTGTCTGTACATGTCTGAGGTAAATAAAATGAACCGCAGGTTCAGAGCGTCCTGACGACGGAGCAAGAAGCACAAAACTGCCCCACCAGCAGCAGCAGCAGACAATGGTACTTCTAATCACGTAGGACTGAATGTTTGAGCAGCAGCCGAGGGTGTTTTGACATTTCACACAATTATGAATCAATGAGCTTCACATCTGACTTGATAAGGATAAAACAGCACACCCAGTCTCTAAAACAACTAGAAAAAATATCGTGTGCTCGCACCAAGACAGCTGTTGTCATTACCGCTCGACTGCGCGTTCCTTTGAAGAAGTCCTAAAAGCATTTAATGACACATCTTGAACGATGTGCACGTGTGACACAGACGTATAGGCGCACACGGGAATCTATCGCGAAAATCAACTGGCACTTTCACGCATCTCTGTAGCGTGCTGAGAGAGTCTGAAGGAGCGCCGTGAGTTTGACATTGAATACATAAAAGCTGTCTGTTGTTGAGAGGCTGTCTGCTACAAATGTTCCCAGCATTCCTGCTGTCACAGGAGAAAGATCATTTTTAAGTCTTCTCTGAAAGCCTTCTGCGCGGTTCGTATCTATGTACGCTCATATATTCGAATCCACTAACTTGAGTAAAGTGACCGAATCGCTTCTTTTGTCAACACAAAGTCATACATCTCTTAACACACAATGGATAACTGGCATGAAAAACAGAGAAACAAGACATGATACAGAGAGGGTGATAATGTAGACATGTAACTTAAAAAATAAAAAAGAAACAGAGGCCATAAAATGTTCATGTTTATGGCCTCTTCCTGCATTTGACTGTGTCAATATACGTGAGATTAAAGTGCGTCAGCTGTGTGTTTATTCAGAAGCTTGATCCGACCTTCACACACAAACCTGGTGTGTGACTCAGCGCATTAATCGAGACACGAATCAGGGTCCCTGGCTGTAGTTCTTACAGCTGAGCAGGGGAACATGGCCACCACGTTTTGCTGAAATCTGAACTTGACCTTGAGGTCACCAGTAATAACTGCACCTGTATTGTACCAATTTGAAAATCCTGTGTTGCTTCGTTTTCGAGTTATCCGGTCGTTAAGTGATGACGTGACGAATCCTACTTCCGGGCCTAAAGTAGTCTGCGTTTAATATGGCTTTTGTGTTGTTAACATGTTTAATGTTATGTATTTTCTTCTATTTAATCTCAAAAAGCTCCTAAAACAGTCAGTGATCACTGTTGACCTCCCTCGGCTTTTATTACCGCTAATCTTTAGAAGCAGAAAATTAGAGGTCATTCAGGTCTTTATGTCTAAGACATTCCTGCAGACTAACTAATTGGTGTGTGTCATCTGGTTTGAATAGATGAAACTGGGTATTTGAATGATTCTGCACAAGGGAAGCGTATGTAATGCAAACAGAAGTGGCCCTAGCATAGAACCGTGTGGAACTCCATAATTAACCTTAGTGTGTTTATATGAACAAAATCAAGTCTATTAGATAGATATGATTCAAACCACTGCACTGCAGTACCTTTAATACCTACAGCATCCTCTCTGTAATAATAATCTCTGTAATAATAATCGAACACTGAACTGAGGTCCAGTAGGACAAGTCAGTTTTAGGTAAATTTCCTTCCTATGTGTTTAGGCTTATTACAAAGTGCAGATGCACCCGGTTGATGTGTCGTTAGTTCTGCATGTATTTCGTCAGAAACTGAATTATCGGGTGATCTAAAAAGAGATGGAAAGCTTTCGGAATCCAGTCCAATTATTTGGTTTCATTAATGAAAGAATCATGGAACAGCACAGACTATTCAAATTATAATCAGTGGAATTTCATTTTAAGAGTAACAAATCTACAAACTACAGTTTACACTGTACCTAAAATCTTGGTAGTCCACGTGTTGCTGCCTGTGTCTGCACGTATCAAAGGATTCGAATTTGGTTCTGAAAGGCAGTTTCACTGCATCAGTTGAGAACAAAAATCCTCTGAGAACATTTGCCATGTTCTTCTTTCACAATAGAAATGCAAATTTGTCTTCTTACTGACGTAACACTGGGCACCAGCTGAAGGAACTGACGGCCTGCTGAGTCACTGGAGGGACCGCAATGTGTGCAACGCTACTCTAAATTAGTGTCTCGAAAAGCCTTTTAATGCTCACTTTATGAAAAGAAAAATATGAAGTGGTGCTGGCAAAGATGTGAACTTCAAGGACATTTCACCACATAAGAAAAGACAAAGGACGGCGAATATGAAGACATTCTTTCTGTTGCAGACCTTGAGAGATATCCTAATGGCCACATTTGCTCAACAACAAGCAGAAAAAACACATGCTACAAGTAACACATTAGCACTAGTAAATGAACAACTGTATAAGACAAATAGCTGCTCGAGTGTTATATTAAAAGCAACAGCAATTGGTTGCACTGCTGCAGCATGAAACTAATTGCAGGCAGACTAGCAGGGCCTCTTTGCATATGTTGAAAGGCAGCTTTGCCTTTGCTTTATGGGACCATATAAAGTAAGCTAAGAGGCATGAATGCAATGATAGGTCTTTGTGGCTTCTGTGGTTAACAGTTAAGATAGCCCGATAGCTGTGATAGTTACAGACACAGTGTGTAGCTTGCAGAATACATTTCTGCAAAGTGATTAAACGTCCTTTATGTTTCCAGGGATAGACAGCCTCGGTCCTGAAAATACGACAACACGTCTACATACACAGACAGAGAGTGGCACATGTTCAGAGCGAGGCAGACACGCACACAGCAAACAAAGACAGATTTCTTCATATCAGATTCCAGATTGGGGGGAGTTTGCGACATACTTCCCATGAGTCTCTGCTTTCTCTAAACAGTCTAGACTCTATTCACCCCCCCAAATATCTACTGTATCAATCCATCTGTCCTCATCAGCTTATCTAATATTACTGGAAGTTATTACACCCATCACTTATCTATCACCATAACCCGGAGTGATGATATTTTTAATCAACAGCATACCTCAGCGTTAATGAAAGTCATTAGTTTGTGAGTCTGCAAAAGGAGGATAATTAAGTTGATTAATTATTATTAATATGTCGCAGATTTGGAACAAAAGGTGAGGTGCACTTGGCTGCAATTCATTATAACGTGAACTACCAGGAGGTACACCTGATTTATCTCACATGACAGCTGGGCAGACTTTTGTGAAACTGTAGCTCTCATGATAAAAAATCGTTTTCATCCCTTTTTTTTGTGCAGTCAGGCTTGTTACTTCGCTCAAGATCAAAGTGGGTGTCGTTTTGCGTAACATTGTACTCATGTCACGTGCTCTTCGGGTTTTATCAAGTTATTCTTAGAACAGCCGAGGTCTGAACTTTCTGTTCTGTCGTTAGCAGCAGGTTTTTTTTCCGTTCACATCAGTTCGACAGCAAAAATAAAACCTTACTTTGGGAGATCAGAAGGCCTTTCACAAGATAATGCCTTTATTCTTCCAACTTTCTTTATGTGAGATTCAGACAATGGTTTTTGTCTCGCCTCACTGGTACCAAGAGGACAAACCACACCTTCTGTGTACTGACCCCCCCATCCAACATCCAGCAGGACATTTTCTATGACATCATACTGCTTTCTGCTGCCAAGAATTTTTTCTTCCATTAATGCCCCTAACTTTAGAACCATTTGCCCCTCAATGGCAATATCTCCATCGATCACCAGGCTAATGCATCCGTATTCACAAGGAGTCACCACAGGAGGTAGTTTGAGTTAGCGGATTTTATTATTATTATTTATTTTTATTTTCTTTAAACTGGATGCCGTTCCTGATGCAGCCCACCGGTTGGTGAGCAATTGGTGGAAGTTGCTGGTTGTCACCATGTGAACTCAGTCACAAAGAGAGTGCTCCCTGTGATTGTTGTGATTCTAGTTGGTTGCTAGCAAATTTCTACAGTCTCCCACACTTCGCATTGAAGACTCCAACTTGTCTGCAAACGCTCGGCAACCACTTGCTGAGCCTTAACGCTGCAATCAGGAAGTTTCAAAAGTCGCAGCATTTACTCTAAAGGAAAACGTCTGTGTTTCCAGACTGTGTTGAACTCATGGTTTTGTTTCCACTCAGGCAAATGCAGCAATCTGCTAACGACCAAAACAACCTGAAAGAGTTTTCCGGTGTAACACCATATTCCTCCTTTCACCTAGGAACTGCTGCCGGATCAGGGAATACACATTTTTCCCTAGCAGTTGGCGGTTGCCATGGAGTCATGAATAAATTTCTAAGCCTGTGTGACAAGAGCCTTTCTTAAATAAACGTTCAGAAAAAGTCACTGTGTCTCAATTTCTCTACTCCTATTATTACACTTTGATTTAGTGGACTGTTTGCTTACACAGCATGAATATCATGGGGTTATCTCAAATAGAGAGTGGCGGAAATGGTGAAAGCAGCATTTAACTGTGACTGACTCACTAACCGCTGCTATTTGCCAGCATTTACAACTTGTTGAGCCTCTGACCACACATAGAGAGCTATTAACATCAAACAATGCTACAACACATGTAACATTAACAGCTGATAAAAATGTGTTTTAGCATAGTTTTAGCACTGCTACATCCACATCCACAGATGACACATTTCTCCTTGTGGTTTTACTTATTTTGACCTTTGATGCTTTAATTAATATTCTTGTTCTCTGTAACATTAGTTTAAACAACCAAGAAACCAAGGCAGTAGCACCCAAAATGCTAATGCTAGGCTCAATGTTAGCATCAAAGGGGAAGACTGGGAAACAGAAACCAGTAAATGACATTAGGTGGCTGTGTACATCTTTTCTATTTATTCCATGGTTTTGTCCTGGTTCTGCGATTCGTCCCACCATCGAAAACATGCTTGGGTAATTGTGCTGTTACTGTGCGCTTCATCAATGCAGTAGCTAACATGTGGAGATCTAAAATTGAGTTTGCCTGCAAGGGGAGATATCTTATCTTAGGGAAAGTAAGTAGAAGAAGGAAGTATCTTAGGAACAAATATGCTTAACTGCTTAAAGAGAGATCAGCACGAACATTACCTTTTATTGTATTTACATATTAAACATGCAGCTAGAACCAGCACTGATTAGCTTTGCTTAGCATAGCTCTCAGACGTAAGGGGAAACTGCCAGCCTGATTCAGGTCAAAATAAATAAACCAGCCCGATTATAAAGAAAGACAAAGAGTGTGCAATCACTTTGCAGTTGCTGACGCAGTACTGACACTTCTGGCAATGTTGTAGTACCAAGAGATAATTAGAAGGGATACATGTTAATTGCTGCACTGCAGCTAACACCTTAATGCACAAACTCTGTCCTCTTTCAAAGCTTGGACTTGTGACTAAAATCTCATTTGAATGTTCCCTCTAAGGCATTCCCAGACAAGTCAACAAACCTTCAAGAAGCTTCTTTTTATAGATATACCATACCCTCCATGCTCCATGAGGCTCCTCCTCAAGTTTCTTCTCATCATAGCAGCCTCATCACAAATAATAAATATACAGTGGGGCAAAAAAGTATTTAGTCAGCCACCAGAGACAGAATGTGAAAAAAAAAATCCATGAATCCACATGGTAGGATTTGTAAAGAATTTATTCGTAAATCAGGGTGGAAAATAAGTATTTGGTCAATAACAAAAATACAACTCAATACTTTGTAACATAACCTTTGTTGGCAATAACAGAGGTCAAACGTTTACTATAGGTCTTTACCAGGTTTGCACACACAGTAGCTGGTATTTTGGCCCATTCCTCCATGCAGATCTTCTCGAGAGCAGTGATGTTTTGGGGCTGTCGCCGAGCAACACAGACTTTCAACTCCCGCCACAGATTTTCTATGGGGTTGAGGTCTGGAGACTGGCTAGGCCACTCCAGGACTTTCAAATGCTTCTTACGGAGCCACTCCTTTGTTGCCCGGGCGGTGTGTTTTGGATCATTGTCATGTTGGAAGACCCAGCCTCGTTTCATCTTCAAAGTTCTCACTGATGGAAGGAGGTTTTGGCTCAAAATCTCACGATACATGGCCCCATTCATTCTGTCCTTAACACGGATCAGTCGTCCTGTCCCCTTGGCAGAAAAACAGCCCCATAGCATGATGTTTCCACCCCCATGCTTCACAGTAGGTATGGTGTTCTTGGGATGCAACTCAGTATTCTTCTTCCTCCAAACACGACGAGTTGAGTTTATACCAAAAAGTTCTACTTTGGTTTCATCTGACCACATGACATTCTCCCAATCCTCTGCTGTATCATCCATGTGCTCTCTGGCAAACTTCAGACGGGCCTGGACATGCACTGGCTTCAGCAGCGGAACACGTCTGGCACTGCGGGATTTGATTCCCTGCCGTTGTAGTGTGTTACTGATGGTGACCTTTGTTACTTTGGTCCCAGCTCTCTGCAGGTCATTCACCAGGTCCCCCCGTGTGGTTCTGGGATCTTTGCTCACCGTTCTCATGATCATTTTGACCCCACGGGATGAGATCTTGCGTGGAGCCCCAGATCGAGGGAGATTATCAGTGGTCTTGTATCTCTTCCATTTTCTGATGATTGCTCCCACAGTTGATTTTTTCACACCAAGCTGCTTGCCTATTGTAGATTCACTCTTCCCAGTCTGGTGCAGGTCTACAATACTTTTCCTGGTGTCCTTCGAAAGCTCTTTGGTCTTGGCCATGGCGGAGTTTGGAGTCTGACTGTTTGAGGCTGTGGACAGGTGTCTTTTATACAGATGATGAGTTCAAACAGGTGCCATTCATACAGGTAACGAGTGGGGGACAGAAAAGCGTCTTACAGAAGACGTTACAGGTCTGTGAGAGCCAGAGATTTTCCTTGTTTGAGGTGACCAAATACTTATTTTCCACCCTAATTTACGAATAAATTCTTTACAAATCCTACCATGTGGATTCATGGATTTTTTTTTCACATTCTGTCTCTCACAGTTGAAGTGTACCTCTGGTGCAAATTACTGACCTCTGTCATCATTTTAAGTGGGGGAACTTGCACAATCGGTGGCTGACTAAATACTTTTTTGCCCCACTGTATAATGTACGCTTATTTTGGTACAGGCTTCTCACAGGCAATCCTAATTTTGCCGCTAAGTTATAATGCACGGCCTGTTAGGAACTAATAAAGCACGCACACAGTAGCACCACCGCATCGCCCCTTGCTGTGATCTGGGTTGTGTCCATGTGATTTCAAGTGATGCAACATGATCCAGTCGAACGTTCCTTTGGCAGTCGAGCAGCACACAGCTCAGCACCCTGAAGGCAAAGACGTGCACCTGCCGTCCCCGGTGACTGATCTCAGAAACAGACCCCGAAACGTCACTCAAAACCACCCGACAAGACCCAGACTCGCAGCGTAATAAGAGACGGGATTATGTTTAACTGGGCTGGATTCCTCGTCAAATTTCAAATGCTTTTAGAAGACTGTAAAAAAATATTACTGTGACACTTGTGGGTTTCTATATATATATTAACGGTATATATTTAGGATAACGAGAGAGGGAGGAAAGAAAAACCTGATGGATGATTGGAGACCCACATTAAGGGAGTGCAGATTATAAATATATTATATATGAAACAACTTCAAACGTGATGATGATAAAAACGCTTTGATTGGTGGGATTCTCTCTCTATTATTGTGGAGTCTTTACCTTGAGCACCTTGAGGCGACAGTAGATTTGGTGCTATATAAATAGTTGCATTGAATCCTGGTAAATTTTCACCCTCCTGTGACAATTATTTATGACTCTCCTCTCTTAAAGTGAACTTTCAGAGCAGCCCAAGCCTTTTTTTTTTTTGTTTAACATCCTGGTTGATATCTATGTGGCGTGACACGTCAAGTAAACGCTGCCAATGCAAAGGGAACAGAGATATGTTGGCCTCTATACTTCCTTGTTTGCTCTCACTCCTCTATCACCCCGTGCTGACAGTACATTTAAGGTGGTAACTTATGTATTAAAAACTAGATATTAAGTGAGGCAGACATTGAGATTGTGGTCAAAATGAGCAAAAAGAGCTCAATCTGTACTCAAATACAGGCGAAGACTGTGTATGACCTGTGTGTGTGTGTGTGTGTGTTTGTGTGCGCATGTTTTATTACTTGTGTGGTGATATGACGTGCGGTCAGTGTTGTCTCTGTGGATTCATTTCCATCTTCCATAGCGACAGTGATTGTGGTTAAGTTACAGAAGAATTTTAAAGGTGAAACAGGTTCATGTGTCAGCGCTGCCAGGCAACCGACAACTGTGTGAAAAGATCGCCTTCATACTTTCAGAATCAATGTAATGACATTTTCATCATGCTAGGGAAGCGAAACAAAGCTTTACTATGTAATGGAAATATTTAGCTTTTTCAAATGTGGGCAACTGAAATGCAAAAGTCTTGAGCCACCCCTTCATTTCTTTCTATTTTGCTCGGGGAATGGGAAATAGGAGGGACAGCAGTTTACTGAAACATGTGCATGGAAATGAGGCAAAGACAGAGTTTGTACAAACTAACGAGCTTGAAAGTCAGTTTTCGGTTTGCCCTCTTTTATTTCTTTCTCGTCGTTTCTTTAGTCTTCGGGAATAGTTCTCCAGGCTTGTCACGGCCTTGCCTTGCTAAGCATTAATTTCTTTCTCCAAATGATGTGAAGATCATATTTACTCAACGTGGAAACGTGCTTAAGGTTTGAGCGATGTTGATATACGAACAGCCAACAGAGCTTGAATAGAGGATTATGTGTGTAAAATAAATGGGCTCAACACAGATGCCACTTGGGTTTTCTCATGTTTTCTATCAAATATACAGACACAGGAAAACATGACCACAAAGCCACTTGCGTCACTGTCACATACGTCATCGCCTCTGTGGAAACATGACTTCATTTGAACTTGACTTCCACCTTAAGATTCTCTTGAAATCTTTGGCATGAAAAACAAATATCATGCTCGTGGTCATGACATGATCAATGTCACCTTACTGGGATAAAGGTAGCGGGAAAGAGGGAAAGGAGGAAGTGCCACAGAGGGTGTAGGGTGTCAGCCAGGTGGCAAAGGGGCAAGAGTGTGATTAGGTCTTGATTGCCAAAGGCCAGATGTGAGCTGACCCCACACGTCAGTCTGCCTCTTAACTGTGTACCTCCTTTCAGCTCATCACTGCTAGAAAGAGCCTGACTGTAAATCAAACTGCTGGTAGAATGCGACCAGTCGTCCCACATACCACAACAGGGGATCGAATGGCTAACTGTAGCCCACAAACCCCTAAACCAAACTTTCACATCATAAATACAGTTGTATTAATTACCATTTATTACATTAAGAGCTCTCTTTCTCTTACCAGGCTTCAGTTTATCATAAATATTTCAGAAAAACTAACAACAAGATCCAAAAGACATGCAGAATTTCATTACTATTACATAGTTACTATTTCACATCTGAATTTTAGATTACATTTTAAAGGTTTTGTGGGATCACTGAGGTACACATGGGGTTGCCGTCCTTCTCAGGAAATAACTAACATGGAGTTACCATGATCCAGCTGAACGTCATTCACCTTTTAAGTGCTCATGATGTTGACTCACTGAGAGACACACAGGTAAAAATTCCACCTTAAACGTTACAGATTCTTTCGTCCTGTTGCGCAGTCACTTATATAAATGTATATTAAACTTCCGCTGTGGAAGCAGTGGATGCATAACCTACGAAACAAGTCGCAACTTAACATTGTGCGTCATTAATAGCGCTACATCCGTGCCTACTAAGCCTATATAAGCCTGAGAGCAGCCTATGATCCTGCCCTGTGTTTTTGTGTAGGCTGAGGTTAAAGGCTCGGCCCTGTCGGCCCCACTCACTGCAGAGCAATCTGCCGGACCACACCAAACTTTGAAAAACACAAACACTGTGTCTCACTTCCTTCTTTGGGTGCACATTTATTTAGCACACGGCAGTCCCTGGACTCTTTATTAGGTACACCTGCTCACTTTTATATCTAATCAGCCAGTTTCCTGCAACTCGGTGCATTTAGGCATGTAGACATGGGGAAGACGACCTGACAGCGTGTTGTCTGCCAACTGGAAGATCAGTGAATTGATCCCAGACTCCACATACCCAAGTATCCTTGGGCAAGGTACTGAACGCCAAGTTGTCCCCCAATGCTTCCATCAAAGTGGGAGTGTGTGTGTAAATGCTGGAAAGCTCCGAGGCATAGATAAAAGTGATTTCTGAATGTGTGAGTGAGACCTGTAGTAGGAAAACACTTGGAGTGCTCAACTGAATAGAAAAGCGTTACATAAGGCCACGTCCACGCTAATACATTTTCGTTTGAAAGCACACACCGTCCACACTGAGACGGCGTTTTTGGTCAAGGAAAATGGAGCTTTTTGAAAATGCTCTCCAAAGTGGATACATTTGAAAACGTCGTTTTCGCAGCACAGTGTGGACTGCGTGAACAGAGACTTTTTAAAACAATGCATTTTAGTCATGTGATGCAGTCATGTGACCAATTAAACTAAGATGAAAGAGGGCATTATACAGAAGTTGTTTTGTTTCCTCTCAATTTTGACAGCCCTATTAAGGATTAATACCAGTTTGTACTTGCTCCACATAGCTTTTCTTCAAATTCCTTAATTCTCACTCGCTTTTGCAACTTTGTACTTTTGTGTTACCCGTAGCAACAACTCCACCTCATTGTTAGTCCATTTAAAAAACTCGGATTAGTGTAGATGTAGCCTAAGATTCAGTCCATGTAGCCACAGTTGTTTGTGTGAATGCACTCGTGCTCTCAGAATAAGAATTGCAATGAGTACTGTATATTCTCGTTTATCTGCACTACTGCACTGTTTTATCTTTGTAAAGCACCAACTAACTTGGTTCTGCAGTGGTCTGATTGGTCAGATTTGTTGATTTAGATCCTCGCTCGATTTGAAAAAAATCAATGCTCTTTGTATGAAAAATATTTTTGACGTATAAAATATTTTACACATCCAGTGTGTCTGTGGTCATAAAGGTCAGAACGTGATGTGAGCCGGATTTTGATGAGGCCGAAAAAAGACAAATCCCTTTTTTCAGTCAGTCTCCTGCTCGTCTTTCATAGAGCCAACGGATGGGCAGCCACTAATTTGATAAAATAAATCTGCCCAGCTTTGAAACCCGGCTCCATTTGTCTCAGGAGACCAGAGGAGAGGTTCGAAAATATTAGGTAACAAATAAACAGCCAAAAACAACATGAAAGAAACGATCAGCCACTGCCTTTACTGAGCCAAAAGGTGATACTAAGCATGGGGGACATTCAGTATCGCACTCGTATACTGTACACGCAGGCGTCGGTAATCCACACACAGACGGACACACAGCTCCTCCGTGTGGGCTGAGGTCCAGTTCCGACACTCCAGCCCTCGGAGGTCTTTAGACGGGATTCACACAGCATCCGGCCCTTTACTGAGGCGCCACCACAGGGCTGTGGGGTATAAACGGTTTCTCACACCAGCACTTCTCAGGCAGTTAAAAACGTCTCTGCCAGCAAACACACATGCACACACACACACATGCACACACGCACAGAAAATGTGACTGCAGTCCCAAGTGGTTGCTTTTGAATGTAAGGAGGTGGCTGATTACCAAGAGACCCACAGGGCACACCAGGTCAGCGTGATCTCAGATGTCAGCCATACCCTCCAGCACACACACACACCATCCATGCATAAACACACACTACCGTACCGGTGATACTTTCACCTCTTCAACTATCCGGAGCATCAGCTCATTTACTCAGAAGTAAAACTTTTCCAAACGACTTTCTGGAGCTCTAAACGCTTTTAGTTTAACCTCAAAAAGAGTCAGCGCACGCTCTCGATAAAACTATAAATATGAACAGTTTCAACATTTAATGATAAATTACATCACAAGTCGTATGAAACTGTAAGTAAAGAGTCGTGTGCGTCTTTGATGATGTGTCTGTATGTTAGGAATGCTGACTTGGCCGTCTCCTCCGATGACTTATTGCCTTTGACTGATCCAATGCCACAAGCTTTTATTCACTCTTAGCTTTGTAAACTAAACATTTACTCAGATTTGCCAGCTTTCAGCAATCAGTTGGAGCAAGTTGCATTTATAAAAAAAATAGGTCAACTTTAACCATTTGGGTGGCCTGTTAAACAACAGGGTGTGTTTCAGAGGGCAAAATACACTTTGTGAAATCTTCTTCACAGAAATGCAATTTAGGTATAATAATTATGTAACCGCAGCAGCTTATTGTACTATAAAATGTGTTTTCATTGTTATCAGCCTAGCTCCTGCCATATTACGTTTCTTTATAGTCAGAGAGGTCAAAAATTTTACAGCAAAGCAGTAATTAAATCAGAAAACTAGGAATGTAACAAAACTGGAGGGATTTATTTTATTACTTTAGTAAAGGAGATGTGCTGAGGACAAAATATATAAAAAGAAGATGGAGACTAGGCCTCGTGTAAATCAAATGTTTTCACCATGACTGTGTAGAACAGCTCACCTACACTTACGGGACACAGCGGATCATCTGGCTCCACCTCAGCCAAACCCTAACATCCTCCTCTGTTGCGACAACGCTCTGCATGTCCTCCTTCACTACATCCATGAATCTCCTCTGTGGTCTTCCTCTTCAACTTCTGCCTGGCAGCTCCATCTTTAACACCCTTTGTCCAATATATCCACTAGGGGTGCAACGATACTCGTATCGGTATTGAACCATTCGATACAGTGCTTTCGGTACGCATATGTATCGAACAATACAAAATGTTTTATTTATTTTATCAACTTTTCTTCTGACGATGCTGTCTGTGTTGAGCGCTCAGTGGATCTGCGTTCGACTACTCCGCCTAGGCTGCACTGTCGAGTGCAGATCCACTGAGTGCAGCACAAGCTACCAAGACAGAAGCTAAGCTCGTTGCAACATGGCAAATTGAACCTCCCCCACTCTCATTCAGATCTGGCGTTTGGAACTATTTTGGTTTTCATGTGACGTATGACCCTGATGGTAAGCGCGTCATGGACTAAAGTAAAACAGTATGTCGGATGTGCCATGCAATGCTCAATTGGTGGGAACTAGTGTGTTAGCGCAGTTAGCTCGTTAACATGTTGACGCCGTCCAGCCCCACTCACGGGGCGATCCGCGGTAACTCGTTAACGGAAATTTGCCGTGTTGTGGCGTTGTCATTTTAACGAGATTAACGCTGACAGCACTAGTGGGAACACAACGAATATGACTGCACATTTACGCCGACATCATCCTAGTGCAAAGACAAGTGGAAGCCGACAAAAACAACAAGCAGGCATGCTACAAACTTTACCGAGTCATTTAGACAGCCGTTAGCACAGGATTCTCCTTATGGGGACCTGATATGTTTAATATGCTGCTGAGAATATAGCCCAGAAGAAGCGTATAGTATAGCTTTTATTTTGGAAAGAGACATTTCTCTGTAATAAACTCTCTTTTCCAAAGATGAGTGATTCCTCAATCAGATAGATTTATTTTTATTACTTTGTTGTTTCAGCAACATTAAATTTAAAAACTGTACTTTTGAGTTAAAATATATATTTATAATTTTAATAAATGACAAATTAAAAAGGCATGAACATTTTTTTTTGTATCAAAAAAATATCGAACCGTGACACCAAAGTATCGAACCGAACCGTGAATTTTGTGTATCGTTGCACCCCTATTATCCACTATCCCACCACTGCGCACGTGTAAACAATCTCAGCCTCACATCTCCAACATCCTCAGCCTGAGCTGTCCCTTTAAACCTTCCCCTTCACTCCTGCTGCTTACCCTCTGTCACCAATCACCCCTGACACTCATCTCCACCTGCTGCACAGTTTCTGAATTCTCATCTCCACCTGTCTAGTGAACTGTCCGCTGCTTTGGATGGGTTACCCCAGGTATTATAATTCATCCACCTTCACTACCTCCACCCTTGCAGCTTCACGTAATCATCCTTATCCCTCTGTAGTTAGAACAGATCAGCTGTGTTAAAAGATCCGGTCGAGTCCACTGCCCTCTCTCCGCGTCACCTCCAAACCTCCACAGGTATGTCATCTGGACCCGCCACCTTTCAACTCTTCACCCTCTTCATAGCTCACTTTCTGCTTACTCATCTTCTGAGATTCATCGTAACCGCCCGAATCTCAAAGGTGTACGCCCCGAGCTCACCTCCACGCTCTCGTTGACCTCTATCCCCCCGTCGTTGTCATCGTCCAGCTGTTTGTGGATGTGTCGCAACGCCTCCAAACTGAAGCGGTCGGCCTCGCCCATGCACGGCGGCATCACTATGAGGCAGGGGTCTGCGGAACAAAACAAAACAGAAAAATAGAGATGAGAAGGGAAAGGTTGAGATTAACAAAAGCAGTACTCTCGTCTGAGTATAAACAGGTGGAAGTTACACCTGCGAGCATTCGTAAAACCGGCTCTACTAAATGCTACCCAGGCTTTCAAGGAATTTCTGCTATGTTGTTCACTCGCTGCATACTTGGAACATGGAGGCAGCACATTGAGCAGAATGTAGGTTACAGTGCCAACAAAACAAAGAGCACACCGGGATGATATGTAGTAAAAAGAGCGAACAGAGACCGGGCGGTTATTTTTATATTCTCAGAGAGGAACAACGTTCTTATAGCGTTTAGATTTTATTTGCTGACTGTTTATGAAACAAAGAAGCTTAAGATGCCGCTGGATGGGTATGCGGTGATATGCTAATGCAGGGCTATGATAATAAAGTCTCTGACAGCGTGTTTACATAGTTTCACCTGCTCTCACAGCCCCGACCACACCCACGCTCCAGGCATTTATTAAAATCAGCTCCACTTTCGTGTTTGAAATGGACACGTGACGCGACTCGTGACGTGAAAGCGCACTACAGGAGACTCCTCCACGTGCTCACTAGTGTTTGTTTAATTAAAGACTTCGATAGCTCAATTATTACAAACGCTGAGGTGACGATGATGTCTGTGTTTTTGTCACAGCAGCGCAGGCGAATCGGCGGTCCTGCCGGACTCTGTCGCGTGCTGTTATCATTCCTGCAGCGTCCCCAGACATTCCCCCTCTCTCTCTTGTTTTTATTCAGCCCTGTCCCGTCCCAAAGGGCGAAATGAGCCCATTACTTCCAGCCTTCCTAGCGATGGACAGTGTCAGCTGGCTAAGAGCCAAACTGTCTCAATGGAGCCACAAAACCACACACAGAGGCAGATGTGTACAACCACAGAAAAAAAAAAAGACAAATGCATGCATCACAAGTGCAAAGACATCCCTCTGTAAACCACAAAGACAGAGCATTTTTTAAAACACTTAGATTGTAAAAAAAAAACAACTGAATCCGAGTCATCCCAAGGCCTAACAAATAATGATGCTCCCTGCTGTTTATAGAGCTGCACAGCACTGAAGGCCAACAATACAACAGCGAGACAGACACACACCCAAACACATGCATCAGGTTTTTAAGTGTTCTTGGCAACAGGCGGCGTTTCCGAGTGCGTGTACACGACCGCCACCGTGACGGCTTCACAGAATGCAAACAAGAGGCGGTAAGAAATCCCATTATACGGCTAATAACAGCTCTTCCCTGAGAGCCAATGGACACGCCGCTTTTGAATGCACAGCTGGGCAACTCGGACAACCGCACACCTCGAAAGTGATTCGTTTTCAATGTTTAATTGCTCCGTGCATTTACCCGACGACCAAAAAAGGAAAACGCATGCACAAACTGTAGCAATGTTCTCAAGGCGTGAAGCAAAAGTTCAACAGTCTTCTTTAATTTTAACGCGAGGACAAGAATCAGTCGACATGTGAAAGCGTGTCAGCCGTGTCAGCAAACATCTCGTCTCGTCACGCTGTCACGAGCTTCTCGTCATGGGTAGATGCACGTGTCTTTCTGCTAGGCGATGCGGGTTGCAGGTGTAGCTCGGCAGAAAGAAAAATAGTACCTGGTGAACGTGAAAACACCCGCGAGGTTTCTGAGTTTTATCTGATTGTTAACCAGGGCATGATTTCTTAAGAGGAATTGCTGCTGAGCTTTTCAAACGTACTTCTTGCGTTTTGAGTGCCACAGGAGCCAACTGGTTCCACTATATCCGAGAGAAGCTGGGAAACGCGAACTAAATCAGTGTACAGCAAATGGTTAAAAAGCACAAAGTGCAAAGAGTGTTTGACACAGACAGCTTGACAAAGTCTGGAAACTCAGTCGGGGATCATGAGTATCATGACAAGGTTTTCAGCTTTCTTAGTTAACCCTTCAGGCTGTGTGCTCATACAAAAGAGGGTGTTGGTGTTTGATGCATCATTTGACTCTTGTTCTGCACAAAATGAACGGACTGAGTCCCGCTTACATCAGAGGAATGGCTCACAGAGAGTTATGGGAATATCAAAAAATGCTAACAGCAAAAAGACGAGAGAAATGCCGGAGAGGAAAATGCTGTCAGTTCACGAGTTAATATATTTATTTCACCACTAAATGAAGCTCAACAAGTAAATTTAGAGCTCACACTGCAGGAGACGCGGAAGTTAATTCACTTTTTGCCAAGTTAATGCTGGAACATTGCAAAACATGCAAACTGATCAGACTGCAAATCAGGACTGAGCACAAGTACGTTCCCTCACTGGCCATTAGGTACTCCTCTTCAGCTGCTCCCTAACGCAAGTATTTAATCAGCCAATCATGTGGCAGCAGCTCATCTAGACATGTAGGAATCGTCAAGACGACCAAACCAAGCATCAGAATGACGGAGGGTACAGGATCAGAAGACCACGCCAGAGGCTTCAGTTCGCATGGTCTCAACTTCTGCTGGGCCATTCAGGTGGTAGGGTCAGAATATGGAGTGAACAACGTGAAAGCATGGATTCAACTTGCCTGATATCAGCAGTTCAGGCTGGTCTTGGAGGTGTGAGGGATATTTCGTGGCACACTTTGGGCCCTCTGCTGTGAACTGAGTATCATTTAAACACATTTGCCTGCCTGAGTGTTGCTGCTGACCATGTCCATCTTCTGATGGCTGCTTCCAGCAGGATAACACGCCATGCCACAAAGCTCAGCTCGTCGCAAACTGGTTTGTTGAACGTGACAAAGTACCTGTACTCTGTACTCAAATGGCCTCCACAGTCACCATATCTCTATCAACTAGAACACCTTAGGGAACGAGGTGGAACGAATAATTCGAATCACGGATGTGAAACCGACAAATCTGCAGCAGCTGTGTGACGCTGTCACATCAAACACCAAACATGTGAATATGGAGCAAAATCTCACAGGGATGTTTCCAGCACCTTTTTGAATCTGTGCCATAAAGAATTAAAGCAGCTCTGGAGGCATAAAGGGCCCAATCCTGCACCAGAAACGTGTACCTAACAAAGCGTCTAGCGAGCGCATTCATGTGCTTTCTGCAGAATTTCATCCAAAATGTTTTCTCTCAGCTGAAAAGAAATTGTGGTGCGCTTGGATCGCGTTCACAGAAACAGAAAAATGCAGCTTCTGACTAATTACATAACCTGCCCTGGAGCAGGCTGCGTTCAGCACAGGTTCCCATCGCAGGCAAGCCGGGTTAAAAGAAAGCCACCTTTGAGACAATAACTCACTAACACATTCATGCTGCTTCATACACACTTGCGAGACCAGAGGAAAGGCGTGTATGTTTGTGTGAACTCGCCCCATTAGATCTGCAGCTTCCACTTTTTTAAAGCACCCTGATGAGCATGTACAGCTCGCAGGCAGCCATGTGATATTTTCTGTGGGTTTTTGATGTCAGATCTGTTTACTAAAGCCAGACTTGACACGTTAGTTATAGAACTGCCACTTGGCAATCTACAGAAGAAGCAAAGAGAGGCATTTGATTGGACGCATGCCCGGGGCTAAGTTTGGATGAGAGGACACTGGGTAGGGATGAACGTGTCGAGCGAAGGAACCAGCACTGGCAGAGGGCTGCGAGTGGCCTCACGATTGGCAGAAGGGAGCGATACGCCGCCAGAGGTTAGATAACACGGTGATCATTTGTTCTTGTGCAAACAGATACAGCGGACTGGTTTGAGGGAGTGAAACCACAGAGGCTTTAAAGTCTCCACCTCTCAACACGATACAGTGACAGAGCTGGGCTAACTTGAACTGAACTTTTGTTTTGACTGATGTGCTCCAAATAGAAAAATCACTTTCTTTCTGACAACACGGTGTGCACCAATCAGGAACAGACCTTTACTAGGATTCCCCTAAAGGCTGTGTGCTGTTGGGGGAAAAAAACAGGAACAAAGAGAACCACAAAACACTCCAAACCACTTCCGTCCCCATAACGAAGACAGTAGATGAAGAAGCGTATCTGTCAGTGACAGGAAGTAATATCAGTGCGAACGAGGCTGCTTTAGATAAGCCTCATTTGGGCAGCGTCTGTGCGCCTGTGCTCGGTCAAAAGCCATCTGATGCTCGAGAACAAGTTACATAATGCATTTGCTTAGCTTGCCAGAAAAGTTTACATAGTCTGCTGTTTGCATAGCATGCACATCTAGTTTGCTGTTTGGTTATTTAAAGGAACCCAAAAAGACTTGACTTTTTTATGCAGAGAAAGAAGCAAAACAAGAGCCGCGGTTTAGCCGGAATTCTTTCTTTTACAGGAATGTCGGAACTGACAGCAGCACCCTTTCACTGTCTGTGATGTTGGTTTTCATTCCTCTATAAGTACTACTGGCCTAATTCTGTCCCCTGCATAAAGGAAAAGATGCTTCCAAGATAAAACAAAAGAAGAAATTTTAAAAAGCTGTCATTCACACGCAGGATTTAAGCTGTCCCACCTGCTGAGACATCCAGAAATGTGACAGCGCAGGCCTTTTCTCCCCCATTTCTGAGTACGTTTGAGGATAGTTGTTAGCACTACAATGAGAAACCATGTGACGGGAAGTGGTCGTCGGTGACCCCCCCTGAGCGTTCCAGGGGGACGCTTGCTAAAAAAAAATACTCAAATTAAAAACAGCCGGGACAAGCGGTCCCGAAAGATGACAAAATTGGAAAGCTCTGGGTTATTTTTAACCTATCAGGCTCCCGGCTGTCAGGATGTAAACGCTCAACAATGGCAGAGGTCTCCCTTGCTCAAACACACACAGATGAGCAGGAAAGCGGCTGTACAGTAATTTGCTTTGCTATAACTCACAAAATGTGTGCAAGCTGTCACCGTGGGGGTGGGTGGGTACTTCAAAAGAACTTGATAGCTAAAGCATTTATCTGTCAGCTGCTCGCTTTAAAGTCATTTCCAGCACCTTTTTTTTCCTGCTCTATATGCGTGACATTAACAGGGTGTTGTTTCATGTTGACAAAAAAACATGTGAAGTCAGTGAGAAGCAGACAGAGAGGAGTGTGTGTTTGTGATGTTCGATGTGTTTGCCGTGGGAGCTGTGGGGTGAGGGGGGAACTTCCTTCAATTCGATCCCTGTGACATTTGGCCTTTTGTGTTTAAACGCTCGAATCGATGCGCCAGACCTCATCCCGCTGAATTCTGGGTGTGTGGTCTGTTCAAATGTTAGACAAACATGTCTCCTACAGAAAAAATAAAAACAGCTTTACTCGCTGATCTTTAAGCCCCTGTAATCTTTTCATGTGCTAATATGAGAGCTTTGACAAGCCTTTCTGTTCTCCTATGCTTTTATTCACCTGAGATCAATGCCCAGGCAGGAGTTTGTTCTCTATCAATGCACACGATCCATCAAGATAGCTACTTTTATAACCTACTGAGCATTGTGTAAATAGCAAATCTTAACAAAAGCTGTTTTCGCCTGATGCTTTTGGACTAAATCGGAGTGAAAGGGGTCCAGGCGTGGTCTGAAATCATCCTCACTGCAGAAAACTTCATGTGTAAGATGTTTTCCCCATACTGGAAACCCAGGTGGAGTCTATAGGAGGCAGGACTCGCGGCCTGTACAGAATCTATTCTTAAAACTGGCTCAATCAGACATAAAGTCTGAAAAACGTCTGTTCAACGCCCGATCTGTCCAATTCAGACCACCTTGCATCCTCACATGCAGTTCCAAATAATGCCTCAGCTATAACGGCTTTAAGTATTACTCATCTGTCCCATTGACCTCTATGATATGAGTCACAGCGCTGCACCACTTGATTTGAGTCAATCCCACATACATCTTTGTGCAGCTGTCATAGTGTGTTTGATTCCACAGCTTAAAATAGTCGCCCACAAATCCACTGTTTAAGCAGCGTTTGCCAAAAAAAATGAAGCGCCTGGCTGTCTTAAGATATTACTTAGCTCTAAACACACACATTTGTTTTCACTGAAGATGTGGATCTGGCAGAGAGCTGCAGATTTCTTGACAAATAAATAAGGACGAGAGGCTGATGTAAAGAAGGGGAGCTAATAGAGAGCGTCTGCTTATACACGGACCAGACTGCATATCACAACATGGCCCTTTAAGCCCTTGAGGATTACACTTAAAACATGTGAAATACATAACAATCAATATTTAGTTCGTATACTTCTGATCTCTGCAGACAGGCTTTAGTTCAGTTACACAGGAAGAGTACCAGCGGTGCGTCACGTCAGCACCTCGTAGCCCAGAGTGAGAAGCCAAGATTCAGTGTAAGAGTATCTGGGAGCTGGTTGGGTGTGTGCAGAGGCAGTGGGGAATTAAGATAGCAGGACGTGATGGGCCTGACATTTGACTCTGGGGAGCCAAAGGGGGGCTGAAGCGGCCTCTTCTTTCCCACAAACTGCTTGAGATTTCTCGGCGTCCTCAGCCACGTCCTGCGCTCACACGCTGACGTCTCCCTTTCTCTCTGGAGTGCAGACACACACCTCGGCCAACGCTTATTCAAGCAGACAGCGATGTGTCTGAATGGCGCAATCAAGTAACGGGGAAGGAGGCTTGAGAGCAAACATGGCGCATGCTAAAGCAGACGAGAGCGAGCTCACTCGTGCGCCTCTTCGCGTCGAAGCCTCCTGTCATTTCAGATACTCAGATGACAAAGGCTGAGGAGACGCTAATAAACCTGACTGAGACACATTTAGTTAAAAATGTTTGCTTAAACTGCGCCAACACTTTGCATAGCATGCAACTACTAGAGGTGAATGATAAGTCATAGAATATGACTCCCTAAACAACTACAGCAGATACTTCTGTGATAATAACCTGGCAAAATCGGACTTCGCATAAACCTGCATCCGCTTTATACCCGAGTGAGCCACCCTGCCCTCCAGTCACGTGACGCATGTGCTGTGTCAAGCACAGCTGAGAGAGAGCACTAGTCCAGCTCCCTGCTTACCTTATTGTGAACATGAGAATCACGCAGTAACTAACAATATGAGCATCTCAGGACGCACTGCCCACAATATCTGTAACATGACACAGCAATCATCTATGACACATCACCGTATCTGTGTAACAGGAGATTAAAGAGCATTAACATACGAGAACAGCATTAATGATGTATTTATTCACGTCAGTGAGTCTTTATCGTTGTTCAGTTTCATTACTTCCAAGTCATACCTCAGCTCTCAGGCTGCACATCATCCCCCTGTGAATTTCTTCTGTGCTGTGACTTAGTTAACTTTTCTTCCCTTTCGGTTAATTTAGCTGATAAGAGTCATAGAAAGAGCCTGATTCGGTGGCCTATATGCCAATTTATCAGTACGTATAACGGCCGATACGTAAAGATTAAGGTAAAGAAGAGACAGGAGAAACACCCTGCAACCATGTTATGATTGTTGATGTTGCATAGTTTGTCCACCAGGGGACAACTTCCCAGTTGGCCAAAAACAAAGAAAAAAAAAAGTAAAAACACCTAGCTGATTCGAGAAGAGTCCAGCAGAGCGTGAACGAGTACTCCTTATGGTGGCAATGAAACATTCATATTGTGATATCAATCATATTAAATAGCTACACTAAAAAGCTGTTTATGGTTAATGTGTCTGAAAAAGGAAAGGATTTCGGCCAATATATCGGGAATAGCTTTCTTTTTTTGGTGTTAAAAGTCTTACATCAGTTGGGCTATAAATGATATAACTGTCACTGCTGCAGGCAGCAGTCGTGTGGGGTTAAAGGGAAAAGGACCCAATCGCAGGCACTGACGACGCAATGACTGAGCTTTATTTACATGAGGTGATAATTCAGACAGAGCAGAGATGGGACAGACGGAAACTAAGAACAAACCTAAACTGGGACAATCTAACCAACAAATATGAAAGCAGAACTCACAGGAAACCATACAGGGTGGAACACATGGAGGTAACACAGACGGCCCAGTAACAAGCAGAAGAAAACACGGGGCTTATATGCACACAGGAGCAATCGGGGAATGGGAGACAGGTGGGAGAAATCAGAGCTGACGAGACAAAGCGAAACAGAAACCAAACCTAAGAACAAGGAAATCCTAACAACAATTAACCTGAAACATAAGATAATAATCAAAACCAAAACCACTGAGTCCACAGGCTCAGGACCAAGACAATAACAGTGGTTGTGATGAGTGAAATAGCTCCATGTTTTAATAATGATAGTTGCCATCAGTGTATTTTTAATATAGCGCAAAAGGAAGCGGCACGATATAATGATTGATTTGGTCCCACCTGTACTACACGCTGCACTAAATTAAGTGCAAATTTCTTTACTTGGATGCCCAAAATTGCAGTTTGCCGTTTCATTTTAAAGCACCTTTAACTATTTACTAACAATCCCAAAGAAGAAAGAAAATTTAAGAAGAACATTTAAAGATACGCGATGATGCAAAAGTTACGATCAATTTCCAAATACAGAAACTGTTCAATAAATGTGAACTTAACCTCAATAAAGTGCAAACACTTTTACAAAGAAAGGCAAGTAAGGCGAGTAGGACACTAAAAAACAGAGGGGGTAATTGCAACATGTGTGTAGGGCTTCCAGAATACAAACAACACTTGGTGGGAAACACTGAGTGTAAACATAATGTTTGTTTGTCTGCAAGATATCTCCACTGTGCTACTGAGTCAATAAATTCAGATGTAGATAACACTTACTGGAGCTTCTGTAGATAAGCTAGCAGAATATCAGGATGGGGCAACTGGTGGAGTTTGGATTTCAAATGTTTTTTTACAAATATATATTTCTGTTAATTTGACCCAAAAAGATCCCAGATAGTTCTCCAGTCTATGAAATAAAATCCTCTCATAATTTTGATTTCCAGGAGAAAGCCAGCTTGCTCGTGGACACTTCAGCATAGCGGGCCCGCGGTCTTGCTTAACCGGTTTCTTTCTGCGCTCATATTTCGCTACATGTACATGACCCCGTTGCTCCAGCATTAACAACACCAGTTACAAAACGAGCTCAGGTGACCTCCTGCTTGGGTGTCGCTCGGCTCTCCGGCCATTCTGTGAAGTGCATGCATGCACCTTCCTCCGCACGGAAACCTGCCACGGCCATTTCAGCTGACCCGCTGGCAACACATCAAACTCTTATCAGCGTTCACACGTTTACAATGCATGCCTTAACCGTGTGCATGATAAATGACATGTTAAGAATACCCTTATAAGTTGCTCTATTTTATTAATGTCTTGTGCAGCCGTGAACTTCTGCAGACAGCCTTTGCTTGCTTGCAAGGGGCGCCTCCTTATGTCTGACCCCGCCCTGCGAACCCTTTTATTACCATTTTTTTTGTGCACAGGTAAACACACCTATTAGAAGCTCAAAATGTATAAAAGCAAGGAGCAATGTGATGTCAGTGTGTACCAGGCATGTCCCCTGTATCCACTGCCCATATGGCAGTGTCATAAGTCAAGCTGACGGGTCAGTATTAAAGGCAAGTAAATAAAGCTTCTAGAGAGTCTACCATTTCAGCTCATCAGCAGCCATTAATAAGACACAAATATCATTAGCTGCCTACAAATGCCACCCACTAGTCCAGATAGAGGAAGAGAGGTGGTTAGTTAAGAGGAAGAAACGAGATACAGAAAGTATTCGTGTGTTACTCTCGCTTTGCACAAGCTGTTAAAATGAACGCATCGCAGACATGCACTTAAAAACCTACCTCTCTTACTCAACAAGCACTTTAAAATTGAGATTTGGCCAGCAGAAGGGGAACGAACCGGATAAACAATAAACTAGATACAATAATTAAACAAGACTTTCTCTCTACTACTTTTTTTTTCCCCTGGAAGAAGCAATAATTTAAGAAATATTTATTTCTCAGGCTCTGAGGCTTTTGTTATGTTTGAGCTGATGTTTTGTTGACAGGTGTGCTTTCACATTCCTGTGGGTGCCTTGGGCATGGCAGACAAACACAAAGTAAAGTGCCACACATGACTGTATAATTAACTCATTTCCAGGTAGGGAGTGACAAGTGAATGACAGGCTTTTTTTTAAAGGATGACTCAGATTGTTCACGAACCGCTTACACAAAAAAGGAGTTACGCATGTAGCCTCGACGAATTCTTGGAAAACCTCACACTAAGCTCCACGCTGTCCCGGCTAAAGGCGTTTAACATGTCTGAACTGCAGCTCCGTCCACCCGCACGAAGCAGTGGAAACAAAAGATGGTGCAGGTGGAGGTGGATAAGCATGGGCGCAGTGAAGCAATGCAGCGAGTGCAAAACTCCAACATGCACATCTGCAGTCTGACTGAGCAGACTGTACATAAAAGATGGACACAGAGATTGCGACATCACCTACTGGTTTGTGGAGCTCCATTCTTAAGACGCCAGCTGAGAGTTTAGGTCGTCGCCATCATGGTTCAAACATCAGAAAAAGGTGAATTTGAGTTAAAAAAAAACAAAACCACAAGACAGCCGTGAAGCAAACCGTACTTCATTGTCTGTTTCACTCTAAATGAGATAATTTGCCAAATTAATATAATGTTGTATTTAACAAGTGTTAAAACATTTAGGAACATAAGCTCATCAGGAAAGTGTTTCCTGTGCTCACAAATCGAGCGACCAGTACCAGTGTTATTGTTATAGACGTCTATGCAATCAGGCTTGGCCACTAGATATAATGCAGATTTTACTTTTTAGACTCAGACTCACATCCACCTCTTAAATAAAGTCTATTTTTTGGTTTTGGTACAATGTTTTCTTTTCTTTTGTCACTAGCAGTGCTGTGCAGCATTGTTTGCCTACCGAGAGCCAGTTTTGTTTGAAAGTAACACAGAAGAAAACTACAGTACCGTCCACAAGTCATTTATTTATATTTTGCTTGGAAAATGGGAAATGAGTTATTGAAGCATGTGCAGACATACATGGAAATATATATATGGCAATTCTAATTAGCTTGAAAATCAATATTTGGGTTGATCACAGCCTAAAGGTCATCAAACCTGTTGTCACTGACTTTTCGTCCAGTTCTTGTGAAGTTTGGCCTACCTCAGTCTTTTCTCCTGTTTCCTTTTCTTAATGAGCTTCTTGACAGCCACACTTCCACTGAGACAATTTCTGAGGAAGCTTCAATGAACAGTAAATGGATCAAGTGACGGGCCAGATGCATCTTTCAGGTCCTGTGTCAGGGCTTTGCTGGATGTTTTTTCCTGTTTCTTAAGGACATGACTTACAGATATGTTTCATCTGCTGTGAGTAATGTTTTAAACACAAAACTTCTTCTATTCCTCAAGACCATTTAAAAAACAATTACAAGAAAGTAGGGCTGCTCGATTATGGCAAAAATGATAATCACGATTATTTTCACTGAAATTGAGATCTCGATTATTTGACGATATTTATTTAACCCTTTAAGACCTACTATAGATCCAAGTCCGCCAGAGCTTATATTATTTTTTTACATGCTGCAGTGCCATTTGTGGGAGCATTTCAAGTTGCTATACAACTGTTATAGCCCATATTTTAATAATATGTATGCATTAAGTCCATAGTAACTACATTAATTGCAAAAAAGTGCAATAAACTACAAAAAAAAATTGAAAATCGTTTTTGCTTTTTTTTTTTTGCATATATTTCTACTTGGAGAAATTTAAGAGGTTTATCCCTCAAAACTTTAAATACAAAAAAGTTGCAAAAATTAGTTTCCCACCACAGGAAATTTATTTTGAGTATCTTCATAGTTTTATTTTGGAGATACAGCAATTTTTATATACACTGCAGGAAAAACGAAAAAACAATCCTATGATGCAAATTTGCAAAGAAAACAGCGGGTGCATCAAAATAAACTATTTCCAGCAGTGCAACTCGAGTTCTAAGCATCTCAGAAACTATTCAGAAAAGTCAAACATGACCAGTATAGGCTTTTGAGGCCTACAAGTAAAAAACTACATTTCCGCGAAAATGACGTCACTTCCGGTTTCGGGGAGGAAATGGCCGACATGTGATAGTTCGCGCTGACGTCTGTTTCACTGTGGGAAGTGTTACGAACAGCTGATCGGATCGGCAAAGCGTGTTTCTGGAATATTATATTTTTGTTGCTGCAAGCGCTTTTTATGCAATTTTTGCAAAGCTATATGTGGAAGGAAACCGTGACCGAGGACAAGCTGATGGCATCAGATGTAAGTACAACTCCTCTGGTTTCATATGCAAAACAAATTATTGCGCTAGCTTACACGGTTCAGGTTCTACAGGGATTTAAAAATAGTTACACAAAACGGAGCGTGCTGCTCTGACCGGCTTTAAAGGGTTAACAATAACAATGTATTGAATAATGACTTTAAAATATAATATAAAATAGTGTACAACACCACTGAAGTTTGTTTGTTTTTTTTTTTTTAACCTCTCTTTTCAGTCACTTTCTCCTCTCCAAATAACTTCTGCTTAGCTTTCCGAGCTTCCCTCGGGTCCTCTTAATCAGCGGTCTCCAACCTTTTTTGCGCCACGGACCGGTTTATGCCCGACAATATTTTCACGGACCGGCCTTTAAGGTGTCGCGGATAAATGAGGGAGGGGCTAATAATCGGCTCAGTCATTTTTAATGATCGTTGAAAGCCCAGATCATAATCGTGATTAAAATTCGATTAATTGAGCAGCCCTACAAGAAAGTCTGGTAAAATATAAAGAAACGAGGAATGGCTCAAGACTTTTGCACAACACTGTACACTCTGCAACTTCAGTTTTGCAAAAAGACTTTCACCTTTCTATCTTTGATTCAATAAGATGGTTGAGGAGACCTTTTGTCTTTGACCTTCTGAACCCAGTCATTTCCATTTATGTTTGGGATGGACCCACATGAGCCACCTTAATGGGCTTCAGTAATCCTCTGCTTAGGTCACAGCTCAAAAAAAGAGGGCAGATAAAGGAGGGAAGAAAACTAGAGGAAAACTTCCAGAAAAGGAGACGCTACTTGCGCCCCGGAGTTCGTGGAATGTTTGAATAACAGCCTCAAACACGAGACGTGTGATACATGCAGCCGGCCTGAAGAAGAAAAGAAAAAGGGAGAGACGGAAAAGACAAAAGGCCGAGCGCTGCCCTAATTAGCCGGCCCGGCTTCAGACACGCTCCTCTGGATATAACGTTGACTCGAATGAAGCATAGAATGTGTGCATAAGGTGACCAATCACAACGATCCAAGTCGTGCACACCAGCGTGCAAAAGATGCATCCCGCATAATCCCAGTTGGGATTAAGTGTTCCTGGGTCTGTGACATGGCCTAAGGGATGGAAAACTGGGGGTTAAGACTTTCCCAGTGGAGTTTTGAGAAGCACTTTATTTAGGTATGGTACACCATGTTCTCTGGCCTCATCACAGAAAGAAAATTAATGTAACAAAATAACACCAAGAAAGAGCTAGATCTGCACAAGTAAACAGCAGCAGAATCTGATGATCAAAGCTGAGCAATCAACTGAGGAATTTAGATACAGAGCTCACAAAGAGTCAGAGAGAAAATCTAGAGACCCGATTTTAAGTCACACCAGAATAAAATCAGATATAATCAGACCTAAAAAAATCCTCTGATCTGACCTAATCGCCTTCTTAATTTAAAAAAAACCCCATACATCCATTTTTTACAGCTGATCCAACTTTAATGTGGGCTGAAGTCCTTCCCCGCAGGGCAACTCCACATCCACACCTGCGACCAATTCAGAATCACCAATTAACCAATTAACAAGGATGACTTACGACTGCCGCAGGAAATTGGAGTGTCCAAAGGAAGCCCACGCCATCCCAGGGAGAACCAGAACCTTGCTCCACCAAAACCTTCTTCATGTTGCTTCTTGTGGAAATTCGAGCCATTCTCAGGTGTGTGTACACAAGTGAGTAAAATGTTTCACTACTAACAAGTAAATTAGTGGTTTTATTCAAACATGATGTACTCAGCTCAAGCACCTGTTTGTAAAGATGAGCTCAATAAAGGTGTGGCATCAATGTAAGCACGTGAGTCTCACTCCAACCGGTCGCAGCAGATGGCCCCGCCCTCCCCGAGCCTGGTTCTGCTGGAGGTTTCTTCCTATTAAAAGGGAGTTTTTCCTTCCCACTGTCGCCAAAGTGCTTGCTCATAGGGGGTCATATGATTGTTGGGTTTTTCTCTGTATGTATTATTGTAGGGTCTACCTTACAATATAAAGCGCCTTGAGGCGACTGTTGTTGTGATTTGGCGCTATATAAATAAAATTGAATTGAATTGAATGTAACATACAGAAGTTTAACACTCGTCCTCATCTCGATGGAGCTCACATTCCTGCACTTAGCTTTGGCCATTGCACACGCTCAGATGAGACGGATTTTACGTGACTTTATTGCGAATGAAAGGAACACTGAAACATCCTGTTCAAAAGTTTTACAGCCATCTTAAATGCTGGTTTGTTTTGATAAGCTGCAGGGTTTGCACGCACGATGCAAAATGACACGCACGCTTTTAGTTTCACTCTGAAAAGCGGCAGATTAATGCTGTGGGGCTCTTCTGTCACCGCAGCAGCGCGGCCATGTCTCAGCTGGAAGATTTGTATCTGACAGCAGACATCAGGTTTGGCTCTCGGCCAGCATCCTGTGTATGTCCTCTGCCTTCCTGTCTGACAGGACTCTGATCGTTTTCCTTTTATTTCTGTTCTTTTTTCTTCTCTTTCTTCAGCAGTTCTAAATACAGATGCAAGTTCGGACACCAAGAATAAGTGAGACACTGCAGACAGCAGCAAAGTTATTTAGCACACCTTCCCAGTTTGGATAAAGAGCCGGAGTTTTTGCATGTGGTGTAACACACAGACAAAACTAAAAGTATAGATTCAACATAGGATACTGGTCCAGTATCTTATTCACATAGCTGGACTTGGCGTATGTGAAAAATGAGTTTATCTATTTGATTTCTTTTCGTGTTATCTGACATTTACTGAGGAGGTACCGATTATCATATTCTGAGCTGATAAAATTTCTGAAGATTACTGACAGTTGTTGTTTTTACCCCACTTGTTCCAGGAAAGGAGTACTCCTTTCTCTGGAAGTGAGTTGAGCTCTCTCACCAATCTCTGAATAAGCAATCAAACTATAATCTAATCACTGGGTCAAAGACACAAGGACCTCAGACTCGACTGAACACATCAGATAAGCGCCAGCCACTGCCATCAAACCTGACGCTGTTGTACATGATGCATTTCTAACTTGCAGGAATATACTTCTAAACAGAGCCAGTCGTCACCTGATACTGGCCTATCACAGATATAAACTGTGTGCCTTGAGTTCTGTGGGGGAAAGGGTGATCTCAAGCAGAAAAGACATAACTTTCATGGTTTCTTCAGTTGGTTTGTCAAGTCGATTCCTCAGTTTCTATAACACATGTAGCAGAGCATTAGGGCCGGCAACAGAACAAATATGTTGGCCATCAGCAATTATAAGGCTAAAGGGCTACCTTGGAAAGCACACTAAGGAAGCTAGGCATGTGTTTTTCGTTACACCAGCATAACCACTTACTACTCCTCGCTCACGTGCCTCAGCTTGCCAGTTTCGTCTCACACAAACTGCACGCCTCTCAGAACAAAAGAGTGAGGCAACAGTCTCAGACCGAAAAATGCACTGACTAAAAACCTACACCCTAGCTAACCACTCACCCATTTGGTACTGTAGATACAGAAGAAGCCACCACATGTAAGTGATTTAGTTCTTACCAAGCTCTTTGATGTGCAATACGAACTGGTGCCATCGCAGACCACATCAAAGGAAATCCAAATAGGCTCCAAAGAAGTCACCTGTTAGTCCGGACATGCTGCCGTTTGTAAGGCCAAGACAGATTAGCATCCAGCTTAGCACGGCCCAACCAAGAAATGAAGGGTAAAAACATAGTTCAACTGCTTGCTTGAACTCTATACTTTTGATTATTCGAGTTGTGGGAGAAACTTGATTTCGATCTTACATAATAAAGGTGCATAATAAAACAATGCTGATAAGAGCAGTGAGAGTGGAGGAAAAATCCAAAACAAGCTAAAAGATGCTAAAATACTTCAAAGACCAAAAGGGTGCAGCAGAGGTGCTTGACCGTGCTTCCTATTTTACAATCCATCCATGCAACACGCAGTAAGACAGAGGGCCTACACAGCACGAGGCACCAGTAGATGATGTTATGGCTGATTAGGGTAATAGTGGAGAAAACAGGAAGCAAGAGATGGCAGAAATAAAAGCTGAAAGGAGCTCAAGCAGGCACCCGTATGATTTCCAGATTTGCATCTAAGTCTGCCCGTTACGCTTGGTTTCTAACTGTGAATCATTTTTTGCTATGAGCACAGGTCAGAGCACGAATGTCGGTGGAGGCAGACTTGCGAGGGGGCAGCATACCAAAGAAATCCACACCGCTCTTTGCCCCCTCGCGCCGAGGCCACCACCACATTACATGCCCTCCACCGAGGGAAAGTCCCTGAAATCAGAGGGGAGTGCTTCTGACGTCCAATATCTAACTTTAAATACTTCTTAAATTTATATATATAGATGCATTTACCCTGATTTATTTTTTTATTGGGAACTCTGCTGCTAACGCATGAAAGCTCCAACTTCTTCAGGTCTAAACAGGAAGTATCTGTGTGTAACTTCCACAAGTAACTTTTCACCGAAATCATGTAAATTTTGCATGCAAAACTTGTAATGGTGAGAAAACTGCATCCGTGAAGGTCACAGCATTGACCTCTTCCTGTATTAAGGCGACAAGTATTATCACAGCACAGTCCCATAATAGAACGAGGCTCTCAGCCTTTTATTCTCGAAAGCATGGAGGTGAAACTGCCTTTCATGTTGTTTCACGAGGATTTTTAAGGTAAAGTCAATCAGACCAAGCGAACGTTTGGCTTTGAGGTTAAAACAGATGCTTTTTAGAGTTCGCTGTAAAGCCTCTAACCATTTCACTACAGTCTAAATCTCACTACACGACAACAGCAGGAGAAAACAGAGGAAGTGAGATATAAAAGGGGAAACAAGAAATTTGTTTTCCTACACGGTGCCTATGCACATCAGTGTTTGCGCTTTTTTTTCTTTGCTTGTTGGCTTGTAGTGATGCCTGTTGCATCTGTCACACAGGGGTCACCCAGCCAAGAGCTCATGTAATGCCAGCTAGAGGATCAACACCTTGAAGTGTGGTGCTGGGGGACAACAATAGCCCCCTGTGAGATGGGAGAGGGCACAGTTCTGCTACTGTAGGCCACTCGCAACAGGAAACACTGTACAGCTGAGTACAGTGACCTACATCTTCCACCAAGGCGCTTTCTGCACAAGTGAATCAGCTTACAGTCAGCCAGTGTTGTCTGCTTATGAATGAATTATCTGGAACGTACTGGTGTGTGCATTAGCGAGTCGAGACTGTGAAACAAAGGTTTGTTTCAGCCTCATCTCTAAGTTAGAGGACACTGAAATGAAAAAGCAGAGATTATTCAGAGAAGGTCATTAATATGCAATACGAGGAATTTTAACAACGACTTAGACACAGAAATCTAAGAAAAAACAATAGTTGGTAGTAAAATTGACAGGAAATAGCAGCCTAACAATGCCCTGATTACAGTGAATCAGGTCATTGATTGTTTCTACACTCAAGTCCAGTCTGTTCTCCACCATGGCTGCTGACAGCGGGCACGCTAGAGCAAATCGTCCAGCTCAGACTTCTAGTGACAGCCACAATAATAAAAAGGATCGCCCTAAAGCCACAGCCACAACAGGAAGCATGGTGGCTAAAATTTTAAATGCACTCGAGGGGTCTGTTTGTTTGGTGAAAGGCCTCATTAGGTTGGATCACCACCCTAAAGCCCCCAACTGAGACGGGCAGCAGTTGCCCACTTTTGAGAAAAGCCAAAGGGCCAACTTGTGTCAGAGCAGTGCTGCGACTGTTTCACACCAAATACACGCTGTAAACACAACACAGATGGAAAAATACCACGCTGTGAGCAACAATAATACACTTAAAAAATGTTTTAATAAGATGTTAAAGTGATCCAGGGCGATCGTGGCTCAAGAGTTGGGAGTTCGCCTTGTAATCGGAAGGTTGCCGGTTTGTTCCCCGGCTTGGACAGTCTCGGTCGTTGTGTCCTTGGGCAAGACACTTCACCCGCTGCCTACTGGTGGTGGTCAGAGGGCGCCGATGGCGCCAGTGTCCGGCAGCCTCGCCTCTGTCAGTGCGCCCCAGGGTGGCTGTGGCTATAATGTAGCTTGCCATCACCAGTGTGTGAATGTGTGTGTGAATGGGTGGATGACTGGATGTGTAAAGCGCTTTGGGGTCCTTGGGGACTAGTAAAGCGCTGTACAAACACAGGCCATTTACCATGATAAGTATTTCAGCGATATCTGAAAACAGTATTTGCATATTTGGACTTTTATGCTAGCGACATGCCATACATGGGGCTGTTGTTAGAATACCTGCTTACTGCCTCGCTGGAGTAAACAAGCGCCTTCCCTCCAAAAGCGGTATATCTCGTCAACACTGATGATCCAGTTAAAGAGGTGCAAATTGGCCTTGTCGTTGGTACAAAGCTAAGTTAGTCATGCCTAATTGGTAAACACATTGTGCTCTGCAGAGCCCGCCTAGTTGTTAACTTTCTCTGGTTTTGTGTGTGCCAACATGGCATCAAAACTAAGAGCTGAAAACGTCACACTTGATCACGTTGAGGTTTGTTGGTGACGTCCATTCCCTGTGGTATTTTTTTCTTATGTCTTTTTTTTCAAAAAGATGTATTTTTTTCAAAATGTCTTGATGAATGCTCAATCATCCAGGTACGTAAATCTCCTGAAGTTGATTCTGTTCGTCCAGATGAACAGAATCACTCATCCAGTCTGAAGACTGAAGAAGTCACTTGGATGAGTGACAAAACGTTTCTCCCACTGAAAACACTACGTCCAGATGAACAGAATCAACTTTTGGAGATGTGTGGAAAAGCTCCAAATTTGAGTCTAGTGAGATCTACTGCTGATTTTAATTTTTCTTTTTATTTCAAAGATTTCATTGATCTCACCCTCAGCCACATGTCTTCTTCTAAGATGGTTCAAAACTATCCTTCGAGGTTTTAATCATGTGTTTCAGAGTTAACCCAGTTTTATTAGCCTGATGAATCTCGTTTGGTGTTTTCATTTGCTTGATGCCAGCCAATAAATTGACCCTTCTGAAATGGAGTAACACATTTTACACAACCATGTATCTTCCGATGCGGTTGTTTAAGACATGACAAGTTACTCACTGCATCAGTTAGGCTTAAATAACCTGCTGCCTGCTGAAACAAACTAACTGAAGTAAATATCCAATGTAAGGGTCTTAATTAGCTTAGTTAAATCCAGCTGGTGACTTGTAGGAAATTTAGAGTGAGCAACTTTTACATTACACACAGTCATTTGATCCATTTCCATCATACAAGTTTTGATTAGTGCAGTATGGAAATGTGAAGTGTTCAAAGGATCATTTTGGTGGAAATCTATCAGTGCACTATGTGGGCTGGTAACAGTATTACTTCTTTTTTTGGCCCAGAGAAACCCTCCAGAACAGTCTGTTCTTGTCAAAAAATGGAAATGGCTTTGCGTGTTGAGCTGTACTCCACAGAGGAACATTATGACTTATTTCACATTCACGCTGATATTTTGTCATCAGCCCCCTGAACAACCCCCAAATTCGACCGTCTTTCCTCGAGTGTGCGTGTTAGTCTGATAGAGCAGGGGCCAGCCGGCAGCGGTGGAAGCAGTATAAAATGCAAACTGTCATGCTTGGCGCAGCACTTGAGCCAGCACTGGCAAGATAGGCAAATGCCGAACCTCCTTTCCAAGCAAATCTCTTTAACAATGCAGCCACTGAACTCTGAGATAACCAATGTCACCTCTGATTTAGCCATATAAGCAAACCTTCTCCAAACTTGTCCAAGCTTTGGGCGTGACAGAGATCTAATCACAATTGCTTCAATACATCCAAGTCCGTAATTAACCTCAATCTGTAGGTTGGAAAAAAAGTCTACACTAAATGGGCTTCCTGTATCAGATTCAGCTATCAGCGAGCAGCCACATTACTTCAACACTGGATGTTCCTTGCAGGCACAAGGGTTTTGTTTGTTGAAATGCCAACACGCTAAATACACAAAACTATTAAAACAAGGGTAGACCACATTCACAGTACCGCTCTACAGAGTGTGCTCGCAAACACCTCTTCCATTTTTACTGCATCTTCTGCTGACTTTCCAAAAATCTATACCCAGTTTGCTTCCAGTGATGATTTATGACTCCTATTGTTTAGACCTGGTGTGGATTTGGCCTGTGTTAGAAAAACATGCTGATTTTGGATAGATTTATAACACACTAGATTCTCCTCATAGCTGAAAAGGCCAACAATGAGGAAAAAGGTGTTGTTTTACAAACAAAGCACTGCAGGACATTGTACTTTTACTCTTTTTAAAGACAAATGCGTCACAAAAACCATTGTTCACTATGACCTTCAACTCAATTTGTGTGTCCCTGGTTATCTGCAACACCACTGTTGGTGATTACTAGTTCAGGCCTAGTTTCATCTCCTCTTTTTGTCTTTTGATACAAGTTCATTAGTAACTTTAAAATCACGTAATTATAAACTTCAACAATGATGCTGGCGCTCAATATGAAAACACCTGGTTCCTCGTACACAAATATGCTCACGAGCTATTAAATATACGCTCATGATAAACTGCACACTTAACCACCGTCACTGTCGAATCAATTTCTACTCTCTCAGTTCCTCTGGGTTTGTCTTTGGGAATCACAAATCTCCAAGGAACCCATCTCTGGCCAGTCAGAAGTTAAACCCGAACCTTTTGGACTACCTACCTCCACACTGGAACAGTTTAAAAATAGCAGACTTGTATCACCACTGCTGATAGAAAACACTAAAGGCTTTAGGCACAGGCTTTATATATGCCTCGACAAATATAAGTAGTAAAAACCTTTTATGTAATAACATGCTAGGACAATATGTACAGTGTAAGTGGTTATATATTTAACGAGTCACTTCCCTAAACAAACTTTTGGAGTGCCTTCATGCTAAACTACAGTTTTTCCATTTTGCATTTGTAACGATCAGGGTGACAACGGGTCAAGTGAATCTGGCCCCAGTCTCACGAGACTGCGTCGCTCGAGTGACTAGATGGCAAACAGCCGTCATGAGGGAAAACGAGTATTCTCAAAACAACCAGATTACTGCGGTCACTCACGTCTCCTTCTAGGCTCAAAATGGGAATCTGGTCACAGTCACACAGGCCTAGAGAGCACACGTTGACCATCTGACAAACATCACTAGGAGGAAAAAGTTTATTTCCCAACTGGCTTGTGAGTGGTTGCTGGCTGCAAACAGACTGCTGCAGTAGATCGCGTGCAAGATGCACTTTTTCGTTTTACGACCGCTCGGTTAATAGTTAGTGTTTTTAGACAACTAGGCATCTTCCATGGAAACTACAAATGTTACAATGTGTTAGCAAGCAAAGCTATCATAAGAATAAAATGTGATGCACCTTTGTTTTGCATCTAAGCATTTTAAATATTCATTAAAAGTACATTAAAAACAAGGACATTTGAGGGACTTGTTAAACATACAAATAGAAACCGAGATAGGTCATGCCTCAGGGAAAACAATCTACCAATTGTCAGCCTAGCAGTTTCATCCCAAGCATCTCCACATCCTAAGGTATTCTTGGAAAAGAGGCTGAAGCTAAAGTTATTTCCACTGGCAGGCAAGTAGTTTGCATAGTAGCTTTGCCACCGTTAGTGTGTGTAAATGGGTGAATGACAAATGCATTATTAATGGTTTTGAAGAACCAGTAAGGTGAAAGGGTGCAATAGCATATAGCATGTGCTTTCCCTCAGCTTATACTATCGAAAGGCCATCTTCATGGAAAGCTGACCTTTCAATGAAAAGCTGACCTTTCCACAGTACTGAGTGGGAAATGGTTAGCAGTGTGGTTTTGTTTCCTGTCACCACCGTCTCTATATTCATTAGTTTTCTTGTTCATGGGAAGAGAGAGCTGATCTCATCCCTTGGTTCGTATTTACACTGTCATGCTGTTGTGGAACAGGACCTCTGTGCTTTTGCCTTATTAATCAATATACTGTAAAACCCCTGGTTGATTTTTCAGGAGCAGCTTGACACTTGTAAACAGTCACAAATGCTTAATAGCTGTCTGGGGCAAGGTTTAATACCTTCAGGAGGTTTTACAGACATGCACGGATGCACCAGATGAAATAAAGATATAAATTAGTCTATTTGCCTTTATTTATGAGGCTTTTTGTGTGTCTTCAATTGAAGCGCCTAGCAGTGTTCTGTTAACATAGCACAGAGCTCATTTTGAGTTTGTGCAAATGTCCCTAATTGCAAAAAGTCAAAGACAAAGCCCAAAAGCTAACATTTGAAATTAAGCTTCATGCGATTAAAGAATTGTAATAACAATTCATGCTAACATTTGGCTCAGAGACAACTTTCCACTTTAAAATCTACCTGTGAGGGTATGTCAGAAGATGCAAGTGAGGAATATAACTAAACTAGGGTGGAGTTTAAGGCTACAAAGTGTAACAAAACATCAAATATTAGCTGTAAAATGATATGCTTAAGTTTTGGTATTTGGTAAAGGATTATCAGATATGTAGGGCAAGAATCCTAACCCCCATCTCTGAAATGGTACAATCCTGTAATTTCCCTGTAAATAGACCTTGTTTGGATTCTATGTATTAAGGTTTCTCGTGGGCCGTCACACATGGATAATGGTTGTTGAGTGGTTCCTGGGGGTTGCTACCTGTTGCTGGGGGACATCAACAAAGAGGGTGTTGCATCAAAAACCTCCTTGTGATTGCTTTGGTTGCTAGCAGACTTTTGCAATCACTCCCTTAGTTTACATGGAAGACTCCAGCTTGCCTGTAATGCTTGCTAACTTCTAATCAAGCGGTAGAAAAACTTGAAAATGAATATAAGTTGTGCCCCAGCGCTGCAGTCAACCTATTTCAAAAAGGTGCAACTTTTACTTCGAAGGCAGCCAGTCCATTTCCAACTTGTCACATAGTTTCACTATCGCTCAAGTAATAGCTAGCAAGCGTTTGCAGACGTGTCACCATCTTCCATCCTAGAATTTACAACCATCTGCTAAGGACTGCAGCAATCCCAAGGAGGTTTTCTCCAACCAGTCGAGAAATACATATTTTTCCCTAGCAACGCATGGTTGCCAGGGGTCACTAAATAGTTTCTAGGGCTGCACCACTAAGGCTTTAGAAGTCAATTTCATAATGACTGCAAGCAACCATGTACCAACTGGTTGGGAAGTACCCATTTTCATGTTAGAAGGTTATACCTGTATGACTGGGCCTTGTTCACTTGTCATCATGATTGCCACACTTTCAAAATTGTGGATAAGATAGCATCTCGTGGTTAATGGTCACATATCTACAAAACCTCAGTAGCCTTAGCTTCTCTGATCTGATTATTAGTTCATGACTTTTAGCTAACTTTAAGAAAATGTTACTGCTGGGTTAGTTAGCCAGTGTTATACCTTTTTATACTATTTTTACTACAAGCAGTTAAACAAACTGCTGAACAGTAGCATACCAAAATTATAGTTTACCATGTAGAGTTATAGTGGTGGACAAGTTAATGCCATGTAGTTAACAGTGACAGGACTGCATAACTTCAAGAGAGATATGACTGAGTTTATTTTTCAGTCAAATCTGTTGTTCATGCCTTTGGACGCTCACGTTACCAGACTAAGTTTAAGGAATAGTTGGACATTTGTGGAAATTCCTGTATATTTTTTGCCAAGAGTTAGGATTAAGGTTGATTCCTGTTTGTCAGCCTTTTGACTGTCAACTCATAGCTTAGGAAAGTGGGAATAAACAGTCTTTTCAAAGCGAATTCCCATAAAGAGCATTTTGATTTGAATTGTTTTGTGTTACCGGTAGGGTGCATAACTTGTTAGAGTTCTGATGACAAAGCTCATTTGAGCAGGCTTAAGAAGTCTGAAGATAGTCAAAGTGACAAAATATCGATTAACTTTGATTGCCCTGACCATATACATGCTCCAGAAGTTTCCCAGCAAATATACTTTTGTCAGATATTTTGTTTTGGTCTAGAATGACTTGGTTGATTGTTAATCAAACCATTAATACATGCCTGAGCTTGTTCACTTAACCAGATAAAGAAATATCTGCTTAAATTAGTCTTTTATCTGAATGCATGTGTGGGGGACTTTTTCTGCAGAAAATTAGGAGGAAACAGTTATCCCACTCTCATCTGTCAGCCAACCGCCTGTTAGCACATAGCTTCACATGAAGCCTACATAATGGAAACAAACTGAGTCAGTCCAACGGTGACATAATCCTGACATAATTATATCTTCCTTGATTAAATGTGTACAAAAGTGGACGGTAAAGGCTCCCAACTATTCCTGGACATTCCACCGACTGCCTGGCAACAGGTCCCACTCAAGAGAGTGAAAAAGGAGTCTTCTGAAAATGTTAAAATACTCCTTTAAATGCTCAGTTCAGTTAACAGAGACTTACCACAAACGGTCAAGGATCAGCACACAGCCATAAACAATTTATGCTGGGATGTCCCAATACATTAGCAAGGACACCACAATGAAAGTATCTATATGAACTTATCCAGGTATAATTCACCAGATGCCTTCAGTATAATACTGCACTCAGATCATTGTCACTTACTTAATTATTAGGTTCCAAGGGGTTCCCCACTACACAAAGAACAATAAAAGAAGTGATCCACCCCCTTAGTAATCCAACACTAACCACCACTAAATATCTTATACTGTAGCTTACTAATTTGCTCTTCAACATGAGCCTTCAGATTCAGTGAGGTCGGTTACATAACACTGAAATGTATATTTGCTCAAACAGCAAACACCTATATACATATATATTTACCTGTATGTCAAGTGCCTCCAGAAACAAACTGTTATGTCATTACACGGGTATGCAGTCAAACCAACCGGTGTATCGTTTTAAACTCGACTATAAAGGCCCTAAAACAAGGCCAGGTGCTGCTTATTAGCTTCAGCATCCCTTTCAGTCCTTGTGTCAAGGTAACTCTAACAAACAGAGAAGGAAATAGTACAAGGCTTTTTTATAATGCTGTCAGTTCAGGACAGCATGGTGTATAAAAAAGGGCCTGGTTCAAAATATTGCCTGGATGCAAATTGATGGAAATCCTGCTCTAATAAGGTTATGTCAACAGTACAGTTTAGCTGGGGAGGGTTTAGTCACCTGTGGCCTTCTGGAAATGATCAACCGGGCTCAAAACACACAGCATTATAGAGCTATGCTGTGCATTATAACACCATAAGGGCACCTGTCATGTCATCGCAGCAGCCTTGATGGCACGGATGTGAGTGCAGCCTGCATTCCTGTCATGTCACGCATTCATCAGCAATGAACAGAAAGGAGAGGAATTCAAAAAAGAGAAACAGAGAAAGAGACAGAGAGGTGACAGTCGACATAAGATGCATCACTTCCATTAGGCTGCTGCGCAGGGCATTCCTCGGCTTTCCCAAAGGGAGACAGAGGGAGGGGAGGGGTGAGTGTGGGGGGTAACACTGTACATGCGTAAATAAATGAGAGACACTTGTGTCCGACATGGACTGCGCTTACCTGTGGTGGCTACGTTTTGAGCATCAGACGAGCGGCTGGGTAGATCATTCGAGTAAGAGCACTCCAAGCCGAGTACCGCATAGATGACGAGTCCACGTAGCAATACATTCACTACCCTGTGGATGTAACTCATTGTGGAAATGAGGTGAAAATCTAGTAATCCGTGGGACTGACAGTGTAGATGGAGATTTAAATCACAGGTGGTGGTGGGGGGAATACCCCAGAAAAAAAAGGACAGACTGGTGAACACAGCCAACGATTAAAAAACCCCCAGTAAAAATAAAAATCTAGTCTTTTTTTAGAGCGGAAAATATGTGGTGTCACGACAAAAAAGGCACCTGAACTTCAAAAGATAACAACAATAATAATAATCCTGCAGTGGACTGACAGCTAAAAACAGGAGCCAGTCACTGACTGCCGGCACAAAACCTCACAGGAGCGTGGAAAAAGCCCACGAAATAATAGTTCATTGTTCGCCAAACTACCCTGAAAGAAGCCCTTCTTTAAAAAAGAAAAAAGAAAAAAAGAAATCACTTTAATAGCCTCTAATGGCTTTACTGGCTGTTTCAGAGGGGTGTCTGCTGGGAGGCAGGACAAATGACAACCCCATATCCAAATCTATGCATTCAAAAATATATATTTATGTATTTATATGTGTTAGCTACCAAACACGACCAGGTTGTGTATTAGAGGGAAGCACATGCAGCCTATGTGTAGGAATTCCCTATCCAAAACAAAACCAGACTCAAAAAATGGTAGCAGCCGAGGATATCCGGGAGCTACAGTTAATGCCAAGTGCTCTGTTAAATCCTTACGTGGAGCAGTGAGTTGGAAGAAAATAGTCTCTGTACTTCCACGTATAGTATACAAACACCGGGGACAGCCTCAGCATATTGAACTCGCAGTGTCTCGTAGGTCCGCCTCTTCACACGAAAGCAGCAAATCCCACTGCATCAAGTAAAAATATTAGATGTAAATATAAATATATATGCGCCTCTTCTTGCTCCGTTTCCTGTCCCTTAGACCTTTTCCGACCGGTATCTGTCGCACACGACATCCGCCTACTTTCCAAATGAAGTTTTTAAGTCAGCTTCTCATGGCTCGGCGCGATACTGTATCCCCCTCCAGTCATATCAGCTGCTCGCCGGCTGATGCAGACCAGTAGGAAGGGAAGCCGAGCGGGGCGGAAGTCGGTATGCAAAATGGTTTGACATCAGGAGCCGGGGGAGGAGGAGGGAGAGAGGAGGAGTGCCGGGAGAGGAAGCAACGACGGGGCGGAGGGGGGGTTAATTTGCCCCAACCACTGCCGCGTGCAGGTCACCACGGGAGGGATTTGTTTTTGTTTTTAGGGAAATTCAGCGAAGCTTGTCGAGCCAAGACGAGCACCGCCACCCGGTTGCACCACCCCGGTGTTACACGCAGAGGTACCCGCTCTTTACTCACTCCCTCGGGCAGTTTAATGGTGGTCACGGAGGAGCCCTCCAAAGAAACTTTGGGGTTTTTCTCGTCTCGGTGATGCCCGCCTCATTGTTCTCCAGGCACAGCCAAGTTTTCCTCCGTGCTGAGCGCTCTCATTGGTTGCGCTGTCCCAACATGGCAGAATCTGATTGGATGCCTCCCATGGCATCTTTTTTTGTCTCTTTTGAGGATGTTTAGCGCGGGAAACAAAGCGACGTTAAGGGATTATACTGGGTTTATTACGAGTAAACTCGGTGCTTTACTGAGAGGAAAGTGGCTGCTACTTCTGTTTCGGGCATTTCTACATTCATATCCACAAAAATGTACTGCAAAACTAAATATTGTAACAGAAGCATTTCATTTATTCATCTTTATTGACTGGAGACTAGGGTTGCCAACTCCCTGAAAAATAAATAAGGGACACCTCGTGGCCAGGGCCGGGCGACCCAGTTGTCTTCACCCTTCCCAGTGTGGTGAATTTTCTAGCTCTTTTTTTGTGTGTGAAATTATTTTTTTAACCATTTGACTTGAAGTTGATTTAAGTAGATGCATATTCTATTCTTTGTGATATGAACACATGTGAAACAAATGATCATTTAGCCATTTATTTTTAGCTCAAAATGACAACATTAACACAGTAAAACAGGTCTCCTTCTTAAACAGAAGCCTGTCATGCTTAACTTTTGAGAATATAAGTAAATCTTTCTTTAAAAGCACTCTGTCCTGCTTAACTTAAAATAATAGAAAGCAATAGAAAGAAAAATATTCTTGTAACAGTGCACATTTAGTGCATTTAGTACAATTGGCTTCAGTTGAGGTATTATTTCAGCTTTTCTAATGCTAATCAGCTGCTCCTGTTTGTAAACCCGCTTGTTCCCATGATTACGCATCATAACTCATCATCATTATTCATCTATGTATTACTTTTATGTATTAGTCATCAATTTGTTGTAATCATCTATCCTTGCAGTTGTTTATTACACAAAATAAATTATATTATCACACTTCTGGCCACATAGCGCTGATATTCACTGCACATGCCCATATTAACGTTTTCCAGCCAGGTGTTTTCCTTTTCCCATTCTTCCCTTTCTCTGAGGGGAACAAACATTGCTGCTCTAATGCTGGGCTCACACTGTGCGGTTTTTGGCCGATTTTTGAGTGATCGGACCGATTTTGGCCTTCATTGTGCGTCGTGTAGTATACGTGGGGTAACGAGAAGTGATTAACACCTCACGACCAGCTCCCGATCATCAATCGCTCGTGAGGGTGTCACCACAGGCGCTCACACTGCTCACGCGCAAACGTAAACGTTGGTGAAAAAGACGGCGCAGCACGGCTGTGCAGCGTGTGATCTGGACACAAGCGATGGAGGCACAACTTGTAGAACTTTGGAAAGCTCATCCGAGCCTTTTCGATGTGGCCTCACAAAATTATCACGACCACAACAACCGTGAAAATAGTTGGATTTACACTGCTGCTCAATCACAGCTGCCTGATCAATGATTTTCATTAGCAATTTAGCAAAGTTGATGGTGGTGTGCGTGTCTGTGTGAGTGAAAGACAGAGAGGGAGAGCGAGCGACAGATTTTCTGTTATAACCTTCATGTTATGGAGGCACAGTGTGAGTAGGGTTGCCAACCGTCCCTTAAAATACGGAATCGTCCTGTATTTCGAAACAAAAGTACACGTCCCGTATTGAGCTAATAAGGGACGCACTTTGTCCCGTAATACAGTGAGAATCAAAAGTAGTCTATAACTTTTAATGGAATTAACGCTTTGTTTGAAAACATAATTCCCAGCCCCTCTCCTGCTTTGTGACCAATGAGCTGACAGCACACTTATGACAATTCGAGTATGACAATTCAGATTACCGCTCATCTCATTGGTCGAGGAAAGGTCGCTTGCGGAGAAAATACCGGAAGACAACAGATGACCACAACAAGAAGCACGGCCAACAGGGGAACAAACGCCGACACTGCGGTGCACGTCTCGGACGACAGTACACCTAAAGCTGGGCAGACACTGTGCGATTTTTTCAGTCACGTTATTCAGCTCCTGCTCAAACTGCACGATTGACTCGCAGGGGTTAGAAGTTGGTAGGTCACGATGCAGGTCTCACACTATACCACCCGATGCTCTGATGCGACCTGAGTGCTCACACTGTGCCTCCATAACATGAAGGTTATAACAGAAAATCTGTCGCTCTCTCTCCCTCTCTGTCTTTCACTCACACAGACACGCACACCACCACCATCAACTTTGCTAAATTGCTAATGAAAAACATTGATCAGGCAGCTGTGATTGAGCAGCAGTGTAAATCCAACTATTTTCAGGTTGTTGTGGTCGTGATAATTTTGTGAGGCCACATCGAAAAGGCTCGGATGAGCTTTCCAAAGTTCTACAAGTTGTGCCTCCATCGCTTGTGTCCAGATCACACGCTGCACAGCCGTGCTGCTCCATCTTTTTCACCGACGTTTACGTTTGCGAGTGAGCAGTGTGAGCGGCTCACGAGCGATTGATGATCGGGAGCTGGTCGTGAGGTGTTAATCGCTTCTCGTTACCCCACGTATACTACACGATGCACGATGAAGATCACTCAAAAATCGTCTCAAAATGGGCCTAAAACCGCACAGTGTAAGCCCAGCATTAGAGCAGCAATGTTTGTTCGCTCAGAGAAAGGGAAGAATGGGGAAAAGGAAAACACCTGGCTGGAAAAAGTTAATATGGGCATGTGCAGTGAAAATCAGCGCTATGTGGCCAGAAGTGTGATAATATAACTTATTTTGTGTAATAAACAACTGCAAGGATAGATGATTACAACAAATAGATGACTAATACATAAAAGTAATACATAGATGAATAATGATGATGAGTTAAGATGTAATCATGGGAACAAGCGGGTTTACAAACAGGAGCAGCTGATTAGCATTAGAAAAGCTGAAATAATACCTCAGCTGAAGCCAATTGTACTAAATGCACTAAATGTGCACTGTTACAAGAATATTTTTCGTTCTATTGCTTTCTATTAATTTATATAATTTTAAGTTAAGCAGGACAGAGTTCTTTTAAAGAAAGATTTACTTATATTCTCAAAAGTTAAGCATGACAGGCTTCTGTTTAAGAAAGAGACCTGTTTTACTGTGTTAATGTTGTCATTTTGAGCTAAAAATAAATGGCTAAATGATCATTTGTTTCACATGTGTTCATATCACAAAGAATAGAATATGCATCTACTTAAATCAACTTCAAGTCAAATGGTTAAAAAAATAATTTCACACACAAAAAAAGAGCTAGAAAATTCACCACACTGGGAAGGGTGAAGACAACTGGGTCGCCCGGCCCTGGCCACGAGGTGTCCCTTATTTATTTTTCAGGGAGTTGGCAACCCTAAGTGTGAGCACTCAGGTCGCATCAGAGCATCGGGCCGTATAGTGTGAGACCTGCATCGTGACATACGAACTTCTAACCCCTGCGAGTCAATCGTGCAGTTTGAGCAGGAGCTGAATAACGTGACTGAAAAAAATCGCACAGTGTCTGCCCAGCTTTAGGTGTACTGTCATCCGAGACGTGCACCGCAGTGTCGGCGTTTGTTCCCCTGTTGGCCATGCTTCTTCTTGTGGTCATCTGTTGTCTTCCGGTATTTTCTCCGCAAGCGACCTTTCCTCGACCAATGAGATGAGCGGTAATCTGAATTGTCATACTCGAATTGTCATAAGTGTGCTGTCAGCGCATTGGTCACAAAGCAGGAGAGGGGCTGGGAATTATGTTTTCAAACAAAGTGTTAATTCCATAAACATTTATAGACTACTTTTGATTCTCACTGTATTACGGGACAAAGTGCGTCCCTTATTAGCTCAATACGGGACGTGTACTTTTGTTTCGAAATACGGGACGATTCCGTATTTTAAGGGACGGTTGGCAACCCTACTGGAGACACTCCATTGACCAACGTGAACCAACCATAAGTTGATTTAAATTGAGTTTGTATTTGCTTTTTAATGTACTTTTCCCACAGAGAGTATATGAAAGCACCCTGATAATCCCATGCAAGAGTTTAAGATGAACAAGTAAAGGTTCAATTTTAGAAAACGCACTGGTTATAAAGTATTTGGGTTTTTTTTTCTCATATTTGTCACATTTATATGATTCAGATCATCAAACATATTTTAATATCATACAAAGAAAAATACCTGATGATGATCCTATTTATTAAAGGAAAATTATCCAAACCTACCCAGCTTTGTGTGAAAAAGTAATTACCCTTAAACTTGGCAGTAAGAACTACAAGCTGACATGAAGCAACAAAGCAGGTCTAGACCATCACATTACCACCATGTTTAACTGTTAGGGTGTTATGTTCTTTTAATGAAATGCTGCGCTAGTTCTGTGCTAGATGTAACAGGACCCAGACTTTCTAAAAGTTTAACTTTTGTCTCATCAGTCCACAGAATATTTCCCCAAAAGTCTCTGAGATCATCAAGATGTTTTTTGGTAAATGTGAGATGAGCCTTTGTGGTCAGCAATGGTTTCCCCCTTGATTCTCTCCCATAGATGCCATTTTTGCCCAGTCTCTTTCTTATTGATGAATCATGAACTCTGAACTTAACTGAGGCAAGCGAGGCCTGCAGTTCTTTAGATGCCGTTCTGTGTTCTGGCTGGCCGGCCACTCCTGGGGAGTTTCAATCGTTTTTGGAGATGTATGGGTATAGATATGCTGAGAACAAAACCCCGTCTTATTCACGAATATTTTCACCCAAAAACCTGGCTGGTGAAAGCGAGCGCAACAAAAGCACTCATAAAAAACTTTATCTGTCGCAAAAGATGGATTGTAACAAAAGATTAGACCTTTATTATTCCATGTTATTTTTCCCAGTATACTATTTCCACATTTACTCAGAATGACATGTTTCTGCATATCATACGCTTTCATTGCTGGTTGATTTTACGCTCATTCCTCTTTTTGTTGTCAGAAAACTGTGACATGCATTTTACCTTCCATCAAGCTTATAAATAAGATTTTTATTGTATGGAATTGTAATCCAAGCGGTCTAGCACAGTGGAATGTAAGGCAGGCTGTTTTAGCGGCCATGGCCTAAAACTCTAACCCCATAAATGTTTAGTCATTTCATATCAGCAGTAACAAGAGCACAGAGCCAATTCATGCTGCTGTCCAAACACTTATTAAGCCCACTGTACTTGATACGGCTCTCAACAAGAAATCTTTCAGCGGCGGCCAGCCTCGGTGTTGACGGACACAACGCATGCCGCCCTGCAATGAAACACTTCAGCCACCAGGAGGAACTGCTGCGTGAGCGAGCTACAGCAGCAGGTGATGCTCGTCAAGAGTAACAGACTTGCAGGAGGCCAAAGGAGGTGTAACGGCTGATAAAAGAGTGAGCCGTGGGAGTCCTAGTAAACAGGTGGCAGATGCAGCGGAGAGCAGCAGACGAAAGAGAAGAACAGCATAATTCGATACGAGCCTGCGGAGGGAGGGAGAGGGGAGGAGAGTAGCCAGCGACCAAGGAGAAATGGAGCAGATGCCGCATGTAGGAGGAGGGAGAGCAACCGGGTCCCTCGGTGCTGCTTCCTGGTCACTTTCCCATTCTGCCCTCTCTGCAAATGACTTATGGTGAGAGTCCAGATTACAGTACGGCATGTCCAAATAACTGGTCCCAAAGAAGCAGGAACCCCACAGAGGTCGACATAATTCACGACTTTACAGGATCACAGAGGAAGAAACTCACCAAAATTAGATTTTATTTGAAAACTGGTGCAGAAAAACCACCAAAAACACGATCTTGACACTGACTGGCAGAGAATACTTTGACCCAAGTACAGACAAAAATGGATTTGACTGAATTTAAAAAAAAACTGCATAAATAATTGAATACATTCAGGAATTAAATACATTATTTAAAATTTAAATACAATAATAAAGCACAGACAATGGTGTAAATTAAATACTGGCACTGAAGGCGCTAAACGTCTCTTAAGGGTGCAGTGATTTGCATTTCCTTCCTTATACAATAAACCATGTACGTATGCAGCAGCTTCTAATTACTGTATATATGAGCAACAGCGTAATTCAGTTTGTGGCTTTCTTTCAATATGCTGGTGCAGACTGGGGGCGTCCCGGTCTCCTCGTTCATCTGTATCGGCATTATTTAATAGCGTCGTAACAAGCAGGAGCCACAGAGCGGAATAAATTGCATGCGCTAATTAACGTTTCATTAGCCAAGCTTGGAGACGTTACTGTTATTCTCTCTCGCAATACAATCGCTGCTTCGTGCAACACGTCTACTAATGAGCTGATCCAACCGCTGCTGCCTGCGAGTGTGTGCGTGTCTTCTTCCCTGCAGAGCATATGGCTTAAGGAGGCCAGCTTAGCCTTTTACTAGTTTGTAGTCTATGCTTATATACTGTACAGCATCTCATAACACGATATTTACAGTTTATGTGCTAAAGGTGGCTTCGACTTTCTCCTTGGGATGCGGTGCGAGATGCGGTGTGGAATTGAACCGTCTGTTTATCGGACCGTTAATCATGTCGGTGCGGGTGTGGCGTAGTAGCTAAGTGGCACTTTATCCCTCCCGGCGATGGTATGCGCGTAACACGGCCCGTGCTGCCGTGTCAGCGTTCCTCACATGGCCGTGGCAAACAGAAAGACCTGGATGAGCGGCATGACCTTCAGAGTTGAAAGGTCAGCGAGGACAGCCTGCAGTGAGTTTGTCAAAGAAAACACAAATAAGAATTCTGACCTCATTCCCCATCTCACCTGTGTGAAGCACACCCTCTCCCCCGCCCCACTTCTCAACAGACAAAAAAATGCAACCATACAGGTCCGACACGCATAATAATGACGACGCAGGATCCTTGGGAACTGACAATCCTTGCTTAAGAGTACACCGTTCCCCACCCTGTCCTTTTGAGAGTCAGTGAGAGATTAAATTTAGGGAGCATATCATGTTTAGAGAGAAGGTTTACCATTTCAATGCAGGCCCCAAGGTTCTAAATATATAATATAAGGAGCAGTGTGTTATGATATCTTGTCTCTACTGGGGCAGGTGGTAAATGAGCAAGCAAATAGTGCCGGTCTCATGCATCATATTATAGTTTAACCCCAGCCTCACCCCTTGGAGGGAGGGTGGATGGAGGGAGGGGAGTCACTGTATGGTCTGCTCCTGGTTTCGGGAGCGGACGGAGCGTACAGTACAAACATGCTAAAGACCTGCATTTAGTGTAACACGAGCGACAGTGCAGGAGTCACCGCAGGCTGCACTAATTCAAAGCTGTGATGATGATTCTGCAGCTGATCTTTTGTTACAAGACCTCCAGCAATAATTGAAATTAATGACAAAATCTCCTTTTAAGTGCTGCTGGGATTTGGATGAAGAAGTTGGTGTGCTGTGCACAGGGCGGGGTAAGAGGGTTCTTAAGTGTCGGGGTTTTTACAGACATCTGCATTCAGATGACTGGGTTACTGGTACTGAATGATCATCAGAGGCTATTTACAGCCTTCCAGGAGTATGTGAGGAGGACAGGGAGAGGGACTGAAGTCAAAAGTTTCAAATGCACACACACAAGTACAAGTCAAATATAACAGACACATGTACCTCGGCTGAAGCCAGCGACGTCACTTCCATCAGGTTCTCGGCTCGGAAGGCAAACACAGCAGCTGCTAGAACTGGAATAGAAGGATGGGAGTTGGATAGGAAGAGCTAATCAGACTCAAGCATGGAGGGCATTACAATTAAAAAAAAAAAAAAAAAGACGAGACAAGCATGTTACTGTTGTTTACCTGCAACTACCTCCAGTGAATCATATCCAAGGATTCGATCCCAAAGAAGAAGCAGCTGATCGGTGGAAAGGTAGCCAGAAAAGGCCCGTACCATCCACTTAAAGGCTAGACGCAACCTAGAGACAAAAACATCTGTTTGTAAACTGATTTTATGGCTACAGTTGTGCAAATGTGTCATATTAGCAAGCAACTCGGGGTAAAATACCAGCATCTTGTACTATACTAATCGTAAGTGATTTTTAAAGGATCCCTGAATCAGTACTAAGACTGTAGTTCCAGTAATTCAACACTAGATGGGAGCAGCTGATAACTATAAGTCTTTATACCATACGAATAGGCAAACATCGAATGTTGATGGCCTAAACAGGAACAGACAAGAATACTAGACCAAAAAAAAACAACAACCAAAAAACCGGTGGCCGCCAGAGCTACCACTCAGCCTCCTGGCAGTACAATCTGTAAATGGCACAAATCTCATGGGAGTACAAGCTCTAGAAGACAATTACCAGGTCTCTGTAGAGGTTAATGAGGTGCATATGAGCCTTAGTGACTTTATTTACTATATCAATTCAAAGGAAAATGTCTACGTAAGAACCAGGAATAATAAATACTAAAATCATAATAAATAAAAACCACTAAAAACACTGTCACTTTTTGTAATGGTAAGAATTATAGGTTTTTTTGTTATATTGCCATGGAAATAACACTGAAACCCAAGTGCCTGGAGTGACTAATCAGAATAGTTATTACATATACTGTTAAAACCCCTTTCCAACTTCCCCACACCAGTATACATCATATCCTGTCAATCTGTTGGAAATACCCAGGAGTCTTTATGACTCCACCCCTTTGGCCTAGTAGGCTTTTACCTCCTCACCACCAGGCTGAGAACAAAGACTCTTTACATTAAGAAGACTGTTTAACCTTATATGTAATTACCATGAGGTCTAAATAGATATTTCATCACTCACATGTATGGTTGTGTTACACCAGAGCCATGTGTTAACGTTTCAGTAGCACTGTGATTTGGTTTCGTCCTTAATTGCAACTGTTTGTCCTTATCTGAATGTATAGAGAAAATCATCCATCCACCCATTCACCCTCCATTTGTTAAATCTACTAAACCAACATTGTCATAATAAACCTTAAAAAGCTTTTTAGATCCTGTGTTTAAATTTGCACGGATTAGATATTCTGTGGGCCAGCACAGCCAAATCTCAGACTCCTTTTTTCCATCCTAAAGTGCTGGGTTGTTTGTAAATGAAACCCTTTTTTGAAGCCATTTTTGCTGGGTGGTCATAAAATGAAAAGACGCATTACTAGTATTTTAGCTGCATACCTTAACCAATGCAAGATTTTCATTCAACTTGACCTCTGACCTTGATCTCAAGATCAATGTCATAGACATTTGAACTTACCTGAGATTTTTAGTAGATCCACTTCATTTGAAAATCCTATGTTGTTTCAGTCTTATGCTATCATGTTCACATCGCCCAGTGCCGACCCAACCAGCCGGCATGGTGACAACAATACCTCGAGCTTTTCAGGCTAAGTGGGGAAAATTAAATGTGATGCTCCATCTTTTAATGCCAGTTGTCATACTTCATAAAGCAACTATGACTGAATGCATGAAGTTTAAATACAATGATTGTGAGCGTGAATGTCATGTTAATTTGGGGATTTTAAGGATTTCTTTGCATTTATCCTTTTCCAAGGTGATTGTACAGTATATATCTTTAACGACTTAAAAAAACAAGAACTGGATGCACTCCAATTCTCACAGGGTCAATAGTACAGATATTGGCTTAAATATATACTTCATACACTCACTTAACTTTTCATAAGTGGTGCTTAAGGTTCAAGAGTATCTTAACTTGACAAGGTCTGTTAACTTCTCATGAGTAATCTTGACTGACTACAACTGGTAGTTTCTCTTTGCAATATCAAAAGGATTTATTGGACAGCACTCATTGGATTGACCAATACTCAGAACATTGGGTAAGTGCAATAACTCTATGGAGATCCAAGAAAGACAATGGTAGATTTACACAATTTGCGAAAGTCTGTTGGATTTCTAAACAACTGCGGATTCCAAGATCATCAGTTCAAACAGGTTTTTCTGAGTTCAAGTACAAGTTTTTCTGATGTGGGTCTGGAAGAAGACCAAAAGTGTAATCCTCAGATGAAGAAATTGGTGAGGATGTTCAGGAACAACCCAGGAACCACCAAAGGTCAAGCCTGCCATGAACTGGAAAATGCTGGCACACCAGCATTCCTGTCCACAGTGTGACCAGTTTTATCTCCTCGAGGACTCAGAGGGTACCCACCAAAAAAGTATGGCAAATACTGCAAATATGTGATGTCTTGTTAAACGAGCAGATATTTGAAGTTTACACAGCACCATTCTCGCATGAAAATATCTTTAAAGTTTATTTTGTGACCCAGAGTAATATTTCAAACTCTGCCACTCTGTGTTCCTCCGCCACTGCCTCGTTTGAGTTTTTTTTGGACGAAATGCATTCTGGGATATTGCATTTTGTAATTTCGAGCTGATTGGAGACCAAAACAGGCAATCGGATTTTTTTGCATCCAAGTCTGTGATTGGCTGGTTTTGTGGCACAAATATAACGGTGTACAGAAAGAGTTGAACGCACACGGGCAGAAATGCTGAAAGCGCGAGCAACACATTGCGAGCAAGCGCAAATGCAAAAACTGAGCGAGAGGGGCTGCTGTTGTGTGTGTGTGTGTGCGTGTGTGTGTGTGTGTGTGTGTGTGTGTGTGTGTGTGTGTGTGTGTGTGTGTGTGTGGATAATAGCAAACACTGAAATACATTTTTTGCAAGCAGCAATGAATTTTGTTCACTCAAATGTAGCTTTTCTTTGCTCAAAATAAATTTCTCCTCAAAATGCAACACTTGCCCCTGCAAATTATGTTTTTACGTGCGCTCAATTGTTTTTTACGTGTGCTCAGAATAGTGGCACAAAAATAACGCCATAAAAAAGAAGCTTCAAACTTGATTGAAATTTGCAGCTGGACAAGTCAGTTGCCTTCTGGAGGAAAATGTTATGCTCAGACAAGACAAAGATTGAGCTATTTAGTAAACGGACTGCTTCTTATATAGCACTTTTCTACTCTTTCTCAAAGCACTTTAAAAAACTTGCCTTATTCACCCATTCACACAAGCACTTTTTTCAACGCTTTTTCTACATAAGTGCATCTAACATTCACACTCCGATGGATGATTTGTGGATATTGCCCAAGGATATTTGGCATGCAGACACTAGCAGCCAGGGATCAAACCACCGACATTCCAACTAGCAGATGATCTGCTCTACCCCCTGAGCTACACAAACAATTAGCCACAACAAGATGTATGTTTGACAAGAAGTATGTTTGAAAGAGTAAAGGTGAGAAGACTGCAGCAACTGTCAAGCATGGTGGTGGTAACACAATGCTTTGGGGCTGTTCTGCTGCTAGCGGTACTGGTATATTGCAAAAAGTGGATGGCATAATGAAAGAAGAGGACAGGCAACCACTAGATCGTTAAAACTAACCAATGGGACAATGATCCCAAGCACACTTTTAAACTGGTTTTGGACTGGATACAGCGGGGATTGATTGGACAGGAAGTTATTCTAAGCTAATTATTCAATAGCATTGCTAGCCGCATGTTCCTGGTGAGATACACTGGACCACAGTGTGGAGTGTGCTACTCACGGCTGCACCCCAATCTGTCGCAGGTGGTAGAAGAGCTGCGGCAGGTGGGTCTGAAGCAGCCGCTCGAACTGCAGGCACAAAGACAGTATACCCTGCAGGAGCACACGAGAAACCACATCAAGTACACACATGAAGACAGAAGAAGAGAACGTTTGGATGTTGACTTTTAGCAAACACAAAATCTTACCGAGGGGTGGGAGGAAATGGAGTGCAGTCTGAAGAAGTATCGGATGTACATTTCCCTGAATACGTTGTACAGTTTGGAAGGCTCATTGTACAAGAAACACAAAGGCGCAACTGTGGGAGAAATTCAAATACACACTCCCTGTCACATCCTGCTTATACTGTCTCACTTCTGGAAAAAGCAGCAAGAGTGCCGCTCATAATCACAAACATACTCACCATACATTGAAAAGCCATGAAAAGGAATCACACCTGTTCAAAAAAGATATGCAAGTCAGTAAATTTCTTACACATAAACATCAGTTAGGTTTTCAGCGTGACAAGCCATATTGACTTTAGACTCCAGGTAAACTTTTTTTGTCTGAATGTGTGAATAATTGTGTAAATGCTGTGCTTCTGCCCCCATACCGCCTGTGATGATATAAGATTTTCAATCTAATGTGAAGAAAAGCATTCGGTGATGATAATATTAAACTATATAGAGATGGTTTGATAAACAAATGGCGCCAATCGTCTTTATTTTCATGGATTTATAGGTTAGAGATCAGGGCAATGTGAGCCTAGCTGCCATACTAAATAAGAGTACACACCGTTGCCAGAATGTAGAACACTGACAAAGTATATAAGGAAGTTTAAACATCCAAAAGTACTTTGTATTTCACTTCAGTTCCTAATAACACAAACAGTAAAAAAAACACAAAAACTGATGAACACATCACTGGTAAACTCCTAAACACACTACAGTGGTCTCTCTCTATAACGCGGTTCACCATTCGCGGTCTCGCTGTTTCGCAGATTTGTTTTGATGCTTTTTTTTGTAGTACAGCGCATTGTGTTCTGTGTCCTGATTGGCTGTAGACCATTGTGACTCAATCTCATGCTGTGTCTCCTGTCCAGTACAGAATGCGTTCAGCTTGTCAAATTTAAATAAATCTTCGATCTCTAGCAGTGTGACTCTGAAGTGCTGCACTGTATGTTTGTAAGTTTTCTCCCCAACAAACACAACACATGTCGATGAAACATTTTGCACCATCAAAGGCAGCCGCAGGTGTGTTTGGTTTCATTCTTTGTAAGACAGAAGGTTTGAACTTTGAGTGTTTAAACAAGTGAGAAAAGTGTGAACATGTTCATGCCTGTTTGAGGAAAAGTGTATAAAGTGTGTAGTGAGGGGTTTTACAGCCTTAAAACATCTATAATAATTGTAAAAAATAAAGTTGGCTACTTCGCAGATTTCACCTATCGCGGGTTATTTTTGGAACATAACTCCCACGATAAACGAGGGACCACTGTACTCAGTTTGTACAAAATATCATGGAGGAATACGCTGGAAATAGCAGATCCATGTTGCAGTGCTTAACATAATCGGCTTAGGTCTCAATCACAGGGAGGCCAAGAGACCAGTTGGCAACCATGTGGCAACTACTGGACACTAGGGAAAAATGTGTGTATTCAATAGCTATTTGTGAGTGGCTGCTGGCAGCGAAAACAATTTCATTGGCTGAATGCAGGCCTAGAGACCGGTCATGACCCATGACAACCACTGGTTGTTATGTGAAACTGTGTATTCTGCAACCAGTTGCAGAGTGGTAGCTATAGGAAAGTTAATCTCATTAGCGAAGCCATCTTACTTTTCTCTAATTTAACATGTAGATGAGCTGAGTCTGCAGTGAGGTAGTGACTTAAAGGAAGAAGTGTAATAAAATACATTTAGGCAAGGCTGGGTTGTTTAGCATATTATTACATGTACATTTTGTAACATTATATCATATTTTCACTTGTAATTCTTGCTGTTATCTTTACTACAGGTATATGTTGAATTCCCGTTTTCAGTTATTACTTTTTTATTCTTCTAGTTAATCACTCCCTCAATAGATATTTGGCCCGTTACATAAAATATTGCTGAACAGAGAAATAACACTACCAGAACATGTGAAATAATATTAAAGCTCACCGTTGGGAGGATAAACAACAGCACACTCCTCATCTCCCACTTTCCCTGTGAGACAGACAAGCAATGACATTAGCTTCTAATCTTTTAGTCATTTTAACCACATGCAAGGCTTATCATGGAAATAAAAAATTGTAGCAGCTACCAAAGAGATTTTGACTTTCTTGAAAATAAAATCACCAGGATTTTAGTGAAAATACATTTAACAGTGTTTTGATTTGTTTTTCCAATAATGGCATTTATTCAAATGACCTGGAAAATACAGACTCCTGACCATACAGACATGCTCACCCCTCTGCATCCCACACTCGTCTTAGGTCAGGTTCAAAGAAATAAACACAGCTAACATGCAAAGTCATCGGTGTATGAGAACCCATGTTATACGTGTGAAGGGGCATTCCTCTGGCCTCGCGCCATGAAGAGATGCGTAACTGTGTATATTTGTCCTTAGCTAATAATCTCACCTTGGATGTATGACTTGGGAGGTGTGGCACTGTTGTATTTGAAGTGCTCCAGGACGGCCGTGTCACGGGAGAAACACAACAACACCTGGGAGGACAAACACACGGAGTCAGACACATTTTCATGAACTGATTAAAAATGATGGTATCAGATAGTGGATTTAAGGTTTGCGATGCTTAAATTTCATGAGGGATGTATATAGGATATGTTCCTAATATGTAACAGTATCCCCCGCCTGACAACCGGGGATAAAACAGACAGCAGTTAATACTCTTATCTGCTCTGTGCTGGTGATGGCCTTGAGTGGCCCTGATTCCTCTTGGGTAAGAAATCTATTAAAGCAGAACATCTGGGGTTAGGGTTTCAGGATGTACTGAAGCAGGCAGTTACCGAGCCTTAAGTGGCTGCTTGTTTCACAAAAGGACCGTATGAGTTAGAGATCTTTCCATTACAGTCCAACTTCTGTATATTTCTGCGAACAAATTTCATTTCCTCTAGCCACTTAAGCTGAATTACATCAGCGCGGAAAAATAATCTCTAGAGAAAAGATGAAACCAGAAATTCGTACAGTTAACTTAAGACTGAAGGCGGATGAGGACTGCAGCAAATCGTGAGTTTGCTTGACCTTTGAGATTATTTGATGGGATGTCACTGTGGGACTACTTCTCAGGTCTAATTCAAATGCATTTTAGCCATCTTTAACCCTCTAATGCCAAGTCTATCACATTAGATGATATGAGTTTTGTGAGTTTTTGAGACTTCTATATAATCAACTTTCATACCCTCACCATTTCTACACACAGACAATAAAGCAGTCTTATCAATGCAGTCACATTGTATGACTAGAACAGTGCTGTGGTGGAAAGTCTTTGACTGAAGCATAAAAAAAGATCCAAACTCAAATCAAGACAGTTACATTTTTGTATTAAATGTCGATTTAATGACTTTAACAATGTCACGTGAATATATGTTTATCCAAAAGACCTGATCTGGATTTTTCCAGACATATAAAGTTCTGTACAAATGTCTCGAGACAACACTCACTTCTTTATATCTTACAATGGAAAAGGGAAATAGTTGCACTGATTTACTGAACCTCCAAATATACATGGAAATACAGTATATGAAGGAAAAACAGAGTTTGGTATGACTTTATTCTTCAACACAGCCTGAACTCTGAGCTTTCTTGTTGTTTAAGTATGTCAAGTTTCTGGGGCTGTGGACCCAGCGTTTTAAGTTTTAGTTTATTTTGATGTTTATGTTTAAGTTCATTAGGTTAGCTAAGTTCATTTGTTTAGTAGTAGTAGTAGTATTTATTTATTGTCATTGTCGGAACAATGAAATTGCGTTTGGGGCTTCCATACAACCCAAAAAAAAGAAGAAAATAATAAATACCCCTTAAAACCCAAGTGTACATATTTAACCCAGTGTGACTCCAATGCAATAAGACAATCCTTAGCAATAACATGAGAACATGACACGTAATGTTCGTAGAAATTCAGACAGAGACCTGAGAAAACATGACAGAGTACAACAATGCAACCCATTCAATATTATTGTACTGTGAGATATGATATCAGATATGATAGTTATCTATTTAAGAAAGAGTGTGGGGGGGGGGGGGGGGGGGGCAGGAGGGGGAAGAGAATAAAGATATGATGCACCAATGCAGACCAGTTCATTGCTATTAAGAAGTTGGATATGGTTATTGTCCGTGAGAGGGGGGCAGAGAGTTCAGGAGCCTCACAGCCTGTGGATACAGGCTGTTGGCCAGTCTGGATGTTCTGGCCTGTATAGACCTGTACCTTCTCCCTGAGGGCAGCAGATGGAAAAGGTGGCGCGCAGGGTGATGTTGGTCCCGCAGGATACTGTGCACCCTCCTCAGACAGCGAGTGGGGAAGATATTACTGATCTCTGGCAGACTTGTTCCAATAATTCTGCCAGCTTCTTTCACCACCCGCTGGAGTGCTTGCTGATCGGCTTTGGTGCAGCTGGGGAACCACACTAGAAATCCATACGTCAGAACGCTGCTGATGGCACAGTTGTAGAAGTTCAACATCAGAGATCTGGGTATGTGTGCGCTCCGCAGTCTCCTCAGGTAGTAGAGGCGCTGTTGGGCCTTCCGTGCAACTGAGGTGATATGGTTGCCCCAGGACAGGTCCTCGGTCACAGTTACCCCCAAGAATTTAAAACTGCTCACCCTCTCCACCGCCTCACTGCCAATGAAGAGAGGCAGATGGTTGTTATGACCCTTCTTCCGGAAATCTACAATGATCTCCTTGGTCTTTTTGGTGTTTATTAGATTCCTTGTGTTTTCTACCCCTGTATCTAAGTTTCCCTCACCATTTATGTTTCATGCCATGTGTTGTATGTTACCAAGTTTGTGTTGCAATGTCTGAGTTCCATGCTGTTTCCTGTTTTATTGTGAAGGTCCCTGTCCTATGTGCAGTGCATCTAGTTTTGCTTCCCCTTGTCTCATTAGGTTTGATTTGTCCCATCTGTGTTCCCACCTAGGGCTGCTCGATTATGGCAAAAATGATAATCACGATTATTTTCACTGAAATTGAGATCACGATTATTTGACGATATTTATTTAACCCTTTAAGACCTACTATAGAACCAAGTCCACCAGAGCTTATATTATTTTTATTTATTTATTTTACATGCTGTAGTGCCATTTGTGGGAGCATTTCAAGTTGCTATACATCAATACAACTGTTATAGCCCATATTTTAATAATATGTATGTATTAAGTGCATAGTAATTACATAAATTGCAAAAAAGTGCAATAAACTACAAAAAAATTTGAAAATCGCTTTTGTTTTGTTTACATATATTTCTACTTGGAGAAGTTTAAGAGGTTTATCCCTCAAAACTTTAAATACAAAAAAGTTGCAAAAAATAGTTTCCCACCACAGGAAATTTATTTTGAGTGTTTTCATAGTTTTATTTTGGAGATACAGCAATTTTTATATACTGCAGGAAAAACAAAAAACAATCCTATGATGCAAATTTGCAAAGAAAACAGCATGTGCATCATTTCACTGTGGGAAGTGTTACGAACAGCTGATAGGAACGGCAAAACGTGTTTCTGGAATATTATGTTTTTGTTCCTGCAAGCGCTTTTTATGCAGTTTTTGCAAAGCTATATGTGGAACGAAACCGTGACCGAGGACAAGCTGATGGCATCAGATGTAAGTACAACTCCTCCGGTTTCATATGCAAAACAAATTATTGCGCTAGCTTACGCGGTTCAGGTGCTACAGGGATTTAAAAATAGTTACGCAAAACGGAGCGTGCTGCTCTGACCGGCTTTAAAGGGTTAACAATGACTTTAAAAAATAATATAAAATAGTGTGCAACACCACTGAAGTTTTTTTTTTTTTTAAACTCTCTTTTCAACCAACGGCAGTCACTCTCCAAATAACTTCTGCTTAGCTTTCCGAGCTTCCCTCGGGTCCTCTTAATCAGCGGTCTCCACCCTTTTTTGCGCCACGGACCGGTTTATGCCCGACAATATTTTCACGGACCGGCCTTTAAGGTGTCGCGGATAAATGAGGGAGGGGCTAATAATCGGCTCAGTCATTTTTAATGATCGTTGAAAGCCCAGATCGTAATCGTGATTAAAATTCGATTAATTGAGCAGCCCTATTCCCACCTGTTCCCCATCCCTTTGTTATCTCTCTGTGTACTTAAGTCCTCCTTTGTTTGGGGTCAGGTTGTCTGTTGTTCACGTCATGGTTCCATGTTTCAGGTATTGTTGCATCCAGGCCAAGTTTCATGTTGAGGGTTTTTTCATGCTTATTTTTAGTTCACCAAGTTTAGGTTAATGTTGGTTTTGCTTCAGTTTGCCCTTTGTTTGTACCTTTGTTACCTGCCTCATTAAACGACTGTGACAAAGTAGACTACAGGAATAGTTCTCGAGACATCTTGAAGGACATTCAAAGCTCTTCTTTGGAAGTTTCTGCCTTTCGTTCTGTTCTCTGTCGAGATGATGCCACACTGCTTCAATAATGTTCAGTTCCAGTCTCTGGGCAGACTAATCCAAGACTGACAGTGTTTCATTGTGTGGCTTTTTTATAATATGGCATAACATTTCTGGAAAACTCTAAACTTCTGCTTACGTAGCTGCTCAAGAGCAACAATACGTGGATTATTTCAGTGCCTAGTGAGTTTAACATTAGTCAACATTGACAGGAATACTGTAGCTTTGTTCATGTACGTATGTGTTCGTCGGTTTAGCATTAGGGAGCATGATGGGCAAACAGTCGCTGAATAAACCGGTTGCCCAGTACATGCAAGTGTTTATCAGCTGAGCACTAAAGGGAAACCGAGCAGTGAGTGCCAGTGAAGCTATTAATACAAGGTCGTATCCGCATCTGGGCTGAACAAGTAAGGCAGATAAAGATGAGCGTTGCTATTAAGTGACAATTAGCTAAAACGAGTTTTAATGTTTGGGGCAATCGGTTTCTGGGTGACGTAGAAGCTCTTATCTCACAGGAATATGGAAGACACAACAGTGACTTTGTTTAATCTGCAACAGTGTAAACAACTGAACTGTACAACAAAATAAGTGTAACAAATTGATAAGGGAGGCCACGGGCAGGTTTCAAGCCTTTAACTCTGTTGATAGAAGTTAGAAACATGTCAACAGATACAAAGTTTTAACTATGCTGAAATGCTAAACAGTAACAAGTTCCAAGCAAGCACTTCATTAATATTTGAGCTCAGGTCACAACATTTTTTGAAACACAACTCCTGGTGTGGTAAGTAAACTGAGAAGAGAGCCTACCTGATAGAGGAAATCTTCAAACACAAAGTAGTAGTCGTCATTACTGGCGGTGAGCTTCACATCCTGTCGGAGAGGACGTTTTGAAATTACAATGATCTCAGAATGACGTAACGTTACAGATTATTGATGAGCACAGTGACAATGTAACTTACCTTATAGATAAGGTTGTCCACCAGCAGGTTATGCTGTATGACTCCTGCCTTTAACTGTTCATAATGCATCACATCCTGAAACAGCAGAGAGCCAACAGGTTTAATGTCAACTTTCAGGCGGTTTCACATCCAGAATCCATAAATCGCATCGCAAACGTAACAGGAATATTCCCCCCCATTTATTATTTAAAATATACCTCACTCTCTTTAACAGATCCCTCTAAGTCAAATTTATGCACCTTCTCTGTCTGTGACTACAGCAGGTTTGAACGAGGCTTCACGCAGAGGTGACGTGTTTCCGACCGCATGGTTAAAATCAAGCGCGCCTCCGGTTTGAGACAGGTTATCATAAATGAACCAAAGAAAGAGCATCTACACGATGATCGGCAGTGAACTGAGAGCAAAAACAGACGTTTCTGTGATTCTGACAGCTGAGCGAGGACACAGAAAGCACTGTGGTAATATGGACAGCGTCAGCAAAAGATAGCTCCGACAACTTCTGCTAAAATACTTCAAGTTTATATCTCCTGCTGGTATGGAGTGGAAACATGGGTCACAGCAGTTCACGTTACAGGTTAGATTCGTGGATAGTGAAATAGATCTGAATTGGACACCACTCTACAAAACTTTAAAAATAAAAGATAAAAAAATAAGAAATATCCCACTGTGTTAAATCAGGTGTAAAATGGCAAACTGTGTGATACAATAGGATCACAAAAAGAGTGCATGTTTATGACCAGCACTCAGGAAGCTGAGGATCCCTATTCAGAAGTAGGGATGCAGCCTGGCTCTTACTACAAAGTCCTGCTGTTTATAGAGTCTGTATTTACGCTGCTGAATCAAAGTGTGTTGTGTATACCGGTTTGTTTTGTTGTAAATAAATAATAAACTTTGATGTTTTATGGTGATGTCAGCCTGCTGTGGCGTCACCTCGTAGAGCGTCATATTGAAAAAATAAGCTCTCTCTGTGCCCCATCATATGATATATTAATCAATAGTGTTGAGTAGTGTTAGCGCTCAAGATCAATTTTGACCTTGGTCAAATGTTTAGCCCACCTAGGTACTCATGTCCGCCAAGGCCCAATATATTGTTGTGAAGATGATCCAAAAAACACTGTGGGTAATACAAAGTTTTTACTCTGACCTTTAGGGTCGAGCTGTTATTGGCATCTACTAGGGATGCACCGATACCGGTATCGGGTATCGGCCTCGATACCACATTTTCTAAAGTACTCGTTAAAAGTCCCCCAATACCAAGGACCGATACCACGGTCTGAGACCTGCCTATGTTTGAGCGGCATGTAAGGGGTTAATCAAAGGCCCCGAGTGCCCGCCCCCAGGCCCCGGCTGCAGCTCAGAGCGGGGAGAAAGCGAGGCGAGACATATCAGCTGTGTGGAACTATTTCAAAGTGAACGAAGACGCGAAAACAAAGGCGGACTGCAAATTGTGCTCAGCGAAATTGTCCAGAGGAGGCTCTAAAGGTAGCGCATTTAACACAAGTAATTTAATCAAGCACCTAAAATCCCAACACAACAACGAGTACAAAGAGTTTACCCACGCTTATTAGCACAGAGGAGCATAGCTGATGCTATAGCAGTGGGACGGAAAATAGTTGGGCATTTTAAACATTCCGCTTTAGCCTACTCCCGCCTCGAGGACATTCAGGGACAGCTCAACCAGCCAATAAAGAGACTGCAGCAGGACGTACAGACGCACTGGAACAGCACGTATTACATGCTCCAGTCCCTCATTGAGCAAAAGCAAGTGCTGGGCGTGTATGTGTCCGAGCACGAACTCCCTGACTATCTCACCGCTCACCAATGGGCTCTTATGGAGACGACTGTTGCCATCCTCGCCCCCTTTGAGGAACTAACTAAAAAAGTGAGCAGCTACGACGCACTAGCCTCTGATGTCATCCCAGCTGTGACTGTGCTAGTGAGACTTCTAAACAGAGAAACAGACGAACAAATGTAAAATTAAATTTTGTTTTTTTATAATTACACTGAACAAAAATATAAACGCAACACTTTTGTTTTTGCTCCCATTCCCCATGGGATCGACGTAGAGACCTAAAATTCATTCCAGATACACAATATAACCATCCCTCCCAAACAGTGGTCACAAATCAGTCCAAATGTGTGGTAGTGGGCACATCTGCTATATTGAAATAATCCATCCCACCTCACAGGTGTGCCACATCAGGATGCTGATCTGACATCATGAGTAGTGCACAGGTGTACCTCAGACTGCCCATAACAAAAGGCCACCCTGGAATGTGCAGTTTTGTCTCACAGCAAAATGCCACAGATGCCACAAGCAATGAGGGAGCGTGCAACTGGCATGCTGACAGCAGGAATGTCAACCAGATCTGTCGCCCGTGCATTGAATGTTCATTTCTCAACCATAAGCCGTCTCCACAGGCGTTTCCGAGAATATGGCAGCACATCCAACCGGCCTCACAACCGCAGACCTCGTGTAACCACACCAGCCCAGGACCTCCACATCCAGCAGGTTCACCTCCAAGATCGTCTGAGACCAGCCACCCAGACAGCTGCTGGAACAATTGGTTTGCACAACCAAACAATTTCTGCACAAACTGTCAGAAACCGTCTCAGGGATGCTCAACTGCATGCCCGTCGTCCTCATCGGGGTCTTGACCTGACTCCAGCTCGTCGCCGTAACAGACTTGTGTGGGCAAATGCTCACATTCGATGGCGTCTGGCACGTTGGAGAGGTGTGCGCTTCACGGATGAATCATGGTTCACATTGTTCAGGGCAGATGGCAGCTGAGAATGTCCCAGTTCTTGCATGGCCAGCATACTCACCGGACATGTCACCCATTGAGCATGTTCGGGATGTGCTTGACCGGCGTATACGACAGCGTGTACCAGTTCCCACGAATATCCAACAACCTCGCACAGCCATTGAAGTGGAGTGGACCAACATTCCACAGGCCACAATTGACAATCTGATAGACTCCATGCGACGATGTGTTGCACTGCATGAGGCAAATGGTGGTCACACCAGATACTGACCGGTTCTGGGTCCCCAGACCCCCAATAGCGCAAAAAACTGCACATTCCAGGGTGGCCTTTTGTTGTGGGCAGTCTGAGGTACACCTGTGCACTACTCATGATGTCAGATCAGCATCCTGATGTGGCACACCTGTGAGGTGGGATGGATTATCTCAATATAGCAGATGTGCCCACTACCACACATTTGGACTGATTTGTGACCACTGTTTGGGAGGGATGGTTATATTGTGTATCTGGAATGAATTTTAGGTCTCTACGTCCATCCCATGGGGAATGGGAGCAGTAACAAAGGTGTTGCGTTTATATTTTTGTTCAGTGTATTTATTCTGTAATATGTTGCATACAACATGCTTTTCATTTTAAATAAATGTTCTTAATTCCAAACTAGTCCCTTGTTTGTTTGTTTTTTGTTAAATTGTAGGACTAAAGCTGTTACCTGCAAATTTAAATCATGTTTTTATTAAGTACTCGGTATCGGTATCGACGAGTACTGAAATGCAAGTACTCGTACTCGTACTCGTTTCCAAAAAAGTAGTATCGGTGCATCCCTAGCATCTACCCTCACACAAAATTTGAAAATTATACCTTGAAAACTTTGAACGTTAGACTGCTAACAAACAGACAAAACAAACAAACTGATTGCACACTTCCTCCCTTCAGGGGAAGAACAAGGTGCTGGAAACATTGCCCAGAGATTTAAGTCCAAAGTAACATGACAGCATCACGCAGCTCACCAGCACATCCCAAAGGTGCTCTATTAAACTGAGATCTGGTGACTGTAGAGTTGCTTTTGTCTTCCTGTCAGCTCAAAGCAGTCTGTCCATTCTCCGCTGACATCCAAAGGCAGAGAACTGCCACTCACTTGATATTTTCTCTTTTTCAGACAAATTCTTCCACATCCTAGCGATGATTGTGTGGGGAAACTCCTAGAAAATCATCAGTTTCTGAAATAATCAGACCAGCTCATCATCAGGCACCAACAACCATGCAACATTTAAAATGACAGCCTTCTCCCTCATTCTGAGCCTTGGTCTGACATCAGTTCATCTCGACCACATCTGCTGCCTAAATGCATTGAGCTGTTGCCGTGTGATTGGCAGAAATTAAAGAGATTCGAGATTTACACAAGTTGAACAGGTGTGCCTATTAAAATGGCCTGTAAATGTCTATATTTCAGCATCAATGACACCTCCACAGTTGTGCATGTGTGCCATTTGCGCTAAATGCGCCGCCACACCATCGCAGATCTTGTTAACAACTGTTTACAATGCCAATGTGTACTCTTCTTCAGTTACATATAAGATTTAAATGATTTGCACTTTGCATTATTTAGTTTAATTACACCGCGTCCCAAACTTGTTTTCGAAATTAGATTGAGACTATTTAACATTTATCAAAGCAACACCCAAGTCATTTGACTGAAGAGATTACAGTCTTCATATTAGATCTACTGAAAGATAATTCTAATTCATAATATACACAATGCAGACAATTTTGCACCAGCCACATTTATCCTGTCTGTAACTAACCAACTGTGACTGTTTAATGTGTTTGCCCTTGTGGTATCCAAAGCCGTGCTAACGCTCTCCAGACCTCAGCCGGTTTGCCCACATAGCTCTCTCTAACGAATCAATCTCTTAATCACAAGCATTGTTTTTGCAACTTGCCACCAACATGAGACTCTGGATTGCAGCGTTTACACAGACCTCTGCCACACACACAGGGAGCCACACTGTTTGTGCTAACTGTGCTACACCCCCCAGCATCTGATTATGTTAACGTTTCTACAAACAGTCGCAGCGAGCCGATAAGCAGCACACCAGCGAATGCACGGATTGTCTAGTGTAGAAATTGCAGTTCAGTTGGTGTTATACATCATGTGTTGGTTTTTAGTGCATGGTATAAATGCAAGGATGCAAAGTGTTTAATCCTGGTGCCGTTCTCCAGGGAAACGAATACACCTGAGGTCCAATGGCCCCTCAGCTCCAAACCGTTAAGCGTGAATATGGATGCAGCTGAAAATTTCCCCTTGTAGTAAACATGCCCTCTGGGAATCACTGCAGCTGTGTGTGCACGGCTGCTCTACAGCAAACACAGCCAGCTGACGGTGGCCACCAGAGTGCAACTCGGCCATGTGTGTGTGCACAGTGTACTATACCTGTGGTTGGTTCGTGGCGTTAAGGATGAGGGCCCACAGGTCTGCCCGGAGCCCGGTGGGGCAGCCCTGCCTGCTGTACTGCTGTGCTGCTGCGCTATCCTCCTCCATAACCACTACACAAGAGACATGAAGACAAAACAGAGAATGGGTGCATAGCACAGCTGTTATTCACCTTAGGACCAGGCTTCCTTCACCTGGCAATTCCCCACGTAACATTCAGAAAGAGGGTTTAAAAAAAAGTTCCCAAAATGTTAAACTTCTCTCAGTAATTCATGAAGTGAAAAAAAAATATCACAAAAATCTGCTTCTGAACCCTGATGATAAAACATTTGATTATTAAGAAGTCAGTGTTTTTGTCTGGTTAACTGTGACAAATTTCTGACATTTGACAGACTAAATGACAGATGAATTCAAGAAATAATAATGGATTACATAAAAAAATTAGTCATATTCCAGAAGCGAGAATTTCAAATGATGTATTCTTCTTCTACACAGGAGTTGGATTTGTGTCGGTATTTGTAATTGCTGTAAGAGTACGTCTTAACGTTCAATGTAAATACACGAATGTTATTTGTGGCCAAGCCCAAACCATCACAACTCCACCATCGTGCTGACAGATGTTATGAGGCGTTTGTGCCGATATGCTGTCTAAATATCTGCAAGTTGGTCTCGTCTGTCCAAAGCACATTGTTCCATAAGTTTGTTTAGATGCACCTTTACAAACCTAAGCCGTGCTGATATGTTCTTTTTATAGAGAAGAGGATTTCTCCAGTTATTTGCAGCCTTGGGGCGTCCACTCCTGGGAAGCTCTCCTGCTGTCACGAATGTTTTCCACTTGTGAATAATCTTTCTCACTGCTGAATGATGGACTTCAGATTGTTTGGAAATGACTTAGTTACTGTTAAATAATGACACAGTGTAATATGTGCTGTTGTGCTGTATTTAAATTCATTCAAGTCCTCCTAAGGACCAGAAGATACGTTCTAGTCCTCATACCTAAAACCTTAGAATTAAAAGAGGGTCTACTTTCTTTTTCAATTGGCTATATAAAGGTAAAACAGTAGACTGGAGGAAGAACACATGTATGTATATGAACAACTGGAGGAGAAAAGAGTGGCAGGCCTAAAAAAACAAAACAACTAAAGCAGATGAAAAGTATCTGAAAGTCATGTCCTTAAAGAGCTTGAAGAAATCTTGAATAAAGCAAAGACCTGACATAGGACGTTCCTATTGTCCTAGCAAAAACAAATAAATGAAGGGTGGCTCACGACTGTATACAAGATATTCAAAATATTCAACATTTATTGAGAATTCTGCAAGAATCCTCGACAAGTAGCACAAAAATGAAAAGACTGAGTGTGGAGGATGTTTTTCTCCTCAAAAAAATGTATAAATATCAAAAATATTAACAAAGACATTCCCATAAATTCTGCGTAGCTTTCCAAGAAATCACTCAGGCGCATGCTGGAAACAAACTCTTGAACTTCCCCATTCTGCCCTAAATCTCTGTTGTGACAGGAGCCAAAAACACACAGCTCTTGACTTAAGGTGCTGGTCAGTCATAACATAAACGAACACGCTCCTCGTTTCCTACATTTCGTATTCGAGTGCACTTACTGCTTCGTCTGGACCACAAGGCGCAGCTTAGGCACAGAGGCGAACGGTAGATCGAGGGTCGTGGTTGTGTAAATAAACTACTGCCTGTGTTTGTAAGACTCTTGTTGGCTGATATCTGATTTGGCTGTGATATAGGTGGCGTTGTTACAGAGCAACGAGCTAACAGTTAAAGTGTTACCAATCTGAATGCTCGTGCTTCCACTCAGAGGCGGCAGTCATTCACTGTTAGAGGTGGGCGCATCGATCCAATTATCGATATTGTTGATGCAACGCTGGCATTGGTACTGGATCAGTACTACTGAGATAGGATGGATACATGGTTTCCTTTAGAGACAGACGCAGGTTGTAGGCTAAAAGTATCAATATTAGTAGTGGCAGTACTAGCCCTGTATTTTCTCTTGGTATTGGATCAGTACCAAAACATACAATATCTCACAGCACTACTTCTCAGTACTCTTTCTGCATCACACTTTCTGCTTGTAACACTTGTGCCTATTTTGGGGCTTCCATAAATGGGTCACAGTTGATATAATTAGATTAGTTTTGAAAAGATCTCCATAAAAAGGCTCTTAAATACAAAAATTAGAAACAAGACTGTCTGCTCATCAAGTTTCTGTCTTATTTGGAGTTATCCTTTAGAAGTCTTAAAAAATGACGAGGTAATGACATTCCTGGTTGCCTCTGTTAGGACACTTAAGCTGCTACATATTTGTACTTAGCATAGAGGAATGTATGGGCAAAAATGGCATTCAAAGCAAATATCCTTGTTTTTTGTTGTTTTCTTAAGAGAAATTTCATGTTATATTCATTGAAAGGACATGTATTTCCTTCCTTGCCTTCCCAAAAGACAAACAAACTGGTACATTCTTGACCAATAGGATGTGGATTTACACTACATTGCCAAAAGTATTCGCTTGTCTGCCTTCACGCGCATAAATGAACTTTGAGGGTCATCCCATTCTTAGTCGATGTGGTTTAATATGATGCCGGTCCACCCATTGCAGCTTCAACTCTTCTGGGAAAACCTTTCGAAGGTTTAGGAGTGTTTATGGAAATTTTTCACCATTCTTCCAGAAGCACATTTGGAGGTCAGACACGCCTTCACTCTAATTCATCCAAAAAGGTGTTCTATTGGGTTGAGGTCAGGACTTTGTGCAGGCCGGTCAAGTTGTTCCACACCAAACTCACTTATCCATGTCTTTATGGACCTTGCTTTGTGCACTGGTGTGCAGTCATGTTGGAACAGGAAGGGACCATCCCCGACTGTTCACACAAAGTTGGGAGCGTGAACTTGTCTAAAATGACCCCTCCACCAATCGCCCATCCGATTGCCAGACAAATAAGGTTCAGTCACACCACATTGACGTTACACCACTTCATCTGACTCTTTGCATTGCACTTAGTGACGTCAGGCTTGGATGCAGCTGCTGAGCCATAGAAACCCATTCCACGAAGCTCTCTACGCACAGTTCTTGACCTAATCAAAGGCCGCATGAAGTTTGTTGGTCCGTCACTATTGATTCTGCAAAAGTGGGCGACCTCAGCGCACTATACACCTCAACCTAGGTGAGGTGTATAGTGCGCCTAGGTGCTTGATTTTATACACATGTGGTCATGGAAGTGTTCATTAGAACACCTGAATGCAGTCATTTTGGATGGGTGAGTAAATACTTTTGGTAATTTAGTGTACAATGAACAAAATCTCATGAAGAAAATAGAGCTCAACAAAGCATTTCCACAAAAAAAAAAAAAAAAAAGGAATAAAAACAAGAACCAAACACTGACCTTTTTTTCCGATTTGCACATACTCGTTTTCAAACAAGTCTGTACAGGAACGAGAAAGAAAGCACAGATCCATCAGTGGTGCTATCTGCTCGATTTACAAACAGACATGCTGGATTCTATTTCAAGCCTGAACACCAAAGTGTAACAATGTCGATATGTGGCCTTCACCGAGATGTTGTTTGAGAAATCCCAGACGGCCCTTGTGGCACAAGAAAGGAACAAGGACTGATATGAAGTCCCTGTGGTATATACACCATTAAAGCTCTCTGTTCATTAGGTAAACACATTTATTCTAGAGTATTCTTTCTTAATCACAACCAGAAATGTGTTTAGGTCTGGTATTAAAATGCTGCTGAGTGATAATTAAAATTGTTATGATCTAAGCTTGCCTACAAATTATGTATTTTATAGGACAAAAAGTCCTCTGAAAGTTTTTAAAACTAATGAGCCTCTGATTCTGCCAAACGGCTGACACAGCGCTGTAACAGGGAGCTTCTTTTCTTGATGGTTAGATGAAAACATTGATGGCACTCTCACATATGTATGCCATAAACTTACAAAACTCTACAACCACCAGCATGTTATCGTTACAGTTTGAACATGTCTTTTAGGGCATGATAACTACCAAGCTAAGTATCTGCTATCAGCCTTCTCATCCTTCTCCTTCCAAGAAAGGAGTAATACCTGGATGGATGAGTGCGTGGTCATCAATCCCCATCTGTCCACTGGTCAGGTTCAGCTCTGAGTAGGCCTCTCTCTGAGAGTTTAACACAACAGACACAAAACACATGAATAAATGTACAATCTATTCTTCTTTCAGTTCAAAGAATACACTTCTACCTCAACACAATGCAAGACGTTTTTATTAATAAACACAAAACGTTAAAGAAAAAGAAATATATTAAGAGACATTATTAAGACACCCATGACTTCTTCATATTTTGCTTATAAGGCATGAGTGACGAGTTATGAAAATAAGTGATAAACAACACAGCTATTAGTCAGGATTTAATAGCTTGAAGAGCAGCCAGGGAGTTTCACTGCTGCATAATGACAAAAAGCTATTTCCCCTTGTTCAGAGTTTGCTCTGGGCACCACTACCACTGAGCTACGAGGCCTCTCTGGGCGATACTGCTGTAGAATATCAGGGATATTCAGGTTGAGAAACAGCTAATAAGCCTTTAAACTGGCAGCCAGAGACTTAGGAATTGGAGTGATGTTAGCTATCCTTTGAATAAGCTGCTGGTGTCTGATCCCACTCACAAGGACAAGTTTTTCCAAATCCCTATGACCCACAAACATGTGAAGTGAAGTGGGGAGGAACACAGATCCCTACCAGGTGTGGGATGTCCCTGACATTGAGAGGAACCTGGATGAGTCCCCAGTGACTCCTGACGCTGATGTCCTCGCTGCTATCGTGGTTGGGGTTCCGCAAACCGATTAGGACCTGTTTAGACAGCATTTATGTAACATAATGGAGTTCAATCCTGATAATAGCAGTAAAAAAACAAGGCGAGGAATGTGCTTACTTCCAGAAAGTCTTTCGGAGCATAGACAGGCCTGAAGCGACTCAAATCTGCAGCGATATAAACACGTAAACAATCTTTACAATGTGTTATGTAACAGCAGTCAAAAAAGCCATTTCTTTGCGAACTTAATTTATCAACTTCAACTTAAACACACATCTATGCAAATTAAAGGCCAGCTCTAAGTGGAACTTCTGTCCACCGTCTTCATAGCACGGCAGTAAGTTCCAGTCCCGTGTCATCCTCAGAACAAGGCCACATTAAGGCTTTCGACGAGAGGAAGGGGTGCTGCTGGTTATCTCCCTACCAGGAGTCTGGACAGCTTCTAGATTCACGATCCAAAATGTTTACAGCCGAAGGACGGCACATCCTAAATGTTATTATACACCACTGAGCACTGATAGCACTGTTAGGACACGAGATTAGGGTGTTCTTTGTAAACGCGGTGGCCTGAAGTCAAAGTGGTACGTATCTTCTGACAACAATAAAAACTCTTTTTAAACAACAAAAATGAATTCATAGCACAGGCTCAGTCATCTATGGGGAGGCTTGGCAGCACAATTCCAGCGTGTGCTCTGCAAAAAGCTACATTGTGCGCTATGCAGATGTTACAGAGCCCGAGTGCCTTAGAAAGCCTTGGCTGCATTAGCGCGGCTTAGGAAGCAAACACGGAAGTAGCAGATCTGGTTTTGAGATGTTCTAAGCTGGCGATAAATACAGCAGCGCCTGAACGCATCAACACTAATCTATCATAAAAGGCAGATTGCTCGAGGCCAAATCTCCTGGGTAGTGTCTTGAGACCTGGTTCATCTGTGCCCATCTCGTTCCATTTGTTGGTGAGCTCCTTCTGCTCCGCCGCGTGCCTCTGTGGAGCAGGCGGAAAGACAAGATTTCAACAAACAAATGCCGCACATCCCGTCTTAAAAATGTCACGTCAGTATTGCGTTCGAAATAATAAGTCATAAATACAATCGTGCCTGTGCAGAAGCAAGCAGTAAAACTGATAAACAGACTCCAAACAACACAGTCTGGATATCGTCAGTTAAAAAAGCTGCTCGGGTTTAGCCGCAGCTCATAGCTCAGTTGGCTCAGGGTTAAAATGATGCAGGGTTTTTAATTTGTTCTATTTGCAACATCTCTAGAGAAGATGTTGCAAAATAAAAACAAAAAACCCTACAAACTAAAATCTATAAACTTGGCTGTGATTGTCAATGTTTTAGTTACCATGTGAGCCAGAGGCACTCCAAGCTCTGTGCTCATGCTGTTCAGGCTTTTGAGGACACGCTTCTCCCAGCTGGCCTGTGTAAGAGACACACACATGCGCACACCTTAGTGATTTAAAAGTGAATTTGGCAGACAAAAATGATAGGAGTCAGGGAGAAGCAGAGAAAGTGAGGAAATAAAAGCAGACGGGCCGACCTGTGCCTTGCGCATGTAGACCAGCGGCTCTTTGAGATGCTCCGGGGGAGCCGGGGGATGCCTCGGGGGCAGCTGGCTGGAATGAGCAAATGCAAGTAAGACAACGTTGCCGACTGACACACAAATAACACCACTGTGTTTTTTCACAAAACACTTACAGCTTTGGGGAAAATGAAGCCGGTCGTGGCACAAAGAGCATCTTATTTTGAAAAGAAACACAGCTGAAAGGAGGAAACTGTCAAACAAAAGGGAAATCTTACTTTTTTTCCCCTTTACAAAAAGCAGGCAGTCAGTCTCCATTAGAGCCCACAAATGGACACCAGATGAGTCAGAAGACATCTCCAAATGCACAAACCCCCCCCCAGCTAAGCCTGCTTAGGGCATGCCGAATGATTCAAGGTCTCAGAGCGTTAAACAACGTTCACCCCAATCTAAACACCTATAAGAGCACATAGCGCCAGAAGAAGGAGCCATTAGTCACTGTTATATGTCACCCTCTCAAAGCAACGTATTAAGTCCTTGTTTCAGACTGAGCCTAAGGAGAGACAGTCCGGTGCTCTTCGAGATAAGTGAGTGCAGCACACGTTTCCGAGCTTTTTACGGAAGAGACAAAAAGGCCTCCAGCCAAACGGAGATTTCAGATAAAAAGAGTGCATAAATGTGGATAACAGTGGAGGGATTGTTAGTCTTTAACGTTCAGGGAACAATGGCTTTTTAGCTACAATTTCAGTGTTTAAAACCAAACATTTTTTTAAAGGTAAACCAATAACACTAAGAGGGAAAGGCAGAGGAGCCAAACTTGTGCAGGAGAGAGCAACATTTCTACCAAATTTTAAAAAAAACCCTGCATTAATCACCTTTAAATAGATAGTAGTGTACCAGCTTTTATATATTGTGTTATTATATTGTGCGTGTTGGATTTATGTGTAAACAAGGTGTAGAATGAGATGAATCTATAACATTAACGCAGTCTGATGTTGGGTTACGTAACCAGTCTCTTCCATGAAGCCGTGCCCGTGTTGTTGTGCACGCTCTGAGTCACTGCACGCTCCTGACCCCGTTCTCCCTCTGCTTCTGCAAGTAAACCTGGCTCCACTCACTCACACGTCTTCATTATTTCCAACTTATTTGGAAACTTTCTTTAAAAAAAGAAAAGAAAAAAGCAGCGACTTTCTGCACAAACCTTTGTCATGGTGCTGGACTTTATTGAGTTTCCTACTTGTTTCGATTTTGATCATTTCCCCACTGTCTCTTGGATTCTCTTTTTTCTTCACGACTTCTCTCATCTTTCGTGTAACTGCTTCCTGTTGTGTTTTGGTAATTGTTTGTCCTTGTGCGTCTTTCTCTGCCTTGACTTCTTGAGTTTGTCTTCCCTCTGACTCCCCGATGGTGTTTTGTCTTCATCTGCCTGACATCCTTCCTTTGTGACTGTCAGCCTCACCTTAATTTGATCCAACCTTGTCTCCTTCTATAATCAGCTCTCTGTTTACATTAAGTCTTATATAGATCATCTCTATCCCCCTAATGTGTTTCAAAGACTTCAAAGACTTTACCCGACTATTCTCGAAAACATTTGCTACTCTTCACAAAAGAAGGTTGCCATCAATTTGCACCTTGACCAGATGCGTTTTGTAGTCATCAACAAGCTTCAGGTATAATTCTGGCGGATATTTGATCGCTCTTCTTGGCACAACTGGTAGATTTCCTTTAAATTTCTTGGTTTCTTGGCTTTTAAGCGTAGTCCACAGATTTTCAGCAGTGTTGAGGTCAGATTTTTGGGAAGGCCATTCCAGCTATTTAACATTAGCTTGCTTTGTCCGCTCCAAAACCATGTGTTCTTAGGATCTTGCCCTGTTGGAAGACCCAGTTGTGTCCAGGTTTCAACCACGTTGTTGATTTCAGGTGAAGTTGGAGAATTTGGAGGTAGTCCTACTTTCTCATTATTCCATCCACTCTGTGATGGCAAAAACTTTTCTCCAGAAAGTATGTGGCCTGTCCACGCATGTAGCTGCTAATTTCAGTTGAACTTGAAGGTGAGCTCTAAGAGACTTTCCCAGCTTGTCTAAATCTACAATTCTCCTCCTCAAATCTTCACTGAGTTCCTTGGACTTTCCCAGTGTTCTGCGTATTGTTCAATCCATCGAATGGTGTCAAATAAATCCTTTTTGTGCTAGAAAGAGAAGTGACCGGTTGTAGTCGATCACAATCACTGGTTGACTACAATGATCAACCAGTGATCATTCGTTAATAGGCCTTGGGTTTGTCAAGTTAAAAGACACTGTAGAACCTTTAAGAGCACTTTTTAAAAGATTAAGTGAGTGTATGTATATATTTGTATATATTTGAGCCTGCAGGTATACTTTGACCCTGTGTGGATTTATGGAAGCCCGTTTCCACCAGTAAAAAAAACAAAAAAAATATTCATAACTCGAAATTTTGACATATTAACTCGAAATTGCGATTTATTAACTCAAAATCTGGAGTTAGCGCTGCCAATCAGTAATCTACATCATTTTCTTGTTACCTGGAAGGATCTAGCGTAGAGGAATGCGCACTCAAAACCAGATCGAACATATTGGCACTTTCAAGAGTACGTTTGCTGATAGTAACGCCATGTGATGTAGTTAATAACACAAGGATTTCATCATTTGTGAAGCCACGCTGAAAATAATCAGCAATTTGTGCATACATGACTGGCTGTAATACTGGTGACTTAGCTGCAGCATTTGTAGCTGAGGGCTTCAGCTTCCGGGTAACAAAGAAATTACGTTATTCACGTAGATTACTGATTGGCAGCGCAAACTCGAAATTTTGACTTATTAACTCAAAATTTTGAGAAAATTAAGTCAAAATTTTGATAAAGATAACTCGAAATTTTGAGTTATGGATACTTTTTTGTGCCAGAAACGGGCTTCCATAGTAGATTAGATCAAATTAAAAATTAATTCAAACTTGTACACCCACTTTTTGTTTTAAAGTGTTCTAAGATGTATGCTGTACAATCATACCAACCTGGAAAAGAACAGTTCAAAGAACAGTCATTGAAACCCAAAATTTCCATGAGATTAATTCCCATGATTAGTGGATGTTAACTTCTAACCACCACTGTACTTTCCATTAGAAGTTAGCAACACCTTTACAAGATATTGGGATATTCGGTGTACTACATTTTTAAACAGGGAGATCGTTTTTGGCGCCATCAAGCCAAAAGATACAAAGACAGGATTTCTGGTCTAGGTTGCCCAGCTCTTCTGAAGCAGTTTCCCAATGCTAGCATCTCCTTCACTGGAGGTACACGTAATCAATCATATAATCAAGAATAAAGAAACATGCCCTACTGCATTGTGGGGTGTTTGTCAAGCAGCCATATACACAGATATCACAAGAAATTTTACCCAAAGATGCCAATAAATCAAATTTAGCAATCATGATGAATAAAATGATTTGTATTTGATGGCTTTTCACTCTGTAGATATACAGAGTGATTGTGTCCTGACTCCTGACTACATTCATGTGTCTTTACAGCATCCTCTGTGTGCCTGATAATGATGATGATGAAGACAGACTTTCATATGTCGCATATTTGCTGTCATATGCAGATACCAAAGTTTAACTATAGAATCTGGGGAAACTTTATTTTTGTTTGTTCCTACTTTTCTGTCAAGGAAAATGAATCTTCCATAGAAAAAGCAATAACCCCTTTGAAGTCTACCAGCAACCATCAGTAGGCTGATATTAGCCAGCAATACACAGCAGTGACTCAGCAGATCGAGCTGTGCATCTTTAGTTTGCTAGGAGACAAAACAAATTAAAATTTCCACTATATCTAATAAGCTAATCATGAGCAGAGGTTTACAAATTTTCCATCCCTAATGTGTAAGCATTCAGTTTCCATCTAAACTGAAATGCACAGAGATCCTCACAGAGGCTATTAGTACATGTAAATGTTTATTTTGACAGCCTAACATTATTTAATTTATGAATGCAGAGATTTTTCCTGGCTCACAACGAGCCTTTGACAGGTGACTACACACATAAGCATGACTGGCCCGCATGGAGGACGCTCTATCTGATATTTACACTTACACATCTGCTCTTTTCTGGAGGCATTTTGTTTGTTTGTTTGTTTGTTTGAAATCCCCAATTTAGAAAAAAACCCGATAAAATAGTTCTGGTTTTTTTTTTATTATATACAAGAAAAAACTGTTTACTTTAATGCATTTTTCTCTGTTTTGCCTATTTGGTTTTTTTTAACAGTTTTATGCTCGAGCAAATTAAACACATTTCAAAATATCTATTTTAAAATGTATTATGGGCATCAGTTTAGCTCACTGGTTGAGTAGGTGACCATTTTACTATCATCCTGGGAAAATTCATCTCGGGAAAAAGCTCAAATTTGATACAAAAAAATTTCGAAATAAATGCGAATGTTAGACATGGATGAATGCTTGAAGCCATGATGAGTTTTTATAGAGTGATACCAAACGCAAGCATGGCACAAAACTAGCTTTGAATCATTTTGAGGCTGAGAAACCCCAAACACAATGACTGTCATGCTTGAGTAAATTCAACCCCACTGTGTGTGTGTGTGTGTGTGTGTGTGTGTGCAGTGCTTCGTCATACATGGACAGCTTTACACCAAATGTCACTTACATGTGCAGCTCTCTGTACACTGCATTCTGCAGCTTTCTTTCCCAGCCTGGAAAACATTGGAATTTGTTATTATATGTTATAATATTATTATCACTAAACAGACAAGAGACAACAGCTTAATTATGACTTTGTGAGAAGAGATTTCTTGCAGCTTGCTACCTGATGTTTTGAGAAAACTGCGGACGTCCTCTTTTAGAGACTCCAGTTTTACGTCAGGCTGGTGTAAACACTCCTGAAAACAATGGGGACATGGGGAAATCAATGCTTCACATTCTTAGACATGATGTGGCCTGGATGCTGTGGTTTTAGCTAAAGGTGAGCTAGAAGCAGAAGCACCGTGTCGTTAGCCACATGCTAGCTCACTCACTTTGGCTTGCCTCTCTATCTGAGAGTGTAAATGGCTTCCTCTGAGCCGCTGGATGATCTGAGCGATGGTCAGAGACAGCTCGATGCCCTCGTCCATCCTCCTTCTGGTCAAAGCCCGTTCAGTTATGCGTCTGAAGCCGAGCGGCTCGCTTCACTGCGGCTAAACTGTCAGCATCCAGCAGCCGCCCCCTGCAGAGGTTACTTAGCAACTGAGGACGGGCTGCGTGTCCGCAGGGGAAACAAGAACCACACACTTTAGTTCCGACCTCCTTTTTTCCCATCCAAATGTCAAAATTTCTAGTTAATATCTCCATATTTTGGCTTGATAACTCGAAACTAATGTTTTTATTGTACTATCAAAAATATAGATTTAAGTACAGAGAGAGAAATGTAAGATATTATGCAGATATCGAGCTTCTAAACACAAACAAACCTTAGAAGAGCGCCAACTCTAATGATTAAATGTAATAATAATAATAATAATAATAATAATAATAATAATAATAGTAGTAGTAGTAGTGAGGCAGAATATTTTTTGCCACGTAGATATAAACATGTCCAGTTTGTCCAGTCACCTCCTCTTCCTCTTCACTACTGCTTCAAAAGTATCTGGTTTGCAGCCAATCAGAGCCATCCTTCCTGATCACTTTATTCAATCAGCTCGTGTCACCAACTCTAATGCTGTTCCCTCAGCAGACCACAGCAAAGTACACTGCACTCACCACAACCGAGTGATAGAAAATCTCTGCGGCTGACCTTTGTGCATCTTTGTCATGGATGCCATTGACCTGTGGTATACCAGGTACTTGTATCATAAATACACAGTCATCATAACTGAGTAAGTCTAAGGTGTTTATCAAGTGTGAAGCACTATTTTGCATGGATACTTGTTATAGCCTTACTGAGAAGTGGTAAAGCTAATATAAGTGAAAACTAGTTCTTCTTGATTGTGGTTATTTAATTGTCTGGAAAACAAAACAAAACAAAAAGAAACATTAAAAATTCATGGGTTTAAAATGTAGTCTTATTCAGGTTGGGACTTGTCAAGCTGACTTTGACTGAATCACGTCAGCAGTTCTTCACAGGAACACACCCCAATAAAACCCCCTGAGGCCCAAACAGGAATTCACACAAACTATGCCTTGTGTGTGAGCAAAGTGTTTACACTGCGTGAGGTTCTGAAATCTCACTGATAACAAAAGATTTCTAAAATATATTTTTTTTAAATTAAAAGACAAACACTTTTTAAAATAATGAGAATAAAACTGAAACTGAAAACAAAAAAAACAAAAGTAAAATAAAATAAAATAAAACTTTGCAGGTTAGGATTTCTATACATTACCAAACATGAAATAAAGCCATTATAAAGCTTCTCACACAGTGATACGTCATGTATTACCATCACACTACAGATGATTTACACGTGTTTGAGTTTGTAATAAACGAGCATCTCTGTCCAGACTAAGCAAACCTGCTCAGCATGAGATGTTTTTGAATGCGCTCCATTAATAAACTGCCGAGGCTCATGATTCTGGAGGATAACTGGAAATGACCCAAATGATATAACTGCATCTGTTTAACTGGAGGTGAAATAGAAAAAAAAAATCTTCATGTTATTTGCTGTGGTCTCACATCTGGCCAGATGCACCTGAGATAGCCTATTAGTTCTCTGCTCTTCACTTCCTTTGTTTGTTTGTTTTTTTTGCAGGTGCTGCTGTAACCAGACTAAACGGGGTTTGTGTCGAAGCGGCTTTAAATAATAACAGATTACAGCAGAAACCCACCCAAAACACCACCAACTGCTTCTGAGAACCGTGAACAGCTTTCTCTCTCTCTCTCTCTCTCTCTCTCTCTCTCTCTCTCTCTCTCTCTCGCTATTAAGAATTTCATCAAACAACTCCCAAGACTATAATTATGACTTGTCTCTTCTCGTGTGAGGGAGTGAAACAATAGTCAGTGTGACTGACTTCTAAATATTGGAGCTGGCGATAACGACAGCCTGCTCCTCCACCCGTCAGAACAACTCAAACTAGAGTAAAAGGTAAAAGAGCTCCTCCAGTCCTGCAGTTCCACGGTGAAATTCGGGCGGGGGGGCGTGGGATATATGGATAGCCGACGGCAGGTGAAGGACTGCAATTCGGTACATTTGAATTTTTGACGTTTTGGCTTCAACCTTCCTCCAAATGAGCCGGACTATAATCTATCAGCCCTTCTTATCTCTCCCTCTCTCTCTATCAGTGCCATGGTTTGACACGTGGTGATTTAAAGAAAAGGAGGAGGGGGGGGGGGGGGGGGGGGTCCAAAGAGGCGGGCTGAGCTTTCAAGAGCGAGACCCTTCCACATGCTGTCAGGAGTTGGAAATGTGGAGCACCAGAGGAGCCCAGCACGCTACGCCGAGAGCGCACGGGAACTTGTAGAGAGCAGTCCTGCTCTTATTATTCTCATCCCCTCTACTTTTTATTGCCTCGTTAAATAAGGTAATAATAATAATAAAATCACTATGGATGCTTAGTATTTCTCCGTGCAAATACCCTGGAGCATTTTTCTTTTCTCGAAGGAGCATTCCGGTTGATGTTCATATGACTGATTTCTACTCGAGGCTATAGGAGAAACTGCGAAATGGAGACGTTTACAATCCACGACATGCTGATAAACTCAACGGACCTCAACAGGATTTTGTGCAGTTTTGGGATCAAGAATATTTCCGAGTGCGAGAGCGAGCAAGACATCTTACCAGAACCCAAAGGTACAGCGACTTTATCCGCCAGCAAAATGCCGAGGGACATCTTGTGCAATTTTAGACCACTCCATTCAAAAGTCCGATGTTCCTTTTTTTTAAAAAAAAGTATTTATTTAGTTGCTCAAACCGCGTTTATTCTACTCGGGCTTGTACCGTAAGAGCGACTGCTTTGGGCATTTTTCGTGCGTCAGTGCGCATTACGCATATGGCTCAGGTCCTTCTCAAAGCTAATGTAGTCCGCTGTATGTGAGTAGTGACACATAATGCTGTCACTGCTCACTGAGTCCGCATATGTCAAATGAACTGAACTATCTTTGTGCACTTTGAGGACTTAAATAGAGACCAAAGACGCATCAGTGGCGACGTTGTTGAGGCTAAAACCCCCAAAATGAATACAAATCCTGAAGATATTCCATATGAGTGGCTATTTTATAAACATTATGGGGGGTTTTAGCATACGGGCTGTGCATTCATTTAAATAAATATAGAAACTGGTATCTGTGTGCGTGTAAACTCGTACTGTGCCCCACTTCCACAGACATCAACCAGACAGTGCGGATCGCCCTCTACAGCCTCATCTTCCTCCTCAGCGTGCTGGGGAACAGCCTCATCATCGCCGTCCTGGTCAGGAACCGGCGCATGAGGACCGTCACCAACCTGTTCCTACTGTCTCTGGCCGTCAGCGACCTGATGGTGTCCCTAGTCTGCATCCCCTTCACCCTTATCCCCAACCTCATGAGGGACTTCATCTTCGGCAACGGCACATGCAAGCTGGTGATGTATTTCATGGGTACGTGTCCTCCACGATTCTTCATATTAATCGACAGCCCAAGTTGTTTATTGTTGTGATTGTTAAAACATGACTATTTTAGTTGATTTAATCAGTTAAAATATGTCCAAATGCGTCTGAATGAACTAAATAAAGTTTCACACCAGTGCACATCTGTCCTCCAGTTCAAGGCTTCCTAACATGCCACACAAACATGACCCAGTTCCCCAGCTCTGTGAGTTATTATCGTGTTTTGAATTGTGTTGGTAATGGAATCATACAGATGCTAATTAAAGTAATCTGAGGGCATGTCCAGAGCCCGCATTTCCCTGTATTTTCAAATCCTCCCGGAGCTTTAATGAGAGTCAGCTAAAAACAGCGTGGCTCAGAGATGTTCAGACACGCTGAACACGAGAGTGGAGCTTTTTTTATGAGTTTGTCAGTATAAATATAAAAATAGATAAAATCAGGGTGTATTATAAGATGAATTCAGAAAAGGCGGAATTTGCGTTCATGCATGCACCACACCAGCAGGTTTCTGGGATATCATCGATAGTTAAAGCTGTGCAATAACGAGCAGTAATTTTGGTATCGGTCAGATATCAAGTAAATGCAATTAAATGCAAGGGCACGATACCAACACCGATACTGAAACTTTTACACTAGGAAGGCAGCTCAGATTACAAATTTTTGTAGACGTTTTAATGGCCATTAAAAAAAACTTTCATTTCTACCTTCCACAATAATCAGTTAACACAACAAAACACTCATTTCAGCTTTTCATGGATTTTGAAACTGGATTTTTTTGAGACCTGAAATTGAAATCTACCCAACAGCTTCTATTGTTTAAATGTGCTATAGGCTATAAATAAAATACACATGACAGTCAACAAAAAAGGTTCAGACATTTTCCACAGTGCATGTTTGAGGTGTAATTTTATTCAACACAGCTCAGAGTAAAGATGCAAAGTATCGATCCGATAGCGGTGGTATCGATACTATCGATATTTGGATCGTTCCACACACATCTATTGCAAGTTCTTAAACCAATCATGGTGAGGTGCAAAAAATAATTGCAACTTTGCATAATCACATGGCTTCTTTTTTTTTTCAATGAGGGGGAGAAAAATAAATAAATCGTTTCTAATTAAACGCATCCAACCGGCCAACACGAGTCTGAAAGGATCAGTGACATCAAATGTAACATTCATCCAGCCCCTCTGGACTGCACAGCCTCAATTTATACCACTGAGGCTGCACAGCTGAAGACCATGATGCATCTGCTTCCAGTAATTTAGCTCATCACCATCACCAGACATTAGGTCTCTGTTATGGAGACTTGAGGTCTCTGTTATGGAGGATGGATTTCCAAACCGGAAACAAGGGTCTAAAGATAGAGAGGGCTGCGCGTTGCACAGAGTACGAAGCCCCACAGGTAGATCTGTGGTTTGTGGTGCCGAATGGCGTCAGTGAGTGTTTGGGGGTTTCCTGTTTCTTGTTTGTTTGTTTTACAGTCAAAAAGTTTTATCATTTCCATGCAGTTAGCAGCAGATGCCACAATCTATGGAAGATTTAAACATTTTTCAAAAGTCACAATCAAAATATTTTCAAGTACTTTCAACAAAAAGCAACATAAATCTTTTTTCTTTGGAGTTTTTTGCTTTTTAAGACTCGCTGCCTCAGTTTGTCCTTCTGTGTCACTTCCTTTCAGAGTTTCATTTATCTTTATTCGGGCATTTGAAAACTTCCATACTGACAGCTTCAAAGGAGATGAGTCAGTCCCATCAGACATGTGAATCACATTTTCTCGCTGCGAGCTCTGTAATAAGGTGCATTCATTACCGATGTTGTATCGACTGCTAATATTTCATTTTCATTAAATTACACGTCCGCAAGGAAATGTGAGTTTCATTTTTCATTTAGCTCATTCCTCAAAATCACAAAGCTCTCCCGGGATTGTTGCATCATCTGTCTGTTTGTGTGTCCTCTCGGATTGCACAAAGCAGCTATTTCAAGTGTGTTTGTGCATCCTGTTGTTGTTTCTGAGCGCGCCACTGCTGCCGCGCTGACAGGCAGCGCAGGATGTGCTCTGTCGCAGCTCAGCAGTTAAATTTAATGTGGTGGAGCATTAACGTGTGCAGCGACATTACTGTAAAGTCAGTGACATGTTGTGAGGATGATTTGTGGGAGATGCAGCACACAGGGGGAGGAGAGAAAGATGACGATTAACACTTATTAATAGACGATTAGTGTTGCGGTGGCATCTTTCTAAAAAATGCAAAGCAGGTCTGTGGATGAAGTGAGAATTGGTAGTCAAAGGATTACAGATGCCTAAACTTCAGTTCTTACTTCACACGTATTTGTTTCATTTCGACAGAACTGGGTTCAACCAGAGGAGTCGCCCCCTGCTGGCTAAAAAAAGAGCAGGTTTAAGACCCTTGGGAGCCACACTCCTCTGCTCTCTGTTTCACTATCTGGTCTTTCTCTGCTCACCTCTGTGTGTCCTGGCAAAGCAGACACAAGGCAGAGGAGACAAGCAAAGAGAAGAGAGACGTAAACATAATAAGACCAAAGTGTAAATTATCATACGAGTCATTTTGAGGCCATTTTTTAAATATACAATTTTCTAAATTTGCAGATTTAATAAATATAGATGAATGTGGGGTAAAGCTGTCCTTTTTTATTAAGTTTACTTTTTTTATGCTAAGCTAGGTTAATGGTCTTTTGGTTGTAATTTCGTTGTAAAGAGTGAATGCACTTGTTGTGGTTTTATATGTGGTGGTAAAGCCAAACAAGTTCCGATGACTATTCTGTAAAACACACAAACACAGAGTTGCTTTAATTCTTCACGGCACAGATTAATCAGGCTGCTGATATGACAGCGTCACGCAGCTGCTGCTGGTTTGTCTGATATTCCTTTTAAAACAAATGTAACACATTAGAAAAAAATGCAGTGTTCTACATTAGTCTGTAATGATGATGTAATGAATGAAGTTTCAGCCAATCAGAACTGTGTGGATTTTCTGACCTCTGCAGGTGTCTCTGTGAGCGTCTCCACCTTTAACCTGGTGGCCATCTCCCTGGAGCGCTACAGTGCCATTTGCAACCCCCTCACCTCCAGGGTGTGGCAGACAAAATCCCACGCTGCCAAGGTCATCACTGCCACCTGGTTGGGGTCTTTTATACTGATGCTGCCCTACCCCATTTTTAGCACCCTCAAGCCCTTCACCCGCCTCAACAACAGCACTGGGCACATGTGCCGCCTGGTGTGGCCCAACGACATCATCCAGCAGTCCTGGTGAGCTGAAACTCCCCCCCCCAAAAAAAAGTGCTAAACTGTCCTTCTGAGGCATCTTCACGCTTGGATGTACTCGGCCTGAGAGGTAGCAAAAAATATCCCTTTGCTAATTTCAGATGGGCACTTTATTGATTTTCTCAGCTTGGTGCTGCTGGCGAGAGACATCTTTTTGGGAAGATGTTTATGCGAGACACAGATTTGACTCTTCAAAGTAAAAGTTTTCATTTTTCAGTTGCTGCTAATGTTGTTAATCAGTCAAGACAAATGCTGCACAGGAAGATTTAAAATTTAAATGCTCAACAATTAAGCAATTAAATGTATAAAATAGTGTAGAAGTGACTGATGAGGGGGTTCTGGTATTCACTAAGTACAAACAGTAAGAGAAACCACACATTTGAGGTATGTGTGAAGCTCATGGATTCTCTCACCCCACCCGAAATATCTTTCTTTCCAGGTATGTGTCCCTATTGTTGCTGCTCTTCCTTATCCCTGGGATCGTAATGATGACAGCCTATGGACTCATCTCAATAGAGCTCTACCGGGGCATCAAGTTTGAGATGTCCAACAGGAAAGTTGGCAGAGGTATGGTACCTGAGCACAGAAAGTAACAAAAGTTTTTAAAATGTGGTTATTTTGAATGTTAACAGTTAAAAGCAAAGATCGATTAATATGAATTGTATCTTCTCTACTTTAACATTGGGGCACTCTAGCTAAAGTTTCTGAAAACATGGGCTATTTGGGGGGGACTGCTTCACTTGCTCACTGATGGAATTGGCGGCTTTGAACTTCTTTTTTATGCTAGCGATAAATCCGTTTATTATTATCTTCCCTTGCAGACAGACAGTCCAGCACTAGCAGCATTAAGCCAGGTGACAGCGATGGCTGTTACCTGCAGCCATCCAAAAAGAAGAGTTTGACGATGAACACCGGTAGCTCCATGATGGGCCGCGTGTGTGGCAGCGGCAGCTCCACGTCCAACCTGATGGCTAAGAAACGCGTTATCCGAATGCTGCTGGTCATTGTGTTTCTTTTCTTCCTGTGCTGGACCCCGGTCTTCGTGGTCAATGCATGGCAAGCTTTCGACCGGCGTTCGGCCTACCGTCTCACCGGCGCGCCGATCTCCTTCATCCACCTGCTCTCCTACACTTCGGCCTGCGTCAATCCCATCATTTACTGTTTCATGAACAAGCGCTTCCGCCAGGGTATGCTGGCTACCTTCTCCTGCTGCAGCTGTTTCAGGAGGGGTGGTGGAGGCAGTAGCGGCTTGACGAGGTCAGCTGGAAGCAGACTAACCCAAGGGGAAGCGGGCAGACCGCGAGAAGGGCCCAAGAGCCCTGAGCAGAATGGTCACACGTCGCCAAGTGGAAGCAGCACACGCTTCACCTACACAGGCATCCGTGCATCAGCCTGGAGTGAGCTGACTTAAGTCGGATTGATCCGTCTGTGCACCAAGTGTACTGGCCCAAGTGCAAGCATAAGATGGAGAGCTGTGGTTTGTTGTTTTTGCGAAAAGCTGTCACAGTGCTTTCGAGACTAAGCAAACATGTTGCTTTAGCGCCACTATTTTAATGTGACAAGTAGGCAGAGACTGTGGAGCAGATGTGGTGTGCCGTCCGTAAAGTCACAGCTGTGACTTTATCATAAATGTTTCCATAAAGCTTGCAGAGTGGCCAAGTGATGCCTGTTCATACTTGCTTTTAGGGCCCACAAGCTTGTCGGAAAAGTGCAAAGTTCTGATGAAGCAGAGAATCAGTTTTCATTTTACTTGCTTTTGTTTTATACACGCTAGAAACTGCTTCTGAACTGTACAGTAACCAAACAGTATTTACACATGCTTCATTTGATCCACGTGCATTACGTGGGCAGCTTTTCACATAACACGCAGTGCCAAAGAGAGGTCAATTTTTATCATTTTAAATGGGTTAATTGATGCACTGAAAGTTCAATAAAGTTTTACTTTTATTTTTTTAATAGCTGATCTAAAGATTTGATGACGTTAATCCCAATAAATTACAATGGTGAAAAATGACCTTTTAAGCCAACATGACCTTTAAGCATAAATAAATAAATAAAAACCCAACTATCTTTTATAAAATGACAAATGAGAAACTAAACAAATGCGCTTTAGCTTTCATTTATAAATGACAACCACTGATTTCCAGTTATTTTGTAATGTATCCAAATGTGCTTTCTAAAGCTTTTAATATGTGTTATTCTTTGTATTATTAGAATCATTAAAGTTGTTGCGTAACAGCAAGTTTTTAAACATAAGTAAAGGCCGACTTAAAGAAAACATTTAACCTGGATATCAAGTGGCTAGCTTAGCAATTAGCAATGTTATTAATGGAAAGAAAAGTAAAGTAAAGCTATTAATGGCGGGAAACCTAGAAAACACTATTGGTGGGAAATGTAAAACAGAGCTATTAATGGCAAGAAAAACTGAAATAAAGCTCTTAATGGTGGGAAGAGCATTAAAAAGGCTATTTAGGGCGGGAAAGTGGAATAAAGCTTTGAAGGAAAAGGCGGGAAAATGCTTTTAATGGCAGATAAAAGATACTCTATAAATACTCGTGAAGAATCCTACTATTACTGGCTCTAAAGGTCACTAATATTTTGCTGCTTTTATATGTAATTCACATGTACAAATACAAATGCAATATTTGTTTTGCAATTATGCTATTTGTGTTAAGCTATTTCAATGCAAACTAGTGCGATGATTTCTGCATAGCTAGCCTGTTACGAGAAATGACATAACAATTTAACATGCAATTCCAGATTTTATATATACATAAAAAAAAGTTCAAGCTACAAGTATAGTTTGAAGATTAGAGGGTTGTATAACGAGTTAGCAAGATGCTTTTTGTTTTTTTGTTTAGTCTGACTATATTTCCATGACAACTTATAACCTTGTCTGGGACAGGTTATGTTCAGAGCTTTAATTTAAAACTGGCTGGGAGCGTCATGTTTTTTTTTACAGTCCATTAGTGTGACAGATTCTCTGCTGAAGGAATGTATTTTATTTATGTAACCTTTAAAGCTTATTGTCACTAAAGTCCAACTGTACTGTTACAGCTGCACAAATTGTACCTTCCCACTGGAATTTACAAGTATTCATATTCAAATGATGTGAAAAATGTATAATTTTTTACTTGTTCCTAATTTGCTACCAAAATTCCCTCTATTAGTGAGACTTTAGCAATTACACCACAGATTGAAATTCAAACTTATCTAATCAGTTTTACAAAGCCAAGAATACCTAATCAATCAATAAAATTAAATTTACTTTGAGCTGGTGATTACCATGTCGGCTTTATTAGGCAGAATCTGAGTCAAAGACACTGAGTAACCTTTAATGTTTAAGTGTTGCCAGTTTAAAATTTCTGAGCGCTAAATGAGCTAACGCAAAGATGCTTAGCTCATTTAGCTTGATGTTTAGCTCGATGCTTGTGACAAGCACCTCTAGAAGACATTGAGAAAAAACAAACCCCTTATTTGCATTTGGTTATAAGATGCATTTCAATGAATCAAACAAGTGGATAGCGGAGACACGTTGCTGTTAACACCTATTATGCATCTTCGAGGTGTTCAGCTAACCACTTCAGTTCATTTTCTTACTAGCTCCACAAGTCCCACTAGAGCAGGGGTGGACAATTCATTTTCCCAAGGGGCCACATAACAAACTGGGCCCTCCACAACAGTCCCAGTTTGTTATGTAGCCCCTTGGGAAAATGAATTGCCCATCCTTGCTCAAGAAGGTCAAAGCACTAGACAAGCGCCAGTCTGGATGAAATTGAAATGTTTTTCAATGAACAATATGCTTGTATGGGGTTTTCCGGCAATTGATATCAGCCAGGACAAGGTCAGTTGCTACCACCACATCCTGCATCAATGACGTCCTCGCTGGGCACAGACCAGGAAACATTAACTATTACACCACAAAAAGCACGTTGCCTAATGTGTCCCGGACCACCAAGGCAATGGGTCTGAGTGATCACATCTCTGTGGTTGTTTACGCGTGTATATAACGCTGTCCGCTTGTGACCCGATTGCCCAAGATGCATTTCAAACCAAGTGTAAACAGGCTCGAAATGAGCTATAATATCGATATTTAGGAATTTTAAGCACCTAGCTGTGTAAACTTGTGCTTGAAAACAACATTTTATGTGTCGTCTGATCCCCACGCTGCAGATCAGCCATAACTCAATCGCTCGCTGCACAAACTGCTCTGCTGCTGTCCTTGACCCACCTCGTGGGCACGCAGGGGCCTTATCTTTTTCTGGGACTCAAAACACCTGCAACTCCTCTTCAAAGGGCCAATTCCTGGTATTATCCATCCAATTTCCAGTTAAATGTTAAATATAGCAGCACTGATGTAGCAACTTTTTCACTGTAAATATAGCCCTAATGTTCCACTGTAAATTATTACTTTAAAGTGCAATGGCTGCGTGTTTCGTTCAATATCGAGGTAATGGGTTCAGACCTGAATGTACAAAAGTGAGTCAAGTGATTTTTATTGCTTTGTAATATACACCTGAGTTTGGCTTTGGTGGAAGATGTTGTGATCTCCTGCAAATCTGCGATCCATCGACCATATAAAGTCAGTGCGTGCGCACACTTCAGCAGAGCGATTCAGAGCTTTTAACAGCTTTAAAGACAGAGGACTTAAAGGAAAGACGATCCACTGGGAGTTCGTCAGATAAGAGCTCCATTTGGGCTTGGTAAATGCCCAAACCTCCCCACCTGCAGTCACCTTGCAGCCACCAGATGTTGAAGCGTCATTGGACGCTGTTGTTTACACACCAAATAAATAAATAAATGTCAATAATGGGTTATTTCTTCTCTTCAGCTACAATCATGATTCAAGCTAAAAATAATCAAAGAATCATCATAAAAACACACAAAGTGAGATTTTACATCACTTTTTTTTTTATTTCTCATTTTTATGCCAATATTGCAAGTTTTTTTCTCATTTTTTTTCTTCTTTTAATGACATACAGATTTGAGCAATGATCTGGAGCTGCAATATGTACAAAAAACAAACTAACGTTATGTTATAAAAAACAAAACAAAAAAAGAACCGTCCCCTTTGTTTTTGACGTTATTGCTAAATGTTACAAACGGCACAGGTTTCTACCATCAGCAACCCTTTGAGCACTGAGTATACTACCACAATGACACCTCTGCTTACCATTTTTACTAGAATAATACACAGATACAGTGAGAGAAGTGGAAGATAGTGGAGGGGTGTGAGGAAGAAGAGGAGGAGGAAATGATAAATAAAAGGTGATCTGCAAGCTAAGCGCAACAGGCTGCGTGTTAAAAAGGTGGGAAAAGAAGAAAATAAAGGCGAGGAAAATGTGAGTGAGGATGAAACGTGTGAGAGAAATAGAAAAGTTAGCGCTCTGTAGTGCAAACAGCCGAATAAGTCTTGAGGAGAAGTAAGGCTGAGTGCGACAGAGAAAGGGCTCCACACTCCTTTTTTAACTTTTTTTTTTTTTTAAACACACAAACAAAAGTCTGTTTAAAGCTGCCTCTCACTCTGCCCTGTTTTTGTTTAGCAGTGCATGAAAACTACATTATAAAAGACATTTGGCATATTAGAGGATACATACATTGTTCAGAGCTCATTATTTAAAAAAAACAAAAAAACAAAAAACAGCTGCTTTTGGAGGTGTTAAAAAAAAAAAAAAAAAAAGACCAGACACATGCACACAATGTGAAAAAGATCTGCAAAACAGACAATGAGATGGTGGTTTGTTGCTTTTTTTCCTCGTGAAAAAGCTTTATCGAAAGTTTTTTTTCTTTAAAGAAGGCATGTAACATTTTTCTTTTTTTAAAAATCACCCCTCTAATCTGGTTACGCGTATCCTCCCTTTGTCCCTTAAAACTCCAGATGTTTTAAGAGAGAGAAAAAAAACAAAACAAAACTGTAAACCAGCTCGGATTGTCAAGGCGACACATTTTCAGAGAAAAGCGTGCATCACCCCCTTATTTGTGTGTGTTAGTTTACAACAAAAGTGGCGAAGCTGCTCTGTAGCCAAAGGGGAGGAAGGAGGAGGATGGGTGGTCAGCCTAAAGCGGCGGAGGCGATGCAGACGCTGAATTTAGAGCTCGAAGACAAAGAAGTTAAAAATCTACAGTTCAGATTTCGTGACCTCCATCCTGCAGAATAAAGGGCTTTGGGGCGGGGAGGGCTGGACCTGCAGCTCGACACGCTGCAGAAGAAGAAGCGCCAAATGTTGGGTTTTTGATGCTACGCGGCGGCAGCTGCAGCACCTTCTACGACTTCCTCCACGTTTCCAGGACAAACGGGAAGCGGCCAGACTCAGGCAGCACGGCCAATAATGCACTTTTCTAGGTTTTTTTTCCGTTTTTAATTCTTTTTTTGTGTGTGGACATAAGACAAGGGGAAACTTTGTACCAATAATTTAAAAAATATCAATATTACAATATAAAACATTTAACATTAACGACACACAGGTGGGCAAGAACGGCAAAATGGGGGAAGAAGGGGGAGGGGCATAATTTAAACTTTTCTCTTATTAATATTTTTATTTTTTTATTTTATTTTTTACATGGAAGCGTGTGTGTGTGTGGGGGGGGGGGGGGGGGGGGGGGGGGCAAATGAGTCTGTGTGTTCCTGTTTCGAGGGCGCGAATAAGAAAAACTGAAATACTTCATTAAGCACACATTCAAGTCACAGTATTGTTCTTTGTATACAGTTGTACTGTAATACTGCGATCACAAGTATTGCCTTTGAATGTTTTATCCACATTTATCAGACGTTTAGATCCCGGTGGAAGACATTTAAAAAAAAAAAAAAAAAAAAAAACACCAATAAAAGTTGTTTTTTCCTTTTTCTCGGAGAGGACGCGGAGCGAGTCTGACTCAATACACCGATTACAGCGACTGTATATGAAACACGCACGCACACATACACATATATATTTGCTGGCTGGTGAACTAGTGCTCAGGCGGACAAAACCCGAAACGAAAACAAAAACTGATGAGATGACCTGTACAATATTGCTGTTATGTTTTGGAAATGCACATTTTCAGTAATACACTTTTAGAAGGCCTTTATAACTCCTACAGGTCTCGCCATCGAACATGAATGAGTGCAACTACTCGGACAGTGAGTTCACAATGTACACACGCTTGCTCGGCCAACATATTAAACCACAGGACTTTTTTTCTTTAAAGAAAAATAACATTGAGAAAAACCAAAGAAGAAGAAGGCTGAAAAAGAGCTTACAGTGCTCGTGAGACGTTGTACCAAAAAGTGAGAAGGTGCCGGGCACCAGTGTGAGAGTTTAAAAAAAAAAAGTGGGTTATTGTACTTGTACACTGGGAATGAAGGCTCCCTTCAGAAGGCTGCTCTGCACGGGGAAGGTGGTTGGAGAGCCGCGGCGATGAGCTCCAAACAGCAGAGAAGCGAGGCGTCGGCTTGCTTTTGTGCTATGCACAGGTTCTCCCAAGGTGAGTAAACAGCATATAAGAAAACTGAAGTGTTTTTCCTTCTTCTATTTGAAGTTTTCAGTAAGGCCACATCAAATTGAAAGTGTCTTTTCCCCCCCCCTCTGTTGTTTTTTGTGTTTTTGGAGATAAATGCCACCAGAACTACAGCACGGACTGGAAGACACCTTTGCTAGGTGCAAGTTTCGAGACACTACATTATTGGATACGTTAGCAGTGACAGATAAAGGATATTATCAGATATGTGACTGGCTTACCTGTATACACAGTAAGAATATACAGTACTAAGGCTATCCTTTGAAGTCGAAGACTACGCTCGGTACATTAGTTTGAAAGCGGCAGACGGATTTGCTCTCGCAGAAGACCGCTTTCGTGTTCTGCAGATGTTGCTATGGCTCCGTGTGACATGTACTGATGTGTATACTTTCCAGGAGACACAGCGCACACAGAGTATTGCAGGCAAGGCAGAGGCGTTGCTTAAAGCTTTTCTTTTTTTTTTTTTTTTTTTTCTTAAAGACTTCATTAAAAACCAATGATAAAAATAGGCCCTCTGAGGTTTGTCCCCTTTCAAAAGCAAAAAAACAGAACAAAACAAACAAAAAGATCTTTGCTTATGTAAAATCTTAAAAAAAAAAAAAATAAAATAAAAACCCAACCCAAGACTTCAGACTTTTCCCCAAAAAGAAGAAGCAAGTATATCAAAATGAAACCCAAAAAAAGGCGTTTGAAGTAAGGTCACAATAACATACAGGTTGGGATTTTGGACCTCGAAGGGGAGAAAAAATAAAAAATAAAAATAAAAACAAAGCCCAAGCTCAGAGGAAGAATAGAAACTATTTGGTAACAAAAGTGTACTATATGTTTAATACAAAAAAAGGTATGGAGAAAAATGTACCTTTACTAAAGCTTATACAAGATCCTTGGTCCATAAAAACTATGTTATCGTCACGTTTTATGTGTGTCCCTCTGCATCCTTGCACTCCCTCCAACAACAACACATCCAAACCACCCCCGCCCCCACCCCTGGTAAGGGTTTCAGACGTGAATGTGAGAAACAAAAAGGAATAATTACAAAAAAATTAAAACGGAGCGGGGAGGATAAAGGGGAGGTGGGATGCACACGGTGGATGTACTGTTGTTGTGGTTTCCGTCCTCACAGCTGTAGAAAGGTGCTGGTGCTCTGAGCCTGCAGGAATTCACTCATTCCCAACACCAGAACTGGACAGGCAGGTCCCTAAAGTAACCACAGGAGAAGAGAGTGGGGGGGCTGGGGTGGGGAGGCGTGTCAAGGAGCACTTTATATACGTTTATTCCCATCAGCTGACAACGTTGTGATGTCACTCCTTCAGATTTCCCTCTGCGTAGGGCTCCCCTGTCCCACCGATTCTTTTGTTTTGTTTTCCTTTGCAGCTTCTTTGTATCCAAAATGAACGCAGCACTTTTAGAGTCAGTTTTGTTTATTTCCTATAGTCTTCATATACCTCAGGGTATATTTGCTCTCAAGGCATGTATGAGTGCCCCCCCCCATGTGTGCGTTAGGAGACCACGGCTGCGGCGGTGGAGGAAGAAGACGTGACTCCTGCGTTGGAAGTGCTGTTGGAGCCGTAGACGCTGGAGCCAGCCTCCTGGCTGCTGTTGCTGAGCAGGCCCGAGTTGCTGGCCCGCAGGATGGCGCCGGCGGCGCTGCAGTGTGGCCTCGGTCCCGGCTCTGGTGTGTAGGTGAAGGTCAGTGTGGTGGAGTAGATGATGCCGTCGTTCCTCACCAAAGTGACGGGCACCTGGACGGGCTGTCGCACCCAGCGCCAGCCCTCGCGGAAGGCGGAGATGTCGGGCACCACGCACAGCATGCTCTCGGCACACCTGCAGGGAGACACGATGATGGAGTCACACTGCAGGAAAGACTCCGTCTGGAGTTAGGGTGGAGCTTCTATTCGTTTTTACTTTGACTTTATAAGGATTAGACCAAATCAGTGAGTCACAAGGAGCTCACGCTTCAGTAAATCAGCTCTCTGTGGATTTTGGAAAATTGGGTTTTTACATATAAGAAACATAACACTGAAAATCAACTCGTAAAACCATTTTGGGATTCCTGGTTAATTCAGCAAACATGACCGAACCATAACAAACCCATTACTGCCATAAAGCAGTGCTGTTTACAGATTCTCCAGCTCACACATGGCATAATGTACAGTGAGTAATATATCAGCTGACAAATTCCCTGCTGCCCAACGTTATCACCTATAAGTCTAAATATATACCTAAATATATAGGCCGCCTACAGGGAGGAGGTGGATCGTCTGGCTGAGTGGTGCGACAGAAACAACCTGCTGCTTAACACCGAGAAGACCAAGGAGCTCATCGTGGACTACAGGAGGAATGCTGACCCACATCCACCCATCCACATTAAGGGGACGGCTGTGGAGCGTGTGAGCAGCTTCAAGTTCCTGGGAGTCCACATCTCCGAGGATCTCACCTGGACGACCAACTGCTCCAAGCTGGTCAAGAAGGCTCACCAGCGCCTCTTCTTCTTGAGGACTCTGAGGAAGAACCACCTGTCCTCAGACATCCTGGTGAACTTCTATCGTTGCACCATCGAGAGCATCCTGACCAACTGTATAACACTCTGGTACGGGAACTGCTCTGCCTCGGACCGGAAGGCGTTGCAGAGGGTCGTGAAAACCGCCCAGCACATCGCCGGAGCACCACTTCCTGCCATAAAAGACATCTACAGGAAGCGGTGTCCGAAAAGGGCTGGGAAAATCATCAAAGACCCCAGTCACCCATCACATGGACTCTTCACCCTCCTGCCCTCTGGGAGGCGCTACAGGAGCCTCCGGACTAAGACCACCAGGTACCGGAACAGCTTCTTCCCCACAGCTGTCAGACTCCTGAACTCTGCCTCCTGACATCTGACCCACGTTAAACTCATGGACTGAACATACACACACCCACAATGGACAACTGTACCCTCAAACACAATAATAACATGGACTGAACCACCACTCACAACCACTAGCACTTTATATAGCCTCTGTAGGAATTATATCTCACTTATCTTAACTGCACTACTGTATAGCTCTGTGTAAATAATCATTCTGTACATTCGATAATCTTTAATCCTACAACTGTTTACAACTTGCATAGTTCCCATTTCTGTATAGCTGTATATCCCAGATTCTGTAAAGTTATTTATTTCATATTCTGTATAGTTTTTCATATTTATATCCTGTTCATATCCTGTACATAGCTTGTACTCACTACAGCCTGTACATACTTATAGTTATAGAATATTCACAACATACTTCATACCGTGTACATGATAACATACCATAATAGACCCATTTCTGTAATATACTCACATATCTATATTATTGCTAATATATATTGTAATATATCTATATCACTAAAGCACTTCTGGATGGATGCAAACTGCATTTCGTTGCCCTGTACCTGTGCATGTGCAATGACAATAAAGTTGAATTCTATTCTATTCTATTCTATACCCAAGCAGTGTGGGGACCTCGGTATATGTTTAGACACATCCACAGAGTGCATGGGTTGGAGGCTCGGTAGACCTGCACTGACTTAGGTAGGTGGTCACTTTGATGTTCCTGTACTGCGTGTGTGGCAACGATAAACACATGTAGATCAGTCGCTCGGAGAAACTCAACATGACAGGATAAGTTAAGGGGGATTTTACAAGGTATGTGTGGTATATTGTCTAATAAATACATACAGCTAACACAAAATGGGCAAATTATATTAACTAATCTGAAGTTGCCACTAATAAGTATTAAGAGCAAGAGAGTAAACACTTTGTTCTTTAACTGAATCCGTCATTTATGCTCATATTAAACATTGGTCATGTTTAATATGAGCCTTACTCTCAAAACATGAAGACAGTGTATTTACAAGAAATTCCTTGTTCCCACAGCTCTGAGTTAAATAAGCAGAGGAAAAGAGATGGATGGCTCTTTCTCTCTGATGATCAGACTGCTCTAAAACCTCAGCTGTTTTTTCCTACTATAGGGGCTTTGTATGACATCAGTGAAATGGGATACTCCTAATGTGTCCATCTCAGGTACACAGCTAAAAGGTAAATGGTAAAAGGATTGGTTCATTTCTACTCCGAGCACTCAAATGGCTTTACACTTGCCTCATTCACCCTCACACACTTTCTATGTAAGTGCTTTCTTCTGAGAAGAACTTGGAGATAGTATCTCGCGGAAGGCTCCTTGAAGCATAGAGGAGCAGACGGGGATTGAACCACCAATGATTAGTACGCGACCTGCTCCACCACCTGAGCCACAACTCTGTCTATGAGCACAAAAGTCCCGCCCACCTGCTGTGGTTTACAGGGGGCAGCCAATCAAAAGACAACTGGCTTAAAGGGAAGGACAGTGGCTTGTTTTACAATGAGCGGCTGCACCAAGGTCAGGAAAAGAACAGGTGAGGATTATTTCAAACTTTGAATCATGCAAAGCAACTCTAGTGAAGTCCATAAATAAAGGTGGAAATTAGCAAACCAAAACTATCAGTAACTACAGTGCATATTACCTCTTCAGATTACTCATAATGGACAACAATCTTGGGATAAAAAAGAAAAAAGCTAGCCACGGTGGTTTCTTTTCCCCCCTTCACTTAACCTGGTAACCTAGAACATGTTCAAAAAGCAGCAGAAAGCTGAGACACAAAGCACATCCCAGTGAATCCCAACAAAGCCCCACCTGTACATGGTCTCAGCCTCAACGTCTCCGAACCAGACCCGCAGATTTGGAGTGAAGTTCTGTCCCGTCAGCTCCAGCATGGCGACATCCCCGCCGCCGTTTAGCTGCAGACAAACAAGATAAACAAACCTGGGATGTAGTGCAGGTGAAATGTCCTGTTAAAGGGGGGAATTTAAAAAAAATCTAAACTGTCTCTTTTGTATACCTGTAAGCTCTCCACCACAGGCACCGGGGTGACAGGCGAGTGGACGGGGCCCATGCCCTCGTAGAAGGTGTATTCGGCCTTGTCTGTGCTGATGATTGTCCAGGAGGCGCCGTCGTTGATCATCTCCTTGTTTGGTTCCTTTGGGCATGGAGTGGCCTGGGGGGGGGAGACCCAAGACAACTTGACCAAAACATCTACCCACAGGAAAATAAGCCAGGCACAGAAGAAGAAATGAACTCAAATTCAATGTCAAGTCAGGCTGCCTGGAGCCTTTTTCAGAACGCTACAGCAATCATCCTCAGTCATCGGTGAATAGTATGATTGACTTAATCTGAGGGTGACACGACCGCGACCCTGAAATGATGCGTAGAGATATAAGAGTGACACTGACTTGAAACTGGATGATCCTTTCTTGGGAAAGGCACAGGTACATGCGCTCTGTGTCCTTCAGGTAGAAGGCACACTTGTGGAGCTGGGAGACGGGGTCATCGGCGTCCAGCAGCGCCGTCTGCTTGTCCACCTTCCGGATGATCTGAAAGGACATGAGAGGGGAACAGATTAGCCGACTGCACGATGGGAAAAAGGAATCGGGCAGGGTGAGCGTTGGAGAAAATTAAGTGCAAAAAACCAGAAAGAAACTGAATTAAGGAAAAAATGACAGTGATCTGGAAGCAAGGGGGAATGAAATGCAGGACTGCATGAGCAGGGAGATTAAGGAGGAGGGGGACAGGACACACAAGCAGAAAAGACAGAAGAAAAGAAAACAATGTCACGAGAAGTTCAGTCAAAACATGAGTAATACGGTACAAACATCAGGCTGCTGCTTTCAGAAAAACTCAGTATTAAAAAGGCTTTCTGCTATTTCACGGTCAGCATTTGCCAAGTTTTACCATGGATACGTCACAAAGGTAGGTTTAAATTTTATTAACTTAAACGGAAAAGAGGGGTCACTGCGTTTGGTGCCGCTAACCTCTATGACCGCGGCCCTTTTAAGGAGTTATAAAACTCTCGGGAGTGATCTTTGACATCAATCTAACTTTTGATAAACAAATTAATGATGTTGTTGGAACGAGCTTCTTTCATCTCCAGTCACCTGCAAAGGGGAAGCTTTTCCTCTGGTTCAGAGACTTTGAGACTGAGCTATCCATGCCTCGATTTCATCTCGATTCGATCAAAGTAACGCTCTGTATTTGGACGTCAGTCTGTCACCGCTTTAGCCAACAGCAGCTGGTCCAAAACGCTGCAGCACGGTCATTAGTTGGCACGTGCTAGTGATACCACGTATTGGCTGTCAGTCAGTTTTAAGATTTCATTAGTAGCTTTTAAGGTCCCTCTAGAGCAGGGAAATCTGCTGAACAAATGCTCCTGTCTCGAGGTCCAGATTAAAACACAGAGGTGACCCTTAATTTGCCATATTTTAATAATAATTGAACATCTTTTGTAGTAGCCAGTTTATTCTAAGTGTGTTTGAAGCATAACGTGCCATCTTCAATATGCACGATGCGACGTGCCGCAGTGTTGCATGACTCATCACTGAAGAATGTGATTAATGGTTTCAAATACTGTTGTTTGGACAGTTTTTGATATGGTCTATTAAACAGCTCTCACATTTATTCGATATCAACGTGTTTCTCTTAGTCTTAGACTAGTTGGTTGGTCCAGTTCACGTTCATCTGACTCAATACCTTAAGTATGTTAACCGGGAAAGGCTGGATTCGTCCATCCTTGCATTACAGTTTCATATTGTGTCATTGTTGTGAAACAGTGATTGTTACCAGTCTGGGCAGGGCCATGCCGGTGACGGAGCAGACCAGCTTGACCGTCTGGCCGTAGTGGATATAACCGTCTCTCACAGTGAACTCCTCTCCTTCTGACTCCTCATCGTCCACTGCAAACACCAAGCACAGGAACAGGCAGTCAATGCTGCAACCAGCTGCCCACACGCACACGCTTTGGTTTATACACTAAAGCCAACATTCAATCTATCAATCAGCCCGTCACGTTCTTTGTCTGCGATGAATCACGTGTGTAATTACTACAACAAAGAACAAAGCTACGACTACAATGAACAGTGAGAGGGTGACATGTAGACAAGGCTGTCAAACTGCATCGCTGTTCTCGTCAATGATCAGAAGCTTGTGTAACAGATATGAAACCTGATGGAGACTCACACAGGTGGATGTAGAAAGCGCCCCACTGTTGGGAGCTGGCGTGAAAGTTGCCACCCTCCACGTGTAGATACCGCGTGCTGACTGTTTGGGAGCGCAGTCGGTTGAACAGTGCCACCTTGGTCCCCGATGCAATGCACACTGTGGGCGGAGACGAAAGCGTGGAGACACGGCCGGTTACATAACGCACCAAAAACAAGTTGCTTTCAGGTCGGCGCGATAACAGAGAGATAAGACGTCTGCCAGCTGGCAGGACGTGTCCTGTGTGTAGCACAGGTGTGCCACATGTGACATAACTGGGTTACTGGACACTCCATTTTCACTACACTGCCCTCTGGTGGTTAGAAATAGTATTGATCGACTAACCGATTAGCTCAAAACACCTTGTTTTTAAAAAAATTACATTAAATCATAAAATTCTGAGCATATTTTAAAAAGTAATGAACAAACTAAGGCTATAAAATATGCAAGAATAAAACAAGTAGAAAAATGAAGTTAGAAGACAAATTCAAATATCATTTACATTTCAGAATATTCAGTGCAAGATGGAAACAATGCAAATTAGCAGTTTAATTTAGGCTTTGATCAAGGTTTTAAGCTTTTTCTCAATATCCTCACAATGGCTGTAAGAAAACCCCCACATGTGCCTTCTTATTGGCTCCCTAAAGAAGAAAAGAAATCAAACCTTATTCACTGTTAAATGTTTTGGTGCAGGAATTGGGGAGACACCCATTGGTGCTTAAATACTATGTCTTCTACGTGCCGCCTCCTCCTGTTTAACGTTCATCCAAGGTTTTAACCTCTGTTCTTGCCTTCACTTCTAGTCTTTTGTATCAAAGCAGTCTTTCTGCTTGGACTCTGGTTGGATTGTGGTTTCATTTACGCTCTTACTTTGTCTAAACACCCCCCCTACACACGCGTGTTAGTAAAGGCATCTTCACTCCAGCTGATCCATACTTTTACAGGGTAAGCGAATCTTAGAAGAGATACAACCAATCCAATGTTTTCCAGCTGCAGTGAGAATCAAAGTACTTTTCCCTGAGCTGCTAATGAAGCTCTGCTGACTCTGTGGTAAATCCAATCAAGTCTTCACAATAAAAGCATCCTGCCCTGAGTGTGAAGCAGCAACAGTTTACATCGGCAGTAACTTACAACACCGACAGGCCTGAAAACGAACCATAAAATAAACCGCAAAAGTGCCGAGAGGCTCACAGAGAGAGCCACTTTACAAACAGACGTCAGGGTACGAGGCCGGCACGTCCGGGCCGTGGTCTGTACCGAATATCTTGAATGATTTTGCGGCTCGAGCCAACCAGAAGAGAGACCCATGAAACGCTCTAGCTGGCTATGCAGTAAATCATGTTAAGCGCATGTTAATATGTTTAAGGCTGTTGTCAGGGTTTAAATTTACAGCTCTGGCAGACTGAGCTACACACTGATTTGACATGAAGAGTGAATCTAAAAGGTAAACACTCACAGCGAACCTCTAAACTTATCACAAATGACTCACAGTCAGCATTTTTGAGGGACTGCTTCTTTTTGGAGGGCTTGGAGATGACTTTGATCCTCTTGCTGAGGAAGACGCCGATGTCCGCGCTGTTGCCGTAGAACATCTTGACAGACAACATGAAGTGCTTTCTCTTGTCAGAGTCGGATATGTACAAGGTTTTGGCTGTGCAATAATTCTGAATGAGGAGGCAGAAAAAGAAAGACATAAACAATCAGATTCATTTCTGTTCATGCATATTAAACATATTAAGCACTACAGGAGAAAAACAAGCTCCAAATGTGCTGGAGGCATGTGACAGACTTCCTGTTTCTGTACTGCAGGGTGCCTGGAGGCTATACCGCACGGCTATGGCAGCTTCTGCTGAGTAACTCCATGTTCCTGTGCCAAGGTAAGTGACAGAGTGACAGTATGTGTGTGGGTGGGTGCGTGTTGTACCTTTCCCTCTAAGTTGAGCTGTTGCATTTCTTGGTCGCTGTTGCCGATGCCGATGAAGGCGCAAGGCTGCGACTCCTGGTCGGAGCAGCCGTCTCGCTCCATCTGGTCCTTCTTTTTCTTCCAGCCGCTGCCCATCAGGTACACACAGGGAGGAGGGCAGAAGAACCTGGAACACACGACACACGTGCAGCTATAAACGCCAGCATCTAAATCTTTAGAGGTGATGAAATAAATTTGTTTTTGTGGTGATTTTTTGAGACAGAGATTTGTTGAGAGTTGCCAAAAAACCTGAAGCACCAAAGCTCTTCTTTAAATGTTTCTGCCTTTTACTCTCGTCTCTGTGCAGATGATCCCACACTGCTTCAATAATGTTGAGGTTGAGCTCAGGGGAAGCAAATCCATGTCGGAAGGTGCTTCACTTTGCATTTTTCTACCCATGTATGCTTTTACTGCACTGGCAGTGTGTTTGGGATCACTGTCATGCTGAAAAATGAAGCTGCTGCCAATCAGATGCTTTCCAGATGATTTTACACGGTGGATCAAAATCTGACGGTACTTTTCTCGGTTCATAATTCTAATCTTAACAAGATCTCTGACACCACTGACTGAAATGCAGCCCAGACAATGACACAGCCTCCACTGTGTCTTACAGCTGTAAACACTCAGGTTGTACATCTTTCCTGAACTCTGCACAATATACACGATGACTGGAACCCAAAAAAAAAAAAAAAAAAAAGATCCAACCAGATGTGCTGTCACTGAGTTTTAGTCGAGTTCTTGGGTATTCTGGCACACCTCAGCCTTTCATCCCGTTTCCCTTCCTTATGAACGGTTTCTTGACACTTCCACTGAGTCCATGTCTGATGAGGCTTTAATGAAGAGCCACATGCATCTCTCAGGTCCTGTTTCTGGCAATGCCGGATCTCCCCCCCCCCCATTTCTGAGTCTCATGACTTTCAGATACTGTTCATCTGCTGCAGGTGGTTTTTAGATCTGTTGCTTCTTTTGTCCTGAACTTGTCCAGTTTCCTCAATTTTAACTCTGGCTCGTTCCTTGATTTGGGGGCGTTTTTAGGCTGGAAGGAGTCATAGCTCAATGTTAAGTGGCTTAACAAGCAGATGATAGGTGTAAATATGGGGAAATAAAAGAGAGAAGAGGAGGAATAAGAGAAGGAACAGAAAAGACCTGAATGTGCACTTCCTAATTTGAACCAGAAGAGGGCACTCTTGCACCAAGCTCCAGCTGGAGTCCAACTTGGGTCAACAAGCTGTTGTGTACAGCTACAGTAAAACATCTAAAGGCTGTCACACTTCATTCTGCAGATGTTACCGTGATCGGTCCAGAACCTAAATGATTTGTCAAGAAACGAGAAGCAGCATTTTGAATGAAATCTAACTTTCCTTCCCCCATTTTTAAAAAGGTCCCTCATTTACTTCTCTTCTCCTTTCAAACGCACGTTACTACTGTGAAAACAAGAACTGCCTTGAAATAACTCGCAAGTTCAGCTTTGTTAAAAGAGAAATCCACTCATTACAGAACGAGCACACACTTCAAATAAATTCATGTGCGTCAGTGTGGAACTGGAAAGCGACCTATTTCGCAACACCAGTGTCTGTCTCTGTGGGTGTTTGTCTACTTTCACCTCCTATAAAAAAGCTCAGACAGCGAGAGAGGCAGCTTAGAAAGAGGGAGACGGCACATTAACATTCTCAGTGCGTCCACTTTTGGGGGTTTTTTCCTGGGGCGCTCTCTTGTTAAGGCACAAAAAAGGAGGAATTAAGCGGTCTGACGCAAAACATGAACGCAGCCTTTTGCAGGCCAGGAGGATGTTTAAACAAATACCTGCAGCTACATCCGAACACGGCCTTTGGGAGTTGCTTATCACCTGAAAAAGTTCAACCTCAATGCACAAAAGAGCAGCATTAAATATGTGTGACAGATGTGTTTGAATGTTTCTCTTCGCTGTCACTTTAACTGGATGAGATGGCTTAAAAAGTCCTCAGAAGAATTCGTCTCAACCTCTTTTCCTATCTCTCTCCCTCGCTCCGTCTTCTGTTGCGCTCCAACTCTCAGAGGTGTCTGGGAGTTGGCGCACAACAGCCGATTTACCAAGAGATAGGCCCCGATGAGATCGCAAGCAGCGCTGCACCTTGGCCAAGAAACCGAGTGGTGGGGGGGATTGGGGGGGGGGGGGGGGGGGGGGGCTCAGGAGAGTTGCAAAATGAGCATGAGGTGTGGAGGAGCGCTATAAAAAAAGCTTTTAAGTGAGAGATAAAAAGGTGAGTGCATAGTTACAGGAAGGGCCCGAGGAAGATGAGCTAAGAGGAACAGATCCAAAAAAGGAAAAAAAAAGCATGTGTTACGATGGCGAGCTATCACCCTGCGTTTAACCAGCAGCATCAGGTACGGCATGAAAATGACAACATTAGGTTGTCACACGTGCGCTCGCCCGTGAAAGCTCACACCGAAAGGCTTCACGGTGCTGCGAGACGCCGCCTCCTCCTCTTTTATTCTCGTAGCTCTCAGTCGCAGCTCCTTCTTCTTCCGGCTCTCTGTGGTTTTTAACGTGGCCTCGTGGAAAAGGTCGCCTCTCGCTTCCTTTTTTGACCTCCACAGATATCAGAGGTCAGAGGGGTCAACACAGCCTCTCAGCACAGAGGCACCGTGCTGAGGAATGTGCTTTCGCCCGACCCCTCTTGACTAATGTACACTACCTGTATTTGCCACAATAGTTGAATATAGATTAGAGGATAGTATAAATGCCTCTGGGCCACAGGTGTCTGCAACCAGTGGGGACGGCTAAAGGGTCAAACAAACAAAAATATCCAAATTTCCTTTAAAAAAAACAAACAAACTAAAATTTAAAAACTTTTTTTTTTGTTGCTTTTTTTAACTAGATGTTAAACTGTGTCCGTTCTTTGAATTATTGTGATGCAAACAGATAAATAAGTGCTTGTAGCACGTTTATAAATAATCAAACTTCTGAGGAAAAATAAACTGCGTTTACAAGAACTGTCGGCTGATCGCAATCTAAGCAGCATTATCGCCACGGGCTGAAGACGAGAAGCCGCCAGCATCACTAAGGAAGTAAATTTAGCCAGCTGGCTACCAGAGATGGGCAGTAACGTATTAAAAGTAACTGTAATCTGATTACTTTTTCCAAGTATCGCGTAAAGGATTACTTTGAAAAAAAAGGTAATAAGATTGCTGTTACTTTCCCGTAAGCAAACTGCATTACTAAACAATGACTTTGTTTGTGAGAGTGTCTCACGACAATGACATACAAGTGTGCGACATCGAAGTGTGCAGATCAACAATGCATAACATGGAGTGTGGGAGAGAGTACGACCATGCAGCAGGCTGAAAGGTCTATTGCTTTATAACATATTCAGGTTGTGTGTCATGTTTTTTTTTAAGTAACTTAATCCACTAATTACTATTTTTAAGTAACTTGGCCAACACTGCTGACCACCCAGATCTCACCCACAGGTGTGTGTGGCTGTGCCCAGCGTATTTTTCTCACATCTTTTTGAGACGCGTCTGCAGACAGTGAAGCTGGAAATTTGAAAAGTCTGTTTGTTTGTGTGGTGAGTCGCACAATCTCAGAGTGTTGTTTATGATTTTAAGTTTGTAAGAAGGGGTTAAACATTCAGCAGACTGATGAGCTTTTAAAAAGGGCTGATCAGAGCGATTTACAGTCGTCATTTTCTTCTTTGAAACCAAACAAAACCACCGAGCTGACAACTTAAAAACAGAAACCAATGAGAGACTGGATGATCGCAAATACACTCCATGGTGAAATCCATACAATGGCAGTGATGACAATAATGAGCATTTCTGGTCACGTGAAGGGCTATCCAGCGATCATCAGTTATTTAGTGAGACGTTCTCAAGGAGGCAGACCACTAAAATATTCAAATAAAACAAAAATCCTCCCCCACAAAGTCCTACGCGTCTAAACAACTGCAGACTCCAGGATAAAATGTAGCAGGGGCCGCTAAAGAATCAATTGTGTGATGTGTTACTGTGAGGGTGAAACACTGACCGGCATTAATAGATTTGCTTTAGATTCAAGACCAAAATCTTTTAAGGATTCCCAAAACCTGAAAAAAAACATTAGACAAGAAGCTCCCATTTCATACTGAACTCACCTTTTCTCATTGCCATAGGATTTCTGTGCAACTTTTGCGTGTAGGATCATGACAGTTTGGTCTCCTCGCTCCTTCAGGTAATTCCTCATCGCTTCTCTGCAGGAAGAGAAAAAAGAAGAGAGATAAATTAAACCAGCTATGTTCTAATCTGAAAGAGGAAGTGACGTGAGTGCAACTTCACAGAAGACTTAAGAGGAGGCCACCCTCCTTGTGCATACATGCACTTGCAGCGACCTCTGAAAAGCCAGAGCCTCCACAATATGCTTGCAGAGAAGCTGAGCTCTCCCTGGGTCCATCCGAGGTTTAAGGGGGGAGCAAGAAAACACCAGAGCCAAAAAAACAAAAACAGAGCTGAGCTCATCACCAAAGATTCCTCATGTCGTGTCAAAAATGTTGCGAGGGTCGAGCTCCGATTACTTCTGTCAACTCTGCCAAAACTTCTCACCTCCCGCTACACCCTCACCCCCCCCTTCACAGGCGCGAGCCGAAAGCTTGCTCGACTGAGAGGCGCGGAGGTGAAAGATCGGGCTTAGACGCACAATTAAAGCACGTCATGCGCATGGAGAGCAACACACTTTGACCCGATCGCTACACACGCACAGATGTCAGTGTCACCTGACACGCCAGGGGATCCTCACAGGGCTTCCCACTCAAACACGCACACACACGGCTTTTCACTCTAGCACGTTATACTAGGCCGCACACTCTGCTTAGACATGCCCTTTGTTATGATAAGCAAGGGGCCTCCTCAGTGTGTGTGCGGGACACAGGGGCAATCGGGGGAGTGGGCGATACAGAAGAAGAGGAGAAAGCATGATGAGGCAATTATTTTTCTGATTATTTCAGTCTCACTGCAACACTAAAAATCTGTTTTTTTCTAAATTGCTGATCGCCAGCAGCTATAAATGAGACTAATAGAGGTACGATCCTGGAATTCCACACAGCCTGACATCACTTAAACACCACATGGAGAAAATGATATCAAGCCGGGGTGGACGGGGGAGTGCGTACGACTCCAGTTCGACTCGGTGGAAAACAGTGGTTTCGTTAAAACGTTGGACTTCTCCCCACGGATGCATTTAGAATGTGATTACGTTATTAAAGGACGTAACCCTTCTCTGGGAAGTGAATCGCTGGTGTCACACACACACACTCTAATCCCGCCGGGTGGAGTGGAGGGGGGACTCCTGTGCTCAAAGCTCTGATTGATTATGGAGAGAAAACACAGTCCAGGCCTGCTGATGTCAGACCCTGCAGGGCACATGTCACACCTCTGATACGGCCTGTGACCTACTGCTCCCACAGGCAGGATGACTCACACACACACGCACACGCACACGCACACGCACACGCGCACACACACAGAGGATTAGGGCAGTTACCACTTAGAGCAGGGGTCCCCAATCCCAGTCCACGAGGGCAGGTGTCCTGCAGGTTTTAGATGTGTCCTTGATCCATCACAGCTGATTTACATGGATAAATTACCTTCTCAACATGTCTTGAAGTTCTCCAGAGGCCTGGTAATGAACTAATCATGTGATTCAGGTGTGTTGACCCAGGGTGAGATCTACAACCTGCAGGGACACCGGACCCCTGACTTAGAGGAAGCTTCTAAAAGATGGTTTGCATCTTATGCATGTCCTAAAGACCCTAAATAAAAACATTTAGATCAAGCCAAAAAAAGATAAAGATATACAATTTGGAGCGACAAGTAAAATACATGAACAGTTTCAGTTTGGCAATCATGTGGCCCCCTAACAGCGGGATCTTAGCTTGTCTGCCTAGAGACTGCTCTGCAACAGTCTGCCAAACACCAGTGATGGAAGAAGAGTGTATTCACAGACCAGATGGTGAAAATCTCCGTGCGATTGTGTTGACTGATAGCAGACTGCCACAGTTGGCCGTAGTTTCCAACTACTCAGAGCTGTAGCCTTACTGCTGTAGTCAGTACATTTCAAAAGATACAACTTTTACTCTGAGGATGGACTTTACATTTCTGCAGGTTTTTAGTTTATACTACCGCTCAGTGACTTCATATGCTTACATGTAAACTACAGGCTGCTGTGGCGATCTGCGAGGGACCAACGCAGTCACAACAAGATTTTTGGTGCATTCGCCCCGTTTGTCATTTCACCCAGTGACAGCCAGCAGCCTCCAGGAGCCACTCCCCCACCAATCGGTGACCAGAGGACGCATCGTGTCCAATATGGCAGACACCTTGAGCAAAGTACACATGAGAAACTTCTATAACACAGGAACACAGCCTCTCTAATGGCATCTGACATTAAACTAAACCTATCAGTTTTGCATAACCTTTAAAACATCCAACAGTGTTAGCTTCAAGCACCTAAATAAATCAGAGAACATCTTTAAATGATGCTTTACCCCCATTTTCAGCTGTGTTTTTTTAAAATCTTGGACTCACTAATGGAGAAGCTTTATATAAGTCACACTTAAAATAATCTATGTTTATCTTTAATAATGGTCTGGGTGCACACCCAGGCAGTTTTATCTGCCATCCCCCTCCTGCTAAACCAGCTTTCTTCTGATTGGCTGCACCTTGCAAACAGAAAACAATAGGTATAGGACCATGTAAGTGACATCATCTCTCACTGATCTCATACGGAGTCATGAGTAGAGAAAACAAAACACAAATCCTTGTCTTTGGGCTTACAAAGATCATCTATGCATGTGCTGACCTCCTTATAAGAGCAGCACGACTATAACGGTCCACTCAGACCATGCATTCGGTGCCATACTTAATGAGATCTTTGGGCTCCGTCACTCATTTTGAAGCTCATGTTGTCAACACTTTGGAATCAGTTCTTGTGCTCCTGACAAAAGGAAATAAAACACCAAATTAAAAAAAAGAAACGTGATATCAGCCAGCCTCAGATTCAGGGTCACGCTCATAAAAAAGGGAAGCAGTTTGATCAAATATTTAAATACAATGGCACGTAGTTACTGCACGACCACAAAATGTAATGCTAGTGTTTGTTAAGTGTCGTGCGACAGCCTCGGCTTGTGGTTGACACCGTTTCAGCGCTCACCAAACCCTTCCAGACCACTGTGGCTGAGTTGGGGAGAGACCATTCCCCATCAAGACACAAATGCTTTGGCACGATCGCGCTTTGACTCACAGCGGCTCTTTATGCATGCCGATTTTCACTTCAGAGCGCCTCCAAACAACCACTGAATAGATAACAAAGATGCACCACATGTGGCAGCAATCATGTGAAACTGAATATCCTATGATCAGATGGAAAAAAGAAAAAAGCAACAACACAAAAGTCCCCAACACTGGGTCCATCGATCCAAACTTGTGCTGTGTAGCCAAGCTTTGTTCAAACCCGCAGAATTTTATATGAAAATCTAGCGGGGAACAAGAGCTTTATAAAGATACCAAATATGTCTCGAAGGATTTCGGGGGAGACGAGTATAAAATGATGCAAAAGACATAAAAAAAGATGACAGATGACTATCACGAGGCAGTGAACCAGAAACATCAGGACTTTACGCGGGAGCTGTGTATCAGAGGGGGAAAACCCTAAAAATGGATTAAAGCAGTATTTGTGCATTTGTTCTCTATATTGCACTGTTACGCTGTGCATTATTATTCAGTCTTCAGTAATGTGTCAACAGGGTTTTTCCTGTCACCCCACCCAAAACGTTTGGGCTTCCCCCCCTGAAGGAATACGAGTGTAATAAAAAAAAAAAAATTTTTTTCTTCTTACTGAAGCATAAAACAGACAATTCAGTATGATATTTACTGCCTAACATACATTTTGTTCCAAACAGAGGTGCCAGAAATATATATTTTTTCTTTTATACACAAACAGTTATGCCCATGTGTGTATTAATAATAAAGACAATGGAAACGGGACATGCTTCCAAAATCTTTTTCGTGCTAGAAAATGCAGGTGGCAGCAGGAGAGTAACGAGATTCCCGTCTCTTAAATGACTCTTATTCGTACGTCTCGCATCGATATCGACAAAGACGCGGCTTTGATCTAACACATTCACCCTAACACGACAGGGCCGTCTTGAGTAATCATCTGTAGCTTATACAGAGTGAAACACGAGCGCACGCACGCCACACAGACTGAGCGCTGGAGACGGAAGGAGAAGTGAGAGAGACTGTGACCAGAATCAGCTCTACTTCCTGTGCAAGACTAGCACGCAGCAGATGCACGAAATTCCAGTGCAAATCAAAATACGAGTAAGACCAAATTTCAAAACATTACACTGTGTTCATTTGTATTTGAGGGATTAAAAAACAAAACTGGGGGTAAAAATAAATAAATAAATAATAAATCAGCCCTTCATTCATGCAGAGACAGGAAACGAGGGTCACTTCATTTAAACCGAGTACGCCCACATGTAATAAAACCAATAACCACAGATAAGAGTCTACATCACACACTCACACAGAAAAGTAACAGCATCTGAGCTGCAGGTTTAATTTCTGACGAGCTTTATTTAGGTCCAAAAAATGTGCTAAAAGGCAGTCTGTGACAGCGAGTGAAAAGAAGGAGGGAGGTCAGAAATAAAACGTGAGGGGAGGAGATCGGGCAAAAGAAAAATCGGAACATACGAAACAAAAGACGAGACGCTTGAGAGGTGAGACAAAAATGTGCCAGACAGATTTATAAAAAGAGGCATATCTTTAACAGCAGGCGGTGTGTGTGTGTGTGTGTGTGTGTGTGTGTGTGTGTGTGTGTGTGTGTGTGTGGGAGAGAGAGAGAGAGAAAGGAGGGGTGAGGTTAAGTCAGGCTACAGATGCAGCAGAGCAGACAGGCATCTGCCCCGTACATCTGCCACAGCGTCTTCAGCCGAGCAGCACTGTCATAGGACCCCCTGTGAACACACTCAAACACACGCACACGAAGAGCAGAGGGGCGGGGCCCCATTAATACACACATGCGCGGTGAAACAGCTCAATTAAGATGATCAGACAGTAATTAGTTTGCACCTTGTGCATCACAAAAGGTAGATTACACACAATTGTAGTGTGGGGCTTTGGGTTAAAGCATTAACAATCAGCCACTTTAGCCTCCTTTTACAAGGCTAGGAGACGTGGCCTTCACACACACACCCCTCACTGTTTGATGTCTGACCTCCGGATGAGCCGTGTAAGCTCACGTGCGCGCGCGCGCACACACACACACACACACACACACACACACACACACACACACACACACACACACACACACACACAAATGGAAAATTGCTGACAACTGTGGGATATTGCTACAGCTTGCACTCATCTCAGCTCTGATCATTTGCTACACGGTAAACAGAGTAAATCCTCCGCTTTGACATTTCTGCATCAACGACAAAACGTGAGAAAATTAAAATACGCAAACAGAATCCGAATTAAAACAGCACTGGTGTCGTTGCTTAAGTAGCGTCACCGATCACTCAGGAGAATATTGCAGTGGTAAATGGTAAATGGCCTGTATTTATATAGCGCTTTTAATAGTCCCTAAGGACCCCAAAGCGCTTTACATATCCAGTCATCCACCCATTCACACACTGGTGATGGCAAGCTACATTGTAGCCACAGCCACCCTGGGGCGCACTGACAGAGGCGAGGCTGCCGGACACTGGCGCCACCGGGCCCTCTGACCACCACCGGTAGGCTACGGGTGAAGTGTCTTGCCCAAGGACACAACGACCGAGACTGTCCAAGCCGGGGCTCGAACCGGCAACCTTCCGATTACAAGGCGAACTCCCAACTCTTGAGCCACGATCGCCCATATATGATATGGCAGGTGTAATCTGATCCTAAAACATACAATCAAACAGCCAGATCAACCCACTGTGACCAGAGAAGTGAAATAAATAAATACCTGCTTTTTCTTCTAGTTGTAGCTGTGATTAACAGTTTGAAATGGCTCATTTATGCTATTGACAATACAGTTCCTGCAGATATGCTGGTATCAGCATTTATAACTGATGAATGGCAAAAATGTTAGGGAAACTGCTTTTGTTTTTGTGTGTCTGAAAGAAAATAAACATATTGGCCCATATCTTGAATTGTTAAAATCACCAAATATCAAAATCAGTATTGGTTTTAAAGTCCTTTAAGTCAAACTCTACGTGCCCATTAGACTGTAATCCCTTATGACTAATTTCCAAATTTTTATATTAGCAAATTTATACTTTTTAGACTGAATGTGTAAATTGATCCATTTTCTGTTGCTTTGCTTGTTATTTAAAAAAAACCAAACAAACAGTAAATTAGTTGCCAGTAAACTTGGCAACCCAGCCTGTATTCTCATGTTGAGTCCGTTTGTGTAAATTTGTGCAAGCGGATGTGTCTGAACCCTAGAAGTGTTTGTTCCAGTCGAGTAGCCTCCCTGACAGTGTGAACCTCTAGGACCTGGAGGTTCGGCTGCCATAAAAAGCTCCTGCGGGATGCTGCAAAATTTTAGAGCAGCACCCAAAGAAAACCTGCGGACGCGAAGACTCTACGGCAGATTGACAGGCCAACAAAGACCATAACCATAGTCACATGAACTAAACGAGCTCTGTTGTGCCTTTCGGCTGTTTGTTAAAGAGTGTTTTGTGTCGGTCATATTTCTGGCCATCAAAAACCATCAGACGAATCGAAGGGCCAGTGCGAGCCAGCGGACTGGCAGCACATGAATAAAGAGGGGACACATCAAAAGGTGCAGGGGCCCCTTTTTCCAAAACCACGCTCGGCTGTTCCAAGCAACACGCAACCCCCTCATTTTCCCCGCTGAGTGCCACGCGCAAAAGCCGAGTGACACTGACACACACACACACACACACACACACTCTTTGTTATTCAGAACAGCAAACACCAATAAGCAAACAAGTGCGTGCGCGCACACACACAATCCCTAAAAAGCAACCCACATCATCCATCAACGGTCTGGATTCACCCAAATGTTACTCCAAGTAACTTGGAGCAAACTTAAGACGAACTCAATAATCAAAAACTTGCAGTACGGCTCGTCAAAAAAGCTACACACAGTAAGACGAGTACAGCGCAGAGAGCGCACATTCGGACCGTGAGGCCTCAGAAAGGGTTATTTATTGCTTCTCTAGCATGTTTCTCCACAAACAACGGCAAAAATAGCACGGTTCATTTCAACACACGCACATTAAAACAGTCCCAAAGGAGGCGAGTCTGCAGAGATCTAAGTAATGAGCGATCAATAGCAGAACAAAAATGAGGTAATACAGCAAAGCTGGGGTCAACAGAAAGCAGCTGTGCAGGACTCCACAGTAAAGCTGCACATGTCGTACGCTATTGTATCAACAACAACATTGCAGCGGTTGTTATAGACGCATTTCTCCGCTTCTGGAAATCACAGCCTGAAATGAGCTCCTCGCTGCCTCAACAGATTTTATGTGGCAAACCTGCTGGTGAATATAAAATTATTAAAACGCTTGTAAAAATTAGGCGTGGAAATCGTAGTTAAAAACAAAAAAGTTCCTGTTAAAGAAAAAAGCGAGGTATTTATTATTCACATGGTGTCAGTTGGGGATGTGCCGGTGGACAATGTCGAGAATCGTTCATGTTAATAGTGACAGTTTGTCAACTAAGGAGGTTTTTTAACTAACATCCCCACCGATGCATCAAGTTGACACTGTCACATGATGAGTTTCATTTTAAACTGTTTCTGCAACGCCACAGTTACACATGTGCCCTCAATGTACAAAACAGACGGGTATGGGCGTGCACCAGCGCGTGTACAAAGTTCATGCTTGGACTTCTGCACGCTTTGAAGGTAATGTGCGTGTGTCGTGTGTGTGTGTGGGTGTAGTGGCTACACGGACCAATCATAATCATGATCTAACAAGAGAAAACAGGCTAAAGAAAGAAAAGAAAAAAAACTGGATAAATAAGCAGAACTAACAGTCTAAGTAAAAAAGAAAAGAGAAATAAATCACTTAATAACTTTAGAGCCTTGCAGCTGATATCCACCCACTAATGTAATCACCCAACACTAGGTTTGGGTGAAGTGATTTGAAGTAGCTTTAAGCTTATGTTTTTAAGAAAAAAGGGGAGGGGCGTGGAGTTAAACGACAGGGTGGGAAAAAAACTGTGTAGTTTTTGATGTTTTTTATTGCAAAGGTTTCTTTTTTATTGGTAATCCCAGAGTGGTATTAGTAAGCCACATATTAGGGTTACTTCAGAGGGTCTCTATACTTTCATTCTTTTGAGAATGTGTCCAAAATAGTAATAATCAAAACAAAATCAAATCTAGAAAACAAACAAACAAAAAAAGGTAGCAAATACCTTGGGGAGGGGCGGGTCCGTAGAATAGGTGTTCACAAGAACACAACGGCATACATAAACAAAGGAACACACAAAACCCAGCACTATGACAAGAAAACAAGCTCTAAAGGGACCACGAGTGCGTGTGCACACCCACCTTGTTAGGCGCTGTGGCTGAGGGCGCTCCCCGAACTTCCTGCAAAGACACAAAGTGAGAAGAAAACATGAGTGGGTTGGTTATCAACCACGAACACACGCACAGTAAACAGTGCATGGCAAAAAAAACCAAAAAAACAGCACATGTACAAACGCACATAAAAAGCAGCGTGGCCTTGGCAGCGTGTAATGGCAGCGTGTTCAAACAGAGTCTGTGCCAAACGTCGCGCCGCTTGTTTGCCGTGAAAACACGACTTAAAGCGAATGAATTTTGTTCAAACTAATTGCCGTCGTGTTGAGACACGTTGAACATCAATGGGAAAAAAACCCCCACTGGGTTCAGATCAGCTAATCGGTATATTTAGTATTACTACTGAATTTCAGAAACTCAAGTTCAGCAGCTGAACAAACGACGGTTCTTCAATAGCCGACGCACTCAAACAGGTGTGAAGGGTTTGAGATTACAGAGATTTTAAATGGTGCTCAGAGAAGCCCTAACCATATTTATCTGTGTGACTATAAGCTATAATCTTAAAACAACACATTAATTTAGCCTTGCTATCAATAGGATCTTCACAACACACACCCCAAAGACAAAAAAAACAAAAACAAAAGAAAAAAAACCCAACACACACACACACGCACGCACGCACGCACGCACGCACATTTCTGGCTTTGTGTTTGCAAATCTAAATTGTAAAACCTGAACAAGAACATTGACTTGATGAATTTTTTGGCAGTGCCTCCAATGCACTGGTGCTGAAGGCATATTGCAGCGATTTAAAAATTACAAACCACGGGGACAGAAATTCTCATTTTTAAATACTGGTACTGCAGCAATTTAATTACTTCATTGGTATTTCTGAATTAACAGCAAAAGCGTGAATTTCAACAAGAAAACTGATCTTTTTAATTTCTCCTGTGAATGCAAATTATTCTAAAGTATTCAGAGTGTGCAAAAATACAGATCGAAAAGCATTTTAGCTGAACCCACTGACATTCTGCCTGCTATTTTGTAAAGAAAGACCGCTCCGTGGCACGGCACTCCTCAGGTTAAAAAGGTCTCCGTTATACTGACGGTTCAATGATTCTTCAGGGAAACGATACAAATAAGCAGAGAAGGTAAACGTGCTTAGTTAATGTGAGTCAGCCGAGGACCATAATGAAACAAGAGCTGGACTGACTCGTTTGGTTGATTGATTGATGATTTCCCCTCCCTCCATGTATGGAGTCATTACTCTATTACACACCAACTCAAAACATCCGTAATAAGAAAAGAGAAACAGAACAAACATGGAGGAAGTGCTTAACCCTCTGATTTAAAAGCATGAAAGAATATCAAACCTCTACTACAACTGCTACATCTACCTTTGTCTGACAGTGAGCAAAATTCAGTTCAGTCCTTTGTTATTAAAATGTTTTTGTGCTCCACATTTACATTATCCTGTCCTGTTGCAGGTTCTATGTGGATAAACTCTGAAAGCAGAGCAGGGCCTGCTGTGGGTAGCAGCCGTGTAAGACGCTGTGGTTGCAGTTCAGTCAGCAGGTCCTCTGATAGAATAACAGGAGAAGCAAATAAATGGCGCTTTGAGGACCCAGCAGGGGCTGGTTGGTAGGCAGCAGCTAAACTCGCTAATTAAAACGCATACAGTTCATCATAAATAAACTAAGGGCACAGTCCAAGCTTTTAAGGTGTGTGTGCCTAAAACAATGTCCATTAACAGAAGACAGCATGGTGACCAGAGAAGGAAGAATTTGTGAATTGTATATTTATTCTCGAGCCGAGGTGATTTTGCAAACATTCGTCATGATACAAAAGCCTGAATTTAACTCAAACTGTTGGGTGAATCATGACTGGGATGGATAGATCGTTTATTCTACCCAAACGGAACAAAGTGACGTGAGTTTGTGCTGAGTGGGCTGCTCTGCACAGTTTAAACCCAAACGCAACAAAAGAAGAAGATTACAGGATCAGTCAGGTAACCATTTTTCGCCCTCGGCTTAAGGTTCATGACCCGACTTTAAAGTCCTCAAATTTCCGTGACTATGAAGACGTCACACGCTACCAATCACTAAAGTTTCTGCCCCAAATGTTGAAAGCTGACTTGAAGTCAAATTCAGTGTGCTGGAAAACTGATGAATCAATATACTGTCACTGAGTCATACTCAAACTCTTAGTAATAGATGTAGCAAGGAAACTACCGCAAACAACCACATGTGCGACGATGGGGTCTAAAGTTACAACATATCTCAGCTGAGTGTGACGGTTTTATGGTCAACTTATTTCTTTTATGCTTGTAAAGCAACACGTCGAGCCTTTTACACGCAATACAGAGAAACTGTTTCACTATTCTCCTCAGGACTGAAAAAAAGAAACAAATCTGCAAGGAACAAAATCTCTTTAGGGTAATAAGTCACTGCTAACCAATGAAAACATGTAAAAAAAGGGGAACAAATGATGTGGTTTTGTGACAGGCTGTATCTGAAGACACAATTTAAAAAGACTTCTTTGCCAAGTTGTAGACACAACACTGGTTTGTCTGTCGAGTTCGGTGCGCTTCTCTAATTAAACTCTGATTAAACAGGTCAGAGTTAAGTATGTTAACATTACACTACTGGTTGGAATTAGTCAGCTATAAGGACTGGACTGAAAAAGCAGCCAAGATCCAAAGAAAAGCTTTGACAGATGTAGAGAAAGCCTAGGGGTATCGCTCAAAAACATGCTTTAGAAAAAAGGAAGGAAAGGGAAAAGGAAAAAAAGGGGCCCAAGACTTTTGCACAGTACGGTAGAAACAGTCGGCATGGATACGTGTGCTTGATTGCACCTACACCTTACAACCTCAGTGGGAGCACAAAGAAAAGCCATTTGTCTGAGACTGACCATTACGACTCGGATCCTGTGTACTCGGGTTGGATGAAGCCTCTAAACGATCGTAATAAGGGTTTGGATGTGAAGCAGCGTGAAATCGTCAAAATTACAAGCGCTAAATCAAAAAATAGTGGGTGGCAAAAAAATAAAGTAAAAAAATACAATTAAGTAAGAATCCAACATTCAGACCACCTTCTGTTTTACAAGAGCGGGTGTCGGTGGTCAGGAAATTACACTTTTTTTGTTTTCTTCCACACAAAAGGCTCCAATATTCTCTGAACAGTTTCTCAAATGAAAAACGCTGCACACTCTTTATAATGTGTGGCTTAATTACCAGCGAATCAAGTGATCTCAACGGAGGCCGGTTAGCTCGACAGTTATACTGTAATAGAGCGGTTTGGAAGCATCAGAGTTTTGTGCACAGCTCGGTGAAATAAGAGCTTGAAAACAGTGTCGGTTTTCTATTTATTGACTCAAGGCTGAAGTTTTATTTAAATTTAAACCCCAAGAATCAGAATCTGCAAAATAAATTTCACACAGACCAAGGACCCATCGTTAAAATATCCCATTTTGTCGGACATTAACCCAAAAAGAAAGAATCGGTTCACCGTCACACACGAGAATGAGTCTGAAAGGCAAATGGTTGGTCAAACCTTCAAACATACACATACCTGCTATCACAAAACTGGCTGGGTTTAAGGGCTTATGTCTGCAGATCTACATATTAAGTTATTAAAAGGTGGTTATATAAAAGTGCCCAGTGCCTCTACAAAGAAATTTATTTATTTATTTATTTATTTTAAAGTTGATTAGGATTTTCATTCTCGTGTAGGATGTGGTAGCTTTGCATGCTGCCTGTAAGTATGTCACTACATCGTAGATAGCATCAGTAAACACAGAGATACTGTGTCACTCAACTGGTTAGGGGTTTTAGCATGCAAACCTTGGGCGCAACTTTTAGAAAAGTAGTCTTGATGCCACAAAAAGATGGATAAAAATAGCACGAAAAAACAAAACAAAAAAAAGGCAAGGGGAAGAGGGGATGAAGGCCAGGAGAACGGGAGAGAAACTGAAAGCATGATCTGTGCCAGAGACAGACGGAGCGAGTGGAGGTGGAATAATTATAAAGGAGGACAATCAATAAGGTTCCCACAGTGAAACACTGATGCCTCAACAAGCTAATGGATTCCAGACGGCTCTCTGTTCTCTCCCCCTGCTTCCAAACCTCACCCGAACCACTGAAAGCAGGGACCGAGCGAGGAAGGAACAATACGGGGAAAGTGTAGGGGAGATTACAGGAGAGGCGAGCAACACCGAGAGGATGGTGCATAGAGGATACAGGGTGAGGAGATCAAATTTAAAGATTTAGAGGTGGATGGAAGAAGAAAATAAAGACTGCTTCCTTTCTTTTCTATGTCTGCACTTAGTTTTTTTTGTGTGTGTGTATTGAATTCACTACTATCAAATGAAAGTAAAGCCTGCAAAATTGATTATAGACAGAATTTACAATACGCACTGATCTCTAATCTCGCACATTCTGATTCTTCATTGGGGTTATATGCAAACATTGCGGATGGCAAGACTGATTTTACTGCAAAGTAGAGCACAGAGATCAAGGCGGTCAATTGTTAAAGAGTTAGCAAGTTCTGTGAAAAACCACAGTCCACATTTCCATTCACCTCCACAGACTCGAGACACAAAACACCAACAAGAAAAGACCTAGCACAGGAAACCACAAAAGGTAGAGCTGCAATGGCAAAAGAAAGGCATGCTGACTGTTGCAGCTGCAGTTTTCGGGTAGGCTTGCCTACAGTCAGATGTCTCGTTGCGTGCCAAAGTTCATCAAAGTTCAGTTCGCGCTTTGGTGACTCAAGGGTAGCACAAAAAGCAACCTGAACCCCATCAAAAGCGAATCCTCGGAGTGCACGGAGATTTTTAGCTACACTTGAGCCTTTCTTGAATAGTTTTCATTCACTTATTAATGTTGCATGCTTCACTGCGTTCATCACTCCTGTTCAGCTGATGCCTCACTTTGCGCCAGCATTTTAATGCACTTTGCATCTCCTTGGGGTGCTAGACAACAAGTTACTAAACATAAAAATATGTCTCATCTTTTCCTTTGGACTTCATGACCTAAGGAATGAGTAAGAATTTTGTCTGATTTCTTCCTCCTCCTCTAACACTTTCCTATGAACATGACGAGACACAGGGTTTCATAAGCAGTTTAAATGGGACATTTGAAAGTTGAGTTACTGCTAAATAGCCAGCCGCAACAGGTAGGTTGGTAGCCTTAGAAGAAGAAAACAAGAAAAGAATAAAACCTCATTAAGCCGTCACTGAAGGTGGATGCGGTGGAGGAGATACAGTTAACCAGGAAGGAGTGAGGTCATACTAGCAAATGCTTGTTAGGGCAAAAACGATGAAGGAAAGTTGACAACCAACCAACAAAGATTTTGTGACCCGGGGCTGTCTTTTAGTCATTGCTGCTCCAGCAGGAAAACCCCCACCCTGAAATTGGGTTTTTAGGAAGTGACGAAAGCGCAACTCTGTAAGAGACAGGGCTGCATGTGATTCATAACTCAAGACAATCTGAGAATTTCAAAGCAACAGTGCAAAAAAAGTCTGTTTTGGCTTTATCATGTATCTGTTGTAACCCCTTTAAATGTGCTGCAAACTCAAACCCATGTTTTGTTATGTCACCTTTCCTTCCACATGTGGCTCTCCTTTCTAAATTTGTCTTAAAACTCACTTATTAAAGCCAAACTTTTATCCTCCTCAATCATTTGGTTCCCACTTGCTGCAAGCACCAATATTTTCCCTGTTTCCTCCCCTTTTTCAGTCTTTTACATGTGTGTTTATAAACCCTGTAATGGCCCTTTGTATTGTGGCCATATCCTATTAGGAACCTGATAGGCCCATTAAAATGCTAAGCCAACTTGCTAGTAGCTTACCTTGGCATGGTTAGTTATGGGTTAGTGTGCCAAGGGCAGTGAATAGATATGAGCAGGGACAGTGAGTCTATTTACAAGTGTGCAGTGCAAGGCTATGCCCTTACTCTGGAGTTCCAATGGAAAGCATGAGTGATGTCTCTGTCAGCTTACAAAGGTGTACTATTGGTGCCTTTTGAGTCTTGGTCTGTATGTATATGTAATTCAGTAATAATCAATTAAAGATAAGTACAATAAGAGAATGTTTTTAATTCCATATTTTGAAAAGACAGACAGCGATAATCATGCTAAGCAGGCATGGAGTTAGTCAGGACACAAAATCTGAAAATGTTATGGGACTTGGGTTTTCAGTTTAGTATTGTAGGAAGAAGAAAGTGGTTTCCAATTTGTTTGCCACAGACTTTGTGAAATCAGCTACGTTCTATAGGCTAAATTTTGCAGTAGCTAAGGTTATCCAAATGCTCAAGCGAACATAATATAACTAACTTTATACCTCACAGTAACGATAGCAGGCTACACAGCAACCACCCTAACATTTCGGTCCGTCTTCTCATAAATCTATGAAATTAATATTTTAAATAAAATTAATTTAGGATTACATGCAGGTTTTTGTGGGTACTGAGAAGTGTGCAACCCTACTGTCACAGACTTCTAAATTTCAGGTATTGTGACACGTCTGTGAGGCAATTCTGGTCATTTATTTGCCAACGTTTTTGAGAGACAAATGAATTTTCAAGAAAGCAAATGCCCACCGCTTCCTATTTTTGGTTCTCCAAACTTGAGAATTTGATGGTGTTTGTGGGTTTTTTATTCTTTTTGGTTAACTCAAACTCTTTCGGACTTTTTTTAAACAAAGACAATCTAAACACACTTCATCATACTGTCAGAATTTCTTACAGTCTAAATCCTTCTAAGTGGAAAGTAAAGACAGATGAGTCAAAGATGATGTATATTAACCACAGCCCTGATTTCAAAATTGTAGCATAGACTTGACACTGATATTTTTAGAAGGGAAAAAAAAAAAGATTTTTGTAATCAAGTTTTAAGGGCAGTTTGTTTTCAGATTTGGAATTTTATGGTGTTATCACTGGGAGAAAAATCACAAACAAAAAGGTCCACCCCACACTTCTTCCTCTTAATTTGCTGCACTCTCCTCCCACCCCCACCCCCTCTGTATATATTAAATAATGCACAGCCACATTTTAACTACAACTGCATGCACAGTTGATGTGTAGTTTACCACAATTGTGGGTTTTTTCCTCAAGATAAAGGCCGACTTAATACAACCGCACATTCTCAGTATCAAAAATACACCGAGTCTGACATCAGCATTTCTTTTCTATTGCATTTTCTACTACCAGACTACCAGAAGCATCTCGCTTTGCGCCGTCTGTTGGCTTCACTGGCTTGTGAGTGACAGAATGAGGGTCCTGACAGCACAGCAGATAGCTACCGGCTGAAAGTTTTTGACAGAGAAAAATCTGAGGAGCACAAAGTTAGAGGAGTGCTCCCTTCTGTCATGTCACCTGTTTGTTTGCCTGAACCAACGCATGCATTAATCTAGGATGCTGAAGGGAACGTGACAGAATAGTTTGGGTATTTCCGTTCTTATGCAGCTTTGCAAACCAAAGACTGTCAAGCTTCACCTTTCCAGTGATGGATTAGGTTCACCAAACGAATTGTTCTTAATAGTGTTTGGAGCAAAACCGTACCGAAAGGAAGAAGGAAAAAAAAAATGAAAAAAGGTTTTTCCCCAATACTGCCAATATCATTTGTTTATATTACTAATTCCCAAAAGCACCTCTTTGTGATTCAGGCTGACTGGGAGTGCACACAGATGGCCACAAATATTCACAAACTGACACCAGACTGACACTTTAATTTCTCAGAGGGTGAACACAGGAGCAGAGACAAGGTGGCAGACCGTATTCTTGTGGTAGCTTATTAAAACCCAGAACCTCTAACCAGCAGCAGACACGACTTAAGACGCAGAGTGAAACTCCTCGCTAAACCTCCCCTCGGGCCTCCTCCGCACAACATATGCACACAAGTCATAGCGACCATCGCTAAGACAAAAGCATGCACGTTTGTCAAATGTAGACAAGAGACAGCTGACGTCAAGACATGAAACCTAAAAATCTGATTGAATCAAGTATTTGAGTCACTTTATTCGATGCAAATCGAAATGCTACAAGAACAGAAAACCATTCATCCACTCCCATCAAATGACTCTCTAATGCAACTTTAGAGCCAATAAGTTAAATTGATTCATCAAACACCATAATTGCTGGTTGCAGCTTCTCTGAAATAAAAAAAAAAATATTAAACCTCCCCCCAGTCTGCAGCTGGCATCAACATTTTAATTGGGGGGTGCTTTTCTTGATGAATTATTACTCTGAACAACACATCTGTAATTCCTCTCGAATAAAATTAACCTCTGGGTGGAGCGTGGTGGGGAAACGGGGCGGTTGTCTCCCATCCTTCTCTGACAGGTAGCATGACATATGAGGTATTTGTGACAGAGAGGGTTGGCAGTTACTATGAATAGAGGACCACCACCCGCCTCCGCGTGCTAGCACGCGAGCGCACGTTAACACACATCGACACATGCACACGCAACGGGGGGCTGATTGAGAGAGTGTGAACTCCGCCTGCCGTTCAGACGGGGATGTGTTTGACAGCTGTGACTGACAGTCCAAACAGTGCTGAGGAAGGAACGAAAAAAAAGAAACACGTCAACACCCGAAGGCTCAGAAGAGACACGAAATGCACACCCCGACACGGCCTCGGTGTGTGCTCGACTGAAAACGCACATCCAAAAACACATACATGCTTTTTGCTCTGTTGCTCAGGCATGTATCTGATACGACAAATCAAGCAAGAGGAAAGTTGCATTTTCTGTTCCTCAAACTTCTCCAGTCCTTGGAAACACATGTAGTAAGAAGACTCCATTTTTATAGCAATTTCAAGTCCTGATTCTAAAAAGGAGACATTTTTTAGACTATATGCCCTTCAACGAGTGATATTTGCAGGCCGCATAAACTGTTATGCAAATTTTTTGCTGTTCGTTGACATTTCAGACCTGCTTGTTTTCAAGCATCCCTAGAAGGAAGTGACAAAGTTCAGCAGAAGAAGAAGTGGTTGCTTTCAGCAGAGAAGTACTGCAACACCAGACGAAGGTGGTGCATCTTATCAAGCCGAGCGGCGTCACGTTATATATATATATACACAAGAGCTAAAAAATTTCTCACATAATACTGATGGAGAGTGATATCTGTGGTCAGGAAAAGGCACTTAGAGCAGCTTTTCTAGATAACATGATTAGAAGTGTTGCAACACGCACACAAAAAGCACCAGATATAAAACAAAACCCAAATCATCCAAGGCAGATGATTTGTAGATTTAGCTCCCTGCCCTCACAACATGTTTTTTTTTGTGGCATTTTAAGGAGGTGAAGCTCATGTAACTATAAATATAATGAATATATACAGTCTTAATTGCAATTGCAACATGAAATCATAGTGGCGAAGGAAAAAAAAAACTCCTTCAAAGGAAACCCAGCACTACTGAAAAGTTAAGCCTGCTGACGACAGGTCCTGTTGCTGTTTTCTGAACCAACGTTGACAAAAACGGCGCAGAAAGCGTCGGCGCTGATGACGACAACATCAGTTGCAGGATATTTTCTTACATTTCCTTACCACAAGGTCACTGGTTAGATGAGTAAGAAGCAGATATAAAATGACTGTGCAGGTGACACTGCTAGATTATAAAGAAGCCTTAGCAATCTGCAACTCATATGCCCTTCAAATGAATGCATTTACTGTAGCTGATGCTCCTTTTCAAAACAATCAACAGTGACGGGGGTTTCTGTGCTGCTCCAGCTTACGCGGCTGCTAATGAAGACACAGCATGTCTCGTAAAATCTCCAAAGTTTACAATACAAATCACTCCGCCGTCATTTAAACTTCAGCTCCGATGCTGTGGAAATGATGACATCTCTAGTTGAGAACTTCCATATTTTGTCTACATTTCAGAGAGAAACATGCACAGAGACAAGCGCGCACATCTGCCTTCTGTAGACCCACTCGCTTCCCCGGGGACCGAAACACAACATACAGACGCCAGACGCCATCATTCATGTGATCGAGGTCAAAGGTTAAGGTGTAGCCTCTGGGGTCAACTAGAAGGCAGGGTGTTGGTGCGCTGGTGCGTGTGGACGTGGCCTGATCCACATTATACTACCAAACAATGACGGGTCTGCCCTCAAACTGCTCTCCACCTTCCAAGCAGAAGCACGAGGCTTCCCCTGTTAACTGCAGACCGCAACATAATTAAAAAGGTGTTCCAATCACTATTTTTTTTCCAGACATTTCATTAAAAGCAATTTCTTATGACTAAGTCACCCTGTACTTACCAAGTACGCATTTCAATCCGCACCTAATTAAGCTGCTTTTCACACATCCGCCACACTTGTGGCCGAGTACACTCTGATAGAGGCCATGTGTGAATATGAAACCACATGTCTGAATCTATGTATGTACTTGCATTTACACCTTTTAGCCGCTGAACACAGAGCACACCCGACAGTAGCATGAAGGAGACAGGAGGGATAAGATGAGGGATTAGGCCTATAAAAAAAAAAAAAAGGTGCCTGGTTTCCCAGCCTGAGGGCTGATAGCAGATATCACAACTCCATGGAGTGGCTGTACACCTCATTTTCAACACCTTGCCACCTCACAGCTTCCACTGGCCTTTGTAGCCACGGGCCCTCTGAGTGACACCAAATATATGAACCCTGCTCGAAACGAGGCTAAAAACATGGTCCACAGTTGGATGCAACTCCTTTTCTCTTTCTTACAACATTTGTTAAGCAGAAATCTGCAAACAACCAGAGCATGAGTCTACAGACTATGTAGAAAAAGAACTATGGATTCCACTTTAGGGCTGCAGCTAACGATTAGTTTAGCAATCCAGCAATCTATAGATTATACCACCAATTAATCGGTTAAGAAATACTTTTGTCTTATTAGTGAGAAATAAAGAGGAAAAAAAATTACCTTTACTTTGTCTTCCTGGAAAGCTTTCTGACAATAATAGGAGGCAAAATGAGTTTTGACAGTGTTTTATCTCCTGGACGAGGCAGATTTGGTGTGTGTTCGTGTTTAAGAGTTTTTGTGCATGTGTGTCTGCATGTTTAAGTGTGCTACTGAACAAATGCGTTTGTGTCTGTAAGCATTTAAAGAGGGATGTGGTGGCTGCAATAAAGAGAAGCAAGCATATCAGCATTCTAAAGTTTGCCCTGTGCTTTGATGCAAAGTTTCCGCGCTGCTGAAAACAAGACGTTATGATGGTGTGGGCGTTAATTAATAATCATTTAATGTCCAACCTAACAACCCTCAGGTCAGTGCCTCAGAGTTTTACTGGCCCACGTACATTTTACTGGCTTGTGAACAAAAGCTTCTCCTTTTTATAGAAGCAGTTTAGTTAACACAATATTTTATATTATTGCACCTTCAATCTGAAAAATATTATGAAAGTCTTGAAATTAATATGGTCTAGTAGACCCCATGTCCCCCTTTAGACTCACCCCTGTTTGCTGCAGGTATCGTCCATATAAAACAGAACAGCTGTCAGACAAGTTAACAGCTCATCTGCATATTTTAAATTAACCACTGGAGGCTTACTGCAGATTTTTCCCTGCATAAAACAAATGGCGGAGGATGGAGTAGCTACAATCTTTGCTTTTCTTCATGACAGAGTTACTGACCAGGTGGTTTAACTGTGATTATAGAAACAGCTCTGCATCAAAGCAAAGCATGTGTGTTGAGGATCTTTTATAAATCTAATGATTCAAATTAATCAAATCGTCGCAGCCCTATTCTACTTACATGATTCATTCTTTGTAGATTCTCCTGTTGCTTTGATTATCGGTGCAGGACAACACAGGTTCTCATCATCAGTGCAACTGCACACTCATGTAAGCCTGAACACATTGGAGAAACTGTGGTAGAAAGGCATGCATGTGACTGTGGTGTGCCACAAGTTTGTTGTCATCATTTTGCAATGTGCAACAGTCAGAAAAACATGCCTGCATTGATGCAAGAACTGATAAGCTTGGAGAAAGTTGATTTTAACTGATTTTAAGGGCTCCTCCATGGGGGGGGAAATATTCTTTGTGTGCAAAGTTGGTCCTAATACCTTTTATAAAATAAAAATAAATAAATAAAATAAAATAAAAAAGGTCAAACACAAGCTAAAAGCTGGAATGGAAAAAGAGCAAGACGGGCGGCATCAGCAGTTTTATAAACAGATTCAGTGAACGGCTTGCAGATACTTTCACTTCTTTAATTTTTTTCATGATGCTTCAATTCCAACATTCACGTGGTTTAAATATTTGTTCCTGAAATACAGCAAGATACTATATACTTCAATGAAATGAAAATACAACTGTTCTCTGAAAAGTGTTACTAGATGTAGCTGGTCTTCAGGGTTTTCCCCTCTCAAAAATTGTGTTTAAAAATTGATAAAAAAAAAAAAAATGATAAAACGATATTAATCATGACTAAAATTAATATTAAATGAAGATGCATTTGCAACTAGAGCAGGGCGATATGGCCAAAAATATTTATCACGATATATATTTGAAAATTTGCGATAACGATATAACTGACGATATAATTGATGCGAGACAAAATACAACTCCACAACATTACTAGCGCAAAAAGACAACCTTCCATTTATTTTCACTTAAACAAGAAGCTGGTTTTTATGTACATTAAAGCTTTATAAAAATGTAACAGTGCAAATGCAAATTCCTTGCTGAAAGTTTAACCAAAAGGCATTTCCAGTAGAAATGGGCTGACATATCCTGAGCATAACCATGTATAATATCCACTGAAGTTAAAAAGAGGTGCTTTGCAACATTAAACTGCAGTGTGCAGTACGTATTTTTCGGACCATAAGGTGCACGGGATTATAAGGCACATTAAGCGAAACAAAGCAGTCAGATAAATCAAACTTTATTAAACTCATTCTTCTTGCTTCCTCCACTTCTGTACCATTGATTCATTAATGTTGAATTCTCTGGCAGCTGCTCTATTCCCATTTTGTTGCAGTATATTAATGACTAACCTCGTATTGTGGATGGATTATCTCAGTTGTTCTCCTGACTGAAGTTTGGTCCGTTTACAGTATCCTGCCATGCGATTGCATTTGTCTCTAACCATGAAGAACCTTCACTTTAACTTTTATAAGTGGAAAAGTGTTAGTGTTCGTCCTCCAGCTTCACTGTTTATGTTATGCTAACATAGCTGTGTCGCTAGCGATCACGTAGCACATCATTATATACCAGCTAGCCCAACTTCAGTAACCCTACAAACGTCACTGCTGTTTAGTTTCCTGTCTTCATTTATGTTGGAAGTGATAGCAGAGCTGTACGTTTGATTTTTTTCAGAAATCTCTCCGTCAGAACATGCTATATCATGCTTAGGTAACTAGCGAAACTAGCGAGCTAACTTCCGCTAGCTTCTTGCTAACGTCTAACTCCGTTAAATGTAATAACTTTTGTTTTCATGGATGCCTGGAAGTTAAACTTTATAGTTACACCTGGTAAAGCAGCAATGCTGATCGTTTTATTAAAGATGAAAGAATTTAGACAGTTTTTAACTCTAAGTGATGCTGCAGTGTTGTTTGACCTGAAGCATACGGAGTTTAGGACCCAGATTACTCCCAGATTTAAGAGCATCTTAGTCCGACAAATATGACAATAACAACGGCCGCTTGCATGTTCTGCAAAAAAATGTGCTTTGTTGTGTATCTGATGGACAAACACCAAACCAGTTCCACATCACTGAAGTTGCACCATTTTTACAAACCAATTCTGGTTCATCTCTTTCACTCAACAATCGGCCATGTGCGTATGAAAACAAAGGCACTGCGCATGCGCGTTTTACTCCCATTCTATCGCGATATTTCATTTTCCTATCGTTGCCTAACATTATACCGGTATTACCGTGAACGGTATAATATGGCCCAGCCCTATTTGCAACAGTATCGATACAAATGGTACCTTCTTTGCCGCCTCCAGACAGACGCACATTTCCTCCCCCTCAATAACAGCTGAAGTAGGTAACATTCATAACACTGAACAACACTTCAGGAGGAATTTCAAAAGCTTTCAAGCTTCAGTTTCCACAACATTTAAGCATTAAACACTCACCATAAATGTTAACCTGCTAGCTGGCACACATGAGAACTTTAGCCCTCAAACTATAAGCAATTACCCAATAGCTACATTTACCAATAGACACTAGGGCTGCCACAAACGATTATTTTGATAGTCGACTAGTCACGGATTATTTTTGCGATTAGTCGACTAATCAGATCATCATCCATTGGACATAAAACGTATAGCTTATTGCACCAGCAGCATCTGCTCTTATATAACTATCATTAGCTTACAGCTTTAACTGTTTAAGGTCTGTGCTAACTAAAAATAAAGACAAGATGATAGTTTATTAAACTTCACCGAAACAATCTGCAAATTTCATTAAAATTTAATAAACTCCTTGCTATCTAAAATATAACGGGACACCGGAGTATATTCTCGAGCATCTCACACTTCTGATAATCAGCTGTCTGCTTGAGGTTTATTCAGCTGTGAAAAACTATAACTTTAATCTCAGCCAAACCGATTTACTCAGGAATAAATAAAATACTAAAAAAAAGCCAAACAATAACATTTTGAAGTTATCTAAGTGACTCATATATATTTAACCTGAGTAGCGAAAGACGGCGGGGGGTTTGAAAACGATTTGCCGGGAGTCCGGTGTTCTCACGGGCTCTAGTGAGCCTTGCCCCCGGCTAGCTATCGAGCTAGTGGGTATATATTTTTTTTTAGTAAATATATTTTACTAATTATTTATTAAATAAATAATAAATAATTATTTATTTATTTACATGTAATGCAATTAAATAATTCATAAAATGAAAGAAACCTCTAAATCTAATTTTAAAAATACTTATTTTGTTAAATCTCCAGGGTTAAAATTTTCCCTGTGGTACTGAACATGGTATTGAGTATTTTCCTGGGTGTCCGTATCAAGTTTAAAATACCAGTATTGTGACAACTCAAAGTATTGATGGGGTACACTAGGGGTGTAAAGGTAATAAGATTTATTTTTCATTATGTCTTTTGTTTTGTTTTTTAAAGTTTAATAATTTTTATATTTCAGCGCATTTTCAATTTATGCAACTGAAAAAAGTAATCATGGGGGGGAAAAAATCCTGTTATCCTCTTACTACTACAGTCAAGCGTCAACAATAAGCTGTTGACTCCCTGCCACCATGCTGTAGGTGCTAGATACCGCATGGCATATTGCCAAAATGTTACAGGTGACGCTCCTCCTCTTTAACTTGCTCTGGGACTCAAACTGAAACATTTTTTACCACACACACTTCTGCCATCATGCGATTCTGACATCTAAGGTGCTGCCAATACAAATCAGGCATAAACACGGTCGATTTGGATTTGATCTCATCTGATTAGTGCCAAAAAACTTTCCAAAAGAGGAAAAAAAAAAAAAAAAAAAAAAAAGTAAAGCATCAGTCATACTGAATGGAGCCTTTGTTGTGAACACACACCTGTGTCAGTCTAGCAGAGCAGGTCGTGCGTTCATCCGTTGAGGTGGAAAAGGTGTTTGAGTTCATGCGTGAGGGCAGAAGGAAACTAGCAATAAGACTGGTCAATCTGGCCAAAACCATCCATCATATCAGGATCTTCTGACGTAGAACTGAGTTGGAATCTGAATCCCAATTCTCTCATTAGATTTTAGTTGAACTCATGTAATCACCTAATTACTTGAGCACATAAACTGGTCTTCAGTTGAAATGCCAAATTATTTATTTATTAATTTCCCCAAGACCTGCATTAGTCAACACCTGCCAACTACTGCACTGACACATGCCAGACACAATAACTAAAGAAAAATTATGGGCTACAGTTACCAAGCTAGACTACTAAAAGAACTATAAAAGACTTGTGAGGAGTTCAAACATGCTCTGAAGTTAGTAAACGTAGTGAAGCCCAGCCAAAAAATAAATAAATCAGCACCATCTGAAAGACAAGAACAGGCTGAGACTGAGAAACTGTGCTCCTTGTTACCTATAAACGACACGCTTTCAAAACTTCAAGACCAGACAGAGACGAAAAATGGTTGGAAACAACAAGTCTCACCAAGCAAGTGGATGTGGAGAGGTGTGGAGGGAACTAAAGTTAAGGGAGAAATGTGGAAATTCATACCTGCCGGCTACATTAGTCCTGGGAGCCTATTTTAAAAAAATACCTGCATGTTGATGTCACAAACAGTGTTGCACAGTTATAACACTAATCAAGCATTAAAATCAGTCTTTTGCCTTCACTACACTGTTTTATTCTGTCTGTGGCCCATAACATGGATATAACACACATGCATATATTCAATCATTGAATAAAAAACAACAACAACAAAACTGTTGCTGTGATGGCAGCCGAGACGAAGCACTAAACTCATATTTCACATAATGCCAGAAGATTTGGTTTAAAACAAATAAATATCAAACTGTCCAAGGATGCCCTTCCTGACACACCACACGGCAGATATTCTGCTTCACTCTCATTCTCACTACTGGAAATACTCCATCTGTTTTGGGAGAGGGAGCTGGCTGGGTATGCAGCACGAATAATGTTTTCCTTGCAGTCGACAGCAGACGTTTTCACACTCGTGCAAAACAGCATCTCAGGCATTGCTTCATCAAATTCTGTACACACTCTTCAGCTAATCTATTGTCTTTGAACAGACTGGCACAATGTGAAGGTGATAGAGGTTGTGTGGAAAACCCCCAAAAGGAAAAAATTACTCAAACTGCTACTTCATCAACAAAGAAGATTAAAGTGTGATCAAAAACCACAAAAGAAATAAAGAAAGAAAAACCTTTATGTTGCGTGAGCAGTTGCATGCAGACCTGACTAAGTTATCTGACTGCTGATGAGCTGTCCGACCCTCGAGGCTGACTTACTGCAGATGGCAGAAGTCTGGTAGCTGCCCTGAGACGCCCCGCTGGGGGCAGAATCAAGGGCAGGGCTCAGTAGTGTGTGTGTTTGTGCGTGTGTGTTTGTGTGTGCATTTGGGTGGATCACATCAGCCTGCACTTGCAAGTGCTTGCATGCACATATACACACACACAAGGCACCAGCTCCATCTGTCTCTGACATGGGAGAGCTTAATGACAGAGGCAGAAAAGCCAAAGAAAAGGCCTTCTCGTCGTGTCTCTCGTTTCCTCCCTCCCTTCATTTTTCCTCCCTTCCATCTCTCTCCTTCTTGACCGCACTCTCCAACATCAATGCTCCATATGGAGCTTTCTGGACAGGCTTTTTTTTTTTTAAAAACTCCTCTTGGCCTGGCACACAATCAATAAGACATCCAGACGTACACTTACTTGCACACCAACTGTACAGCTTTAACGAGGGTAATCTGGCACAGGCGCTGGAACATACTGAGAAAATACATACTCCATTACATTACTGCATATATAATAAAGGCCTGAAAACAAAGTAATGAAGTTTCCAGCGAGTGCTGTGGAGCCAACCAGTACTCAAACTTACAAAAAAACCTTAAAGCTCATTCTATCTTAAGTGAAGTCTCCTTGGTCTCCTCTATACTGCCTGCCACCTGCCTTCACCCAGTCCTCAGATAACCATGCGTCCTAAACCGAGGACACTTCTGCCCAGTCACAGTGGATCTAACAAGTAATTCATTTGCCTTGGTTTAAAAAGTCAACAGGAAACTCAGTGCTACAGAGCAGAAGGTTAAATATCCTAGGTCAGATTGCATTAAGGAAATAGCAGGATTTTTTGCATGAAAGGTTGTTCAACCACCCAGCAGCTGTTACTCTATCAACACAGCCCTATCCATCCATTGTACAGACAAACAGTTCAGTGTATGTGCAGTTCCTGCTACGCTGTTGCAGGGGGTGGGAGAAAAATTCCACTTCCAGCATGATGACAAAGTCATATAAGCTATACCAGAGTATGAGCACTGAATCATGGGAAACCACCTTCATGCACAACAGTGATGCCTATAAGGAAACATAAATGAACAGCAATAGTTCAGGTAGTAGAGCAGGGCATCAACTAATCAGGAGGTTTGTTCCCGTCCTCACGCCTTGGGAAATATACTGAAGCCCAAGTTGTGAAGGATGGATAGAAAACACTTAGGCATGGAGGTCTTGTATGAATGGGTGACTGAGACAAGTGGTATAAAGTGTGTCTGAGTGAAAAGCACTACATAAGAACCAGTGAATTTACAGTCTTGAACTTGAGGTAAAAACAGATATTGATTGATTTTATTGGTCTTTTATTGGACTTATTTTTTGCTTCTTAACCAAACCATCTGCCTTTCAAGTAAATTTAAATGAACAGCAGCAGGGTAGAGAAATACAGTTTGTTAATACTTAGTTAACAGTTCTTAAAAAACAAGCTAGGAAATGCATACTGTGCTAGCACCAATCCGAACCTGCAGCTAACTTGGCTAGTGTAAGTGCTGTGTTCAGTTTCAAGACTTGCTCGAAGAAGCAGGGCCAGATTTTGGCATTTTAAGCAATTAGTGTGCTCTTTAAAATTGCCAAATAAGCACTGATCTCTAGTCCTACCCTCAATGATGACTGCCTTAATGAAAATCCTTGCACTAAACAATTAAATCTATGAGGCATGTGACAGAGCACTGTCCCACTGTTTCCAAACCAAAAAATAAATAAAAAATGGCCCAATTAAGACAAAATCTTAAAATTATGAAGCTCACCGAGCTCTGCAGGAACACTTTTCAACAGCATGTGAAAGAGCGAGACAGGAGCTGAGACACTGAGGCAAACTGAAGGTTGCTTGTTAAGATCAGTGTGAGTACAGGGCAGGTGTGGAGTAGGAACAAGAGTGTAGCTGGTAAAGGTAAAGAGAACTGATGCACATTTTAAGGCCAAAAGTCATCAGTGATCTCTATTCAGGAAGAACGACTGGGCAGGAAACACTAAAGTCAAAAGCTGTGAAGCACTGCAAAGATGTCGAACAGAGCGTAAAAGGATGTCAGGCCAATGTGTAAATGAAATTCAACACTTAACTGTGCATCTTCACCTGCAGCTCAGTAAAAATGTTGCTGTCAGTGTGCAGCAAAACAAAAGAGCAGATAACATCTTTGGATTACATGAACACTTTGTTCTTGCACGATCCTAATAAGAGTGCGATCATTTCGACATGATTTTTTCCCCCCACTGTCCAGGTCTGTGTGGCTGTTATTAAAACAGTTTCTCAAAACACAAGAAAAATAGAAGGGAAAGCTTATGCCAACGCAAGCACCCAATCATGTCACACTTAAACCACACAAGTTTTTAGGTTTAAACAAATGGTGGAGAATAGAAATAGCACATATACATGTGCACAGCCACATCAGAAAGGAAAAAAAACAACAAAAATAAATAAAATAGGCCAAACGCAAAGATGTAGAGGAAAATGATCTTACAGAATTAGACACTGATAGCAAAAAAAGAAGAAGAAAAAAATCCACAGAAGTGACAAGTGTGACTACAGCCTAGAGAAACCACAAAGAGCGGCTGGGGTTTGGGGTTGAAACAGGTCATGTGCTTCGGGGAGACTGTCAGGAATGAGAAGAGAGGGGACGAGGCAAGGGACACTTGAACCCTGAATGAACCACCCTTTCCCGCTCCCTTCTCCCCCTCTGCTGAGCTGATGACTCACTGCTGGAACGAATGGGAACCCAGGGAGGAGGTATAGTGAGGAGTGGAGATCAGCTGCAGCAGTACTAATGTATGTGCAGGTAGCTGATCTGGTCAAGGACGTTAACCACACTGGCTGCTGTGAGAACGAAACTTGATGCAGTTTATATGTGTGAACTGTCAGAGACTCGGCTCCTTTTGTTTTTTTTAAAAAGCATGTACTTGCACTTGTGCTTGAACGTGCTGGACGGAACAAACAAACCGGCTTATACTCAAGGTTAAAAGTTCAGCTCTTTTAATTTTAATCTCCTAGGACCTGGTGTCCACATATGTGGACATCACATTTTGGGTCGTTTAGACCAAAATACTAAATTTTGCTCTACAAGGGCTTGATATCCACTTACGAGGACATTATACTGCTACTGTTCTATTGAAATTTTAGACAAATATCCTCATGTGGCTCTTATTTGTCTTAGAAACAAAAATCAGGTAAAAAAAAATAAATTCATCGGGTACCAATATGCCCAAATATCAAAGAGAAATTAAAAATGCATGCCATGGAAGAGTTTAGGTCTTAGGAGGTTAAAGGTAAGACATGATGGCTAATAACCTCAGCCATTAGCCAAATGTGTTAACTACTACACCAGGATACACCTGGGTGTTTCTTTCTGTAGTGTAGTGCAGCGGCGTTAAAGATAAGATAAGCCACCTTCTAGACATCTTCAGAAATAAGTGCATAGATTTTGAACTTTTAACTGTATTCTCATAAGTTTTAAAGCTTATCCAATTGATAAAGACCCCAATAAGATCAAAGTGGGAGGTATGTGCATCGCGATCTAAAATGAGTTTGCCATCCCTGGTATAGTGGTTTACACATTCACCTAACACACCAAAGACTGGGAGGAGGCACAATCAACCTTTACGTACACAAAACAATTAGGTAACCAAGACAATATATGCTTCAAAATATTTCAGAATACCTCTTGAATCTTTCAAAAATTCCTGAAAACATCACAAATGTTTCCATTTTGGATGCATTATTTATTTTATTCCACAAAGCCCAGGGCACATTCATCAACTAGAGAGGAGATTTCTGCAGATGCTTGCCGTCACAGGTGTCCCATTTCACAACTACAGCAGCCTGTTACCTACATACTGAATTTCAATATCATTCATCTTAACCAGACACCGATCGCACAGAACAAACTTAATATTTTTGCATTTCACCCTGAAGCGTGAAGCCGACTCGAATGCTACTTGTTTTTTTTTTTTTCCTCTGAGCGTGCACCCTTTCCCTGTCGCCTCGCCATAAAACAGGTCGAGTGGCCTTGTTACTAAAACATTTGCAAAAACATCTCAAGCTTGGCTTGCACTAGAGCGAGGCTTTGTGTAGGAACACCGCGGTGTTAAACTGCACACACAAACTGCATGTAATGCAAACATTTAACATGACGCTCAAACACTGCCACAAAATGACCAGTTAGCATCACTGAAGGCAAAAGATGAATTACAAATCAAACCTGCTGAATCATTCTCATTGGATGAATTAGTTGTTGTTGTTGTAAAGATTGTTAGCTTCCTACAAAACTACACGTTTTCTATAAATGTCTTTTTTCGTCCAGTCAACACCTTAAGCTATTTGGTTTTTTCGTTGTAAGCTGATTTGAATGAGTAATCTGTGATCAAAAACTGGACTGTATCTCTTCAGCGTACATGTCTGCCTTTTAAATTGGGACGGTCCAAAATTAAGCTCAGTTTATGGGCATTTATCAGCTCAGGCAAACTAACCACTGTCTTCTTGCCCTGCCCTTGCCTCAAAAACCACCCAAAGGACTTTACTGCGCTGCAACAAGAGGAAAAAATAGAATTCCTGGCAGAACCAGAGACCGAGGGAGAGCGAGACATGACCTTTAGCTCACAGGCTGTGAGATGATCCGCTGCAAACTGAACAAAACGAAGAAACCTCAGTGTGCTTGTGTGTACGTTAGCAGTACAGCAATGACTTTGTCAGCTCCAGTCTGCAGTCTGGTTTCGCTGCTGCTGTCGTGTTGGGGAAAGGGGACGTTGTTCCTGCTACTTGTTCCTCTTCAAAACATAACATCTTCCCAAAATAGGCAGCGCTGTCATTAAAAGCATGTGACACAAGAATCTAAGCCAGCCGCACACACAAACACACACTGGACAAAAATTATTTACTTTTACGACTTTCTGATTTAAAAAAAATATTAACAGTGTGGAATTCATTAGTTGCTGATAGAGAGTGGTTCATAATGAAGCAGAGTCTGGTTTATTTAAGAGCAGCTGGTGTTCAAGTTGGGCTCATTGAGGCTCAATTCCAAAGAATCCAGTAGTGATAAGTTGGGGAAACTTTGCTGGTGACTTTTTAAATAAATCCGTAGATTTTAAAAGAAAAAATATATAAACAAGTTAGCTTCCTTCCATGAGCTCATGGGAAACCTCACATACTTTCTTCAGCAGTGCTTCCATTATGATGGCAACGGTGGAGGACTTGAAACTACAGCCACAAGTGCAAGATGATCGTCCACAACATGAACCAGACCAAAAAAAGCATTGTTTCCTAAACCACAATCAATAGACCGATCCAGAATACGATACACATGTCCATTACTTCATTGTGATTCCAAGCAAAGGCCAAAACCTCCTGACGTCAACAGCCACAGGAATGCCACCAGGCAGATTCTTCAGTAAAACTCTCCAGCAGCCTCAGTCAAACAATCGGACAATGCAAACAACATTTGGAGATAACAGTTTGTCTTTCCTGGAATCCCAGATCCCCAGTCTCTGTTATTTTCCTGACACTTGATTACTTGCACTGTTTGCTCCCTCGCTCTCTCCTTTGCAGAGAGGGGGGGTGCAGACTGCTCATCTCTCCAGGCCTGCCATCACTTCCCTGGTTGTTTCTCCAAAGGCCGGTTTGCAGAAATAGTCTGGTTGAAAAAACACAAAAACGTACTAGGGATGCTCCTGGAGATCGATATACTAATTTATTAAAATTGGAGAAAATATAACCTTCTCTAAACTTGCATGTTAGAGAAAGAGTAAAAAAAAAAAAAAAAAACACACCCGAAAACAGTCACAGTGGAGCACAGTCTAACAGATGAGGTTAAACTTCGTTCATAAATAAATAATGAGTGTCTTTAAGCGATATCAAAACGATCACAAGCTTCAGTGATCCAACCTTATTTTTACATGTCGCTTTCAAAATACATCTCACTCCACACACACATCAAATTTATCTGTCGAATGTAACACATTCATCATGTGCGTCAAAGCCCTGAACTTTTCTAGGACTTATCAGATACATGTGCATGTGAGAGCACAAATTCCCATCGCTATCAGATTGGATATCAGCCAGCCTAAAACCTTCCAGCCACCAAGTCCAAAGCATGTGTGAGTTTGGATCGTACAATGTGCAAACAGTGTAGCCAATATTTCGTAGCACTGCTAGCAACTGAGCCATCCAAGTAGCTCCCTTAGCTGCATATGGTTTTATTCCCACTAGCACCTATTCGACCACTCGTTTTTTAGGCCTTCCCATTAGGTGGTAGGGAGTGACTTCGACTCCTTCACACAACTCAAACCCAGCAATGAGGGACATGGCTACACATCCCATCACTGGCTCTCTTCTTTTAGCCACCCTTTTTTTTTTTGTAAACAGTCTGACAAAAAGCTATAGACCAAGTAGCAGGTATACCATCACCTCCATGTCCTCTGCTGATGTGTTGCGTTTGTGTCGTGTACAAATGACGTCACAGACTTTCAGGCTGCCTTGCTATAACGACTTGACCCACATCAAGGTGGTACTCAAATGTAATGGAAAACAAACTGAAACAGAGCCAAGCTGAGGACGAGGCTATAGACTATTATAGCAATGTTGCAGACCCTTTCCACACCAAATCAAACCCATTACACCCACATCATATCCAAGCATCAGAGAATTGTCTTTTCAGACAAACTACAATCACTAACCTAGCTCATGCATGCAGTCAGCTTACTGTAACCTATTCACACACGCAAAAGAACCAAGAACGACAAAATAAAAACAAAACAAAACAAAAAACAAGCAAGAAAGCAAACGACACAGATGTTATGGCTTTACATAATTTGTTTCAGTTGCTTATGTTCACCAATTACAGCAGTCTCAATCGTACACCTCTCTCTCTCGCTCAAACATTGGGAGTGGCATGTCAGAAGTCTTGCACAGCGAGACCCGCACCTCCGCCTACACCACAGAGCTAATGAAGCCCTGCTAAGGCACCAGCATCGTTGGGTGTATTAACCTTTCAAGTGGAAATCTGGGTTAAAATTCTGTGCCGCTATCGAGGACACAGAGCCACCGGTAGTGTAGTGCTGCTTATCCCCCCCCCCCCCCACACACACACACACACACACACACACACACTTATTCTTTTTCACATGCAAATGTCATAATTTTGTTTAAAATCAATATTCAATTCATACAATCAAATTTACAGTGTTCACTGGCAGCCTGTTACACATTACTCCAGTCAAGTGTTTATATGAGCCAACCTACATTCTGCTGCCAGGTTGGACAACAACATTTAATAATCTCATCCAACGGTCGGACAAACCTATAACAAACACGTGTTGCAAGTCGTGCAATGAAATGACTTGCAAAAAATAAGCACAAAGAGCATGATTAGCTCATGGTACACACAAACTTCATCACTGACAGTACAAAAACAAAAACAGATGCATCCCTGAACATAAACCGATGTTGGTCTGTTAAATTGCTTGTTCAAAAACAGACTTGCGAGCATCAATCAAAGCCAAAAAGCAGTGTTTGTATCCAGCACAGGCACGAGTCAGATACCGCTGTGTGGCTATCAGCGGACCTTGCATCATAAACCCAAGAATAAACCAACATTTGTTTGTAGAAGGTTTACTACAGGCTGATTTGCTGCTTGCCACTCCCTTCTTATCTAATACAGAAATAGTGGCAGTTGCTTACAGCTGTGGGAGGCGGCTTCACTGGGGGCTTTCCCAACACGGGAGATCCTGTGTATATTTCTACCCTTCCTCTGAATGGATGAAGCAGCCGAGTGCGGTCATCTGAGAACAGAAAGCTCTAACAACAATGCTTCTGAGCCCCACAAACTACATATGATAGTCAAAGGCCAATTACCTGAGTCAACAGAATAAAGAAAATAAATCTCTCTAGTAATTGTCCTGAAATCTAGAGCAGCATATCACGACTGCCCTGTTGCTTTTATATCCTTTTATGGAAGAAAAACAAAAGGGCAGAGAGAAGCAAATACACAATCGTTACAGCCTTCAGTCTAATATTTTTTCCTCACGAGTTCAGCTGCTCCTGCTTAGGAAGTGGGCAATGGTTTGCTCACTGAACCAGAGAGAACGCAAACAGGAGTCAGACAGGGGGAATCAGCTCGTGTTTTCTGAATGAAACATCCTGAATGTGGACGGACGGCGGGGGCAAAAAGTGCTGACACAGTAGAAACCACCATTCCCTTGGCATGGCTGTAATCACAACAAACAGCAAAGGAACAAGGGGCAGGGAAAGGCAAACTCCGGGTCTGAGGAAACTCTCCTGGAAGTGAGAAAGAAGCGCTCCAAAACCAGAATCGGCAGAGGAGTATGTACCGCCGCTTGTCGTGTTCGCCTTGTCTTAGCTTTTTGGTTCTCTTGCCAGCTTTAGCTAAGACATGAAGCAGAGGCCAAGAACAACAACAACACTACCAATAAGAGCTGGGCCTCTATCAAATATGAGGGCAGGGATGTTTTCAAAACTTACATCAGAACGATCTGTTTCATCCTTGCTGAACCAAACAGCAGCGAGATTTTTGGGAAATGCCAGAGATTTAAAAAAAAAAAAGAAAGAAAGAAAAAAAAGCTCAGACTAATGTACGCCTTCTACAAGTAAATAAATCCCCCTCGTGCTGTGGTTTTGCATGAAGCATCCAACTCTGTTATCAGGCTTTTTTTTCCCTTCCAGCCATGCACCCATGTTAAAAAAGGTCATTAAAACACATACAGCCACTTAGAATAAGCAGAAGTGGAGGGGGTGTTATGCTGGTATGTCTAGTTTGCGCACACTTATGCTCGTGGCTGAGGACCAAGAACGAAGACGGCTGACTTGGCAGCGATCCAGGCCAAATTACGAAAAAATGTGCATTTCTATCCCCCTGGGTGTCTCCTGTGGTTGCTCCCCCGAGACAGACGCACACAAACAGCCTGAATAGGGAAACAAGAGAATGAAGACACTGAGTCAAGCAGGGCGTGTGGGGCTTTTAAGCAACCCGCGGTCCTTCGAAACAAACAAGCCAAATCTGAACTCTCAAAGAAACTATAGGCTTCGGGGAATATTTCAATCATGTGAAGTAATGGATATGTATGAACTTCCAAAACAATAGGCTACTGTGCACAAGAAATAAATCCTCCCCTAAAGATGTCTGGCTGTGGCACATTTGCTTTGGTGCTTTTGCTTGTGACTTCTGTGCAGCTTCACGCCCCCCTCCCCTGGCTCGTAACCCCCAAATGCCACACACTTTGAAGATTTTCACAGCTCTGGGTGGATAGGAGGCAGCTGCGGAGGCTGTAGGATCCTGAGGTGGCTTACAGATCAGGTAGCTCTCTCCAGTATCCTCTCCAGTGTTAACCTATCTAGGAGCGCTCTGCCTTTGAGTGTGTGTGTGCACACGCAGGTGGACATGGGGCTGCTGCTGCCTTGAGGGGTGTGTGCATGAGTGTGGGGTAGAAGTGTGGAGCAGGGAGGGAGGGGGGTGATTCGGCATGTCTTTTAACTCTAGCCTGAGCCTTTGCCACCATAAAGGTCAGCGCTTCGACATCTGCTGCTCTCTCTGAATCTGTCCTTTTATGAAAGGAAGCAGGGAAGAGGAGAGGACTCTGGGGAGTGGATGCACATGCACACACACAGATCAACTTTAATGTCTAGGTACACCCTTCAAACGTGCACATTAAACTGGATGAACACAGACCCGGAGCTCAAAGCACACGCTCATCCAAACAAATACAAGAACACAAGTTTGCGCCTCAAAGACAGGCTCAGTACTATCATTACACCAGCACAGAGACACTTGGCTTTTGGCCTGAAAGACTCCTCTCTCTTTTTTTTTTTTCTTTTTTTTTTTTTTGGCAGGGGGACAGACGAGGAGTGTGGGGGGGTGAGCTAAATGGAATCTCGTCCCCCTGGGGCACACAGCAAAGGCAGAGCAGTGTTGAAATAAGTGATTCATGCTTTTATCATCCCAGGTGAACAGTGCTGCTCTTTCAGCCATCACAATCAGTTTCTCTGGCAGGGGGGATTACGAAAGCAACGCCATATATGGTCATGGTTGTGTTTCTTTTTGTCTTCTAATACATAATAATACATAAAAAAGGAAGGCTCGAGAGTTGTTTTTTTTGGGGGGGGTAGCTAATTTGTGTTGTGGTTGCAACATATGAGTGTGTTAAATCAGGGGAGAAGATTGTGTGCACTGTTAATTGTGTCCCCCCCCCCCAAAAAAAAAAACAACCAAAAACGAAACAGAATCCGCATGTATGCATTTTCGTTTGGCCTCATTTTACATATTTAGTTAGAAATTTACATCATACATTTTTTTGTTAGCTCAAAATGGGCTTTGGGGGCACTCATGACACAAGTCAGCATATACAGTCAAGGCTGATGGTCTGTGTTTTCTGTGAGTGTAGAAGTCTGCGCATTTTTGTGGCAATTCTGACCATAAATAAAAACCTTCAGCAAATTAAACCTCACAAACAAACAAACAAAAAAAGCCCACGATTTTTCTTTGGTGGAAGGCCAAAAAAAAAAAAAAAAAAAAAAAAAAAAAAAAAAAAAACCTTGAAGGGTGCCAATTTGTTTTTTTTTTTACATGCACAGGAAAAACCATGTTCACAGACAAAATGATGAACTGATGTATTGATTGATTTAATCAACAAATTAGTCAACAATGAAAACAACCATTAGCTTAGCAAATCAATGTATAACCTAGTTAATGTGCAGTTAACGTGAATTAACATATAAAGAAAACCCGATCAAGGTGCTCCACAAACTATTCATGTTTTAATGCTGCATGTTTAGCTTAGAAAGCAGATCAAGGGGAACTAAGGAAAAGGACATGTTGCAGGGAACTTCATCAATGGACCTCTTTATTATCAGGAATCGAATAGGCTGTAAATAACACGAATTCAAGCTGACCGCAGCTCCTCATCTTTGTCTAAGAGGAAATTACAAACTGTTCTCGGACATTTTTCAAGCCTGCCTGAGATCTGATAGATAAATTGTGAATAATTTATCATGTGTTTTCTAATGTATCTGATAATAACCAGAGCTATAGAGACATGCACTGAAAGCCCGACACAGATGCTTGTTTTCTGGCACATACATTTGGCCCGCCCCCTAACAACTCAGCATCCACCTTTAGAGACTACGATAGCAAAGTCAAACAAATCTTTGTCTGCAGCCTTTGTACAACACAGCAGAGGAGCTGTGATACTATTAACAACTGTGTGGTTACAGAGCCCCTCCCAGTTTAAAACCAGAACCACACAAACCATATACTAGGGCAACAGGGTGTGTTTAGGCTCATTGGTGCCCCTCTGACCGTTACAATGAACAAGGTCTGCCACTAGCTGGAAAAAGAAGAAAAAAAAAAAAAAAAAAAAAAAAAAAAAAGGCCTTATGGCACTTTAATTTTCTGTTGAACCTCTCACGCACCCACCCCATCCTTCTCGCACACACTGACTCCCTCCCCTCCCACTAGCAGAAAAACACACACACGAATCTGGAGCTATCATCTGGACAGGTGGCCAGCCACCCAGACCTGACCCGCCTGCCCTCTTGCGTGCTCCCTCCCTCTGCCCCCGCCCCAACTAAAATCAGTTCACTTCTGCTGGAAAACCCCAAATGAACATACACAGCAGCAGCAGCACCCCCCCACCACCACCACCACCACCACACACACACCTCCAGCAAGCCCTGCACCATGTCTGTCACCCACTGTGCCTAGTCTGTGGGGATTACTGCCTGCACAGTGCAGCAGCCAACCAGACCCACAAAAAAAGGTTGTGTCTAGCTAATGTGAAGCCAAATAATTTTAATCAGGATTTATTCTAAAGCCTGACCAGAGTAGAAAAGCCAATCGGCTCAGTTATACACAGCACCACCTGGTCTACAGCCCATTTACATTGAATTAACACGGTCACACAGTACTGATGAGTGATGACAAAACAAGCAGCGACATTCAGATCAATGGATGTTTGAAAATGTTAAGCAAGTCACATTTCCTATTAAAAGTATGGAGATGCTGCAATTATTCAATCCTCGCCAACTATACCCAGTCACAAATTTCAAGGTGGAAATACAAAACATTAGATTTGACTGTTACACACAATGCTTTATGACTTTACGAAGATGGGCGTCTAATATTTAGGGATGTCGGTGTAGATTAGCAAAAAGTCGCAGCTGTCACACAGATATGATAAATAAGACAAACGAGACGGATCACTCGGGTTAACTGGAGAAAAATGGACATTTTTCTTCAGCGATGATGGGGTTAAAAAACACATGGCCGTGAGCTGTGCATTTTGTCCTTAGATGCACTCCACATTTGAGAACTAGGTTTTCATAAGAGCCACGTCGCAGTTTATGTAGTAAATACAACAGTGCTACACTTCTTGGAGAGAGCTGAAGTCATAAAAGTACATGCTATACACTGTGTGTGTATATGCATGTGTGGGGGGTAGCTTCAATATTGACGGCTAACACGCCGTATTAAGCGAAAACCACGGCGCCAACAGTGTTTTAAAAACGATGCTAAACGGACAGTTTGGCCACAAAACCGCAACGTGTTTCAGTCAGACACCGCTAGCTAGCGTCCACTATCGGACAGCTAGCCGCATTAAGTCGTGAGTCCCGATTCGTAAGCGTGCTGCCCCGGCTAGCTGGATGTTGAGCACGTTTCGAAAACAAATACAGGGCGAGGAATTAAAACGAGAGCTCTCAGCGTGAGCCCAGTCGGTAGGGTTCAAACGAAACGGCGATATCGACGTCAAATTACTCCCGCAAACATGTCTAGCTGTTTAGCCTGGCAGCTAACAGTTCGCCGTTGTCTGGGAGAAAAGGACCACCGGGGGTGAAGTATCGCTTAGCAGAGGGGCTAGCTCACAAAACACTGCAGCAACAGTCAGCTCAAGCAAGTAACTGGTCAAAGAGGGGGAAAAACACTCGCACGCAAAGACACTGACACAAAGAAACGCCTTCTGGCTACTAAACCATCGGCCAGAGGACGTGCAGTGTGCTCGATGATACAACGCGTGGGTTAAAAGTGAGCTATTTCATGGCAATAAGTTATATTCTTATCAACTCCGCTCCCCACCGCCCCGAATCTCAGACTCACCCTGTCACAACAGGCGCCATCTTCCACAAACTCTCACCAAAACTCCAATACTCGCGATATCCCCTTCTCTCCCACAGCCCAACAATCCGCCGAGACAACAGGAGCAGGACTGGAGGTGTAGGGACGAGGGAGTCGGAGAGAAAAGGGGGTGGGTGAGTAAGACGGAGAGAAAAAAAGGGGAGGCGGCGGGTAACAGCAACACATACACACTCTCTCTCTCACACACACGCGCACACACACACTCACTGAAAGAGAGAGAGTGAGCGAAAAGGGCAGACGCCACAACAACAGGCGTGGGAAACTTCCGAATTCACGCGAGAATTGGAAAACTCTCACAATAGGCGAGCACAGAGGGAGCGTCCCCTATCGCGAGATATGCGTGAAATCGAGTACTTGTTTATCTTGTGGCGCTGAAATACTATTCCCACGTGTTCACCGGGTAATAAATTACAGCACCGATTGGTTTGAGAGGGGGAAAAACGATAGTGGTGAGGAAAGCCTTGATTTTTGTTTTCCCAGGCTCACGCGCATTTTGTTGTAGGCATCCTGTCTCCATGTGGAGTCCCTGCGTTTACAGCTGTGTGCAATTACAAGCCAAATTGTCATCCATATATGCTCCCCAGCTGACTGCAGACAGCAAACCTGCAAGGGTACCCTGACTTTAAATGAGAGTAGAAATTAATGGAGGGTTTCTACGCCCCAAATATACAATTCCCTTGGGTAACATTACAGTCCCTGTTTAGAATGTGGAAACAATGGTGTGAACACATGCGAATGGACCATGCAGAGAAGATTAGTGCATTGCTATCACACTGGGCAGTCCCATGACCACCCTCCACACCAAACCTCAGCCCAAAGTACAAGGGAGGCTATTATTTAGAATGATCATGCTTGCAAATGTGGCATAAGCTTTATTAGCCCCCGCCCCCCCCCCCCCTTTTTTTTTCTTGTCTGCTTCTGCCCCTACTCCACCCCGTCCACCCCTCCCTCAAGTGCATTTCCAACAGTTTGTGTGTTATACCATCCCCACAACAAACAGCTCAAGCCATTCTTGTTTATCTGGGAGGGGGTCTAAGAGCCATAAACCTTCATGTAGGTCCCCATCCCCATGTGTGTTTGTGCCCATACAGCCTTCATTTAAACCTGTTTGGGATTTTTGTTCAGCTAACAAGTGACTTCTGGTGGGAATTTTTCCAACTTCAAAGAGGAAAAGAAGGCTTCTGAGACCACACCGATGGCAAGTCAATGCTTTCGTTTGTTAGATGTTGTGTGAGTGATCTGCCTCTGGCTGTTTTGTGTGGAAAAAGTGGTTCTTGGGCGAATGAAGAAGATCAAAAAGAAAAAAAAATAGACAAACACCAAAGGGATATTTGGGAGATTTGCTGTTATGTGTAAATGCACACAATATTTTTAAGGAAAATAGTTTAAGCTTAAAGCTTTTTCTTAACCTTGTAATGTCAAGTGTATATTTTTCAATACACTTTTTTGTCAATTTTTGAGGCTTTTTGAATTGTCAGTATGACCCCCCCAACCCCAACCCCACACACACACACACACACACACACACACACACACACACACACAAAATCTGAATGTTGCAAATATGATATATATTAAAACTCATATATCCAAATTAATATTTAATTTCTTTTTTTTAATTAATCAAAAAGGTCAATAAATAATCCATCTGGCAATTGTTTGTTAAGGTATTAAAATATATGGGTAATGACAGATGGGTAATTTAATATATTGGGAAATATGTTCATCTTTTTATATTTGAGTTTTTACAGTTAGTTGTTTTTTATTGATTAAAATATCAACTTAACATTAGTTTTTGTGGGATATTTAAGTTGTTTTGAAATGAAGACGTGCTCGTAAGGGTCTAACCCTTTCACTCCTTTGATTTTTTCCTCGTATCTTTTCTTTGACTTTTCATCAAGTCTGTCTTTGTACGGACCGGCATTGTTCTACTTCGTTTTGTACATAAATTTTTTGGGGGGGCAAAGAAAAAGCAAGAAGGTATTGGAACCGGAGAATGAACGTTTTGCGGTGCTGCAAATGCTTGCGTTTGATGCATTGCTTGGATTGTTTTGCCACGAGTACCCGGCGTGCAATGCGCGAAAGTCACGTGGTCTGTCAATCTCTATTGCAAACAAGTGCATTTCCTCAAATGGCCACTTGAGGCAGGCTTCAAATGTGAGTTCCACGTTAAGGTGTCAGACGTTGCAGGAGACATAAACATGTCTGTATAGGTTCTCAGTCATCCAGGTCATGGTAGTCTAAGCAGTTTGGAAAGAAAGTGAATGGATTCATCCATCCATGTCCTCCATCCAGTTCAGGGTTGCCAGACTCCTGAAGTCTGGCAACCAAAAGTCATAAAGTGAGAGGCGGGATACACCCTGGATAGGCCGCCAGTCTGTTGCAGGGCTAAAACGTTGATTATGCTCTATTGTTGACACAGACATGGACATCCACTTCCACTCAAACCATTGCACTCCACGTTTAATGATGAACCTTGCATCACTCTAACCCAAGCAACAGTAGTGGATTCACGGTGTGGAAAATATAATCAAAGTTTAACACTTGAGTCCAGGAGGCAGAGCTTGGTATAGTGCTGCTACTCCTCCACATTAGAGGGTCTTCCAGGCATATCCCAGTGGGTGGAGGCCCTGGGGTCATGCTGGATAGATGATGTGGCTTGGGAATGCCTCGGAGAGCCCCCGGAAGAGGGAGATCTGAGTGTCTCTACTTAAACTGCTACCATATTACTACCTACAGCTACTATAGCATATCTTTAGAGTGTAGATGTAGTTCTCCCGGTACTTCTGGCTCAGGACGGTTCAGGAAAACTATGCAAACTCCACACAGAGAGGCTCCAGACAGCTGGTTTATTCAGTCCCAGGACTGTCTCACTGTAGGGCAACAGTGCTAACCACCAAATCTCAGCGCTACCTTTATAGCTCACCTTAATTTTATTAAGACTTGACATTGCTAGTCAAATCTTAATAAAATTTAAGACTTGACTGACAGCATCTGCCTCTGCAGTGGTGATTTTTGAAGTATTTTTTATGGTAATTACCTGACAAATAATACATATTGCTGTGCACTTAATTTTACTGAAAGACCACCCAAGACCTTTTATATATCAGTGATATGTTATTTCTGCCTGCTGATTAGCAGATATCTGTATTTTTTATGTGAATGCACACTTCTGACCATGCTAGGCTGTCTGGCTCCACTATGATGTCCAAATGCTAAAACTGAGGCTTCAGAGTCAGTGGGTGATGCGGTGTTGGCTACCACCATCTTTTATATACAGTCTGTCAGTAAAAGGCCACTGTGACATCACGAAACAGGTTGTTGATAGGACACTAAATTGGTGACATTGGCGATTTAAAGTCCTCAGTACCTGCATTATATAAGTCTCTTAGACAGTCTTTATTCTGCGCTAAGCTAACTGGCTGCTGGCTCCAGCTGCAAAGGCAGCACAGGAACATGAGCGTGGTATCTTTTCAATGAACTGTTAAAGCAAACAGTTTCCAAAATATCAAACTATTCCGCTCGCTGTGAGATATGATACGAATCAAGAAGAAATCAAAAAAGTGTGAGCGCATGAAATAGCAGTTTTTGCTCACCTCCGTCCGTGACAGATAACCTATCAGTGTCAGTGCGCAGCACCACCAAACAGATTCTCTGTGTAAAGTAGCAGATGTGATATCCCCCAGCGTACACTGTATAAATCTACCCATTTCATATCTTTCAAATGCATAATTCATTTTTACGGAGCTTCACTGTTCTGCCAGAGAGAAAGAGAAAAAAAGGAGGGCGAGTTAAAGAGTTGCATAGAGTGTGCCTGGCCTGCAGCCCGCTCTATGAAGACGCAGAGACCTCAGAGACGAGGACCTCATCCTGCCCTCAACCATTTTTCCTTTCCTTCTTTTTTTTTATAGCCATCCGAGAACCTCCAGTTACACTCAGAGCTGAAAGGGGAAGCATAAAGTTTCCTCAAATGTTTTACAGCTGAACACAGTAAAAGGAAAAAAAGCTTAAAAAAAAAAAAAAAGAGCAACTACAGTTTTCAGAGAAAATAAGAGTCAAATAGAAAAAGAGAAGAAGCTACTTCACTTTTACATTTTAGTGCTATTAGCAATTCCAAAACTTCGAAGTCTGATCTTTGACCTTTCCTGGTTCTCTTTAAACGTAACTCGATTTAAAAGGCCACTTGCAAACACAATTTTAAGGCTTTTTCCTGTCATATACATGTTTCTCTCCTGCTCCAAGCTTTGGATTCTTGATCATTTTTCTTCATCATTTCAACTTCCTCCTTCCCCTCCATGTCCCGTTCTCTCATTAGGAGTGAAAAACCATTTATTTTACCAGAGCCAGGGCCAATTCAGGCAATCATGACTAAGCCGTAAGCCTCGGGTCTATAAATCCCCGCACTTGACTGCTTTAAGCTTGTGGCTCAGAATGAAAGACAGATTGAGATAGAGGGCGAGAGAAATCCTAGTCCCCAGCGGAAACGCCACTAACTCGTACATCATCCCATCAGCGCCGCAGTCTGAACGGTTTGGGCTGAAGGGTGGTGTTGCACCAATCGACAGTAAAGTCTCACAATTCCCCTTCCTTTGAGTACTGAGTTGAAATTGCAAAATTAACGCGTTATTGTTCTGTGAGTTTGGCCAATTTTCACATCCAGCTTATCCCGCTAAGCTGAAGGCCCTAGTAACACTTCTAAGAAAAAAAAGAAGAAGCCATAAAAGAGGGAAATGATTGTCATCAGCAGATGTGACGAGTCGAACAAAGCGCGAGAGAGAAAGTGAACCAATTAGGGAAGTGCAGATCGAGCTTCCTTATGAGCAACTCTTCGACTTACTCATTACAGCCGGGGTGGTGAAACTTCCTGACACGCTACAGCACAGTAGAAGTGCAAAGCAGCGACAGACAGAGGAAGGTGGGCCGAGAGACACTGGGTCAGATGTAAGACACGCGAGCTGATGGATGCGGACATGAAGGATGGACTCGGTTGCAGGAAAAGTCCACTTACTGCTGTAAACAAACTCATCAGTGCGTTATCGTAAGAATAAAAATTACAAACTGATCAACTCTGGCTCGTGTGAGTCTGAGTTCACGGCAGAAAAGGGCTTCCCTGTCTATTCGTCCATCCGTCAGGTCCATCTGTCTCGCTGCCGAGGCCTCGTGGGAAAAGCCTGGGGCGGACGAGGGCAGACAGTTTGACAAATGGGAAGGACGATGTGTCCGAGTAAGGGGCGCGCCTTCTCTCCCCCTCTCGCCCTTCCATTCAAAGCCTCCTCACTTTTATCACATGACTGTCATTACAATTAGGTCCCAAAGACATCGCAGTGCCCAACTGCTTTTTGCAGAGAACGACAGGGTGATAAGTTTGCAGACTGCCAAGGGAGCTGAAGGGCCTGTTTTGCAAGCCCGCTCTTCTGAAAGAAAGAGGCGAATGGGAGGCATGAGGAAAGAGACGTTTCCCCTTTCCTGGACTCTGAACGGTTCACGGCGAGTTCAAGCTGCCAAACGTATGTGGGGCGAGAACTGCACAGGCACGCTATCTGGCAGCTCTGACACTTCCTTAACCCACAGCTTGGATATCACATAGGAAAAAAAAAGAGAAAAGAAATGTTATATGATTGACTTACACCGCTGCTTTAAGAAACACAATCCAGGGCTTATGGGTTTAATAAGAGCCTTTATGATCTATTGTTTGTCTGATAACTGATCACATTCCCAATTTATAATGAAGAGCGATCACAGAAATCCACAGCGTGTATTCATTAATTATCCTCTCGCACATGCTGTAATAGAGCTAGATTACAGACTTTCACAAGCACGACACGATCACAAAGACCCATAAATCCATTAGTGCGATGGTTATCAGTAAAAATAGCGCATTCGCTCCGTTACCTGAGGAGTTACATCACCGTTGCAGCCATGGCACTTTGATGATCATCTTGTTGTGGGTCACGCACAGCGGATTTCATTCTTGTTTTCACCAGAGGGAAGGCTTTCTCATAAAAAGTTATGTGAGCCTCGCTCTGGGCCGGCTTGGCTTTGTTTCTTGTCGCCATCTTTTTAAATCAGCATTTGCCTCGGGGTATTGTGCTTTGATTAAAAAAGCAGAGCTGACTGTGAGCTCTGAAAACATGCCGAATGCATTATGTTATGGAAAGTCAAGACTGTCCGGTGGAAAACGTGACAATGTCAGAGGGGAATATTCGGAATATTGATGCATGCCAATGGGTTTAATCAAAGCAGCCAAACATAAATTTTGCCCTTTTCTGTATATGAAACACATTTTATAATGACATATTATTGCTACTCAGAATAATGCTGAAGGAGTTCTGCAGCAACCTAAATAAGACATAATGGGAACGGTCAGGCTACTGTAGGCTACGTTCAACAGAAAATGTAGCTCATTCATCATGTCGAGTTATTTGTTCATATGCCTAAGGAAGGAAAAAGGTTTTTTAAATCACCTGCAAGTTCTTTTCACTTTTACACACCTTTAAAGTGTTCCTCAAGCATAAAAGGATCCTAAGTATGCGTACTAATAAAAGAAAGTTGTTCCGATCTCACACGTTTGTCTGAAAATAGCATTTAGTTAGCTTCATTTAGCTAAAAGGCTAACATTAATGGTGATAATAACTGGTCTGCCTCATTCAAACAGTGAAAAAGTCCATCAACCAAAAGCTTAGTACGAAAATAAGGGTGGCTATGTAACAACCAGTCTAATTAGCATTGAACACATTTTTAATCTGTATTTTAAATACAGCTTAGCAGTCGTTCTCATCTCTGTCTTTGCCACAACAGATTGTTACACTTTCCGCATCATCATTCAAGAACAAGATTTCAAGATACTTAAACTCCCCCACTTAAGGCAGATCACTCTGGGGACATTCAGCCTTTTTTGTCACTGATTCGAGGCGCTGATTCTCATTCCTGCTGCTTCACTGTGGGCTGCAAGCTGCACCAATGTGAGCCCCCTCGTGTCTCATTCGCCCAGTCACGCTTTCTATCGGATAGAAAAATTGGAGGAAACCTGATCTTTCCCGAATAGTAGCATCTAGTATCTTGCCCAAGGATATTTTGGCAGATGGACTGGAAGAGCTGGGGATCAATCCATCAGCCTCCTTATTGGTAGACCCACTCTATGTAACTGAGTGTAAAGACCTTGGTCTTTTAGGAACCATCAAATGAATAATTTATGGTGGTGTGGGCATATGACTAGGATGCTTGCTGTGCACATCCTAGGTGAGGTGTTTTAGGGATGTCCTACTAGGAGGAGGTGCCAGACGAGCCCCAGGATATGCTGGACAGATTGCATTTCTTGGTTGGCTTGGGGAGTGCCTTGATGACTCCATGGAAGAGTTGATGAAAGTGCCTGGGGAGAGGTTGGTGTAAGGTCTCTGCTGAGACTGCTGTGGCCACAGCAAATGGATGGATGGATGGATGCATGTTCAATCCATGCAAGAACTGAAATGTAATAATGTTGCATTGTCAGCATACCCAGTATATATTTGGCCTGGCTTATTTTACATTCTGATGTATCCCAATAAGAAGTGAACCACCTTCATAAAACCCACAGGTATACCTGAAACTGCCTCACTAAGCCTCTAATCGGGCTAATCCTCAGACTACAGGTAATGCAGAATTATTAGGCAAATGAGTATTTTGTCCACATCATCCTCTTCATGCATGTTGTCTTACTCCAAGCTGTATAGGCTCAAAAGCCTACTACCAATTAAGCATATTAGGTGATGTGCATCTCTGTAATGAGAAGGGGTGTGGTCCAATGACATCAACACCCTATATCAGGTGTGCATAATTATTAGGCAGCGTCCTTTCCTTTGGCAAAATGGATCAAAAGAAGGACTTGACAGGCTCAGAAAAGTCAAAAATAGTGAGATATCTTGCAGAGGGATGCAGCAGTCTCAAAATTGCAAAGCTTCTGAAGCGTGATCATCGAACAATCAAGCGTTTCATTCAAAATAGTCAACAGGGTCGCAAGAAGCGTGTGGACAAACCAAGGCGCAAAATAACTGCCCATGAACTGAGAAAAGTCAAGCATGCAGCTGCCAAGATGCCACTTGCCACCAGTTTGGCCATATTTCAGAGCTGCAACATCACTGGAGTGCCCAAAAGCACAAGGTGTGCAATACTCAGAGACATGGCCAAGGTAAGAAAGGCTGAAAGACGACCACCACTGAACAAGACACACAAGCTGAAACGTCAAGACTGGGCCAAGAAATATCGCAAGACTGGTTTTTCTAAGGTTTTATGGACTGATGAAATGAGAGTGAGTCTTGATGGGCCAGATGGATGGGCCCGTGGCTGGATTGGTAAAGGGCAGAGAGCTCCAGTCCGACTCAGACGCCAGCAAGGTGGAGGTGGAGTACTGGTTTGGGCTGGTATCATCAAAGATGAGCTTGTGGGGCCTTTTCGGGTTGAGGATGGAGTCAAGCTCAACTCCCAGTCCTACTGCCAGTTTCTGGAAGACACCTTCTTCAAGCAGTGGTACAGGAAGAAGTCTGCATCCTTAAAGAAAAACATGATTTTCATGCAGGACAATGCTCCATCACACACGTCCAAGTACTCCACAGCGTGGCTGGCAAGAAAGGGTATAAAAGAAGAAAAACTAATGACATGGCCTCCTTGTTCACCTGATCTGAACCCCATTGAGAACCTGTGGTCCATCATCAAATGTGAGATTTACAAGGAGGGAAAACAGTACACCTCTCTGAACAGTGTCTGGGAGGCTGTGGTTGCTGCTGCACGCAATGTTGATGGTGAACAGATCAAAACACTGACAGAATCCATGGATGGCAGGCTTTTGAGTGTCCTTGCAAAGAAAGGTGGCTATATTGGTCGCTGATTTGTTTTTGTTTTGTTTTTGAATGTCAGAAATGTATATTTGTGAATATGGAGATGTTATATTGGTTTCACTGGTAAAAATTAATAATTGAAATGGGTATATATTTGTTTTTTGTTAAGTTGCCTAATAATTATGCACAGTAATAGTCACCTGCACACACAGATATCCCCCTAAAATAGCTCAAACTAAAAACTACTTCCAAAAACATTCAGCTTTGATATTAATGAGTTTTTTGGGTTCATTGAGAACATGGTTGTTGTTCAATAATAAAATTATTCCTCACAAATACAACTTGCCTAATAATTCTGCACTCCCTGTATTTCTTGAGAAGCTTTGCATTTACTGAGTGTCTACCTGGCCTCTCCTCCCTTTTCCAGTCTTCATGCTAAGCTAAGCTAACTGACTGGTTCACCTCTACTGAGAAGATTGAAACATCATCATATATTATAATTCAGCAAGCTGGAAAAATGGTAAACTATAGCAGGAAAAGCTAATCAGTGACAGGAATATACTTGTCCTGTGTGGATAAAATGACAGGCTAGCTGCTTCCCCTACTTCTGGTCATGCTAAGCTCAGCTAACCATATCCAATTTCCATCTCTTTGGGATAAATATTTACCCTATCATATCATTCTTGGAAATAAAGATAGTAAGCTGACATTTTAGTTGCTCTTTTAGGGATTACAAGCACAAGATCCTACAAAGTCAGCCAAGCAGGCTTCCTAAAGGTTGCCGGTTCCAGCTCTCAGTCTAGCTAAGGGACTGTTAGTGAGGAAAGTAAATGTGTACTGCAATCCAGCCCCTCAACAACTACCGCTGAGACTCCCATAAGCCGTTTTATTAAGCATAAATCCTTGTTTCTCAAGAGGAGCTGTTAAGTAAAGAGACGACAGCCAGGAACCCAAAAGTGTGTGTAATAATATCGTGTGTGTGTTGTAATAAGTCATAAAACTTTCAATGAATGACTCACAAACAAAATAGGAGTCAGAAATCTCAAATAGCTCAACTTAATTGTTTCAAACATCAGGATGTTCGTCATAAACATCCAAACAACACCTTCTTTGGCGATTTAGCTGCGATGCAAAGCTTCTATGGATGTGAGCGATGGCCGCGTTCCACCTCAGAAAATCTGAATCGATGCGTGCAGCCCCGAAACGAATCTCTTCTTGACCCCCTCGCGTGGATCAAAAGCATGATTTATGGAAGATGTAAGGAGTATATGCTGCAAAAATTCTCTAACTTCAACACGAGCTACTTTGTTTGTTGTCAGGATGTGGTTGAAACACCATCTTCTGAGCCTACGGATCCAGTATCACGGTCGGCTAGGCCGGAAGCCAGTGACGTTCTTTGCCAGAAAAAGAGCCAAAACGTCTCCAAAATGCAAACCCTTAAGAGACTAATCAGGAACAGGGTCAAAAATGTCATAACAATAGACGCTTCCAACAAAAGTAAGGCTTTCCACTTTGTGAAAAACCTCCCGGGATATATTCACATTCAGTAAACTAGGACCGTGACTCGTTTAGCTTGGCCTGCCGCCCTCGTCAGTTAAGACTTCTAAGGCCAAAGCGTGGTGAAGGCTCATAGCAGAAGCAGCCCGATAATGTTACAATACACAATGTTAATGTTTCTTTAACAAGAGCAAGTGACAGGTGGTATTATATCATGACAAAAAGATTGATAGACAGTTATTAGTGGGCACAAAGTACTCTTGCTCAGCTCAGCCCAAACCTCAAAGAAGTGCATTTTTTGTTTGTTGAGGACATCTCAAATGGATTGTTTCTGCAAGACGAAAAATATCAGTTGCTCCAGTGATTCTTAAACCAATATCCGTGTACGTTTGCTCCCAGCTTCCTCTTCCTCGTGCACTCGTGAACTTGTAAAACATGATATATTGTATATTTACATGACTTAAAAAAGTCTGGGCTAGTATTGCAATTGTTTAGTAGATCGTGTTTAGACAGACAGCTTTACTTTGTTAACTGCAGCATATTTGGCTGGTGGGGGTTTTGGAGGGAACAAACCTCAGCCAAGTGAACCTCTCAAACCTTGACCTTTGCCTCCTTGACGCCCACACTCTCTCTCTCTTCTTCTCTGTCTCCACACGAACGCTTGCACAAATGTATTCGCACATCACAAAACATTTTGCAGCGCCTGCCTTGTCCGCAAAAATTAAGCTGGAAAAAAAAAATCTCTGACACACAAAGAGGAAGAGGTGATACAGTCGGTGCAAGCTGCACACACGCCCACACATGGAGCATCCAAACGCGCACACTCACAAACAATCTCTGGCCAAGTGGCTGCACCGCTGGGGCCGTGACCCTGTGCTCCTTTCTCCCTCCCTCCTCCATCTCCCAGCTATCCGTCTGGGGGCTGATAGAGAGAATGGAGGCAGGGGTCGGAGAGGAGCTGAGGGGCAGGAAGAGGACTGGTGATTAGGAACGGAGGGGGGGATGATCATACCCCTGACCCTCTGTCCAATTCCAGGCAGCCACCCTGCTGCTCCAGGAGAGAAGAGAGAGAAAGACCCTGCAAATATTTGTGATCGTTCCACACCCACACACTAGATAGTGAACATCCGCATTCTGAAAGACAGCACGGCATGGGTGTGGATTTTAGCCAACCTAGTGGCACGGCTCCATGGAAGGCAATGCCGGTCAGTCGGTCTGTAAGTCGAGCAGATTTAGACTCTGTTTTAACAACTGCTGCATGGACTAGCATCAAGTTCAATGCCTTCAAATCTATTAAAATTCCAGCAACACCAGCTGCCCTTTGTGTTTAGTGCGAATGAGCTAAATTTAGCATGCTCACACTAAACCAAAAAGGGTGTTATCATTTTCACAATAAACAGTCAACATGATGACTTCAGTGCTAAGTCTTGTTTTTGGTTTAGAGGTAATGAGACCTGCTATGATGGTTTGGAGATGGTGGTATTCACTGATTTCTAAGACCGAATCATGCAGACATGGAAACTGGTCACTGACCCCCTGATAGTCACTGGTCTCTATGGAAAAGTGATTATTCGGCAACCCGCTGATGAGAAATTAAATTGCAAAGAGGCAAAAACCTCCTTACGATTGCTTTGGTTACCAGTAGTTTGCATGGAAGATTCTGCCTTGTCTGCAAACGCTCACCAACTGCTCGCCAAGCAATAGTGAAACTAATAAAAACGTGACACAAACTGGAAACAGAGTAAAAACTGCTGCAAATGACATTTTTAAAAAGGCTCAACTTTTACCTTCAAGGCAAATATTAACGGTCGTCGTTGCAACAAGGACCCTTTTTTATCACAGATTTCACCAAGTGACAGACAGCAACTTCCAGCACTACTGTGGCAGAGGCTCCGCTGCAGGGAAGGGGTGGTGCAGCGGACTCGAGGGGCAGTGCGAGTCAGTGCCGGGAAGGCTGGCAGGGCAGCTGTGTTGAATTTAGTAATCACGATCTTTCCCATTTCAGTGACGGCAGGACCTGAGCGGAGGGAAGACAACTGGGAAGCTGTCTGGCTGGAGTCGGAAACATCAAATAAAGACTGTTTACAGTAAATACACACTTTACAAGCATGCTGCACCTGGCGAGCCGTGACTGGGGTTTACAACTACTCAGCAACCAGCTGGGGAACGGTCCAAGATAACACCTTTGACCAAAAGAGGGGTGAAACCTTTTTTATGTGTACAGCACGACAAAACAAAGCAGATAAGGTCTGATAAGACAGCCTCGCGCTTGGAGCAATGTGCGTGTTTGCAATACATAATAAAATTGCTAATCCCCATTTTGGCCCCGTGAAGGCCACTTGGTGCAGCACCTGCAAGTAGATTTTCACTGCGAAAAATGTTTTTATGCACCAGTAAATCAAGATTCTCATAAATCCATCACACGGCAGTCATAAATCACCACTTCTCCCATCTGCAGGGCAATTTGATACCAACACTTTCAGATGTATTCACTTTGGGATGCATCTTTGAAAAGCTTTCAGTGGCCTCAGCATAAATGGAAGACCAAAAGTGATCTTCTGCCTGCATTTTTATATGGCGTGACTGAATGACGGCGAGCGATTGGGCTGAGCCAGCGACACTGTACATTAGCGAGCGAGGCCGGATATTAGAACAAGCGAGCGAGGGAACAGTAGTAGTAGTGTGAACAGACGGGTGAGGAAATGGGGTGGCAGGCATTCAGTGGGGGAGCTTTAGAAACGCAGGTGCCTTAATTGTCCTCCAATAAAGCCTCGGCGAGTGGGCAAACCTGTGAATGAGTGTCTGTTAAAAAGAGGGATGAATGAGGCGCACGTGAATAAATGAATGAGTGAATGAATGAGCAAACGAGTGCCTGGAAGAGTAAGCACTCTGTGGGGAAGCTGGAGAAGATTGTGGATGATGGGTGGGTGGAGGGGGGAGGAGGAAGAGACGAGTGATGTGTTGGAGGTAAAAAAAAAAAAAGATCCAGAAGGAGAACAGGGTGGAGGGGACATTTAAGGAAGAGGAGGGGGGCAAGCAAAAAGAAATGGTGAAGCAGATATTCAAACAGATATGTGTGTGTGTGTGTGTGTGTGTGTGTGTGGGAGGGGGGGCAAAAATCAGGATGGAAGTGGGGGGGGGGGGGGGGGAGTTTTAGTCAGGCCTGTCTCAGACAATGTGACATGGCACACGCTATTAATTCTGGCTCAGCGGAGAGACCCTGCCTCGCCATCTGCTCGGGGTCAGGGGCGTTCGCTGGGGTCGGCGTCACATCCACCCCCACTGCCCCTCGCCAACCCCCCCACCTACTCACAGTCAGACACACACACACACATCCACAGACACAAAATCAAACCCCACCCCACCCTTGCCGTCCTCGCCTGACAGACACCCGGCCAGGCCCGCGTGCATTTCCATAAAACAATTGCAAGCCAACCTGCTCCCGTGTCGGGTGGGTGGGGTTAAGAGGGGAGTGGAACGCTGGCTAGCGCTCCTTAACAATGGCCTGTCAGATGAAAAGGCCCTTGCTGAACTTGATATACATTACAAAAGAGCCACACCACGGTAGTCCCCGGGCTCAGCCTCGCCAACCTGCGGTTGAATTTGAGCTTGGCGTTCATTCGTTTGTTTGCCCTTTGCGCCCCTCCACCCACCACCACCACCCTCATTACCTCTCCCTTCGCAACCACACCCCCTTCCTCTGAAGCCCACAGAAAATTACATACACAGCCTGCATGTGCGCGTGGCAGGCTGGCGCTGCGTGGAGGTAGCGGTGGTGGTGAGGTGCTTTGCATTCATTTTACTGTAAGGACAAAGCCAAGTCCGTAACATATGTCTGGTGGCAGTTATTAGTCAATTAATCAGTTGGCCTAAATAGACTATATGTGACTACAGCTCTCAGAAAGACATTTTAGAGTGAGCATAACAAATTATAGTCCTTTAAACAGCAGTTTAAAGTAAAATTTAAATATATGAAGTAATAAGAAGACTGTTTTTACCTGCTGTCACGGGAGTTCCCATCCACCAACAAAGCCATCAAATACGAGAGCGTGCAGAACTACTAGACTTTGGGATCCTAATTGTGTTGGTGCTTATAGTTGGGTTTGGGGTTTAACAAGAGAAGATCAGATGGCGATGAAGCTCTAGCACCTCATCTCCTAATAAATTTCTTCTAACCTAACCTCACATCTATCCAGCAGCCTCTGATGCTTTTATCTCAAACAAAAGAAAACTTCCTGATTTCTTTGACCTCCTCAGGGTGTGTGAGTGTTCATCAGCCAATGCATGTAGATAGTGGGGAGTTTAAAACCCTCCTGCCACCCCCCAAAGCTAAATCCTTTAATCTGCTCTCGGACACGTCTGGAGGGCAAAACAAACAAATAGGATCCCCCTCCTCCTTTCCTCCACTACTAAGTTCAAACACACACACGCACACACAGATCCCCTTTAGAGCGCCCTGCCACCCACCCCCCCATCACCGAACATGACATCACTGCTTGGAGAGGGTGACATTAACCCTCTCAAGGTTAATGAAGTGAGGTTGTGACTGCAAGGTTGGTGATTCAAATCACGTTGGCGGGCGTCTTGGAGAAATCCTCAAGCTTTACCAAAATCGAATATGGTCCCACTTGACTTCCTTTGTGAAGCCTGCAACAGAATCAAGTATGGGCTGACGCCAACGGGCTGGAAGAATATGCTTCGATGTATGTGGTTTTTATATGTAGTAGCTGTTAGCGTTAAAAGGCTAAAAACAGGTAGCAGTTAACCTTTTTTTGATCGCAGCATCTTTAAATATTCTGTTCAGATGGTCACGCTGCAGTTTCCTGGTTTAGATGGATGTTAAGATAAATTTGACAATATACCTAATTTGTCTGTACACTCCACTATATATACATATATGTATATATAGCCACAACATTTGTTGGTGAACTCTAAAACCACTGCAAATGGCTGTCGAAAGATGAGACTTTTATATTTTTCTATGGTCCAAACTGGTTTAGCCACACAAAAAGAAAGACATGGGAAAGGGAAAGATTCTGGCCTGTATTTAAAGAAGCATGTTAGGGTTACACCGATGTATGGTGCTCAGTTTTCATAACGAGCACTGACTGTTGGTTTGAGACAAGAAACAAACAGTGGTCTCTTGTGTCAAAGTCCAATGTTTTGTTGATTCATCCATTCGCTCAGAACTCCTTCCACTGTGCACTCTACTGGTCTATGATATTGCATCTTATTCATCCCTCAGGCTAAATCTGTAAAGCTGTTCCTCCGTGGGTAGCTTTGGACTGCCCGTCTGCTTGCAGACAGCATATATTGTCAGTTGGGGGCTGTGTCCAAAGTATCTGGTACAACCGCTGTGTGGGTTACTCTTGCTTACTGGTCCATCAACAAGCTGCTGAGAATACCAAAGTTATAATGTACAAAAAGCCCCAAGTGAAACAGATTGTTAAAAACAATGAAAAGTGTCCACTACAGCCACTTTGTGAGGTTATTTCAATATTCCAGCCAACTTGGCAGCATTCAACTAACACAGCGTCAACAACATCAAGCAGTTGGGATTTTAGAGGACTACACAGGAGCATGTTTGAACCCCCCACCCATCCAGTAAGCAAATACCTCTACAAAGGGACACAACTCCTGAAACACGCTGGTTCACAAACACCTGGCAGCCTGATGACTGTTAATTGTGATTTGTTGCTGTTTAAATTAAATTAAATTTATATGAAATTGAACAGGAAAAATGTGCATTACTCACCCATTCAGCGAGTGGCTTCTTGTTCTCTCAGCACGTTTGCATGAAAGACTCAGATTTGCGTGAAATATTACAGACCACCGAACTGTGGTGAAACTTGGAAAATTGCAACGTAAACCAGAAACCGAGAATGTTCACCTTCAAACTAAAAGTTGTGCCTAAACCGGAAACCACAATGTTTCAAAAGGTTGACTTTGAAGGTTAACCGGCTCCATTTACGGTTTGTGTCGCGCTTTTCACAGTTTTGCAACTGCTGGGTGAGGCGTTGGCGTTTTTTTTGCAAACTGCCTCTTTACCACTGCAACCAACACATTTTGAAAGGCTGCGTTTTGTAGTAGCTGAAAAGTGTTTGCAGGTAAGTCAACATCTTCCTTACAAACGGGGCAACTCTGGATATCTGCTAGCGACCAGCTAGCAGCACCATTCATTTTTAATGCTTTGCTTACTTCACTCTCAGACACCCTGACCTCCTTGCTGAGTACGAGTAATTTTACCTAGCAACCTCCAGCAACCACTTGCCAACTAGTTGGGGACTACACCCTAGGGAACTGTGGTTGCCTGGGGAGTAGGGGTGGGAATCACTGACCAGTCTCTAGGCCTACATGACCGTGGCTTTAGCGATTGATTTCACTCTGATTTCCGGCAAGCAGCCGCCGGCTAATTAGGTAAAATACTCATACTCTCTAGGTCTTAGTGAGCGGGGCCCTAGATGGCTCATCTGCACACGTGATAAACCAGTAAGAGTGTCAGATGCATTGATTTTCTTGTCAGATATTAAATCATTTATTGGTTCCTTTATTGACAACTCACATACAGTCATTGATAGATGGACTGTAGTGTGGTCTAACCCCTTATGCAGCCCAGTTTTACCCTTTCGCAATTTAATCCTTACATTTCTATTGCACAATGTAACTTTGCTTACACACTTCGGATAAGTGTCCTTTTAAATGTGGGTCAGGTGGTCTGACTGAGATTTACTGCTTTAACAATGAAAGTGTGTGTGGGGGGATGGGGACTCCAGCTTAGGTCAATGTTGAAAGGTCAAAAGATCAGCTTCAGAAAGAGTCGTGAACAGCAGCTGCTGTGTGTATATTATGCCAGCAATTTTAAAAAAGAGAGGAAAGAAGACAGAACGACAGGCAAGTAAAAGTCTAGATGATCTGGAAATAAACCCTCACCAAGAAAAATGTAATGTTAATACAAGCAGACAAGGAGTGAACCCAAAACATCATTTTAGGTCACCAGAGAAATGTGTATCTATTTATATGTCTCCGTTGTCTGTCCTCAGTCTGGCCTCTCCCTTTTCCTTCCCTTTCTTCTGCCTATAAAACCAACCTTATTACCTTTAAATAAAAAAAACATTTCCCCCTCTTTTTTTCCCCTTTCCATTCATTTTCAGTCTCTTGCTCCCTGCGCTGCGGGTTACCTTGGACTCTTCACTGGGTGGGAGCTGCGATGAGCCAAAACGGTGATGTCACTGTTGTTATTTTCAAGAGGGGTGAGCTCATTGGCTGAAACCACAGAGGAGCTGGCATCCAAGTGTCAGGGAACAAGCAGCCGAGGTTGCTAGTGGCCTGACGCCGGCCTTCGTTTGCACCACAGCTGGGGAAAGCATCTGGGATAAGTTGCAGGAGCTCTCAGTCTATCTCTCCATCTTTCTATGTGTAAACAAGTGTAACGAGTATTAACTAATGCGAACGAATACGGAGCAATGAAAAGAGCGACTGGGACGAAATAGAAGGCAGCGCCAAGGCTGCAGCTGACAGAAAGACTAAACAGAACTGCTTTTTGCGTTTTAGAGTCTGCCTCGAAGGCCTCGAGCAGCAGCTACAGGAGAGTGGAGGCCAGCAGCCACATGCTATCTGACCGTGACACGGAAAGAGTGACACAGCTGTGCAACATGTGCCAGAGGACTGATAAAATACAAGCTTCTCCTCGTATGATTTCTGCTCGGAGGCGTTGCTCTGTTAACTTTTATGCTGAAGAAAAAAAGAATCGACTCTGACACGTTAAGAAGAATTTAGTAACGCTTATATTGTAGTGCGGTTTAGTGAATTTCCTGTTTACACACAGAAAATCAATATCACATCGCAATGCTTCAAGTTCAGTTAGTGTGATGTTTGACAGAAAACCTTTTTTTTCACGTAAGGGGTCGATATTGAAAAACCGTAGAGAACTTACTGTGATGAAGGTTGATAGCAGACACATTTTATTTTTTATTGCATATAAAACTCAGATCCCACAACAGGATTTCAGTCAGGATGAGGTCTGGATGTTTACTGGACCATTGCAGCACCTCAGTTCTTTCCTTTTTAAGTAATTGATTGGGATCATTGTCCTGTTGCATGACCCACTTTCAGCCAAGGCCTTTTGAATACTTTGGAAATGTAGGTGATTATTTTTAAAGTTAGCAATTTCCAAGGCACATAAAGCATTTTGAACCTTAGTTTTTTCCACAAATAAGGCCAAGAAGTTCACACAGAAAACAGCAATTGAAATCTTTGGAAGAATCCTTAACTGGACAGTAACACTTGGGAAATCACTGGTGGTTTCAGATGAATGGTATTTATTTGAGGGTGGAATTCTTACTTATTGCAAAGAAGAGCTTTTCGCTTTTTTGCAGATACAATGCAATTTAATTCAAACACCATAAAAGTATTATAGAAGATATAATCAAAAGGTTCTGGTGCATCAGGTTGGCAGTGTGCTTGTTGTTTTTTTCCTTACTTGGCTGTGCAACACAAAACATGAACATGAACAACCCCCTAGGGCCAGACTTGAAATGCTGACTTCTGCTGTAACCTTTGCCAAAACATCTACCGCAAACCAGTTACACAGTGTGTCAATGAAAAGGCAGAACTTTTTTGGCCACACCAACAAAATCATCACTCACCACCCTGGAATTGACTTGATCATCTTCAGCAAAGAGAAAACGCGTTTGAGTTACAACACAACGCAGTGGCAGGGATCCAGAGGATTCATAGACACGTCATAGACACCTCAGCTTCACTACTGGAACTTCAACATTATGCACTCCACACTGTATATAAATGCCACTTGTTTTGCACATATTCAACTCTGTATATTTTATATATTTTATTATTATTATTATTATTATTATTATTTTATTTTATTTTTTTACTATTTAATTTGTAAAAATGTGTATACACACACACACACACACACACACACGTAGGAAAATATTTAGTATACACATCCAGAAATGCATACACTATTATATATTGTACATATATTTATTAGTTTCAGGTTGGCCATTCTTGTATTTTGCTCGTTTGTGTTGTTGTGTTTGCACATCTCTGTTGCTTGTGGGGCTCGCACACAAGAATTTCACTCGCATGTGCTGTGCCAGTGTGCCTGCACATGTGATGTGACAATAAAAAGTGATTTGATTTGATTTGAAAGAGCGCATCAAAATACTCAGGGGGTGCTGAGGATTGTGGCCAAATTTAAATGAAGTCTGGTTTCTGACAATATCTTGACCGCACCTTGTATGCAGCATGGAAACAAACACTGGCTGTCAAGAAAACTCTCAAACACGCACATATGAATAATGTAAATGTTGAACCACACCCTGTGTAAACATGTAAAGTAAGCCACACTTCAAATCAAATCAAATCAAAATCAAATCACTTTTATTGTCACATCACATGTGCAGGCACACTGGCACAGCACATGCGAGTGAAATTCTTGTGTGCGAGCCCCACAAGCAACAGAGATGTGCAAACACAACAACACAAACGAGCAAAATACAAGAATGGCCAACCTGAAACTAATAAATATATGTACAATATATAATAGTGTATGCATTTCTGGATGGATGTAATCTACAAACAGCATCCTCACATACGTGTCTCTCTTCTCCAGGTGTGACAGGGCAGTGTGTAGTGTCAGGGCTATGGCATCATCAGTGGACCTGTTGTGGCGGTATGCAAACTGTAGAGGGTCCAGTGAGTCGGGTAGTGCAGAGCAGATGAAGTCCCTGACCAGCTTCTCGAAGCATTTGCTTACGATGGGGGTCAGGGCTACAGGTCGCCAGTCGTTCAATGAGGAGATGGTGGAGGATTTGGGTACAGGGACGATGGTGGCCATTTTGAAGCAGGCTGGGACTACAGACAGAGAGAGGGAAAGGTTGAAGATGTGCGTGAACACTCCAGCCAGCTGAGCCGCGCATGATCTGAGGACGCGGCCGGGAATCCCGTCCGGACCAGTAGCTTTGCGTGCGTTCACCTTCCTGAAGCACTTCCGCACATCCTCCTCAGACACAGTGTGCGCACTGACGTCATCCGCGGTGCGCACATTGTCCGGTCTCATGGTGTTCGCTGTGTCGAATCTAGCGTAGAATACGTTTAGATCCTCACATAGAGAGGCCGTGGTCTGCGGTGTGCTGGTTTTCCCTCTAAAGTCTGTGATCGTGTTTAGTCCCTGCCACATACTCCGAGGGTTGTCAAACTGTTGCTCCACCCTGTCCCTGTACTCACGTTTGGCTGCTTTGATCGTCTTCCGGAGTTGGTAATGTGCGTGTTTGTAGTCCGATGTGTTCGCGGAGGCAAAGGCGGTGTCATTCACCTCCTACATCGTTCCCTCGCTCACCTGGAGACCGCTGGAAGCACTGTGAGAATCATGTTCTTTGATTTCTCCAGTGCCTTCAACACCATTCTTCCCTCGGTTCTAAAGGACAAGCTGGTGAACTCTGGAGTGGACCATCACCTCACTACCTGGATCCTGGACTACCTCACCGACCGACCACAGTATGTGAGGACTCAGGGCTGTGTGTCGGACAGGGTCGTCTGCAGTACGGGGGCCCCACAGGGAACGGTTCTGGCTCCGTTCCTCTTCACCATCTACACTGCAGACTTCTCCCACAATTCCACCCAGTGCTTCCTGCAGAAGTTCTCTGATGACTCTGCAATAGTCGGCCTCATCACTGATGGGGACGACAAGGAGTACAGAGGTCTGACCCAAGACTTTGTGGACTGGTGCCAGCTGAACTACCTCCAGATCAACGCCAGTAAAACCAAGGAACTGGTGGTAGACTTCCGCAGGCACAAGCATTCTCCACTTCTTACCTTTGAGGAAAACTCTGTTCAAAGGCTCCATTTTTACAGTATTGTGCAAAGTCTTGAGTCACCGCTCATTTCTTTCAATATTGATTCCAAGGAGCCAGGCTTTCTTGTAATATTTTAAAGTGATCTTGAGCAATACTTCTGCTTTTCTGGAGGTCTTTCGAAGTTTTTGTTTGGATACTGGTTGCCTTTTCTCTCATTTCCAGTCCAGTCCTTGTACCTGAGCATTTTCACAGGAATGCTTTTTTCTGTGAGTTCAAGTATCTCGGGGTCTTGTTCGCGAGTGATGGGAGAAGGGAGCCGGAGATCGACAGACGGATTGGGGCTGCAGCTGCAGTAATGCGGACGCTGCACCGGTCCGTCGTGGTGAAGAGGGAGCTGAGTGTAAAAGCGAAGCTCTCAATTTACCGGTCGATCTACGTCCCTACCCTCACCTATGGCCACGAGCTGTGGGTAGTGACCGAAAGAACGAGATCGCGGATACAAGCGGCAGAAATGAGCTTCCTCCGAAGGGTGGCTGGCCTCTCCCTTAGAGATAGGGTGAGAAGTTCGGCCATCCGGGAGGGGCTCAGAGTAGAGCAGCTGCTGCTCCACATCGAAAGGAGCCAGCTGAGGTGGTTCGGGCATCTGACAAGGATGCCCCCCGGGCGCCTCCTGGGTGAGGTGTTCCAGGCATGTCCCACCGGGAGGAGGCCCCGGGGCAGACCCAGGACACGCTGGAGAGATTATATCTCTCGGCTGGCCTGGGAACGCCTTGGTATTCCCCCGGACAAGCTGGAGGAGGTGGCTGGGGAGAGGGAGGTCTGGGCCTCTTTGCTTAGGCTGCTGCCCCCGCGACCCGGCCCCGGACAAAGCGGATGAAGATGGATGGATGGATGGATGCTTTTTTGTCTGTTAAGCCAGTTAACACCAACAGATGAATCATTCAGGCACAAAAAGGCTCCCTAATTTAGCAAAGACATATTTGTATCTTTCGGTACTTTGTCGCTTGTAGACTTTCACAAAACTGCATTATTTGTTCTAATTTCTTTAGCTGAATTCATGAACGCTGCCAAAGATAGCACAGTTTGACAGACATAAAATGATATTTGTGCAAATATTCCCTAGGTACTATCGGCATGGCATAGCTCAGCTAAAACCTTATACACCTTGCTGAGATATGCCATGCGTCCTTAAAAGATTTGAGGAAACTGGACAAGTGGAGTAAAAAAGAAGTGTCAGGCCTAAAAACTATTTACAGCAGATGAACAGTATCCGAAAGTCATGTCCTTAAGAAACAGGAAAAAAGATCTGGCCCTTCAGTTGACTCTACTGTTCACTGAAGCCTCATCAGAAATGATCTCAGTGTACGCGTGGCTGTCAAAAAGACAATCCTAAGGAAGGGAAACAGGGTATTACAAATCACACAAGAACTGGACTGAAAATCAGTCGCAGCAAAGCAAACTGATGGAATTATAAATGGAGAAAAGTACCATCAGATTTTGATCTACTATGTAATACCATCTTGAAATTATTAGATTGGCAACAGTGTCTTTTGCGTTTTAGCACGAATATCAGTGCAGTAAAAACATACCCTGATAGAAAAACACATTGTAACTCTGTCAGTCATGGATTGGCCTTTGCAGACCTCAACATTATTAAAGCAGAGTCTCATCTTGACAGAGAACAGAACAAAAGGCAGAAACATCCAAAATGTCCTTCCTGGAGAACTATTCCCGAAGACTGCTTAAAGAACCAACAAGAAAGCTTGACTAACAGAGTTCAGGCTGTGTTGGAGAATAAAGGCAGTCACACCAAATATTGACTTTCAAGCTCCTTGGATTTCTAGAAACTCAGTTTTTCCCTTGAAATGCTGTATTTCGTTTGTGTTTGCACATGCTTTTCAGTAAATCACTGCACCTTTTGTTGCATTTTCCTAGCATATATAAAGTAATGTGAGCTAGCTCGAGACTTTTGTGCAATTCTATAGTTTTTAATATAAAATGTTAAATGTCAGTGCGATCTTGATTGAGGTTTTCTCAGTGATAAACTATAAACCTTTAGCTTCTTGCTCTACATTCAGTGTGTGTGTGTGTGTGTGTCACAGTGTGTAATAAGGGCCCACATCTGTGTGCCACTCAGCTTATCTGTGAATGTGTTTGCATGTCTGTATGTGTGCGTGAGTTTGTGAGGGTCAATCTGGGCAGCAGTCCAGACTGCAAAGAAAAAGAGTTTCACCACAGGAGGTGGGTCTGGGCAGAGTTCCAATCATCCTCGCAGACACACACACACATCGCTCGAGGCTGTGGCCCTGTGCTGTTGATGCCTGCGGGCAGGCCTGACCACTCGCTGCCCCCACAGACACACTGAGGAAAACAGTGAGAGAGCTGGAGAGGGAAGGATAAAAAAAGGGGGAAACGGAGGGAAGAGCTGTATAGAGCAGAGAGAGGACAAGCTGATAAGGATGGAGACCGAGAGAGACACGGAAAAACAGAGGCTGATAACGACGGGGGGAAACAGAAAGATGGGGAGAATGATGTGTCGAGAAGGTTTGGGGTAAGGAAAAAAAGATGGCAGCAAACACATGGAAAGAAAGGAAAGGGGAGGTGTGGGTGGGTTATACATTGGTGTGCTTGTTGTAGTGGGAGGTGGAGTGAGGGGTCCAGAGATAGAGAAAGGGGAGGAATAATGAGAAAAGATAGAGAAAGGAATGGAAAAGCAGTGGAAAGAGGAAGGGGGGGGGGGGGGGGGGGTGACAGACAAGTGCTTTAAGCATAGTGGAAAAGGGATAAGATAAAGGAGCGCAGGAGGGAGAAGTGTGCATGTGTGCTTGAGAGGCCGAGAGGACAACAGACTGAGACAAAGAGGGAAAGAGAGGTAGCTAATGTGGTTTACATTAGTGATAACATACAAAGTATTTTTTAATTGAGGCAATAGAGAGATGACAAGAGGGCAAGAGGAAGAGATAAAGCAGGAAATTTGAGAAGGATAAAAGGCTGGGAAAAGATAAGCACAGAAATAACAAACCTATTAGATCCAGAGGGAAACACTTCGTAAAAACATGCAGATTCTTAAAAATTTTAATGTTATTATTTTTTTAACACCAATTAATCAATCGATCGAGCCTGTACTACTCCTTAGCTTCAGGTTTCAATGTCTTTTAACCCTGTTTTGGTTTACGCTGACAAAAAGCCCTAAAAAAAACTATTTTTAAGTTTGACGTCATTTTCACATTTAACTTCTTCTCCTATTCTAACACTCAACCAAATCACTGGGAGTTAAAATGTTTGGTGTGGATGCTATTCCAGGTGTTAGGATAAAATTTAACGTCATGTTATCCATGAAAAAGAGGATTTACGAGTTTGAAGTTAGCAGGAAGTTAGCTTGCTAGTTTCTCTTGAAAGGCGATATACCATATTCTGACTGAGGAGTTTCTAAAAACCTAAAACGTTGAGCTCGGCTATGACTTTGGACATAAATGAAGACAGAGCTAAACAGCAGCAGTATCTGAAGGATTACTGAAGTTAGGCCAGCTGGCATATAGCGTGTTACCTGTTTGCTAGCTAAAGAGCTATATTTAGGTTAATAGAAGCACATTAGCAAACTGAAGATGGAGGATGAGTGTCAACTTTTTCCTTATGATAAAAGTCAATGTAAGGGTCCCCGATGGGGAGACACAAATGCACAACATGAGGTTAGTCGGTTTCTTCCTGTTAGAAGGGAGTTTTTTCTTCCCATTGTCGCCATGCGCTTGCTCGTAGGTAGTCATCTGATTGTTGGGGTTTTTCTGTATTGTTGTAGGGTCTTTACCTTACAAGTTAAACCACCTTAAGGCAACTACTGTTCAGATTTGGTGCTATATTGGGGCGATTGTGGCTCAAGAGTTGGGAGTTCGCCTTGTAATCGGAAAGTTGCCGGTTCAAGCCCCGGCTAGGACAGTCTCGGTCGTTGTGTCCTTGGGCAAGACACTTCACCCGTAGCCTACTGGTGGTGGTCAGAGGGCCCGGTGGCGCCAGTGTCCGGCAGCCTCGCCTCTGTCAGTGCGCCCCAGGGTGGCTGTGGCTACAATGTGGCTTGCCATCACCAGTGTGTGAATGTGTGGATGACGGGATATGTAAAGCACTTTGGGGTCCTTAGGGACTAGTAAAGCGCTATATAAATACAGGCCATTTACCATATATAAATAAAATTCAGTTGAATTGAACTGATGCTTGACTTCCTTGTAAATTTTTCTGTCAGACATGAATACAAGGTTTGTTGGACATCCATATGCCAGGTTTTTTTTAGGAACTATGCACACCTACTGCTACTATTCTTCAAGTAAAATTGAATAAAGCATAAGAAGGATGACTGCTTATCCATCACGTGTCCATGTGATCTCTACCTTATGCTACGTTGGGAATTATCTCATGTTTTGATTGTACTTTTATTTTTCTTCTTCCCAAAGACTCCATATCGATGTAAGAAGGGCAAAAGAAAAAGCTGACACGTGACAAAGGTTTCAACAGCACCAAGTGTGAAATATTTGTTGTCTCTCTGCTGTTGCTCTCACCCTGCTTTCCTGTAGTGCAGAAAATGGCAGAGAAGAGGTTCAGCAAGACAGGCAGGCTGACGGAGAGACAGAAAGAAAGCGTGAGACAGAGAGAGAGAGAAAGAAAGAACGTCTGTGTCGGTGCCAGAGTGCAGTATAAGGTTTCCTGAGGGTTGTTTTCCTGACTTAGCCGTTCCGTAAGCCCTCCATCCACCTCCCCTGTTACACACACACACACACACACACACACACACACACACACACACACACACACACACACACACACACACACACACACACACACACACACACACAGCTCACTTCTCCTCAAATCACGCTACATATCGCAGGAGATAGAGGCTTTTGGAAAAGTGAGCCTAGTTCCCTTGGGCTATTCCCAAACCAGTGCTCGGGTTACACCACCACCTTCCAGAGCGCAGTTCCTCAGTGTTAGGCTGAGTTTACTTAGGCAGACGCCTCTCTCCTCAAAAACGCTGCACAATCACCCCCAGAGCACTTAATCTCTGTTATTGGAACTCTGCTCCTATCAGTCCCCTTCCATCTAAATATTATTGGAGGCAGAGATAATAAAAAGTTGCAATAAATATGTGAAATAACACTGAGAGTGCACAGCAAGTCCACTTCCTTAGCCGTTTACATTTGAAATGAATGTGCTAATACGAGAGGGGTACATATGTAACCGCTGGCTCAGTGGAGCGGCTTAAAAATGTTAGTGTAAAAGTGAAGTTCCTGGTTCAAAAGCCACAGTTGGCTGTGAGTACTGGTAAAGCTGGTCAACGAAAGTGCGCTTCACAGTAAGGATGTGTAAGTAAGGCCAACGTCAAGTTGGCCTTGACGTTAAATTGTCTGCGCTCCATTTACGGTTAATCTGATTGCTCGCTCTGAAAGATGGCTCAGAGTCAAAAGATGCATCATCCTTATGCAGCAATGACGTGGTTTCCCTGCAAAAGCAACTGACAACTGTAGTAACAACAAAGGTGAACAGATAAGTCTACTGCTGGGCATAGCTGGACTGGCCATCGGGCATGGGGATTTTTCGTTGTTATGGGCCGATGATTTTTTATTTTTTTGGGTAACGGTATAAACAATGAAAGGTGGTGGATTGGCCAGATGCTGGCCGGTGTGTAAAAATAACTCGGTTGTTTGGTGGTGGCATCGTGGAGCTTCCACAGATTCAGTAACATTAGCAAGTGGTGGAGGCCAGATGAGGGAGAGGGGAGGCAGGAGGAGGAGAGACCCGAGGCGGTGAACTGAACTTCAGGTAAGAAGTTATGACCTGCAGTCTATCTGGGTCAGATATAAACCAAGTTTAGGTGGAGTTTATTTTCGTTATGCTGACTTTTTACAGCCAGTTACAATAATTCATACTGCGTATTAGCTAGCATGACAGAGTTTCTATACAGCTGGGTCGGTGCTATGATGTTACTGATAGTGAACATTATTTTATTCATAAGGTTAGTCCGTAGAGTTGCCAACCGTCCCGTAAAAAGACGGAATCGTCCCGCATTCAGAGAAAATATTACGCGTTTCGTATTGAGCTGAAAAGGAACACAGTTTGTCCCGTACTTCAGCTAGGATGGAAAAAGACACAAAGCTGGATTTATTCTATCTTTACGCTGTCAGCTGCCTCTTCTTTGCTCATTCTCTCCCCCTCCCTCTCCTGTTGCTACTTCAATCATGAAACTGATCAATGATCAGCTGATCGGCTTTTCTCTCTTGTTTGTTTATCGCCCACTTTGCGCCAGAAAGAAGAAACCAGCGGATGTCACGCTAAACAGGTTAGAATTTATTTAATATTAATTTCTAGGATCAGCTGATGTTTGCTGGAGCCACAGCTGTAAAGCTGCTGGTCATGATGTCGGTTTGTATATCTGGTGAGAGGGAAACGTGAAGATGAAACCAGGAGATGTCCTTACTGAACCATCAGAGCTGAACAGGTGATGGAGAAACAGGTTTACCTTTTAGGTGACATGAATGAGTTGAAGGGAAGTTATGAACTGTTTCTGAGAGACAAATAACACCAAGATCCTTTTCTAAGTAGCTGACAGCTGGTAACTGTGCAGGGGCGGGTCTAGCAAAGTTTTGCCAGGGGGCCAGGTAGGGCATTAACAGGGAAAGGGGGGCACAAAGAAATGCGTTCTTATTCTCATTTAAAATGTCTAGCTGTTATTAAATAATTATCTGAATCTTACAACCAAAGTTTTTATCTGACGTAAAATGTATAGAAATCATACATATACCAACAAGACTGTACATCACTGTCACAACAGCGTCTGTTTCATTCAAAGGCTTTTCCTATAATACCTGGGGGGCTGGTCTCTAGTCAAAATGCCCAGGCCGATTTTTTGTCCCAGTCCAGCCCTACTGCTGGGGAAAAGAGGATAGTCATTTGATTTATTTCACAGAAAAACTAGCCTGCAGGGGCTTAACGTGTTTAGCAAAACTTATTTACAAACAATGTACACGTAACATACATGTAATGTTAACAACATGCACGTAATGTAGACGTATCGCAGGTGTAACGTTCACAATGTACATATACATGTAAGGTAGGCGCCATGTCAACAAAGTACACTTATAATGCACATAATGTCAACAACATTCGCATACGTAACGTACATAAATCCATTTTCAGATCTGTTTCTACATTAAATTTATAAATATAGAGCCTAAAAGCTATAAAGATGTTAATAATCATTGTACCCTAGGGAGTTTATATACTGAGTTTCATCAAGACTGATTAATGTGTCTAGGAAGAGTTAGGAAACACACATAGAGAATTTCAGCTTACTTAGAAATATTTTGAAATTTTGAGTAAAAATATTTAAGATAACTTGAAATTTGGATTTATTTTTCCAGTGGTGGAACGCTTCCATATTTATCTGCATTTATAATGGCGGATAAATCAAAACAACAAATAACAGTGCTATATGTATAAATAGTAGACCTTAGTCATGGACCAATTTTAGCTATGTGCAAGTCCGTTGGTATTGTATAAATAAACATAAGGCTTTCAGATATAAGTCTGAAAAGTATTGGCCTTACATTTTTTAAATGTCGAGCAGACTCAGTGTGCCCGCAGATTCAGACCAAACAGAAAGAGGCTGATTGAGCTGTTGCATCCATGGATGTTGCAATTCCACTTGAATGAAACACTTTCCTGGGGGATGGGGCATGACTCAAACTGTTTTTGCCCCACAGACTTTACTCTAAAATAATCAAATTCAGAGTTCTTGGCTTGGCAAAAAATGAAATAATAAACATTTATAATCGAAAGTAAAAACTGACTGTGCTCAGAGTTGGAGGTCAACTAGAGAAAAAAAAAATAGAGAAAGAACTTACATCCCTGTTGTTCATGTTTGAATAGATGTTACGCTGAAAACATTTGTACTTTTTCATTCCGGGGTAATATTAACTGTCCATCAGTGTCGTCAGGTGAAATTTTGAGGCTATGGCTATTTAGAAGCTGTCACAGTCTGGCAGAGGCAAACTATAGGGAGTGAAGAAGTTGGACCCAAGTGCGTACACGCAAAATAACAAGACTTACTATTAACTGAAAACGAGCCGTTTATTGAAGGCTGATTTGAGCAATGAAAAACTAAAGCAAAGAAAAAACTAAATCATAACCTAAACTGGGTGAGCTAAACATAACAAAAAACTGACCGAAAACTGACCAAAGCCAGAGCAAAAGAGAACATGGAGCTCACAAAAAAGTCCAAAACAAAAGTCCACAAAAGACACTGGAGCTCAGGGAGCAGTTCATAAACATTTCAGGGGCCGACCCAGAGGCCGACAGCACAGGAGTTCATGACCGAACAGTTCAGGCGGCCAGCCACGGGTCCAGCAAAGGCGATGGAGCAGATCAGGGGGCCGGCCACGTGGAAAGTGGCGGTGGTGAAGCAGGCATGGATGACCAAACTTTGATGACTTGGCTGATGGTCGACGGCGGTGTGGATGTGGATATGACCCCTTGGGTGGATTGGTGCGTTTCCATGGACAGGCTGTTTTGACAGGCCTTGGAAACAGCCATGCTGGAGCACAGGACGTGGGGAGCGTTGGACATGGCTTGGCGGCGGACGTGGGGAGCGCTGGACGTGGCGCGTCGGCAGGACCGGGCGTCGGCAGGACCGGGCGTCGGCAGGACCGGGCGTCGGCAGGACCGGGCGTCGGCGCTGCAGGCAACTGCGTGGAGGCCACAGGTGGTGGCCCAGGTGGCTGGACGGCCGCTTCGGACCCCCCAGCTGATGAGACATGATGCTGGACGGGTCCCTCGGACCCTCCAGCTGACGCGCCAGGACATTCCAGCACATAAATTTTTTTTTTTGTGTTTACACTCACTCTTTCAAATAGATGCAAGTAAAACACAGCAGAAAATAAATAAAGTCAAAGACTAGAGGTCCTGTTGCTCTACTTTCACCTGTAAAGCAGGAGTAGAGTAGGCGGAGGTTTACGCTGGTGCAGGTGTGCCGCGGTCAGTTGAAGAATCCGCGAGTTTCTCTGTGAGTTTCCCATTACGTCGTTGCGCACTCGGTGCTTGCTTGGAAGTTTAGGGTTTTTTTCGCTGTAAAAAGAAGTTTTCTTCCCACGCACGATGGACACTAATGTTTTTGTCACTTTTTATGGAATCAAACTCAAAATAAGGTCAATACTTCCACGCTTTAAACGCTGCACGCTCATACTCTCTCCCACAGTCGATATATGATGCACTGTTGATCTGCACACAGCTGTTGTCACCAACGGCGCACTCGCTTACGTCACTGTCATGAGACATTCTCGCAAAAAAATCACGGTTTTAGTAACGCAGTAACGCAGCGTTCCTACGGGAAAGTAACGGTAATCTAATTACCGATTTTGCAATAGTAATGCTGTTGCCGCACAGCAAGAAGGTCCTGAGTTCAATTCCAACACCAGGCCGGGGTCTTTCTGTGTGGAGTTTGCATGTTCTCCCCGTGTTTGCGTGGGTTCCCTCCGGGTACTCCGGCTTCCTCCCACCGTCCAAAGACATGCAGCTTGTGGGGATAGGTTAATTGGATAATCCAAATTGTCACTAGGTGTGAATGTGCGAATGAATGTGAGTGCGAATGGTTGTCTGTCCTTGTGTGTTAGCCCTGCGACAGACTGGCGACCTGTCCAGGGTGTACCCTGCCTCTCGCCCTATGACAGCTGGGATAGGCTCCAGCACCCCCCGCGACCCTGAAAAGGATAAGCGGAAGCGAATGGATGGATGGATGGATGGATGGATGCAATAGTAATCCCTTACTTTACTCGTTACTTGAAAAAAGTAATCAGATTACAGTAACGTGTAACGCGTTACTGCCCATCTCTGCTCACCACATGACCCTGGCAGAGTGTCAGACTTTGAATGACTTAGTTCAGGTACATGAAAAATGCCAATAATATCATTGTCTATGGAAGCATTGCCTAGCAGTTCATAATCAAGGCCATTAACACTGGAGCTGGCCACAGGATTAATGTTCATGGATTCAGTCTCAAAAAATACATTATTTGGTTCCACATCCCACAAGGATGTGCGATCTGAAGGCAATTGTCTATGGTGTGAAGATACGAGATGTGCAGCACCTGAAACTACGGATACTGGATGCCTGTGCTGGCATTTCTCCTGCGGTGTTGCTATCAGTGTGTGATGAGTGGAAGAAGAGGGTTGCATTGACAATCCAACACAATGGGCAGCACATTGAACACATTTTATAAGTGGTCAGAAACTTGTAAATAACTCATGAAAGAATAAAGCTATGTTGAAACCAAGCACACCATTGTTTTTCTTGTGACATTACCAATAAGTTTGATGTGTCACATGGCCCTCTTCCTATTAAAAAAAACAAAAGTTGTATCCAAGATGGCCGACTTCTAAATGGCCACCATGATCACCACCCATCTTGAGGAGTTTGCCCCCTCAGATATACTAATGTGCCACAAACAGGACTTTAATATCACCAACCATTCCCATGTTATTACGGTGTATCCATATAAATAGCCCACCCTGTATTAAGGCCTTAGCTGCACAGGCCTGGTTAGCAACCATCATGGCACCATTGGTCACATGGGAAAAATGTGTATTCCCTAAGTCGTTGTGAGTGATCGCTGGCTGACTCTTGATTAAATTGGTGGCAAAGAGGGTGCTGTACCAAAAACCTTCTTGTGATTGCTTAAGGTGCTAGCAGATTGTTGCGGCCACCCATAGCTTACATGGAAGACGCCGACTTGTCTTCAAACACTCTGCATTTGATCTCTATGCAATAGTCAAACTTGGGGGGGGAAGCAAAATGTGTCATGCAAACCAGAAGCGTACAACATTCGAGGTCAAAGTACAAGTTTTGCCTTACTGCTGCAACCAACACATTTCAAAAAGTGGAGCTTTTACTTTGAAGGCAAGGAGTCTTGCTTGCGGTCTGAATCTGCAGTTCTTTAGAAATGGGCCATTAAACCTCTGGAATGGTCTTCCCAAAGCCCCAACCTTAAACCTATTAAAGAAATTGTGGATTACGCTTATAATCTATCTGTGCCAGAAAACCAACCAATTAAAATGAACTCTACCAATTCTGCCAAGAAGAGCGGTCAAACATCCAGCCAGAATTATTCCAGAAGCTTGTCGATGACTACCGAAAGTGGAACAAATATTAGTGGGGGTGTATGTATATCCTTGAGACTGTGTGGATTAGAGAAAATCCAGAATATATTCAAATTTGTGCACTCAATTCTTGTTTTTTAAAGTCATTAAAGATGTATGTCGTACAATCATTCCATCCTGGAAAAAGAACAATTCAAAAAATCTTTAAAAGCCCCAAATTACCACCGACGATGGGTGGGTGTAAACTTTTCACCTTAACTGTAACTAACATATGATGGCTAACTGGATAGGAGACGTTCATTTTTCTTAATTAAAAAAGTACTCTACTGAGGTACTTCTCCCAGTAACGCACTATCGCAATAAATTGCCTCTAACATAACAAGTTTCATATAAAGTTAACATTGGCCAACACTGTTAACCATTATACTTGCACAGAAATGCTTTGCATAATTAGTTTCAGTCTTTGCTGTCTGTGGTTTGTGTGATACGTTCCACACGACATGCAGTAGGTAGCGGGAGGCAGACACACATCACTGTGCAGTAGTGCACATTAGGACTCCAGAAGCCACAAGTACAAGTTGGTTTTCCTTCTCTCTTGTCTCCCCCTTTCTCCCCCAGAGCCAAACCACACTTTCTGATACCTCAGCCTCTGTCCAAATGATTCATTCAACCATCCGCCCACTAAAGAAACACTGAAACAAAGAACGAATGCAACATAAAACAGCCTATACTTTTCCAACCGCATGCTTTTGCACACACAGAGTAGCAAAAACACACGCACACAACATGCACACACTTGCGTGCCCGCAATACAGAAAAAGACACACATTCACTCAGATACAGATCAAATACACACATATCAAATTACACAGTCTTGTTCTCCATATTCCACATCATTCCATCTCCATCCACGCAGACAAATGCGGCATCTTTTCCTGCATTGGAGCCCAAAGACAACACCGATCCTGCCGCCGCAGGTCTCAACCCACTTCCAGCCCCGACCTGAGGTGACATCATTCCTCTGTTTCCCCTCTCTGCACCCATCCTGCTCTAATAAAGGGCTGCGTTCCAACACAAATCATCCAGCCTTGTCCTTAATGACAGGGTAGAACTAAGTGATGCCAGGGGGCAGGAGAACTGGAGGTACTTTGGCCTGGGATGCTGCCCGTTGAGGATTCCTCCCTGAAACATGTGGTTTGCTTCTCTCTCTGAATGGAGCTCAGACGGAGGCATGGATGGATGAAGAGAACAGGGAGCAGGGAAATGGGAGACCACAAAGTAAGCTCATGGCCCAAAGGGAGAGATCATTTGTAGCTCAGGTGGGATATGATTCTGCTTTCATGTCAGGGTGGCTTTCTTCTGTGGATGGCATTAAATAGCAGAAGTATACCCTTTGGACAGAATATGAGGATGAGGTTTACACATGCAATTCAATCGTTTTTGCAAATTTCCTACTGACATCAGGACATATGGGTGCTATTTAATCTTGTGGTTGGGTTTAGGGTTATGCACATGACATGACCATGGTTTATTTTTGACCCTCCGTTGCACGTACAGGCGAACAAATGAAGGAAATAATGAAGTTCTTCGGCAGTTGTGGAAAGTGAAGCCTTTCCAAGGCTTTAAAGTGATTTGAAAGGATCCAATAATAGGATTTCCACAGGCTTGAATTAAAATTTATGAACCTGTCCTTGGTGGCTTGACTATTGGGAAAACATAACATGCAGAGTCTCTCTGAAGGTCTCCTCTAATAGCACATCCTAAAAGAACTCTTTATTAAAAAAAAGCCTTCAAGTACTGTCTGGACTCATCTGAGATAAGTCCGAAGTGTCTAGTTTTGTGAAGTCAGTCTTCTACTTAGGACTAAAATTAAAACTAAACTAAAATCAAAGTCCAAGACAAGCCTCAGGTCATATCTATGTTATGAATCACTTCTCTGCAGTCTCAAATTCGTATGAACCGCATCAAGTCATAGGTGGTTGCGGCCAAGAACAAGTCATATTCAATTTAAAAACGATTTGGGACGAGCCGAAGCTAAAGTTACTCATGAAGAGTTTGAGACGAGCGTCAAGCCCAGCAATAATCTTTCTGCTTTTACATCGCGAATCCCCGATGACAAAATCATTCAAGCTGCAGCTCTTGCAACGGCAACACTCAAGTCGAGTCTCAAGGCTTTCAAGTCCCGACAGATACGTTCACATTAAGTCACCGCAATTAAAGACGGGTCCGAGATGAGTCTCATCTTCCCCTTTTCTAGAAAAGCCGTAGCGCTGCAGAATCTGAACGCTGTTAAATGCCTTTCTGCTGAAGACGCCGATGCCAAACCGCCAGCACACGCCGCAAATTTGCTGGAAACTGATGACATCAGTGGCTCCGGGAGGGGCTACGACGAGACAGCCGGAGAGTATTCGCAGATGCAGCCCACAGATTCTGCCCATCATGATTATAATGCACGATATCTTACCAATAACACAGAATCATACTGCGACCAATACGTAACAAACAACTCTCTAAACCTGACAAAAAACTATGCTGGTTCTTAAGGCATGGAGTTCCTGGAAAACACATATTAATACAAGACATAGTCTCCGGCCTTTGGGCTTTAAGGACAACAGAAGGACTTTCACAGCACTCAGCTGAAACGTCCTTAGTTTTGTGACTTCAGTTTGACTTCTCAAATGAACTTTCAGGTCTAAAGCCCTACAAGCACAGATATGAAACTTAAAGTCACACTTTATTTTTAGTTGTCAAGTGAAAGATACAAACGGAGGTGCTACAGAAGTTTCCGTGTCACCACATGGCAGAATGTGCAACAATGACATTTAGAAATTTATTTCATGGCGTGCCAGAATGACAACTGGGCACAAATTAGGACACGCACTCGGTGGATTGACGACTTTAAAACAAGGGCCTAACTGCATTCAGCGATGTACACAGTTTTGACACTTCGGTATCTATCAATAAAGATGTTGGTTGACAAGCATAAGACTATTTTCTAGGTGTTTCCAAGTGTAGCTGCATAGGCAGAGACCACTCTCATTAACTAGTGATGCAAACACATCGACTTTGTTCTGACAGCAGGACTGAAATATGACAGAAACCACTCGTGTCAGAACAGAGATTCAAGAGTTATTCCTAGTAGGCTTTCAAGAGGTAAAGAGTTAAGCCTGAGGTCCCTCGTGGTTTGACTGTTGTCTAATCATTATTAGACTTCAGTTGTGCTTTTATTTTTATATCTTTTCAAATGTTATTTGTATTATGTTGTCTCTTTATGTGAGTCCCATATTTGTAATTGGGTTCTTGGTGACCTGGCTTTACAAATGAGTGTCCCTGTAAACCACTTAAAATGCACCATATAAATAAAATGTGACTTGACTTGGAAAACTGAAGTAGTTAAAAATCTAAATCATGGTTGTTCCAAAATTTAAGAGACTGTGTGAATCCTTAGAGATGGAAGATTGTCTTTTTACGAGGCTTGCAGATTTTTGTGACTAAAGGAAGATAAATGCATTAAACAGACAGAGTAGATCCTGTACCTGGGCAGTAATACAGATCACCGGCCTTTCTAATCATCATCGGGATGATCGACTTGGTTGCGTCAGCGCGTTCCTGCTCTTTGCTTGATATCAGCCACATGTGGGCCTGCTGCTTGGTGCTGTGCTGTAAACCTGTCATTATTCTGGGTCAGCTCCATAAGGATCTCCTTCAGGGCCACCGTATATGTGCACAAGGACGCAAACGCACACTGCAGAAGGATTCCTCCTCTTTCCTCCATCTCCACAAGGGAATGGGCCAAGACCTGTGTGCCTGTGTTCCGTCAAGACGTCCAAAATTCCATGACTTTCCCAGAATTCCCATACGAAGCCAAGTCATATATTCTGTTGTCAAGGCCCTAATAAAAACCCACGGGGAGCACAGGGGCAGGATCTTGTCTGCTCACCCACACGCCATTTACACTAAAATGAAAATACACTCCAAATATGACTCACTGCACGCCCCTGCGGTTATTTAATATCCATTAAAACGATTTAATTCACTTTAATACAGTGACTTGTATGCATAGAAGTTTGACTCCTTGAATTAATTAACATTGTGTGTAAACCACTAATAATAAGACCCAGTTCCTGTAGCTGAATATTAAGAAAAAATAAGAGGGTATTGTGAATATTTTCAGCACTATGAATCACTCGGTCCCGTTGCACGGCATCTCCAACTAAAGACTCAGTGGTTATATTAGATCATAATATTACACATTTTTAATCGAGCTTTATTGCATTACATGCTGTTAAGCGGGCTCTGGGAAACGGCATACCTTCTGTATTGTTCACAATATAATTTTTAAATGCCGTCTCGGGGTTAAGCTGTTTATTTTGATATAGTCCCTCAGATGGAGAGGGAGTAAAGTGCCGTGCCAGGAAATATGAATGAAAACCGGCCTGCCCAGTTAAAAAAAACAACAAAAGTAGTTTCAAAAGAGCTTTCCATGGGTTTTTTAATGTAAGCGATGGCTTTGATAGGCTGCAGACTTATTTTCACAAATGAGTGTGTCAAATATTGAGGTTCCTAATAAATCACCCTCCCTCTTTTCTCTTTTCCAAACCTTTCCGAGAGGCTTGGAAGAACAGCATGATTGCTCACAGCTCTGACCCTCTTTGTCAGTAACCTTGCCTAAGTCAACAGTGGCCCCGCTGCTTTACTGCATAAGAAATACTGAATATCATATTTGGGACTCAAAGACGGAAACCTGCTATATGCCTTGATTGACGGCCGAGCCTCACACGGGCTCAGACTGCGATGCCGTAATGGTGTGTGTTTAGGATGGGTGACAGTAACGTTTCAAGCGGTGTGTGCGTGTGTGCGGTTTTCTGTTAATCAGACAGTTTGACTGATTTAAATGTAATTGTGGTTTTCAGCGTTTTGCTTCCACATCAACAGAGGGAACATGGGGCTACAAAAGAGGAAAAGATGGCCTGCGATGATGAGGTCTGTCCATAACAAAAATTTTCCTCTCCTCTGCAAAAAAAAGATGTTATAAAAGAAATTTGCGTATTTTTTCCAACCTTAAACGTATAATTAATTGCTTAAACATTTCCTCCACTGATCCATATGTTAACAGGAGCCAAAGCGGCGGGCTTTTGGCTCTCTTTGAGCCGCATTTGAGAATTTCCTACTTACCTCATTTCAGAGGTGTTGCTCAATCACATTCACTGCCTGTCTGAATAGCCATGAAGAAAGAAGACCCAAATGAGTTAAACTATGAGGATTATGAAGTTCAACTGGTGTTTCTTTAACCCCCGGAGACCCACAGTAAGTTAGCAATCTTTGCAGGCTTTCGTGTTTTGTCATTTTTACAGTTTTACACATCCAAGAACAAGCAAAACATCAGCTAATTGTATACGACTGGACTTGCATACACTTGCAACAGGGGATATTAGCCAATAAAAGAAAAACGTACATTCACAGTCACTTTATTAAGGACATCTGTTCAACTGCTTGTTTATGCAACTATCTAATCAGCCAATCACATGGCAGGAACTCAGGGCAGGCAGGGAGACACGGTCATGAAAACCTGCTGAAGTTCAAACTGAACATCAGAATGAGGAAGAAGCATAATTTAAGTGAATTTAAACGTAGCATGGTTGTTAGTGTAAGTATTTCAGAAACTGCTGATCTGCAGGGATTTTCCCACATGTACATGTTTACACAGAATGGTGTGAAAAAGAGAAATATCCAGTGCGTGGCAGTTAAAATGCTGATTAAAGGAGGATGGACAGACTAGGAATAGGAAGGCAACAGTAGCAAAATAGCCACTCATTGCAATCAAGGTCTGCAGAAGAGCATCTCTGAACGCACAGCACATTGAACCTTGAAGCAGATGAACTACAGCAGCAGAGGACCACACTGGGTGCGAGTCCTGTCAGCTCAGAACAGGAAACTAACGCTACAGTTCAAACAGGATCATTAACACTGGACAATAGAAGACTGGAAAAACGTTGCCTGGTCAGATGAGTCTCGATTTCTGCTGCAACATTCAGATGGTAGAGTCAGACTTTGGGATAAACAACATGAAAACTTGGATCCATGCTGCCTTGTATCAACAGTTCAGGCTGCTGGTAGCGCGATGGTGTGGGGGATATTTTCTTGGCACACTTTAGACCTCTTAGTGCCAACTGAGCGTTTAAACAACGCGGCCTCCCTGAGTATCGCTGCTGACCATGTTACATTATGAGAAAATATTTTTTTTGTGATGTTATGTTCTAAGTTGAAGGCGTTGTATACGTTTTTGTTGTTTAAATTTAGATGATGAGGATGTAAACCTGAGGGGGTAGGGCTAAATAAGTATATACTTCTGCCTACTCCTTTTCAAACAACTGCATGGAATGGTTTTATGAAACGTTGGTGAATGTATATGTTTGAAATAAAAAAGAACTGAACTGAACATTAAATTACAGCAGTAAAGCAGCCTTTATTACCACCATATTACCATCTTCTTGAGCTTGTTTAATGTAACATGTGGTATAAAAGTGGCATGAATATAATTCACAGTAATGTCAGTTTATGTTTGCAAATTCTTTGTGAACCCTAAATCTCATAAACAGTTAAGAAAATAAATGGGTGGATGGATCACAGGTTTATGCAGATTCATACTCTAGGGAGCATTGTTTAGACAAGTTAGCTATCCCCACATGGTGAAAGGTACCCTCGAAGCTTTGCTCCAAAATACTTTTTGAAGTCGTCATTGGTGAATTATTGGATAAGAGATCATCCCAGATATTGAATTAGTGCAGTTTTGCCATTGAAACTGTTATTCATCCAATGATACTGATGCTCAAAGCTGGTCCATCCATCCATCGAGCCAGTTTCTTCCACTTATACAATGGGCGGAGAAGCGGGGTACACCCTGGAGAGGTCACCAGTCTGTTGCAGGACTAACACACAACACATTCACACCTTTTGGCAATTTAAAATCACAAATTAACCTAACCCTACTAAGTGTACTGTGAGAGGAAGCTGGAGTACCCGGAGAAAACCCACACAAACACAGGGAAAATATGCAAACTCCACATAGAAATTACACGTGAAGATAGTGGATTCAAACCTACGACCTTCTTGCTGATTACAGAAAAACAAAAAAAAGTTCTGAAAAAAAAAACAACAAGATTTCTTGCTTTGGACTGTGACAGTTAAAGTGGATGTAAAATTGATTTGGTTGCAGTTTGTAGCAGAGCTGAGAAACTGTGAGCTCTGAAAATGTCATGCCTCAACACTCATGTACGTTACGAGGCCTCAAAAACTTGCTGGAAACAATAAGACAAATCAAAAGCACCAGATTTCCACCAACCCTTATGTACTTTTCAGGCCTGTCACTGATACAAAGATTAAATTGCGCATGGCTTCATTAAATATATTGAAGTTAAAAATGGTGTCTTTCTAAGGAGGGGTCAGGTTGGAGGCGCACACTGTTTTTAAACATGGCTAAAACTATGTTTAAAAAAAAAGCTCAGGATGACTGAAGTGCATTTAAGTTGAAAGCATGAATTGTGCTAATGACTACTCTGAATAATGTGAAAATTACCATGCCACAAAATGTAACTGTTACTAATTACTACATGAATGTTTGTAATGAGTTCGGCTAATAACAGACTGCAAGTGGCAAAAACCACAGAACATGTTTTCACACGTGCACTGCTGGGTGGCCAAACGGCCATGCAGTCTGTTTATAACCAGTTCCTGTAAGATTGCAGCAGGAAACAAGAAGCACACATGATGCAAAGACAATGCATCTTTGCATCATCTCTATTTTACCATTGGCTCTCTGCGCACAACCCCACCGTCCCCTTTTAACTAAGAACTGACACACCGCAGCAATGAACTGCAATGCCTTCACGACTGGGCAAAGGGGATGCAACCTAAAACAAACCATAATTATCGATTTGTGGTCCTGCTTGGGGCAAAAAAGAACATAATACAAAAGCACACACAAGATGTTTGGAGTTCCAGTAAGTTCCACAACCACAGTTTAGTCTCGGGGGGATTCTGGGTTCCTCTTAGCTGAACTTCTTCGCTTTCTTTCTTGAAAGATGCATGCACACACATACATATACACTCCTGCATGCAATAAACGTAACACTAGCTCACAGGTCTTGGTGTCCATGGGACAGTTTGCTCTGCCGGCCTGCTGTGGGCCGGGCCTGCGTCTTTTGTCCTAGACGTTGCTTCAGACTTACTATCTGTTTCCACAGCCGTGCGCCTGCTGACCCAAGAATGCGGACAGCACTCGGGTACATTGTTTTACGAGGCTTAGCGGCATATGCGAGATGTGAAATGTAGATGCTGTTAATTTTTTGCGATAAAGCTAACTGTGGGGGTATTTTTGTACCAGTGTGTGATACATTTATTTTTAAGTGATAATCTGACAAGGAGATTCTTGTCCTTTCACATTTGGCATCGTCTTTGGTGAAATTTAGTAACTGCTCAACTGATCTGTATGCACCATTACCATTACCAACATATGGAAAGTTAGCTACGTTGCTAACTAATCAAGTCAAGTTGCAGACAAACTCAAACTGATCGCAATGTGTTGGCAATCTAATTTATGAATTAAAAAGCAATTACTGGCAATCATTTACCAGTCTGTCTGAGAGTGATAACAGTCAGTCCAACTTGGACTCCAATTGTTTGGAGACAGGTTGCCTCCCACCAGTTAACCTCTTCCAAAAATGGTCATCCAGAGGTTGAGGCAGTTGCGTGCTCAACCTTTGGACAGTCAGTTGGGTGCTGCAGCTATTTGCAATTTGCCGAACCTGAACAAATTCAAGCAATCACTGTGCAACCACCGATTTTTCCTAGTTGCAAGGAGGTTCGACTGAGTTGTAAGCGTCTTTGTTTACTCGTGTACTGCATAAACTGCGAAACATTTAACAGGAGTCATCTTCCCAAAATGTCACACTTCCTGAAAGAGAAACAAATACCACAGTTGTGTCGTCATATGTGCCATCGCAACGCTCTGAGAGCTTTCTGATGTTCTCGCTCCGGTTTTCCACACTCGATATAGTACGAGGTGTTCGCTGCTCGTATTTTACATACTTCTCCACCCTTTCCCGAACACTGCTGCTGCCGCTGCAACCCCTTGACCTGTCTGTCGACCCTTGTTCCCATGGCAATTAGTTAGAAACCTTTGCCAATTATCGGCCGCTCTCAAACTCGGGCTTAACAAAGTGCTCAGAGCGGCCGACGGCGTGCCACCACTTTCCTAAACCCCCTCAATAGCTGAGAGAGATTTGTGTGATGGGTTAATAGCGGGATAGTAAAAGCACTGCAGAGGCGACATTGTTGAGTTCATGTTGGTTTATAGTGCGCTGTGACCCTGCTGAACGTTTTATAGAGAAGGGTGTCTATCATGGGATAAGGGCAGCATAAAGAGGACTCCACAACAAGCAGCCATAAAAGCCTGGTACATGCTGCACAACCTGTTACACACTGCCAGGCGAGAAACAGAGATCGAGTGTCTTTCTATCCTGCGTGTAGGTGACGCGTCCCCTCAAGAATGTGGTTCTCTTCCTCTCGCCGTTTGCTTCAATTTCCCCCTCTGCCTGCTTACTTCACTCGCACAGCCGAGGAGCTGTCGCTTGAGGAATCTGGAAAACACCAGTGGGGAATGAGAGGAATTTCTGCTTTTCGTTTTTCCTTAACCACCCCCTCACTCCTTTCGCTCTCTTTACTTTGGACGCCTCTGCACAGCCGGGCTCTTGAGTTTTCTCTTGTTTCTGAATGCAGCCCAACAATAACAACCTCTCATAAACAATGGGGCTTGTTGATTTGGGGGTTGTGAAGGAGAGTGGCCGTTGCTGGCCTGCGCTGTCAGTTTTGCTGGCAGCGGGCCTCGCGAATGGCCCTAAAAGCTCGAAAGTACAGGCTACATCGAGGACTGTGAAAGATTTAAGGGCAACTTTAAATATGCCCCATCTCTGAAGGACCATAAACACATGCTTTAGTTCTTTCTTAATCTATCTTTCTTCCAGAAGGACTTTGATGGACCAAACTCTGAAAGGGGGAAGCTGGTCAATGTCAGGAAACCACAAAAGTACAGGAGGGGGAAAAAAATGGCAGTTTTGGAATTCTCTGCTTTTACAGCACCCGTGGACTCGTAAAGCCAGTCTGGATCACATCGAGTAGGATTTGAACAAGAGGATGGTGGAGCCGTGCCCCGTCCTTTCAGCCTATGGGCAAAACATAGCCGGTCACATGTCATTTAAACAGCAACAGTTAAACCCCGCCTGCGTGACAGGGAAATGATAATACAGCGATGTGTCCTGGAATAACTCTGTCTCTACTGTTTCCATTTTGGAAGATGATACCGCACATTTCTGGACATTGTCCCTCATCTGCTGAACCGATTTAATGACTCTCACATCAACTAAATCAAAATAAAATGTCAAAAGGGATTCCTGTGAATGAGATGGGTAAACAAACCACTGCATTTTATTATAATTTCCTACAGGCTGCATACCAGAGCAAAGCTTTTTTGGAAATACAATGGTTTTTCCAAAATATCTCAGATGCACAAACAAGACATTACACAGTCCACTGCCTTTAGCGGGAACACACAGGAGTGGTGCGCCCTCATGTGGGCAACAGGAGACCAGCAGGTGGCTCTAGGTTGAATTTAGGGTAAAAACAAAACAGCCATTGTTTTGTATCTGTGCTTCTGTGTAGCTAGCCGTCCTCCATCTAAACACAATATAATAAAAAGATATCCACGTTTGGGTTCTTAAGTAGTTGATTATAGTTTATTTAACAGGTAACTTAACACTCAACAGTCATTCACTCACACACATACACACACACACCAAGCACATATCAAAAAGACACTCTGTACTCAGAGTCTGCAGCAGCGTCTCAGTGAAGGGGTCACTGTGGTCATCATTTGCTTGCAGCCTTGAATGGATCAGACCATATCTTCATACCTTCAGACAAAAAAAGAGACACAGAGACAGAGAGCTCTCATTAATAATAATCAGTCTATCAGTCATGGATTGGCCTCTCCAGATGCTGGACCTCAACATCGTTGAAGCAGTGTGAGATCATCTTAACAGACAACAGAACAAAAGGCAGAAACATCCAAAGAAGAGCTTTAAATGTCCTTCAAGAAGCCTGGAGAACTATTCTTGAAGACTACTTAAAGAAACGACAAGAAAGCTAACTTGAGGCAACTGCTGTTGTGATTTAGCGCTATATAAATAAAATTGAATTGCGTAAGAGTGTTCAGGCTGTGATGAAGAATAAAGGTGGTCATACCAAATAGTGACTTTCAAACTCATTAGGATTGTACAAACTCTGTTTTTGCCTTTATATACTGTAATTCCATGTATGTTTGCACAATAACTTACTGAAGCCGTTTCCCATTTTCGTTGCAAAATATAAAGAAATGAGGAGTGTTTTAAGACCGTTGCACAGTACTGTACTAGAGAGAAAATATAACAATAGCGATCCCCTTTACTCTTAAGATATATGTTGTAATTCATGAATTTGTATGTACAGTATGCAAGCTGTACAAACAAGCTGATAACAGCTCACACTTACCCGCAGGCTGCACATCTGCCTGGTTGATCCCTGCCCGGTTCACCTTTTGGACTTCTCCTAGCAAGGACAGAATAACAGAGCAATTTGGGTAAATCTGCTAAAAAAACCAAAAAAACAAAACAAAACAACAACAACTTGCAGCTAAAGTCACTGATATAAACAATTTCCTTTGTTTTTTTAAACACTACAGCTGGTTATTACCAGTCTTTACTGTCTTCATGTCCCATGTATGTCAGGACGACAGCTCTCCATGTACCTGATAAGGACTATATTTGTCTTAGCTGACATAACTTCCTTTAAAACAGGGAAGAAATGTAGCAGTATTAATGTAGTAGCTGGATTTATTCAAGTCAAATAATGTTCATAATCACCTTTGACTCTTAACGGGCGCTCTAACTGAATGTATGTGTTAGATTACATGAGTTACCTCAATGGCACTCTTTATGCTAGCTAAGCTAAACAAACCTACACGGACTGCTTATCATTTGTGGAGTAAAATGACATTTAGCTCAGCCGTAACTAAGGAGAATTGTAAACGACATTAGGCCAGGCTTTCTAAACTAATTGTGTAACTAAATGAAAGCAAAGAAAGACAACTTACTGTACTCGTCTTTGTGTGTGAGGGGGTAAAAAAATATGGGGTAAAACGCAGCAGCAACGGCCGTCACAAACCCTCCAAACACCAACATTATTTTCGTGTTTTTAGACATTTTCTCTGCTGGGTAGAAAAATATCGCTCTCACCTCCAAATGTGCGCACTGTTTACACTGACTGCTTCCGGTGAAAAGGTCACTGGTGCCTTTAAAAAAAAGGCGACACGACAAGTCGGCGGTTTGGCCTGTCTGGGCTTCCGTCGTCACAGTCACATGCCGTAGCACAACAATAATAAGGAAGTCAGCCAAGTTATCTAAGCCGTCTTCTCTCGTATGGGATTCAAAGATGGGATTTGTAACGGCTGTCGTGTTTGCTGTTTGCTGCTGGTTCTCGCATGGAGTGGCAGGGCAAGAAGAGCCGATTCAGACGTTTGTGATCCCTCACAGTCACATGGATGTTGGCTGGGTGTACACTATCCAGGTAGGTGTCTTTAACCCGGCTAAAAAGTTGAGATGCATATAACGCGCAGATTGGGCTTTAATCTGGGTAAATGTGTTTATAAATGTGAGTGCAGGAGAGTATGCACGCCTATGCAGCTAATGTGTACAGCAGTGTGACTGAGGAGCTGTCAAAGGTTAAAGAGCGCAGGTTTATCGCTGTGGAGCAGGAGTTTTTCCGTCTCTGGTGGGACACCGTGGCCTCGGTCACACAAAAGAAACAGGTGAGGATATATATTCACGGCTACGTGACTATGGAGGGTACACGATAACGCCCCAGAAATTAAACATCCCAGCTGTTTTCTCTTAGATTAACCCTGCTGTGGTTTTTGTGCAAACTCCTCTCTCTTTCTCTCCAGGTACGACAGCTTATCAAAGAAGGTCGTCTTGAGTTCATCATCGGAGGTCAAGTGATGCACGATGAGGCTGTAACTGACCTGGACGATGACATCTTGCAGATGATGGGTAACGCCACACACTTCCTGCTCCTTCAGTCCACAGCTGCAGCAATAACATACAGTGGTTCTAAAGATGTGAACAATTCCTGTTAAAATATCAGGTTTCTGTTGTTAAAATAAAAATAAGACCACAATAAACCATCACAAAAACCTGAGATTTTAACAGGGGTGTGCACAGTTTAGTTTTATTTATTTATATAACACCACAGTCACAACAACAGTCACCTCAAGGTGCCTTATATTGTAAGGTAACAACCCTAGAGTAATAGTGAGAAAACCCCAATGATCAAGTGACAGCATATAAGTAAGCGCTTGGTGACAGCGGGAAGGAAAAATCCACAGTAACTGAGAACCTCCCTGCTGTTTCAGAGGGTCACGGCTTCCTGTATGAGACGTTTGGGGTGCGTCCTCAGTTCTCATGGCATGTGGATCCTTTCGGAGCCTCTGCCACCACCCCTGTACTGTTTGCCCTGGCTGGATTCAATGCACATCTCATCTCTCGCATTGACTATGACCTTAAGGATACCATGCAGAAAAACAAGGTAGCGCAGCATAAAAACAACAGTCACATGGTCGTCTCAATCTGTGCTCCAAATATTTATAGCTAATCTAGTTTTATGTTTTCCAACACAGAAACTGCAGTTTGTATGGCGAGGCTCTCCCTCTTTGAAATCACAGCAAGAGATCTTCACTCACACCATGGACCAGTTCAGCTATTGCACTCCATCCTACCTGCCATTCTCCAACCGGTGCTTCATTTTTAGCTTCTCTGGTGCCTTATGTTACATTTGTGGTCGTCATTAATACGGTATATCTTTAATAACTATTCTTGTTCTTCCTCTTATGTCTCAGGTCTGGTTTCTATTGGAATGGAGTTGCCTTGTTTCCGGACCCACCTAAAGATGGAATTTACCCCAACATGAGCCTACCTGTGACCAAGGAGACAGTCCATGCTTACGCCAAGACTATGGTGGAGAACATCAAGCAGAGAGCAGCGTGGTTTAGAACTCATCATGTGCTTTGGCCATGGGTAAGTCAAAAAGAACTGTAAATCATCCACCCGCCCATCCATCCATCTTGTATCAAATCCAAGTAACAATCTTAAGGGATGAAATGCAGTTCGTCTAAAGCCCCCAAAAAAGGCAAGCTCCAAAAAGTGAGAACCTCTTTGTAGAAATGTTAAACTTTGGGTTAGAAGCATATTTAAAGCTTGCAATACAAAACTAAAGAACTTCTTTTCTTGTTTTTAAAGATGTTATCTGACAAATAATGTTGCTTGGTGTGGGTAACGGCACCAATAAACCATAAAAGAAGCAATCTTTTATTTGTTCAGAGAGACTATGACCCTAATCAAGCTAGATATTGTTAGCTGATGACTTACCACTTCACTCTCTTTTCCAAATATGATCTGTTACAAAGAAAAAATGGGAAACTTCAAAACGAAGTTTCAAAGTGGGACTCTACTGTGGAAGTGTCCATCTTTTATATACAGTCTATGGTAAACGTATCTAAGGTTCGGGACAAAATGTAGGAGTTAGTTTTGTGAAACAGCCTACTCACATGTGCGATCGTCCCGTTTTAGGGCTGTGACAAGCAGTTCTACAACTCATCAGTACAGTTTAACAACATGGACCCTCTGATGAAGTACATCAACCAGAACAGCAAAGAGTTTGGGGTAACAGTCCAGTACGCCACTCTGAGTGAATACTTCCAAGCCATCTACCAATCAAATCTAACCTGGGAGGTGCGTGGGAGTGAAGACTTCCTGCCATATTCAACTGGTAACAAATCGATATCCTAACACGAAACGGTGAAGAGGTCCTCTTCACATAAAGTACTGTGTATTTGAAAACACGACACGCTGTCTCGTACAAACTTCATGTAAATTGGAAATGTGTCGCACTTTTTAGAGCCCTACCAGGCGTGGACGGGGTTTTACGCCTCCAGAAACGTCCTGAAAGGCGTGGCGCGACATGCCAGCTCAAAGCTGTACGCAGCAGAGACCCTCTTCGCCCGCTACCGAATCAGTTTCCCAGATGGACCTGTGGCCAAGGACTGGGCCCTGGACAAACTCGGAGCGCTGCGCTGGGCTGTTTCCGAGGTACTCCTGAAAAATAGTGAAATAACAAATACTGCAAGACTTTGAAGGTCCAATAAATATATACGGATTAGAAGGCAAAGCAATCATCATGCTAAATACTTCTCTGTAATTAAGTTTGAACATTCAGTTTGGAGTGGTTTGGTATTCCAGGTGCAGCATCACGATGGCATCACTGGCACGGAGTCTCCCAAAGTGGCTGACATGTACCAGCAGCATCTCCTGCAGGCCATGATGGGAGCAGAGGAGCTCCTAGCTGCTCTCTTTCTGTTGCCCCACAACCTCATGAGTCCCAGCACCCTTGGCGAGCACTACCCTACAAAAGGTTTCAATAATCTGATATTTCTGCAGTGCTTCCACTTTAAAAAAAAGAAAAAGTTTTTATAGTAATTAACTGAGCTAAACAGAGCACTTTAGCCAGTGCATGTCTTCGCATGTAAAAGTCGAAAAGGAAGTAAACTGCTCATCGATTTGCTCTGTAGCAGATGTTGATCAGGCTTTGGAGCAGCATGTCATCGTTTATAACCCTTTGGCGTGGAACATCACCACAATCGTCAATGTAACCGTGACGCAGCCGAGCGCTGCCGTGTTTGATGATGATGGACAGCCCGTCCCTGCGCAGGTACTGTTGTTTTGATGGTTTCTTTATATGTTGATAGGTGAATGGGAAATATGTGCAGAGATTTACAGAAATGTGCAAACATGCATGAAAATGCAGTATATGATGGGGGGGTATCATCACTTTTACAATAGATGGAGTACATACTGGTCCTGATGCATCTCTCGGGTGCTCTAAAAGGTCTTTACTGGGGTTTTTGCATATTTCTTAAGGATGTAATTTCCAGATACTCTTCATCTTGCTGAAAGCTTTTAAGGCCTTTGTCCTGCATTTATTAGTTTCCTCACATTCTTTAAGATATCAGGTTGAGATGTGCCAAGTTTTCTGCTAATATCTCTTTGAGGAGTCACTCAACACTTTTGCACAGTACCGTATGTTGATAGTAAACAATGCTAAAGCAGAGTGTATCAGTACCTATAGAAGCATCTGCATAGCTAAAGCTGGCAGCATCAGCCATCAAGTCCTCTTTAATTATATCAGACCAACTAAGAGTCAAGTGATTAATTTTTCCTAAATGAGCAGTTTTATCTGCATTTGTATGTATTAATCTCAACTCTTCCCCTCTCTCTTTCAGATCCAGGGGTCAGCACACTCCAATGCGACCTACGACCTTTTCATCGTAGTGGAACTTGGAGGCCTTCAGTACAGGAAATACTTAATTAAATTCCCAGAGAATTCCAAGGCTTTTGAAGCTAAGGCCGCTTCGTTCGAGAGACGCAGCGTGAAGGACCGGGCGAAAGCAGGGAGGCGACTACTTCCTGTTCTCAGCGAATGTTACGAACTCTTGTTCGACCAGGACACCAATCTACTGCACAGCATCACCTATCTGTAAGGGTTTAAGCCTCCATCAGTTCATAACTCTTGTTCAGCTGTCATACTTCAATGAACAGAAGTTGTTTTCACACATTTCTGCAACTCTTTTCATACACGGCAGTGAGGAGAAAAGGAGAGTAATGATCACACAGGATTTCTGGGAATATGATGCCAATGGAGACGTAAAAGCAGGGCCAATTTCTGATAACTACATCTTCAGCGCTAATGGTTCAGCTGTGCGGGCCTACAAGGCTGTGGAAATGGAGATAATCCCAGGGAAGATTGTCACTGAGATCAGGCAGTACTTCTACAGGTGAGCAACAGTGACGAGTAGTTTATCATCTATTTACGTAGGTTATATTTTTTGTTATGGGAGTTATCTTGCTCTTCTCTTACTGCTAAAAGTACCACTAGTTGTTATGATCATGCTCACATTTTGAAATCTTCCGTGTTCTAGAGAGGAGAGCGATAAAGACTACGCCTACTCCATTACCACTCGTGTCCCAGAATGCTTTGGGACCAAGCTGCCGTGCCACAGGCTGGAGCAGACCTACTCTCTGGGCCCACTCAGCCTCAACACAGAGGTCGTACTCAGGACCAGCACCTCAGTGAAGAACAACAGGACTCTGTACTCGGACGACAATGGCTATCAGATGATGAAGAGGACATACAGGAAATTCACAAACAACACTTTAGCACGAGTAGGTGTTTTCAGGAAGGCCTTTCTTGAGACATTCTAGCACAACATGTCGAATAATCTATATATGTCACGTTTTGCAGAACTACTTCCCTATGGTGCGCACGGCTTACATTGAGGATGACCTCAGCAGGCTGGTGCTCGTCAGCGACAGAGCTCACGGTGTGTCGAGCCAAACTGACGGACAGCTGGAGGTATAGAAAACAAAAAGACGTGCAAACAAGCTGGCCGTGCAGCCCCTTCACCCAGAAGGCAACCTAACATCTCATCTTCTGCTCCAGGTCATGCTCCATCGGCGGCTTTGGAACAACTTGCAGTGGAACCTCGGGTACAACCTGACTCTAAATGACAGCTCTGTTGTGAGGCCCACGCTGTGGATGATGCTGGGCTCTGTGAGTGCCACCTCAAAGCTGTACCAAAGGGAGGCAGTGCAGCTGCAGCACAGACCTGTCGTCATGCCCATAGACCAGCCTCGTAAGTGCTTACCACATGCAGTGGTGGGCCACTAGTACAACCCTGCGAGTCATCATCCTCATCTGTGGTTTTCATTGTCACGTCAGTAAAATGTCCATACAAGCAGCTTAATTTCAACCTTTCACACCACTTCTCAAACTCTTGTACACTCAGAGAAGCCCTGGCAGGTGAAGGAGCCCAAGCGTGGTTCTCTGTTGCGTTCGGTTGTTCTGCCGCCCAACCTCCACCTGCTCAGCCTCAGCGTCCCCGGGTGGAACTACTGCTCCAATCACAGCGTTCACCTCAGCCACATACAGTCAGGTCAGCTGTGAGAAACTGTGGGCTAGTATTTATTACCGTTTTGCAGATTTCCACTGTTTGATTTAATTTCCGTGTGGCCTGCATCCAGGTAAAGATTTGCACTCGCAGCCAGACTATGATCGGATCCTGTTGAGAATTATGCATCTCTTCGAAGAGGGAGAGGACCCCGAGCTTTCGAAGCCGGTCACCATAAACTTAAAGGTGCAGATAAAAAGAAAATTTAATACTGACAAATGAAAAAAGTTGAGATTTTCATTTTTTTTTTACTCTTGTTTATTTTGTTTTTTTACAACGGTGAACAGGAAGCTCTGCAAGGCATGGGCGAAGTGAAGGGTGTGGAGGAGCGTTCTCTGACAGGGACCTGGGATGTCACCAGTCTGCAGAGGTGGAAGTGGAAAACTGCAGATAACTTGGAAAACGGTGAGAAACACAGAATATATCTGAACTGATTCAGTTTTTATAAAAAAACAAAACAAAAATAATCCCTTCACCCATTTTTGCTTTCTCTCTCCTTCAGACAACAAACAGCAGCGGACGCGGGATGACAATTTCACTGTGACCATCTCCCCCAAAGAGATCAGGACCTTCTTTGTTCACTTTGTCTCCAGGAACTTTTAGGCTGAGCTTTCCTTTGTCTTCTGTGAAGATCACCAAGCTTTAGCTAAATCACAGCAGCACAATATAAAGCCTCTTTATCCTTTGCTGCACTGTTCACTAATGCTCTTTTTGCACATGTGTTGATTTGTTGATCAGATGTGAATTTGCTGTGCCTGTTGAATCAGAATAAAATGATTGTTTTGGTTCAAATGTCTGACTTCACTCTTACATAAGTCCTGTAGCCCATGTGTAGTGCCTTTGTGCGTTTTCCTCTGACTTCTGGCATCAACAAAATATTTCCTTCCAGAGAAAATGTCCAGTGCTTCTGCAGATCAGCAGTTCTGACCAACAACCGTGACTTTTTAGAGTCACTTAAATCCCCTTTAGATTCTCAGTTTGAACTTCAGCAGCTCACCATGACCATAACTGCATGTCTAAACCTATTCTGTTGCTGCCATGTGATTGGCTAATTAGATACTTACATATTAACAATCAGTCGAAAGGGTGTACCTAATGAACTGACCACTGAGTTAAGTTATTTTTGTGTGTTTCAAGCATCAGTTCTATAAAGTTATAGCTTACTTGCAGTACGCAGATACGGCCGCTAGGGGCTTCGTTTCCCCCAAATTGATGCTACTGACAGACCAAGAAAGGCAACACCCGCTGAAAGCCGAGGCTCTTTGTGCAAATCTAAGCGTTCATCCAGAAACGAAGTGGCGTTAAGCAGCAGAATACACGGCTCAATGCTGACATGCAGCAGCTTATAGAAACACAGCGTGCGCGCCTGTGAGGGAGACGACGACGTCCGCAGTTTGGCCTAAGATGAGCAGCTCCGGTGTGAGTATCGTTTACCTCACGATGAGCTGTGAGGGGTTTGTGAATCGGTGCGATTTTAGAGCAGCCCGATCCATTTTTATATCAGCATGCCACTCTTTGTTCTCAGCATGTGTCCGTGCTTTGACTCATTTCACAAACGGAGGGTTTATTGTCACTAATATTGATGGGGGTGCAGGGTGCTCCTGCAGGGTGAGGAGGAGGCGTTGCAAGTGTTGCTATGATACCAGGCAGGGAGAGGGTGCTGATGCCCGCTGGAGTGGTGCCGTCGTTTTTATCGTTATGTTCAGATCGCTGTGCTGTCTGTGTGCATGTGTGAACAGAAACGAGAGAGGGAGCAGAAGAGGAAACTGCAGCACTTCCTCGGTGACCTTGCTTTGCTCGGATCCTTGCAGGTTTGGCCACACCAGCATGCGCGTGCACGCTCGGCTCACCTCTCGCAAAATCACAAAATCACATTGCTTCCTTTGCAGGGTTTTAAATACTTCCAGCCTTGGCTCAGGGGGAAAGAGGAGTTGCTGCTGACAGTTGTTAATGAGGATCTGGTGAGTTTCTGTAGAGAAACTGGGTGATTATATAGACTATACTGCCAAAAGGTATTTGCTCATCTGTCTTCACAGGCATATGAGCTTGAGTGTCATCCTGTTCTTAAGCCCTAGCATTTAAAATGATGTCAATCCACCCTTTGCAGCTATAAAAACTTCAACTCTTCTGGGAAGGCTTTCCACAAGGTTCAGGAGTGTTTATGGGAATTTTTGACAGTTCTTCCTGATGCACATTTGTGAGGTCAGACACTGCCTGGCTCACAGTCTCCTCTCTGATTAACCCCAACGGTATTCAGTCGGGTTAAGGTCAGGACTCTGTGCAGGCCAGTCAAGTTCTTCCACACCAAACTCTCTCATCCATGTCTTTATGGACCTTGCTTCATGCACTGGTGTGCAGTCATGTTGGGACAGGAAGGGGCCATCCTCAAACTGTTCCCACAAAGTTGGAAGCATGAAATTGTCCCCTCCACCAAACTTTAAATTTGGCACAGTGCAGTCAGACACCATCGAGTACCATCTCCTGGCAATCACCAGCCCCAGACTCATCCATCAGATTGCCAGACGGAGAAGCGTGAATCGCCACTCCACAGAACGCGTCTTAACTCTGCAGAAAGTTGGTGTGCAGAGGTCATTCGTTGAACCCGCTCTTCCACTTCCACTTTGTTATAATACCACTAACACTTGACTGTGGAATATTTAGTAGTGTGGAAATATCACAACTGGCCTGGTTGCACAGGTGACATCCTATCACAGTACCAAGCTGGAATTCACTGATCTGAGAGTGACCCATTCTTTCACAGATGTTTGTAGAAGCAATCTGCATGCCTAGGTGCTCGATTTTTACAAAATTCAATGGTTTGGATGGGTGAGTGAATACTTTTGGCAGTACAGTCCAAGTGAAACATTCACACACCTCCCCAGTCTCACTGTCTTATCTAGGGCACATCTATGACTTCTACAGCAGCTTTCTCTCCCTTTCCCTTTATTTTTGTTCGCAGGGTTGGCGTTCCCCAGGCTTTATGGTGTCCAGAGCCTCCTCCTACTCCTCCACCAGCAGCTGTAACAGCAGTGATGTCTCTCCCAGCAGCAGCTCTCCCAGTCTGACCAGCCGTAGCAGCTCCCCCCTGCCCGGGGAGCCTCCGGGCCCACGAGGCTCCCGGTCACATACCAAGACACAGCCACAGACTGCCAGGTGATTGACTGCAAGTTTGTGTGTGTGTGTGGATAGTAACACATATGTGCTTGGGTTCAGAGGGCAGCTTGGGTTGTTTGAGGCATTTTAAGAATTGCAATATTTTTTATTGTGCATCGTGGAAAGTAATCTCCTCCTAACTGGGTAAAAAATGATACATGTAAGAGGATTTAGATGTGGAAGTATGAGTAGAAACTTCCTACTGGCTCTCCAGGTTTGCATGAAACTGATAAATCATTGGAGCTCTTTCTGCAGTCACAGGGAGGCCTGCATCGAGGAGCATCTTCTCCCAGCATCTCCCAGTGAAAGGGAGATAGCAGTACCCGTAAGTACCTGCAAGGAGGCGAAGTGCAGAAGCCAGTATAAGCGTTCTTCTCTTGCCTCTGTTATTTAAATTGCTCACTCAGCCTCGCAGCCCACACTTTGTCCCCCTCTAACAGGAGGTCAACTGCACTCTGTTTCTATTGGCCGGCTACGTCAAATACGGACGCCCCTACGCGTGGATACGCTCCAATCACGAGCGCCTAGTCAACATCGGTGGCACAGATTCGATGGTCAAAGACACGCCCATGAAACTCAAGTCCATTGCAGACTGGCAGACGCGAGGTATGGAAACAATGTGTGGAATCCTAACAGGAGAAAGTTATTGTTTTAGTGCACTGATTCAATAATTACACCATTTTCCATGAGCTAAATCAGATGCAGATGTGTCTGTGCTGCAGCTCGAGCCTCGCGGAGATCAGTATTTACGGTGGATTAGGGCCGTGGAAAAAGGCTCCTAGTGCTTTGGTTAATGCATATATGTTTATGTGCAGTGCATGACATCTCACAATAAAAACATCAAACTTTTCTTTCTTTTGTCCTTCGTCAGCAATTCGTGTGTGGGACGTTGTCAGTGAGCTGGTGTGCCTCTGCACCGTTCCCTCTCCGTCCAACCCGTTCGCCCTGGACATGCGTTACATCAAAAGTCTTCCTCTCGCCGAACGCTTTCTTGTCACGGGAGCTCTCCTTAACTTCCTGGAGATGTACGTGGTTTACGGCAACCGGGACGAGTTGCATTATGATAAAGGTGCGAACCTTTATCACTCTTGGTTTACTATACCAGCAGGTGGTGCTGTTTAGCTATATTTTAAAGGCATGAAACCTGAAGCCTTTCTCCTAACATACTTAGCTTGGATACATAATCATTTAAGAGCATTGCTGAGTGTCCGTGATGATGTTTTGTTTTGTTCTTCCTTTCAGTGGTGGAAGAGGTGAAGCCTCTCAGGCGTCTTCATGTACACTCCCTGCTCGAGTTGCAGCGACTTAGAGAGAGCTCCGGCAGCGCCGCGGTGCACGGCTCTTCTGCAGAAGAGTGATTCTGATTGTTTGCATATACTGTGAGCTACATCAAGCTGGCCTTTTATTAATGTAGGAACAAAAACAAAACTAAACAAAACAAAAAACAAAAAACAAAACTAGTAATCCTTGTGAGCCAAAAGCTCAGAAATCAGAGTGCTCTATGTGCTTGGTGCTTCTGTTTGCAAGGGGCAGCCAATCAAGAGAAAGATGGCTTAAAGGGGGAGGGGCTAAAGTATCTTGTTGGTGCAGAGGATGAGGTGAGGGGCTGCACGAAGCCTAGTATGAGAGAAATAAGGATTATTTTGAACTGTAAATCATGCCATGGTACAAAATAGGAAGGAAGCAGAAGCAGGCTATCGGGGAGCTCCGTATCATTAGGAAAATTAACTCCAAAATATATGGACTTCTTCACTTTTCCTCCAAAGTGAGGCATGAAATTCTCAAACGCTGCAGTAACCCATGCAGATGGAGATGAATCACCTTTGGTTGCAGGTGTCAGATATTAACAATTTTAAAGAACTAGAGAAATAACCGTGGGAAATGAGTCACATGACTAAAATTCTAAATAAATCCCAGGACATCTGAACGTGCTGCCCCGTAACCCCTAAAACCTTCAATCTCTTGCTCTCCACCCACTCCCACATACTTAAATCGGTTTTCATCAGACCAAATATAGCATTTTAAAACTGGAAGCCTGGAAACAGAATGATTAATCGAGGGTCAGAGTAGTAAGAGTACAAAATGCACAGGCAAACAAATGCTTTATAAAAAACTTTTAATATTCCATAAAATACATATTTAAATATGTACGACAACATAAAAACAGAACACTCGTTAAATACATCTTAAAAGCGGGCACATCGACGCCTTTTCTGAGATGAGGCTTGTGCCGTTTGTAATTAAAAAGTCAGGTACATCATGTTAAAATTAACCGATAACAACCTGGTTGCACATCAGTCAGGAAAAAAAAAAAAAAAAAACCTTCCCTGTTTAAAAAGAAAAGACATTTTTAGCTTCGTTTTGGTCAGAAAACAGAAAATGGAGTTAACAGTAACCTCTGGCTTCATCAACAATCCTCCTGTCTCTCATGTTTGTAAACCTAGAGATAAAAAATTACCATCATGGCACAAGTTACGCAACACGGCACACGTGTGTGACCAGAACGGTCACTCTAGATGGACTCCGGCACCTTTTATGGCTTTTATTGATGTGAAGGAGCAATTTAAAAAAAAAGCACGGCGTGCTGTTTACCGACAAGGCTGCTCAATATGCAAAGTCACGGGTGGACAAGAAGAATTTGGGGTTTTTCTAGGAAAGAAAGGCGCCGCCACCCTTCATCTCAAGTTCCCCCCCCCCTATTTGGAATGCAGGTGCATGGCCCGGCATTCCTCACGCAGGCTTCACACAGGAACACAGTGTTCCCAGTGTGGGACACAAACAACCAGCAAGTCACTGCTGAGGCTTCCCCACCCCTCACATAAATGCTAATTATTTATTGCTAAAGACAATTAGGACCTTTTTTTGTTTTGCAGGTTAAGCAGAGACTTTTTAAAATTATTATTATTATTAACACCTCTATTCTGATAATGTCCATTTTCCCTCCGGCATGCATTACACTGAGAACTGACCTCATATCAATAAAACTTCAATTTCCTGAGTGAGATCATCTTAAAAAGGACTCGAATGTGCTCAGACTAATTATGCATATCACAGACTTGGTGGGGAAAGGAAAAAACAAACTAAACTTTACTTTGGTATGACATGCCCGCATTGTCTTAGTCGTCTTAAATTTGTTCATCCAACTACAAAAGTAGGGAAAAAAAAACAAAAACAAAAAAAAGAAATGCTCATTAATGGAACAGGCTGAAAAAGAAAATAACTACTTCATGACTCTGTCACATGTGTCACTTAAATATAAATAAATCTCGAAAAAGAAGAAAAAAAAAAAAAAAAAGGACTTCCAGGTTCTCGTGGTGCTTTTCCAGTTTTGCCGGGGGACTGTTTGGCCAAGAGCAGGTACTTGGTTGGTTTAACTGTCTCTTTCCAGCAGATCAAAGTCTTTGGTGGCTTCAGCATCAAACAGAACATCAAACAAGCCCAAAAACAAAATTAAAAACCCATGACAGACAGTTTGGGTATGTCCCAGTCTAGTCCTCACACAGCCTTGCGGCCTGTCACAGTTCAGTATCTTGTGCCCGGTTGGACTCTGCGCTTGCAAAAGTCCAAAGGCAACTCTGCCCAGTCAAAAAGAAAAAAATCTCCTATCTCCAAGTCCTCACTGATTACGGCAGCATCCACCCATGACCAGTCCTTATATCCAAATATGGACCTTTCTCATGTCTCATTAACATCCACTGTGGTCTTCATTGTATTTTTCAATCAGTCGCTTCCCTTCAGCGAGGTTGTCAATAAAGTGGTCCCACATCTGACCACAACAACAAAAAAAAAGAAAAAAGAACAGGTTTCAGTTCAAGCTGTCAGAGGACGATCCTCTCCTGGTGATTGTTCTCATGGGGCTGCGGGATACAGAGCCTCTCTTCCTCCAGCGAACTGTGAAGGAAAAGGACAGAGTCAGGGATGTTGGCTTGGCTGCTGCAGCTGAATTATAAACAGTGAAAGCCAGCCTCTAGACAGGCCTAGGTTGTCATTATCTGAGAGAAGCACACTGTGTGATTGTTTGGGTAAGTTGGCACCAAATAAGGCTAGCTTGAGTTTAAAGTCTTCCTGGTTCAACTTTTATGTGGCAGTGCTGAATTCTCACCTTTTCCCAGACCGGCTGGCAGCGTGGAGCTCTTTGCTTTGACTTGAGAATTGGACGAGTCCTCTGCAAGTTTTCCTTTCACCTCTCCCGACGGCATCGTGGCCACGCCGGTCTGCTGCCAGTCGCTCATCGCCCGCTGGAAGGAGAGTCCCAGACAGGCGGTCATGTCCCGCGCTCGCTCCGCACGGCTGCACCAGAACACCCGACACTGCAGCTGCTGCCCCCGGTGCTTGCAGATGTACAAGAAGACGTTGGGCCGGTTGGTGTCGGCGGCGCAGTACGCAATGTCCTGCAGGTAGGTCTTCGTGAGCTGCCGACCCGTGCTCAGCTCTTTGACCTCGACGTATCTGGGCCGCACGACAAGGGCGTGGTCCTTCCTGAGCTTCTTCCCGTTCGCGATACCCTCCAGCAAGTGAGAAATGGCCTCCTCTGCTTGCTCCCGGTCCAGAGAAAAGATCTTTTCCGTCCCCAGGTAGTGCACTTTGAACAGAGGGTCGCCGTGGGACAAGGACTCCGTCTGGTCGCGGCGGAATCTGCGCCGCAGCTCGGCGGGCGAGTTCTTCAGGGTCTGCATGAGGTGGAAGGTGCTGAGGGACATGATGCGTTTCAGGCTGGGCTTGGAACTTTTAGTCGTAACCGGGTTCTCGTCAGCGCGTCTCCCAATCTTCCACCCTCCTTTAAATGGAGCGTGGCTGCATCCACTGCTTTTATCTGAAATGAGGCAGACGAAGACGGTGACGTTAGCAAATCCAGAGACGACCGATAAGCAGAGCAGGGGATAAATCAGGCAAAATGAGAGGCTATGTACTTTCTAATAAATTAAGTAACAAAAACAAGGTTGCACTTATGATGCAAAAAGAGACAAGTCATCACAACTCGCAAATGGGAAAGAGACAAAGTCACCAAACAGGTTTGGTTACAGAAGTTGCACAGTCAGTGAAGTATTCAGTCCCTACAGACAGACAGCACCCATTAAATATTTACAGACAGGTTTGCCTTGGGCTTCGCTGTCACTGTACTCTTAAGAAACAAACACAATGATGGAACTGGAAACGTGCCAGAACAAATGGAAGATTACTGTAAAAAGCTAAAGTGACACAGGCAAACACTAAGGCCATGTTCAAAACGAACTGTGCATTGCAAACTCAATTACACCACTTCTGGAGGACTTAAAGGCTTTTGTGATCTTGCAGAGAAATAAAAAATAAAAAAGTCTTATGCAACCACATCTGGCCACCCATTGTCTCTCCTATCCTACATACCGACAGAGCTGCCTGCTCTCCATTGTGTTGCTCCTTATATTTTTTCCTCTCCCTTTTCTTGGCCATTCTTTCAACATCCTAGCTCCCTCCTCAGAAGTGACTCGCACAGAGAACCGCCGACTGTTCTAAGGTGGTGGCCATTGTTGCTCAAACCCCTGCGCAGGAAACAGCTTTGCATCCCCCCCCCCCCCCACCACCTAAGCATTTTTCCCGCAACACAATGACATGCTTATGAAAAGTGTGTCATCTCATGAAAGAGCTGCAGGTTCAGCCTACAGCACAGCAAAGGTAGAGCCCAAACCTGCAGGTTTTGGTACAGTTACATATGACCAGTGCACACATGGACAGGTACAGTTAATTGTGTGGGTCCACACACCTCCACACACACACACACACACACACTTTTGCATTTAACCGAAGTCTCTGACGCACAATCAGAGAAATGTAATCCCAAATTTCCATCCAGGTAACACTTTACGTGCATCAGAATACACTGTCGTTTTCTCGTGCACGCAAATATAAAACTAGCTCATGCAAATATCTACAAGTGGAAGTGGAAAGAACATTTTGTTTACATTTACCCCGAGCATGTGAGCCTGTTTATTTCACGCAGAACACGTTCATAGATGCCCGGAATAACCCTCCATCCAAAATAAGTGGCACGTACGCTTTGTGATGCTTTCGTTTGTAGAAAATAAGAACAGAAGACTGTCAGTAAGCAGTTGCTTCAGTTCCTCGCTCAATACATCCAAGCCGAATTGACAACCAAAATCTAAAAGATGATTGAAAATAACTCAAAGTTAGCGTGCGAAGTGAATATTATTAGAAAAAACGAGATAACTCTAAAAGAGCTGATTTTGCTGCGGGGTTCGGCTAGACCCGACGTGTCTCCAAACTTGGGCTTAAAACTTGCTGAGAAAACCCTCCTATATTTGCTCAGCAGATATTCCCAGCAGAGTTTCAACACCTATCAAACTGTTGTTGTTTTCTATACATCGTTTAGAGCGCTACACGACAACCAAATTACTTGTTAGGACGTGAAACTTACCTGGCTTCAGTTTCATGCAAACGACGTTTTGGTGCCGCTCAGGTGAACCGTAGCGTCCCGTGATCTCGGGCAGGTGAAACTCTGCAATCCTGCACAGAACTGTGCGGCTGTCTGTAACCGCAAAGCAACTCCGAAGCTCCTCTCTGTGTGAACTCTGTGCGGTTAGAGAACTGACTGACTGACTGACTGACTGACTCGCACCTCTCTTCTCTGCTCTCTGAAACGTTGGATGAGGCGAGCGCCCGTGGGACCGCCGTTTTTAAACAGCGCAGGCGCGAGCACGTCACACGCGAACGAGCGTTTGCGTCCGAGCAGAGCGGGGGTGCTGTGGTGGGGGCCACAGGGCAGTAGCGATGATTTATAAGAGAGGGATTTACAGGCAAGACGGGGCGGGCAACAATAGACCCGCTTTCACTTACTGGAACTGTTGTCTTAATTTATGACTTATTTACATTTTCACTGTAGTATCAGGGCGGTCAAGTACCCTGGATTTTCTTTTATATTTTTCTCACAACGGGAAGCATTGTCATTTTTACACACACTTCTCCAGAAATAATAATATTTTCACATTATATAGAATATGGGTGACAACAATAAAATAAAAAAAAAGCTCTACAGTGCACAGAGTAATCAAAAGCAGCGTTATTTAACCAGGCAACCTGATCCACTGACCCAGTTTGTTATCATGCAAATATAATCCTGCACATTTAGTCGCGAAATGTGGAAATTAATGATCTGATGATCTAAATTTCCCTTTTTTGGTCCAGGTTCTCACTTTTAGAGAGCTCCTTTCGTCCAAGTAAAGGTCAAACATCCATAGATATTCAGTTTGAAATAGGTATTTCACACAGCTTGTTTTTAATTTTAATTTTATTTCTGTCAGTCTTGCCTTTTTCATTTGCTGGAATCTAGAGGAAGTGAATGAGGACACGCAGACGGCTGGTGTGACAGCGGTTGATATGGAGCTAGATGATCCAAGGAGAAGAAGAAGATTAAGACTTGCTATATTTCTTGTCATTCTCCAAAAGTAGGTGAAACTAAAAAAAGAAAAAGTTGTGATATTTTGTGTCACCGTGCTCCTCCAGCAGTTTCACATTTCTTTATTTAACCACATGTGCAATACCACACTGAGCAAACATCTGAAACCCACTAACTTTCGTTACCATCGCATTGCGTCACAGCCTCTCTAATGAGGATCGTTGGCCTTGCTGGTTCAGATCTGCTCTGGGTGTTTATTCTGGGGGCATTTCGAACAGTGGCAGAGGAAAACTTTAAACGGTTCCATGTGTCCGTATATTTGTGCGTGTGTGTGTGCGGCTGGGTGTGCCTGACGCTGTGAAACAGTAGGGCCTCTGTTTCTGCTGGGTTTGGCCCAACAACAGCTAAGTTCTGGACGTCACACTTGCCTCAGTACCTTAGCGGGACACACAGAAACTATTCTTAGGGCTCTGGTGACATAATGGATCATCTCAGACATGCACCCACCCACCTACGTATGTTACACCGGGAGGCAAGAACAGACTCAGCATCCATCCAAGACGTCCCGTAGGAAGGGGTGCAGCTGCAGTCCTTGAGCATGTAAAGGCATGTTGCACCATGTTGCATTGGAGAGACTGCTTCTTTGTTCCCCCAGTTGAGAGGATGGGGCAGCACACAAAGCATGACAATCCCCAGCAGTCAAAGACAAATTATTCTTTAGATTTTACAATTAGCCACATAATTACCAGGGGCTCTGGTGGATACAGGCACACCCAGTTCTTCAAAAACCAGTTGGCGCCTCTTATTTCAAATCCCCCGACTCCTGCTTGTGACTGAAACCAATTAGCGAGTCTTTGAAGGAGTAATTATAAGTAATTGTTGGCAAACAAAGGCATCCTCAGGAGAACGGGCAGTCCAAGATACTGCAACACTTCACTAACAAAACAGCTGCTCGAATGGTCAAAGTCAGCACTCTTCACAGCTGAGCCAAGACAGGATTCAGGAATTTGCACTTCCAATAAGACAGTCAAAGGAGCTTGCAAAGAAAAGCGTCTGGACTTCTTTAAATTACTTGAAGACGTTTCACCTCTCATCCGAGAAGCTTCTTCAGTTCTAAGGTCAAATGGTGGAGAGTCCCAGATATAAACCTAGTGGGAGTAACCCCCCACAGAGGGACAAAAGGACCCCCTGATGATCCTCTAATCGCCTGAGCCAAGGTGTGGAAGCTATAGAAATGGATAATGAGTGACCCAGACCTGAAGGCCATTCCAGTTCCAGTGAACCTGAAACTTGAAATTAGGCTTTGTTCCAAAGAACAGGTTTCTGTGGTCACTGGGAACAAATTGTTATGAGAGTTGCCCTCTTATTTACAGGATTTTTTGTAACCTCTGTCCTGGTTGTCATGCAGCCTCATAAAAACGATAGATGGACCATCTCTGTAGTTGGAAACTCAGTAAGCAGAAAACTTTTAAGGAAGTAAAATTACACTGTAAACTTGAATCCATTCATGGTAGAGCTGTGTTATGGCCAGTTCTCCTTTTTCCAAGTGCTCTAAATCAAATGCCATTTATTGATGCCTATCTGCAGCGCTCAACAATGAAGGCTGCATTCCAGTTTGCTATCTGTGAGTCCCATTGAAGCGATAGCGGTTCCTCCAGCCTCTATCGCAGCAAGCACTATAAAAAGAACGCTAAAAAGAATGCTGTGAACTTTTACCTTAAAACGATCCTTGTCAGATGCCGAGCATCACATTGGCCTGAAGTAACCTACCTGTTAGTCTGGCGTCAAGGCTGAAACCCTCCAGGTACAAGAAACAGAATAACGTGCTGACGTGACCCAGAGATATGAAAAATGATGCTCAGTGACTCAGTGTTTCAAGTTTTGCTTTAAGAATTCCATAAAGCTGCTGAATAGATTTCTATGAAATTTACTGAGGACAGATTTTTATTTAATACCTTCAAGTTCATGCGGAGGATATGCACAAAATCACTGGGCCACCTGCAAATTACAAATATAAGAACTGCTCAGGCATGAAAACCCATTACAAGAAGCTCCCGGTGGACACCTTTAATGCTGATGTTTGACATGCTAATACTCCTATGAAGGCCCACAGAGCCGTTATTATGGTGGTAGACTCTAAGTCTTTTTAAAAATACTTCACTAAAGCGATCAATAGTAGACTCAGAACATGAAAACAAGCATAGAGCACAGAAGGTACCACTGACGTCTTTTTACTGGGGGAGTAATTCAAAATATGGTTGCAGAGAATTTTAATTAGCCTACCAAATTATTTGTTTATTTATTTATTTGGTTGTTTCAAAAGTCTATATAAGACAAAATGTCAATGCCATTAATACATTTAACTTAGAGCTTCTGTATTTACGTTATACTTACATTTAAGGAAATATATTGTACCTTGTATCTGTTACTTTGTATCACATTTGTCGTTTGCAACTTGTTGCTAAGTCCTTGACCAGGAATCGCATCATATGCTTCCAAAAAACCTTCGAAATCCATTTTATCCAAATGCGAGCATCATGTCAGTGTGACAGCAGTGCCTTTTTCTGCCCGCTTTCTTACTCGAGCGCCACACGCATTGGTAAACTGTGTTCAGTGATAAACAAGTTCACCTGTAAGGGGAAGTTGGTTGAGGCGTGGAGTTATGAAAACAGGAATGGTAACTATAGATTTATGGGTCGTCTGTTGTGTTGCAAAACATCTGCTACAATAGACAACATGATAGGGGTAGATTTTTTGTCCATGTATGGTATGACAAGTGTCCCGTTTGACGAGTGCGATCAAGTAGACGCCTTACATAACTTTGTCATTCTTGAGTTGTTTTGAGAATGGGCTGGGTCATGGCACGGAGAAAAACAACAACTTGTGTTCCTTGATGTTAGAATAGCTGCTCTAAATGATGTGCCTGTGAAGTGGAGGGTTATAGCAAGCATGCTACTACATAATGGACTCAAAAAGGAATCAACACATTCAAATCTTTTAACGCTGCCGACTGTCTTTGGCACTTTACTGCAACCATTCCTGCTGCTGTTGGTCGTTTCCACTACTGTCCATGCAAATGTCTGCTACTGCACTTGCACTACTGCCACTATTGTACATAGATTTGATTTTTATATATTCCCTTAAACATCATTTATCTTTTCTTAAGTCTTCTTTTTATATTAAGGTGAGAGAGAAGCTGAATTTCAATTATCTTGTACTTTCTGTACATGGAGCCAATAACAATAAAACATATCTTTCTAAAAGCAAACAATAACAAAACTAAAGCTAGGTATGGAAAGGTGAGGTGTTGGTTCTAACCTTCGCTCATTTGGTGAGAACTGACTGCAACAAGCATGACTAGACATTAATACTGGCACGTTAAGACATGATCAGCAATTTGTAGACACTGATAAGACTGTGATTATTTCAGATTTCTTCATGCACACCATCACACACACCATTCGTTTACATTGTTATAGGAAGGAGTTTAAGGAAAGGAAATAGAAATGGTAATTTATATATTCTGTGTAAATGTACTGTTAGCTCGGACATATGCTTTGATAGGCTAATACATAAACAGTACGACCAGTTGTCCCCTTATGTTTTGCTACTCTCAGAAGTCCTGGTTGGTATAAAATTAAACCATAAAAGATTAATATAACGTAAAAGATACAAACCTAAAACCTATGTAGGTCACAACGCAATGCAATGCAATAACAACAACAAAACCATAAATTAAATACAAATATTAAATACATTTTTTATTACAAAACTACAGTGATCACATATTTGGAAAGGTAATTAGTATCAGTAACATGGCCTAACTTTACTCATGAAAAATATAAATAACACAGAATTTCTGTGGCGCAATAAAAGTGAAGCAATTAGTCCAACAGTTATTTACATACTTTTATGGGTTTGACACATTTAAGTGACGAGAGGTGGTCTTTCACTCAGAGTGATTTAATCAGGAGGTAAAAAAAATCCTTTATCTGCTTCAGGTCACACCTTCCCGGACAAGTGAAACAGGCCTCTGGTTTCAGAAGGAAGTGACTCTGTTTTTCAAAAGAAGTTACTGGTGGGGCTTTGTTTTACAGTCTGGCTTCACAGTCAGGTTTTACTGTTATTTAACCAAAACTAAAGGAAATGGTTTAAGAAGAAGGAAGAGAAGAAATGAGGTGTTTCAGCATATGACAAGGATTGAAACATCACAAATGTATAGTCTGAGGAGGCTAAAATACTGTATATTTGTTGTATAGCCAGTTGAAAATCTATTTAACCTCACACAAATCCCTTTTCTTTGTTTAGTTCTTTCTTTTTTTGTGGCCTGAAGCTAACACCCATACTGTAGGTTTTAAGGGAGAGGTAATTTCCTCAGGATGTTACTTAGCTTATGTAAGTCAGTGTGTTTGTAGTTAAGATATGCCTCATGCAAGCTTTAATGGAAATGCAGGATGTTTATGGAGCTGATGTTTACTGTTTGTAGTCTGTGAAAATAGCAGGGTATTTGCTAGGTTAATACCACAATGCAATAAAATATAGTTTTTATGTAGCATAACATCAGAGAAATGTCTAAAGACTCACATGGCATTATAACAGCCAGGAGGAAAAGTCTTCTTAAAATCGTATTTTGGGACAGCGCTAGCAAAGTATGGATCATATTTGACTGGTCAGTCTCTACGAGTTGTTCCATGTCCTACTAACCAATGAAATTTAAATAAGAATTAAAAAGAGCTGCCCAAATAAAATAAAGACATTACCAAGATGGCTACCAATGTGGCTAAAAGGACTTTTATAATATCCAAGTACTGAATAACCTGCAGACATTGTTAAGACAGGTGAACAATAAATTACAATATGTAGAATGACAAAATAAAGGCACAAATAACAGTTTTTCCATTTCAGAGCAAGATACAATAGAGCTCAAGCAATAGTGTTTACCCCAAATTCCTTAAAGAAGATTTAGCAAACGTAGCAAGGAGAACAAGATTAAGGCATAATTCATTTGGGATCACAAACATTGACTTCTGTTTTCTCTTTATTAAGCAGGAGATAGTTATCAGCCACATAACTTTTAATAGAGTCAAAGCACATCTTGGGACTTAAAAAAGATATACAATCGAATGTCATCTGCACAGCAGTGATAAAAAATGTCTCTAAAAGCACTCCAAATATGCTGAAGAAGTAGCAGATGTAACAGAGAGAGTAGAGGCCCCAAAACAGAAGCTTGTGGCACACCGTAGACGAGGGAAGTGGAAGAGAACTTAGGAGTAGCTACAGGAATGATTAGAACCACTCAAAAGCTAACGCTGATACACCCAGTACGTCAGTCAATTGAGCACAGTTTAATGATCAAACGCTGGGGTCCAGTCTCAGCAGAGCTGATTGGAAACCATAAGAAGAGCTGTTTCATTGGAGTGAGCTCTATAAAAGCCAGATTGAAATGTATTAACTTATTGCAGCTTGTTTATCCAATAACCAAGTCATATATCTCACATAGTCGTTGATAATAAAGATGTGCAGATGCTTCAAAACCATTAAATCTAGCTGTTTCATTATTAAATCCAAGCTCTAAAATCATCTTATTCTACTACATGCTACTCTGTGATGTAGCACTTGTGCTATTTAGCAAATGTTAGCATGCTAACAAACATAACTAAGATAGTTAGAAACGGTAAACATTATTGCTAAATATCAGTATGTTAACTCTTTCATTGTGAGAACTGTGCCTATATGTAGAACTACACTCTCACCTAAAACACAGTAGTGCTTTGAGACAAATGCTAACACGACATGCTAATTTTAAATGTTAGACCCAGAAGTTCTGTGTAAACGTCTTAAAAAGCATCAAGCCTTTAAAAAAAAAAGAGGCTGGGGGCTTACACTATTTCAGGCAAGTGGTTTAAATGCTGTGGCCTGCTATATTTTTATTCGTGGGCATTTTTAGTGCACTGTAAAAGCTGCATAAATTAGCAACAACACACAAATTCAGAGAGTTTGTTGTTTCAAAGTTTTATCAGGTTTACCTTTGTGTGCAAACATGAGAGACTGCTTAACATTTTTGACAGCAGGGCCAGTTTGCATGTTTGCATTAGCAATACATTTTTACGTATGCTGCTGTTGACTGTAAACTTTGTAGACCTCGGTTTTGACTATTAATTAAGAATGAAACGGTGACAGGAAATGTACCTCTTGACAGACCTGGGATCAGAAAGGGAAGCTGGGAGGTTTAAAGAAGAGTTATCACTGGACTAGACATATGAGACTCAGGTCTATAAATAACACTTAGTTGTTTGTGTTGGGACTGAAAGCTGTAATTTATCCCAGACTAACAGCACAGATTTAGGGTTTGCCAGGAGCTTACCATGTGAAACCCGGAGCTATAATTGCATCTTTACCTGGACACTGGCATGGAGGCACGCCAGAGTAATAAATCCCTTTCTTTCTCTGATTTACAGGAAAGCTAGTTGTCTATTTATCATTTCCCGAAAATGAACCTGCAGGGCTATTGTTTAATCTTCTACCGAACATCCCACTAGGCGAGAGTCCCATGGCGAGAAAGTGCCAAGTCGCCTGACCTTCACAGGAATCACATGACTCAGGGCTGTGTGAGGGATGTTAGGAAAGATAGGCTGACCGAAAAAAAACAAGTGACAACAAAAACCAACATCTGCCAGCTGACCGCTCCGACACAGATGTCCTAATAAGGCATTTTAATGGGCCCGTGTGGAGCAGAAGGAATGACACCATGTCTGCTTTTTACTCACCTAGTAATCTTTTACATGAGGGTTACATCAGTCTGCTGATGATGTCATTTCCTTTTTCTTCCCTGCTCAGTCTGAAAAAACTCGTGCAGATTAAGCCTAACTCCCCTAGGTCAGACAGGAAGATGGGTTTGTCTGGGGGAATTCCTCATATCATGAGGTGTATTTTCAAGACTTTCTTGTGCATTTTGGTCCACCATGAAACTTTATACCAAAAAGAGAGATTGGCCAATTATGTAACATCCCGGAAAAAATAAAACTTGACACACTTCTCAGTCACCTGTTCATGATAAGCACCACAAAAGACACTGAGCCACTTGAATAGATTTTATCACAATACTTTCCCTGAACTTGGCTTTGCTTTCCTTCTCATGAGCTTATTATTGAGGGCACTTATTTTGAAAACACACACACAAAAAGTCCAAAAATGGAGTTTATGGAAGCTGAAGGAGGCATGTTTAATCTCTGGTTCCTCTTTTGTTTTGTCTTTATTTCAGCCGCATCCGTTGCTTATTTTTCTCTTTTTTAGAACTTGAAGAATATGGTGTTGACTGCTTTGTTATGGAAATGCTCTTAAACTCAGGGACCAATCAGAATTTAGACTAAACAGGAAGAGGAGGTGGCTTCCTGTTCTGGCTACCGTTATTTGTGAGTGGAGTGTAACTGAATTCCAGTGTACTGGGACAATTTGATTTCATCAAGCTATTGTTTGTCTTACTGTTTGAAACGTAATCCAGGTCACATGGTTAAGACCCACGTTTGAACTGTTAAAGTAAACATTTTTGAATGAGCTTCACTTCCTTCCTTAGAGCTGAATTAAAAGATCAATTCCAGATCTGAAGTCCCAGATATGAAGATGGGGGCGGACGGGGGAAACAGCTAGTATTGACAGGCAATTATGATGTTTAGTTCATAAGGCCTGTGTGTGTGTGTGTGATTGGGCTTGATCTTGTGCAGGAAGAACTCTTTGCCCTTTTCTCAAGATCCACCCATCCAAACCACATGAGTGAGCAATGAAGTCATTGGTCACCGGAAACAGGAAACAAAATGTGAGCACATTTATAGAAAAACACGTCCAGCTATCTTTGTGATAACCATTTTGAATTCTAGACCATCAGACCGATTACGTTTTTGCGAAAGTTACCATGTTTATCACAACTCGTTGAGGCTTAAAGCGTTATACGTATACAGTCATGGAAAAAAGAAAGTACAACCTCCTTCAGTTATAAGGTTTTATTTAAAAAAAAATCGTCTGATCCTGAAATTAGGTCAATATAAAGTCAGTGGAACAAAACGTGACAGAATTTAACCAAAGCTAAACCAAAATGCAGAAGCAGTGCCATAAAATAATTGAACCTCACGAGTCACGGTCTGAAAATTCTCAAAATATCAGTAAGACAGGGATGAAGCTGGTGAGAATGAAGATGGGATTATTACACAATGCCATACTTTTGCCCTTAAAGCCACATCTACACAGCGAACGATTCATTTGTTGCGTTTATCTTTAAAGCTGATGGTTGGACACTAGCGGATATGCAAGTTCCAGTTGCCTAGGCAACCCTAGGAAAGTACTACCATGTCATTAACCCTCCTGTATCCTGCACCCTCATTGCTTCAGTCGCTACCTCAAAGCCAAGAATAGTTTCTGTCAAAGCCCACCTGCTTGTAGATTTTTAGCTGTAGCCTGTCCTGGCTACTATCACTGAAAGGTGTTGTTCCACCCTGAACAGGATACTGTCTGAGTTCATGACATCTTTAAACAACTTACAACATATTCAATGTCCCATTAGAAATCATTTTTAATGTTTCCCTTCCTCTTAAAACGGTTGCGTAATGACACTAACAGGACTTGACTGTAAAGCTTTTTCCATATTGACCTTCTGAAGTTGGCATAAAAATGCCATCAATTCTCTTTTTATTCAGGGGTGTGAATAATGCCAGTGTTATGTAAGACGTCTTCTATTCATTATTCTAAACAGAAGACCTTGGGTTCTTCTAGTGCTTGTGACTGCTGGATGACAGCGAGTGACGGTTAACACCATCACTTTGCATCATGTCCTTATTAAAAATGGTACAATTTTACCAGTTAAAAAGAATGAAAGTTTTTAACTGTCTCAAAAGGTGTATTTGCCATAAAAGATGGTACTTTTCCACAGTAATCACTTTGGAGAAGTACATACAGCACATCAGGAAAGTATAGTATAGTATTCACTTGTTACAGACTTATTCAACAATGGATTAAATTTATTTTTCACCTCAGAATTTTACACACAATACCCCATAATGTGATAAAAGTTGGCATAACATTCTTGTAAATTTATTAAAAGTATAAAACAAGATATAACATGTACATAAGTATTTACACCCTTTGCTATGGCACTCAAAAGTCAGCTCAGGGGCTTCCTGTTTCCCCTCACCATCGGTCAGATGTTTCCACATCTTGATTAGAGTCCACCTGTAATAAATTATAATGTTTGGAAATTATTTAAAAAGGCAAACGTCTGTCTATACAAGGTCTCATAGCTGGCAGTGAATGTTAGAGCACATGAAGTTGAGCCATGAAGTCCAAGGGATTGTCTGTGGATCTCCAAGACAGGATTGTATTGAGGCACAGATCTGTGGAAGGGTAGAGAAAAGTTTCTGCAGCACTGAAGGTGGCCAATTAGCACCGTGGCCTCAGTGGAAGAGTTTGGAAGCACCACTCAGCCAATCTGAGCATCGAGGTAGATGGCTCTTAGTCAGAGAGGTGACTAAGAACCCGATGGTCACTCTGACAGAGCTCCAGCGTTGCTCTGCGGAGAGAGGAGAACCTTCCAGAAGGACAACCATGTCTGCAGCACTCCAACAATCAAGCCTGTATGGTAGAGTGGCCAGACGGATGCTGGATGCACTATAACTATTATAATTACATTGTTCCAATATGAAATTGTACCTCAGCATCACTTGTTTAAAATGAGGTCATAAGAGATCAAAACCCTTATTGTAGCTTGGCGCCAGCTATTATGATAGACATGTTCTGGATATCGCCCAAATTAAACAACTTCCCGGAAATGTGTCTTTGACACTTTATCTAAAAATATCTGCAAAATCAATGCAACCATCTCTATTTATGTCATTGTTTCTAAAGGACTGTTTGGCATAATGTGGCACAATGTAACACAATATGGCAGTAATATGTCAGTAGAAGGATTTCGTTGAAGAGGAAGGAGCTTTCAGTGAGTGCTCATTGTGTTTTGGTGCATTACATCCCTTTGATGATCCATCAGCAGATCAGTTATGAAATTCTGTGCAGCCGCTGTTTTTTTTTTTTTTTTTAATTGGTCATTCACTGGTCATAACCAAAAATGTTCCTCTTTTTGTTCCTTTTTTTGATTGACCTTTTCGTATGACATCATTTTTAGATTTGCTTGACTTTAATTTGAGCTTGAAGGAGGTGAAGTGAAAATGGAAAATGTTTCAAATGTCTGCACTGACAGCCACAAATTAAAAAAATAGCCTGACTCCTGCAGCGAGGGTATCTTGTGACTGTGTTATGCTGTGGGGTGGTACTTTTAGCAGATCGTTTTCACTTATCTCCTTACAGGGAAGCACGTTACCACATACAGTTGGTCTGAGTGATCATCCTTGTCTTATGATGACAAACGTCATTTCGATGTGAGCAGCCTCTTCAAGGACGACAAAGAGTTAAATGGTTTAATGAGCAGGACAAGCTGTGAGTCACTGTTATGTAAACCTAATGAGGGGATTTTTTTTTGGAAAAATGGTGTTCATGCCACCAGTGGAGTTTAAGAGATGTCACTCAGGCCTAGAGACCAGACAGCAACCATCTAGCATCCTCCTTGCAGTTAGCAAGCGTTTGTGTGATATACATTGCTAAAGCCTCAGTCAACAGGCCTACAAGTGGTCAGGGAGCCCCGACTAAACGCTGGTCACTAGGAAAAAGTGTATATTTCACAACTGTTTGCTGTTGCCTCCATGAAATTAGTTGAAAGGAGGTGCTGCCGCAATCTGCTTTGGTCGCTAGCAGATTGGCACAGCCACATGTAGCTTACATGAAATACACCGATTAGTGTCCAAATGTTCACAAACTATTCAGTAAGCAGTACTGACCCTGTGAAAAGTGCGATATAAACCGTAAATAAAGACTAAAGGCTTTTTCAAGTTTCACTACAGCTCAGTGAGCAAATGGAGAGTTTTTTGCAGGCTAGTCAGGTCGACTGTGGCAGTCTGCTAGCAACCAAAACATTTACAAGAAGATTTTTGGTGGTATGCTCTTTCTGATCAATTTCTCTTGGTGACAGCCAGAAAACTGTAGCGACTAATTGCAGAATACATGTGTTTCTCTTATAACCAGTAGTCGTTAACCAGTCTCTAGGCCTGTGGGTGTGTGTATCCAAAGCCTTATGAAGACACTTCAAGAATTAACTCATGTTCAAAGATATAGATTGACATTTTGGGAAAAATTGTTTGTTTCTTTTTGCTTTTTTCATGAACTATTTGAGAAGAAGATTGTGTTTATCTCTCTAGCCAGTTAGCTTAGCTTAGCATAACAAATGACGATAAGGTGAACAGCTAGCTTGACCGGAGATGGTATAAATGCACGTTATGAGACGTGACACTCGAAGAAACCTGATAAGAAAGAAATCTACAAAGCTAAAGATGGCAGTTGTACTGCTTCTGTCCCCAAAGAGCCAATCCAAGAGCGAAAAAGGTACCAGTTAAAGAATCATGTTCAAATCATGCCTTGATATGTTGACTGAAACCTCTATGCGTTTGTGTCCCAGTGACCTCTGAAATTAAACATTATAGTTTCATATGACTGCCTAAATCTAATCCAAATTGGCTACCAAGTTTCAGGACTTGCCTATAAAAGGATATTGGCCTGACTAGCAAGCAAACATGTAATTTAAATGAGCTTTAGATGTTGTAATAGATAAATATTGTTGCCTTTAGGCAGAGAAAGTATACAAATCTCTCCTAAGATAAGCAGCTCCTGGCCAAAGCTGCAGGGACCAAGCTAAAAAAAATGCTGTGAAGTAAAGACACTGCATACTGCTTTTGTATAATTACTTTCTCTACACCACTAGTAACCTACAGCTAAATAAGTATGACATGAGAGTTGTGTTGTTGCGCACCACCAATGCTTTTTTCAGGGTTTTTGTAGCATTTGTCAGCGGCGTAGAGCCCAATCAGTGGCCTCTTTCCCACTCACACTGCACTGACTAATGCAGTGTTATTGCTTCTGACTGCATGTGAGTCCTCAAGTGCGTCTGTAAAAACGGTCAGTGGCGTCTGAAGCACGTCATCAGCAGCTCCAGAGAGGCCGCTGATGAAAACGCTGGCAGCGCTCCGCTTTTCTCCCTGCGTCGTATGAAAGGAGCCGTTAGTCAGCCTTAAAGAGCCACGCAGCTATTAATAGACACATAGGCTGCTTTTTTTTTCCAGGAGAACAAATTTGAAGCCAGCCCAACAAAATCCCCCTTTCTCTGCTCATTTCCTCCCCACCCACTACTCCGCATAGAGCCGTGTACTGTGACAAATCACTAACAAAATGTATTTTTAGCCCTCAAGCAAACCACAGTCGCTTTTATTTATACTGTAATGCATGCAAAGAGTTAACATATAGGCTCAGAAAGCCTTAATGTGAGATTATACAGCAGCCTCGCTGAGATGACCTCTGAATCATTCATTAATTATTAGCTCAAACCAGATTTCACACTTGACTAAGCCAGCTGTAGTTTTTGTGTAGTCTGTGTGAAACGCAGGTAAGATAAGCTTAAAAGGAATGTTTTAGCTGTTGTTTTGTCACTCATTACAGAGGCATGCACAAATGATGATTGACAATTAATTAGGCAACTATTATCAAGGATAAGTGTGACACTACTGTAATGGGGTATCTTTATGACAGGTGGTTTTAGCCCGCTGTATCAGGATGGGGCTGCAGAACTAACTGGTGACTGTCTGGGTCCAGTAGGTCAAAGGTTGGGGAGGCAGATCAATGATATGAAGGTTGTTGGTTTGAGGTCACATGCTGGCTTCTCTCCTCTCCCTTGCTTTAATATATAGCAACTGTAATTTTATTAGAGCAGATAATGGGTGGGATTTTCACAAGCAACAAGAAAGCGTGTGGACTCTCAGGAGGGGAGGGGTTTGGTTGCTTCAGAGCTTTGGGCGTTTCGAAATGTGGAAGTGGGTGACTTTACAGGCCTGCAGGAGGCTGCCCACCCAGTATGAAGTTAAAACAGGACTGGCAGCTTTTTCCCTGTGTCGCAACCGGCTGGGAGAAAAGCCACCGCCCACCTGTGTTTGCGTTTTATTTCGGTAAATGTCAGATGCAAAGTAAAAGAGCCGTTAATACATTCTTACGCCATTTCATCCGTTTTGGCTTCTGGTTTAAGTGACACCTTATGAATGAACATGAAAAAAATAAAAGGCTTTGCTGATTTGTGAGCAGGAGAAACTTGACGTGACCACAGCTTTAAAATAAGAGCCTCACGGCATGTTGTGGAGCGTAAATCAAACAGAATAATTAGGTGTTGTTTGCTTGTGGGTGAGTAAAAAGCCTCTCCTGACATCGACCATCATTACACAATCATGTGTTTTCCACAGGAACGCAACAAGCTCCCATGGAAAACATATGATTAATGGAAGATAGACTCCAATCTTTATAAGAATAGCAGCAACAGTATGCACAAATACTTGTTGCCACCTAATTTACTGTGTCAAAATGTCTAAATCCACTACTAAACTAACGCTGTGAAATAAAAAAAATTCATCTTCCTTTGAGCTCCCATAGAGCAGTAGAAATCCAGTGCTCAATACTCAACTGTCAAGTACAACTACCCTGAAACTGCAATTAATTACAGCCCTGAAGTATAATAAATGCACATACTCAGTGTTTGTATCACTGTGCTGTTAAATTCCAGTAAAATATCACTCAGAGGGGCTTCAGCAGACTTTGCCCACTGGCTGTGGGTATGCATTTGCTGACATGGCTGTTGAAACTCATCGTTTAGCAGCTGGTGTCAGAGAGTGATCTAACCCATGTGGTATTTTCCCTGAACCACTTCTGTTTTTATGAGCGAATGCCATTGTGAGTTTGACGAAGGGGGATGCTTGAATCGGGGGGAAATGCATTTCACAGCTTTGATTCAATTCTGTCAGCGTTTAACAAAAAACATTCACTTCGTGTAGTGAAATAAACGCAGTACAATAGCAGAGAAAGAACATAACAATGAAATGGTCCCCTGTGAGAATGCACTTGGTGAAAGTGGGAAGGAAGAACATTTAACAGGAAGAAACCTCCAGCAGGGCCGTGTTCAGGGAGGGGGGCCGCCATCTGATTGGTGATTGAAGGGAAAGGGAAGAGGGGGGGGAGTAGCATAGAGAGACCATGAAGCACACACAGGAGAGAGTAGACAAACATTAATAACATGCAGCAGAGGCATAACTGTTATCAAAATGAAAGTTTAAAGCCAAATCTTAAACTACAGAAGGTGTAAGCTCGATTCAACCTGAGAGCCGGTAACACAGGAGAGCAGCCTGACAGCTGAAGACTCGCCTCTCTTTGTACTTTGTACTTTTCAGGAAGCAACTCTTAAACCGATTATTGTCTTAATTGCAGCATGACGATCCTTAATCTACTCCAGACTTTCATAACGCTCCCACTGAGATGTCGAAGGCGTTTTCAGTTCCTCTAACTCTGCTCTCTCTCTTTTTTGTAGGGAACTTTATTCTGTTTCTCAACCTTCGTCCTGTGAGAACCAGCATAAAGTCATGAGATCATCATTATTTCTGGAGCTGTGGTTCACAGTTTGATTACATGTCCGCACTCTGCATCATCACATCTGAGCCTAATTTAACTCCGTCTGCCCGCTTCTGTGAATTTTTTTTAGCTGACCTTAAAAAAAATAAAAATCTCATAAGTTTTGTAGACTATGATTTAAAAAAATAAAACGAATCCTCCATCCACACGCTGTCACCCACGCAGAGGCCGCTGTTATGTATCAGCAGTGGGTGTTGAACCACGCAGACTCGCTGCCTGCTGCTTTAATGCGTCTGTGGATGAATCTAGAGTACTTTAGTTTGATTCTATGAAACTAGAGGAGTCACTGTGACTGCACTGAGAAGAGCAGCACCCACAGAGATGGAGCTACAAGCCAAACTCCAAAGCCTCCTTTTGCCCCCTAGAGGCTAAACGGAAAAAAATTTACTTGCTGATATTTCCGTTGTTTGAGATGGAGCTAAATTATCCTGTTGGTCCTAATGACCCTGAACATGTAAACTTTGATAAGTTAAAAGTTTTTGCCTTGATTCGTTGTAGAGGCCAGGCTGGGTTAGCAGCCAAGGAAAACAGGTAATTGTCCTGGAGCCCAAAACTCTCTGAGCTCCCCCAGGGTCAATGTTTACTTTGCAGCAATTACCTTTTTTAAATCTATATTTTCAGCTTTGATTTGTGGTAAACTTGTGCGAAAACATGGACCTTTAAACTGCTGTACAGTATGCAAGTCTTTGATGGATCAAGCATCCTCCTACATTAACTGAAATTAATAGCAAATCCTGCAGGTGTAGCAGGTTTAATCCAACAAAGAGGGAGGAAAATGCAAGTGATTGAGTGAGGCTGCTGTGCATTTGTAGAGCTAATAAATGTAAAGCTGAAAGGAGACGGAAGGTGTTGAGCCAAAAAAGTGATATCTGATGTTTCTGTGTGTTTTTCATGTGTAAATCTTTGCTTATATTAGTAAATAGATTGTAGTGAACAGGGTTTAGATAATAGGATATATATAAAATAATGACCTGTTTTGCAAGTATCTTTATGGCTCTGCGTTATAGTAAGAGATAAGATACCTTTATTAGTCCCACGAGTGGGAAATTTCATGTTAAGGCTGCCGACCAATTGCCCGCAATGGCGGCGCCATCTTACCCTCCGACCATACATACATTACACAAAACATCACATGGGGAAGACGGGTCAGAGAGGTATAACAATGGAAAATGCACCACATGAGGAAGGATAAGGAGAAAAAAATAACTCCCCCCAGACTGAGCTCCAACAGGGAGATCAGTTTGAGAACAGAAAAAAAAAACACCTCTGCACGAAGCACATGAAAAAACTCTTAATACACCAAAGAAACACATGACAAGCAACAGGGGTGGGTAAAGGGTGAGAGACAGCCAGTGTAGACAGTGCATCCGGGCCTGCAGCACATGCGCTGGTCTCCTTGATCCACCGTCAGCATCGGAAGGGAATAAGCGTCGAAGGCGTTTGGAGGGGGGGATGAGTGTATATCTGCATGTGTATATATGCGTCTGTGTGTGTGTGTGTGTGTGTCCAGAGTTCAGCTGAGACAGTGTCCTTCGCCCTGCCGAGCTAAGTAAACAGTCTTCCAGCCAACCCAGGTGGCCTTGCGTAGGACAGGAAGAACAGTCAAAGCACAGTAAATGAGACATTGAGTCTCAAAGGAACTACCTGTACAAAATAAGGTTCAATAAAAAATAAATATTGTTCCTACATGATAATCAACCCAGTGCTTTTTGGCCACTTAAACCATCTGTATTTACCTGCCTTCTTGGAAGATCTCTTTATAAAAAGACACTTTTAATATCGATAAGACTTTTTAGCTGAATAAATAAACATGACTGGTGCTATTGTGTTGTTTGAGGCTCAAAATGATTTGATATGATTGACACGTTTCACAGATTAGTGAAAAGTCATTTACAACAGTTTAAATACGGGAAAACACTTCAAGGGGAACCGGTGTATGCTTTTTACGCTGGGGCCCCCTAGAGGATCCCTCTGGCCCCTGCAGGAGGCAGAGGAACACCAATAAAGCGAAAAGGATGCTGCTCTTGAAAGCATCCGGAAGCAATCTCTTAAACGACTGCAGCTAAAGCCTGTTAATGGACGTCCTCTAATCCTCGGGTGCACTTTCCAGTCCGCAAGAGGAGCTGACTCACTCCCCTGTCACCTCCTACCTGGAGGAGGGCGCTCTTTATTCAGTTTCCATCCTCCGTGGAGAGGCTGTGGCGTGCTGGTCCAGGCTAGACGAAGAGCTGGGTACTTCTCCAAGTGCTCGTCATCCGTGCTCCGACAGGCCGGAGCAGCACTGTGAGCATCACCGCATCACATCCACTCGACATGGACTTCTCCATCCGCGCGGCCAACCTGGACGACTGCAAGGACATCGCGCGGATGATCATGGTGAGCGGACACGTGCACGTGCGCGCGTGCGGTCCAGCTGTGTGTATGACTCCGAGGACATTATTAAGTAGCCTGTAGTGGCTTACGTCAGCAGGGCTTTTCATAAACACGGTGTTGCTGTTATTATTAGATTAGTGAGATATTATCGGATGAACTGTGCTCGTCCTGCTCGTTAGTTTCAGGCTAATAAACTGCCTGTAAATGACATGTTTACTACCAGCTGAGCAACACTGATGTCTGGGATGTCCTAATAAATGATGGCAGCTGATGCTATTTTTGTTTATGTCCAGGAACTGGCAGAGTATGAGAAACTGGCAGAGCATGTGAAAGTGACCCAGAAAGGTAATGTATGTAGCGATGTCTCAAGTTTTTGCCTTGATTTTATCCGTAATGCTTAATAATGATTAAGAGTGTGTGGTTATTATAATGTAATTTATAAACTTGGACATAAATGTTTGGTCTTGCTTTATAGGCACATATATAATATCTTTAATCACAAATAAATTATTACATCGAGTAAAACCACGTTATTTGTTTTGGTATCATTTAGAAAGTCTGGGTAAATTAATTAAAGTTTTTAAAAGCAGCTTTATACACATACAGATTTGTGAGTGTGTTAATGGAGCTTTTATAACTACTTATGTCAGATTTTAATCCATGTTTAATTCAGGCAGTTGTCATTAGTTCAGTATTTTGTGTCACCACATCTGTTGTGAGGACCATCTATACTTTACAAAGGATTTATAAATGCCTGAAAAGGGGAACTTCAAGACTCAGTCTTTGGGAACTTTACAACACAAAAAGTCAAAAGAACTTTTTATTCAAAAATGGGGCGACTGTGGCTCAAGAAGCAGAGTAGGTCACCTACTAATCGTAAGGTTGCTGGTTCAATCCCCACCTGCTCCAGTCTGCATGCTAATCAGTTGCTCTCTGATGCAGTGTGAATGCTGCAGAAAGCACTTACATAGAAAAGCAGTGCTTGTATGAATGGGTGAATGAGGCAAGTTGTATAAAAGTGCTTTGAGTGTTCAGTTAGAGTAGAAGTAAGAACCAGTCCATTTACCAACATTGCTCATTTAATATTTGCAGAACATCAAAATGTAAGTTGGACCACAGTCTGAGATTGTTGAAGAGAGAAAGAGACTTACTGAGAAGCGAGAGCCACAGGGTATTTTAAACTAAACATATTGAAGCTTCTTTTCATTTAAAACCAACATCAATAAGGTTATCACAAAGCAATAGTGAATATATCACAGAGCATCACAAACAAGTGTAAACACCATAAACAAAGCATCCATCATATTAATGTGTCAGAGTCCCCGGGCCATGGGCTCAGGGCTTTGTGTTCCTCTAAAGGTTTTTGTGTCTGTATTTAGTCTGGCTCCTTTTGTATATTACTATGATTAGTAGACTTCCTTGAGTATTTTATTATATCCTTTGTAGTTTGTTTATATTTTAGTTGTCTTCTGGGCTTTGCATTATTGGGTTATCATCATTTGTGGTCCCTGTCTGTTCTCTAGTCATGTCTCCATGTCTGTCTACACTATGTTTGTGCTCCGTCTCTGCGGTTGTCTAGTCTCCCTGTTAGTTGCCTCAAATGAGTCTTGTCTCCTTAGTCGGTCATGTCTCTGTGTTTGTTTGCTTTTCTGCGGCAAGTCATTATGCCTTGAGTCTGGGTTTCTGTCTCTGTGTTTATGTTTCCTGTCTCATTTTGTCAATCTCTCATCCTGTTCAGTTTCACTTCCTTTGGTTCTTTAGATGGATTCTGTTCAGCTGTGTTCCACAGGTGTCTCCACTCCATCACTCTGCCCTTTGTCACCTCGTCCCTCATTCCCTCTTGCTGTATGTCCCGTACGTTCAGTGTCTTCTGGGTAGTTTCCTAGTTAGTAAACTAGCATCCTAGTATCTGCTTAGTTTGAGTTCTTTTGTATTTTTGATCCCTGTGAATCCAGCAATAAACCTAAATTTTGAGTTCAGTGTCACTTCTGAGTCCTAATCTTGCCAGCTACACAGCAACATATGACATAATTTGAGAATGCAGGAAAAGTTTTCTGTCTTTTAGAATTACTTCTGTTCATTCCTCAGGTTCAACTTTCCTCTCGTTTGCAGTTAGTTGTTGTCAGTTAGCTATCTTTAGTCAGAGAAGTGCTCCTGAATTAAACACATAAGTTGTCAGCTGCCGAGCCTGTAGAGGTCTATGTGTCCCCCCTTGGCTATAGCCCCCGAGATGAGCACTGACCACAACCAAACCAAGCCAGTCACACTGAACAATGTTACAGGCAGAAGAACATTCTCCTCAGCTTCAGCAGACTCTTTCACATCTGTCACATGTGCTCAGGGTGAACCTGCTCTCATCTGGGAAAAGCACAAGGTGCGAGTGGTGGACCTGCCAATACTGGTATTCTATGGCCAATGCCAAATAGAGGCCATTGAACCCTCAAGCCTTCCTTGTGAAGTCTGTTTGTGATTGTTTGGTGAGAAACATTCACATCGATTACCTGCTAAAGGTCATTGTGCTGCTCTGGCATCCTGTTCCACTTTGCACAAAGGAGCAGTTCCTGGTCCTACTGATGGGTTAAGGGCCTTCTATGGCCCTCTTTAGCTCTGCTAGAGTAACCGCCTGTCTCTTGGAGTCCATGCTCTTGAGACTGTGTTGGGAGACACAGCAAACCTTCTGGCAATGACATATATTGATGTGCCATCCTGGAGGAGTTGGGACTACTTGTGCCACCTTTGTAGGGACCAGGTATCGCCTCATGCTACCTGTAGTGACACTGACCCTAGCCAAAGGAAAAACTAGTGAAAAAATAGTCAGAAAACATGAGGAGGGAAAAATATCAGTGGTCTCCAGCTGTCAAACCATTCCTGCTTTTTTGGTTAATTGATTGGTTAATCAAATCTCTCAACTCTCTCTGATTGGTTACAAACTTTGACTCTCATTTCTCGCTCTCTTCAAATAGAGGTTCAAATTGTGTTCTTGGCCTTATAAAAGTTAGTTGGACATATCAAGCAGTGTAAATGTTGGAAAAAAATCAATGTTATTATTTATTTAAAAATAGTAAACAATCTTCTTCTGCAGCTGTAAAGTCAACAGTGTAACAAATAAGCCAATAAAAAAAGACATTTTGATTAATGCAGATTTCAGCTGCTTCAGGGGAACTCAGTTGTGGATGTGAAAACTACCAAAGGAAGTGCAATGAGAATAAATACACAGAGTATGTAATGTGGACTTTATCGTCCAGATGAAAAACTCTTCTAACCAAAAAATAAAGTTTCTGTATCAAGTATAGTTTGGTGTTCAGTTATATTTATCTAAGCCCAGTAGATTTTATCACACTATAATAAAGTATTTGTCTGTGAGCCATTTGTTTCTACCACCAGGTAACAGCTTTTCCCAGGAAGCTTCATTCTAAAATTAGGAATTATGGACCTTTGAGGAAAAACCATTGCACTGTATTTTCCAACAAAAGGTCAAGAACTGGTTTTAAAGCTCTCTCTTAGCTAAGATTACATTTTGATAAAAAGCCTCAAACTGTTAAATGCAAACTGAATTTCCCCTTGTGAAAACACCGTGTAACAGTATCTATAATTTCTTTTCAGACTTGGAGCAGGATGGCTTTTCCAAGAACCCGTTCTTTCACGGGATCATCGCTGAGGTGCCAGAACAGCACAAAACCAAAGAAGGTGATCATGTTACGCCCAGTTTTCTCACACACTGTTGCGATCTACTGTCTAACAGCTGTAACCCGGTTACTGACACAAACTTAAAACTGATGGGTGACGACCCGCTAACAGTAACTGAACCTTACCAACGGAGAGAGCGAGCAGGAGAAACAAAAAGGAAAACGCAGGAGTGAACTGTTGAGGTATATCAAGTAAAGCCAAAAGGTCAAAAACCAAGCTAACTGTAGACTCAATAGCAAGACTTCAGCACTATAAGATACAAAAAGCTAAACAAGTTTAACATTTTATATATTTTTGTATAATTACTTGTGTCGCACTAACTGGAAAACGGTAGCTACACTTAACACAAACATTAATTGCCATATAGCGTTCATTTACATCATCCTGCATATTTATTACTCATGTTACCTAATGTAGCAGCACACAGCACATGTACCCTCCCTCCTTAAACACTTCTTACATAACAAAGTTGAAGTGCTTTTCCTAAGAATGCAGTAATTAGAACATTATACGCTCTGCTGCCCAGCTGTGCTTTTTCCTTCCATGACACGGGCCTTTTTCCACACAGTCACCGCTGTCCACTATCTGAAGGCTTCAACTATCAGAGGCTATACTGAGAAGTAGCTACTTATGTCTTGGGTCTCATTAAAGTTGTGCTCCGCTCTCATCAGTGCTGCTTTGAGCTGCCTCCAAGGAACCAAAAACAAAAAAGAGAAGTAATAGTGGTTAAAATGACCTAACCAGCCTCACCACTGGGAAATGTGAGGTTTCATTTATAAAGATTGTTGCACATTAACTGTGAGCAGCACCACGACTCATATCACTTTTTTCACTGATGTGAGGGAAATGATACATATTTATGTGTTTACAGTGTAATGTAAAGCATTATGCTGTTAATAATCACTGTGCTAAATGTTCAGAGTCATTCACTCAGTGGGAAGGAGCACCAAAACGAATACACAAATTTCATGAATACTGAATTTTGCTTCTTCTAAATAACGGTTATTTTTACATGCTCAAACTGTTTTCTTCTTTCAGGGCACACAAAGATCGGCTATGCACTTTACTTCTATTCCTACAGCTCCTGGTCAGGCAGAGCCATTTATATGGAGGACCTGTATGTGATGCCTGAGTTCAGAGGTACAGTACAGCCTCTGAGAAGATGTCTCATCATCACTGTGTCCTTATATTTGCAGGAAATCTCAAGTAATGCACATGATCTGTCTTTCAGGGAAAGGTGTCGGTAAAGCACTAATGAGCAAGGTGGCACAGGTGAGTGAAACGTGAATAATGGAGAAGGTAAACCTTGAGCATTTTCCTGTTTTCAGTATTTGCAGGAAAATATGCTGAACAGTGTCTCAGAGGCAGCATGCAGAAACAGCTTCCATGCTACATCTACAGCAGTCATTCCTGTCTTCCTTCTTGTTTTTGCTCTCCTGTAGCTGGCTCTGGCTGCTGGTTGCCACCAGCTCAACTTCACCGTCCTGGACTGGAACAAACCATCGATGGACTTTTACCTCAGCCAGGGCAGCTTCGATATCACTGCTTCCATGGGCTACCACTGCATGCGCTGCGAGGGGGAGGCGCTGGAGCACCTGGCTCAACCTTAACCCAACCCTCATGACCTTTCGTGACCTTTGCAGCCATGAGGTCAGGCCACACACTGCAGGGATGGAGCACCACTCAGTGGCCTCTTTCCAAAACTTGACAAGCTGATTTTTATTGACTGTTTGCTAATCCCTGCCTTCCTTAACATTCTAACTTTAAAGCCATTTAGCAATGTGTTGCATATTAACTATAACATTTTTCACCATTTTTATGCAGCAAACGTCACCTACATGTTGGTAACTAGCCTTTACTTTACGGATCACTTAAAGTTGGTAGAAACACACCCCTACCACAGTATAATATTTAAGAGATATAACTTTTAAAATACCTGTCATTTTAATGGAGAGAGACAGAATACATATCACATAAGAGTTCTAAACGGAATTGCATATTTTCATTGACTGAAATAAGTATTTGATCCCCTACAACCCAGCCAGAATTCTGGCTCCCACAGATTGGCTGTGTGTGGCACACGGATTACAGTCAACCAATGAATTAATGATTCCACATTTCAGTCTCTCCACCACCATGGACAAGAACAAAGATCTGTCAAAGTCAATGCCAGGAACAAGATTGTAAGCTTGCACAGGAATGGGATGGGCTACAGGACCATCACAGATAGAAGACATAAAAGAACCATCAGTCAGCCTCAGCCTAGATCTCCATGCAAGGTCTTGCCTCATGAGCTGAGGATAATCATGAGACAGGTGGTAGACCAGTGCACTATTAAAGATCTGAAGGCAGTTGGGACCACAGTCACCAAAAACACCATTGCTAACACACTACTCTCTAATGGACTGAAATCTTACAACACTTGTAAAGTTCTTCTTTTCAAGAAGGCCTGACTTAAGTTTGTCAGCTGAATGATTCAGTGAAAGCTTGGGAGAAAGAAAATCAACTCAACCTGCCATGTTTGGAGGAAGAGAAATGCTGAGTATGACCCAAACACCACCATCCCCACAGTCAAGCACGGAGGTGGAAACATGCTACAGCTAAAGGTACAGGACCACTTCACTGTACCATGAAATCTTGGACAAGAACTTTGTTCTCTGAGTCAGAACACTGAAATGAGTCATGGATGGGTCTTCCAGCAAAAAACCCCAAAACCCACAAAGATAAAAGACCAGTGTTTCCCAACCTTTTGGAGCCACAGCACATATTTCACATTAGAAAAAGCACAGCAAACGCTACCAAACAAAAATGTCACGAAGAGCATATTGATCATTTTCCCATGCACACCAGGTATAGTGGAATTGGCTCATTTGTCCCCAGTATACCTCTTTCTTTTTTTTTGACCACTGCAAGGGCCGGAATCTTCTCCAGGACCCAGATCAAACTGACTACTTTTTCTTTTCAGATATTTATCTATTGCTATTGCGCGCTGCGTGGTCTCACAGCATGACTATCCGGTTGTTCAGTCTGACGTCACTAGCCGTGTCTGGGCCTAAACTCCGCTGCAGGTCCATATATCAAACGATCACTATGGCATTACTGAGAGTTGAAAAACTGTCTAAAGTCTTTCATCTTTAATAAAATGATCAGCGTTCTGCTCTACCAGGTGTAACAATTGAGTTTAACATCCAGGCATCGATTAAAACGGAATTTATGACATTTAACGGAGTTAGAAGTTAGCAGGAAGTTAGCTCGCTAGCTTCTATCTAAATACAATATAGCATGTCCTGACTGCGGGGTTTTGGAAACAAATTAAAACGTACAGCTCTGCTATCACTTCCAGCATAAATGAAGACAGAAAACTAAACAGCAGTGACGTTTGTAGGGTTACTGAAGTTTGGCTAGCTGGTATATAATGATGTGCTACGTGACCGCTAGCGACACAGCTATGTTAGCATAATATAAACAAGCTAACTTTTTTTCCACTCAATAAAAGTTAACATAAGTGTTCTCGGTGGTCAGGAACAAATGTAATCGCATGGCAGGATGCTGTAAAAGGACCAAACTTCAGCCAGGAGAACAACTGAGATAATCCATCCACAATACGAGGTTAGCCATTCATATACTGCTGCATGGGCTGGGCTGTAGTTACATCCTAAGGTTTTAAAAACTGAGCTTAAATAAATGATTAGCGGTAATAAAAGCCGAGGGAGGTCAACAGTGATCACTGACTGTTTTAGGAGCTTTTTGAGATTAAATAGAAGAAAATACATAACATTAAACATGTTAACAACACAAAAGCCATATTAAACGCAGACTACTTTAGGCCCGGAAGTAGGATTCGTCGTGTCATCACTGAACAACCGGATTATGTAATTTCTTCTTCGTCTTCTTCTGTTTTACTGGCAGTTGGCAACCCATTTAATTAGAGCAGGTAGTTGTACTGCCCTCTAGTGGAAGACAATGTAATTGTTCTGCCTGTTACTCAGGCTGATCGCTTAGAGTACTAATCAGGTGGAACCAGATAATTTTCCACAGCACGCATACCTATGTGCCGCGGCACAGTGGTTGGGAAACACTGGCCTAGACAATCTTCAAGCAGCAGATGGATGTTTGGGTGATATTTTGTCTCTCTCCATTAAAATGAAACTACCATCAAAGAGACTATTAATTTCTTTGGAAGGGAGCAAACTTACAATTCAGCAGGGGATCAAATATTTAGTTCCCCCACCATATATGAATAACATAAAATTTATTGTCTGATTTACACCAATATTACACATACTTCAGATGATGTTTTGCACAGTTAGTGCCTATAGAATAATGACACAATGCCTGAATTTCACTATAAACTTGTGAAACGTGAGGCTCTCTGGTCTTCTCCGGTACCTGTTGACGAGCACTGGAACAACTCTGTCTCTGCACTGTGGAGAAACTGGACAATCACTATGCCGGGCAGGGATTTAGCCAATGGTCATTTACTTTTATGTTGAAAAGAATATGCAGTGTCAAGTGTTGGAATGGGGAAGAAATGCGTGCAATACATTTAAAAAGTACAATACAGAGACACTGAAGCTGTTTTGTGTTTGTGTGACGTGTTAAGAATTGTGTGATAAATGATGAAACATTTAGACAACAGGGTGTGATACATGTGTATGTAGTGACATTTTAGACAACTTGTGACCTAAGGTATAAGATATGATCTGAATTTTGTTGGGGTTTTTTTGCACAAAGATCCTCAAAAATCTTATGCATCGCAACACTAAGACATATGTTCAGTGTACGACTGTTTTAAAGGTTTTTTGTATCGTATCCCTTTAAATTTACTCTAACGACAGCAACCAAAGAGTCAGTCACCTCTGCCTCTCGTCTTCCAGATGAGGAGCGCTGCGAAGCTGTTGTGAAGCACAGCGTTGGTATTTGCACTGTTTTCTTCTTTTTTCTAGCTGTTTATGTGTATTGAGGTCTTGTGATGAGAGTGTACACTAAAGGAATCAGCTGGACTCAGACTAAAACCTCCATCTTTGCAGCCAGACGTGCGGGACTGGTTTCAAAGACCTGGACGAAGCCTCGAGTCAAACAAAAACAATCCATCTGGTCGTATTTGAAAACTAAGAGAAAATCTTGGACTGGGCTCAGTGCACGTCTTTGAACCTGTCTCGCTAAAATGAAAGCGGCGTAATTCTGGTCTGCACTTCTGTTTTATATTCAGTCTCAATTTTTTTTCTCTCAGAGAGGGCTTCTTTCCAGCACTTTAATGAAAACAGGCTGAGCTGGGGGTTATATTTGGTTTGTTTTCTTTCTTTCTAAACAAGTAGAAACCGCTGACCGTTCTTTGTTACTTTTTGCAATTTGCATTTACAAAGTAATTCACTCTGGAATGCATGGTATTTTATTTTATTTAGTTAGTTCGCTATCCATCTTTGGGACATCGAAATATTGCATGTCTAATGTGCAAAATCTGCAGCCTAGCTCAGTTTTGCAAAGTAAATCTTTGTGCTGCTACAAAGTGCATTTCCACAAAAATCCACACAGAGTCCAAGGGATCACGAGGGGATCATTATGTCTTATCTGCAGCTTCCCATCAGAATTTCAGACCAAGTGCTATAAATTATTCGGTCTCAAACTGTTTTCCCAACATGGATTTCCCAAAGCACTTCAAAATCAAAGTTCAGCCCGTGTTCCTGTCAGTCACGACTGCAGTAAATCTCAGAAGAGACGCTTTGTGCATAAAACAGAGAGCAGCAGCTCACCAGTTTAATATTTTTTAAAATGTTTCCTCAGTTTTTAGTGTGTTGAATGTGTGTGTGTGATTACAACACTGTGTAATAGCAGAGGAGGCAACCGTGACGCATTCTCATTTCCACGGCTGTGCGGCCGTGTTATCCAGTGTACCATAAGAGCTCATATCAGTGTTCCCGGTGAGGTCGGTGTCTTTAATGTCCTCATATTTCCAATGTCGTCTGTGAAATTACCGAAAATAAAAGTTGTGTGGAAACCTTGTGAATTAAGGCTTTTCGGGGCATTTTCGACTTCATCCGCTGAGTTTTTAAAAAAGAGCTTCATGAGGTGCATAAATTCCCTCGGCTCACAGAGGAGCAGTAAATTCCTCAGCTGAAGTCAAAACACTGAAAGGAAAATCACCAAAAATGGATCCATAAGTTTTTCATCTGATATTCGAAGCCATGAAATTGCCACAAAAGGTAGATGCTTGAATTTTGGGTCATTTGCTGTGTGTAAAAACAAACAATGAATAAAACACTCAACATGTACGAGAGTCAGTGGTTTCATGCTGTGACTGTCTTGAAAACCAGAAACTGTCCACCTGTTGGTTTGATTAGAGTAATAAAATCTGTCAGAATTCAAGGTGACGTGCATGTGTAGCTGCGCATTTCTTCTTTAGTCTGTTTGTCTTTCTTTTATTAACATCAGATGTATAGATTTAATATTACTACAAAGTAGATGAGCTGTGCTATCCAGAGCTAAAACTTTAATGCAGCTCAATTTAGCCAATAGGGGGCGTACTGACATCACCCATTTTTAAAAATCCCAGTTTGGTGTAATTTTTTCTCCAACTATGCTCAATACATACTATGCAAAAGTCTTGATTTAGTCCTGATTTCTTTGTGTTTTACTTCCGAGCAGCCAGGCTTTGCAGACATTCTTTGAAGTGCTCTTGAGGAATAGTTCTCCAGGCTTTTTGAAGCTCTTTCAATGTTCTTCTTTGGCTGCTTTTTCACTCATTTTCAGTCCAGTCCTTGTATTTGGTCATCATCAGAGAAATGTTTGGTTTGTTTGTTAAGCCACAAGACAAACATATAAATCAGTCAAGACTAAAAAAAGGCTCTTTAACTCAGGGACTGAAGGGACGAACCACTGCTGTGTCAACACCAAACAGACAACTTAGCAAAGAACCAATTTTAAATTGTACTTTTAGGCACAAAAACACATAATTTGTTCCCATTTCTTTAGCTGAATCTATGAAAAATATCAAGGATAACAAAGTTTGACAGACACAAAATAACATGCCGATTCCCAAAGAGCCATTAGCCAAAAACTTAGCACATCTCTGCACGGTGTGCAGTGTGGCCTTAAAAACAGCTCATGAAAAAGATACAGTTATGAGGTACATTTAGATTTTTATCCACCATGCAATACTGGAAAGCATCTGAGCATGACCCAAACATACTGCCAAAGCAATAAAACACACAGTGGGACACTATCAGCCATGGATTGGCCTCCCCAGAGCCAGACGTCAACATCATAGAAGCAGTGTGGGATCATCTTGACAGAGAACAGAGTTCAGACTGTGTTGAAGAATAAAGATGTTGTAACAAATGTTGACTTTCAAGATCGCTGCAAGCGACCAAACTCTGTCTTTGACTTTTTACACAGTTTTGAATACTTTAGCCTCCACATAAATATACAGACCTCTGCTATATTTAACAGGACATGCACAGATCAAAGTACAAGTACCTGCTGCTAATAAGCCATGAAAAGCTAAAACAGAAAAGTCCACTGGTAGTTATTCAATTTAACTGCCTCAAGGCGCTGCAGCTCACATTGTTCTATTCACCATGTGAGGACGAGTCACATTTCTGTGGAGTTTTAACCATGAGTAGTGCTAAGCAGGGGTATTTCTCAGTCCCTGTTTGGTGACTCTCCCACGCATCCCATCCACAGTAGCTGTCATAAGGCGGGGTACACTCTGGACAGTTCATCACATGACTCTGATACATACACTTGTGAAATGGAGACGTTCCATGTTTTTGAATCATATTCAACATTTCATCTTCTTCGATACAGTGCCTGCAAATAAACGTGATATACTAGGATGCAAACAAAAAAAAATATATTTATCAATAGATGTAACATTTGCATAATTGTCCACAGCGCTTGGCATCTGCTTGCTGAAATGTTAGACCGTCCTTCCGTGCAGTACATTTAAGGGTTTTCTTCCATTCCTGCAAGTGGGCCTTTGCGGATTTGCTGCGTGCTCCTGATCAACATTCACTCTGAATCAATGACTGCAAACTCACCAAAGTTTGAAGCAAGAAACCCCAAATGAAAACATTTCCACCGCTATGCTTTACAGATGGTTCTTCTCCTGAAAAGCCACATTGGGTCCAAACAAGTCTACTGCTCCTGTGGCCAAACAGCTCTGTCTTTCATTGGGCTGCCCAGAGCATGTTATTCCAAAAGTCTCTGTGTTCACCTATATGTTCACTGGAAAACTGTAGATTTATTCTAATCTTTTTGGGCAGGAAGTTATTTTAACCCTAACCCTTCATTTTCACACAAATGTGCACAAGGATGCTCATTCTCACATACGTGTGCGTGCGTTAGACGTTCAGATCGGCAGGTGAGGTGCCAGCAGTGCTGTCCAACAAAGGCTGGAAAGAAGAAGAAGAAGACAGTATGTGAGCAATGAAAGGTTTGTTCTTCTTTAAGAAAAGCATCAGCGTGACTCCTCGGGCTACTTTTAAATTCAAGTTTGATTTTAATTTACTGTTTGATATGGTGCCTGCTGTGTGGGGCCTCGTAAAAAGGCACTAGAGCTCTGAAAAGCGCCTCATACCCCTGCTATTTTAATGAACAGCGTCATTTTGTAAATGTGGCTTCAGCAGCGTGCTTGTTTAAAATGATTCAACGCGCTCTCCAGAAAATATTTTAGGAGTTGCAGAGATCTAGTGGTCAGGACACAGTGTCACCGCGTGAAATTCTCTGAAGATAAGAACCTCTGTGCTTTGTATAGAAGGAGCTGGTACTCCTGTTTGAACCCACTGTCCTTTTGTTCCCTGGAACGGTTTATCTTTTTTTCTTTTCTTTTTATAAATTCAATTATGAATGAAAACTTTGCTCTCTGGCTCACCTGTTGATGGCACAGTGGAAACCAAACGTGCAGCGTGCAGATCGTGAGTCTATACAGCCACCGTGTGGTTGCACACGGCACTGTCGCGGACATGAATGGCACATATTTGGAGTTGATGAGAGTGATTTGACAAGCAGCGGAAGCCTCGCGTAAAGCTTTCCGTGCGCTCCCCTCGTCGATTTTCACGGCGGCTGCCAGCTGGTATCAAAAATTCAGGGCGCAGGCAAAGTTCGCCTCCAGCAGAGAGTGTGTGGCTGCGTGTGTGTGCGTCTCTCTCAGCGCGTGTGTGTACATTCATGTGTGCTCGGTCTGTCTGTCTAATAGACTGACCCCCCAGCACGCCGTTTAAAGGGAAGACAAGAGAGCTGAGTCAACGAATCACAAGGAGAAGGATGCAACAGTTGATGTGCGCCAGTTGCACAGTTTTCTTGTATTTGGAGACGGCCTGCACACACGGAGGATGGTGGCCGTGATTTGATCAGATGTTTTTGCTGCTTTGCTTTCAAACTCATCTGCCAGATAAAGCTAAAAGTTAAAGAGCAGATCCTACAGAGCGGTCACAGCCTGTCCTCTTATTGCCAGACTGGACATTTGGACTGAAATGCATTTGGAGGGACTTCATGCTCTGCTGGAATGGAGTTGAAGCGGGGGATTTCGGATGGTCTGCGGCGGTGATTAGCAGCGCAGTCTGCACCAATATGCATCGGATTCTGCAGAGGAGACGAGTACGCAGGCTGCGGGTCGTCTGGGCTTCTCTGGCCCTGGTGGCTCTGTCTCTGGCCGCATGCAGCGCGCTGTTTACGGCGTGGACTTTGCGACAGACGCGGGACCTGTCTCAGTCCTTCAAGATCCTGCAGGACCGACTCGAGCAGGTTTGTGTCATACTTTAGAAAAAGACCTTAATAATTCGAGCGTGCAGACAGCCCCTCTCCGTTTTTGCACCAACAATAATATTTACTCTCCTGCAACTTTTTTTTTTTTGAAAGACCATCAAGTGTTTCTTATGTAACTTCTTTTGTGGCTGCGGTTACGGGAATCTTGGCTGGGGGCATATGGACAAATCCACACTTCACCCTCCCCCTTTTCTCTCGCCCCTCGCACGTAGACTACTTATTCTCTCGCACCATTTCTCTGCTTGGCACTTTTATTACTCGGCAATAAACGCAGTCAAATTGTGCCGAGTTGTTGCTTGTTTTTGTGTCCGCCTCCCCCTGTTAACCACCTCCACCCCCATTCTCCCCGGGTGGGGGATCATGATTAATTACTCTGGTGCCAGTTGTGCTCCTTTTTTTTTTTTATCTAATTTTACTGGAAAGCCTCAGCTATTTGGCGTATGCCCGCTCACCCCACTGCCTCGAGTCTGCCGGGGACTCGAGGCGTGAAACGAGCTGCACGATAAAGCGTGGCAAGTGTAAATCATTTTCAGCCCGCACAAGCAAACGCTTCTAAATCTCCTGCAAAGTGCAGCTTTCCTAAACTTTTTTCCACTCTCCTTCTTTTTCTGTTTTGCACTTGCAGCAAATATCCGACACTAGATTGCATCACAAGACAAATAAATTTCCTAAAGGAGCCAGAATGGAAATTCTTCTTGTTTTTTTTTCTGTTTTTGAGTTCAGTGTATTTCACAAAACCAGATTGCAATGGATTTTATATCAGGAGAAAGAGAGGGGGGGGCAAGAAACCTGCACATAACACAAATACCCCCCAAAATTGGACACGTGGAGTGTTGCTGGAGCCCTCCCCAAGGGGGCCCCTGTTCTGTCCATTTGCCGTTAGCCAACTTCTGATGAGAGCCCAGTGAGTGAACGTCTGGAGGGTGCACTGCAGCTCTCTCGGCCTGCTTTTCCACAGTAGCAGTAAATTTAAACATACTTCTTCCCCCCTCCTCTGGAGCAGCTTCTCCTCTTACTCGATTTAGGCCTCCTTCGGTCACCCAGTGGAGTCTCCCCCCCAGCCACCTTCCAGTTGAGGGTTTAAATCCTGTCTGGCTTGACAAAATCAATTTCTTTCTTGCGGAAAAAAAATGACATGTGAAGAATTCGAAGTGCTGAAAACATGCATTAGGTGTCGCAACCAGTCGCTGAGGAAGTGGTAGATTTACAGCTAGAATGGCAGCAAAGGGGGCAGGATACTGCCAGAGACAGTCTGCTGCTTATGTGGCTGGCAGGAAATAAAGGCTGTCTGTGGCCGTGAGTGGGTTCTGTGCCAGAAAAAAAAAGTTATGAGAAAAATAACTGGCCGTTTGTTAATAGCTTGGTTTTTTCTGTGTGTTTCAACAGGTCAACAAACAGAGGAAGGCCATTGTTCAGCTGATCCTGGAGAAGAGAGAGCTGCTGGTGGGGCATCGAGTGAAGAGAGATGGTACTAGTGCTGTGATATACTGCTAATTTGGTATCGATCCCATACCAAGTAAATTCATGGCCAGTGTTTCAGCAATACTTTTAACCTCTAAAGGCAGCTTATGTAGCAGATTTATGAGATGAATCATCAATTTGCTAATTCCTAACACATTTAAATGGTTAGTGATGAGTAGTTACTAAGAGAAAACACACCTTTCATCTTTTCATGTATTTTGAAAGTGATTTTTTAAGGACCTGGAGTCTAAATGTGTCCATCTCTAAAGCACATTAACTTCTGTTGTTTAAATGTGCTGAAGTCTGTAATTAAAACAGACGTTAGGCCATTTTTCACAGTAGATGTTTGATATTTTTCCTTTTCCAATAAAATTATTTAACACAATTCAGTTGGCTACACACTGAACTTAGTAGGACATTAATGCGATCCTATCGCGCCAATACCAGCATTTGTATCGATACTATCGATATTAGGCCCAATCCGCCCAAATCTAGATGGTACTGCGTCTCGAAAGCCTGCCAAAGCCTGACATTTTTCTTGCACTGCAGCACCACCGGCATGTATAAGACGTCCTGTCCTTTCAGCTCTCCAAATTGCCACAGACACAGTCTCCTTACCAACTGTTGTTTTTTTAGGAAGAACATTTAACGCAGAGCGCTGGCCAGTCTTGGCCCCACATGCCACTTTGGTCAGGTCTCGCGGGCCGCAGGCACTACCCGCTGCTAAAAGTTGACACAGGAAAAAGTAGGCAGCTGGAAGACTGTTTCAGAAATTACAGGTCTGACCAGAGCGGCCTCGAGTCCCAGAAAAAAAGCAGCTGGCGCGGGCGCTGGGGGCCTTGTTGCACGCTTTCGGGCAATGAAATTGATTTTTTTCCCCACCGCCAGAACACACGACTGACACAGCTATGATTTGTTGTGAAAGCGGTGATATTTGATGACCTATCATTGCTGTATTTATAGCCTCTGCTTGCGTCACCATCACGGGACTGCTTGATTGTCCACGTTTTGCCCGAGAGTGAACCCACACGAGGGCTTTTTAAAGGGGATTAGAGTCTAGATTTCACCAGTGTATCTGTATTGATATCCTCTAAGTGCTAGCTTATTGGTTTTAGTAACTAATATCTCATTAAACTGTCAGAAACTCATGGCTGTCAATGGAAAAAAAGAAGAAAAACGAGGGAATAAGAAGAGCAAACAGCTTTTTCCAGTCTTGCCTTTCAGCAGGACACTGCTGTTATGTTCTCCTCTGAAAAGACCGACAGCTTAAGTCGAGAAAATCTGGCCAGCCTGAGGGCTTTACGCTCGGCCATAGCAAATCCAAAGTCCACAGGGTCACCCGCATGTGAGTTATTTTCACAGGGGCTCAATATTCCCGAATGATGACGGTGGGTGGCGTTTGGCCCGTCTCATCCTGAAACATAAAGTGTGTAATTCACAGTTCATACACAGAGTTGTATCAGTGTTTGAAATCGGCTGGATTGTAAGGCAAAAAAACCCTAAAAAAACTTTTAGTGGGGAATAAGAGCAGGCGGTCATCAGTGCTGTGCTTTATTTATTGCAGCTATCTGAGCTTGTTCTTGGATGAAGCTGGCTGTTGCTTCACTCTGTCTTGCTGCAGCCAAAGACCCTCTTTGACTCTCCTGTTCCTGCACTTCATTTTTCTTGCTTAGCCTTTTAGTTCTTCAGCTTTGCCTTTTAATGCCTGTCCTTTTCTGCTTTATCAGTCACTTTCCCCCTGTCCATCTTAGGGGTTTTATTGGTTTTCTAATTTTTTTTCACCCTTCCTTCCAATCAGATCTCTCCAGCCTCCTTCCTTCCATCCAATCTCTGTATTCAGTATTTTCTACATGACTGCGACCAACTGGCTCCAAGATTAGCTGCTAAACGTGTGTGTGCGTGTGGTGGTGAGGAGGCACGCGCTTCTGACCGAAAATAATAGTTTGAGGAAATATTATTGAAGCACGTGAAAGGAAATCCTTTACCCATCTGCTAACCCTGTTAGAGCCAGCCAGGTCTGGATCTGAATGGCACCAAATTAACGCTTCATGTTATTAGACAGATAGAGATGGGGATGATTGCTTTGTCCAAATAAATTTTTCAAGAAAAAACCCCACAGACGTCATTTTTATGTGCATTCAGTCTCCTTTCCTGCCTCCCTTTTACAGAGAGGACGTCGAAAGCAGGGAGGAGTGGAAATGGAAGGAAAGCGGCGTCTCATTTTGAGAGTAAGTGGCTTGGCAGATCTCTCGTAGCTGTCTCGTGTAGCATCTGCTGAAGTGTTTTCAATCATATACCCCTATACGATTGCACTCATAAAATCTTAATTCACTTTCCCTTTTCCTTTTCTTTCAAAATCGCTTTTGCTTTCCGTCAGTAACCAAAGTCTCCTCTCAGCAAGGTAAGAGTCGTAAAAGTGAAGGACAGAGGTTGATCTTTGAATCTTTTGTCTCTGAGAGGAATGACCTGGGATGTGTGTGCGTGTGTCTAACAGTGGGAGAAGGTGGGGTGATCAAGGGCTGGGAAGAGAGGACGCTGAATATGAGTAAAGCGGTGAGGTACAACAAGGAGCAGGGCACCTTCACCGTGGAGAAAGCAGGCGTCTACTTCCTGTTTTGCCAGGTGAGTTTCTGCTGGGAGCGATAGTTTATTTTGAGCTGCAAACTCTGCATACAAGGTGTGGCTATTAAACAAGGAGTCTGGGCTTATCTAAGCTAACCCAGCATTAGTCTGGGACTGTCTGGCAGCCGCACCTCTACCTTAAAGCTGAACCAGTCACAACTTTTCCATTAATAATGCCTCAAATGAATGTGGGCAGTATTAAAGGCAGCTCAGTGGTGTGCTTTGAACCCAGACAGAGCGCCTCTGAGTGGAGTTAGCATGTTTTCTCTTTACACAAAAGAAAAAAACACCAGGTTAGTCCTGCCTGTTTGTGTGTGATAAACTGTACAAAATCAAAATGGTTCCCAGTTGGCAGCTAGCTGATGTACACAGTGATATGCAAGCAAAGATGAAGTAAAGATCCAGATATTTCCCTCAGGTTCTGGTGAACTGTAAATAAAAGATGCCCACATCTTTTTTTTTTTTTTTTTTTTAAAGTTCAATTTTCCATCAGTGTTAATTTCATTGTCAAGTAATTTCTCTCAACGACCTTTTTCATTGAGAGAAATAATTTTACTGATGCTTACGTCTGCGAATAGGAACGAGATGAAAATATTCTGGAGAGATGAGATCCAAAGACAAATAATTAAGTTGTAGAAAGGCAGAACGTGTTTGGCAGCGATCCAGTGGTTAGATGCTAACAATCGATCAGCCCTCGGGCAACGGTACAGCTTTTTTTTGGAAACAGAACTCAGAAATCTCCCTGTTTCTCATTAAAATGTGACAAAATGTTAGTGCTTTTGACAAAGACAAGAGCAGACATATGGACACATTTCACATTTGATGTCAATAAAAGTAGGACACCAAACTACGCCACACTTTTACGCTTCATATTTTAATCAACTGAATCACCTTTAGATTTAATATTTACTATAATTTTATGAGATTTATTCGATTAAAACTGACTATGACTTTAGACTTATGACTAAAATTAAATCAAAATTTGCACTGGTTGCTGAAGAACATAATTGGACTGGAGCCGATCCGCTTGCGCTAGCTAGCTTAGTTAGCATACCTTGCTAACTAAGCTAGCTATCTAGCTGTTCACTTTTAATATAAACCCTTCAAAGAAAATTTGGTTGCACAGTATTAATGTCCTCTGCTTAAGGTTTTAAAATTCATAATGCTACTGTAAAACAATATTTTTGCAGTAATGTTACAAAACAAAAATCACTGGCTAATGAATTAAACCTCACAAGTTGTTAGTCAGCAAGCACACCTTGGCTAATCCTCCTTTCTGGAACTTGGTATGACAAATGTTTACTTAAGTTTTTAATTCAAATGAGTGACTAAGTCCATAAACTCAACAGGAAAGTGTTTAAAGAGGTCAAGAAAGAGACATTTTGCCTTAAATGTATATAGGATTAGAATTATTTTTGTACCTGTATCGCCCCCTGGTGACTATTAAAAAGAACACAAGCTAAGTTACTTCTACATTGGCTTCACTCTTTAAACCCTGAGGCTTTGTACTGTTTACAGTTACGCATTAGCCAGTATGTAATGCAGCAAACAAAGTCGACATTGTGTAATGTATTTTTAGGGAATTCAGTTTTCGCTGACAGTGAATTATTTCCTGGAACGGGCAGCTCTGTTTAATTCCTTTTATGACAAAATGATTAAGAAACCCATATTCGCAGTAAGAGGAGTACACTCTTACAGGAAACAAATCAAAAAAATCAAAGTCTTTGTCATCTGCTGGTGACTGATGACATAAATTCATCTTTTTTTAACTTTTTTTTTTTTACAAAGTCATATAATGAAGTACTTCATTATATGACTTCCCTTTAACCTGACTTCTTCTGAAACCACATACTGTGTCATACTTCGTGTTTGCGATGGGCACATCCATCTTTTATATACAGTCTATGTAAAAGACCAAAACAGAGTCAAAATGAAAATGTTTTGTCCCAAAGGTATAAATGCAGCTTTAAAGTTGATTAGGTATCTTTATATTATTTCACAAAATTCTATATTTTTATCCTGCCAACTTAATTTCAAAAAACAATTTCAGACTATGGTTGGGTAATAATTTAAAGTGAAATTAAAGTAAACTGAAACGGGTTCATGGGATGGTTAAGACAAAGTTCAAACACTGACGATTCTGAGAAAGATGAATCCAGCTGAAAACATCTTAAATAAAACAGAGATCCAGGTTAAAGCATCACACCTATAAAAATACATTTCTTACTTTTAGTCTGGTGAATTAGGCTCCAGCCCCCCTGTGACTCTGAATTGGATAGGTGGAAGAAAATGCATGGATGGTTGGATAGTAGGGTGAATTAAAAAAGTCTGCATGCAAAGCTAGAAGCAAGCTTTATTTAGCTCGAGCAGTCATAGTGTAGATGTATGAATCATGTTTTTGGAGAGCTGGGTATCAGGTTTTGGGTAATCTCAAGTATCCAGGCCTTCCTCCTTGTCAGGCTGACAGAAGTCTGGAGAAAATCTAAGCAAAAGGAAAAAAAAAAAAAAGAGAAAGAAAAAGTCATGAAATCCCGAGACAGTGTGCTTGGGTTTCACATGAATACTCCAGAAACAAGTTCTCCCTCTGCTGACCTGTTCATGAGAGATCATCTTCTCTGTCCATTCAGGTGTTGTTCAACGAGCAGCAGTCTCAGTACGTGAAGCTGGACGTGGTGACCCTTGGCTTGAGGGCTCAGAAGCTGCAATGCATGGAAGGCTACGGGACAACCCCCTCTGCCGGGCCGCACCCTTTCCACTTCCTGAAGCCCTGCCAGGTGTCCGGCCTCCTGCGACTGGACAAAGGCACGGAGCTGCAGGCCATTACGGGCCCGTCCTTCAGACTCCACAGCGTAGGCAATCCCTCCGCCTCGCCTCACGTCTTTAGCATCTTTAAAGTTAACTGAAGCGCACTGTGGAAACTTTTTGTTTGTTTTTGTTTGTTTGTTTTAACGAGTAAACAGACTCATCAGAGAACTAACTTGTTTTTGTGCGGACAAGATTGTTTTATAAATGGTGAAGCTGTCATAAGCGGTCGAGGCATCGCTTAATGCTACGGCTTCTTCCCAAAGACGTTAATTTGAAAGACAAACCCTGACATTTGGGGAAGCTGTTGTGGATTTTTTTTCCCTCTGGACTGCAGAGCTGTTTTGGAACGCAGATTTTTGGAATAAAACCAAGGCCCACAGTGAATGTCTGCCGAGGGAACAGATGTGATGGGAGCTGTTCTGTAGATAAAGGGCTTCATATAAAAAAGAAGAAGCAGAAGAAAACTCCTTGGATGTTCATCTTAGCCTGTGTATTACGCTATAAATTGTGCTTAAACTCTTTATAAGACTATGAGTAAAGCTGTGCATGCACCTTCCACTTCCACAGCTGAGAGCACATCTGCAAGCGGCCTACACGAGTTGTCATATATTTTATACAATGTAGCGTCAGTGTGTATGAAATCTTACAAATCAATTTTGTTTCTGTTTATACTGATTTTATAATATCAATGCAAGCATTTTCTTTAAATACTTTGGATATATTTTACACACATTTTACATTTTATCAAGGAGATGGTTTGGGCGGTGTTTTAAATGCCATGGATGTGAATTTGTTATCTTTTTGTAAGGTTAAAATGATTGTTTGTATACTTTGTTGTGCAAGTTATACCGAGCGAAGCATAGAGCTTTAAATATAGCTTGTCCTTACTCCCTCTTCTTCACCTGATTGATGACCATTTTTCAAGAAATAACCTGATAAAACTGTTAATTATTCAGCCAAAATACAGATAAAGCTGTATTATAAATGAAGTTAATACATTTTCCTTTTTTTTTCATCACGTTGGCAAAGTATAGATGCTTATGTAAGTTATTCACAAAGAACTAACAGAAAGAACATCACAAAAATGAAATGCACTGCCATGAAATTGGTACACGCTTTCATTCACCCCTGAGCGAATTCATATAAAAACAGCCGTTTCCTGTCAGCCTCAGCTGGATGTTTTTGTTTTGCAGTCATCGTTGTGGCTGATGATGGGTCTTTAATGGTCGACTGCGCATGTAGGCACAATCGGTTCACGTACAGCAAACTCAGTGTTATCTTATTTGGCAGAAATCTATGCATTTTCTGTTCTTTGTGACCATTTGAAAAGCTTTCATTAATCCAATTCAGGGTCACAGCAGTGCTGGAGCCAATCCCAGTTGCCATAGGGCGAGGGGTGAGATAAGTGGCCCCGAAAAAACTAACAAAGAAACTGTATATGCATGACTAAAACCCAAATTTTCAACAGATAATCTTATTACACTTAGTGATTTCCTTTAAATCTGACTGAAACCTCTTAGAAGGAGATCCAAATACTTTCATGCCTGAGAAATCCTCTGTCATGGATATTCACACCTCTCAAATGAACCTGCTCATGTTAGTAAAACATTTTCTACTTTTATTGAAGATGCTACCCTGCACCTGAACACATGGAGCTTCACAAAGTCATCTCCAAGTTACAAAATAGATTATTAAACCCTTCTGCTAATCAGCCCTCTCAATGCGGTAAACAGTGTGCAACATTAGCACTACTGATTGCAGACCAGTGACGTCCAACCAGAGATTCTTGTACACCAGGATATAACTCTGCAGTTTCAGAGAGGTAACAGAAAGCCATTTTCTTACCAAGTGTGGCATTGTAGGAGCGCTGTGAGAGGACGTGCACACCTTCGACACCTCTCTCTACACAGAAAAGCCCCATGCACAGTCTGATATCCTCGTGTCAGTGTTGTTCCTACATCATCATAATAACGCTGGCCCAGGATCAGCATTGCACCCGACCAGTGACGTTGTCTGAGTTAGTTAGCATTCAGTTAGCATTAGCCAAAAAGTTAGCTAAGTTAGCAAACCAAGATAAATAAACTAAATTTGGCTAACAGCAAAACTAACCCGATAATATGTTTGTTATATTTTATAAATGAACAAAGAAAACACTTGAAATGCTGACCATTTGTTTTAGAAGAGAGGTTTATTTTAACAAAGGTATGGTTTTACTTTTTTCTCCATATTTTAAAGTTATGCGATCACAACAACGTGCTTCGTCAGTTGCAATTTTGATACTGGACTGACATCATTATGATAATGCAGTGAGAACACCAACACAGGGATATCAGACACGTCAGCCTCCTGGCAGATTCAAACCCAGACGCTTCTTGTTGTAAGGTAACAGTGCTAACCTTTGCACCACCATGCAAGCCCTAACTAATCTACTACATAAGTTAAATGCTAATAGGTTCAAAAAGTTAGCTGGTACTGAAATGAAGAGCCAATGAAAGTTTATATCAAAAGGAAAGAAGCATTGGGACAAAGTTAAAACATGAAAGAGCAGCGATGAGGCTGCTGCTAAGGGCTAAGCTAAAGGACCCACGACAGCAAAAGCAACCACATATGTTACTTCACATTTATCATTTTTGTATTTTAACCAGTTAGTAAATGGTTAAAACAGATACCTAAAAGTAAGAAATAGTGAACTGAAAGTTATGGATTAACAGTAGAGGGTAAATACCAATGGGCTATATTGTGAGTGTTAAACAGCTAAAATTAAGTATAAATTAAGAAAAGGAAATGAATGTCATCTATCCATTTATGCAATATGGATAAATGACTTCATCACCCACAGTATGCGTTAATATTGTAGTATCAGGGTCAGAATTTAACAAACTGGCCCTAAAAACGGACCCTTTATTGTATAAAATTATTTATAACAAAGGCAACCAGTGAAAGGGTTACCAGAGCTCATCTGGGCACTGTGGGTATGCATGGGTCTGACAAAAACGACTGAGAGTCATTGCTGTAGTCTGTCCTTTTACCCTTTTGTGGCTTCATTTTTATTACAGTGAATTTATAAAAGCCAGATATTAAATCAGTTGTGTGACACCAAAAGCAGAACTCTGCAGAAACATGGAAAAGATCCAACATCAATTTTCAAGGGAGTCGTTCCAGGTTAACCTCGGAAAAAAAGAAAAAAAAAGAGAGTTCTGGTTATTTGGTGTCTGACTGCAAAAGAGAGGTGAATGGTGTCAAACTGAAAGTTACATTTAAGAGTTCAGTTTAATATCTAAAAGCTTTTAGTATTGGGTTTGTTTTACTTTTATATCCTTCTGGAAATATAACTCCTTCCATTCTCTCATACGCTGCTGGTTTCCGTAATATTCCTTGCTACAATGCAAACAGTGTGTATTTCTAGCCGTGGGTTTCTGCACTCCCACTCTTGTTTATAAGTAGTTTTTGTGGATGGACCACATTGGTTTCTCCTCAGCACTTTACTGCAGCGATCGCAGCGTTTTTAATTGGAACCAAACATTTATGTTTTCAAATGGAAAAAAAACGTCCGATTCTGCAGTGCAGACGATATATCCTGTTTGATTTCCTCATCATTTTCCTCTTTCCTCTTTATGTCTCAGTCATCCCCCCCTCCACATCCCTGTGCACCTCATACTTCCCTGTCAGCACCAATCAGACTACACACACACACCAACAACCCTCTAAATTTTCACTTCCTGAATCTGAACCTGAACCACATAGCTTAAAGTCTTTTGAGGAAAAACATGCCTCATCCCACCCCCGCCACCACAAACACACACACAACACACACATGAACACTTCCCTGCCCCAATTCCTTTTTCTCTAAATGTCAAAGTTTATCGCCATTTCGGAAAATTCTGTAATGTTGTGAAGACGTTCTCTGTAAAATGATGATGTATGCATTGCCTAAACATTGTTACACTTTGAAATAAACCTTCCTTACTGTTTTTGAAAAGCTCAATTTCTTTTAAGAAAGAGACTCAAAAATAGGTTAATGGGAAGCATAAAACAGCTAACAAAGCATAAGCCAATTTAGAACCATTATCCTGCTCAGCCTTGAATATTGGAGAGGAGAATGACTCCATACATGATGGAAAATGGATATGTGAACACCTTGATCCAAAAGAGAGGCATTCCATGCTTCACGGGATGCCTGGAACACAGAGGAGTCCTAGGCCAGATGACACATGAAGCCAGGTCAAAGAAAAGCAATCTGACAGTAGTCTGGCTGGACTTTGTAGACATTCCTCACAATCTTGTCAGAATAGCCATAAAGTATTACCACGTCCCAGACCGCATCAAGGGAATGATCTGTAGCTACCTGCGAGGGATCAAGCTCCGCTTCAAGACCACAAACTGCATCACCCAGTGGCAGCACCACGAGAAAACGATTGTCACTGGTTGTGCAGTCTCCCCCAGCCTATCATCCTGTTATGAACCTCATGAAAAATGTAACCAGAGACTCGGCGAAGAACTGAAGCATCTGATAACAGTGATAAAGGACTTCGTGGATGACCTTATAATCACAACATCTTCCCATGTGCAGGCAAAATTGGTCCTAACCAAGCTTGATGAGGTGGCAACACAGACTACGATGACTAAGGGACAGCAGCAGCATCCACAATACTGAAGAGAAAGCATAGGGGTGGTTGAAGACTACTGATAAATCTGGGCTCCTGGGGAAGTTTCAGACATGGCTGTATCAACAACGCTTGCTTCCAAGGTTGATGTGGTTTCTGATAGTGTATAAAGTCCAGCTTACAGCAGTGGAAGGAGTGGAACGAAAGATCATTGAGCACCTAAGAAGCTGGCTCCAAGTTTTACTCCAGTCGGGCTCTACATCTGGGCAACTACAACTACTCTGTCATCTCTCATTGCAGAGTTCAAAGTGGCAAATGCAGGTTTGCCTTCATCTTCAGAGATTCAAGAGACAACAAGGTCAGAGAAGTAGGTTAAAAACCACATCAGGACAAGAGTGGAAGGACTCTAAATCACTGGTCCAAGAGAAAGGAATCTTTAAAATCCAACTTTATTCGAGCACCCTGTGCAGGATGACAAAGTCTGGGCATCACATGCTTCCAAAAATCTGGAAAAGTTTAACTTAACAAAGAGGAAAACCATGATCCAGGCAGAAATGAGAAATATGGAGGAGTACCAGAGGAAGTTAAGAGCAGTCAAGCTTACCTCCCAGGGCTCAGGGGCAACGTGGGTCAATCAACCCCAAGAGGAAGGTGACTTGGTGTCATGGTCCAGGAGAGTGGCTGTGTTTTTCCACGTTTCCACTGAGTCCCACCTCTGGGCGGAGCCCTCATCCACACGCCTGTCATGCTCATCTGTCTGTGATCCAGGATAATCAGCCATCAGTATTTAAGACCAGCGCATTCAACTTTTCTTCACCAGTTCGTCTCATGATCTACGTTAGTATTAGGCCTCCTTTGCATCTTGTGATTTCTCTTGTTCATGCTAACTTATCCTGTTCTCCTTGTGTTTCTAGTAGCTTCTCGGATTCACCATACTCCTCATTCGCACTTCTTTTCACTCACCTGGACGCTGGTCATCTCTGGAAATGCTAACCACTCCCTCTCATCTGTCTGGACACTCACCTGCCCAGTATTGCTTTTTCCTAGTCACCCTCCACTTGCTAGCAAAAGACCCTTGTTCACGTTCCATGCCACACACGATTCCTGACCCTCGTTCGAGTTCCACGTGCCACCCACAATTCCTGTGTGTACTGTTTTCACTTGAGTTTAGTAAATAAAGTCCAGGTTGATCCCATTGCCCTTTTCTGAGTCTGCATTTGGGCTCTTTGACACTTGGGTTGACTTATGGAGGTTGGAGCCATCCAAATCTGCACAGCAGGGGCACGAGAGATGACCTAATGTGCAAGTTCTACAGGAACCCTGGCACATATTGTAACGTCGGGTTGCGTTTAGTGGTTGAGAGGAGGCGGCAAAACACTTAGCAGGGTAGCCAAAAGAATACACACTCACGCTGGCGTTGGGAATTCCACAGTGTGTTCTTTAATATACCTTCTCTTCATCAACCATATAAGCCCGGTTGAACGGCTGCAGCTTAACAAACATAGCGCACAGTGTTCGTACAACCCATAACGTTGCAAACAAAGGTGTCTGGAGAGGTAAAACATAAAATCCGTCCCTCCTCATGCACTAGCGTGTAAGCACATGTTCACACCATCACAGAGAGAGAGAGCAGAGCAGTGGCACAAACTGATGACACCATCAACCCTCGACTTGGGTGTCTTAAAGGGACACCACACCATAGTGGCTGTTACAATATCTTATTAGTGTACATGTCTGCTCTTAACCAAGGCAGATACAAGTGGTGCCATGACAAGGTACTGGCTGCACTCGCAAACGTCCTAGAGCAAGAGCCCATCCATACTTCTGTCCATCCAGCCATCTTCTTTTGTTTATCTGAAGTTGAGTCACAGTGGCAACAAGCTAGGCACAGAATTCCAGTCATCCTTTTCCTCAGCAGTGTTTTTGTAGTTCCTCCTGGGGGGGTCCAAAGACACCCAAAATTATATATATTGTGGATCTACCCCAGATGCCTGAAAAAAAATATAGGATGGTTGCGTATCCATGACTTTGCCTCTTTGGTCACTTACTCAAAGCTCATAACTGTAAATTGACCAGTAAAGTTTGACCTTCTGGCTTGGCTCTGAAACAATTTTTCAAAAATTCTTATGTTACTCCTTGTCTGCTTGATGGGACCAGCAGTTTTTACAGTTTGTTGCACCTCACCAATAAATAGTTAAATATGTCAGTCTTTTTGGTTATGGACACCTTGTCATATAAAGTAAGTGAGCTTGTTGCTGGCGTTACCTGTGAGTAGTTCAGCTCAGGATTAATTTTTATTAGAAGTTTGTATTTCACCAGTATGTCTCATTTTATTGTTTATTATTATTGTGTAGATGTGATATTGTATTGTGGCATACTTTCACTTTTGTTGCATATGTCATATTTATATTAATGGAAACAAATAACCAATTGTTAATAGCAGGAAAGCAGATATTAAATTATTTGGGCAATTAATAAATATATTAATACATTTTGGGCTTTCAAGATACTGATTACAAAGTAATGTACAGAAGAAAACTAAATACGTTAGACATCAGTACATCGACATCAAATGTAAAAAGATGGGTTCTGACTCGATTGACCACACTGATGAGCGTTAAAAACAAAAACATCTACAAGCCCAAGATATAAATGTAAAAATACACGAACAGTACAGAAGAGTATTCACCTGAGATGTAGAGCTATCTGCAGAGGGCTTCCCAGTGTGTACCTCATGGGAGCTGAAATCATCTCCAGACTCTCCTATTAGGGAGTACAAAGCTCCTATAACAGTGAACGCTCGTCTGTGAGCGGCAGCAGTCTGTTCTGAATAGCAGAGCAGGGTGACTCTTCACCTTTTAGTCATTGTGAATCACCAGTCATCTGCTCCTCAAGGTTGCTGTGCATGTGTGCGTGTGGGAGGCAGAGGGGCCTGCGAAGGGGAGACACTGAATCAGCGCGGCGTCCTCAGAGCTTCCAGACTCTTGCAGCATCCACCATCAGAGCAGAGCGACTAAGACAATTGGGTGTTAGGTGGTGTTCACACAAATTAAGTGATCGTGACTGTGGTATTTAAAAACTGAGAAGAAATAACATTTAAGAGCTTTAAAATGCAACTTGCGCACTTCACTGCCTTCCACATGAAACTTAATATAGCTAATGTTTGCACATTTAGATACTGACTCCTCTTTTATTTTTTCTACTCGATGAAAAAATAAGACTCAGTGATTTGTTTTCACTGATTCCATTCAAAATACTGCATCAACGAAAATATTGTGATGCTATTTCATATTTTAGTATCTCTCTTTCTCTAAAATGTACCAATGTAATAAAGCCAATTATTTTGACTAAAATAGTTTTGCTTGCTGTGTGAAAAGACTGAAGGTTTACAGCTCCGTGAGGCTGAATACGGTAGATAAATGGCTTACTGCACTATCAAGCTAGGTCCCTGTTGGAGTGGCATGGAGTTTGTAGTCTAGCAGAAAGAAGCCAACTTCATCATCTTAGACTGCAGACAGCAAAAGTCTTTTTTCTGCTTTTTAAAGTAAAGTGTGCGTGTTAGTCCCCATAGGGAAATAGTTCCTCTGCATTTAACCCATTCACCCAGTGGGCAGCCACCAGTGCAGTGCCCGGGGAGCAGTGTGTAGGGACGGTACCTTGCTCAGGGGTACCTCAGGGTAGCCGTTCAGTGGAGTCGAACCCCCGACCTTCTGATCATGGGGCCACCACTCTACCTACTGAGCTATCCCTGCCCTGAAATAATTTCTGTGAGATGGAAGCCACTCCAGTCAAAAGTAGCATTGCAGAAACTGGTACTGGTCCACATAATAGTACTCAAAGCTCACTGATGCCACAGGGCAGAACAAAGAGTACAATTATGAGACAACAATAGTCTGAGTTCGCCCATGAGAGCAGAGGACCACTGGAGAGGCTGAATTGTATTAAGAGGATCAAAATTCACTGATCTGAAACACAAGATGGGACAGGACAATTGCAACACCTTCACATTCTGTTGTAGATTTGTTGATGTGCTGTTGCACAACCAGTTTCTGCCAAGTTTTAGCTGTCAGTCAGATAGGCTTACATGTCCTCACATATACTTTGGTCTCCGGAGGAGTTCATGATTGACTTGGTGATTGCAAGGTGCCCAGGGACTGTGTCTGCAGAGAAAGGCCAGACTGTCACCTCTCTACCACCGTGCTGACAGTTGCTTTGTGCTGCTATGTTGTGTTTGATTTTCTCCAAGCACTGTGCATTAAGCCAAACATCTGCACTTTGTTCTTGTCTGCTCATTGTTCACAATGTCCCAGAAGTTTAGCCCCCCCCCAAAAAGATTGTTTTCAGAATAAAATGAAAATTTCAAGAAAGAGACATTGAGGTCATAGTTTGAAAACAGGTTGAAAACATGGTGCAGAAAGCTGCATCTGGTCAGAACGACCTCCCCCCCCCAACTTGAAAGAGTTGGCCGGATTTGTACAAACTGAAATATCCGGCAGTGTACAGATGCAAGGATGCTGATGGTTACACCCTTGTGCAATAAAGAGGATGATGAATCACAAGACACGATACGACAGACGATCATTTGTTTCACAAATTTATCTAAACAAAGCATTTTGTAGAGCGGGCCCCAACCCCTAAGCCACACACTGGTACTGGTCCGTGAGTCGTTTGGCGCCGGGCCGCGAGAGTTGAGGCTCGGGTGTGAAATTCATGTTTTTTATCGTGTTTTAGCATTATTTTTTAATCATTTTTATCTTTAACTCGGTTTCCCTGAGTCTTTTCCCGTATCTTTTTTTTTTTTTAGTACCGGTACAGGTTTTATTTTGTTGTATTTATCCGCAACACCTTAAAGGCCGGTTCGTGAAAATATTGTCGGACATAAACCGGTCTGTGGTGCGAAAAAGGTTGGGGACCGCTGTTGTAGAGGGTATAGGAGCCGTGGTAGTTGTTTGGCTTGAAACGACAACTGTAATCTCCACATTTTGGCTTTTTTCTCATTTGTTTTAGTTAACATGGAGCTAATACTCTGTCGTACTTCACAAACATAAGCTTCTTTTTTGAAGAGGCTCCTGAAAGTCCTTCAAACAAGCCATAACTGTTCAGTCTTTTCCTAATTGTGTTGTCTTGAATCTTAACATTTCGCATGCTAACTGAGGCCTGTAGAGTCTGAGATGGAGCTCCTGGGTTGTTTTTACAGTTTCTTTGAGCACTGCACTGTCTGAGATTAAGGTGAACTTACTGGGATGGTCACTCCTGTAAGACCGTGGCATTTATTTATTGATTTTTTTTGACACAGCTGAATGTTTCAGACCAGTAAACTGTGAAAACTTCAGCTTTTACATCACAACTATTCAACTGCATTTAATTATCAACACCTGGCTGCTATGTACTGGCTTAGTTCCTTCGTTTTTCACAGAACTCTAAATGCACGTGTTGTGTTTAATCATCCTTTCAATTCAATTCAGTTTTATTCATATCGAGCCAAATCACAACAACAGTTGCCTCAAAGCGCTTTTTACTCAATGAAGTCCACAGAGAGAATTTTTTTAATCATTTCATTCAGTTTTATTACAAACAAAACAAAAAAGGAAAGAAAGAAAGAAAGAAAAAACGAGGAGATGCGTCATCATTGAAATGTTTTCACTGCCATTCATCATTTAATCGGCACCAACTACATACACAGTGACACAAAATACCCAGAAATCAACACAACGTTTTGGAAAGAGGACAAAGTAAAACCAGAAAAAATGAACTAAGTGATTGATTTGATGTAACATTTTAGTTCAGGGGTTGTAAAACATTTGTAAAATGGACTCTGACTACTTCCTGGGAAGAGTTAAATGTATGGGATAAATGAACTCCTGTCTACCATGATTTTTTTGTTTGTTTGTTTTTTAGGCTTTTTAACGTAAAAGAGAGGATGTTGTAGGATTAACAGGTTGACATCAGGTTCTTAATTCATTTTAATGACTTTACATTTCTTTATTAAGGCTTTTTATTAAATGATGCGGTATATTAAGTGGAATTTTTCAGCATGACTGTATTTTTCCTAGAGTTAGATAGTATGCATTTTCATTTTGCTCATAGAAGCATTTAGGGTTACACATGTCCCGTTTTCTATACACGTACGTCATTTGCAAGCCCCAAATCTAAAATGGAAGCGAGGGGGGAGGAAAAAAAAAAGTTTTCATGTAATATATCTACTTCTGAAGTTAGCTCAACTTCTTCGTTTACAGTCTTTCGTAATCATCGGACGAACATGGCGAAGAGGTGCACCGTGTGTCGCACATACTGTGTTGTTTTTCATAGTTTCTTGTTACAAAAAATGTCTTTTGGTAGAAGCTCTTTCTCAAATAGCAACGGCGAGAACAACAGCAACATCGACAACAACAATACTCATAATCGCGAGAGTGAAAACACAAGAGAACACGAATGAGCTGTTTAAATATGTAAATTACTGTATATCACAGGATTTTGTAGAACGAAAAAAGAAACTTGGAAATGAAAAAAATACAGAAAAAAAGGGTTGATTGAAGGGGGCACGGGGAGGGAAGGAAAGGAGGGAGGAGTGCTGAGGGTGGTCGATAGGATTTAATAACACTGACTTGCTTATGAAAGGTTATAAACATTCATAGGAGGTTTCTGAAAAAACTTTTTCTGGAACAAACCCCCCAAATACCTCAAAGCTCTGTACATAAACTAGGAACGAGGGGAAGCGGGAAATACTTTGTGGTCAGACGAGTCCTGAATATATGCATCATACCTTTCTGCGTGTGTTTTATCGGAACATGTACCATCAAAACAAAGTGAAGGTTAAAAAAAACAAAACAAAAAATGAAAGAAGAAGAAGAAGCCGGAGCTGTGCTTGGAGCTGCTTGGACTGAGACATCGGAGATTCAGCCTTTCTCTGAGAGTTAGAAACAGTATTAAAACGACTGTAGGCACAGCTTGACGTATATATATATTTTTCTTCCTTTCTCACGAGACAGCATTATTGTGATTAGAGCATGCTTCAGGAGGGGGGTGGGGGGTGGGGGGCAGATGGAGTGCAATGGCAGAAATGAGTTTAGTTTCACATGCAGCTTCCTGTCGTGGGTTATAGGAGCAGAAGGGGAGGAGGAGGAGGAAGAAGAAGGTTACATGGTCTACTTGAGAAATCTAAAAAGGTTTCTAGGGTTGAGGTGGGTTTAGCGTTGTGTTTGCGTGCGTGTGTGTGTGTGTTTATGCTTGCATTTGTGTGAGGTTAGAAGCATCCCTAAAGGAGGAGGAGGAGGAGGCCGCTGCGAGGAGGCCGTTTATGAGGAGTATAATGGTTTGAGGCAGACAAGAAAAGGTCACAGGAAGTTTTTTGAGACAAGTTGGACTGCGTGTACTGTCGGTGTGTGTCCGTGGACAGTAAGTGCACATGTGCGTGAGTGCTAATGTCCTCTGCATGTGTGTGTCTGTGTGTGACTTGAGCTTTTTAGGGAGTACCAGCCAGCAGAGTAACATTTTCGAGGACTTCTGCGTGTATGCGTGCGTATGTGTCAAAGAAAGGAACTACAATCACTAGCGGGTCAACAAGTTCACCCTCAGTCAGTCAATTACTTTGTGATGTGGAGCTCAGCGACGCTGGTTTCACCGCCAGAACTTTCTAGGAGAGAAATCAAAGGTGTCTTTGCAGCAGACGGATTTCAGTGTGTGAGTGTGAGCGTGTATGCGTGTCTGTGTGGTTTAGTCGTCGATACAGATGACCTCTCCGCTGCGCTGCTCCCGCCGGTTGACTAGCAGCTCTGCTTCCCGCTCCTTCTTTACAGACATGGGAGGCCCGTTCAGCACTGCCGGATGGTGACGGTGGGGGGAGAAAGAGACACGAGTTCAGTTTAAGCAATTCGGCATGAAAAGTCTTTTCTGTGACGGATACATCTGACTTGAAGCCTTGTGCTCGTTCCTAACTCAATGCAGAAAAAGAAAAGCAGATTCTTGTGTTATTGAAAGTGTCGACAGGTTTTACCTTCAATAAATCACTGTGATTTGGGTTAAAAGTGCATTCTGGATGCGGGGCTGTTGGAGAAAGAGAGCGATATGTCTTTTCGACACAAAAACAGTAAGAGGGCACTGCTCTTCCAAATCATTAAGAGGGGAGTTGTGGTGGGTGCCTCCGAGCCAAGGGAGAAGCTTCCACATTATAAACGAAGCGTGCAACGGCGACACCAAAGTGCCAAAAACTGCAGTTCCTGGACTTTCTACGGACAAACTCAACACCATTATAAAGGATGTTTTGGGACTGGCACAGTGCAATGCAATCCACAGTTTTGCTCTCTATGGATGGTTCCCTCTTTATGCCAACTGTGAAGTTGGTTTAGGTTTTTATAACTCGTACAAGGCTTTTTAAGGTAAGCTAAAGACCCTGCAATAATACAGGGAAAACCCCCAGGTAGGTGCTTTCTATCCGGTTGTTCAGTGATGACACGACGAATCCTACTTCCAGGCCTAAAGTAGTCTGCGTTTAATATGGCTTTTGTGTTGTTAACATGTTTAATGTTATGTATTTTCTTCTATTTAATCTCAAAAAGCTCCTAAAACAGTCAGTGATCCCTGTTGACCTCACTCGGCTTTTATTACCGCTAATCATTTATTTAAGCTCAGTTTTTAAAAACTTAGGATGTAACTACAGCCCAGCCCATGCAGCAGTATATGAATGACTAACCTCGTATTGTGGATGGATTATCTCAGTTGTTCTCCTGGCTGAAGTTTGGTCCTTTTACAGCATCCTGCCATGCGATTACATTTGTTCCTGACCACCGAGAACACTCACGTTAACTTTTATTGAGTGGAAAAAAAGTTAGCTTGTTTATATTATGCTAACATAGCTGTGTCGCTAGCGGTCACGTAGCACATCATTATATAGCAGCTAGCCCAACTTCAGTAACCATACAAACATCACTGCTGTTTAGTTTTCTGTCTTCATTTATGCTGGAAGTGATAACAGAGCTGTACGTTTTAATTTGTTTCCAAAACCCCGCAGTCAGGACATGCTATATTGTATTTAGATAGAAGCTAGCGAGCTAACTCCCTGCTAACTTCTAACTCCGTTAAATGTTATAAATTCCGTTTTCATGGATGCCTGGATGTTAAACTCAAATGTTACACCTGGTAGAGCAGAACGCTGATCATTTTATTAAAGATGAAAGACTTCAGACAGTTTTTCAACTCTCAGTAATGCCATAGTGATCGTTTGATATATGGACCTGCAGCGGAGTTTAGGCCCAGACACGGCTAGTGACGTCAGACTGAACAATCGGATAGTTCTCTGGTTGAAAATATCTTGTTGATGTCAGAGTTCAGAGGAGAATGGCCAGACTGCTTTGAGCTGATAGGAAGGCAACCTAACTCAAATGACCACTTGATACAACGAAGGTACAGAGAAGGACAAATCTAATGCAACTCCTCTCTACTAAGAACAGGAAACTGAGTCTCAATTTCTGCTGCAACATTGAATCAGCCTTGAATCAGTGGTCCAGATCGGTCCCCTAGTACCAACTGAGCATCATTTAAACACCAAAATCTGGACCAAAATCTCTAACGGATGTTTCCAGCACCGTGTTGAAACTGTGCCACAAATAATTAAAGCAGCTCTGAAGGCTAAAGGGGATCCAGCCCATTAGGTAAGCTGTACCTAATGATGTGTGGTGAGTGTGTATAAGTCAATGTTTTGCAACATGGTGCAATTCAAAATCTTACAAACAGCAATTTTCATTCTATTGCGGGGCGATCGTGGCTCAAGAGTTGGGAGTTCGCCTTGTAATTGGAAGGTTGCCGGTTCGAGCCCCGGCTTGGACAGTCTCGGTCGTTGTGTCCTTGGGCAAGACACTTCACCCGTTGCCTACTGGTGGTGGTCAGAGGGCCCGGTGGCGCCAGTGTCCGGCAGCCTCGCCTCTGTCAGTGCACCCCAGGGTGGCTGTTGCTATAATGTAGCTTGCCATCACCAGTGTGTGAATGCGTGTGTGAATGGGTGGATGACTGGATATGTAAAGCGCTTTGGGGTCCTTAGGGACTAGTAAAGCGCTATATAAATACAGGCCATTTTTTACCATTTCTATTTTTTGGCGAATAAGTCCCACCCAAGTGTGATTTTTAATACTTTTAATGAGAAAACTTGCATAATACAGTACATCAATATATCATTTTACATATCCAGTATCAAGTTTGTTTACAATATTGACCAAACCTCAGAATGCATAACTATTAACCTGGACAGAGTGAGGCCAGCAATGAGTAAACACACACTTTATCCACAAGCACGCACACGGTCACACAAGGACACAGATGCACACACGCACAAGCACACATAAAAATTAAGTTCTTTGCACAGCTGGCCAGCAAAAGGATCTGTGCTTCCCACATTTGCGCACCATCATGAATCTGCTCAGGGAGTACAACGGGGAGTTTAGCGCTCCTTTCGAAACAAGGCCAAGAATGGACCAAAAGAGGTCTGACTTGCGCCACAGGGAAAGAAGTGCCATAACACCCCTGTGCAGATCAAAGATGTCATACGAAGTGTATTGAAGTGAAGACGTTTGGTGGGGGTGGAGGGGTGTTGAAGCCGTGTGCGTCTGTCTGAAACCAGAGGGGGGGACCGCTTATGGGGAAACGTATGGCATTTCGCCAGTGGAGGCCAACAGAGGAGATCAAGAGAATGAGCCAGTAGAGAGTTAGTGTGTGGGACAAGCAAAATCTGATAAGAACCAAAACAAATCGAGGTAAAGACTGGGTGAAAGAGCAGGAGAAATGAGGAGTTGCATAAAAAAAAGAAAAGCTGCAGAAGACAGAAGACTGTTCAAATAATGAGAAAACACTCTCTCTTTAATGTTCTTACAGCAAATCACAGTACGCCTTAAAAATCTTCAATTCATAATCTTTAATGAAGGAGTCATCAAATCAGAACAACAACTCTGGTTATTGTGTTTTTTAGAAATCGGTACTTAATGAGTGCACCTCGTGGCAGAGTTGCGCCATGTTTGGACACCAGGGACTCACAGGAATGGACCAATGCTTGTTGTTTCTGATTTTATCTCAGTGAGAACAGCCTCACTGCTGGCTGTTTACTCTTCGCTTCCTGCTGGCGCTCTTTCACTTTAAAAGCACTGCCATGGCAAAAAAGCAGGGAAATCTTTACTATTAATTAGTCACATAAACCCAAAACACGTGGATGTCCCAAAGTCCTTTTTTTGTTGTTGCTGTTTTTGATTTTGAGCTTTGCTGGTAAATGCTGAATGCTGCGCCTGGTCGCACTGGTGGAATTTGTCAGATTTTATAAGTGTGAAAACAATCACCGTGAGATAATGCTGCCAAAAAAAGCCAAAGGAAAGTCATTAAATATAACCATTAAAGGTAATTAAATGCTCGACATCTGAATCTTTAATTTGAAAAAAGGTCTACCCAACAACAACATTTCAGGTTTCACCTGCTGAAAAATGGGACTCAGTTCTAAAGATTAAGGACTCTGAACCCTCACAAACCCACAGCACCTCTTCAGCAGGGCCCAAAAAAGGCATTCAAGGTAAAGAAGGAGTGGAGATAAAACAGGAGGAGAAATTCAATGAAGCACTTGTACTATACCAGATAAAGATTCCCTCAGCGATGTCTGCAACAGTGTACATGTCTTTCTGCTGCCAAAGTAACTCTGCAATACTTCAGCTCTATCTACTCAAGCTCCTCCCCTTCCCAGCCCCCCCAGCGTTGTGTGCAAGCTCTCAGAAAAGCCATCTTCTCCTCAGCCTGAAACTCTGGACTGAGCTGGATGGTGCATCTGAAATCTAAAAGGCAGTAAAAATGATTCCTGGCCAACATGTCAGTCTGTGTCTCTCCCTTGTAGGTCCTGCCTACTCTTTGATAGAAGTGAATGCTGCCAGGTTGGCAAGAAAAGCAGCATTTTTTTCCCCTCGCTGAAAAGCTTTGCGTGAGTGCATCAATACAAAAACCTCTCACCAAGAACAACCCTGTGTCTCTAAACTGTCAACTTTTCAGGAAGTAAAAAAAGAAGAAAAACAAAACAAAACACAAAAACGCAGGCTTGTTTTTTAGAAATCTATAGAGCCCAACTGAGAGAGAGAAAGAGAGGAAAAGTAAGACGTGCATGTAGCAGGAGGTTCACATACAACTGGGAACGAAGAATATGCTTCTGGAGGTACAAATCGTAAAATCGAGCTCTGAAACTGTGAGTGGTTTTATTTATAGGCTAGAGAAAGGACATCCCCACTCCAGAAAATTGTCAGGAAATAAAGATTATCCCCCAAAAAACATATTGGTAAATTATTCTTTACGTATCCTTCGTGACCCTGAATCTTTTTCTATTCTCAGTCTTACTAATACCTGAAGCCTCACAAATAATTTCTAAACCTCCCTCAGGTGGCTGTGACAAGGAGGTAGAGCAGATCATCTACTAATGGGAAAGCTGTTGGTTCGATTCCTCGGGCAAAATACTGAACCTCAAGTTGCTCCTGATGTAGTCATCAGAATGTAAATATGTCGGCTACAAAGCGCTTAGATGTACAAAAAAGAGGTTGTGTGAATACAAGTAGAGCAGAAAAGTGCTATATAAGAATCAGTCCATTCAAATGAATGTGACTGCCATGTTATCTGACTACTAATACAGACAGCAGCCTAATGTCTCCAAACACATATTTGTGTTAAGATGTAGACTCTTTCCAAGGTAGAAGATATTTGATACTGGAAGCTTTCTGGCCTTCATTTGTAGTTTGCTTGTCCAGAGTTTAATGATTAACCACACGTGAGCAGGCTTCAGCTGCTCACGGGCGCAATCTGTGTTAAGATATCATCAGCCGATATTAGCTAATTGACAATCGAACGATATCGACATTTATAACGGCTGATAAATTTTAAAAAAGAAATGGAAGAACCATCATTAGCCATCACTGACGTTGCATAGTTTTCCCACCAGAGGGCCTTCTGCAACATCCCTTTTGGCAATCCGGTCGTTAAGTGATGACGTGACGAATCCTACTTCCGGGCCTAAAGTAGTCTGCGTTTAATATGGCTTTTGTGTTGTTAACATGTTTAATGTTATGTATTTTCTTCTATTTGATCTCAAAAAGCTCCTAAAACAGTCAGTGATCCCTGTTGACCTCACTCGGCTTTTATTACCGCTAATCATTTATTTAAGCTCAGTTTTTAAAACCTTAGGATGTAACTACAGCCCAGCCCATGCAGCAGTATATGAATGACTAACCTCGTATTGTGGATGGATTATCTCAGTTGTTGTCCTGGCTGAAGTTTGGTCCTTTTACAGCATCCTGCCATGCAATTACATTTGTTCCTGACCACCGAGAACACTCACGTTAACTTTTATCGAGTGGGAAAAAAAGTTAGCTTGTTTATATTATCCTAACATAGCTGTGTCGCTAGCGGTCACGTAGCACATCATTATATAGCAGCTAGCCAAACTTCAGTAACCCTACAAACGTCACTGCTGTTTAGTTTTCTGTCTTCATTTATGTTGGAAGTGATAACAGAGCTGTACGTTTTAATTTGTTTCCAAAAACCCGCAGTCAGGACATGCTATATTGTATTTAGATAGAAGCTAGCGAGCTAACTTCCTGCTAACTTCTAACTCCGTTAAATGTCATAAATTCCATTTTCATGGATGCCTGGATGTTAAACTCAATTGTTACACCTGGTAGAGCAGAACGCTGATCGTTTTATTAAAGATGAAAGACTTTAGACAGTTTTTCAACTCTCAGTAATGCCATAGTGATCGTTTGCTATATGGACCTGCAGCGGAGTTTAGGCCCAGACACGGCTAGTGATGTCAGACTTAACGACCGGATAGGTTTTCAGAACGCTACAAACAACAACCAGCGGATCTGAGCAGACTTCGGGCAGAGCGTAAATGAATAACTAGTGCGAGTGAAACCTGTTCATGTTTCGTGTGTCTGAAAATAAATAAATAAATCAGCCGATATATCGGATTTTTACATCACAGACATTAGTATCGGTGTTGATCCTATATATCAGTCAGGCACCTGGAGGAACATGTTTCCTAAAATGCAGTCTCATAAAAATCAGCTCATGACTAACAATAGCTTAGCTGTTTTATTAGCTTTAAAATGCATCCACTCCTGTAAACATGAAGTCTTGAGCTACAAAGTTGTGAAATTATGGAAAATGTCCCTCAGTGGTGAAGACACTGTAAGTGCACTATTCTGTCATTTTAGCTCTGTTCCACCACGATCACTCGCTGCTCCCGGGGATGGGCAGGATGCATATATTGTATTTATTTTCTCTGAAAACAGCTGCCTGCAGCTGGAAACAGTCTTGAGAGCAGTCACTGAACCAAAACAGAGCTAAACCGAAAGGTGCTAAAATACTCCCGACTGCTGAGCCGGACGATATGTGTGCACTTCACACGTACAACATATTAATGCCATCTTTTCTTTAGATAGAAAATACCAACGAGAGCTTCAAGTCATAGTTTTGCTTATTTTAGACTGAATTGCAATCAGGATAACAGACTTTAAGGTATATACTGACTGATCTAAGATGTTTAGCTTATTTTCTAAGAGCAGAAAAACATATTTGAACAAAATACTTTAATATTTCTAGTAAGCTATCCAAAGTCGTACTGACATCAAACAGGCATGTCAAACAGTTGGCACAAATCACACACATTCACACTCATTTCTTAACCTACAGACATGCACGACATTCTCATTGCAGGCCGCACTGCTACCACACTTCTCCGGTCATTAAGTCCTTTAAACTCAAAGGGAAATACCATTCAGTTTTAGCTGAAAGCAATCCAAATTCATTGCTTTTTCCCTTTAGATACGAGGCAGAATGGTTCATCTCTAGGACGCCACACAGCGCGCACACCAAGCTGGAAAAACGATGACACGGTCCAGAATGTTTTATTTTCTCGGGGTTCAGGGGACATTTTCCAGCGTGGAATCCATCACGCTGTCACAGCGAGGAAACTCAAAGAACAAAAAAAGAAAAAAACGCCTTCAAAGAGAGTCTCCCTTTTTTCTTCGATGACAGATTACAGTCTTCATCTTTTGGGAAGAGCCGCTCATAAATTATGATCTTTTGTATTTTTCAGTGATTAGGCTTAAAAACAGGAAATGTAAGTACTTCATTAGAGTGATATTCCCCTTCAAGTGACCCCCCCACTCCCCCCCAAAGAAAACGGGTGCAACAGTAAGTATGCTTTCTAATACAGTACATGTCTTTGCTGTCCATCAGTTTGGGTTAGAGCTGCCAACCGCTGGACAAAGGCATCGTCTCAGTTTTTACATCTATGCTTCTTGTTTGGACTCAGGAATGCGAGAGAGGGCAAGAGAGTCCATGGGAAGTCGTGTTTTATACTTAGAAAACTTTTTTCTTCTTCTTTTTTTAAACTTTCGCCCCTCGATTTTGTTGTTTTTTCTTTGCAAGATAATCTCGGTCCACTTTATCTCGCTCGCTCTATTTTGAGTTTGGGTTTCATCTGCCTATACTCAGCAGATAAATTCACTTGTTTGCAGGTTTTACAGGTTGTGTGTGAGTTCCAGAGCTTGTAATATATATGCATATCTGAGCGTGTTCGACTGAGAAAGAGAGACGGAGGAGTTGAAGACTGCGGAGGAATGAGGGAGTACGGGGTCAGATCGAGGGGACAGCCTTGTTCAGCCAGCCGGCGAATGAAAAATTGATCCGGAGGGAAATCTTTTTCTTGTCTCAGAGGGAGAAATAGAAGAGCTAAAGAAGTCTGTATAGGGAGGAATTAAACGAAAAAAAGATCCTCTTTTGTTGCATTGTTTTTTCTTTTTATTCGGCGTCTAATTTAGAGTTTTTGAAATCCTGTGATTGCATTAAGCAGCTTTCCCAATCCCACCCCCATTCTTTTTGGCCAAGGCCTTCAAAGTAAGGTTCGTTTGTTCCAGATAAGTACTCTCTCTTTTTGTCTCTGCCCCCACCACCCCCCGGGCATCATTAGTGCTTGATCTCAAGGCCAGATTTTCACCTCTCCCTTGTTATTTTGGACTCACTCCTTATGCAGTTGATTGCTTGTTTTCTTTAGTGGATCAAAGTGCCGCCGCTACTTTTCTTTTCACATTTCATGTCCGCTTGTTTTGTGTTTTTTTCCTTTCTGCCTCCCATCCTTATTCAATCCATCCAGCGATCTTTTCTTCTCCCTTTATATCCCTCACATTCCAGCTGTGTCAAAGTGCTCTATCCTTGGATCCTTTTTGGAAACGCTCTCATGCATTCGGCTTCTCGTCTCATTTTTGTTACATTCCACGATTGTTTTTCCATCCAAACGTCGCCCTGTTTTTATTGTTTTAGTGTTCACCTCCCCGCTTTTGCCCCTCAGGGTTTCTTTGGTCGCCCGTTGCGCGGCAGGTTCTCCACTGTGTTGCTGAGGCGGTACTTGACGATGATGCTGTGCACCGTGGATTTAGGCATCCTCAGCTCCTGCCCGATGGCCCCCTCTGACTTTCCGTCCTTCCAAAGGTCCACCACACGCTGCCGCTGCACCACATCGTGCTCCTTGGTCTTCTGGCAAACGCTGGCAGCGGTTGGCCCTCCGGTGGCTCCACCAGCAGCTCCCCCGGTGGCCCCAGCAGCGGCGGCGGCTTCTGTGGGGGCAGACAAGCGGCAGACTGTAGTGGAGGCTTGGAGAGGGGAGAAGGATAATGTGACACTTAACTGGTCCCTGTAGGGATTTGCTCTTTTAGTTTGCCTCCCTCCTCTCTGTGGGGGGGGAGGTCGGAGGTCAGGGGAGAGCTACCGAAGCTGGAGTGGTGGAGGGGTGGGGGGAGCTGAGGTTCAGTGTCCTGCTCAAGGACACTTTAGCAGGATGGGTACTTGCAGACACGCGTGCTCCACTCCATCTGTTTAATGTTTACGCCTCTAAAGGATGAAGTCTGGTCTAATGTGTGGGACTCCTTCTAGCACAGATGTGTAGCGTCCTGATGGCAGAAACAGGCTCTCCAGAATGCAACTCGAGTTATTGTGCAAATGCTGACAGACTGCCACGTGTGAGACATCACCAAACAATCCTTCGTCAGAGCATTGTTACGTTTTGTTGCGCGGTTCACAGAGTGCAGCTAAAGTAGTAGATGTGCACTTAAAGTGCCACAGCCCGAGTATTTTTGGACATGTTTTGTGTACTCAAGTGTGGGAGCTTCTCTTGGGGAAGTGCGCTGTTAATGGAGGGGGGGGGTCGCAGAATCAGAGAATTGTTATTTTAACTCCGTCCATTTCTCCAGCTCACTTTTTTTCCCTCCCCCCCTCCCCCTTTCGGGCTCAATCTAAAAAGGTCACGACGCAGCGCAACCCCAATCAAGACCGTAAATGTGGTCTCATTTGCTGCATGCTTGTGCCCCGCTGCGGTGCTCGAGACTGCAGCCCCCAGGCCCACGCTCAGCTTCAGCTGCAGTCTCGCCACGAAAAGGCCCCCGGTGAGCAAAAAAAAACCCCCACGAAGCAACACAGCACGCGTGTGACTATTTCTGAAGCAGCCGGTGCTCGGCCCAGCCCTCTGCCAGTTCACAAGTCACAACACGAGGTTTAAACAACCAAACTCGTGCGGCTTTGGTCCCTCTCAAAATACCTTGGTAGAAAGTCCGAATGTTTTCTTGGCACGGGCCGAACCCAGACAGCCTGAGCATAATGACATTTTCAGAGATAGGCCCTGGCTCTCGAAAAAGCAATGCTTTTGACAGATGTCTCAGTCTGCAATTACAAAAAAAAAAAAAAAAAATCAAGATACACCGAGCGAGAGGGACAGGAGAAGCACTTGGAGAGAGAGAGAGAGAAAGCTGGCTATTGTGGTTTTTAGAGCTAAAGCTATTGGGGAATATCAGGTTTTACCAGTTATCTCTGCCACATCGCCGCTATCTAAACATCTCCAAACACGAATGCACATGCAGAGTAGAGAGCGCGTCTGGAGAGCACATGCTGTTACCAAACTAATTACGAGAAAATACATTCTGGAAAAACTGCCAGCGAGCCCTGACAGACTGCAGACGAGGAGAGCTGGACAAGAAGTCAAAATAAAATAGATTTTTCTTTTTCTCTGCTTTTTTAACTCTTAAGCCCTTAACTCAATAAGTAATTAGAGCCACGGCAGGACCCAAGAAGAGAAAATAAACAGGCTCCTTGGGGCAGGTTTGATAGCGCTCCGGCTGTGCTTTATCGTTGCACAATGTGTCATTAGATCCCATAAGTGCTGAGCTGAGTATTGAGGTTTCGAGGCCGGACATGTTAAGAGATGAGAACGCCTTAATATAGCAGCGCAGCACGCTCGTGTTTGATTTGGGTAATGTCTATTTCAGGTGTCTATCTGGCAGCCACATCAGAAAGCTCTGCTGCAGATGGTTTTTTCCGATACGGACTCCTTTCTGGATTTTTAAGGTTTCACAACTAAACCTGCTTAGGGGTGAGGGGGGAGATAAAGTGACTGTTCAGAGTGCCTAAAAGGGCGCTGCTTTAGAAGCCATCAGGTAGCTCTTTCAGTCACACGACACGGCATTAAAATGAAACCCAAGACTCGAGCAATGATCCGAAATCTACGCGTAATGCAAAGACATCCTGAAATACCCGATTCCCCAGGCACGCTCATTTCAGCGAGGCCTCTGCAATATTTTTCCATTTTCTTTTGCCTAATCTTTTTCCACAACAACATAACCATATATAGCTGGAATTCCTTAAATGACATCTTTAAAAATAGGAGCAGCACTTTGGACCGGTTTTGTCCATCAACGGCGCACGTTGCCAAGTAATCAAGTTCTGATCTCTGCGGCCAGATCTGGGCTTCTCCGTCGGGGTGTCTCGGAGGCTGGAGTTGGCGCGCACCCTTTCAAATATGAAACTATAAAAAGTGTGACCGGTGGGATTTGTCTGCTTCTGTTTTCTCACAGGTTTCTTTTGCCAGAGCAGATGGTATAAAAACAAGGAGGACATTAAACAGTGAAAATGAATGGCTCAGTCACGCTAGAGAAAAAAATATGACAGCAACCTCCTTGAGCCTAGGAAAAGTCAGCGGTTGCCCGGTGATTGGATTTTATTTTTTTTTTCACATCTGGAAACTCGTTAGAAGTAGAAGCAACTACCAACAGACTAACCTCAGGGCAACAACTTTCAGTTTGAAGTCGATTGCACAGGATGCCTGGTTGGAGGCAACCTGTCTCCAAACAATTGCAGCCTGACTCAAACAGATTGGAGGTTAGCCAGCAAGACATCAACCTGAGTCAGTCTGCACTGATAAGCTCAACTCGTGTGCAATGCATCTCTTTGCAATAGGGGACTTGACTCAACGCATCTGCATAGTACTTATATTCCTATATAAAAGAAAGCCTTTCTGAGCACCTGTGATATTTTACAGTTAAACTGCTGTTCTGCAGTAACTATGTCACTATCTGTGGAGAAATGTCTGAATTTCTCTTTGGATGTCAGTAGTTAATGTGAATTTCTGAGTATGCAGACTGCAACAGATTTGCAATGTTCACTGTTTCCACCGTTAATGATCATATTATCACAAACAGGTTGAATGTAACTGTCAACTTAATCCAATTTAATCACAAACCAATGCAAACTGATTTGGTTTTCTTTCTGTTTTATTGCTGCCCGACTCACTAAAGTTTCTCTGAGGATAGCAACTGACTGCAAGTAGCAAAAGCCCAGGTTCCCATCTTTGAAGCAGCTATTTGAAAGGCAACAAGACTGAAAGCAATTACAACCATTCATTCCTCAGTGTGACTGTAGCGTAAGGATTAAACCCAGTTAGTGATGCAGTTTAGCAAAAATAAGAACGCTAAAAACTGTTGCAGCAGATTCTGAGATTTAGCCACTAGTAATCAGTAGCATGGGTGAAGCACTTCCCATAATGCAACACAGTACCATCTTTTCATTATACCCTTCATGCCTGGTTAATTACTATAGCTTTCAAGAACTCTTGAAAGCACTTTCTCTTTGCTTTCTATTTTGAAGCGAGCTGAGACTAAAAGATAGTTGTCTGTCACGCTGATCGCTGTGTCAGATTACACAGAGGCATAAAATCCTGCCACTTTATGACTGACAGACATGACAGACTGCACCCGCTGAGTCACGCTTGTCATCCATCAAAACATGTGTGTAAAGAGGTGCTAGCTTGTAATTTCCAGGATAGCAAGGAAAGGAAAAGGAACAGAAGATGGCAGCTGAAGCAGTCATTATAATATTGAGTTCTGACCACACAGGCAACATAATTCCTCTTTTGCATTGTCATGATTACAGCTGTACAGAGCTCAGCGGTAGAAAAAAAGATCTCGACAGCTGGAAAAAGCAATCTGAACCGAAGGGAACCGTCGTGGATGACACCAACACATTTTTAACATGCTAGAGCGACACTACAGGAGGCTGTCAGGCATGGAGCCTCGGTTTTAGTCCGTAGGCGAACAGACGGCCCACATCGTCTGGATCGGCCCACGATCGCAGCGTTATCATGTAGTCTGAACCTGGCATTAAATCAGCTCCCCTCAGGCCAAGAGCAGCTGGTGTATAAAAGTGCACTAAAGTTTTCAGTGAATGTTTGGCATGACTGAGTAACTAGACGCCGTAAAGTGTGTGCGCTCAATACAGCTCGTTGGCACGTTTTTACAAATCTGTAGATTTTGCAAACGGTGCCTGCTCCGAGCCTGAAAACAAAAGCAGAACTTTGGCCACATCGTGAACAGAATTTAGAATTTGAAACCAAGGTGGAGTCTTGAGAAATATCAGCGTGCGACTGCTGATAACAAGAAAATTATGAGTAAGTAAGGTAAAAAACACAAAAGGAGCCACCAGAGCGAACAGATCTGTTTACAAATGACACTGGTTAACAGATTTGTTTTGAGTTCTGCTTCATGAGACGTGGAAAAAACTGCACGGTGGTTGTTTTTCTTGGCTTTTAAAAGATGACTGTCTGTGATTGTAAGGCAGCATTTGCAGTCATTCATTCAGACAATGACTCGGAGCAGCTCGGAGCAGCAGGAAGAGATTTGACTGAAAATGATAAACTGAGAGAAGCTCAACAGCAATGAGTTACCTGCGACCATAAACTCTGAGCTCATTTTAAACCTGTGCGAAGTGTGAATTTGCACAACCCCGACCACAATGATCCCTTTGACATCACCAGAGTAATTTTCTCAGACTGGATCCAGACCCAGAAATAAAAAAATTTAAAAACAGCACCACGGCTTCCCACAGGTTGATGAGAGCTCCTCCCGATGAGCAGACTGAATTTTTATGTGGAAAAATCGATGGGAAATTACTAAGACAAACTGAATGTTGCGCCTGAGCCAGCAAAACCATCTCCACCGCTGTCAATTATCAGCACGTTAACGAAAAACAAAAACAAACATGACTACGGCCACTTCAGATACAGATTTAATGCACAAAATGACTCTAAAGAACCCTTAAACTGACGCTGCGGCGCTGCTTTGTCCTTAAACATCCTTAAATCACGTGCTGTGATAAGAATCAGTTCCTGAGCCAGAGGCAGAACACCTCCGCAGAGAAGCATAAATCTGAGTAAAAGTCATCAGCTTGCCAAGTGTCAGACAGATCAAACAAGCTTCTTCTTCTGTGCTATAATTACTGAAGCCCTAATGCCTCGAGATGTTCGATTATCACTCAGTAACTCACCTGTTTGTCTCTCATACGTCCACAAACTGCATTTTCTGCTGACAAAGCTTTTTTTTTTCTTTCTTACTGTCATATTAAGTACACACTTTGGTGCTTTACAGCTGCTACAGTGTCAGCGGCGCCTCAAACACTGACCTGATATGAATGATCCGGGTGGCATCTGACTGTAATTGGCCCCTCCCATGTGTAGGGCGCTCGGGGGCGCGGGTGTGAAGGGGGCTCCGTAGTTCTGAGGGGTTGCGTAGGGTCCTGGAGGTATGGGCTGTGGAGAGAGACCGTGGGAAAGACAAAAAAAAAGGTTTTCTTTAGAAATTCTGCACGTGGTGATTTTAGGAAAATCATAAAATAAAACGAACCCCCTTTTGAGTCGTGCAATGTGACCAAAATAAAAAGTGCCGAGTAAGCAGCTGGGGAGTTAAAAAGTGCAGGTGGGTGAGGATAATGGGCTCTATGTTTTCATTGGATGTCTTCCATCTATTATTTTTCCACTGAGGGCTGGCAAAGCTCGAGCAGGTTTCAACCTGTCAGCGTTTGTGTGTGTGTGTGTGCTGTATTTAGAGGCAGCCTGATGTGCTGACCGGGGATGTGTGCGTCTCTGTGCCCTTGCTGGCCAGTCGGCTGAGGATGCTCCTCTCTGACATCTGCAGGCGGGCGGCGATGGGTGGGACTCTGGACAGCGTGGCCGGTAGCCGAGTCACGTCGGCCTTCATGTCGCTCAGCAGCTCCTCCAACTGGTTCAACACTGCAATGACAACAACAATAAGAAGACCACAATAAGAAGAGCCACCGACCAGGTGCTTCAGCTTCTCATTTTTATTTCGTTTGCTCAAAATCTTCAATTAATATGAAGAAATGTGCTTTTTTTGGAAGGTGGCAGTTCAGGTGTTTCACATCCGAGGCTGCTTCTGTGCTATGAAGGTCAAGACCATAAATAGTCTGCTTAAGCAGCTTTATTTCAACAAGCTGTTGCTTTTCTTTCCTCAAATGCTGAGAATAAATGTTTAAATAGCACATTGTTGATGCTGTTTTTGTAAGAGATTACAGTTCCCATCCTCCGGTATCTGCCCTCTCTGTCATCGCACCCTAACAAGTAATTAATCACCGTCCGCAGCGGTGCTGATAAAAAAAAAAAAAAAAGGTTTTCGCCTTCATTGCGTTCGGGTCTGTTAAGACGTACGAGACGAGAACAAGACCAGCAGTGTGCTGAGCGTGTTATTCTGTCGACAGCGCGATATAAACATGGACGGGCTTGCAAAGGAGCCAGCGAGGAAATGTTTGGAGCTATCACTTATCATTGTGTAAGCTTATCTGCCTGCCGTTTTTTTGAAGTCAGCTCCAGGCAGAGCGATACGGTCAACTCAGCAGGAAAAGATTGCACAACAGCTGCTGCGAGATACGCCGATCTTTTATCCCCCTCTGATTATCTGCCTGACAATCTTCCCTGCTTTCTCTGAATCCGTCTGCGTGCCTCTGCGCAGATCTGCTTCCCCGACGCAAACGTTTGTGTTAGATTTTGTTCGCTGAACAACACGAAACAATTTCCTCGCAACTCTCGGTGCCTTTCATCCGATCGCTCCTGACCTTTGTGCAGGACAGCGTTGGCTGGCTTGTTTCCCGCCAGGGACTCCTTGCTGAGGTGCTGGTGTGACTCCGCCAGGCACTCCACCTCTGCAAAGCGTGCATTGAGCGCCATGGCCGGGTGGCTGGGATCCTGGGTCATGTTTAGATAAGCTGCCCGCCGCAACTGCTCCTCTATCACCAGCGCTTGCTCCAACAGCTGGAGGATGATGGATCGGGAGGAGGTCAATGGAGAAAGAGCAGAGAAAGGACTGTTTATGAATCCGAGGTCACTGAAACCGCAACATGTATATGTGCTTTGCTATGATTAAAAAAAACCATGTAATTTAAAAAAAAAAGTGATTTAAGAGTTGTACTGATTGTGGTTTGCACTGTATTCTGGGCCTTCCTGCACACTCTAGGCTCCAAAATGACAGCGCGGTGATGAAGTGCACTTCAACACAGATATCAAGTTACAAAAACATTACAGAGCGCTAAAATTTGCCACTTCAGTTGGTCTGCAAAGCCTCCAGGGCTCTCTTGTTGCGTAACTTACACAATAGTTCCACTCCCAGTCTGGATTTTAATAATGTACCACAGCTACAATTTAGATACCGTCACTGTATTCAGTTAAAGTTAGTAACTTCTATACTCTTGTTCCATATGTGCATTTTATTACATTTATCGTATGTTTATCTTAAATGGAGCTTTAAATAATTTAAAAAATCATATAAAAAGTTTTTAAAATCTAAAGTTTGGTTATAAAATCAACACAACAGGCCGTAAAAGTACGGCTGAAGCAGATCTAGTACCTGAGGAAAAACTGCTTGTTTAAGTTTTTGTTTGTGTATAAAAAAAATGTAAAGATTTGCTTCCATTATTTATTTATAAATCACAATCTTAATTTAATGTAAGTAATTTTGAGGGTTGGACTGTTGTTGGGTCAAACTGGCACTGTCGAGATCGCAGCTGGACCAGTTTATCAGCAGGCTGATATTATCTACCGTTATAAAAGGCATTTATAATGGCAAATAAATGCACATTTAAAAAGGAGAGAATAGATAATGGATTGCATTTATATAGCGCTTTTCTAGGCACCCAAAGCGCTTTACAATTCCACTATTCATTCACTCTCACATTCACACACTGGTAGAGGCAGCTACAGTTGTAGCCACAGCTGCCCTGGGGCAGACTGACAGAAGCGAGCCTGCCATATCGCGCCATCGGCCCCTCTGGCCAACACCAGTAGGCAGCAGGTGAAGTGTCTTGCCCAAGGACACAACGACCGAGACTGTCCGAGCCGGGGCTCAAACCGGCAACCTTCCGATTACAAGATGAACTCCCAACTCTTTGAGCTTTGAGCTAGATGATACAAAGACTACGAGTGTTGGTGTTGCATAGCTTTTCCTTTAGAGAGCACTTTGCAGCTTCACTACTGGCAACCCATGTATCTGTTAAGCTGCAATCAATGAGCAACTGAGCCAAACAGAAACTGGCAGTGAATCAGTAAATAAGTAACTATACATAACAAATATTTGGGAAATCTGTTTATATTTTTCAACTCTAAAAGGAAAAAAAAAAATCAGCAGATATATATTGGAATATCAGACTTTTAACTCACCAAATATCGGTACCAATATTGGTCGGGCTCTAAGGAAGGTCCCACATGGGTAATTGAGAGGGACTTTTTTCACATTTTTAAACCAATCAACCAATTTATTAATGGAAAACTTAATCAGGGTGAACACACTGCATCCTGTCCTAATGGTGGAAATGCTGCGATTAACAATGTGCCATCAACACTCAACAAAATATGTTTCTAAACATAAAAAATACATAAAAATACATTTATTTGTAATTTAAAACACCATGTTTGTTTTAAAGGTATGATATAAATATCCTTAAACAAAAGTTATCTATAATCACACAAAGTGTGTCCAGATCAAACGAGAAAAGTCTATCAAGACTGATAATGATGAGAAAACACTGAATGAATCAGCACATTATACTTACTGGCGTAATTTGACAGTAAGTATATAACCACACACCTGATTGAAAAAATACTGCTAATAATAAGATGTGACACAAAGTCCTTATTACATTCTTAATAATGCAGCGTAATTAATAATTCAGACAGTGGTTAATTAAAAACAGTGAATTAATAAACCAGCGTCACACTTAGCCAATAAGAAAACTGACAAAACAGATGACTCTATTTATACTGAAATCTACAAATCTTCTCAATTTTCGTACAAATTTCTTATGTTTTTTTTTTAACAATGTCTTAGTTGGCATACTAATAATAAAGGCCTCTCATGATTAATCCAGCTTCGTGAGTAAATGCACTTTATGTGTGTATGGGTATCTGTGTGTGGGTCCTGGTAAAGGGAGTTATTTGTAGTAAATGCATTGCAAAAGCTGTCGTGTTACACAACCAATTACAACTAAGACAGCGTGATGAGAAATCGTTTTATTTTCTGCTGTCCTGTGCATTCTCGATGGCAGGTTTACCCCCCATGAAAGCCTACAATAATTTAGCGAGAAAATAAATGAGAAACGACGAGGCTGAGGCAGAAAAAGCGATGCGATGCAGTAAATGAGGATGTTGAGTGCAGGATCTGAAACATGTGCGCCGCTCAAAAACAGGATGAGAGCTCTTCCAGAAATGCAGCGGTCAGCAATACCATTCAGCTAATATGTGGGTCTAGGGGCATCTGTCATCCGACCATCAACCGAGTCAAGTGATCGAAGACACTGGACCGCAAGGCTTTTTATAGCGACTGAAACCATCCGCTGTCGTGTTCACGGCACACCACGTTCCCGCATACGTGGTATGAATTTGTATTCAACATGTGAGACCTTTGAGAGCTTGGAGGAAACTGACATTTATAAAATGTGCGAGTCTAATGTTGAACGCAAGAAGTGAAGGTTTTCGTGACACATCTTACCTTGAAGCGCCGAGCCAGGAACTTGTTCTTCATTTCCAGGAAGTTGCCTTTATTCGCCTGCGTCTTGAAAGGCTCGTTGATGATGGCGAACTGGGGATCATTCTGGATGTCCTGCCACCGAGCGTAGCCGTGACTGGCGCTGAGGTCAAGGGTCATGTTAACAACACTTTGGGAATAAGACCATAGAAAGTATCTAACTAAGCACACAACATCACCCTGAAGCTCAACAAGGAGCACTTTTAGACATTTGGTGCATTGGGGAGAAGTATTAACAACATGGGACAGATTTGGAAAATGTGAAGGAGGGCATTAATCTTTGTATTTATGTATTTTAATTATTTAATCATTTTAATTGTATTCTCATAGATTTTGAGATTTTCTTTTTCCTATATCAAGACATCTCAGGGAATAAATGTTTAGTTAAATGTCTTTACAAGGACAGAAAGTGGAGTTTGTTGGTCCGGCGTGGTAAAGATCAAAGTAGTCTGTGTGTGGCCCTCAGTGTAAAATGAGTTTGACATCCCTGGCTTAAAATAAAAACTAGAAAAAGAGAAAAAACTTAATTGCAAACATCTGTAGTTTCATCAGAGGTTATAGGATCATTTGTGCTGCTTTCTTATAGCTATCCTATGCTAACCTAATACTGAGTTGTATGAAAAGGAGGAAAGGTGGCCCCTGTAGCCTGCAACACACATGCAGTTAATGGATTGCCTTCATTCCATCTCTAACCATGTTTTTCGGTGGCTATGGCTCAGGAGGTAGAGTGGGCTCTATGCTAACTTTAAAGTTGGTGTTTTGCATGTCAAAGCATCCTTGCAGATGATGCAGAATCCCCTGATGCCTCTATTGGAGTGTGAATGTTAAACAAGGTGCTTAATTAGATAAGCATAGTGGTATATAAGTACCTGCTAAGCACTAACTTTGCCATTTTGGAAGCTTAACGTAATTGCCTTTAAAGCCCAAATCAGATAATGATGTTTAATGGCTGCAGCTGATCGGTTTAGCTTTAAAGCATGAAGGCCAGAAACAAAGAAAAAGCAAGTCTTACTCTGTCTAGAGTTATAAAAAAAATCCACCTTTCTTTACTTTAGTTAGTTTAAAGTTAATGAAGAAGAAACAGTAAATTATTTTCTTAATATCTTCAGCACCACACAGAAAAAATTGACCACTTTTGACCTTTACTGCAAGCAGCGAAACTTGATGCTTAAAAAAGAAGCAAAAGCAGAAGTGCTAAAAACTTAAGATCTCACTTAGGACTGACTCCAAAAGTGAGTCAATTCCTTTAAATTCCTATAGACGTCACGCATCGGCTGGTATCTGTCCATGTGATGCAACCACACCATTGGGATGCAGCTTACTTGAAAGCAAGCGAGCCTCATTTGATGACTTTGCACAGGAGCCTCTTGCTCAAGTTCGGCCACTTCTGGCTCCAAAACCAACATGGCAACAGCCCAAATGCCACACTCGGGCTTTAAAATAGAAGTCCACAAAACAATGGCATTGCACAAAGATAAGTAGCATCTTCTAATCTTACTCTCACACAGAATGAAAACAAAGGCGAGTTTCCTTCCAAAATGGAGCTATTTTTCTAAGCGTGTTTTTTTACATTTTAATTTCACCTCTAAGCAGACTTCAGGCAGACTTCTATTTCAGTCTATACAGGCCTCAGCATCAGCTTGTAGAATAATGAAACCTGAGTTTAATGTGAATACTCCACAGCCTTAATGACCATAATAGAGAGAGCAACATGAACTAAATGACCCTCCACATCAGTGTCCAGCAGACACACAGCTTGCTGTTTACTGAGGTCTGGCCGGCTTGTTGACTTATTACGCTGGGCTTCTGCCGGCCGATAGAAAAATAAACCCGCCAGGTTCATCGCCTGAGCAACTGCCATCAAGGATACATCACGATTCCCGCCAACAGCCAGAAGTCGTGCCGGCGGTGCCAGATCTCGTTCATCTTCCCCGAAGAGATGGCAGCCCGCTCCTCGTTCTGCCAGAGAGTGTGCAGCTCTGCGGAGAGAAGCGAGCACAAGGTAAAGAACACGAGGCGGGTTTACACGGTGCGCCCAGAGCTTTTCTGGGTCCGCGATCAAGGAGGAGATAATTCTGGCTCAGTGCTGCTTTTGTACTGAAGCTCTGGAACACAAGGGGAATGTTTTGCTCGTTCATTTAATGTTGTTTGGACTGCTTGGCAACGTTTTTGGACAAACTGGATATTTTCACCCTCACACCTTTTTCACTTGATTAGCAGGGGGGGGTGTTTCAAACACAAAGCCAGTATTCAGACAGAGAAAGTGAACTGAGAGTCGTAGGACAAAATGCAACAGATGTAGAGAAGTGTTATTATCTGACAATGTTTTTTAAATATCTTGTTCTAGTTTTGGGGAAGTTCATAAAAGAAGTATCATAGAAATATGAGCGGAAGCATGACGCTTGAACAAGCTTTATGGAAATTCCTATGAAATTTAGCAGAACACTTGTTCACACATGTTTCCTTGATTGTTTCTTCTGATTACCACTGAAACACTTCCAAAAAAAAATAAAAAATTTACACAGGAGAATAAAGCTGCTAATGAAGGAAATGTTGATGCATGACATCATATACAGTAGTGTGAAACAGCCTTGACCCCCCCCCCCCCCCTCATTTCTTTAGATTTTGCTAGGAAAATGGGAAATACCTGCAGCAGTTTGTTAAAACGTGCAAATCTACATGAAATACGGTGTATAAAGCAAAAACGAGAGTTTGTGCGGCTTCTTGAAGGACATTCAAAGCTCAAAAATGATACATTTCACTCCATCAGACCTGTTTCACTGATTTTTCAGTCCAGTTCTTGCGTAATTTGGCATGTCCCTGCTTTTTCTCGCTGCTTCTCTTTCCACCCTTCCACTGAGACCATTTCTGATAAAGTTTCAGTGAACAACAGAGCCAAGTCAACTGAAGGGCCAGATGTATCTCTGAGGTCCTGTGTCAGGGCTCTGCTGGATTTTTTCCTATTTCTTAAAGACGCTCTGGGAAAGAATCTAATTGGTGCTAAAAAACTTTTTTTTTTATCTGTCAAACTATGTTTATAGATTCAACTAAAGAAATGGGAACAAACTGTGTTTTTGTGACAAAGTGTGCAAAGACATACTTTAAAATTGGCTCTGTGCTACGTTTTCTGAATCACAAAATTGGTTCATCACTTGATTTAGGGGCCTTTTTGTGCTCTGGGCTAATGACTTATATGTCAGTGTCAAGGAGCTTAAGGGTCAAACAAAAAAAAAACATTCCTCTGAAAATGGCAAGGTAGAAGAACTGTTTTAAAAATGAGTGAAAAAGCAGCCAATGTCCAAAGATAAACTTTGAAACACCTTCAGAAAGCTCAGAAAACTATCGCGCAGCACCACTTTAAAAAAATTAAAGAAACTCCGGCTCCCTGGAGGCAAAAAAAAAATAAAGAAATGAGGGTTGAATCAGGATCTGTATTCCAGATCTGCTGTAACTAACCAGTGAAGCCACCGTCTGCGATGTTGAACATGAAGCGAGGTCGCTCAGTCGGGGGCTTCCCGTTACCCTTCGGCGCCTCCTCCTTCGCTGCTTTGACTTCTTTTCCAGCATCCTTTTCACCTTTGACCTCCTCTGCTATCAACGACAGCAGTAAAAATGTTAATTAGTTTGTTATTGCAGCATACCGTTACACGTCTAACCACCAGGAACTGAACAGACACGCACCTTTCTTCACATCAGACACTTCGGTCTTATCCTTGGCATCTGTTGTTTCCGTTGTGGTAGGTGTTCCCTCCCGCTTTTCTTTTTCTTTCTCTTTCTCCTCCCCAACCCTTTCTCCTTCTGCAAAAACAAAAGGACCTGAGTCACATAAACCTGTTTTATGTGTTTGTGCATGTCAAACTTGAACTCACAATACAACAAAAAGTCTTATAATGTTTGGGCTTATCAAGTTTCCTTTTCTTTTTTTTGGGTTCACCTGATTTCTCCTCTTTAACTTCTGAATCCTGCTTAGATGTGTGTTTAGTCTCGTCTTTAGTCTCCTCCTGTGCTTTCTTCTCCTCTGTAGAGGCAGCTGGGTTATCGGTCGTGTCTTTCTTCTCGTCCTCTTTCGTGTTGCTGTCGTCTTTGCTTTCAGTTTTTTGAACGGAAGACACATGTTGCGATGTTTCTTTTGTGGAGTAGGAAAGCTGCGGAGAATAAAACAATGCAATATCACATAATCTTGTTTGCAGTCATGTGCCAAAATCTTCACGCCAGAAGTAAATACTGTATATAAAGACAGCCAGTTTGATGTCACCAAAGTCACGAGAGTGAATCTGAGTAGTGCAACTTCTCAATCACAAGGCAGGACAATCCTAAAACACACCCTGCTTTATTATCTTTTTCACTCTAATGCTGATCATCCTTCTAGCCATTTTCTCCCGCTTATCCAATTCAGTGTCATGGTTCGGCCTATTCTAGCAGCCATAAGGTGAGAAGCGGGTCACACTATGGACAGATTACAGGTCGCCGGTCTCTTGCACGGCTAACACAGAGGGGGTTTCAAGAGTATTCACAGTCACATCCAAACCTATGGAAATTTCACAGTCACCAGTAAACCGAACCCCACTACCCGTAGTTCTTTGGACTCTTGGAGGAAGCCGGATTACCCCGAGAGGGCCCACGCAGACATGAGGAGAAAATGCAAATTCCACACAGAAAAGAACCGGCCAGGCGGCCCAGGACATCGTAACAGTCAAGTAAACAAGACCCCAGTCACACAGGCCTAGAGACATGTTGGCAACTACCAGTCATTAAGGAGAAACGTGCTTTCCCCAAACACGGTGGTAAAAACTGTCAATGGAAGTGATGGACTTGTCTGCAAACACTGGTAAACTGCTCTAAGAAACTGAGCGTGACACAAACTCGACAGGTTGAGTTCAATTCAATTCAGTTTTATTTATTTGTCACTAAATCAGAACAACAGTTGCCTCAAGGTGCTTTATTTTGTAAGGTAAGGAAGGACTCTATATTAACAGAGAGACAGCCCCAACAATCAAACAACTCATTTGCTAACAGTTGGAAGGAAAAAGTCCCTACAAGCAACCATGGCAATCTGCTAGCAACCAAAGCAGTCACCGGGAACCACTCCCAACCAGTCAGGGGATACGTTTCCCTAGCAACCAGAAGTTGTCACATCCCATATGGCCAACAACTCTCGAGCATATTTGCAGAACGTCCCGTGAGAAAGCCCCACATTTGCAACCAGAAGAGTCGCCCTCTGCTGGCTGTTAAACAGAACGCAGGTTAAGATGCACCATAACTGGCTTTTCAGTCCAATATCCATCTTTTATATACAGTCTACGGTCACACAGGGAGAAATCTCTTCGATGGCCACAATAAATCTTCTAATTAGCTTAATAAATTTATACAAAAAATTGCACAATTTGTTGTGGAAACATGCTACATCAGAGAAATAATAAGGTAATAAACAGACCACCTGTTCATTTGCCACTATGGCCTTAATAGTCTTAAAATTTGAGTGGTGGAATATTTTTTTTGTGTTTTTCTGTCTTTTAAGCTTTAAACTGAGTACCATACTGCATGAAACTGCTGATACCGTGAAACTGATTGCATAGATAATTTTAAGACTGCAATGCCTGCATGTAAAATATAATTTTTAATTTTCAATGAAAGTGGGATATGTGCAACAAATAAGAGATTTGTGAAATAAGTCAGAGGTTTTACTGACAAAACAGAAATATGCATAAATATTAAGATTATTGGAATAATTGAGAAGACACTGTACTGCATGCAGGTTTTGATTTGCATTTTGAGGACCAAGTCCCACCTCTGTAGGGTCTGCAGTTTTGTTGCCATCCACCTCTTTCCTTTCGTCCTTCTCCTTCAGTTTCTCTTTTTCCACAAGGGCCTCAACGTCCTCCTTGTCCTCCTCCTTTTCTCCCTCCTTCCCATTCTTTTCCATCTTCTCTGCAGGAGCAGGGGTCGCTGCATTTGTTCATACACGTAAAATCATTTGCACATTACACATCAACCATGCTTTTATTTACGTGGAGCGCCCTCTGCTGGCCGCTGTTATTGGACGTTTTTGGGTTACCTGGCTTTGAGGTGCACGGTGTGTTGTTATAGCTGGCATCTGGGGTGGGCGTGGCGGTTTTCACCGCAGGAGAAGAGGCCCTGGAGGAGGATTTGTCTATGCTAACCTCAGACTTGAGCTCTGGAAGACTCCACCGACCGTTGATGTGCTCAAACTCCTGGATCTGAACACAAAACATGAAACACTCAGTAAAAAAATTAAATAAAAAACTTGGCACCCACGCACTTTACCTAATACCACCTCCTTTAAACACACCACCTACATGCCCTGTTTGCCTGGCAGTATATCACACAATCCCTCTGGCACAGATAGCAGATCAGGATGTGTACACGTTTAAACAAGTTGGACTGAAAACTGGAAAGAAGATGTTTCGATAAACTAAGATAAACTGAGAAAGTGGAAGCAGCAAAGAAATCAAAGGGTATTTAGAGATGTAATGATTGATCGTTTCACATGAAAGAGGTCTATTTCTTCTTTTCTTCAAAAACACCTATAAACAAAAAAATCTGGATGTGCTTTATCATCATTATATTTATCCAAACTTTCTTACATACGATTTGTAGTTGCAATTATTCTACGTTAGTCTTTCAGCGTATTTACATTCAGTAATTTACTCTCCGTGCAGTAGTTTTCAGCAGTTACCTGCACAGTCCAGCGTTCCCACTTTGCATTTAACTGCACAAGATATTTTTGCACAAGATATTCACAATATTACTGTTAATTCTCCACAGCTGAATGAGAGCTGAGTTCATGATATGCTTGAGTAAACTGGACATTTTCTGTTATGGCAAGAATTGCAAGGGCAATCTCTTTGCTGAGGTGTTTATTTACCCCTGATTATCATGGTTTTCATATTTTGGATAGAGAAACACATAAATCTGACAAGCATGGTCAAGTGCAAGCTGCACAGACAGAAAGAAACTTGGATAAACAACACTAAAATTTTGTAAATGGAAAAATACTAGATGATGTTCTGGCCCCAATATAGACCAGTAAGTAGGGAAGAGATCCAGGAAGCATTTATGCACACAACAGTCTGATCTCTCTAATGCCCAATGAGAGGTACAAGATCCACATATCACACACCAGCAGACTAGTGAACACATTTTTCCCCCTATAACCGTAAAACTATTAAATAAATAACAGATACACTCAACAAATGAGCAATGCATACTGCAAAAGTGCATGTCTCTGTAGTGTTGTAGTAGTAGTGTTGTTCATATAAATCTTTACTTGCACTGGTACAAAACACACTGGAGTCTTAGTTAGCACACTTAATGTTTTTCACATTTCACAAGACCCTATTTACACAATCAGAGCAACAATAAACACCTTAAACTCTGAATCTTTATCTGAGCTATAAAAGCTACTAATGCAGTTTTAAGAAGTACTTTTTGTTTCTGCTGCTGTTCGATGTTCCAAGCATTTATTTAACTCAAAGGAAAGACTCTGACACAGAACCAGCAGGGAGCAACAAACACAACTGCTGGGTTTCTCCTGCTTCCATTTATTATCGAACTGTTCTCTACTGACACATAATATAAACTGTCACCTAATGAATCAGCGAGAGACACAGTTTGACTTTTTTATAGGATAAAGATGGCATCTGAGCCTACACGCACACGTAGTTAGTCAGAAATAACAAAGCCAATCCTTTTAGAAATAGTGTGGTGACACTCAGATTAGGAAAAACGCAAACTGCTCCCTTTACTTCAAACTGATTTTTAATTTTTGATCCAAATTATTTCCAGTAACAGTTCAGTAGTTATTGCATATTATAATAAGCCCCTTTTTTCTCTACTAAATTCTACACCCTTGTCAGAAATTCAAGTATTGACATCTCACTGCTGACAAATTTAAAATTTTGCAGGGTGAAAGAGAATAAGAAGGTGCAGCTGCATACTTCCAACTCTTTAGCCATGCAACCAAATGGTGACTATCCTGCTGTTGTGTGGAAATCTGCAGGATGTAAATTCTGCTTTGCAGCACTGTATACCTGTTTGCCATCACAGTCACAGTTTGCCCATTTTACAGAAGTGGCTGGTGGTTATGAGGGAGTTACTAACCTGTGTGACTAGGGCTTAGCAGTGAATGTCAAGACAAATGAATCTCCAGCAAACACTTGCCAACCAGTTGGGGAATACACATTATCCCCTTGTGACCGGTGGCTGACAGATGGTTGCCGCCTGATCTTTAGGTTTGTGTGACGGGGCCTTATTAAAAGAGCACGACTTTGTTTGATTGTACTCCAAACAGACACACCAGTCGTATTTTTTCCATACCAAATTGCGTTTCCTGGAATATTAAACCACACATCTTGTTATTAAAGTGATTCCCCCAGAGAATACTCTTGAGGATGAGAGCTGTCATAACTTGCATCATTCACCTCATCTGTCTGCAACTAGGAAAGGCAACAGGTTTCGTCTAACCTTCTTCTTGAGGAGTGACATGACGCCAATACGTGTGAGAACTGGCTGTCGACACAGTCCTTCTCTTGGGACGCCATCGGCGAACGTCTCGGCTCCATCGGCGACGGGCTCGCACAAGTGGCGCATGAAGAGAGACACGTAAGCTCTGGGAAAGAAGAAGGCAGAGATAGATGAACATACTGGACTTAGAGGAAGTTTAAAAGCTTGACCTTGATAGTGTGGAGGACCAAGACCACCATAATAAAAAACAAAAGCATATTTGAATATTATATCTTAATAACATTTTGTATTTTCTCCTAGTTATTTTCACAGCACTGTTCACTTTTGTGTTTAATTCCTTTATGCAGCATGTGATGTGTATATTATGTATGTATGGAAATAGTGTCTGTTAATAAAGTATGCTGCAAAGCATGAACGTGTGGTCGGGTCTGCTGTGGATTTATTACAAGCATCATGCCAGGATCTAACTTGTGAATGATGGTAAGGATAGGGCTGATGCTTTCATTCAGGTTTATGTCTGGTTCTCTTTATCAGCTCATCACAGCTGTTTCACCATCTGCTGCAAAGCCAACAAATTACATATGCATCATTTCTTTAAAAACACCCTTTATAACTGCAGGATGTTATAGTCGCCCCCTAACCCTGGTGCATAACTGCCATTATCAAGTTCAAAGAAAAAGCTACACAACTTTTTAGTGGGAATTCTGATGTTAACAATCAGAATTTAGACAAAATTGTACACAAAGTAAGAATATTTTTAAGATTTTTTTGTGAGTCGCCCGAAGCTTCGAATCCAGTTCATTGCTCTTTTATTACTGGCAGCTTCACAATGAAACAGACTGTTTAATGGCATGATGCAATGTTGGAACAGGATGAATTGGATTATCACCCACTGAGCCGTGACATCTCTGTCACTGGATAGCGAGCGCGAAAAGTAGAAGTCAGTTTCTGATATGATTGTTCTTTGCACTGCAGAGTGTTTTAAGATGTGCATTTCGTGCATTTAATTCCTTGTGAATCTACAAAATGATGTGTAATAATTTTAATTTTGTGGGTTTTGGTCCTCCGTGTAATAAACTGTCTGTTACTTACTTGAATTCTTTCTCAGTCTTGCCTTTAAGGTCTCTTACAAGCCACTGAGAAGAGAAAGCATCCTGAGATGGCATCCCCCAGCGCATTACAGCATTCAGGAAAGCTTTGCGCTGGCGTGTGTTAAAGCCCAGAACCTATTGAAAGAACAGTTTATATATGTGAACTACTATTATCCTAGAGCTTGATTGAAAATGCCAGAATGAAAAACTTTTTCATAATCTTGCAGACACTTTTGTGTTTTTAAAACCTCCCAGGGCCTTTTCTGTTTAAGTCTGACTCTTTGATAATGCTAAAATAAACTCTAAGTCCAATCTTTAACAGTGCAGGAGATCATTATCACGTCCATCATAATCAGGATGATGAATGAGCTTAGACGGTTCAGAGCTATTGAAGAAGTAATTGCTTTGCCGCCATCTCCAATAAAGGATCATTCGGTTTTTAAAGATCGCTGAAAAAATAACCGTGAATGCTAGTTCGCTTTAAAAAAAAAAAGCCTGACAGATTTCAGAAATATCACAATTTAAAATAAAACAAATGAGTAAGACTAGTTCCAGAGCTGTACAAACCTCAAGGTTGCCTCCCACCCTGGCCAGAAGAGGAGGCAGAGGTTTATCTTTGTCATTCCTCAACTGCCGACGTGATTGCCGTCGTCCTGTGCAAAAAATTAGGCAACAAAAATGACGCACGTAAGAATATTTGCTACAAAAAAGACAGATGCGCTCAATAAAACATGTTCTTTATTTATTTTTACATTTTGCAACCCGGCAGTTATTCGTGTCAACCAAGAGTTAAAAACTTCTGATAAGCCTGAAGCATTTTGGTTTGAATTTTTGGCAAGCCAACTTGTTCTGCTCTGCCAGGGAACTGTAACAACTAAATCAAATTCAAGCTGTAATTCAACACAGGCCTGAGAGCGTGTCCTACAAAATATATATTTCGACTTTCACAAGCAGCTCTGCTCGATCTGATGCCTCCGATTCTTTTCCTTACCTTCTGGCCGATCATCAAAGTCCTCGTCCTCCTCCTCAGAACCCACCGAGTACTCGGACTGGTTATCTGAAATGTCAGCATGCCACTCTGAAACAGCACACGGTGGTCTGTCAATAGGCCAGGCCCATTCACTTCCACTGTGCAAGTCATAACTCAAAAAGCACACACACATAATCTGAGACCTCATTATTTTTCTACTTCGATCCCCAGATTAACATAATAAATCTTACATCCATTCTTAGGTCCACGTGAACGAGGACCCATGTTCACATCCAGGGCTTCCTACTCCTAAGCATCATTCTGTTATGTGGAGTTTCTTCATCTTACACGAGACTCGCCCCCTACCTTGGTCTTCCTGTGCAGCATCATTGTAGTTGACAGGCTTGCGGTTCCTCTTTCCTTTACCAAGTTTGCTTGCCAGATCCTCTTGTTGCTGTTCGTAGTGATGCCGCAAAAGCTTCTCCCAATAATCTGGGTCCACGTTCTCCTCCTGTTTGATTATCTCCCGCTCAATCTCCTCGATCTGCAGCATTAAACATGTATGTGCAAAGAAATGCTACACTTCATCTCTATTTTTCATCCATGTGAGGAGAAAACGATGTCTCCACTCCAGACCTTTGCACAAGTTGCACATTTTTGCAAGCAAAGATACAATAAATGGGTATTCAATGTGTCCTCACCTTATCTTCTTCTCGCACCATGTACTGGGCCACTTTGAAGGAGCTGAGGTACTCGTTCATGTTCTGGACATCCGAGTCGTCTGTGTCGTCTTGGCTTCGGTCCAGCAGCCTCTCGATGGCGGTGCTGTCATAGTGAATGACGTTGCCCTCGTCCTCAACTTTATCCCCTGAACTGTTCTTCATGCCTGCCAAATGTGGAGTTAAAAAGCGAGCAATTGTTTCTATGGTTCTTCCAACACATTTTAACAAGTAAAAATGCTCTTGTCAGTTATTTTAATCAATAACACCAGAACATGCCAGGAATGCCCTGTGGCGAAACCTGTCAGAATGAAAGGCATTAAACTGAGTGTATTTGACAAAATAATTGAATTCAGCAGAATAAGCCTATCAAAACATGCCCTATTAGAATCTATCCCAATCCAAGCCAAACCCCTACTTGATTACATTTAACAGACAATCCTAGTTTTATTTGACTAACAGATCCAGCTCAGCTCGTGGACGTGTTATTTTTAGATTCAACAGTAACTGCCGTCACCTTCCCCCTCGTCCTTGAAGAGCTCCTCCGTCCCAAACTTGAGGATGTCATCCAGCTCCTGCTTGGTCATGGAGCCTGCCTTGGATCCCAAACCCGGGCGCACCACTAGGTGGGTCAGCATCATCTTCCTCTTGGCCACCTGGGTGATACGCTCCTCCACGCTGGCTCGCGTTACGAAACGATAAATCATGACCTTGTTGGCCTGTCCGATGCGGTGAGCTCGACTGAAGGCCTGCGAAGGAAGCGATGAGGTAATTCTTTAAAGAGGCAAAGTTTTATGAAGTAGAGATCACTTCGCTTACACGAAAAGCCGACCGAACGGCACCTGAATGTCATTATGAGGATTCCAGTCCGAGTCGAAGATGATGACAGTGTCCGCTGTGGCCAGGTTGATGCCTAAACCTCCGGCTCTGGTGGAGAGCAAGAAGCAAAACTGGCAAGCACCCGGAGCTGGAAACAGAGAGGGCGGAGAGCGTATGTGTGAGAGGGAAATAAACAGGAACACTTGTAGGACAGTGTGTAAAAGAATCACGCAAACATGCTTTACTAAAGTCTGCAGCAAGCAATTTATCAAAGACTGCACTGATATTATCACCTTAAAAAGGGGCTCTATTTTGAACCTTATGTGGCTGTGATAGCTGTAGCTGGAAGGGGTGATGCTGTCAGAATGAGCTCATAATTGGAGCGGGTGGATGCGCTCAAAGCTGTGAGCACGGGGCCAAAACATTCGTTCTGTCCTGGAGCTCTTCAGCCTGAATGTTTAGAGCTGAGCCCCAAATAGTTCTACTGTTCAATAACACCGATATAATAATCAAACAGAGCAGAACTCAACTAACTTAGCTGGACTACAGGGAGGAAAGGTGAAAATCCCCATTTTCCAAATTGTATGCGTAACACATACAAGGATACATCTTGTTTTACAGGCTACAAGTTGCTTCTTTTTACAGTGACAAAGTCTGAGCATTTACAGAGTGCAGAAAGCTCATTCCTCCAATACAGCGATTTTATCTACGCTTAAATGCTTTGTGATCTTTGCACACACTCCGATGCACCGGGGCTGAGATCGATCCACCAACCTTCCACCTGAGCTACAGCTGCCATAAACGAATCGCTGATGCAGGACGATCTTACAGCACGTAACAGTGACTTTGATGAATCTCGGCAGCGTCGCGAGGCATTCATAAAAGACATTCGCACCTGCCTTCACACCTGTGGGCAATTTAGTGTTACCAATTAACCTATCATGACTACCTGCATGCCTTTGGACTGTGGGAAGCGGAGAGAACCCACGCAAACATGGGGAGAACATGCAAGAAAGACCCCGGCATGATGGTGGAATTGAACACAGGACCTTCTACTGTGAGGCGACAGTGCTAACCACCGTTCATTACTGCATACATGGATCAGGTTCTGACAGTAAAACAATGTTGTCTTCTACAAATCACTCAGATCAGCTGTTACACATACGATTCATGTTTATCTGGCGGGATAGATGCAAGAATTTAAGTCCTGCACCCCTCCTGAGCGGTCAGATTTATCCCAAGCATGGCTGTCTCTACCTCCGAACCCACACGGTCCCCAGCAATTTCTATAAATATATATATATATATTTTTAATCATACAGATTCTTCTTCTGCTGCCTCTCTGTGATTTAAATTGTCACTGTGTTTCCAGAGAGAAAAACATGAAGAAGACAAGGTGCCAATTTTGCTCATTGGGTGTCACAAGGCTTCTAGTCTAACACCAGGCGCTTTGTTGCTTAATTTCCCCCTTCTTCCCATCCACTCTCCACTATCCAATAAAGGTCACCCCCCACCACCACAAAAAATAAAATAAAATATCTCAACAAAAAAGGCTTTGACATCATGGGTTTCACTTTGTGTGTGTGGGTGTGTAAATGGTGCTTTTCTACTATATTTGACTGCTTTATACAACATACTTCATTCACTCAGTCACACCCGTTGACACAAGCACTTTTCCACAGCTGCGTGCTTTGTACAGGGAGTGCAGAATTATTAGGCAAATGAGTATTTTGTCCACATCATCCTCTTCATGCATGTTGTCTTACTCCAAGCTGTATAGGCTCGAACACCTGCTACCAATTAAGCATATTAGGTGATGTGCATCTCTGTAATGAGAAGGGGTGTGGTCTAATGACATCAACACCCTATATCAGGTGTGCATAATTATTAGGCAACGTCCTTTCCTTTGGCAAAATGGGTCAAAAGAAGGACTTGACAGGCTCAGAAAAGTCAAAAATAGTGAGATATCTTGCAGAGGGATGCAGCAGTCTCAAAATTGCAAAGCTTCTGAAGCGTGATCATCGAACAATCAAGCGTTTCATTCAAAATAGTCAACAGGGTCGCAAGAAGCGTGTGGGAAAACCAAGGCGCAAAATAACTGCCCATGAACTGAGAAAAGTCAAGCGTGCAGCTGCCAAGATGCCACTTGCCACCAGTTTGGCCATATTTCAGAGCTGCAACATCACCGGAGTGCCCAAAAGCACAAGGTGAGCAATACTCAGAGACATGGCCAAGGTAAGAAAGGCTGAAAGACGACCACCACTGAACAAGACACACAAGCTGAAACATCAAGACTGGGCCAAGAAATATCTCAAGACTGGTTTTTCTAAGGTTTTATGGACTGATGAAATGAGAGTGAGTCTTGATGGGCCAGATGGATGGGCCCGTGGCTGGATTGGTAAAGGGCAGAGAGCTCCAGTCCGACTCAGACGCCAGCAAGGTGGAGGTGGAGTACTGGTTTGGGCTGGTATCATCAAAGATGAGCTTGTGGGGCCTTTTCGGGTTGAGGATGGAGTCAAGCTCAACTCCCAGTCCTACTGCCAGTTTCTGGAAGACACCTTCTTCAAGCAGTGGTACAGGAAGAAGTCTGCATCCTTCAAGAAAAACATGGTTTTCATGCAGGACAATGCTCCATCACACGCGTCCAAGTACTCCACAGCGTGGCTGGCAAGAAAGGGTATAAAAGAAGAAAAACTAATGACATGGCCACCTTGTTCACCTGATCTGAACCCCATTGAGAACCTGTGGTCCATCATCAAATGTGAGATTTACAAGGAGGGAAAACAGTACACCTCTCTGAACAGTGTCTGGGAGGCTGTGGTTGCTGCTGCACGCAATGTTGATGGTGAACAGATCAAACACTGACAGAATCCATGGATGGCAGGCTTTTGAGTGTCCTTGCAAAGAAAGGTGGCTATATTGGTCGCTGATTTGTTTTTGTTTTGTTTTTGAATGTCAGAAATGTATATTTGTGAATGTGGAGATGTTATATTGGTTTCACTGGTAAAAATAAATAATTGAAATGGGTATATATTTGTTTTTTGTTAAGTTGCCTAATAATTATGCACAGTAATAGTCACCTGCACACACAGATATCCCCCTAAAATAACTACAACTAAAAACAAACTAAAAACTACTTCCAAAAACATTCAGCTTTGATATTAATGAGTTTTTTGGGTTCATTGAGAACATGGTTGTTGTTCCATAATAAAATTATTCCTCAAAAATACAACTTGCCTAATAATTCTGCACTCCCTGTAGGTAACGAAGTACAAATACTTCCTTAATGTACTTAAGTGCAATTTACAGTTGTTTATACTTTACTTTTTTTTTCGGACTACTTTTTACTTTTACTCCCTGAATAAAAAAAAAATTTATGTACTTTTTACTCCTTACATTTTCAAAACAGACTTGTTGCTTTTGCTTTACCGCATTTGGGAGGTATTATTTCTATGATCATCATGCTAAATCTTGCCCTCAGATTCTTCATTTTCTTAAACATTGAATCCCAAAAGTCAAATGAGGAGTTGAGAGTTACCAACAGAATGTTTTTGAAAGTGTTTTCCATATTTCTTCTTGTTATTGTGCAATCAAAGCAACATCATCATCATATGACCCTCGACCTAAATGTAGAGAACCATCTGAATCCTGACGACGAATAAATAAATAAGCACTTTAATGACACGCTTTGTACATCACATTTAAATTAAATTTGACTTAACAGTAGTTTTATTAATAATGTGTAAATTGCATCATTTTAAAATGCAGTATATTGCCTGCACTGTAAAAAGGTTCTGTAAAACCATTATGGCCCCATTAGTGCTGAAGGAGAAGCTACCGAGGGCACACTCCCTTTAAGAGTGCAGTGGTCCCAGCTTCCACAGGCATGCTTGTTACGGTTGGTTTCAACAAGCTAAAATAAATGTGGCAGAAACACATGACTTCACTGACTACTGCCTGTGTCAGTCTTGTACATACAGCCTATTGGTATAACTGTCTCGTATCGTTTTAAAACATTTTAACTTATATTTTAATCAGCAAACTTTCTCGGTTAGTCTGTTATTTCTGTCAATTTAATGAGTCTTTCTAGAGTACTGCAAGGCAGCGTGACACCTACTCATCCTTAGCTGAGCTCACGGTCAGCTTACCGCACTTGATCCTGTGTCTCACCGTTAAAGCGGTCGATGGCTTCTTGCCTCAGCGCTCCCGTGATGCCTCCATCAATTCGCTCGTACTTGTAACCTTCATAATCCAGAAAATCTTCAAGTAAGTCGAGCATTTTAGTCATCTGAAAACGGAGGAGACAGAGAGGTAGAGAGAGACACCGGCATGTGTTTTCATGAATACTTGATTACCCGTGCAGCCGCACAGCTGGAATCACAGCCTGCCGCTGAGCCTTCTGGAGATGTCACGAGACCAATTTAACATCTGCGCAGGGAGATACCCATCTGGTGTTTGCGTGTGTGAATGCGCGCTCGTTTGTGTCTGTGTGAAGACGTACCTGTGAGAAGACCAGCACTCGGTGTCCCTGCTCTTTCAGCTTCCTCAGCATCTTCTGCAACAGGGTCAGTTTCCCAGAGGCCTTAGTGAGGGCTGACCCTTCATAAGCACCGCTGGGTGTTTTCGGGGATTCCTACAAACACAAAGAAGATACAGTATGACACAGGAGCTCTTCCACACATTACCACAGGGTGTCCCTGTTAAGCAATTTGCTATTCATTTAAAGCAAATCTTGGAGTAAATGCTGAAATAATACAGGAAACTTAAGCAGCATTAAATCTACTCTTTCTGTGGATCAAGAATCCCCAAAGACAAAAGTGTCCTTTTGTTTCTTCTCACCATTGAGGCAACGGGGAAGAGGTAGGGATGATTGCAGCACTTCTTTAGGTCCATCATGATGTTGAGCAGCGAGACCTGATTTCCTCCGCCTTTCGAGTTTAGAGCTTCAAAGTTTTTGGTCAGAATTAGCTTGTAGTATTTCCTGCATTTAAGAAAATCCAAGAAAAACACAAAATCGTGAAATGATTAGGAGTGTGTCAACACGACGTCAACAACATTAGATGGATCTATTAAATCTTTGAATTCTCGCATTTCACTGAGTCCCACTGACACTGGTGGAGGAATTCCAGGAGCCAGCTGTTCAGTTTTAAGATGCACAGCTGGTTCATTTTTCGCTTTAATGTGGTTGATTGGTGCAGATGTGAACAAAGTAATCGCACATGAGTGAGGACCGAAATAACAACAAAAAGGCCATTGGATGAGCGAGCAACTGGTTTATGGTGAAAACGTGATCCAATCTCTAGCCGATCTTGTTGCAGTCAGGTATATTGAATACAAATGTTAGGAATAACTGCTCCATGTTATTCACTAGTCCAGAACAATGTTGCTCCTGCTCTGAACACATCCGGCCAATAAGAGGACTGAATGTTCTCATGTGGTTTGTAGTGTCACATTTTGGTCTCCAAGAAAAGAAACCAAAAGAAAGGAAATCATGAGAAAAATCTAAGAGTTTACAAACTCTTCAGTTCTTCAATTCTGTATTTCCAGCTTTGTGGGAACACCTCAACTCTACCGAACACCTTTGGGATGAACTAGAAAGAGTCAGCCCGTCTGATCTGACATCAGTGTCTGACCGCCCAAATGCTTTTCTGCATTAACGGACAACAATCCCACAGACAGGCTCCAACATGTACAAAAGCTTCCCAGGAGAGTGCAGAGGGGTACCAACTCCAGATTAATGCCTGGCTCCTGTTGTTTATACAATGTTTATATAATGTGTAGATCAAGATGAAGTCTTTTTAAAACCTTTTTCTCCCCTCCAACAAACACTTACAAACAACAGAGGATGTATAGACTAACTGTCGCACTTGTACACACAAACACACCCTTTCAGTTGAATCTGACCTTGGTTTTAGGCTACGGAAGATGCTCGTCTAAGTGCTACAAACGTAGATTTGTATCTACATTTGTCAGTGTCATACTTCTGCATAGGGCTCAGCTCCACTCTGACAATCAGCTCGGTCTTGGCGGGCATGTTCTTGAAGACGTCGGCCTTCAGTCTGCGCAACATGTGAGGCCCCAGCAGGTCATGGAGCTTCTTGATCTGGTCCTCCTTGGAAATGTCAGCGAACTCTTCTAGGAAGCCCTCGAGGTTACTGCAAAGAGAGAGAGAAGAAAATCTATCATAGACAATTCTACTGCAACTAGAAATAAGAACAGATGAATTAGTAGAGCTACAAGTACTGGGCACATTACTGTTTACAGGTAATGAGATACGTGTACATAATAGTAACCCCTGTAAACCTAAGCATTAGGCTTTAGACTACTCCAAACACTCAGTTACTATCTTTTCTACTTTTGTGCTGAACAGATATCAGCTTCATTTGCTTCTATGGACGCAACGCTTACAAGCTTTTGTTTGAGGGAGCCAGACGAGGGGCAGCCAATCAGAAGAAAGTGGCCTTTCAAGAGTGTGGCCTCAACTCTTTATAATTGCTAGAAAATTGTCAGCGTTTGTTCAAACACCTGACCATTTTATAATTAGTTAAATATTAATTTGCATACATGAGATTTATTTGTATTATACTTCTACACTCTCACAAACACATAAAAACTCATGTGTTAAATATGACACACTTAACAGAGAGTAGGTAAAACAGCTTTTTCTAACAGGGGATGAAGTGAATGGGCTGCACCAAAAGCTAGAACAGATTCATTATTTTTTAAATGAATGACGACTCATGCAAAGCTACTCTTGTAGGACCCCCTTTTAAAATTAGGTGTTCATGTAGTGTGAAGGTGTGTGCTTTACAAAGAAAGAAGTCCTACTTGAAGCGGTTAGGTGTGAGGAAGTTGAGCAGGTGAAACAGCTCCTCCAGGTTGTTCTGTAACGGAGTTCCTGTGAGCAGAAGCTTGTAGTCGATCTTGTAGTCGTTCAGACGCCTGAAGAACTGGAAACACAAATAAGGAAGCTCAGCGTTATTTAACTCTCAGTGGATTTTTCTAAACTCTTCCACATCATTAAAAAACAAACATATTTGACTTAATTTCACATCAGTTTTATTTCTATAGTGCAAACTCACAACAATAGTCGCCTTAAGGTGTTTTATACTGTAAGTAAATATCTTATATTGCATAGATCTTATAATTAGTTGTAATTAAGTCATTATGGCATGGACCCCAACTTCCTGAAGAAGTACAGCTAATACTTAATCTATTACTCTCATGATAAAGTACATTAAACGACCTATGAAAGTAGTTAAGTACTGTGGGACTAAAGTGTTGCCATTGCATAGTTTGGCCACCAGAGAGAGGTGAAGTGCGTTAATGTGGACTCATATGCAGTAGCTGCTGTACCTTGGACTGGTTGTTCTTAAGGCGGTGAGCTTCATCCACCACCAGACAGGCCCAGTCAATAGACTTCAGCGCCGTTTGGTCGATGGTCACCAGCTCGTAGGAGGTCAGCAGCACGTGGAATTTAATAGGAGCTTCTCGCTGCAGGAGGACAAACAAGGGAGGAAGGATGAGTGGACGCCACTGTCGATATCGTGTTTTCCCGCTACTGCTAACGATCCCTCCTTACCCTCAGTTTGAAGGTCTTCTTTCCTCCCTTGACGGCCGTGTCATCAAAGGAGAACTCGTTCTCTCTGATGATGGCTCGGCTGTCCTTGTCTCCCGTGTACGTCACCACGTAGAAATCGGGGGCCCACATCTCAAACTCCCTCTCCCAGTTGATGATGGTGGAGAGTGGAGCGCTGACTAGAAATGGACCCTTAGTGTGACCCTGAAGCGAGCAGAGAGGGAAATCAGTACCGTGTTACACAGCGAGACTTTAAACAACGTTAAAGGAAAAAAGCAGAGATAAGGTCAGCACCTCTTTGAAAAGTGAATAGAGGAAGACGATGGTTTGGATGGTCTTTCCCAGCCCCATCTCGTCCGCCAGGATGGTGTCAGTGCCCTGAGCCCAGGAAAACCGAAGCCAGTTCAGGCCCTCCAGTTGGTACAGATGTAGCGTGCCGCCCGTTGACGTGACAAAGTCTGGCTGCTCCTCGTATTTTATTGTAGGCTGAAGGGAAGAAATGAGAAAACGGTGAGGAGATACGATTGGGTTAACTGGAAACTCTAAATTGCCAATGTGGGAGTGAATGGCTGTCTCTGTCTGTGTGTTAGCCCTGCAACAGACTGGCGACCTGTCCAGCGTGTACCCCGCCTCTCGCCCTAAGACAGCTGGGATAGGCTCCAGCTCCCCCGTGACCCCGATAAAGGATAAGCGGAAGCGAATGGATGGATGGAAATTCCTTTACATTTCCTGAAAACATCTGGATTACCAAGAAAAAACTAATTTCATTCATCAGTCTTTGTTTATTTTCTGTAAAGGTTTTGACTGAAAGGTCAAATTGTGTCTGTTTGTTTGTATTTTGACTTATTGTGGTTTAATGCGCACAGATTTGTACATGATAAAAAAAAATACTGGCAGTCGCCAATGCTACCACTCAGCCTCCTCGTAGTGTTTCCTGTGACTGCGGTATAAATTTGAAAAATCCCAGGCAATCACTGGGATTTGAACTCGTCGGAGATTTTTAGCAGATGCACTTATGGTACAGATTTTAAACTCCTATGTAACCTACTGAGTTGTCAGATTTACAAACCTCTCCACGCTGAACAATTATGAGGTTATGAATCAGAAACTGTTCAATAATCTACATTTTCAAAGATAGTTTTGAGCAATATTACCAAGAGAGAGGCTTAGATATGCAAAATGAGAAATATTGGAAAGTGTGGTTATTCTCCCATGCTGCATCGGACAGCTTTAGTAAAACTATTAGTAAAAATAATCGAAGTCGGTTCACCAGTGGTGTGCTTTTATACAATAAAGATCCTTAAATGTGTACAATTTAACACAAAAATAAAGGGAACACATTGTAAGGGAATCCTTACAGTATAGCATATAAAAAATGTAAATCTGAATTGCAGTGTGTGATTGTTCTTATAAGAAACATTTAATAACTTTATAACAAAAAAGAGTGACTGGCTAACAGCAGACAGCAGCTGCACACTTTACAATACTCACATCAGTGAGTGGTGAGCCTGGAGACTCATCTTCACCCTCATCTGAGTTCTTGTTCCTTATCTTCCTGGGTTTGTCTGGGTCCTCCTTCATTATGGCGTCCCTGTTAAACAGCAGCAGAATTATTGCCACGTTGCTGACACTAAGCTGTTCACTCTAGCAGGGATCCGATTCATCAAAGGGAGATGAGACTGCACGTATACGTGGGGCAGGTCTCTGTGAAGCGGCTGAAAAACACTAGCGGACTTGCTTTAACCTCCTAAGACCCGAACGTTTTCATTGCATGAAATTTTAATTTCTCTTTGGGCTGATTGAGACCTGATGAATGTAAAAACAACGAATGATCATTTTACCTGATGTAGTTTCTGAGAAAAGTTATATCCACATATGAGGAGATTTGCATTAAATTTCGATAGAACATAATAAAGTCACAATTGATGTGCAAAACTTTTTATTTGGTGTCTGAACACAGCAGCATTTTTCCTGAGTACAAAAACAAAATGAGAAACAGCAGTTGTGCCGCTATGAGCAATATGGTTGCAGGAAGACGTATGCCTGTAACAAAGTCAAAAAAGTAAAAGATTTCAGAGCATGAAACATGAAACATTTCAGGTGGCAGTGTAATGTCCTCGTAACTGCATATCAGGCCTTTGTAGAGCAAAATTTAGTATTGTGGTCTGGACAACCCAAAATGTGATGCCCACATATGTGGACGGCAGGTTTTAGGAGGTTAATAAATGAGAAATACAGCTTTAAAAACAAATACCTGTGTTTCCAGTAGCTGGCCTTGTAAATTGCAAAGTCGGGGATATCCATGTCGTCTCTCTCCCATGTACACTGGTCGTAGGCGAGGTCTCGCCACTTGACCAGGTAGTGGTATATCCCCTTCTTATCCACACTAGCAGGGAGACACATGATCACAGTTAGTGGTCCTTCACAAACCTGACCTCTGCGTGCTTGTGTGCACGGCTCTTTACCTGTGATTGATGATCCGGTGAATCATCATCCACTCGGGCTTGATGCCATATCTGTAGTATTTGTCCTCCATGATGGCATACTGGGGGTCTTTGGCCCTCCTCTTCTCGCTCTTTCCTACTCCGTTCTCATCCTCTCCCCCCGAGCCGTAGTCCAAGCTGGGAGGCTCGTCCATGTCCGTCTTCCTCTGGTAGTTTCTATACATGACCGAGTGGAAGATCTCCAGCTGATGAGACAAAGACATTAGTTGGTCAGATGATCATTTTTCAGGTGAGGACGTCCTAGATTTGTGGTTTTCAAAACCATTTTTTTTTCATTGTTTAGACTTGGAAAAACGTGACCCTCGTCATATATTTTATTCTAAATATGGAGAGCAGTTGTTTATATTTCAGCCACGGTTTGATTTCCATTGTTAGATCTTTTAAATCTGAAGCATTAGAGACTCAACACAGGAGAACAATCTAAAAAATGTAGAAAGCAGTTTTTGCTGTTTTGTTTCATAAATCTGGTGAATACAAAAATGCTGAGTAAACACTGCAAATGACATGCTGAGTGCAGTTTTTAAAGTAGAAAGGAAATTTAAGGGAATAATAATCTTTAGTGATGGTGATGATGTACGTTCATTTACAAATACCATCTATGGCTGTAAAAACAGTCGCTAAAATATGTGTAAACAGTAGGACCGCCCTGTGAATAAAGCTTCCAAGGATCAGTTTAAGATTCTTGGGGTCGAGCATTTGCTTATGCAGATAATCGAATGCGCTGCACTCGTGGTTCGCCTGATAGCGCCCATTCTGTCCCCTTTAAGACGCCTGTGTGTGAAGTAGGTCCCTTGTTGAGGGAAGAGTGTGCGAGAAGCGGCTGCAGCCACAGAGATGATTAAGCAACAGTTACACATGATATACATAGTTTCAGTGTAACAACAATCCAAACAAGGTCCTATAAAGGGCCGTTTGTGGGTGGTCTGGTGTGGGCTTTCTCTTTCATACTTCTCCTCCAGGGTGGGCAAGCAAAAGTTATTTTTTGTGGTTATTAGCTAATGAGCCAGGCTAGAGTCAAAACACAACTGCATTTTAACCTCTGAAGGACATGTAACAAGTAAAACTCTAACTCTGTAAGTTTAAATATGTCTTTTAACAACAACAAACCAGGCTGACTACCTGAGACGGCTACTTCATTGGTTACACCTTGCTGGGCTGGACCCAGTTTAGCCTTCAGAACGACTTTAATTCTTCACGGCACAGATTCCACAAGGTGCTGGAAGTCCACATCGTGTCTACGTGTCTAAAGGCATAGAGTTGCTGCCATGTGTTGACTTTTTAGCTATTTTTGTACTGGTATACCTGATGGCCAGTGTGTGTATAAGAAATATCAGTTATTTTATAGGGAGCAATACTGTGAATTTAATTACTTTATTTATATTTTTGCTACGGCATGTTGTCAAAGGGATGTACATTAGGCTGCAGGAGCTTGATTAAAAAGAAGAAGAAGAAGAAATATTTGGACTGAGGAGGGGGAATCCCTAGAAAACAGACTTGCCATTATTTGTGGTTGTGACTTTCAGACTCACCTGCAGCTCAGTGATCCAGGTGCAGTGCCAGTAGGACTGTCCGGTCAGCTTTACAAAGAACTCCCTCTCTGCCCTGCCTTTCATTGGTGGCGGTGGCGGGGCGTCGGGTGGAGCGTCGGGAGCGGGTGGAACAGGAATGGGAGGTGGAGGCTCACCCCATCGCCAGTGGAGGATCTTTTGGACACGTCCCTTGATTGGCGGACACTGGAGCAAAAATGCATTTTTAAAATCACATCAGTTTATTTAAGCGAGAAGATGGAAATCTGTGAGGTATAGATTAAAAAAACACTGTGACAAGAGCATCAACTGACCGTGCATCGTGGACACAGCCACTCTCCGTTGGGAATCTCCGGCAACGGCGGGTTCAGACAGTGGATGTGGTAGGAAGACGTACAGGTGTCGCAGCACAACAGCTCACCTCCGTCTTTACACACCCGACAGAACTCCATGTGGTCGTCATCTTCCTCCTCCGCCCCAGTGGCGACCCTCACGCCGACCTCTGATATCACTCTGTCCTCGCTGTCCTCCTCAAAATCCTCAAAGTCTTCGTCTTTTGCTTCCCACTGGATTCCCTCTTTTTCCTGAAAGAAAGCGAGAGAAAACAAAACTGTTAAACTGAGGAACATCCTGAACACATGAAGTAAAAGGAGCTTTCAACAACCACAAGATGCTTATTGAGAATTTTGTGGTTACATATTAATGACTCACAGAAAAAAATTAAGCTGCTAATGTTGCCAGCTGTTCATTGCACTGAGAGTCCTGGCTCCCATTGACTCTTTTAGCCTTAAGTGGGAATGTGGTTGTGAGACATAAGATAAGCGGGAGAAGGACCTTTGCTGGAGCTGCTCAGGTGCTGTTTTAAGTAGGCCTCCGTGACTGTGAAGGATGGAGTTTGTGAAAAATAGACCACTGCTCCAAGTGAGCCTATTCTGGGTGAATAAAGGTTAAAAAAAGAAATACCTGATTTATGTAACAGCTGCAGTATGTAACCCATATTTGGGGTCTACTATCCCTGTGCAACACTGACAGTTAAAGTAAATGTCTGCTATCTCAGTCACTACAGACCCAAGCTTATATAAAACACAGTTTTGGCAACTACTGTACGATATTAAAACCGGCATTTGCCAATTTGTAAATGTAGCCTGGTGACATATAGGGAGCTCACACTCCGGAGGAAAGCAAGCAGCTTTTCGCCTTGCTGTGCAGAATAAAATGAGAATGTGAAATCGTTTATTTGCAAGAACCAGTGACTTTCAAACTGCAGAATGGTTACACGGCATTACAAATCATTGCTTTTTGAATAATGCATACATATTTACAACATGGCATTTGATTGTTGAAATGTTCACGATTAATGAAGTGGAAATTTTGACTGTGCTATAGCACCTACTCGGGGGAGTCAAAATTTTCCAAAAAAAAAGGACCAGAAAAAATCCCCAACCCTTTCAAAGTGTAAGTATCTCACTAGTACGTCAACAAACACCTTGAGTGTGACAGTTATACTGCTCTGATACAGCTCTCCTTCAAATTCGATGCCAGTCTACCACTTCTTGGTATTCAGGGATGCTTGACTCAGATAAACCTGACACTTGCGCTGAATAAACAGCAGGTAAAAAGCTTCTTTTCAGCTTCCTGTTTGTCACCAGTGCATGCCCTTTCCCTCTTTTTCTCCGCTCCTCCAGTCAGTTAGCTAAATGACATTTAAGCGCAAGTATCGCTCACTTTGTTCACACTTTCGATATCAATACCAGGTCGTCCCTACAGATAAAAACACGTGACTCATAAAGAAACTAAAAAGCTAAACCAGTCGAAACAATCACATAAAATTCTACACAGTGGATTTAATGCAGCAATTTAGTGAGCAGTTTCACAGCACCTTAACTGACTAATCTCAGAGATCTGATACCAAGACTTCGCAGCATCTAGAAATTAGCACTGAGCAATATTTGTGCCATTGCTGAATAGATTACACCCACATTTGGCGACAGTTTTTTGTTGAGGCAGGATGTCTGCACGTAGCCGCTTCCCCGCTCAGATTTCTGATAAGCTTAAAGGGTTTCTACTCATCTGATCCTCCAAGAAAACAAGCTTTAACTAACAGTAACAGGTGTTTTTGCTGCTCAGGTAGCCACACAGCTCGGAGATAAGTTGTGGAATAAAAACGATGCAAAGGAGACGGGAAAATAAAAAACAGGAGCAGTTGTACTTACACAATGGGGACAGCTCCACTTGCCCTCGGGGGCCTTGTCCAGCTCAGGCTCAAGGCAGACGAGGTGGTACGCTCGAGGACAGGTGTCGCACAGGATGATCTCCCCGCCCTGCTGACACACCTCACAGTAGTCCTGGTGATCGGTCTCGTAGCCATCCCCTTCCTCTTCACCTGGGAAGGGAGATAGCAAGCACAGGGCGAGTTGACAAGCACTGACAAAAGGTCACAAACCATTTCTGTGTTTTTCACCCCAAATAACTGAACTGCTCATTTTTCACTTCCAACTATAACCATGCAGTTTCATGTGTAACTTAAAACAAGTGCAGTCAAATGTGAGAGATGTGCGTGACGTTTTCAGGAACACGGGGTGAAGTTTTAGGTACGTGCTGCATGTTTGAACTTTTTCAGAACTAAAAGAAAAACTGAAAAACGCAAGTGAAACACTTGAAGCTGCTCGGATTTGCAGCACATCTGCACGCTTGTAATGCAGAAGGTTTGCAAATGATCAAGTTTTGGCCTTCTTGGCAAAATGAAATCACGCTACCAGACGTGACAATAGTCAGATTTAGCCTATGGATGCACGTGTAATGAGTTTGGATTAAGTGCAGAGTCTCAGTTTGCATTTGAGGAGTTGAACAAAATAGTGCATTCATCACTGAGAAACTGAAGTCATTTTTGTACACAGTGCCTTCTTTCCATGGCCTCAGTGTAATTCACACACACAAAACACACCTGTCTATGAAAAAGGCATGTGTTATATTTTTACGTTATTTCTTCACTAATTCAAAATGTAAAAGGTCTTTCTTTATTCCAATAGTTGCATTTGTAAGCTGTTGATGTGAACTCACAGCATGTGATCAGCGCAAGTGAAACAAGTTCAACTTCAAGATTAGAGTCAAACTTATATCAATTTTGGCAATTTAAGAAACTACTAAATGGGAGGTAATAATACTGTAAGCTAACATATGAGGGACTGATAAATACAATAGATGGTTGCCTAAGCAACATAAGGAGACCTGGACGTCCAGGAAAGACAACAGTTGTGGATGATCATAGGATCCTTTCTATGGTAAAGAAATGTCTGTTCACAACATCCAACTGAGAAAACATATCAGGAAGTAAGCATATCTTAACTTGAGAACAGATTTAATGAAAAACAAACAAACAATAAAACATAAGCTATCCCAGAATATGCAAAGGACCAAATTATGTCTAAAAACCCCTTTCGAGCAGCTCAGGAACAGCATTTTTGGACACACTAATCTGCCCCAGAATAACAGAAGAAAGAATTGTGAAGGCTGCTCCTTCTGCTCATAATCAACATAATCTGTGAAACGCGGTAAAGGCAGTGTGACGAATGGTTACCCGCAGCTTCCAGTGACACTGGGCACTATTGTTTATTGATGATGGGACAGAAAACAGAAGCAGACACATTAATTCTGAAGTGAACAGAGCTTATTGAAGGTTAACAAGTGGAATCATCTGGAATGGCAGAGCCAATCACCTGATCGCAACCCGATCGAGCACGCATTTCTCATCCTGAACACGCAACTGAAGACAGAGAGACACATTAACAAGTAACTAAAGACAGCTGCATGGGGATGTCCATGCACTCCAGACTACTGAAAATCAACATTTGATTTTTGATTTTTTTTTATGTTTTATGTTTATGCATCTCCAGTTTTGTGTTATAAATAGGAGACTATAAAAAGTCGAATTATTCACTTTGTGCAGTATTTTTGTTCAATCTGCACGCTGTCTCCATTTTAACCAAGCTCCAGTAATATGAATGTTTTGTTAAATAGCTGCTAAAAATATACTCCAAGAGTATACAGACTGTAACTGTATTCATCTGCAGCTGGAAGCACCTTCATCCTCTGCCTATCTCATCCCTCACACAGTTCAGTCATCGCTCCACTGCTGTTAATACTGTTTCCCAGCTCAGGTTCATCCTTTTAAATACACTTTTATCAGCAAAGAGAGAAGATTATTGTCTGAACCAGAAGAGTTGAGCTGCATTATTCCTTTGGATTCCAATAAGCCAAAGTAAACTTAACAGTGGAGCTGTAAGATGGATGTGGACAGGGAGGCTGTACATCATTTATAATTATGTGCTGTACGTATAACAAGCAGGCTGCGCTTACTTTTCTTCTTCTTCTTGGCAGGCCGTCCGCGCTTGTTCTTCTTCACTCGGCCAGAGCTGTCAGAGCGAACCGAGGAGCTGTGAACGCTGGAGTCCTCCTGCTCAGACTCGTCCTCATCCATATCCTCGCTCTAGCAGAGCACGAGAAAGCACGGGGGCAGTGAGTGAAGGGAGGAGAGACAGGTAACAAGAAACAGAGGAAAACAATAGGGAGCGACGCTGTTTTTAACTTCCACCGATTCAGTGTTTCACGAATACTCTAAACTTCACACTCACCGAGCAGCTCTTCTTCCTCTTGGCACTGATAGGTGATAGTTTAATACGGATGGGTGCCATCTTTTTAGCTTTGGCTACGGCTGAAGCCTTTTTCTTGTCTGGAACTCGAGGACTTTTACTGCGCTTCTTGTAACCCGGACCTGGACAGACAGCATAACAAAGAAGCTGTATCAGTGAGCTGTATCAGAAAAGGGATAGAGGTAAATGAGAGGTTAGCATTAGTTTACTGCTCTCCATTAGCATGTACAGCACATGTGCAAAAGTCTCGAGCCACCCCTCATACCCTTAGATTTTGCCAGGAAAAGGGGAAACAGGTGCAGCAGTTAGTTGAAACGCGCAAACATACATGGAAATATATTTCTATTCAGTTTGAAAGTCAATATTTGGTTTGACCACCTTTATTCTTAAACTCTCTTAGTCAGCTTTCCTGTAATTTCTTTAAGTAGTCTTCAGGAATAGCTCTCCAGGCTTCTTGAAGGACTTTCAAAGCTCTTCTTTGGATGTTTCTGCCTTTTGTTCTGTTCTCTGTCAAAATGATCCCACACTGCTTCAATAATGTTGAGGTCTGAGCTCAGAGGAGGCCAATCCATCACTGATAGAGTTCCACTGTGTGTTTTTCTATCCAGGTATGTTTTTACAGCATTGACAGCGTTTTTTGGATCGTTGTCATGCTGAAAAATGAAGCTGCAGCCAATCAGATGCTTTGCAGGTATTGCATGATCTAATGGATCATCTACGTTCATAATTCCACTCATTTTGACAAGATCTCTGACACCACTGGGTGAAATGCAGCTTTAAACCATGACAGTGCCTCCACCCTGTTTATAAAGATGGCTGTAGACACTCACTGGTATACCTCTCTCCTGACCTCCTCTCTGTATATCAACGATGATTTGACTCAATATTTTCAAATTTGGATTCATCACTCCATTAGACCTGTTTCACAGTCCAGTTCTTGTGTAATTTGACATACCCCAGTCTTTTGTCCCTGCTTCCCTTCCTTAAAAATGGCTTCTTGTGCAGACAGCTGACACTGGTTAGGTGTTAGGTGCCTTTTTTAAGCATGATGATCAACAACTCAGTGTTAAGTAGTTTAAACAAACAAATAAAACCATTTCTCTGAAAGTGATCAGGAACTAGGATTGAAGTAAAAATTAGTTTCCAAAGAAAGATTTTGAAATACTTTCAGAAAGTACATTTACATAAAAGTCTGGCTCCTTGGAAACAAAATCTAAAGAAATGAGGGGTGGTTCAACATTTTTGCGCAGTTCTGTAAACCTAACATCGGTCAACATCTGCTGTGTTCATCGTGTGCCTCTAAAACATCTCGTTGCCCTGGTCCTAGTACAGGAATGGGAAGACGACAGACCTTTGCCCTCTTTTGTCTTGGCTTTTCTAACAGGTGGAGGCTGAGGTGGCGGTTCAGGTGAGGCGGTCGCTGCAGAGACCTGCTCGGCAACAGCGATGGCAGCGGCCGCAGCCGCCGCCGCCACAGCTGCAGCGTTGCCCTTGAAGGGGTTGTTAGAGCTAAACTCCCTCCACTTGACCCCCAGGATGGTCATCATCTTTGACATGGGGATCTTAGGGTTCTTCTTGGCGATCATCGGCCTAAGAGAGAGCGTTGTGAGAGTGAAACCACATAACCAAAATGAATAAACTTTCACCTCCATCAAGAGAGCCAATCACCAGGTTCATTTGTCAATTAGCTTTCCTACCAGCTGCAGACAAGTTGGCTGAACAGGCGCTGGGCATTACACATTACTTATGAGAGTCAAAGCAGGTATGAGTCAGCCCCAGAGACCGAGGCTCAGGCTGCTGCTGACACAGTGTTACATGTAACACGGGGGCTGCTGTCTCATTTATACAAAGCTGGGATGATAAAGACACGGCTGCCACAGGGGGACAGAAACAAGTAATAGTAGTCAACCCAGGCTACTGGCGTCTGTGCTAACAGACACTTAACAGGAGCTCTTCTTCATTAAGGAGGAAGCAGTGTCACCAAAAAGCATCAAATCGTTTTGACATTATTATTATTATTAAGGTTCGTTTGGTATTAATAGGTTCAAGTCCTGTCAATGAAACAGTTTCATTTCCATGTGTTGTAGAATCAACCATATATGGACGTTTATTGATGTTTCTATTGTATCTAACCATCTGTTCTACTGCTTATTTGGGTCCTTGTCCCAGGGGGCAAAAGTCAAACAGAGTTGACTAGATCTCCCCTCTCTCTGTCTCTAGCCACCGCCTACAGATTAGGGACCATAATGAAGCATTTCAGTCATAACATACAATGTCTTCAAGACATCTTGGATCAGGCCTGAGGTCACCAAGCCCAAAATACACCTCACCACGAAAGCCATGAGGCACCTTAACTCAGAGCATCTCCAAGATGAACAAGCTTCTCCTCGAGTTTAGAAATATTTCACAGACAGCTCCTTTCTGTCTGTCAGCTAGACGCCAGGTAGGAACTTTGCCTAGAGGCTCAGCTCTGTCATCACCACAACAGACCAGGTGGGCACCCGTATCACCACAGCTGCTCGGGATCAAGACCCTCAAGCACCTGAACTCTGTAAAAGTTAGCCAGCCAAGCCGAGGACTCCTCACTCTCCTAACCAGCCTCATCACATGAGCTGAGCAGTTACAGTAAGCTTACCAGCAGATGTAGACACTGTGGGGGAGTAAAGAATAAAAACAACAAGCCATAAGTCTGTGAAGGTTCTCAGTCATCCAGGTCATCGTAGTCAAAGGAGCTTGCAAAGAAAAGCGTCTGGACTTCTTTAAGTTGCTTGAAGATGCTTCTCGGATAAGAGGTGAAACGTCTTCAAGCAACTTAAAGAAGTCCAGACGCTTTTCTTTGCAAGCTCCTTTGACAACAAGCCATAAGCACACTGTCAACATCCACATAGTTAGCAGCAGCACTTCCACTCCCATCAGATCAGCTAACGGGAATCTGACTCCACTCTGCAACTCAAACAGAAGTTAGAATCAAAAGATTTCCAAACTGCACCCCTGCAGTGCAAAGTCACAGCGAGTGTGCGGAGCTAATGTCTTTTGAATACAGGCGTAATGACACGACATTTCCAGACAAACGTTCCCACAGGACGTCAGCACTCTTACTCGTCTTTTACCCTGAAAAGCGAGAGAAATTCGAATGTCGAGCACCTTTTTTCCACCTGACGACAGCTCATCAGAAGTGAGTTGTCTGAACCTATTTAACCATCCAGTGAAACCTAATCTGTGGAGCCTATTGGGGAAGGTTTAGCTGTCTTGATGTCACCCACCCACGTGAGAACAGAGAGCAGGCCGTACCTCATGAACTGGCTGAAGGCTTTGTAGTTGGTGAGCTCCCTGTAGTCCTCCTCTGTGAAGATGTGATCGACATCCTCCAGGCCCCACTCCCTCGCCAGCTGCGCCGAGGTCTTCTGTTCTAACGGTTGCTGAGAAGAAAGCAGAGCATCAGACCGTGAACAAGGGTGGACTCGTCACCGTTGATCACTGTTGGGGTTTTTGGGAGTCAAGCGAAAACGTCTTTACCTTCGTTGTTTCCTCCTGACTGCTGTCTCGATCCCCATCGTCTTTTTTCTTTTTCTTGGTTTTCTTCTCTTTCCTTTCTTTATGTTTCTTCTTTTTCTTTTTCTCACCAGATCCATAGTCGCTGGCAATGCTGTCCGAGTTCTCGCCGTAGTCTCTTTCTCTGTCCGAGTCTCTCTCTACATCACTGTCCTGTGCATGCAGCGAGAGATGAAAAACAAAAAAGGAAGAAGAGCAGTTAAGACGCTGTAATGTGGACGTCAAACTTCCAAAATCCACAGGCCGAGGAAACTCACGATCTTCTTGCGTTTTTTTGCTTTGACAGGTTTCCCTTCCTTGTCTTTCTTTTTTGTGTCCTTCTTCTTCTTCGGCCGGCCTTTCTTCCTCAACGGGACCTCTCTGTCTGATAGCTCTGCCTCTTCCTCTGAGGAGGAAGAGAGAGAGAGAGAGGGTTAAGAAAGCGTGGAAGAAAAGACAGCTATCAGAATCAGCTGAACATTAATCGTCTCAAAACGCTCCCCGACAAGCCCGCTAATCCCAGCTGACCATAATTACACATGACAAAGGCTGCACGATAGCCACACAGTGGCATCGCTGACCTCTGACCTTGTCTGAATTGTGACACATGCTAAATTAGATAGTTTGTCAGAGCGCTCTAAGTAGATTTGACAGCCGGTTGCTGCAGCCTGGGGATGTAATTGGTTTATGGCAATGCAAAGGGTGATCATTACCTTTGTTAAAAAGAAAAAAAAAGAAAAACAGAGCCCTGGGGGAGGAAGTGGTGGTGGTGGGGTTGTTGCTGATAATCAATGGATACATCCTGATGAGTTGAGGGAGGATTTAAATTTATAAAACTTTTATTTCAGGGAAGAAATAGTCTGAAAACCTCAGACAGCTCAGAGGGGACTGAGCCACTGTGCAGCAACTGAAACCAGCTGACATTATGTGGCATAAGACCTGAAAATGTCAGGCCAGTTATTCCCGATTTTACGTGGGAATCATCGCAGCCACGGGGGGAGAAAGGAATTTAACCTGCAGGCCGACCTGGCTTGCAAATGACAAGAGAAACACAGGAAGACGAGGGCAGATAGCAGCCCGGGCTTCGCGGAGAAAGCAGCAAAGCGTTGAAGCATAACCAAGATATGGGCTGCGGTCTCCGCCAGCCACTCGTCCCGTTTCACAGGCTGCGATTTGTCGGTTTTTATTGTCTGCCTGCCTTTGTTGGTGCGCGCTCCCCCCACCACCACCAGCAACAGCAGCAGCAACAGCCATCCCCTCACCTCCTCCTCACTCCCACCCCGTCCACCAGCCAACCCCACTTCCCGCGTCTGTGTGCAGCGTTCAGCCGCCGAACGCACGCCGGGGGCGGCAGCGGCACGCACGCGGGGCTCGGTGATTCAGAGGCCGCCGGAGCGGTGAACTGGAACGACTTCTCTCCCGCTCAGGCCCCCTGACCACCGCTGTGACCGCTGCTGGAAACAAGGTCGCGATGGGGCTAAGGTCCTCCCGCCGGGAGGCCTCGACACTAATTTATCTGTCTCGCACTGCGTGACAGCAGGTCCACGGAGCCCTCGAGCTAATTAAGTACAAAAAAGAGCGCAGTGGGATGATTTGTGCAGGCTGCCGTCCTGACACTCGGAGCTCCGAGCTGACTTTTAACTCTGTGCTTCAGTCACATCCAAACCAGAGCTCACAGTACAGCCCACGACGGCAGCTTTCAGCCGTGCATCTGATCTCCACTGTTGCTGTGTGGTTAACCAGCCTCCACTCTCTGCACCCTTCACTTTCACTGCCCCCCCGTGCAAGTTCACTGCCACAGAAACTTCCAGAATGTCATTTAGTCAATCATCGCCTGACGCGATCGATATTTGTATGTTGCTGCTGCTGCGAAAGGGGGGCGGTTAAGAATCAGAATGGGACACAGACACACTAACACCCAGCTCCGAGGCGCCAAACATGCCCGATAATAGACGTTTAATACGGGTAACGACCGAGCAGGTCCTCCGGAGCTGAACGCAGTATGGGTACCTTTTACAAGAAAACGAGCAGCATGCGGGCAGTGCTGTCCTGTCCTGACCTATCACAGAGACAACCAGGCAGTTTGTGCCTCTCGTCGCGATTTCACACACTCGCCCGGCTCTGTGACTGCATCGTCTCCCCAGACTGCTATCAGATTTATACATAGCCTCCGGCCAAGAGGAGAGTCCATGCTAGCGTGTGTGCCAGTCCTTCAGGGCGACCTCATTACCCCCGCAGACCTCTGCTTTTTAAAAACAATTTGCAAGTCCTGCACGTCCAAGAACCCCACCAATAAAAAAAAGCAAGGGACTATTTTTTTTTCTTTTCAACAACTTTTCACGACTGTGAAGTGAGATCGCGACGAAGTGAGGGGGGGGAGGCAAAGCCACAACAGCGGTGCCAAGTTCAGTTTAAACTTTTGCTGGGGATGCTAGACGCAAAGAGGAAGTGGAGTGAGGACAAAGTGCAAAACACAGCAGAAACACATCAGTAGGTTGTGTGTGTGAGTTTGTGGCGTTTTTGTTGCAAACTGGACTTGTGTTTGCACAGCGCGCTCTCGCAGCTGCAAATATGGCACCTACAGCAACGTATAGCTGCCATAACAGGACAGCAGCCTGAGTGCGACTGTCTTTTTTTAAGAGGAAGGAAAAAGTGTTAAAGGAGGCTTTCTTTCTTTCTTTTTTGTTGTTGTTGTTGTCTGCGCGCACTCGAGATCTCGCTGCTTTCTACTGTACCGATGTGGACCTGGATGGGATGTGTTGGAGGAGGGGGGGGGGATTAAAAGAAAGAAGATCTGCGGGTTTCGGACACTTCCATCACGCGCTTTTCTATCTTATATTTGTGCCTCTAAGAAAAGCAGCAAAAAGCGCGCGTGAGTGTGTGTATTTCTTATTTCGTGTGCGCGCTCCCGACCTGTCCGCCAGTTTCCCGTTTTTTACTGTACCTGGCGCGGCTGGTGTTGCAGTTTCCCGAGGCGCCGCCGGCGAGTTTATGTCGCTTGCGTTCTCGTCCAGGTCCCCGTCGTCGTCTTCTTCATCAAAATCTCCTCCCTCGGAATTAACCACCATGCCCTCGTCTTCCTCACAGGACCGGAGAGGAGAGGACATTATATCCCTGTCATTGGATCCGTCCTTGTATTTAAAAAAAAAAAAAAAAAAAAAGAAGGAGGGAGAAAGAAGAAGGAGAAGAAGAAGAAAGGGGGAGAAAAAGCGCGTTCTTGTCCGATTATATGATATTTATTTAATATTCAAATCGGCTCAGGAAAAAGTGGGGGGCGTTTTGGAATATTTTACACCAAGGCAGAGCAACAAAGATGGCCGCCCTCTTATATTTATTTTTTAACAACCCCCCCAATAAGAAAAAAAATCCCCTTACATAAAAAATGGCTGACTATATTATTTCAGAACGCACCCCCCTCCTCCTTTCTCTCTCTCTCTCCTTCTCTCTTTCTCCCTCCGCGCGCCCCCTCCCTCCTCAAAAACGTACACATTGTTACAAGGAGCAAAAAAAAAAAAAGGGGTGTGTGACTGCATGTAAGTTACATTGTTACTTGTTTGTTTCTTTTCTCTCTCTGACCCCCCACCTCCCCTCCTCTCTTTTTTCCCCTCTCTCTCGCTCTCTCTTTCTCTATCCCCCTCACCCTCCCCAGCCCCTCAAGTCCGGATCAGTCACGAATCCGACAGACTTGCCTGGTGTCACTGTCACTTGCCAGATCACACGCAACAACTCTCGCTTTCTGCATTGCAGACCCCGACACAAATCTATCAAATATGGCCACCTTATATTCTCCGGAGCCCCCACCGTTGTGCTTCAAAAAAAAAGAAAAGAAATTATTTTGGAGCAGCAGCAGTAGGGTTGGGCACGCGCTTGTATATATACGTGTGTGTGTGTGAGCGTGTGCGTGTGTATGAGTGCTGGGGAGGGATTGAGAGAGAGAGAGTGAGTGAGAGAGGGGGGTTGGGAAAATCTGCCGCAGCCATGCCCAGACTTACATCAGATTGTATTGCTTAAAAAATTAACTACTTGTGGTGGGGATGGAAACAGGTCGGGGTACGCAAAACCGCGTTTCCACCTCTAGAAAGCACCGCGAGAAACGGCTCCAAGTGCGCACGCCGTCTCTCGCACCGGCGTTTAAAACGGCCACGAGAGATTTTCCGAGCTCTCGCTGTAAAGTCGCGCTCTCGTTACCGCCGAGCTGTGACAACTGGATGGCAGTAAGGCCATGGGAATGCCTAGACCCCGGCCAGCCCTCGGGGCACTTTTGTTTTGACAAAAGGAATTTTGATTTGCTTTTTTTTTTTTTTTTTTTTCCCGCATTCAAGCCTCACATAGAAAATCAGGGTCAGGCAGGAAACTGTGACTTCACTAAAGATTCAAATATATGGTTTAAAAAAAGAATTTACATAATATCTTTTTAAAAGGCGCATTATGTTTTAAAATACATGATTCCTATTTCATTTAAAAGAGATATTGAATAAATAATGAACAAATTACACATTTCTTGCAATCTCTTGTTTCCCAGTGAGCCGATATCTAGTAGCAGTAGACCCTTGGTCCCTTTAATATCTCAGCACCTGTGTTCCAATAAGCTGCTCATGTCTTTACTGTTTAATTCGCTTCAGCAAACTGTAGTCAGCCCTAGAGTGTGTGAACATTTGTTCAGAGTTAGAGGGAAGAGTGTGAAATTTTATTTATAAAGTGCTAAATCACAACAACAGTAGACTCATATAAAGGTAAAGGGTCTTTATCTTTATATGAGGTAAAGGCCCTACAATAATACAGAAAAAACCTCAACAATCACACTACCCCCATGAGTAAGCACTTGGTGAGAGTGGGAAGGAAAAACTCCCTTTTAACAGGAAGAAACCTCTACCATAACCGGGCTCAGGGAGGGGCAGCCATCTGCTGCGACCACTTGGGGGTGAGGGGAGGAAGACAGGACCAAAGACGCACCGTGGAAGGGTTTTATATGTAGTAACATTTGCTTTTTGTATTTTCAGCCTTTATTTTGAAAGGATAGTGCAGAGACAAGGCAGGGCAAGAGTGGAGGAAATGGCCAGGGGGCAGACTCAGACTGTGCAGCTGCAGCAGCCTTTGGCATACGGGTCACCTGCTCAACCAGCCCACAGTTAAAGGGCCACCCGCCCAGTATTGCCTGAGGTTTGAGCTACCTGAGGAGGCCTTGGGGGGTCAGGCCACACCAAAGTCAAAAGGCCTTTTACACTCCATTCAGTTTGCATGCTGAGCACATGCAAATAAAGAAATGCAAGCATTGTGAATCCAGGCTCACTGTTACCTCAGTGAACCACCTTTCCAGTCTTACTGACCACACATTGTGGTTTACACCATAAGCCACATGTACACACATTGACACACACACACAGATATGTCATCCACTGTTAAACAACCTAAGGAAGTTTTATATGAAGATAACTGAAATGTTGCAGTGCAAGCACGCCTAAATCTCCCTGAACCTCACCACGATACAACCTTCTCTAACCCTCCTGTTGTCCCAACAGATCTGTAAGTGAACGCAGGAGGGGGGAAATGTGGAATTATAAAAGTGTCCGAAGCTGAAAGACATCCCGACCACACGGCCGACAACTCAGGCAGCCTAGCCGTTGTGACATCTCATAAAGCCTCCGCGTCTCCAAGTTCAGCGCTCCGTCTATGCTATCTGTCACTCTGTCAGCTGTGGCTCCCACACCAATAACTGGGTATCGTGTAAACAAGCATTTCAGTTACGCCTCGCCTGCTGAGCACGCTCCTCCTCCTCCTCCTCTCTCTGCTGCTGCTGCAACAGGTGCTCGAGCTGCTTCGGCTCAGCTCGCCCCGCGCCCACAAATGAGAGGAGAGGAATTTAATTAGTGTCTGATCCAAAGGCCACATCTGCCAAGAGAGAGACGGCGCAACGCAAGACAACATGGGCAGAGGAGACATGTCTGTGTGTGTCAGTGCAGGGAAAGTGTATCACAGTGTGTGTGTGTGTGTGACTGGAGTCCCCCCATCCACCCACCCACTAAGCCTCTGGCCACTGAGGTGTCTGCGGTTGCCAGATTGAGAGGCTGGTGATGTGGAAGCTGTGTGTGTGTGTAGCTTACATACCCTAACCCACACTACCTATGTGTGTGAGTGAAGTATCTGTACTCATAACCGTGCATGTTTCTCACTATGCTATTGCAAAAGAAAAAAAAGGGTGAAAGCAGCCAGGGCTCTCATGTGCCGTAGGCCCTGACATACTGCGCTACTCTGCTGTGACTACCCGCCTTCCCCCTCCCCGCCCACCCGCCCGCCGCTACCAACACTCCCCGTGTCCGTTTGGCAGGGAGACATGTCGAGGATGAGAGAGAAAAGCCTCCCCTGGGTGCTGCGCTCCAGCTAACCCAGATTTTATGCAGTGTGACACACAGAGGAAGACACCGGCTCCTGAGCTCCATTCAGAGCTGAGCTGTCTGAACTGAGGCGACCCGGGGAGCAGATAATGCTTAAATAAGAGGCGTGCAGCGGGGGCCAATCCAGCAGGCGCTGGTGTGGGATTGAATTAGCAGCAGAAGAAGTGCTGATCAGTTGAGTTTTGGCTCAGCGTATTCCCTGACCAGTGAAACACTTGTACCGGTAATAAAGTGATAAAAAGTAAAGGTGGGACACAGTGCTTTTTGGGGTTTAATTGTGCCAGTTAATGGGCTCCAGTTGTGGCCGTCTACATTGAGAGATGATGATTTATGGGAAAGTTTTATCAGAGACATAAGAGGGAGAGGGTGATGAAAAACTCCTGAACTATCTAACTACATCAAGACTGTAAAGGACATAATCAGCAACATCCACATCCACCAGATAAAGTGTGACACATCGAGGTTTAGGGTTAAGGCTTCTTTGGACAGTAAAAGAAAGTAAATCCTCACAGGTTTACTTTTAACTCATGAGGCATAGGTCATCATCTGTGATTATCATTCTAACCTAAACTATTAAAATGTGCCATTTTAAGTGTCCCAAGAAGCTGGGACGGGCTCCAACTACAACGCTGAATCTGATAAGCAGAAGGAGCTAGATGGATGGGTGTGTGGATAGGATGTGGTTCTCTCCAAAACACAGCACTAGGGTTAGGGATGCCATTGATAATGACTTTAACCTCACATATTAAAAGCTTTTTAATGTGGGTGCTCCTACACTTCTCTGCAGATGGGTCAAAAACACAAAATAGCCTTCTTTTGCATGCTATGCGTGGAGTTTTGAAGGATAAAGAGGATACAAACCTTTAGTTACGACTATGATGCCAGTCATCCCTCTTCTAAGGATTCAAGATACCATCAGCACAGTCAGCAGCAAGGCCAGCACTCACTGCCACTACAAGAAGATCTGTGGATTATGACTTTAGTTCAGATTAAAAACAAACTATGCACACCACCTAGCTGAGGCTCTATTTTCACTCTCATTCATTTCATTCACATAGAGATGCGTCGATATACAGTGAATATATGATGAAATGCTGCTGCACAAGAGTATATCTTCTACAAAATCATGCTTTTTTAAACATGAGTAGTTACATCTGTTCCGGGTCGTTTGCTGAACAGTGTTTGTCTGATCTTATGATATTGTATCTTAACTTGATCTTTCCTTTCTCGGGAATGACTCACATAAATCTTGACTCTAAATTCTTTTTAAAGTCTTTTAAAATATTTCACGGCGATAATAATTAAAAAAAAAAAACGCAGGAAAACGTAGGAACTAAATAGAAAAGAAACTATTAGCCCCTCCTTCAAACTCTACTTTGAGAGAAAAGTGCAAACCAGATATTTATATTCACATGCCAACATTCCAGTTTTACATCATCTGTCTTATCCAGTGTGTAACATTTAATCTATGCGGTCATTTAGATTTAGATTTTTGGCACTTGAGAAAAAGAGGTTTACTATCATAGTGTTTCTTCTTCTCTCACGCAGCTTCTCTGTTCTCTTTTTCCTGTAAGTAATTGGGTTTCATGGTTCTGTTAGATGTTTGGCACCGTGGATCTTTTGCTTATTGGTTCCTCTACAGTGTGTGTTACAGTTCATTTCATTTGCAGTTATGCTGACAGCCTCTGTCTTTACTTTTATTTTGAGTCAAATTAACTTGACTGCTTTTATTTGTTCTGCAGATATTGCGACTTTGTTGTTATTGTGTTGCCATAATAGTGCAGTGAAAATGATATTTTTGCGACAATCATAACCACTGTAATGACTTTAGCAGTTTCCCCCCAGGTTTTAAATGTGGTACTTTAGAAAGGATTTTTAAGTAACACTTGGTAAGTTATACAAGTCATCTTTTCAGTGAAGCTCGTGGGTTAAGCAACGCGTACAAATCAGATAGAAATCTCAGTGATTTTATCAGTGTTTTTAAAGCGATGTGTCAGGAAATGAAGGGAAAATGATCCTGTAGCGGCCACCTGTGGCGACGGTGGGAACATACAGGCGAGCTTTAAAATGCCACACTCCAAATTCTCCAGACTTACCCGACAATAAAACTCTGAACACGTAATAGTTTTCGTTTTTGAAAAGTATGGGTATATGAGTTTTTAAAAGGCTTTAGCAAACAGTGCTAAAACGAGGCTAATGGCGTCTTTGATCAGTGCCAGCTGGTAGTTCCTCTTAAAATTAATAAATTTACAGACTTAAATGTTAACTTATTATTATTAATATTTATCATTTAAATAATGTAAACTTTAAAAAATTCTAGCAGCATCCTAACGGACTTCCCCTTTAAGAAGAAAAAAAAAAACTGGATCGTTTCCGGTTTCGCTGGTCCGTCGATGAAATTGCTCCGTAAGCAAATGCCGGAGGAGAAGAAGAGGTGCAGGTTATGGCCACAATGATTGAGGAAAACGGCCCTTCGACTCACGTATGTGTTTCTCGTTTTAATTTTTCAGTTTGTCTCGGGGTTTTTGGTGCTGTTTAACATGTCAAAACTGAGATTAAAAAATAGTTAAACTGAAAAGTATTTCAACATTGTCATTGCTTCAGTTGTAGCCAATTCGTTAGTCGGTGGCTAACAAATTAGCTTGTACATCTGACCTGGTAACCTGCGTTTATTTAACTGTTTATATGAACGACAGACTAGAGATTCACTATGTGTTGAGTTCTCCTCACCAAAATGCAAAGTTTGGTCATTCTGTCTCAAATCATTATTTTTTCCTCGACCGTCTCAGATTTACCTAAACATTTTATAGTCCAGAGTTTGGATATATATAGTGATTGTTTTAAAATGTTAGCTTCATATATCATTTTTTTTCAATATATATGTTTTAAGTCCCATCCACCTACTTTCAGGCCTTTTTATAGCTCAAAACTATTAAAAATAAAATCCTTACATTTCCACAGGCCTTCCTTTCTGTAATTTGTAAAATGCAGTAGTGACAGTTTCCAAATGGTATATTGATTCATTTCACAGTACTGTAACATAAAACAAGTAGAAAGCTTTTAAACATGAAATTCTTGGTCACAGAAATTAAGAAAATGTCATTTTCATTCAACTTTTATTCTGTGTTTAGCAAACATGACAAGTTGTACCAGGAAAAAAGATATCAGTATGTATTAAGAGATATGAGATTTAACAGGAGTGCATGGAATTTATTTTCTCACATTTTATCTAGCTAATCCTTTTTTTGGTTTATGTGTCCCAAAAAAGATCCCGATTCCCTTTCATGGTACGAAACACCAGTGCAAATTTCACACATTTTTCTTTAATAGTTTTTGAGATATTCACATTCAAACACTGTCGGATTTCAAAATTTGGGGTCAAAAAACATTATGAAAGTGGGTCAATGGAGAAAAATGTATACTAAGAAGTGTTTGATATATGAAGCTAAAATTTCACAGCGGTCATTACATGTGTCTAAACAGGGCTTCTTTCAAAAAATATATAATAATGGATTAATAATGTGCCAAGTAGTCTGTTAAATAATAATTTAGCCCTCAGCTTAGGTTTTATTTTGCTCACTTTCCCTTATTGTCCTCACCCAGGAGCAGTCTGAAGTGTCCTCATCATCTCAGGCACGGCAGAAGCTGGAGGGGCTCCTGAACAAGAACATGAGGATCCGCATGACAGACGGACGGACTCTGGTGGGCCTTTTCCTCTGCACTGACCGGGACTGCAACGTCATCCTCGGCTCAGCTCAGGAATTCCTTAAATCCACAGGTACGCAGAGGCGACCTGAGCACAGCGTCCACTGATGCCTTAGACTCCGTATAAAAAGGCTGTTCTGCTCTTTTTCACACCTCGCACTTTTTATGGTGTTGTATTATCAAAGCATCTTTGAAGTGTCTTTCCAGGAAAGATTTAAACACACAGGTGTGCTATCAAACTGTGACTTTACTCAATGCCAAACCATCTTAAAGGTTATCAATAAAGCTAAAAATAATACTGATCAGAACCAGCAGCTGTGGGAAACTCATACACGATGCTTTTGTCATTCAACATGCTCTGTTGGAGGAGATGTGGTTACTGTGGAGGCCATTCGAGTACAATGAGTTCATTCTCATGTTCAAGAAACCAGTTTGAGATAATCTGAGCTTCATGGCATGATGGTTAGACTGGGGTTATAAAGGGGTGGGCATAGTCAAATACCCCAGTTAGGCTGCAGGTATTTAGACTATGCTATGTTGGTAGCCAGTGGTACATTGCGGGGTAGCTCTTTAAACAAACGTCTGAATGTCACAGTATAAATTGAGACTCATCAGACCAGACAACATCCTGCTTTAATGTTTCTTTTGTTGTTATTGGGCAAAGCCCTGCTGTTCTTTCTGTATGTGCTGTTCATTCAAAGGTGCTCTTCTGCGTACGTTGCTTGTAATGAGTTATTATTGCCTTCCTATCAGCTTGGATATTTTCACTTTTTCAGAAATTTCTCTATGAACCACACAGATGGTTGTGTGGGAAAATTTCAGAAATATTCAGACTAGTAGAGCCCCTTAAATCACCTTTCTTCCTCATTCTGATGTTTACATAACTACATGTCTAAATGCACTGATTTGCTGCCATGTGATTGGCCGACTTGGTATTTACATTAACGTGCAGGTGTGCTTAATAAGGTATCACACAGTAAGTGTAGTCTGACCTGTTGTCTCGTTTTCTTTTCAGACACATTCTCCCAGAGCGAACCCAGAGTCCTGGGCCTGGCCATGATTCCCGGCCACCACGTGGTGTCCATCGAGGTGGAGGCAGACAGCCTGGACGACACACAGGGATTCGGAGCTAACCACTGACGGAGCTCCGTCTGTTTGGACAGCATTCATGTGACTGAGTCCTGCCGAGCCAGACTCTAGGCCGTGGTCGATCCCAGGAGAACGGACGACGTCAGTCTCTCGGACTCTTTGGACGCAGACCTTCTGTGTCGATGTCGTGGATTCAGTCAGTCCCTCGGCGACTGATGAAAGAGTGCGTTTGCGTCAACTGCTGCACAATGCAGCGAGTGCAGAAATGGTGTGGGCGTGCATGAGGTGTGAGTAAACGAGAGCTTACTTGTATGTGTCTCAGTGTCTGCAGTGCCCGTCTTTATTACAGTGTGTTTTAAAATAAATCGCCCTATTTGACACTTTGTGTTGCCGTCCTCGCCTCGCTTTAAAACACAGCAAAACAAAATGAGCAAAAATGCGTTTGTTTCAATATTTTAATACACTTGAGCTTGTCAGCTGACTCAGTTTGGCAACAGGAAAAAAAAAAGCCTCCAACAAAAGAAACCCAGAAACAAAACCGTCCCACTCAGAGTTAAATACAAAGAGAGCCTGTCACATTTTGTTCACACAATCAAGCAGTAGAAGCTGGTTACAGTCAGTGTGTCCTCAAGTTATTAAAGACAAAATAACTTAATTTGTGCTAAAAAATAAAGTCTTTAAAAACATCATCTCGGTTCACCTGTGTGGCCCGTGTGGCTGCAAGAACCTCATTTATAAACTGTATGAAGTTCGTATGTGTCAGTGCGACCCATTGGATAAATATTATCCAAACATGCTGCTCGTGAAGTAGATATGGTGTACCTCGGGAAAAATAAAGCAGCAGCTCAGACACGCCTATTTATAAATGAGGTTCTCGGATAGCCACTGAAGACACACGGGAGTGTGTGGAAGGCTTTTCAAAGGCCTACAGTAACATTTCAGGAGTGAAGTGGCCTTTTCAAACAAAGTAAAAGTGCAAGCTTTCGAAACGTTTCCTTGAAAGGAGGAGGGGAGGAACAGAAATACTCTAAATGTCAATGCAGTCATTTGCGGCTGTTTTTCTAAACTTTTTTTTTCCACTTATTTTGTGCACTTACATCCATAATGTCTGCCCCTGGATATAAATGAACATCTCCAAACCAAAATTCACACAGAATTATTCCAATTAGCTATCAGGAGGCGCTGATTTAAATTTAAAAATATACACGTATACATCACAGAGCACCTACGCTGACTTCAGATCCATAGGATATTGAAATTCTTACACCTACAGGTTTCCTGTAGCGGTGCTCGAGTTTCACCATAAATATAGCTCAACAGCCACAGGTCTAATGATAAATATAAAAATCCTGCTTCTCTAGTGTAGAGACGTCTCGACGTGGTAAAAAATAGAGACTGAAATCAGTAGACCTTTAAAGAATACTGCAAGCAAACGGACAGACGTACAGATTTCCAAGCAAAGAGTCACGGCACTAAAAATAAAAAGGAGGCGCCGAGTAGCGCTTCAAAGAATGGCACAAAGAAAGAATAAGAGCGGACACTGCTTCCAGCCGTCACACATTTCCGGAGCTCGTCTGTAGACTTCATTTTCTTCAAGCACAACGTAATTTATGAGTAACCACAGGTAGGTCCTTTGATTTTGTGGTAAAAAGTCCAAAATAACAAAAAAAAAGTTTGCAAAAACCTGCGTCCAGGCTGACGCAGAGCTTTTGAGGAAGACTCGTCCTCCAAAATCCCCCGAAGGTTTTTTCCAAAGTATCCAATCCACCTAAAACGACACTACCCCCCTTCCCCGCCCGTGTGTTCGTCAAGTCCTGCTCTCTAGTTGTACTGGAACTTGAAGTGGAAGCTGCCGCCAGATTCAAAGGGGTTGAAGTGAAAAGGCCAGCCCTGCTGACCTCCGCCGCCTCCTTGCTGGCTTTCTGGGTCCAGCGGATCCTCGCCCGCATCAAACTTCTGTCTCATTTCTAGGAAAAAAAAAAAAGTAATAGAGAACAGGATCGTTAACATTTTAGTAAACGATCAACATCAACTAGTTTGGACTTGGTTTGACAAACATCCATTTTCTTCTGCTTTTACAATTCTATTCAATTTTTTACAGGACCTGTGATGATGGTGAACTTGAACTTAGGTGCCACTGTGCTGCCCCCTACTGTCACAATACCAAAATGACATCAGTCTATTCATCAGACAAAACCTGACAGTCAGTAAATGTTTGTTCTTTGACTGCAGAGCTGCAGTTTTAACGTCTGCTGAGCAACATTTTTTGGTCTGTTTTGTGAAAAGAAGAACGAAGCCGCTCGTTTCTTTCACATGAATGTTCTCATAGCTCAGCTTAACTTCATTTCTGAGAAAGCCAAACTTTCTAAATGAGCCCAACTAATTTTAATGCTTGTGTTCTGGACTGTAATACATGCTGCTCACCATGCATTGCTATTGGAGTTTTCGGAGACTTTTCAAGTCTATAAGTGGAAGAAAATGAATAGATGGATGTTTATGGAGACTGTTGGAATTTGTGACTTTCCCTCTGGGATGAGTAAAGTATGTCTAAAATCCTGGAAATTCTTTAAAATCAGATATTGGTGGTGTGGAAATGTGGCTGTAAAGACTAAATAACAAGGCTGGCTGCTGACCTGGATCAGTAAGGACCTCTTTGGCCGATGCGATGTCGATAAACTTCTTTTCTGCTTCTTTCTTCTCGGCCTCAGACTGGAAGTTGTCGGGGTGCCACTGCTGTGCCAGCTTCCTGTACGCCTTGGTGATCTCCTGCTTGTTGGCACTCCTGAGGAAGTTTCTGAGCGTTAGCGGGCCCTCTTATAATATTGACGGGCGTTGACTTTGGCATCAGAAAAATAAAGTAAACGTGTAGTGTTTATGTTGAAGCTGGCTGGACTGGTTACCTGCTGACACCGAGGATTTTATAGTAGTCCCTCTTACGAGACTGCTTGAGCAGCCTCTGGGCTCGGTCCAGCCCCTCTTTGATATCGTTGCTGTCGCCATCGAACTCTCTCGCCTCCTGGTAGTCCTCCACAGCTGCATGACACACAAGGGATTTACAGATTACTCCTATATATTATTTGTACCACATATCTGAGGCTAATTATGTAATATTGTTTTACTTTAATCATCAATTATCAATAAAAATCTTCTGATACTGCGTGTGCAGTTCTGAGATGGAAGCTGTGTCTATGGTTACGATAGGCTCATGACATCATAACAGGACATAAGCATGGGATGAGTTGAGTTGCATTCATTGAGAAGACTGTGTCACCTTTCTCGTAGTCCTGGTTGAGGATATAGGCCTCTGCTCTGTCTCTGAGGACGTTGGCGTTGCGGGGGTCTCTCTGGTGGGCCTCCGAACACACGTCTATCGCCTCGGTCGCTGATTTAATCTGGAAATGATATGAAGCAAAAGGTGAATGATTACAAACTAAGACTGAACTCTATTGAGAACTAGGACAGTGCGTTTGCAAGGAAATGATGATTTATTTAGAGGTTCCACATCTTCTGGGGGATGTGAGAGGAGAAAAATGAGCATCGCTTCGTGAGAAAAGCTGCCGTCACTCTCCCACCTTCACAAGACAGAAGCAGATCCTCTCTTTGGCCAGGTTGGTGTAGTACGGGACATTAGGCTCCGTCTGCATTACTGATTCATACTTTTCTATGGCTTCTTGATGCCTAATGGGGAGAGAGAAACACAGTTAAAGGTCAAAGCACTTAACATGCTGTGGCACTGAAGCAGTTCACAGTTTACAAGCTGCAAATGTACAGACGAGTTAGTTATTATCCCACCTATGAAAATAAAATAAGTGCCGTTAAAGAGAGCCAGGACTTTCAAACACAGCATTTCCAAACATGCTTGTTTTATTTTGGATGCTTACATTATTTTACTTTGGGCACAGAAACACAAATATGTCATAAAAACTACCTGCATCGACATTATTAGCCCCCCTGCTGCTAATACTCGGTTTTGTGTTCTCTTTGCTGGTTAACAGCCTGCAACTGTTTCTTCTAGTTCTCAATAAGGCTCTCACGCGTGTCCTGAGGAATCACAACTCACTTTTCTTTGATGAATCTCCAGCATCGGCCATTCTTTTTCTCAAGTCTAAACTGTCTTCTTTTGTCTTTGACCAGCTGTCTTCTCATTGACAGCTCAAACTCTTGCTGAAGTTTTTTGCTGTGTGCAAGTTGGACGATAACCCTCAGTTTTAACTTTAACTTACAAGCTGAGCATTACAAGTTACAGCAAATCATTGCACAGCAGTGGTTTGTGGTTTTTTTTAGGGGGCTAATAACACTGACTCTGGTATTTTTTCTTCTTTTATGAAATTATTCTGTTACTGTGTGAAAATATTTATAATTTATGCTTTCTAAAGAAAATGCTGTGTTGAAAATCCCTTGCTCTGTTAAAAGCAAAGGGAAAATTTTCATAGCTGTGCTAATAATTCTGCCCTCATTTGTATATGTTCCACTTTCAGAGGCTGAGACTATAGCTGCCCTCTGAAACTCTCATTTGCATGCAGGTGGAAGCGAAGTGCCTCAGCCCAACAGAAATACCCACCTGCCCTCCTCAATCAGCTCTTCGGCCGAGTCCAGCTGCTTGCTGAGCTTCTTCACCTGCTTGTAGTGGCTGAAGCACTCCTTGTCGTCCTGGTCGAGTTTCAGACACTCTCTGACGTTGCTGCGTGTGAATAGATGGAAAAAGTGAGACTTCATTTGCGTGGCTGAGCAAGCCAGACCTATTTGTTTATTCCAGGAACGACGCTCACTTGAGTGACTCGTGGTGGTCGCCGAGGCTGTAGTGCAGCTTGCCGAGCTTCAGAAAGGCGGCGCGGTTGTCGTTGCGAAGCCGCGTCGTCGGCGTGAGATCCTGGATGGCTTTCTGTGGATCTCCCATCCGGATGTAGCACTCTGCGCGGAGCTCCCGAGACTCCGGATCCCAAGGAGAGATCTAGAGGAAGACGGAAACTTTTTATAAATGAGCAATCAGCTCAAAGATCATAGTGATTCCTTTAATAACTAAAATGCTGAGGCATTAAAATCAGATTTGAAATCACACTTTGAAGCAGCTGGTATTGGTAAGATTGTAAATGAAAAATAAAATTAACCAACAAGACCCCTACCTCTATAACTCTCTCCAGCACAGTGATCGTTGTGCTGTAGTCCCCTTGGTGGTACGCGGCCTGGGCCTCCTCCTGCAGCTCCTCCAGCTCGTTCGCCTTCATCAGCTGGTTCTGAGCTTCCTCGTTGTCTGAGGACCGCTGCAGCTGGAACAGCAGGTACATATTATTGTGACAAACATACGTGGGAGAGTGATTTAGGACTGCAAAAGCAGCACGTTATAAAACCTACCACTGCCTCAAAGTCCTCCCGTGCCTCCTGCGTGCTGCCCTGCTTCAACAGGATGTTCCCTCTCTGCAAGCGGGCCTGAAAAATACAAACAGATGAAAAGATAGGATGACGAAGACTCTGAAGAGGGCAGAAGAAATGGAATATGATAGAAGACATTAAGAAAGGCTAGCGAGTGACCTACAGCCAAGAAATCGGGCTTGAGTTGGATAGCCTTGGTCAGATCTGGCAGGGCAGATTTGGACTTTCCCATGGCCAGAAACACTGCAGCTCGCTTGTAGAAGGTCAGGTAATTCTTAGAGTCACCCTCTGGAAAATGCATCATCACAATTTATTCATTTTTATTTTAACAAAAGCAACAAACACAAGCTTTGAACCTCTAAACTCTTTTACCGCACAATAACACACCTTTCTCGACTGTACAGACAAGCACCGACTGTGTAGACTGAAAATGTCAGCCAGTGGCAAGAACGTGTCTGTGTGTGTAACCTTACCCACAGCAGAGTGGTAGTGGGACAGGGCTTCAGCCAGCTGACCAGCTGCCAAAAGTTTGCGGCCCATCTCCAAGTGGTGCTCAATCTCAGCCTGAGTTTCCCCAAAGACGCCTGTAACATAAAACTGGGTGTGAGCCTCGCTGGAAACACTGAAGAGGGACAACTTTATAGAAGGAAACCACAGTGTAGCCCAGTGTTCTTTGTGTGTTTGTCTTTTGTTCACAGGGATAGCTCAGTAGATAGAGTGGTTGCCCCATGATCGGAAGGTCGGGGGTTCGATTCCCCTTAACAGCTACCCTGAGGTACCCCTGAGCAAGGTACCGTCCCTACACACTGCTCCCCGGGCGCCCAATGGCTGCCCACTGCTTCACTGAGTGAATGGGTTAAATGCAGAGAGCAATTTCCCCACGGGGCTCAATAAAGTACAATAATGTAATAATAATGTACACACTTGCACCTCTCTTCTGATGACAGAGGCTGCACAAGCTCAGAAAAAGATTCAAAACGCACAATCGAGCTACGGCATCCGACCAACAACCTAACTTGTCTCCGAACTGCTCAGCCTGACCTTTCCCTCTGATGTACTCATTTCCACTCTTTTCCATCCTCCCATGAAACTCTTAACATCTTCACCTCAGTCTCCTGTCTTTATACCAGAGCGATCATCTCAGCAGGTCTCCCTACTATCTTCTAAACCATCTCTTTCACCGCTTTCCTTTTTCACTCATCTTCACCCACTCCCTCTCCCTTATTCACCTCTTATGCACTTTTATGCTAAATATTGCACAAGTCACATTATCAAAATATATTTTAACTACCTAAAGTGAAAGTACTCATTACACAGAATGGCACTTTTCAGAATCATACACATTATATTAGTGGATCATTGCAGTTGAGGACTGTTTTACATCCTTCTACATTGCTTATAGGCATTGATCTATAATAATGCAGTTAATCTTCAAATGAATAAGCGACTAAAGTCTTAAAATCTCCATCTGCATCCAAAATATAGTGGAATAGAAGCAGAAGGTAGAGAAATACTTAAATACAGTACAATTACTGTGTATTAAACCTCACCTTTAGTAGTAAAGTACGCAGTTAAGTGTAGAGCTGAAAGTAATTTAGCGCTGGCGCGGAACGAGGGAGGGGAGAAACTAAAGAAAACCGATGTAATGAAAAGTGAAAGTGGAGTATTACTGCAAGACGAAACCTTATACAATCAGTGTTTTTAAAATAACATATAAATGTAACTGAACTATAAATATTACTAAGGGCAGAGGCCTGACACAGGTAAAAGCAGGTGGTGCTGGGACTGTAAGTCCTCACTACGCCCCTGGTTGTAAGGATGCTGCCCTTGGAAACATCTTTTAAAGCCTTCATGTTTAACTTTTACAGATTAATAGCCGGTATCTTTAAATCAGAGCAACGATATAGTAATTACTTTTTTGTATTAGTATTTTAAGAGCAGTTTCGGGGTCAGTAATTAAGCCGGCTTGATGAATTTTTAGCACTAAAGACGACAAACAAGTGAGTAAGCAGGCTGTTTTTTGTTTTCTTTTAACGTGAAGTGGGTCTTACCGTCCAGCTGGATGTCCAGGATGACACACAGCAGTGACAGGGAGCACAGGACCCCGCTGAGTCCGGCCCGCCGACACGGCTCCATCTCTTCCCGGATTCACGCTTTAACACCGGAACCAGCCAACTTCACAGCTCTGCGTCCGCTTCGACTGAAAGCGCCTGTCTGTTTCATTGAAATCTGCCTGTTATTTATTACACCCTCATGGGTCTCCCCTCTCTACAGAACAGCTACGACGGTGTATTTACGGTCCCAATCGGACAGTATTCCGTGTAGAAATGAGTCGTATCGCTGAAAGGTTCCTCCCCTCACAAAAGAACTAGCAGCTTAAATTCACTACCCCGCCTGAATTAATTATTTTCTAGACTCGTTTTAAAGTTAAAACGACTAGTCTGTTGCTGAAGCCGAACAGCTGACCGTCCTTACACTTTGTAAACGAAACCTTGCCCCTCTGCCAGAGCCGTCCCCGCCCTATCTGCTCTACTTTTCCATGGTTGGTCCGCGAGGTGCACATCCGTGTTCGCCCGGAAACGTGGGCTGCTCTCATTGGATAAGCTATTTTAACAGTGACGCTCCCACCATGTCCCTGCATGGGCCCGGCAGCCTGCACACTGCGGCCAAACGTCACCACGGGGTATGTAATTGACAGTGGTAACGCATGACGACGTGTTATGCAACGTAAAACAACCTGCTGAACAGGCCCAGTCTGTGTTTTTACCTCAAAGAATGCGAAATGCAAAGAATGCGAAAACCGTAATCATCCTGTCCTAATAATAATAATAATAATAATAATAATAATAATCGATCATGATAAATCATCATTTCTTTTAGTTCTCTGCAGGTCTATAAAGTTTTGTCATTTAATAACTTAATTTAAAATAATCCTGAATCTTCATTTTTGAAGTGATTTACACTCACTGGCTCACTCACTTCATAGTTATACCGTGTGGTACAAGGTCGGACATCTTTTTGCCTTTTAAGAGTAAGATCGACCTTAATTCATCATAGTACGGATTGAACAAGGCGCAGGAAGCATTCCTAAGAGATTTTGCTTCATACTGACATCACGCATGATGTGCATCTTCTGTTCCATCCCAAAGGTGCTCTATTAGTTTGAGATGGGGTGACTGTGGAGGCCATTTCAGTAAAGTGAACTCATTGTCATGTTTAAGATGATTTGAGCTGTGTGACATGACACGCTATTGTTGTCAGCAACAATAATCAGGTAGCCTGTGCCATACAAATGAAGCTCAGGTGTCTAAATGGCCTAAAGCATGCCAAGAAAATATCACACACCATTACATCACCAGCAGCAGGACAAACGCTGATACAAAGCAGGATGGGTCAATGCTTTCCTCTTGTGTACTCCTAATCCCTACCACTGTAGCAGTTGAAGCAAATTGAGACTCATCAGTACAATCATCTGTTGTCAAGTTTTGTTGTCCATGCGTAGCCTCAACATCATGTTAGCTGACATGAGTGTCACCCATTGAGGTCCTCTGCTGCTGCAGCCCATCTGCTTCAGTGCTCGATATGTTGGGCATTCAGAGACTTGGTTGTAACGAGTGGTTATTTGAGTAACTGTTGCCTTCCTATCATCTGAAAACAGTCTGGACATTCTAATCTGACCTTTGACATCAGCAAGACATTTTCTTGCGTCTGGATATTTTCTCTTTTTCAGACTGTTTCACTGTAAACCCTACAAAGGGTTGTGATCTGTCGCAGTAGATCAGCATTTTTCAGCCCGTCTGGCACTCAAAGTCACTTAAATCAAATTTTTTCCCCATTCTGACACTGAGGTTAAGCTTCAGCAGATAATTGCACTATCGAGCATTTTAACAGTCGTAATAAGAAGCTGGGCAGCCATGTTTCACCAAAACAGCTTGAGTTCACCTTGAACCGGTGGACACACACACACCAACTCACATAAGATGTGTTCTCCTCTTGTGTTTTGTTAACAAACTGAACAAGAAGTTGCTGAGCTGAGACCTGGTGCTAAAGGCACACAAGTCACAGGATTTTCAATCATTCGGTGGTTGATGTGTCCTCTAAACGGAGTCACTGTCATCCTGGTTAAGACCGCTTCCACCTGCATACATTTACCACGGGTTAAGGTGACCACCCAGTGACTCTTCCCTATCTTCTTTATTATTATTAAATAAGTTGTACAAAATACAGTCTTTATTTGACACATAAAGACATTTGAATTTGCTGCTTTTAGCACCAAATTTAAATAGTAAAAATGTGGAATTTGATGAAAATATAACATTTGCAATCAGTCTTTACTCTGAACACAGACACCGAACAGGTTGTTGATGATTTCCCACAATATTTTACCCAAATCATGTCCTGATGACCTGTAATCATGCGCCTGGCTGATGGTTTTTTAATTTTAATTTAATTTTTTATTTAAAAAAGGAAGAATACAGCCACCACTGTTTTTGTCTGTGGTAAGCAAAACTGGAATGTTCAATGTAAAACATTTAAATTTGTACATTTGCTTACCCCCCCCCCCCCAAAAAAAACAACAACAACAACAACAAAACCCCAAAAACAAACAAACAGGCAAAATACAATCAAAACAAAGACAACCTGCCCTCCAGCGCCTCAGGTGTCGCCTACAAAACTGTACAAAACAACATATCCCAACAATCATCACACTTTTGACCTTCCCCTTACAAATGTGATTGAATTCATTGGAAAATAAGTGACAATATCAGAGAAATATAAATATTAATCATTGAGAGCGCACAGTGAGTTTGTGCAGTGACGCTGATGTTTTGTCAAGCTTTTTGCAATCATTTTATCCATGTTATTTCTACAGAACATGCATTTTGAAACTGCGGTTATTTGTATATAACATATACAGCTGAAATACTCCCAACAGTGAACATCTGATGCACTGCAAGTGTTTCCACAGTGATGAAATGGCACAATGTGTTAGTTAGACCAGCCAAAAGTGAAGGGATGAATAAGTCCACAAAGCTCAGTTTCCAAATCCTGCTCAGACGTAAGCGTTTCTCCCGTAAGTACTGGCGGCCAGGCTTCTGGTTGGTGCTGGTCCAGAATACACAGTTCCCCTTGCATGAGGTAGAGGGCTGCAGAGAAAGAAAACGTCAGGATCAGATGGTGGAAATACAAATCACCCCAAGCATGCTGCACATCATATACTCAGAGTCTCAGCAAGGAAATTAAAAGTTTTAGAATAGTGTTAGAATAAGTTATCCTTATAGTGGCAGTGCACCTATCAGAAGTGAATATAAACAGGCTATGGTCAGTGTAAAGTGAGTAAAATTCTTGTGAATAATCTAGTTACTACTTTTTTTGACCACTGGGGGGAGCCAACTTTCTAATCAGGGACATGAGCACTTGCCACTAGGCAGCCATCTTGGTAACGTGTTTGCATTGTTTCTTTTTAAAGCACAGTTTAGATCTACTTTAATTCTAATGATTACCTGGATAGAAATCTAAATCACTAATCTGATTTAAAAAGTTTACAATTTTACCGACTTTCTAATAAAATAAGGTTTTAATAAATACGTGTGTGGGTTTTTGTTTCTGTTTCTGCCAAAGATTTTCATTCTTTTTCAAATCTTTGATTGCTACGTCTCCGTTATTCACTTTGAGCAGTCTGAGACCTGCTCAGGAGCTTCCATCTCCAAACAGAGATCTCTCCACAGAGAAATTTAAAATCTTTTCTATGCTGTGTTTTATGATGTCCCTGTAATGAAGGTGGGTCAAAAAATTTTCATACAATTTTTATTTGTTCTTTTGCCCATGTTTACCATTGAGACAGGTAATTACCAAATAAACTATAAACCTACTATAAGCCCCTTAAACCTGCCACTTAGCACAGTCGAGACAAAGACACCTGGATGGGTGGGAACTATCGACACTTTGAGATAAGTTCATGTTGCCACAGTGAGTCGCTAGAGAGCCACGGCATCCGTCTCCCTTTGTATCAAATTAATAACAGAACATTCAGCACATTCGTGTTTTCTTTAATTTAACCAGAACATTTTTCATGGCGGGGCCAGACTGCACCTGTAGACTCTGAGAATTACCTCCAGCTCTGTACATCAAAAAGAGATCAAACTCACTATTTTTCCTCTGTGCCCAATTTGCAGGAGCAGGTGAGAACGGCTCCTCCAGCGATGGCGAGCACAGCAGAGCACCAGCCGATGTAAAGCCCTTCTCCTATCTCATACCTGTGACACATAGCAAAATTATGGGCTGCTGGCACTGCACTTTAGGCCTGTTTATCTCACACCACTAACAGCAACTTACTTTGTGCCAGGGTAGTAGGGATCAAAGAAATTCTGAGTGATATTGAAAGCATACCAGGACACTGCAACCATAGTGCACAAACCTTTTGATAGAAAAAAACAGACAACAACAACAGGGAGTCTTTAGTGAGCAATAAAACAGTGACGGGTCAGAGTTTAACTCTGATCCAAAGTATTGAAGTAAACAAAAATAGGTAGGACTGATCTAAAAAGGCGGTAGGGCATTATCATGATTCATCAGCATGCTGGGGAGGTTTCTTTATCTTCTTTAAGGGGTAGTGTAATAGGAGGTCAATATTGTTATCTGAATAGCCAGGAAGAACAGACTGTATTTTCTATGCTTTTGTTACCTTGAAGCATAAAAAGTACTCCAGCAGTGCCTGCGATCCTCCCTTTGAGAACATAGTTTTCTCCTCCTGCTTTAGAGCATTGTATCCCGATCAGCGAGCCCAGCAGTCCAAATGTGCCAAACACTATCGAGGCAATCATCAAGGCACGAGACGCTTGGATGTAACCTGGAAACAGTGCATAGATACACAAAACCACATAATTCTAGCAGATTTTTCAAAGATGGATTGATGTTTTAATGTGTACCCACAGTACAACAAAAGATAGGACATCTAAGCTCTTCAAGTTGTCCTTTTAATACATTTCTTATGACAGAAACCCTCCTCCAGACAAAGCAACATAAACATTTGATGGCATCCAACTTTCCCGAACCTCATGATATTATTAAGAAGTCAATTTTTTTGTCAGCATACCATTCAAAGCGAGCATCGAAGGGAAGTCCCTGCAGTTACTGACCCCGGTTGAATCTGTCGCGCAGGACATCCACAGGTTTTCATAGATTGTAGAGGTGGTGATGACATTTCCGTCAACAGTGGAGGTCCTCCAGTAACGGTTTGGAATCGCAACCCCCACCATTATCCATCCGATGAACCCCAAAATCACAGCCACCACTTCCACGATTGGATCCATGACTTCTCCTCGGCCCAACTGTCAGTGACGACAGACTGAAGTTTTTGAATTTAATAAAAGTTGTTTTTTTATGAAGATAAAAACATCGGATTTGGGTGAATGTGTGTGTGTGATGTGTGTCCGCTCCGCCACTGAGAGATGTGTCCAGTTCAACAGATAAGTATAATCAGTTATATGACTCACTTGCAGTCTCTCCTCCCCCTACACTCTCTCTCTCTCACACGCACACACGTGTACTCTATCCTCTTTTTTTTTTTTTTTTTTTTTTGCATTTTACACCCCTGAAACTGAACAGGTGTTTATCGACTCACTTTCAGGGTCCAATGGTCATCTGCTACTCTTAATGACGCCGTGACTCTGTATGCATTTCTGGTTATGTTTATGAAAAATACTCAAACATATAAAATTCTCCCATCTCTCATAATAAATGATTACACTATTTGTCATTTAATAACTTTTAAAGGATATCATTGCTTAAAAAAAACAACTAGTTTTTTTGTAATCACTATTCACTATAACACTTCAAAACTCATATCGAAACATATACGAATATATTTCTCTAAATTATGCTCCACCGCATAGGTTTTATTGTTTCGGTTTGCATATCTCAAGGCCAGAAGACTCGAGTTAACAATTTCTTTGTCACACCCTGTGCTTGGGAACCATCAATATTTAACAGGTTCAATTTAATGTCACAAACACCAACCAGAGACCAAGGTCAAACGCTGCCCAGTTCATCCCGTAGTTTCTCAGTTTGTTTCATGCCATTAATAATCCTCCTGATAGCTTTTAGGTCAGCGTTGACAAATCCAGGGCACTCTGAGTTTACCTCACTGATAATTTGAAGATAAATCTTAACCTGCATTTCACACCAAGTCGGTAGAGGTGGGGAGATTTATAAACCAGCGAATGTGTTTGTTTAAAGGTCAGCCTCCAGGAATAGCCCCATTCACCAACAATAAGCCAGACTCTAGCTGCTGGTGAGCCGAGTGTTTGGAAGGGAAAGTTCGACTTGTGGAAATGAAAAAGACACAAAGGTTGTTAATTGTAACAAAAATTCAAATGTTTTGCATTTATTTTACGAAATGACAAAGAAACTAATAACTAAAAACTCACAAAATGCTTAAATAAACCGATTAAATATAATGAGCACATTTTCAGTGATATAATCAAAGAGGGTTATGCTCTTTATGTTTCATCAGATAGGTTATTAAACTGCTCAAATGGCATGTAACAACTGAAGGTAAGTAACATAGTTTGGCAACATTACTGAGTGAACTGGGAGACCATGAAACATTTTGTGCTGATAAAAGAAACTACAAATGTTCAAAGGCTCCTTTTGAAAATGACTTCTTATTATCATTACTGTTTCAAATTGATTGTGTTTTGTTAGTCACCACAACTGCAACTGTAATTCGTGTTCTTTGCAAATGTGAACAAGCTGAAGAACATGGTTAACACGGCTGCCTGATAAACATTAGCATACTAGCATCGTCATTGTGGTCATTGCGCGCACTTAGCTAAAAGTGCTACTAGCAAAAGTCAACACTTTAACTTAACATTTTTCTGTTTTCATGAAACAAATTTCCATCAGACCTGAAATATTTCAGCCCACTTTTCCAACAAGTGTTGCTCAACTGCCATAAAATTTATATATTTTTCTTTTTTTAATGGAACCATTAAGCAGGAATTTGATTACTGGTTTTAGCAACAGTACTGCCAAATGTAAGGTCGTCATAATGATGCATTACTTTGGAACAACTTAGCTCTAACAGTCTTATGAAGAAACTGTTACTGTTTTTTTTAACACCATTTACACTTTAATGATTTACCCATCACACACTTTCCAGAGTCTCCAGCTATTTGTGAAAAATGTTCTGGGTTGTTTTTGGTGATGAGGCTGCTGCTAGCAGGTGTCAAATCACTCTTCCTGCTCATGATCAAAATTCCTTTGCTGGTTTTAGACCAATCTCTAAACTCCCTTTTTGGTCTATGGTGGTGGATAAAATTGTCCTTCAGCTCTAGACTTTTCTGGAAATAAATGGCGTCACTGAAACATTTCAGTCAGGTTTCAAAATAACATCACAGCACAGAAACTGTACTTTTAAACATTTTTGATTATCTTTTATTAATTGCAGACTCAGGTAATCCTGCCTTTTTAGTGCTTTTAGACCTGAGTGTTTGATAGAGTGGATCATGGTGTCCTAGTCTTTATGGAGAGCTGTGAGCACTAAAAGGAACTCGCCTTGAATTGTTTTTACGTCATGTTCAGCGGCTTACATGGGGCATCCCTCAAGGATCTATCCTTGGCCCGGCACTCTTTTCACTTTCATGTTATGGTGATGTTTACTTTATCTTAAAAAGAATACTATATATATATATATATTAGGGGTGCAACGATACTCGTATCGATATTGAACCGTTCGATACAGTGCTTTCGGTTCGGTACGCATATGTATCGAACAATACAACATTTGTAATTTATTTTATCAACTTTCCTTCTGACGATGCTGTCTGTGTTGAGCGCTCAGTAAATCTGCGTTCGACTACTCAGCCTAGGCTGCACTGTCGAGCGCAGATCCACTGAGCGCTCAACACAGACAGCATAGTCAGGAGGAAGAGCGCAGGGCAAGCTAGCGAGACAGAAGTTAAGCTCTCCTTGCAACATGGCAAATTGAACCTTCCCCACCCTCATTCAGATCTGGCGTTTGGAATTATTTTGGTTTTCATGTGACGTATGACCCTGAAGGTAAGCGCGTCATGGACTAAAGTAAAACAGTATGTTGGATGTGCCACGCAATGCTCAATTACATGGGTGGGAACTCGTGTGTTAGCGAGCAGTTAGCTCGTTAACGTGTTAGCCGTCTAGCCCCACGCAGGGGTAGCTCGATAACGGAGCACTAGTGGGAACACAACGAATATGACTGCACATTTACGCCGACATCATCCTAGTGCAAAGACAAGTGGAAGCAGACAAAAACAACAAGCATGCATGTTACAAACTTTACCCGAGTCATTTAGACAGCCGTTAGCACATGATTCTCCTTATGGGGACCTGATATGTTTAATATTGTGGCGAGCTCAGACAACGAGGAGACGGAGGTGTCGTTTGGTCTTGCTTACCGTGAGCTAGCCAGGGAGCACAGCCGTTTATTGACATCTGCAGAAGAACACTGCCACTAGCTAACTGCTCAGCGCGGCAACCGCACAGCAACAACAACACACAGAGCGCCCTCTGACCCCGGAAGGACACACCGTCGCAGCGAGAAGGCGTCACCCGTCACTATGGCAACATAAACAAAACATAACTGTACAAACAGAACCCTGAACAGCCCTGACCCGCTACATAGCCCCCGCCTAAGGGGTCAGTCGTCCCCGACGACCCCATTGCCCCACACAAAGTCCTGCAAATGTCCAGGTGCCTTCTTTTGGCGCACCGGCCGGTCACGACCGGCGGGGGAAAAGTCACTCGGGTCAGAACATGGGGTGCCACCATCATCCCACTTCTGACACTAATGTGGCGAGCTCAGACAACGAGGAGACGGAGGTGTCGTTTGGTCTTGCTTCCCGTGAGCTAGCCAGGGAGCACAGCCGTTTATTGACATCTGCAGAAGAACACTGCCGCTAGCTAACTGCTCAGCGCGGCAACCGCACAGCCACAACAACAACACACAGGGCGCCCTCTGACCCCGGAAGGACACACCGTCGCAGCGAGAGGGCGTCACCCGTCACTATGGCAACATAAACAAAACATAACTGTACAAACAGAACCCCGAACAGCCCTGACCCGCTACAATATGCTGCTGAGAATATAGCCCAGAAGAAGCGTATAGTATAGCTTTTATTTTGGAAAGAGCCATTTCTCTGTAATAAACTCTCTTTTCCAAAGATGAGTGACTCCTCAATCAGATACAGGTGTTACCGCGCCAGATCCGCGGCCCCGAACCGTAGTAAGGAAACCTCTGGCAGTTACTTGAAGGTTCCGTAACTGACTCGTAGCCGGCAACAGCTTACTATACAGGTCAACTCCGCTAGCAAAAAGATCGAAGGAGGCGTAGGAAACTGCTTCACCGAACTTTATTTCTTCTCTAAGGCACGAACACAGCGTACAGTGGGCTGAAACAGTTTACTCACAGCGAGCATCGCCGACACAACTCTGGCTGTCGAGGGAGTTATTATATTCCTTTTATTTATTTTCTTTCCGTCTCTTCTGTAGCTAACCGTTACTTTTTCCCCTTCTCCGCTCTCTCTCTTCACACACACACACACCAGGCAGTCCCGCTACACACATCCCGAATACATTTCCCATCAGGCTTCATCCTTAAAGGGCCATGCCTGTAACACAGGGCTTGCAAAATCGGGCTAGCGATTTTTCCAGTCGGGCTACCAAAATCTATCTCTGCCCTGCCCGTCGGGCTATTGTAGGAAGGAAAAATATATGTCAATGCTTTTGCATTCTTTCGGAAATGTAGCTGGGTAATTATGTCATTGGCATCGGTGAGCCACTGTCAATATGTGACATATTGAAATCGCGTTTGAATTTGCGCTTGTTTTTTGCTTTCACTTTGCAAATATCCAGGTGCCTTCTTTTGGCGCACCGCCGGTCACGACAGGCGGAGGAAAAGTCACTCGGGTCAGAACATGGGGTGCCACCATCATCCCACTTCTGACACCAATGTGGCGAGCTCAGACAAGGAGGAGACGGAGGTGTTGTTTGGTCTTGCTTCCCGTGAGCTAGCCAGGGAGCACAGCCGTTTATTGACATCTGCAGAAGAACACTGCCGCTAGCTAACTGCTCAGCGCGGCAACCGCACAGCAACAACAACAACAACACACAGGGCGCCCTCTGACCCCGGAAGGACACACCGTCGCAGCGAGAGGGCGTCACCCGTCACTATGGCAACATAAACAAAACATAACTGTACAAACAGAACCCCGCCCTGACCCGCTACAATATGCTGCTGAGAATATAGCCCAGAAGAAGCGTATAGTATAGCTTTTATTTTGGAAAGAGCCATTTCTCTGTAATAAACTCTCTTTTCCAAAGATGAGTGATTCCTCAATCAGATATATTTATTTTTTTAATTATTTTTGTTTCAGCAACATTAAATTTAAAAACTGTACTTTTGAGTTAAAATATATATTTATAATTTTAATAAATGACAAATTAAAAAGGCATGAACATTTTTTTTGTATCGAAAAAATATCGAACCGTGACACCAAAGTATCGAACCGAACCGTGAATTTTGTGTATCGTTGCACCCCTAATATATATATATATGCGGTGACTCCCAAGCTAGGCGAGTGGCTCCAGCAGATCCCGGGAATAACATCGGAGATCTCTGTCCAGAAGAGCGCAGTCCTGGGAACAGCTAAGATACTGTGCAGGACCCTCAAGCTCCCAGGCCTCTGGTAGAGGACCCGAGCTTGAAGGATAAACCGCCCGCAGGGGCCAGCACGCCCCTGCGGGATCTGCTGGAGCCACTCGCCTAGCTTGGGAGTCACCGCATATATATATATATATATATATATTGTAAAAGGCCTTGCTGGACTGTATTGCAGACGAAAAAACATGATCAGTGATAGACCTTTCCAACATGAATGGACAAAGAAACAGAGGTGGTACTATTCGAACCTCCTGACACACATTGCTCTTTTAAGGGGGAACTTTTTCATTTGGAAAATTGCAAAACACCGTTTGCAAAAAAGAAAAAACTAAACAAAACAGGAGTGACCTTTTTGTATGGCAGTTTTATATTTAATAACTAAATTCTGTTGTTAAATTGCCTCTTCCAGCTGAGGGCCCTTACAAAGATTACAAATATTCCCTCATCTGCTGATTTAATTAAGTAATTCATGCTTTAATTTAATCCAGGCCTCAATATTGGAATCGCCTTTATTTTGGAGTCATGCAGGCTTTGCAGGCGGCAGCTCGACTCCTGACAGCCACATATAAGCGAGACCATATTTCTTCTTTACACTGGCTTCCAGTATGCTTTACAGTTCATTTAAAGATTTTATTGTTTGTTTTTTAAAGCCACTAAATGGATTAGCACCCTATAACCTTTCTGAACTTTTATCTTGGCGTAGTCATCAGATGCTTGTGTTTGTTCATACAAGCAGACTGAAGCCGAGGCTGCACCTAAGCTTTTCCAATCTACCTCTTCAAATTAGGACCTCACCAGCACTCGACATCTTTAAAACCAGCTCGAAGACACGTCTTTACTCCCTAGCGTTTAAATATAAACAAGATTTTGACACTTCACTTTTGTTTTGTTTATTTTTCATCTTATTTTTTTCTGTATTTGATGTAAACCCTTATTTTTTATAAATGTGCCGATAACCCCCCCACCCCCCCACCCAATTGACTGTTGAGAAGAGAAGGATATTGTCAAAATGCTTCTCCATCACAAATGGCTTTTTGAATCTCTCCACAGTGATAGGAGTGCATGATTAGCCAGAACACAGAGTAATTTAATGCTCCAACAAACCTTCCAGGAAACAAAGACATTCTTGGGAAAGGGGCACCCAGATATTTGTGCTGATGTTTTTAATGATTACCTGATGGCTTCTTTTAACTAGTTCGTTTTTTTAAAGCATTACATTTTACATTTTCAGTACGTTTTACACACATTTCTTTTCCTGTGATTTAATTAATGTCTTAGATTTAGTTATGTACAAAAGAAAATTTGGAACATTATTAATGGTCCATATAAAAAAGATATCGTACCTCAGAATAGAAACAATATATGGTTATATTAAAACAGTGTAGTAACAAAAATATTGCACTTCAGGATATCCACAGTCAATATTATTTATTTTATCTTTATTTAACTGATCCAATCTCTTTCACAATGACAGCCATGTGAACTCAAAATATATAAAAAGCACAGCAAACCAATAATCTAATATTAATTATAGCTTAATTGTGATAATTTAAAAGGAACCCTTTTAGATACTTGAAGTTTTGCATCCCATCTGACTATTAAGAATATCATGTACAATAGGATAAATACTGTTAGTACATGCATACTACATACACCAATGTAAGTGTTTCAAACTAAATATCTGCCATTATTATTTCCTTTTACTGCTCTGACCAACATTTTATCAAGAAAGACAGAAATCCAAACCACAGTTACGTCTAAACACATTAGCCACGTTCTGCGACATTTTCAACTGAGAAATCAGTCCAGCCCTAAGTGTCTCAGTTTACGAGTGAGGTGTTTGCAAAGCTTTTTTGTTAAACCCAATTTCTTTGCCCACTTGGCTACATATAACTTTGTGCTATTGTATTGAAACTTTCACCCAGGCTCTGCCTTTTAAAATAAACTTTATATGACATTTATAAACTAATTCCTGGAACGAAGTTTATAAGTTTTTCATGTGCTTTCCCAGAACAGGTCATTAAAAGCCGGCGAGATGAGCATGTGATGAGTGGACACAACTAGAGAGATGAGATCGAGCAGGTAAGTGCTTAGTAAGTTTTTTGTGTCCACTTGTTTATTTAAAACGTCAGTATGTCTGTAAATAATCCATTGACTCTAATTGTTAAAAGATTCACAATTATTTGTGTGTGTGTGTGTGTGTGTGTGTGTGTGTGTGTGTGTGTGGAGGGGGGTGGACTTTAAATAAAAAAACTAAACAAAAAAGGTGACCTCACATCTCCTACACCAATCAGGATTTAGTAACATTTGTATCAAAATAAAACAATAGTTGTTGGACTGTTGCTCACGTTGCCAGGCCACAGTCAAATATTTTTGACCACGCCCATAAAGCCATAATGAAACCAATCAGTTGCTTTAAATGGTTTAACGTATTACACAACCTTTAAGTGTCATATCGAAACATGCATATCAATGCTAAGAGGAAATTGCTAAAACTGGAGAGCAATATTCACCGCTTTTTACCAGCGCAAAATACCCACAGGGAATGGCAGGTATAAGTCTGTCACATAGGTCCAGACAGTGTGGATTTATTGGTACACAAAGAATAAATTTGGATTTGGTGCCACCATAATATCTTTAAAACCTGAACTCATCTTGCTGAGGAATCTCTCAAGTACAGACTGTACCCATCTGTGAAAGTGTCAGCAAAACTTGTGAAATGTCATGACCGCATCTTATACTATTGCAGTGCTGCTCCATGGACAGAAAACACATGCCAAAGTATTCAGTTTCACCGCTGTGTTAATTTTCTGCCACAATAGGTGTCTTCAGAATCACTTTTCCCATTATGACACACAGAGGTACGCACAAACAGACTTACAAGGTGAAATTTCCACACAGAAATCTTGATTTTATTACTAGAGTCTAGTGCCAATTAGCAAATGTTGGTATGCTTGGGTAAACATTAACATTGTCCTGATGAGCAACAGGTCGAAACTTCAAAGAGCAACTATGATTTTCCACTTTCCACTCACTTTCCAGAAAGTTACAGATTTGGCATCTTTCATTTTAAATCATTTGTATCCAAGTATAATGAAAAATGATCAAAAGCTGCATTGCAGATGGTGCAAAATCCACAAGGCTTATAAGGAAATGAAGGTTGGGTAACACAGATGGGAGATGTATATATATTTATATATGTATATATATATATATATATATACACGTGTGTGTGTGTGTGTGTGTGTGTATTAAGATATTTGACCATAGCCTTTTTCTGTATTATTATATAATGTCTTCTTCTCCTTCTTATAATACTATTAATACATACATTTAACACTGAAGCCATAATTTCAGTTTGCAATTAAGTGATGCTATGAGTTATAATAATAACAGTTAATTGTTCATATTCATTATTCACTTAAATAACGGCCTCGTGAACTTGGTCTGAATGCACTGGTGTTGTCTCAAGAGCTGTGCAGCATGGCTGTGTCACCAGATTCCAGGTGTGTACAGTTGGCTGCTGACTACAAACAGAGGTCATCTCTGTTGTCTGTCTTTTCAAAGTTTACCAATAAGCCTCTCCCTTTCTTTATTAGTACTTTATATTTATGGAACTGCACATTTACTTATTTATGCATTTGTTTTGTTCTTCTTCTGTTGTAGGTTTGGATACCCCCCCCCCAAATAGAAGAAATAATCCTTTAAAAACTATATTTTGTATTTACACATTATGTAATTGAGACAGATACACTAAAAATAAGAAATCTTTCTACTACGACTTTTCAGAAAACACCTTTTCATGGTACTATATATATATCATGATGATGGGGAGAATACAGTTAACCACGTGACCCCCTTTCTATCCTGTTTGTTTAAGCTCGTCCTCTTTTCTGTGTTGTTTGTCCATTTCCTGTGCTATTGTTGTTTTAATTTTAGAAAAAAGTTTAAAAAACACTCTTGTGCTTTGAAAAAAAAAAAAAACAGTAGAAGAAACTTGTCTTGTGATTGTGCAGCACCCACATGGTGTCATTTATGTTAATGCCAGATTAAAAAGAAACGGCAACAACACATCATCAGTTAAAGAAATTAAAAATGCAATGCAAAGGACAAGGGTTAAGAGTTTTTCCATAATTCCGACACCCTTCATTTTGACGTCTGCTTCGCTCCTGTAAAGTGTTGTGAGCGCTCTGTGATCGGTTGCGACACAAACAGCCTTTGTTCCCGCAGATGCCTCTGGCCTCTGTTTCACGACACAGCCCACATACAAAGACAGACTCACTTTCACATTATGATGAATATGACATGTGAACAGCACAATAAAAGAGAGACAAAAAGTAACATGTACCGCCTTTCCTTGTGTCTGCCCGCAATCAGCTGTTTAACTGGATTATACAACAACCTTAATTTCCAGTGTAGTTACACCTGCACAGCGGGGGGTAAGCGAGCCTCTACACTGTGCTCATTCGCGGTGATTAAACATTAGTATCTGTGTTAAACCCGCTGGGTACTTGACGGACGTTGGCCCTCAGACGCACTGAAGCTGAGCTGAATTACACCAGCTCTGATGAATCATTGATGTTTAAGTGTGTTTAAACTGCGCGTGGGAAGAGGCTGGAGACAGCTCGGGGGTCAGTTAGACATTATGTCTATTTTCTGCTCCTCTGTTTGGATATTTGTTTCTTCAGATATGGTTTTATCTAATTGTTTACCTAAATGATCATCTATTTTACACCAGAGAAAATGATTGTTTTCTCAGGCCGATCCGAGTTTCGGTCCTTTCACCCGGGTTAATAAGTAACATCCCACCGCGCTGATAACGCGGCACATAAACCATAGCCTCCATAAACCTCCCCGTTGTAAAAAGATGTTGACTGTTTGAATCTCTCCGAGGGTCAAGATATGAGGATGATCGAGAGTGAGCGAACTCGTGCGTGGGTTAAACTCTCAGAGATGACAATCACAATACAAGCTGTCACATTGTGTGCACCAAATCCCTCATTGTAAATCTAACAGTTAATAAATGACATTGATAAGAATGGGGTTTCATATTGGACTTTGATTTATCGATTGGTCTTTATGGATATGGTAGGAAAAATGCTACAGTGTTACAGAATCCTGGCTCCTGTTTCCTTGTAGAAACGCTTACACCGTGTGTTTTAAAGCCATTCAGTTCTTCTTCATCCCAAACCATGTCTAGATTATAAGCTGTCTTGTGTTGGAGTGATGCTGGACCTTAATAAAACAGTATCTGCATCAGTTACAAGGACCCACTTTTTATGAAATCAGTGAAACAATGACAGGAGCGTGGGTGGTGCCTTGAAGAAAGGGAGGTGCTCTTCATTATAGGAAATTTTCCCAGTTGTACTTACAGGCGTACCTAGAAACTCCAGGATTTTGTACTATTTGCTCGATCCTTCATGAAAATAGCATTTTCTTCATTTTTGTGACTAATAAATCGATGTTTAAAAGCATTCTATCTTTTGTTTTAGCATCATAGTGCAGTGAACTATTTACTATTCAGAAATTGTGCGCACAAATATGCAGGACTACATATTTTAATAAGCCAATACGCAGACATTGTTGATGCACGAGTCCCACATTAAAGACCCCGTTTTATTTTGATGGTGAGAAAATTCAACATTTCAGGCTTTCATCTGTAATAGTTTATCTTTTGAAATAAGCATTTTCAATTACTGCCTCTGATTTTAATGTGCAAGAAAAACGATATAAACATTGTATGTCATAAAAACAAAAAACACGCCTTTAATTCTAATACATATATGACGCTAAATTGAACGGCAATTATTATGTAGCCTACTGTACATTCAAACTATGGACCATCACATGTTTTTTGCAAAGAGCAGAGCAGAAAATAAGAAAGGTGAATAAAAGTTTTCTTCATTTTTGTGACTAAAAATGTAATGTTAAAAAAATTGTCTAATTTTACAGTATTGAGTAATTCAAGTGTTTATCATTTAAATTTGTCACAAGTTGTCTTTTGCAACTTTGAAGGTTTTTTGTTTTGTTTGTTTGTTTTTTTAAATTAATGTGTTCTTGAATATGGGACTTTGCAGGAGTGCCGGTCTTCTTTCATATTTTCAATATATTATCGGTTGATTGATTCGGTAATTAAAAAAAAAATCAGCTGGAAAAGTATTTAATATGTGAAGCTAAAATTTCACAGCAATTTTCATTTTAATGCAAATCAGAGTTTGGTTGATTTAAGACGGTGTTGTGACTTAAATGCTTGGGTGCAGAAGAACACCGAGCTTTACATAGATTCTGTTGACTGATGCGCCAAAGGGTGAAGCAGGAAGGAAAATCTGACACGGAGCCTGTTGTGGACTTCAGGTGTTAATACTGAGGGACGTGTGAACATAAATATGCCTTGTGGTAATAAGGAGTTCGGGAGCTAAATGCGTTCAAGTTCATTTGGTGTGTGAGGAAGCTTGCGTGCGCGCGCTCCCGCTCTTTAACAAACCAGTCAGGTGGACCGGGAATCGTCAGGGGAGCGAGCCGGTGACTCGTCGGGACCTACAGCTTTGACACCGCGCTCACAGCTGCTGTGTTCACCGTGTTTGTTGATCTGATGTGTGTTATGCGTGGCAGTGATGGGAACACCACTGCGCAATATCGCATATGTCAGATTATCGGTTCATTATCAAATAGCAAACGAATAAAAAGATTATACATACATATTAAACAGGTTCTAAAGTAAATATGAAAATAGCTTCAAAAGTATATAACATGTTTTTAAAGTTGCGTTCAATTTTATAAAAGGATTTTAAACAATTTTGAGTCATTTGTAGATTAATTTAATTATTTGATTCAAGTACTTTGATTCATTTACTCTATTTAATTTGTAAAATATGTACACACACACACACACACACACACACACACACACGTAGAAAAATATTTAGTATACACATCCAGAAATGCATATACTATTATATATTGTACATATATTTATTAGTTTCAGATGTAGCCATTCTTGTATTTTGCTTGTTTACATTATTGTATTTTGCACAACTCTGTTGCTTGTGAAGCTCGCACACAAGAATTTCACTCACATGTGCTGTACCAATGTACCTGCACATGTGATGTGACAATAAAAGTGATTTGATTTGATTTGAAAAAAAGTATTATTATTTTCTTTTTTAAAGCACAGCAGTGCAGTCACTGCTTGAGGTTCTTGGTCTAAATGCCGTTTAGATCCTTTCTGCGTGGATTTCTCTGCGAGGGCAATCCAGCTTCTTCCCACAGACATAGGTGTTAGATAACTGGTGATTGTGTGCTGTTTGTGGATGTCAGGTGAATAAAAGGCTTCAACGTACAATTAAAATGTGACTTGTGAATACATATCCCAAACAACATAGGCTAATTATGCTAACTATGTAAAATTCAGATTTTGACTTTTCTTAATTTCATTTCATTACAATGTATTTATCCATATAAATACATTGCTCAATGTTTTAATATCTTCTTATTATAATGAGGACTCCATGTAATCAAATGCTTATTTGTGCTACTTGTGCTGCAAAAGAATTTAAAGTATAGCTTTTACTCCACAGTAGTGTGTGTGTGTGTGTGTTACTCTGAGATATCAAAAGCATACAACACAAATCTCTCATTTGAAAATCATTTTATTAATAGAGATGGAAAACAACCCATTAATATTAATGTTAGGAAATGCTTTTTACACAACATAAAACAGTTTAATTTCCATTATAAGAGCTGCATCCCTTTAAGAAACTGCATGTCCAGAGTAAATGCAAACATCTGCTCACTGCCTCCTCAGCAGCAGCAGCAGAAGTATGGCAGAGTCACCGAGACGTCACCATCAAACAAATGATTCTCTTCCCTCATTACAGGATTACAAGCTTCACTTTCCGCTTCATCAGTAACACTTTCTGTAACGCTTCAAAAATCAATGCAACGAACAACAACTGAAGCAAAATCATGCATCTGGACAAATTTTCTTTTTACAAGCTGTAAATATTTGGGCTGAAGTGCACAGTATAAAAATTATATAAGGGTTAAACAACACGTCTCCTATTCTAGTTTGTTTAAACGACAAATGAGGAAGTGACAGGTTATTAGTGTGTCAACAAATGTATGTACGACGATTTTCACCCCTGTTACAGCTGGCAATATTCAAATCTTTTAAATAACGCAGTTTAATTTCACCCTCAAATCAGAATTCTACGTCTTCCAAGCTTTTAGTACAAAAGCTTTATTTTTATGCAGGCTGGTCAGTGTGTGAGTCCAGAAAAACATCCACCTTCCCACTCACACCCAAGTTAGGATTTGGCAGCTCCTTTTGACACGGCCAAGCCGATGAGGCCCGCTAAGCCGGCCACGCCAAGGCCGATTCCCCCGACAATCGCCATGCCGACAAGGCCATCTAGATATCAAGAGGTAAAAGGTCAGGATGTAGTTTTCAAAACACAAGCGCTTTTATTATGAAACCATTTAGTGCCTCTTTCTTACCTTTCTTTAAAGCCTTGTCGATGAGCTTCTCCATCTCCAGAGCCTGCTTGTTCCCCGGCTCGTTCTTTAGGAGAATGCGGATATACTTGAGAGCTTTTTCATATTCCTGGAGGGAGAAGAGAAAGTCTAGTTTATGGAAGTCCTTCCAAAAGCAGCTCTCATCACTCGACAGCCACCCCTGTAACACCTCCAAGCGGCTATCTAAATTAATGGGGAGATAGAGCCATGGCAGTAATTGCTGTGGTCAGTGGGACTTTGCTCCATAATAAAGGGTCTAAAAAGGTTTTTTTTTTCTCCGCCTGCTATCCACATCCAGGTTACACAACGCTCCTCCATTGAATGTGCCGCTATGTGCATATAAGTATTGTACAGCACTTTGGTCTACCAGGTGTGTTTTTAAAGTGCTATATAAATAAATAAATGATGATGATGATGATGATGATCGACGTCATCCCTCCAGATCACTCGAAACAAATGCTGATTCATGTAACGGATATGGCAAACCAAGGATACCAATAAGTGTGCTTATCTGCGTCTTTTTATGTCCACCACACAGTTCAAACGGTCATGAAGCTCTCACTGCATGCCTGTGATTGGTTCGTTTGTTTACCGCTTCAGCTGCTGATTGGCTCGTTGGGAATGCGGGCAGGGTAACCGCCAGCTTCAGTGGCAAAACTTTTCCACAGATTCATTAAATGGCATGTCGCTCTGGCATCATTAAAAAGGACATTTTTATTCACGCAGGAAAGCATGAAAGAAATCCATCATGTGTTGAAGATCGTCAGGTAAAAGGCGTTCATGTACACTCATTGTGCAAAAGGTAACACGGAAGAGACCGAGTTCATTGTGACCTGCAGACTTTGAAGGTCTGATTAGTTATCTTCCAAGTACGGTGAGTGGGAGGTCAGAGAGGAGCACATTATGGTACTGAAATACAAGTGAGGACATTTCTTTTACAGAGAACTGGGTGTGTTAAGGAAACATTTTCCTATTAGTGTATGTAACCATGCCTCAGCAGTACTTTAGGATTAGACCAATTAGAAAAACCCTCGGTAAATGCGAACCAATGAGTAAGATGACATGCTTTTAGGGAGGAGCAGGAAGTAAGAGGTAAAGTCAGAGAGAGAAATATTTTGCGCTGTCTGTCAGATTTGACCTTTGCCCTCTCTCTTATCTGAAGCTCAAAAGCAGCGTGATACAAAAGCAGAGATTTCTGCAGGTCTGTTTCTTCATTTTGTCTCCCATAAACCTGAACTGAGAAGAAACAGGTGCCACTCACTTTGAGTCTGTAGTTGGCCACTGCAAGGTAGAACAAAAAGTCCCGGGAGTCGTCCTTTGATGCTTTCTGAACCAGTTCTACGAGAAAAACAAACAAACAAACAAACAAACAAACAAACAAACACACGATTCAAACCAGGAAAGCTGAAAACACACTGAAGCCACAAAGTCACAAGTTACAAGAATAATCACTGTGCAGGTAATGGAGCTGGCTGTGCTGAGCTTTTCCAGTGACGCAGCGCCAGTGCCTAATCCAAAACCAGTTCCACCCATTTATACAGAAAGAAAAAGACCACAAAATTGCTGGTTCCAAAGTTGGAGACGCTGACCTCAGCGACCGCAGGAGGAGCTGCCGCAATGACTCACTGATGACACTCATCATTATCATTATTATTATTTTTTTATAAGAAAGGAGAGGAAAAAAACAACAACAATAACCAAAAAAAAGAAAAAGAAAAATCAAACAAAAAGACAGTAGGAAACCACAGCAACAACCAACATGAGCATCAGTAACAGTAAATAAAAATATTGAATGTTACTGAGCAGCATACAGTGCTAATAATGCATAAAATGTTAAGAGGCAACAGCCGAGAGTGAGCCAGTACACACCCGAGCACCGAGAACCATCAGTGCACCAGCAGGCTGGGGCACCAGCAGGCGGGGGCACCAGCAGGCTGGGGCACCAGCCACTGGCAGGGAGTGTGGGGGGGAGATGTTCTGAGAGAGGTGGAGTCTAAGACCCGACACAAACATGCATTCCCACCCTCAAAGACACATATGAAAATACTCACACACTCACCCAACATGGAGACACACAGACCTGTACGCACACACACTCACCCAGCTCCGGGCTCCAGGACCCCGCAGGGGCAATCCAGCAGCAACTTAGACTCTGATGGTCACCGCAGCTTAGACTGTACAATCCTTTTATTTGCATTGCTTGTCATTTCAATACCTTATAGTTAACAGCTGAAACAACACTTAAATCAATAGACTCATTACTTACAAAAAAAAGAAAAAACCTCCACAAAAATTCTTGATTAAAAGTTATTCCCATTTGAAGATTGGAATATTTTTGCTGTGTTGATGACAAATCCCTGAGTTTTAATAATGTTAAAAATTGACTGTTTTATGTATAAGATTTTACATGGACATGCCAACCTCCTTTATTTATTAGTGCAAGCACAGACTGTGGGTTTAGCACTAGGGCCACCACTAGAGGGGACTGTGAAGTAATTTATAGGTTCACTAAATTTGGACAAAATGTGCTGTTACTACTCAAAATACTAACCAATTAAGAGTCTATCAATGGGAATAACAGAGCGCTCAACTTATCACACATTTAAGGCTCAGCTTAAACAACGGCTGAAACTAAACCAGCTCTGTTCCCACTTTTAACTTATCAAGTCTTTGTTTACTGTAAAGTTTTGAAGTGACCTGCCTGGGCTCACAGTTTCCATCTCACACTTTTTGTATACCGATGTCCATTAACAATGTAGTTAAATAACTACTTAAAAACAAAAACAACGACAAAAACCAAACAAAAGATTAAACTATTAGTTTGAAACAGTCCATAGCGTACCAACTTTATTCATAAAGCACTTTAAAAACAGTCGTAGAAGACACCGAGTGCTGTACGTAAAAATGAAATTAAAATGAAGTGAAGACAGTACCACTAAAAACTGCAATAAAATAAAAACAAGCAAGTATAAAACAATAAAAACAAGCAGAGATGTATGTCACATGCTGGGTAGAAAGTCAGAGAATATAAATGTGCTTTAACATGGGTTTTTGAAATGGACACGTAGCTGACTGTCTAATGTGAAAAGGCAATTTATCCACATAGGAACAACAAGTCAGATGACCAGAGAGCTCGGACAGGAGGGTGGGAATAAAGACAGGCCTAGACCATTTAAGGATTTAAAACAAATACAAGAACTTGGGCTCTAGAGTGCACAGGCAGCCAGAATAGGTGTAATGTGCCCACAGCACAGCACAGCAGCATTCTGCACCAATATCGAGTCGACAGGGAAGAGTAACTCTAACATTAAGGGCATTACAATAATCAAGCTGAGACATAATAAAAGTAGCTATTACAGTCTCCAGATGAAAGGACAGGTGTCCCCTTTGCCAGTTTTCTTAAATGAAAGAAGCTGTACTTAACTACTGCAGCAATATACATGCTCATGTTGAACTGTGGGCTGGTTCTCAAAAAAGTCCAAACTGAATAAGTACAGCACCAGCACTGCGTCAGCGGAAAAGAGTCATCAGGAAACCTATAACAAGTCTACAATCCAAGGACATTTCTATAATTTTAGTTACTACAGTTACATTATTTTGTGGTGCAAGGGAAAGCTCTGGTTAATTTTACGAGTTGATAACCAGCTTCCTGTAACCGTTTATCCTGCTTCCCAAAGTTAGGATAAGTGAATCCTGATAGCTGAAAGAAATCCTAGCTATGTTGAACTCGCTTTGTAGTACAGGGCCCAGGTTATGTGTTCAGCATCAGTTGCGATGGTGATTTAACGAGGTAAAAAGGAAGCTACTTTGATGACTCAAGCTATCTGGATTTTCAGTACACCGCAAGGGGCACTTGCAACAATCCTGTTAGCCAACAGAAAAGTAATAACATTATAAGTACATAAGGCACAGTGGGTGGACTTACCCTCCAAAAGTACAATCCCCTTCTTGATATCCTGTGAGTATTTACTCCTGATCAAACACCAAGCATACTCAAACTTTGTTTCTTTGGAGACAGCACCCTTCGCCAGCTCGCTGTTATATTTCTTCTCAAATTTCTGGAATTATAAAAATAGGCAAAAATGACCGGTTTCATAGTCGAAGGAGCTTGCAAAGAAAAGCGTCTGGACTTCTTTAAGTTGCTTGAAGACGTTTCACCTCTCATCCGAGAAGCTTCTTCAGTTCTAAGGTCAAATGGTGGGGAGTCCCAGATTTATACCTAAAATTTATACCTGGTTTCATATTTTATTATTATTTATTCATTTACAGAAAAAGTCACTTCGATTGTGTTTATATTAGCAGATGCCCTGACCCTTCCTCAGTATTGTTTGTTGTGTATCCACGAGGAACAATTACAATGTTCAGCTATTGAGCAGGTTAGTTCACAAAGTAAAGTCTAACATCACTGCCAAACTACATTAGCCATAAACTGTTTTATTAGTCGAAACTACGATAACACAGTGTCCGGATGTTCACTCATAAACATGATGATTAGCACGAGCTAGCTACGTGACGCGACTAAGTGCGTGTCGACATGTCACAGTTCTCCCGAGTACCAACGTTTATCGACTGACAGACGCCGTGGGGCGACAGGAAAAGTCGCTCATATGCTAAATGTGTGTTTTAATCCCAAGGAAGAAGTTTAATAACGTGAAAACTTACTAGAAGGTCTTCAGGAGCCACCACATCACTCAGTACAGCCTCCATGTTTCCGGAAACGAATTTAAGACACGCCCAGCGTGGTCACATGACAGACACATAAACGTCATCGTGAGATCTCTCTGGTAACGCCTCGCTTGCGTAACAAAAAAACATCAGACGTTTAAACAATAAGCTTTATTGTTTATGGGTAGCTTGGCATCACATTTATATTTATTTATCGTAAAATAACTTCAAAGATGATAGAAGTCTACAGGCTGTTTTATTTTTATTTATTATTTATTTAATTATTTAATTTTGCTATGTCACTGTAAGATCAGCCGAAGAAGGATCTCACTGAGGTTTCATCAGTTCTTAGCTAGATGTGATGGGGAAAAGGCTAAAGGCAACAGTTCACTGAGGCTGGTTTCTTTGTAAGAGCCGTCTGGCTTGGTCAAGTATACAGTCCAGTCTGATCCAAACTGTGAAACACACAGAGAGAAAGCAAAAAAGATATAAAAATATCAGCAAGCAAGGTTTAAAATGGGTCATTTCCAAAATTATAATTTATTCCTAACATAAAGTATTTCAAAGCCCAGGCAAGACTCAACTGGAATAAAATATCATTGGACTGGATTAAATGGCGAGTCTAACAATAATGGGTCATCTTTAACAAAATAAAGTTCATGCATTATATTTCTAAAAGCTACATGTATGTAAAGCATGAGGTTTAGAGTGGTTTGTGTTTTTAATTTTGATTAAAATGGTCTATTGGATTACAGAAAACATCCCTTCTAATCACACTGTAAACATCAGCAGGAAGATCACAAGTCAGCAACAACAAAGTATAACCCAACATTGAGAATCACAAGTGGTGGGAAAGGGGCGAGACATGCTCAGTGATGTATCATGGTGAATGCGCCTTACTAACATCGGGCTGGAGCTACAGGGTGCCACGTTTATGAATGTCGCGTGTCCAGAGGTCTTTTATACCTTGCAGTATAACTCTGCTGAACAAATCCAGGTGACACATGATATGATGTGGTATGATATGGGTGTCACTCGCACATATTCGTACATATTTGATCTTCATCAATTTTACTGCAGCACTTTCTTGTTGTTACTGTCTTTGATGTCTGTAAGTGTGACGCCTCCAGTTCCCCAAAGGTACAATTTTAATTTCTGAAAGGACACATAATAAATCTAATCTAATCTTAAATGTTTATGACAATATTTTAGGAGGAGAAAATATGCTTTTTTTTGCTGATACAAAGTGCCCTTCACTGTAGCAAAGCTATAACACTTTACTGTTCTAGTTTAACAAGCCTGTAAAATGCAGCTTCTCCTGCTGGAAGACACACAGCTACTTATCACTGTAGATGTGTTTTACAGGGAAGGATGAATATGGGTTCCTGGATTCCTGGGTTACTTTCCTAGATGGGAAAAAATCCTTAGAGACACCTCCTCACCTCCATGAGGACCTGTCGGCACGCTCCGCATGGTCCAACAAAGCGGTCTTTGATGTCACTGCATAGAGGAGAGGACAGGATGAGCGCTCGGGAATATGTTGCAACGTGCTTTGTTGAGACTGAGTGTCTTACCATGTCACGGCGATGGCGCTGAACTGTGTGTGGCCCTCCACCACAGCTCTCTGGATGGCAGTCCGCTCGGCACACACCGTCAGTCCATAAGATGCATTCTCCACATTGCAGCCTGGAACCCTAACAATACTTAGACCCTGGGCTCTTTTACAGTGCTCTACTGGGAGGCATCGTAAAATCACATTTGATATCTCCGGCTTTTGAAAAGCAATCGTACTTTGTGAGGTGTACATTTGGGTCTGACTGTTTTACTGCCTTCTCTTGGTAAGTCAAAATCTGTGATTCGTAAATTGTTTTATAAATAAAGTCTGCCGAAACTATTAAAATATATAAAAAGAATTACGAGAGGAAATTGCCTCTGTCAGTTTTATTTACTTTCTATAGAGATCACATTATTGTATTATAACTTCTGCATGCCGTTTTTACTACTGAACCAAGTTACAGACAATAGAGTAGAATAGAATAGAATAGAATAGCAATATCCTTTATTGTCTCTCATTGGGGAAATTCACAGCCAAGTTAAGCTCAGTGCCAGATGAGATCAAAGCAGATTGGATAAATTAAAGTTTGTAGGTTTATTCCACGAAATGAAAGTTTCACTGCAGCAGCACATGAGCACATCTGCATTATGAGGAGCTACAAAATCCTGCGCAACAAACAAACGATAACATTTACTGCAGTGCAATATACACGAGCATGTATATTAATTGTGAGTATGAGGTTATAGATAAACACAAATTCACATATTAGAAGAACAGTCAAATAAAAGTGAAAATTGAATAATGTTATATAGTGAGTAGTATCGGTGGAAGAGTACTTGGGTTCATTTACTGTCGTTAAGAACATAGACCATTGAGTGCACACTAGAAATAAAATTCAGTGCACTGACTTGCAATCGAATCAGCCTAAGTAAACAAATCTAAATATCAAAACCTAAAATGTATACATGTGAGCATATAAGAAAAATGCTTATATACATGTGATAATTAAGAAAAGCACAGGATCTTAGAAATGAATAAATATTGTATCTGGTTTTTGTTGCTTGATTATAAAAACCAGTGCATTAGTACACGAGAAGCATACGAGTACTATAACTGCTGTTGCTGTTGTGCTGTGGTTTTATCACAACATTTAATCTGCAGATAAACTAATAAGCACATAAAAACCATACTGGCCCCTGAAATGAAGCCACCGTTAAATGCACTTAAGGACAGTAGCCTGCTTGCTTAATTGCACTTTCAGCCATTACTTAATATTACGGTATCTATGACAACCACACTTTATGAGCTTGCAAAACACACCCCTGTCTGTTATTACCTGTGATTATGGCGCCATCTGCTGTCAGCACGGCCGCACCGACAGGGAAGCGGCTGTATGGACAGTAAGCCTTGTCCCGAGCCTGCAGGCACTTTGAAACGAGCTCCTTTACTTGATCTGCGCATGACAGGCAACAAACCTGTGTGAGCTGTGATTAAACAAATGACCCCCGAGGCTGCTGAGACTCCGTGAGGGGTGCACTTGCCTGTCATTGTAGCTGAAGACGCTTCTGGATTATGTCACCTTATCCAACTACGCTGTTCCGTGACAAAGAAATAAACTATGGTAATGCAAGTGGCTTTTAATTCAGGTCTGCCGACGGCTGCCAGGGGGTCGCGAAACTACGAGGTTTTGTGACAGCTGTTTACCGTTCACGTTATTGGCTGGCAGGGGTGCAGCGTCATCGACCAGACTGGGACCGTTATATCAGGACTGCAGAGGACCTGGCTTTTGGCAACTTTCTCGCGAGAAAAGTGGGATGAGAATCATTTAAATTTTTAATCAGACAAAGTAAAACACTCGGAGGTTCTACATCACCAGAAAGTGTGAATAAAGCTGCTGTGGTGTAAGGCAGAGCGGGGCATGTTTACTGGTTTTAATGCTCGGACATATTTAAGGCATCCAAACTGAACAGATGGAAGAAGAGGCAAAGATTTGTTGTTTCCTCTATTGTTCATCTGTGTTTCCTACATACTTAGAAATAAAGTCATCAAGAAATTTCCTAAATTCCATGAGTGGGTTAAACCATCACAATGATTTGAACAAGCATCTCTATATTCAAAGCTCTCCGTGCCAGAGGCTATCATTGTAGTGCAGAGCTGTTCAGTGAACCACACCGCTGCACTGGCTCACACGTTTGTTCATTAAAAAGAACACAGTCACTTGCTAAAAGTACAAATTCTGCTTCCGTGGGTCTCTTATACACGTTGCTCCTGTGCGAATTACATTTGCTATGCAGTCCAGTGTTTTCTAAAGAGATGTGGTGGCGGTTTAATGCACAGTCATAGTTGCTGGCAGGTACTCAACGCTTCACATTATTATAATTTGTTTTATTATTATTTTTTAATTCCAAAACAAGTTCTTCTGCTCTAGACTAATATCTAAATATTAAAGCTTCCAGTTTGGATTTAGAAGACAGACACTCTTTCTACTTTCTTTTTTGATACAGCTTATAGTTACTGCTGGATTAGGTGACCCTGAATGCTGCTGGAGGTTTCTTTCTGTTAAAAGGGATTTTTAACAGGAATATAAATAAAACTGCACTGAAATTGAATAGATTGCTTTTAGTGAAAAATTATTTGCTCATTTTGAATGAGACACGTTTGTGGCATGAACTCACAAATATTTATGCCCACGTTAAGCAATTTGATTACATGAAAAAAAAAAATGTCCCTGTAAATTTTGTTATTTAAGTACAATGGAAAGATTTAAATGGAAATTTACGTCATTGGTACACAGTGAATTTACAACGAGCACTTTTCATTAATGATTAATTATTGCAAAAATAAATCAAGCTTTGATTTGTATTTGTCAGCTGCATTTTATTCAGAATTATTGCTCATGTTTATGAGGGCAAATAGTCTTTTTATAGTGACATGTTTATCAGTGTGGTGGATCGTCGTCATGCAGCACAGTGCGTAGAGGTGATTCAGTGCTTTCTTGAGAGACAGAGAATTGTAAATGTGTCAGCAGTTCCTGGGCTCCTCTGTCATACATGCTGCATTTTGAAATTCACAAAATATTTTCGGTGGGTGGCAGGTCTGAGATGGATTCAGGCCTTTTTGGCATCATCCTTCCCCGAGAACCCCCTAGGTACCATCACAGGTGATGGAGTTTGACCTGATACTTTCATAGTTGAGAGTCCACGCAGTCATTTCTAGTAAACATTTTTGTCTTCTCTCTTTTTTTATATGCTGTCCAAACTCTGAGCCCAAGGGATCTGGACATTTAGTACTGTTTCTGAGCGACTGAATGAGTGATTGATTCATCAGGTGCATGGAAAAAAATCGTTATCAGCACACCCTTCAATCATGGGTGGACTGATATGTATGCAGTAATGACCTCAGATCTTCAGCAGGTATCAAAGGGAATTTAAGACAATGATGAAGCTCTCTAAACAAACACAATTACACTCACAATTACACACACATACACAGCCCCCCCCCCCACCTTTCCATGTAGTCTATCAGTGGTTCACTTTTTTTTCTGGTTAACTTTACATTACAGATATAAGTCTCTACCTCAAGACTTTTCATCTTTATCTAAGACGTGTGAGGAGACGCCCAGCTCTGACATCAGAGATCGGGAGCACCCACGCCAACATCTGGCCTTTGTTCCCTCTCTGTTCCCCGCTGTAACGGTCACTGCTTGTATTTGAGTTTCGTGGCGTGAGCCGCCACAGGTGATCTCCTCTCTCTCGCTCTCTTTCGCTCTCTCTTTCTCTCTCGTTCAACTCCTCTTTTTGGTTTCCTGCACTTTTCACCGACTTCCTCTTGAGAGGGGAGTCAGATCCACAGAGCAGCCAAGTGAAAGAAAAAAGAAGCTTAAGCCATGTGTTGTACAGGAAAGTGCGCCCGCCTGGTGGGCCTGATCCTGCTGCCTTCAGCCTTCATCTGCATCATCTCCAACCTGCTGCTCTTCTTCCCCGACGGGAAGCAACTGAAGACCAGCGAGATCTCCACCGAGGTCTGGCTCATGGGGGGGCTCCTCGGAGGAGGCCTGATTGTGAGTAAACCAGTTCCACGCAGAGAGTCTGGTGAAATGTTTTATTGCTCATTTTTATTGGGTTTTTCAGCCATTACGTTTCGTAGTGTAAACTAGTAAAGTTAAACTGCTTACGTTTATTGAGTTTTATTGAGAATTACTACTGCATGATCCTTTTTAGATTAGCATAGAGTTTTGTTAGAGCATTTTTATTAACAGTACACGCCTCTTTGTCTCTATCAGCCTATTAGTGGTTTGGGGTTCAGCGTGATGTTATTATTTGACTTGTCATATGTAAAACCTGTAAAAGCAGCACCTTTAACAATGGTTAAGGATTATTTTATAGAGGGGTTATGACTCACTGAGTAAACATTTTTAATTCTAGCTCAGCTTATGTGTACATAGAACATGCTTTAGATACCAAAACATTGAAGAAGAATGTAAATGTAAGTCATTCTGAAAATAAATAATGAATGTAACCAAATCACACCACTCATATAAAAGATCTTTAATAATAAAATAAATAAATTCACTTAAATTACTAAAGTATTTATGTTGCTATAATAGAGATAGAAATGTTGTAGCGTTTACATTAATTTGCCAGCTTTCATTACTTTAGTTTCCTTAATGCTATTAAAGAAGCTAAAGTAGTTAAATTGTATTACACTTCCCTTATTAAAGGGGACTATCTTGACATTGTGTGAGCTATCACTATCAATAAATAATTCATAAATATTTAATCTTTTGTGCTTCAGTATAACATTTCAGTTCAGACCAGGAAGTCTGATCCCTTTCATCTAACTTTGGGATGTCGCTGCCTGCTGGGTAAACCTTGATGCAGGATTTACAAATATTTGGTTTGATAGATAAGCGAACATACACACACACACAATTGTGCACATGCGCACACACAAATAAGTATGTAACCTGTGGGTGGACCCAAAGAAATAGAAAAAAAAAAGTTTTTTGAGAGAATTCATCAACAACAAAAACTGTTTTTTGATAGCAGATGTAATGTTTCGTCTCTGCACCTGTCAGATGCTGTGTCCGAGCTGTTCAGCTATCAGGGCCGGGGGCAAGGGTTGCTGTGGACAAGGTTGCTGTGGCAACCGCTGCCGGGTGAGTGAAATCATTTGAAAGATTTATTGCATTTCCATGTTACACAATACTGTGGTGTGTGGGGGACTGCACTGATAATGATGTGTAATAAAAGGTTTATAAAAGTCCAAAGGACAAACTTTAGTGCATGATCATTAATGTGCCCACATGCTCTGTTTGAGGTGCGCCCGACAAAGACAATCATTAGTACTTCAAACAATAAGTATTTAAAGTTTTGCTGAAGATGTTTTGCAGAAGTACAGCTCTTTATCTGAATTCCAGATCCTCACTTCTCTTTGATTATTAGGAACTACGTCGCTAATTACAGAAGTGAGGAGCCATTAAGTCTGAATAACCAGACAGCAATTTTTAAAAATATGCACTGCTTCGACTTTTAGCATCTTAGGTCATTGACACTTAGAAAGAAAAAGGGAAATAAAAAAATTATGTTTGCATTGAAAGGCTGCTAACGTTGAAGGCAGTACGATCCTCTGGGTTAATTATATGCACTGAGACCATAAATGGCTAACTTTGAGTAAGCGTAGGCAGAAAGCCACTGTGTGTATGAGCTGTCCATGTGATCGCTGTCCAGTAACACATCACAGACGTGCATTTTGCCATTCCTTTTTATTTTGGGTAGATAACCTTGCAGTGATATCAACAACAGTACATAAAGGGGTTAGTAAATTCATCAGATCACCTGTCATAAAAACAAGAAAACACAAATATTGATTTTTAATGCAAAAAACTTGATTAAAGCTACAAATGATATTTTTATTTATCGGGGAAATACGCATTAGATTTTTATATTAGCAAGTAATCAAAACTGGCTGTTTAAAATTCCTGGATAACAAAATTAGTTATATTTTATCATTAAAAATGTTGTTTTCATTAAAGAGCTTCTTCATACTGGTGGATTAACCGTTACAGGCACTATAACAGAAACTTTTTTTAATGTTATTACCAACACTGTTAATTTAGGGCAACTGCAGCCTAAACCTTACACTGGTTGGCAGTTTAATACATTTTTAAGCACTGTTTATATTTTACATATTGGATAAAAGCCATAAAACATGATATCAGTTAATTAGTAACCTAATAATGATTCTACAGGGGATAAAATAAACTTTTGTGTTTAGCTTTACTCTATGTCGACCTGCTTATTTATTATTAAAAGAAAGCTCCATGATGCTTGAGTTGATAATGTTTTAGTTTTAGGGCCTGATTATTTATATTTTTGCATGTTTTCAGAAAAAAAAGTTAAAAAAACAAAAAAGGAAATCACTTTTCTCTTTGAAATAGAAGTTAAGCAACACAAGTTCTCTCTTTTCCAAGCCCTGTTCATGGACTTTTATAAAAACCCCAATATGGAAACCAAAACCCTTAACAGTAAATATTTAGGTTATATATATATATGTATGTATATTGTATACTTCATATAACTTCTGTCTCCTACAGTGATTCATGGCTCCTTCCATTTGTTTTCCACATTAAGTTTGAGTAAAATTAACATGAACTTGTCCCAGAAAAATGAAAAAAAGAAAGAAAGAAATGATGAATGACAGCAAAGAGATCACCTAAAAAAATCTCTCTAAAGAACAAACATACTTGTACAGTTACAATAATTCGTAATCTCTTGCACGAGTGAAAAAACACCTAAATGTTCTCATCTTTCTTTTAGATGTTCAGCTCGGTCATATCCTCCGCCGTCGGCGTTCTTGGAGGGATTTACTGCACCAGTGTCGCCTCAGCTGGGTTGGCTGTTGGACCCAAGTGCCAGGTGGAAAGTGGCGAATGGGAGTACCCCTTTAAAGACACGGGCACGTGAGTGTCCCACCTTCATCATTATATTTTTAAATGTACTTTTTGATAAGCACTGAAACAGCAGATTGAGCCAGTAATTATAGTCTTGACTGATACCCTTCAGGCAGATAAAATATATACATTTCCTTTTTCAGTTATTCTTCTTTTCTCTTAAGTTATATTTAACTGCTTTAGCTTTCTTTGAGAAGCACCAAAATATATAATCATTACTGTATTAGTTTTCTTCCTTTGGTTGGTTTTGTTAGAGTTTGGCACAGAGTATCACCCTATCCCTAACATCCCCCTCTGTCACACCAACCCTCTAACATGTCCTCTGAGGTCTTCCTCTTTTCCTCCTGCCTGATGACTGCATCTTCATCTTCCTTTGTGCAGTATATCCACTATCCCTCCAATGTACAGCTCAGCTTCCTGTCTTTTTATCAGTGCCACCTTCTCTACGTCACCTTCCCCTTTCAGCCCTATCCTGCAATACTCTTAAAGTCCAGTAGGTGGCACAGCGAGCCAGTATGTTCCATCAGTGTTTCTTGACCCTTTTAAACATTTGCAATATTCATCGATACTCAGACGGAATTAAAAGGGTTACATAAGCATCCACCCAAAGTGATCGTCACCGCCGAGTCATTTTACAAGCAGGTGATAAAGGCCCATCATGCAATCGGGACAACTGTTAATAAATATGAGCTTGTTGTTAATATTCAGGCTTGTCTGTTATGACAGCAGTTTAAAGGGCAAACCAAGAAAAACAAGTCTGATTACACAATACATGTTGGGTTATTAACATGTGACCTGGGCTTGTCCTTCCTCCAGAAAACTTTAAGTTCCTCTTTCTCGTTTCTGTTCTGTCAACTGTCGATTTTTAGCCCAAACTATTTTGCTGTTTAATATTTCTAACGGTGCTGAAAGGATGATATGAAAAACAAGAAGTGATTCTCTCAGATCATAAGACGTGCTCTATATCTGCTGCGAGGAAGGAGGCTGGGAAAGATGCCTTTGTGTTTGCTGTCTGTGTCACTATGAATAGGCTGCGATAAGATATCAAATTGAGGAAAGAAAATTTTCAGAATTCTAGATTGCAAAAAGGGAAATGATTCATTTATGATCAGTGTATTTTGGTTTACTTCGTTGTCTTGTAATGTACTCTGTACTTCTGTGATGCTGTTTAGAGGAAAGGAAAGCTTTAACCTTCAACAGCCTTTAAATAAAGTTTGAAGATGTCACATATAAATATTTACTGCCTGCAGAGTAAATGCTGATCAAGCACTGTCCTGCAGTGATAGTGTTTAATGTGAAAGGGAATTTCAAGAAAAGACACTGCAGGATGTTGATCAATGAAAAACTTTAACTAATATAAATTCGCCCCATGAGCAGCTGTCACAAAGAGAGAAATCAGGGACATAACCTTACTTTTGCATGTTCAGACTGTGCAAGTTGGACATTGTGACTCATTTTCAGTTTACTGAACAGCTGTTTACTGCTGTTCTTGGTAATCTGTATTGGCTTTTTTTTTTTTTAACCTGTTTTTTTTAGCTGTTGAGCCTGTAACAAAATGCAGTCCTGTGAAAAACCCAAGCTCAAAGCCTCTTCCCGTAAAAAGAGCATCCCAGCACTACTTAGGGTTGCAAAGCTGCATCTGAACAAGCCACAAGACTTCTGGAACAATGTCCTTCAGACAGATGAGACCAAATTTGCGATGTTTGGACATAATGCACCATGTTACATTTGGTAAAAACCAAACACAGCATATAAACAGAAACACCTCATACCAGCTGTCGGCTGGTCACTGGACCTGAGCAGCTTACATTTGTTGATCCAGCCAGGTCCTATTAGGCCCTGTGAAATATTTTTTTTACATGATTGTAGCAATAATGAAATAATGTTCTAAAATATCAAATGATATCATATCTAATCTTCGATTTTTCAAACAAACAAGATGTTCGTGAGATGTTGAGCTGCGGCACAGACTTGTTTTTTCTTGCCTGGACTGGATTAACCTGTTTCCAGACTTTGTGTTGATTTAAGGGGATGTGAGAGCATATCAGCAAGAAAGAAAATATATATTATTTCTCGAAGAAGCTTGAAGAAGCTTCTCGGATGAGAGGTGAAACGTCTTCAAGTAACCTAAAGAAGTCCAGACGCTTTTCTTCGCAAGCTCCTTTGACTATATTATTTCTCAGAAGTATTCCTTTAATATTTATGTAAATAAGTAAGGTTGAAAAGTTTTACAACTCGCTTGCTTTCTCCACCTCACACTTTTTTCTCCTTCTCTTCCACCATCACCGCCTTTTCTTCACTTCCCCATCCCCATCCATATTTTCATTAATGCTGTTAGTATGAGCTCTGGTCACTGCTTATGCTCCACTGCTCCTCTCCTTCACAGGGGCAATGGGAGCTACCTTGTAAACCAGGATATGTGGACTACATGTGTGCACCCTAAAAACATAGTGCTGTGGAACATCGTTCTGTTCTCCATCCTGCTGGCCATGGGCTTGCTGCAGATTGTGCTCTGCGGCCTCCAGGCCATCAACGGCTGTTTGGGATGCATCTGCGGAGACTGTCGGGACAGCAAAGACGTAAGTGAACGAATCCTAAACCTCTGCCTGAGCTGGGCGAGGGTAGAGGAATTCCTTCGAATCACTTGAGTGTATTTGCGAGTCTCAGAGGTCAGACGTTCGAGGCAGTAAAATTGTAAACAGTTTATTCAAACATGAGCGTCGTAGTGACGACTCACTAATGTGCTGTAGCTGGTTTGGTTGCTGGAACTGAGTCGGCTCTTCTCGGCAACTCCATTTATGGCCGTTGGCCATTTTGTACTTCCAGACTGAATTTCTTTAGAGCTGTTGGATTGCGGGTCATGACTTCCATCCAGCCTGTCAGTGATTACAAAAACAAGTTTTGTAGTTTGGATCCTGTGTTGATAGGAAAAGGGCTCCCAGTGGGGACGGAAACAGCACTAATTTAAAGGAATTTTTAAGCATTTTGGGAAACAAGGTCTAAAAAAATCTATGCTTTGTATTATTAAACTAATTTAGACTGCAGACTGTATAAAAGCTCTAGGAAAAGAAAAAGTGAAGCCAGTGTATATGTGCCCTAACCCTTAATACCTCTAACAACCAGCAGGGGGCGACTCCTCTGGTTGCACAAAGAAATCATATTATAAAGAAAATGTACCTTTTTTATGCTTGTTTTATTTTTTTCAATTAATAATAAATTTTTATAAATGATGTTCCTGTGTAGGGTAAAATAGCTGATAAAGCAGGTTGTGATTCAGAGCACGAGCGTCAGATATTCAGGAAAGAAAACAAAATTGTAAATTAACAAAAACTTTCTGGTTTATAATTGCAAGTCAGTCTGTACAATGAGATTACAGAATTTTTTCTTCACTGTAAGCTGGGTTTGACACAGAGAATAGGTGCTCAAGCTCCTACCATGTGGGAACAGCAGGCACCACGGGCCCTCTGGTTCTCAGTCACACCCGCCTCTCGCTTGTTTAGTGCTATGTCGTTCTAAAAGATACTTCAAGGAGTGAGCACATTATACACTTTGTTTCAGGGCTGTGTTCAGCAGACAAATTAATTTCACAGTAGTGCACATTGCATTATTTCACGAACGTAAACCATCCTCACATCCAATTGTAATTACAAATGATTTCAAAAACAGCCAAAATGCAAAACTCGAGTGCAAAAATGGTCGTCTAACTAGCTGGTAACCTTTTCAATGTATCTTTTTACAGAGCAGTTTATGGCTGATGTACAAATTGAATGACTGATCGATTGATATGAGACATAATGTGCCATTTGTAGTTTTCAGTTGCTGTGAACAGGATCTTCATACTTTTGCGCAGAGCCGAGCTAATTTTATCTCTTGTTTGTCTTTAGTCGTTATGCAATCTGAAACCTCTGCTTGTTTGTGTTTGTAGTGCAAATTCACAAATAAGCACATTTTTCCAAAAGTGCAATGAGTGCATGTAACATAAAAATCCAAACTTGCACAAAGAAATCTAAAGCTAAAACACCAAACTCAACAATAAAAGGTTAGTTTAAACAAAAACCTTTAAGGTCATAAAAACATTCCCATGTCTCAGATATTTCAGATAACATTTTCCAATACCTTCCTCTTGATGCAGCAGCTAAAAGAATTACTAAAAATATACATGATGTAAAAGCAGTGACAGATTTCTTTCCATGAAGGTGCAATAAGTAAACCAGCAGCTTGACAGAAAACAAGGTCAAAATTCATAAACACCAACATGAACTGTACGAACGACAAGACAAATCCACACGCTAAAGATTAAGCTCACATTTAGCGCATGGTTAAACATCTACTGATGACCTGCGTCCTTCTACTTATCTTTAGACATTATATCCAAAGTATGCAGCAATGTGGAAACTTGTCCACAACGTCCACATTCACATGTGAACTGTATCATCAGATGTCTACATATTAACACGGTTCTCCAGTTTATTAACACCCCTGTTAGTCATTTGAGAGCCGGCGTCCTGTCCGATATGTCAACTGAACATGTGATGTTTGTCCTGCTGCAGGATGAAAGCGGACTGTAAGGGCGAAGAAGACAATCCTGCTGTGACCGGCCTCCAAAAGGGCCCCCACGCTTTTCTCCATTGGTGCCACTTCTGTGAAGAAGCTCATCGACTCGCTTTTCTTTCCTCTTTCCTGAATGTGTCAGAACCGAACTCCATTATTTTGTGAATTGCAATCTTCTTGTTTGTATCTCCCAACTTAATTCCTTTAACTGAAATAATTTATGAAATAAGGAGTAATTCCTGTGCTGAGGACTCAACGCAGGACGGATATGAATAAATAGTAAATAACTGTTTGATGTGGGCTTACACTGTATACCAGGCAAATGTGAAAATGTGATCAAAGCTTTAAAAAATAAAGGCAGCATATTTTTAAATTACGCTGGATTTGCTCTTCGTTACGCAGCAGCGCTCAACACTTCATCTAGAGGAGTGCTGCTTTACTAAGCCTCATTATCAGTAAGAGATTGTTTCAGAAAGGTGTCAGACCCCATGGTTGAGTACTTTTAAACCACGCCATCGCTATTACAAAGACTTTAAGACATTTCGTCTAACAACAACTTGTGCACGAGCCTATGGCACTACATTTATCACCAATCTGGTGGCTGTTGCCAATCTGAACTGTAATAATGGTTCCCTGCTATGATTATAACCCACAACCAAATTATGAGCTATTACACAGAACATACACAAGCCTTTAGACACCCTGTGTGTGGGGCATTGCTACAGCAGATACAGCTCTCACAGCAGCATTAACACATATTTCAGGACGCAAACATCTATATACGCACAGTAATATAAAGATGTTACTTGGACGTGCTGGTTGTGAATTCTGTGCCTGAGATGACCGTATCAGTAACATCCATCATCTGCAACATCATGCGGATCCAAATGAAGAATAAAAGGTGGATCAACCTCAACCTCAACCATCAACCTGTGTGTGAAATGGGCATCCACAGCAGCATCACATATAGATCACAGATCCACTGTAACCTGTTACTCATCATCTGACTCCAGCTCTGTGTCCATGACCGTGTGTTTGTTTTTTATACAAGTGTCAGTGGAAGTGTTGCTGTACCTGCATGTCCAACACCACAGCAGCTGTTGCCTTTGCCTGTCTCTACTGTATCCTCTGCACTTTTGTTACTATGAGCTATTTGTGCCAGATGTTTTCTTTAATCTCTTTGGCCTTTAAAATGTGCATCTAACCCCCCCCCCCCCCCCCCCAAAAAAAAACAACAACAACTACTTAAATGTGTTAAAGGTGCATATGTTTTTTCCCTCCAGAGTCAAATTCAGAGGGTAGTTATTTTATAAAACTGGAGAGTATTAGTTATGTGGCATCCTTCCCACACAGTGGCATCTCCCTCGCTTTACAGGGCTGAACTGTGACTCTGTCGAACATAAGAATCAGTTGCCAAAGACTCAAGTCTGGTCCAAAGAATAACTTTGGAAAATGTGAACAAAGGATAAATTTTAACTGTATTTTCACAGGTTTTACAGCACTTCTACCTTCCCCCGATGGCCATTCATACCTCACCAAAATAAAATTAACAGATAAACATTTAGAAGAAAGTTTCTCCTATTTATGATTTTTACAGGGTTCCCCATAAAAAACAAAAACAAAAAGAGGAAATGCTTTTAACTATCAAACATTTCCTGTTGTCTAATTTCAGGACAGTCAGAGTTCTGAGCTAACATGACTTTTACACATTTATTTCTTACAGCTTAAGCCCAAAGCAGCAATCTTTACGCTGACAGAGGATTTTCACTGGTCTGACCTGCTTAAGATCAAACTTGGCTGCATGTGGCCAATAATGAAAAATGAATCTTAACCTGCAGCCGATTTTACCCCAGTATTAAACCCTACTATTTGCTACAGACTTCTTTCTTATCTCCAAAAACTCAGTCATGCCCTCACAATGTGACTGCGCAGTAAACACACACACAGAGCTGTAACAGAAGTCTCTGCACTGTGTCACCAGTTAACTCTGATTATCCAGAAGAACTTGAACACATCAGAGTTAGCAACTCTGTAAATTACTCATCCTGTTCCTGTGTAGTGAGAGAGCCAGTTGTAACGAGATTATTTTGATTAGACACAAGGCCAAAGGTCAGAACGCCCCCTGTGGACACTGGGAACACTGCAGATGTACACAGTCTGCAGAAGGAGCGCCTGTTAGTGTAGGTGCAGGTTAAGCTCGTAATCTTTTGCTGCCTGGAGCAGCTTCGCGGTAATTGTTACCTAACTTTCAAGGTAAAAGCCTGTTGGGAGACTGCACCCAGGTAAATATAGACACGCTCTCTTAGGACATGCCAACCCAAAGCTGTATCTGTAAGGTAGGCTGAGCCCCTTTGGCAGCAGAGATAAATGAATTTAAACTGCTTTAGTGGCCTGGTTTCCTCAGTAATGATGTCTCTTTTCTTAGTTCCATCTCTGGGGAGATTTAGGTCCATGTGTGCCACAGATTGAATCATGACCCTGCTCCTTTGTTGCAAAACTCAAGCACAAAATTATTCTCAACGTGTTTTTGTCTTCACAAACCCCCCAGGACACGGAGGAGGAGTTACGTTGATCTGGCCAACGCTTTGAGCCAAATCTTAGCCGACTGAGTGTCCGGTGCTGTGCTGCTCTCTTGCATAATGTCAGCGCACAAAGTGTGACCGATTTTGGGATAAAAGAATGAGGGGAAGGGGAGAAGAGAGGAAGGGGCCCCTGCTCTCTGCCAGTTTTCATACAAATCGGAGCCCCAGTGAAAGAATCCAGAGAAGCAAAGAAAGATCCATTTAATGGCGTACGTGCACACATCTCTGAGGGGAAAAGAGGCAGGCTGGTCATTTGAGCATAAAATTCTTTTGTTTTGTTCGCCTCAGCTTGAGCCAGGAGGGAAACGGGACATCGAGGCAGATCTGGCCGTTCCCAGAAACATTGAATTAACCTGCTGTTTGTGCAGCTGTGTACTCTTCTCTCCTGCTTCTCCCGCTTGTTTCTTGGTGGAGAGCTCTTCAACACACCCACACACCGCAGCCTAATCTGAAAGTAGCACTCATCCTGCAGTCACTGGCCAAACACAAATTTCAGCTCAGACGCACGTACCTGATAACTCAGCGCTGTCCACCACCCGGTCATTATGGCAACCACTAATAGCAGAAGCAGAGCCACAAAGCAGACAGTGAGGCACATTCAGCGGCTCGCTCAGCATCTCCAAAATCAACACGTCTTAAAATCCAAATTTGAACTGTTTATTAATCAGAACAAACTCACTTTGTCAAGAACAATCACAATAAAAACTCACCCGTCAGGTATCCACACACGAAGACTTTTTGTCTGAGTCATGTTAGTTTCAAAGTGTCTGCAGATGCTGACACCCGTGTTAGTGGGAAGTGTGTTATTATGAGATGTGATAATGTGCATTAGCAACAAGACACAGTGTCACTTTGCCTGTTTGCACCATTGCTTCAAGGCAAACCTGACAGTCTGTGCTCCACTCTGCATGGAGGAGCTGTGATATTAACACTTTCAGTGCCAGATTATTATTTTCAATCTACCTGTGACTCATGAATCTCCAATCACTCAACATATCCCACAATACTTTTGCTCTATGAAAATATACAGTGAAGTTCAAAAGTATTGAGTCGCCCCCTCATTTCTTAATATTTTCTTCCCAGGAGCCAGACTTTCTTGTAATTCTTAACGTGCTCTTGAGCAATACGTCTCCAGGTTTCTGAAGGACTGTCACAGATTTCCTTTGGCTACTTTTTCACTCATTTTCAGTCCAGTCCTTGAACCAGACCAGAGGAATGTTTGTTTGTTTGTTTAAACCACTTCACGTTAACTTTTGAGTCACTCGGGCATTCAAACAGCACTTAACTCATGTGTCTACACACAACACAATGAAAAATACCAAAGATAACACAAAGTAGGATTTCTATCACCATCGAGGTGATTCTCAGAGAGTTATTAGCTGAATATAATACTGAATATCTCTGCACGGTGTTCGCTGTAACCCTAAAAAGGAAGGAAGAGGCAGCAAATGCAAGTCTTACAAATCAGGAACATTTGAATGTCTTTAAAGAAGCCTGGAGAACTATTCCTGAAGATTACATAAAAAAATGACACGAATGTTTGGCTCTGAGTTCAGACTGTGTTGGAGAATAAAGGTCATCTCTGACTTTTAAACTCATTATAATTGTACAAACTCAGTTTTGCCTTATTTACTGTGTTTCCACGTCTGTTTGCTCTTGTTTCAATAAATCATTGCACCTATTTCTCATTTTCCTAACAAAATATAAGTAACCTGTGGCTTGAGACAGAGCAGATTTTTTAATGCTGTCGCATGCTGTGAGAACACTGATTGCTGGATTTCTCCATCACTGCTGGGACGGTGTTAAATCAGCACTGACCCGTTCGATGAAGTGTCTGCAATTCATTTAGTTAATGAAATGTGTCGGCTGAGAAATAATCAGCCCGGAAAACCCATCAAATCATTTCAGTTGCCGTTCATCCCATTTGGTGCAGTTTCGTATGCTCTCATCACATCTTTTATAAATGCTCTACAGAATTAATTAACAGTTGCGATCCCATAAAGTTGGTTCTGTTCAACTGGACGTTTTGTTTTCAGTGGGAGAAAAGTTTTGTCAGCCTTCCAGACTGAACAAATGCTTCCGGCATGTCACTGCCTGGACGACTGAGCGTGGATCACGACGTAACAACTGTGATCTGTGTTGAATCTAACCCATGAGAGCCCAAACCCATTTTTACTGTCAGGAAAACTATGGGAGAGTCAATGTTGAAACTTTAACAGGAACTTTTTCTATCTTCCTTTGCTTTTGTAATCATGTTGAACAGGGAATCATCAGCTTTCAGACCCTTTAAACCTATTTAATATCAAAGTACACGCTCTTTAAGAGGCTGCAGAAGACAGCATGGTGCTCTTTGCCCTGCAGGAGAATTATCTACTCATTTGCATGCTGTGCAGGATACGCCTCCTTTACGACGTGAATGAGCTCACTATGTGAAACATGTGTACGTCTTGTTTACGTAGAAACAACAGCAGGAGATAAATAACTCAATGTACAGACCACAGAGAGGGGAGGGTGGGGGGCAGGAACCAGCCGCGAGTGACCTCAGCTAGTCAGCACCGGTTCCACAGACACACACACCAAAATGCTAGAAAATTAAACTGTGGGTGTGTGTGTCTGAGGGAGGGGACAACAAGAGGGGGTGAGGGGTAAGGGGAGGGAAGAGACGACTAGACTGGTTTAAACCTGCGATGACAGCATTTTAGTTAGTGTTCAAAATTCTCACAACAATCAGTGATGAAAACAAACACAGTGGCTTTGCACATCTTATCTGCCCTGGATTTGTCTGCAGAAAGACATTATCCTAGATGCTAATGTCATTATAGACACACTGACACACACAGCCTGTCCTCCTCCTCCAACAACTCTATTAAACCCCCATTCTCTGCTCCATGACCTCCTCTAACAGTATAATAGAAGGAGAAGTAGGGTAATACAAATCAACAACACAACCTGAAGTGAGGGTCAAGAGTAACTGACGTATAAGTACATTTATAGGTAATTTTGCAGCGCTTGTCCATAGATTGCAGTGACTAATGACATAGATATTGATCCTTCTATTATAAGCATGAAATTAAAAAAATATCTGCTTGTATTTTAAAGTTTTTGCTTTTTCCATTTGATACTTTGAACAGTACCTTTGAGACAAGACAACGCTCTCTAAGCCTTTTAAATTAAATACTTATCCAGTCATGCACAATTATGTGAAAAACTCTGTGCAGTTCTGTAAAAAACTAAGTGCACCCTACGACTCAGTAGTTTCCCTTGAACCACCTTTAGCACCCATGACTTGCAATAATCATTTTCTGTGTCACTTTATCACATTAAATGTCCCGCTTTTCTTTGCAGCATTGCTTCAGTTCACTGAGCTTATCAAGCATTTATACACGCACAGCTCTCTTAAGTTCCCACCGCAGCATTTGAGTCTGGACTTTGAGGCCTTGCAGCACCTCGATTCTTTTCTTTTTCAGTCATTCTGTTCCGTTGTCCTTGTGATCATTCACCTGTTGCATGAGCCAATTTAGGTCGAGGCTTAGCTGTCGACCTCACGTTTGACTCTAGTGTCGATTCAATGACTCCTGTGTTCGGATTTTACCAAACATGGTGCTGTGCATTATGCTCCAACATCTCCACTTTGGTCCCATCTGTCCAAAGGACATTGCTGCAGCAGTCTGGTGATTTTTCAGACGCCTTTCTTTCCAAGCTCCTTAGACTACGATGACCTGGATGACTGAAAAGCTTCACAGACATAGAGAGAAGACGCTTTCTTCTGACGGCGTATCCAAACAAACCATCGTTGTTCAGTACTTTTCTAATTGCACTGTCACAAACATGTAACATGCTAACTGAGGGCTGTAGAGTTCTTTTGCAGTTTCTCAGAGGACTGCATGCTTTGACTTTGAGATGTAATTGCTGGGACTTTTGCGCTTTTGCATTAACGCAAAATGCTTCAAACAAGAAAACTCTCCAAACTTTAGCTTTTATGGAAATAGTCAAACTTCCTGATGATAAATAGCAACACCTAGCTTACAAGTACCGTCTTGATTCCTTTGGAAGCAGGTTGGACTTAGTTTTTCACCAAACTGCGCTGATTCATGTGAAAACTTTGGTCTTCACACGACTTTACACTCTGGGGCAAAAAAAAAGGATAAAAAAAAAACAGGACATAACTGTATAATTCAAGCAAGCATGAATGTTTTTCTTATATTTTCACTCAACTAGAGAAAATACTGAATGACACTCATTGTTTTCCAGTAACAACAGCTTTATGTTTGCCTACTGGTGGTGGTCAGAGGGCCCGGTGGCGCCTGTGTCCGGCAGCCTCGCCTCTGTCAGTGCGCCCCAGGGCAGCTGTGGCTACAATGTAGCTTGCCATCGCCAGTGTGTGAATGTGTGTGTGAATGGGTGAATGACTGAATGTAGTGTAAAGCGCTTTGGGGTCCTATGGACTAGAAAAGCGCTATACAAATGCAGGCCATTTACCATTTACCATTTACCGACACTAGGGGTGCAAAATTAGGTTGACCAATGACACTTCTTTCTGTGAATAAGCTTCTTGTCAGTCATATGGTGAGGCATAATCTTATTTATCCTTCTTTTTGACTCTAAGGAGATCACCATTTACAAAATCAACATCCTGTTGTATACAGTAACACTTGAAATGACCCATTTAGCCCAGGAAAAAGGTTGCGCATCAAGAGAGCTGAAGTGCTGTTTTCCATAGTCGCCTGCACAACAGGATGCATCTCTGCAGCGTGAGGACTTTCCCCTTTGCTGATTAGAAGGCTTTTACGCACACTTCTGTCGCCGCCCTTTCCATTCAAGTCCTCCTTTCAGCCACTGGTTGTGTCAATAGTACGACAGTGCTTCGTCTTGCTCCTCAGGTAACCCCCCCCTCTCAGCTGACAGGGCCTGATATCATAAATGTACTTGAGACCAGTGGGACAGTGGGTGTGGTTTAGCTCCTGACATCTGAAGCTGCTCGTGGACTCACAGGAAGTGACACACTGTTGCCTCGTAATCATATTCAGGCCACCAGCAGACTGGCAGGGACACTTGTCACCTTACAAGGATAGGAAAGAGTGTGTGAACGCACAGAGGTGACATTGCAGAGGGATCACTTCGGTGCAAGTTTAGAATCTGCTGAACAAAAAAAGAAAATGGAGTTTTTAAGCTATTAAAATGTCATTAACTCCACTAAGAACAGCAAATCAGAGCAAATACTTGCCTGGCTGATACATCTGTTTAAGCATGTCTGATTTAACATGATAGTTCTGGTCTGCTGACCTGCTGTTAATCATTCACAGGGCAGATTTAAAATTAGAGAGAATGTCCCACTGAGGCACGTCTGTCCTTCACCCACATCCACAGGTGTAAATCTGTAAGCGTGAGTGTGCAGCTGCCATTAAGACCACAACGCAGACTTTAACTCATGGAGACAGACTGTTAAAGAGCAGCTTCACTGTCAGCCCAAAATACAGATTTGGCTCATTTAAGTCTTCAATCCATTCCAGGTGTTTTTGACAATCAGTGCTCTAAAATAAGAGTAAGAAGACAATTGGAAAGTGTTGAAAACACTCAGATACTCAGAATCAATCAGCAAACGTCACCCACTTAACCATTAGAAACCTCTGGTGCTTTGAGCTCAATGTAGCAGATGATGTTAAGGTTGAAGTCCCACTAAGGTGACTGGTTTTATAAACCCTAAAGGTTTATATGAAAATAGAAATGCTCTTCAAAATAACTGCATGATTTCCAGTAAAAAACAACGTAATTTATAGTCCTCTAATGAACTATTAAGGCATTGTACTGAACAAAGTTGAATTATGTGTAATTCCTCATTCACAGTGGAAGAACAAGTTTTAGAAAGCATGCCTCTTGTTTCACTAACTACTTCCTGGGTGATTTCTGGGCAGCGGGCTCAGACTCACTCTAAGAACTCATCTGGGTAAATTTCCAAATCACTGCAGCCAGAGCACTGCCTTTGATAAGCCTTAAATAGAAGCCAGGAAAAAAAGCATGTAGCGAGATTCACGCTGTCCATTTGTTCCTACCTGATATACAGCTGGTCATTCTTGTTCAGGAGTGACAACAAAACTGTTTGCAAAGTTATATAAAAATCATTTTTAGCTGCTTGTGCTGGCACAGACTTTAAATGTGTGCAACAAAATCTGAGCTGGCTGCAACTGTTTCCACGTGACTCATTTGGACTGGTGACGAGGTATAAACATCTGGCCAAGCCTTTATTCCCTGAAATCACTATTTACCTGTATCTAAAGGGCAAAATCCACGGTCTTTATTACTGTGCAGACTCTCGGGAAGACCTTAACAATATATATTGTGAATGTTTTGGGGGCATGAACAAAGAGACGTGATTCCTGCCCTTAGATTATAGATTGTAGAAGGTACAGAAAGAAAAACCGACTGTAGGCGTGTGAAAAATGAGCCAATAGCAAAATGTGTTCTGAAGCTGAAGCTGACGTTTTGTTTTGGCATAAATAATCAGTTTCATCTTGAGTAGGAAACTAAGTGTGACTTAAGGTGAATCAATTTTTTTATGGTTTGCAATGATTTTAAGCCTTCTGGAGCCAGGTACCCCTTACACAAGGACCCCGACATAAGTGATTTCTCACTATCTGTTGGAAATTTTAGTTTTTCAATGATAACGCTGGTGCAAGCGATCGACATCATTTGTTGGCAATGTAAATATGCACAGAAGTCAACTAACAGTCCAGGACTTTTAGGATCCCCAGCCCCAATCAGAGAACCATAAATCTCATGCCTTGTTTACAGACCTAATATTAAAGGAAATGTCATTTTGTGCAACAACATGGGTTGGCTACAGTATGGTGATGGTAACAAAACATAACCGTACAAAATATAAATAAAGAAAGAAAAGCGGTGATGCTCTCTCTATGGATCAGTATAGAATAAATAGAAAAACCTGACTCCCGGATGTCAAACGATATCAAGGATCACATCATGATCATAGTTTGAGAGAGTCAAAATCATCTTAACTCACTTGTCATTTTGCAAGTTATTTGTTATTTCGTTTTTCCTACACAAGCGGCTATTTATGCTTTATCCACATCAACACGTGCAGATGGAGGCACAACAAGCAGGAAGCACTGCACAAGCCTACAGTACGTGCATTAAGGAGGGGTTAGCCGGGAGGGAGAGTGTACAGGAGGAACGCACAAGAAAGGAGGGAGGGTGAGAGAAAGCAGGCGTGTCCATTCAGCATGCTCCGGGGATTAGCTATTTAAAGTGCGGCGACTGCGCGCCACTGAAACCATTCCACGGTGCCAATAAGGACGCGGATCTCAGGACGTGCAGGACGAGGCAGCGCAGCAAGGACACAGAGTGAAGCACATTTTAATGAGGGGACGCAGATAAAGAGTGAACAGACGCGTAGACAGCGAGAAGAAAATCAGCAGTATCCAGTATTTCATCGGGTAAGTAATCAAACTAACCCTCAATTCAACCATGACTGAAAGGTTGTATCAAGTTGTATTGTAAAAACTTGCTTGAGTGCATCTCGGTTTTTTTTTAAATGTTCTGTTAAAGCTTCACGTAGGTCATGATTTATTGTTCGAATAAATAGATAACCTCGTATGTGATCTTCTCTTATCAAACAGCTTAAGTGTGAGAAGAGGAGGTGTGTGTTTGTGGGAGGGTGCCTGATTATGACACTGTCTGGCAACGCATGGAAGACACTATTACTGACAACAGCCTGCCACACTCGATTATTTACGCGTGAATAAGTCACCGATTCTTCTTCTTATCTTTCTTCTGCGTTAATTAGCAGCAAGATTTATGGTCCAATAATGCGATTTATAAGCATGTTTAACCTCATGCTACCAACTTTAACACATTTCAATAGCCTAGACAAGGAGGAAACGCCACCGCCCCTTTCGCACAGCTTAAAGTTGTTCAAGGAGACAGAGACACGAGTGATGCGCGCAGTGCTCCAGATGAAAGCTCAGATTAGCCCGTCTGGCGTAGTCCGAGCATTTCATTCAAACTTCCACCTGTACGCGCGCACAGGACTCCACCTCACACACTCTGTACCTGTAGCATAGGCGCAAGGAGATTTAACAATCCGGTTAGGGAACTTCTTTAAATAACAAGTTCAGGCACGGGAAAGCGTTAAGTGTCGTGAAAGTTGTTTATGATTCATAAAAAGCATAAACCAGTAATGAAAAGACGTTTCTCGTTGTACAAGTGCTAGCATGTAAGAGGAAGATTGTTTACAACACTGGATTTCTTACAAATTTCAACTTAACTTAGAGTACCAAGTTATTATCTTTATTTTTTTTTGTTATTTTCTTAGAAGTTTGAGTTACTAAGTCCAAAAAATTGAGATAACAATCCAACATTTTGGCTATTTTATTTATTTATTTATTTATTTATTGTAGTGGCAAAAATAAACAGCCATAAAACATGTTAGAGGAAATTAAAAACAGAAATCATCAAAGATTTCTTTTTTTTTTTTGTAAGAAAAAACCTCTTATTTGAAATATAGTTCAACAGTTACATAAATGTTACATCAAAAAGAGGACTTGTTTCATAAAGGTGCAGCATCAGCGTCTCATAGACACTGAAATAAAACATGTTGAGTTATTAGCTGGCTAGCATGTTGACGTGACATGAGATTTTCCATCTATTTGGTGTAATCATGCAAGTTAATTTTATGAAAAATATATTTTGCAGTGTTTAAGAATTAGTTCAAATATGACATTTAGATCGAGTACTAGGCCCACTGCACTTTTCAACAGGAGCCGCTCGGGCATAGAAACCCATGAAGCTCCCAGCTGATAGTTTAGTGCTGATGTTAATGCCAGAGAAAGTTTTGGAAGTTTATTGACCCCACTTTGTAACTTTACGTGGTTTGACACTCCCTGGCTGAGTTGCTGTGGCTCTAAAATGCTTCCACTTTGCAAAAACACAACATATGTTTTTAAATGTGGAATATCTAGAATGGAAGAAATTTCACAAATTGATATTTTATAGTGGTAACACCCATGCTCAAATCCATCTGGATGAGATTAATTTGAGCATCTTTACATTCCTTTGTTTGATTTATGAGCAGCTGAATAGCTGACAGATTTCTGTGGAGTTAAAAACAACTTGTCTCGTGAATACAGAGAGAAGTAGAGGTTTAAAATGAGCGGGCCTATCACTGCCTGATCCGTCTTTTCTTTGAATATTCAAGGGAAGATGTTCTAAAAGCTGTTTTATCCTCCATCTCTGATGAATATGAATAAAAGCTGACTGCATGCTGCTACGAATGCACACAGAGACATCTGCAGGTAGACGTGCACAGAGTGTGCGTCATCCAGTCTGGAAAGTCTGTATGGAGCTTTGTGGCAGGCAGACTGGCCTTTTTAACTTTTATTTTTATTTTTTTTTAAATAAAACTCCTGGGACTGACTGGAAAAGGTCAGGCCCAGTCCCAGCTGAGTGGAAGTGTGGGAAGATCGTTATCATGTTCCTGCATGAAAATGTGCTTTGAAGAGTGCAGACAGAGAGGATCGGTGGCATTTGTGGAGGGTACAAAATATATGAAGGGATCAGATTTAATTTAGCTTAAGTTTCATAATTATTCTGTTATGTTTCGTCAACGACACACACTCACACGCACATGCACAGACATGTGCTTTAAATGATGTGACACAATACTGGCATAGATTGTGAGCCAGAAGCCGCTCGCTAATGTTTCTCGGAGGGATTGCGCAACCTTCAGCTTCACCAGCAAAGCGGCGCTAATTGAACAAGTAAAACTGCATTATTTAGGAGCGGCATGTTAACCACATAAGCTGCCTGCAGGCTGAACTCTCCGCTGTGACAAACAGGCATGGGATCCTAACAGTCACAAACCCTTTCCCCACTTTTCCTCATCACTCCTATCCTCCTTTTGTGACTGTAAGCCTTTTTTTAAAAATAATTTATGATGATGTTTTTCTTAGTCGCCTTCCTTTTCTGCTCTTTCTCATCCCATCCTCAGCCTTCTTTATTTTGTCCTTTTCCTTAAGTGCTTTTCCTCTTGCCCCCTCCCTTCTTTGTGTGTGTGTCTGTGTGCCATCTGAGGTTGTTTTTCTTTTTCATGCTCCCAGGCCTACTGTGTGCTGCCAGACCCCCACAGCCAACCAAGATCTGTGCCCAAAATTCCTCACTACTGACCAGCCCTTCATATTGTGTGCGCATTTGTGTGTGTGTATGAAACTGGTTCAAACTCTGTACTGTCCCTGTTCCCGTGCTATACTGTGATTTCCCAGAACCTCTAAATTGACCTAAACATAATGGAGTCACTGTGCGTGTAGATGGCATAAGGTTTCAGAGCCACACCTGACTGAAATGCAGATGGGAGGAGTATCGGATGGTTGGAAATAGAGGAGGAAAAAACGCTTGTACTGTGAGAATTTGTCAAGAAACAGGGTGGCTGTGAAATTAGTGTCAGAGTTTCACACTTAGTGGACACATACCTCCCCCATTGGCTTGTCTGTGACGGGGTGTAGCAGCTCTGAGACCGTGGGTATGTGCGAGCTGTCACGTCTGCCTCACTGAGTCAGGCAGCACGACCAGTCAGCAGTAAATAGTTGTCGGGGCGGGGGTTTTGGGGGGTTGTATATTTACCCAGGATTGCCTTTCTTTATGTTGCAATCACAGTTTACAGTTTGCGATCAGATATCTAAACGTGCCTCTGGGATGAATAAACGGTGAATTATCAAACTAAAAGAGGTTTCCCCATCAGAGTGACGAGGTTTACTTCAGACAGAGGTGGGAGGATTAGGATCAAACCTGCTCTGATCATAAATATTGTGACTAACTGGCTGAAGGTTTAATTCCAATAAAAAAAAAACACACCCAAATGCAAATAAGGAGCTGATTATTACTGTATCCCTTTAAACGAATTGTGGGGTTGGGCACTCATGTCATAATGAGGATGTCAATGTACACTTTAAGCCCTGCATGACTGTTTAAAAAGGTGTACATCATATAAGAGATATCATATATAACCATATTTAATGAAAAAAAAGCTCAGCATTTAAAAAATAATATTGATAAATTCAGCTTTTCATCTTTAGCCAACCATGACAAAACAATTATACTGCAGGTCTCTGGACACTGAAGTCTGAAGCTCCCTGTCCATCCATCATCGATCCTACAAAGACATCACACCCGGAGAAAATCGTGCCTGCTTTGTGTCACATCTTGCATCCTTTTTGCTTCACTTTGTGGGTTTTTGTGTGCAAATATTTGCAGTTGTGCAACCCTTAAACATCAATTTTTCCCTTCTTCTGCTTTTGTCAATTTGTAAAGACCCCAAAGGGAAGTAAAACATCTACCAGTGCAGATGCCAGTTATTCATTCCATACTTCACTGTTGCCCTTCAATTGTACCTCAAAAGAATTACTGTAATCATTACTGATAGGAAATCTTGCTAAGTGGTTAGATGGTATTATTCCTTTATGTATTTTATCTGAAAGTGCAGTAAATATCTCCTCAGTTTCCAGTCTGTCTGGTAACAGTTAAATGTGAACATTTATTAGACTGGCATGTGAGGAATGAGCGCTTGCACTTCTCTGCACAGCTACAATAGAAACTGTCAACGTCCATCAGCTCCTTCTGCTCTATTTCACCTGACCTATTTCTTAACCTGATTAGCCTAAAATAAATACCTTTTTTCTTTCTAAGCAGCTACAGCTCTGTGCCGTCATGTGACCCTTTATCTCCCCACTGCAGAAAGGCGGACAGTCCGCAGGGAAATCATGAATTTGACAGACATGTCTGGGTCGAGCTCTGCAGATAGGTCGAGGTTGAGCAGCTGTTTTGTTTTTTTTTTTAAAGTTTGATTTTTGCTCTTCAATATCAGTTAAAACAACAGATTTAGAGGCAAATTTGAGAAACTGAAGTTTTTGCTGATATGAGATATGAGGCTGTCAGCTGTGACGTGCCTACATCAGACGACCTCTGTGTAAAATGTCTTTGCTTGTCAAAAGAGAGCTTATCATTCGCCCTGGCTGCTGTAGTGCACTGACGTCCTGTTCCAGGATTAGACGGCGTGGAGGGTGGTGGTGATGGAGTGGTAAATAGTGACTGAGTGGTTGGTTGCTGGGCCGCCGTGCCATTCGGTGATACTGTCAGCTTACATTAAGCGGTCGCGCTGGTGAAGCGCAGCATCATAATTCCATTAAACGGTGACCTGGTGAGGAGACGATGAACTGTCAGCAGAGCTGCTGTGGCTGTGATGAGGCGGCTTAAGTGCGGGCTGTGGAAGAAGTGTTGTCACGATGGTTTAACTCGGCTTACTTCATATTTGAGAGAAAGCTCGTGGAAGATTTGCGTACTTTCCAATCAGCTCACTTATATTTATGTCTTTCTTCACTTCTTTCTCTCCTCAGGCATCTCTATCATGGGTGTGAAGATGTTACAGTGCTTTCCCTTCTACAGACGCTGCAAAGAGCGCTGCAAGAGCAGGCAGTGCCCGCCCCCTCCAGGTGAGCACCACCTCCTGTATATTCCAACTGTATGAGAAAATCAAATGCAGAACAAACCGCTTGACTCTCTATCTGCCACCCATACAGTGCCTGTGGAGGAGATGAAGCCACGTCTGTCCTCTACGACATCCTGGGGCAGTGACAGCGAAGGAACAGGAAGCATCAATCGGGGTTCCCAGATCTATTTCTCCACCAAGGCCCGGCTTTCTTTCAGACACCAGCTGGACAGCAACATCAATGCAGTGGATGCCACCTACTGAGGAAGACCCAGGGCTTCATAGGACTTGAATGGACTCAGTTTTCCATCGCCGGTTTATGCTTGGAGCCCGATAGTAGAGCAAACACATTTTGACGCCACCTTTAAATGGGAATGGCGGTAGAGTTGCGGAACCACAGTTTGTCTTTTAACTGCTTGTTCCTCGCTGCTCGCACACAACTGCTAATGATTCGTCAGATTCAAAGGACAGAGGGAAAAGGACTGGGATGAGACGGCGCTCAGAAGTCAGACGAGTAGATCCGCTGCCCAATCGGGCATACTGATGAGGGCGAGGACAATGTAGAGAGTTGTTTACAGCGTTCACTACCAATAAGTGCATTACTTTGTCTTCTGTTTGGAAGGTGTTTTTTTTTTTTTTTTTTACTGTGTTTCTTTTATATTTCTTTTTTTTTTTTGACTACCTTTGTAGAAAAAGATCAATTTGCTGATTAGATCATGGCTGGAGTTAATTAAGGCTGTTTCACAAAGCAAGAGGAGGAAGATAGCATTGAGTGTGATGAAGTGTGTGACTATCTAAACCTCATCATTAAGTCATCATCGTGAAGTAACTTTCTAATCCTGCTCTGTGACACAGAACCCTGCTAGTTTAAAGTGAGATAATAAAACAGAAAATGGTTTGCTGTTTTATAAAAGACATTAACTGTAAAAACATGAGGTGGGACTGTGTGCAACATCTGCTGACCAGGTCTGAGCCTGTTTAACAGCAGTGTTGTTAATAGTTAATATTCATCTGTGAGATCTACGGTGGCCCTGATACTTCAGAAAGGCTTGCTGAAATCCAGTTGTGTTGTGCACCACAGGGCAACCGTATGAAATAAGCCGAGCTACACAGCAGCTTATTTCTGATAGGTATTTTCTTAGTCTTGCTTGATTCTGATCAATATTTTTAATTAGAAAAAAAGACGCTCTGGCTGTGTTTTTAAATTGCACGTTTTTGTTTTTTTTTTTGTAAGAAAACCTTTCTGTATTTGCCCAAATTGAAAAACTATGACTGTTAAATGCTGATCAAAAAAAAAAAGACTAATGATCACTTGTTCAAATCCAGAGTATGTCAAAAATATCTTCATTCTAAACTAAGCAAATATAAAATAAGTTGTAACAAAATGTCTCCGGTGTGGTTTTTTTTTGGGCTGGGGGATATATTGCTTGACAATGTTGTGAAGACACAAGGATACCAAATATTGGCATTTTCTAAAAACTAAATTCAAATACTCCAGGAATGCTACAAACAAGAGGGCTCCTCTCGTGCACGACCATCTGCAAAAAACATCACCCAAGAAAACTCGCGGTTCAACACTGGACACTGACCTTAACAAAGCTGCTTCCTAACTCAGAATAAGCTCAGGCGCATGAGCTCAACTCGACTGGCTGCCTATTGTTTGTTTTCTGGTTATATTACTATGGAACAGGAAGTTTACTGAGTGCAAGTCTAATAGTTAAATGTGAATTTCTGTTTGTGTAGACAGCAGCAGATGTGATTTTTGATGATTTATCACAGTTAATTGGAGTGTTATCAGAAACAAATTGCAAATAACTTCCAACTTGTGGACTGATATCAGACGTGCTCGCTCTTATAGCAACATTTATGGCAGGTTTTAGTGACGGTCTGCTTGACAGTCTCATTTTGCAGGAAAAAAAATAAAGTGAGATAACTTTATGTTACTGGATGAAACAGATGACAAACTTTTAGCTTTGAGGACACAATTTGTTGTTGAAAAAATGTGATAAGTTGCATGTTTTATCGCAAAATACTAAAAATAGCAATAATATGGTATCGTGTGGAGGCCCGGCGATGCGATCATTATGGATAATGTGCAGAGAAGCCGTGAAAAGTACACAGGCAAGATGGAGACGGGGCATCTAGTGGACAATATTTATTAAAAAAATGTTTACAGGTATAAAAAAAATAAAACAGTTTGAAAACAAACTTCTTCAGAGTTGTGAGCAGTTACGATGACTGGATGTTTTTGGGTTTGGAGATGACGCCGTCTGGATAACGTTTCTTAAACCGAGCCACGACCTCGGGATCCAACAGATGAATGCCGTCAAGCTGGTTCCCGAGAGTTATCCTGGACAGGAAATGACACAGACATTGTGAGGTGTGTAGAGCAGCTCGCTGGTCTCTAAATTAAAGCATGATGGTATGTTACCAGTTAGGCTGGACATTGTGGGGTCGACCAAAGAGCTCAATCTTCCTGGTGCCGGGTGAGAGTCTCTCTATCATGCCGTAGATCTCGTCTGGCTTGTGACTCGTGGAGCGGACCTGAGAGCGCACAGACATGACTCAGGCTGAAGGAATTATGGGTAATGACACCACGTATAACAGAGGATTTACAGCTGTTTACCTCTGCCACGATGACATCACAGTCCAAACCCCTGTTGAACCCCTGCGGGTTTCCTTTTACACCAACCTGAAGGCAAACACGTTTAGAATGAGACAACACAGGTTCAGCTATTTCAGCTACTGGACGGTTAAGAACGACAAAAGCAAAAAGTTGCTGAAGGTTAAATTCCTCGAGCCCGAACCCCAACGGGACCGTCCTCACAGTATAACACTGAGATTGGTTCAAACCTACCAGGCAGTGCTCCTTCCCGTGGTTCAGCCAATGACCCGTCCTGCCGGTGCGGATGATTCTCTGGAGCTGGTTGGTTTTCACCCAAATGATTTCATCCACACGCTCATAACTGAGAGAGGAGGATAAAGACTGAATGATTAAAAAATAAGGGGAAAAATATGACACGATGTTGACAGAAAGGCAAAACTTACCCCCAAAGGCTGAGGCACTCTCTGCCCAGCTCCATAGCCCTGAAACAGGAAGAGAACGTTGAGTCTGAATACCATTTCTAAGAATAATGTTTAGGATTGGGGGAAATATCAGTTGTCAGACATGTAGTTACCTTCTTTGGGTAAATAATTAACCTGAATAGCAGCACAAAGTAGTGCCAGCTTCCTGTCGTGCTGAAGCTGAGTGAAGAGCTGTACGCAAACACTGACCGGGCTTCTCATCATTTATGACGAGTGAATGTAAAACTGTAGAGATCTGGCACCGTGCGGCCGATGTCATATTAACGAGAACAGAGAAGCATTGTGCAAGTTCCCTGTTCGATAGATTTATTTGCTAAGCCAATGCAAACTAAGCCACCAGGTTTTCCCCATCACCGTCACATGTTAATGTTGGGCATATGTGCACTGCTCACTTAAACACCTTGTTCCCAGCTAAAAGTCTACTTCTTTAGAGCCTTGCTGAATGACGACATGCCCCATTTCTTTACCCAGTCTTTCATTCTGTCAATGACTGTCTGTTGCCCAAGCTTCTATCTATCTATCGATCTATTTATCTAATCTAGACTTTAAAACGTTTATATTAAATTGTAGTGAACTAGGTGAAGTCTCATCTTAAGGGAAAGTGTTTCATAGGAAAAAAAGCAGCCATTATTCTCTAGAAGTTTAACTTAAACAGGCTGAGGGGTGTTAATTTGTAGATCAAATGAAACATTCAGCTATGAGTTAAATGTTGACATAAAGTGGTCAGCTGTCCTGCTAACTGAGCCAGATTTCTGGACTTCTTTTTAGTTACCTGCCAGTGACCCAGAGGAAGAGGAACCCGTCATCCTGCAGGATGGGGATGTTCAGTTTTCTCATCTCGTCATCAGTCAGAGTACCGTAGGGCAGCTCCATGTGGATGTCCCAGGGAGGGTCAGCCATCACTACGGCGAACTTACCCAGGATGGACACGTCCAGGTAGCGGATATCACAGCAGATCCACTGAGTACCAAAGCACATAAAATCACACTATTTTACGATTTTAAAAGACATTATGACACACGAATGCGTCCAGTCTCATAGGCTTCTTTTAAATCATCCCCATCCTCCTCCTCACCTGTGAAGGGAAGAGTTTGCCCACATTGCTGTCGGCGTCCCCTGCGTGGAGACCAAGCTCTGTGGTCCCCGCCTGGGGCCCCAGCAGGTTCCCCTCGGTCTCCGGGGGGCTGTCGATCTCATAGTGGACGTACTTACAGGTGTCCATGTGGAAACAGGTGTTGAGGAAGGAGCAGTCGCCGAGGCTCTCGTCTGTGTGCTTGTTGATGATGCGACTGTATGACAAAACATAAAGTTAACATCACAAAGTAAAAAAAAATTGACACCTAAATTGCATTTAGGTGTCAGACCTTGTGAAGCAAATACAGACCGAAAGTGTAACTTGGTGCATGGCTGGTTAATGCAAGGTTTAAGCTGTTAAATGCTCACATGAACATAATAGTGGGCAGAGAATCCCTTTTTATGTAGGACAGTTTTCCAAACTTTATGCATTAGAAAACTTAAAATGATGCAAAATAAAACTTCTGGTGCAGCACATTAGACGCATGTATGAGCAGGACACTCTCAAAACGTGGTGTGTCTCATATTTATATCAAACAGTATTTAGCATAATCACAGTGCCACCTGGAGGCCAAAGAGAGTATTACTCAAACACTTATGGATGTTTGCTATACTTGAAAAACAAAGCAATTAATGGGTAAATGTACTTAGCAGGTCAGCTAGAATTTCCCATATTTATGATACGCTCTTTTCTAGCTGTAGCACAGCAGCCTGTATTCTCGTGATTTGGACAATCCAGGACTGTCAGGGAAATAAACTTTCAGTCTTGTTAGTTACAGTTACTTGTCTGTAACAGTGTCAGACTTTGTGAAGCAAATACAGACCGAAAGTGTAACTTGGTGCATGGCTGAGGCGTGTCTCCAGCGCGAACACATTCTTCTTTGGTCCCGTGATCGCAGAACTCTTGGACCTGAGCTCGGCCGCGGGATCTGAACTTTTCCACGATGGACTGCTCCTTGGCTGTGCTGGCGTTCAGCAGCTCCAGAATCTCTCGGCTTAACTGGATGCGAAAGAGAGTCACGTGATAACTGCAGCAGTAACGAAACGCCGATTTTTAATCAGTTACAAAAGAAACAAAAACAGCAACAACAACAATAAAAACTCTCTGTTACCTTCTTGCTCTGCTGCTCCTTGGTGGACTGTTGGTTCAGGAGGCTTTCGATCTCCATGTCCAAATGAGACGACTGGCTTTTACTGCTCCTGCCCTTCTTCTCCGTCCCGCTCCCTGACGCCGAAGGCCCCGGCTCTGAGGAGGAGGCTGGCGTCAGCGATGTGGTTGACGAGTGAGGAGGAGAAGCAGAGCTCTGAAGCAAGGGCGAGAAGCCTGCAGCCCTTTTGCTGTGCATTTGGTCTTCTGCTTTTCTCTTGACTCCAGTTCTCTGGGCTCCAGCTACAGATCCAATCATAGCCCAAAGTTTTGTGTGGTCCACAGCTATGACCACCGTGGGGGTTGATGTGGAGGAGGAAGTTGTAGAAGAAGAAGGAGCCGAGGTGGGCTCTCGGACCTCGATGAGCTCCTGAGCAGAGAATTTAAGCAGCAGGCTCTGGATGCAGCCGTGACTAACGGCTGTTTCTGACTGTGACGAGAAGCAAACAAAACAGAGATGTCAAAAATAAACCCACATCACTGAGTTCAAGGATAACACGAGCACCGGAGACAAAAACTCACACTGTTGAGTTCATTTGTGATGGAAAGGGAGTCTGTTGGCAGTGTGAGACTCAGATCAGACAGATATCCCAGCAGCCTCTTCTCCAGTTCAGGGTCTGGTGGTTTTTCTGTTTCCTCCTGCGAGGTGGACGGAGCTGCTGGGGCAGGGCTGTCACTCCTGACTGTGGTACCGTCTGTGCTGCCACCACCATCTGAGGGGACAACAAAGGATGAAGCATCAAGTTCAGAGAAAATTGTCAATATTTCCCATTTTAAATTCCTGAAACGTTTCATAACTTTCAGATAAAAAGGTTAAGTAATTATAAAAATAGTTGTTTAATTTAATGGTACAAGAATCATCCTTTGTTGTTGTTTGTTACTCCTTTTTGTTTTGAGGAATTAGGGAAATCTTCATAGTGAAACAGCAGAACTGCTTTAAAGTTTTTCAGCTTATATCAATTACTGCCATCGGTAAATGTCCAGCGCTTGTACTGTTGATATACACTGCTACATCCCCAGCATGGCATCAAAGCAAATGAGCTTAGGCAGCTTTATAGCAAATTACTACAACTGCTGGATACTCTGAGCTAAATTTACTGGTTATCTGTAACAAAATACCTGACTGATCAATAATATAGATAGTAATGTCTTTGTTGCATCACATTTAGCAAGAATGAACACAGTATTTTGTTAGTTTCCAACAACAACCGAGTAAAACCCCACCTTCATTTGATAAAACTCAGGTCCCCTTTTGCCAGCGAAGGCAAATTCGCTCAATTGAATCAGCTACTAAATGAATGGACTGGAGCGCATTTCTGTGCTTTTCAAGATTTACCGAACACTTCAATCACATCTAAACACAATCATTTTATCCTATACACGTTAAGCGCTTCGAATCCGATTTAAAACCCCCAATTAACTTAATACACCATCAAAGCAAAAGACAAGAGACAAGAGTGCAGACAGGATGGAGAGGCTGGCGTGTGTGCAGTGAACTAACTTTGATCTCAGCTGAGAGGGGACCCACTGATGTTTATTTACATCTTGCCACACCGTCAGTGACACCAGTGATATGGTTGAAAGGTGTATTTCAGACATAGTAATAACTATATTACGTTCTTTAATTAAACCAATCACAGAATTAACCCCCCCCCCCCCTTCTTTCCTTGTTTCTAGTAAGCTTTTCTAATTGTAATTTGGCGCTTAGAGCACCAGAGGGAAACGATATCGCCATAACACGGCAGCTTACACAGTCTAGATGGCTGCAAAGCGCTGCAGACCTGAGTTAAGATACGTAAAGTTAAATATATGGGGGGAACTACCCCTTTGGTATCAATACCAGCGTTAGCTTGGCACTGCCCGGCCTGAACCTACCGGCGGACATCTGAGCCGGGTCTTTCCGCCGTCGCTGCAGCCTCTCCCGCAGAGAGTCCAGCTGCTTCTTGTGCGCCTGGATGTTGCTCCATGTGTCCGACATGACGAGCTGGACTCAGCTGCAGGAAAAACACCAATACTGGCCTCACCGAGCACCGAGTGTCCGGGAAACTAAACAAAAGTTGAATCCAGTCCACCCTTGGAGGGAAGCGGGTACGGTGCAACACAAAAACGTGTGTCGGGTAGCACACGGGTTGATTGGGATTAAACGTTCCGCTTTCGTAGTGATTTGTCGTGGTTTTAGGATTGAGGGTATATGATGTAAAATATAATACATATATATCTCAGTCTACGAAAGTGGCATGTTGGTAGCTAAATCAGTCATCACGTTAAACTTCATCTGTTAATTTTCCAGGCGGATTCGTTTTCAGTACGGACTACTTCAATTTCCGGCGTCGCCGAAATTAAAAGCCCGTTTCCTCTGTGCTGAAACAGACTACACTCGCGATGCTTCCTTAAAGTAATTACCTTTCTGTGGCAGCAGACATACCGTATAGACTAATATCTAATAGTTATTAAGTAACTTGGCGCATTTTGTTCCAGCTCGCTGTCAGATTTTGCTGCTGTTCCATGGTCTAACGCAAAGATGGCGGAAGAGGAGAAGAGTGGTGAGGCTGTGGAAAACAAAGACGAGCTGCAGATTATGAAGGTAACTCTTCTCAGCGGAATCACACATTTATTCAAATGCTCCGACTGTCTCCAGCCTTTGTGCCCGGCTAGCTTCCCGTGAGGACGGTGTCATGTGTTGCTTCCTTGGAGTATCCAGAAACAACAGCTGGCTGCAGCTGTCACGCCGAAGAACAGATTTTTTTTGTAGTAGCTTTAAGGTTTTCTGCTATGTCAGGTGCAGGAGTGCCACACTTACCCTTCTGTAGCTAGATTGGCCACAGATGTTTCAAACCACCAGATAACGGGCTGATATTCGCGCTTTGCTTTGATCTGTGCGCTTCTTGCTGAGTCACCACATTGTCAGGGTGCCTCTGGTTTAGTGCACCAAGGATGAGGAGTGCAGCTGTACTGATTTGTTCTCTGCAGGCCCTTCGATGGTTCGTGCCTTTTATAATGTTACAAAAACGAACTATTTCAATACCAATATTTCACTCTGGGAGTACTGTGTAGCAGACGTTCACTTAGGAGCGAAGTATGGTTAACTTAGAAAACGAGAAAAAACTAACAGTGAACATGCAGTAACACAATACCGCACAAAAGTCTTGTACTAATATTTTCAGTGGTCTTGAGCAATAGTTTTCCAGGTTTTATGGAGGTCTTTTGATATTGGCTCCTTTTTCACCCCTTTCCAGTCCAGATCTTATACCTGACCATTTTCATAGGAATGCTTTTGTTTGTTTGTTTAAATGACTGCAAAGTGAAATGTGAATCATCCAAGCCTGAAAATGCTGTCATGTCTACACATAACAAACATGTTGACAAAGAACCAATTTTTAATTGTATCTTTAGGGACTTTTTTTTTATCAGCAGCTTGTCACAAAAATGCATAATTTCTTCCAACTTCTTTAGTCGTATCTATGGAAAACGCGAAAGATAACAGCTTGACAGACAGAAAACGGTATTTTTGCACAAATGGGCGATTCCCAAAGAGGTATTAGCATAAAACTATGCTATATCTCATGCATGGTGTGCAGTGTGTCCTTAAGAAAAATAAGGAAACTGAACAAGTGGTGGACAAAACAAGAAAAGACAGGCTTAAAAAAATAACTATAGTAGATGGAACAGTAACTGAAAGTCATGTACTTAAGAAATAGGAAAAATGCGGTATGCCCACATACGTAACAACTGGACTGAAAATCAGTGGCAAAAGGTCTGATGGAGTGATGAACCCAAATTTTACATATGACAGTGTTTTTTGGTCCAAATCATTGTTAGTATGTACTGATGAGAGCCAGTGATGTTGACGATCTTATCAAAATTAGTGAAATTCTGAACACTGATAATACCGTCATATTTTGATCCATGTGGAAAAAGTCTGATGGGCAGTGGCTCCATTGTTTTTCTTCAGGGGTTTAGGATCATCTTCACAGAGAACAGAACAAAAGGCAGCCAGCATCCAAAGAAGAGCTTTGAATGTCATTAAAGAAGCCACAAGAACTATTCCCAAAGACTCCTTTTTTTTGCCTTTGTATACTGTATTTCCATATATGTTTATTAATTTTAATAAATCGCTGTACACCTGTTTTCTAACGTGGTGTAAAGAAATCTGCAGTGGCTACAGACTTTTGCACAGAACATTCGCAAGTGTAGTATAAACTGTTAGTACTAGTTAAATTATTAGTTACTCGGGTAGTTTCACTCCTCAGCAGTATTTGTTGATGTGTTGTTGTGTCTCAGTGTTGTACTACAGGCAGATGTGGTTAAGAGAAATGTGTTTTTGATCTATTTTTATGTCTGTTTCTTGTCTTCTCTCCCGACAGGAGCTGGTGGATGAGCTGTATAAGTTCAGAGATTGTTATTTTGAGACTCACAGTGTGGAGGATGCAGGACGGAAGCACAGCGACGTAGCAGAGGAGATGGCACAAACGCTGAAGAAGCTGGAGGAAAAAGAAGGTAAGGGTCTCTTTAAATTAAAAAAAAAAAAAAAAAAAAAAAGTGAGTTAATTTGCAGGCTTTCATTCACAACTGCTCCGTTTACAACTTCCAACAGACGCCTTTAAACACAAAGCCGAGTTCTTGCTGCAAAAGGGACGATGTCTGAACGTGGCTCCAGACTTCAGTGCTGCAGCAGAGGAGTGTCTGTCCCGCGCGGTGAAGCTGCAGCCTGGCCTGGTGGAGGGCTGGAACACGTTAGGGGAGCAGTACTGGAAAAAAGGAGACCTGATCGGTGCCAAAAACTGCTTCACTGGTGCCTTACAGCAGGTAATGATGGAGAAAGGAAGGTTTGTCCTCTTTGGTTTATTGTCTTCTCACATTCCATACCTGCAAACATTCCTGCTTTTACCAGGTTACTCCATTTTTTTTTTTCCCCCACAATTTATCCCAGGAATCTCTTGTAATTCAAACTTTATTATGAATAATTGTTATACACATATTAATACATTTTCAGTTTATGTGATGTGACCCAAGTTTCCAGTTACTGGTGAAACAATCTCCACATTTCTAATCATTGAACCCAAACCAGGAAACACAAAATCCACTTCAAATTGGTTTGTGTGCAGCTGATCTCTGCTCAGGCAGACAGATCTGTTAGATTATTATATTATATTAGCTCATTATCTCCATAGTTGTTTATATAGTGCCAAATCACTCAAGGCGCTTTATATTAAAGACCCTGCAATAATACAGAGAAAACTCCCAGTCAGACGCTCCCCCTTTGAGCAAGCACTTGGTGACTGAAGGAAACTGTTTCCAGGGCCTAATCCGTGGATCGACTTCCTTCGAGGCGTGGACGTCTATCAGCAGAGAATGTCCCTTAGTCTGTAACACAGTCAAATATATTCTCAAGCAATATTCAAGCATGCCATTCAGCGTGTTAGTACGAGCTCGGGAGCAGCTTGGGAGAACAAGAAAACAGAGACTGCTTCAGATTGTCTTCCCAAATTGACTCAACTTTATTCACAAGTACAACAGTTTATATAGAGGGTAAAATTCATGAGACAGCAGATTATCAGTTTAAACCAGTACAGACCAAGATAAGGGAGCGTCTTCCTGCCCTTGGGTGAAGAAGCATCCTTTGTGTAGTTTATCAGTTCAGCTACAATTGTGATTATCTCAGCGACATATTTTCAAGGCACAAAACAAAGAGTTCTTACATTAGTGAAATCTGAAACAAACCATTTGGCCTTCAACAGGCGTCTAAGGCTACGTTCACACTGCAGGTCTTAATGCTCAATTCCGATTTTTTGATCAAATCCGATTTTTTTTTTGTCTCCTCGTTCACACTACAAATAAAATGCGACAGCAAACGCGCTCTAGTGTGAACGCTCAAAGCGGCCCGCATGCGCAAAAGAAGATGTCACACACAACGCGCTCTGTTTAGACCAAGAACAAACAGTATTGTTTGACTGATGGCCGTTAATATAAAGACTTCGGACTTTACGTTTCCCAATTTTTGCTTTAAGTTATTTTGTTATTTACATAATAATGTAAATTTACATAATAATGTAAATAACCTAATAATGATCCTTATTGCTGTTTAAGAGAGGAGCGGTGCTTCAAAGGATAGCTGCAGATTTCTGTCAGAATCTGCAGATTATACAGTACAAATAAAATGTTTACGTTGTCTTCCCAACAGTTTCACTGACATCTACACTGGATGGCCAGGAAGCGTTCGCGATGTCTTCTCGGGCGCTGATAATTGGCTTCAGTCTTGTGTCGGTGACGTAAAAGGCGGATTTAATGCGACTTGACCGTTCAAACAGCAGTCGCTTTCTAAAACATCGGATATGTATCGGATTCAGTACCACATACGAAAGTGACCCAGATCGGATTTGAAAATATCGGATTTGCGCCGTTCACACTGTCATAGCATGATCGGATATGGGTCGCATAGGGTCAAAAAGATCGGATTTGATGCGCTTTCGCCTGCAGTGTGAACGTAGCCTAAAAGATTAAGAAACTAATGTAGCTGAGGGAGTGATCTCTGTGGTATTTCAACCTTGTACCAGCCTGTGATTCTCACACATCAATTCTTGGGTCAAAGAGAAAAATAACTAAAACAAAGGGGCCTTATTGAATGACAGAGTTTTCCTGTATAATGTCACTATAAAACAATATCCAGTAAATGCTACCATGGTACTAAAATACCTAACAGTGACAGTGGGAAGAAAAAAACTCCCTTTTAACAGGAAGAAACCCCTGGCAGGTCCAGACTGAGGCAGGAGCAGCCATCTGCTGTGACCTGTGGGGGATGAGGGGAGGGAAACTGGATAAAAGTGACACAGTGGAAGAGAGCCAGAGATTAATAATGAAAATTGACTGATACAATAGTGGTGTATAAGCACATTGTGAGTGAAAAGCAGGGATTGAAGAAGAAATGCTCAGTGAATCATGGGAAGTTTAAGCCTAAGCTTATTTCAGCATAACTAAGGGATTGTTCAGGGTCACCTGATCCAGCTATGCTTAACTATAAGCTAATAAACAACAAGTAAGCCAGCAGTCTGTGAGCAAAGAGCTCTAACGGGGCGATGCTGTACTATGAGGTCTTTAAGACGAGAGCCTGATTATTCAAGACTTTGTTTGTGAGGAGCAGGATTTTTAATTCAATTCTGGATAAAACAGACAGCCAATGTGGGAGAAATATGCCTGCTTTCCCAATCCCTATCAGTACTTCCACTGAAGTATTCTGCAACAACATCTGGTGAATTTAAAAGCTATTTCTGAGCATTAATCCAGATAACCTCTCCTATCCTTTCTGTTAGGATTCATTCATGTTAGTATGTTTTGTTTTCCACCTCTGTAGAGCAAGAACAAAGTGTCTCTTCGTAACTTGTCCATGGTGCTGAGGCAGCTGCCCGCGGCTGACAACGACGCTCACGGCAAGCAGGTGCTGGAAAGCGTGGACATGGCCCGGCAGGCCGTGCAGCTGGACGTGAAGGATGGGACGTCCTGGTGTGAGTAGAGTGAAGACAGACTGTGCTCTTTGTTAGAGATGCTAAAGACTGTTGGGGCATTAATTCATGTCGTTCTGCCTTTGTTTTTACAGATATCCTGGGAAATGCCTACGTGTCGCTGTTTTTCACTTGTGGACAGAATCCCCAGCTATCTCAACAAGCTCTAAGTGCCTACACACAATCTGTGAGTACAGACTTAAACGGATACACACCAGAGGGAATACCGATAAATAATAAAATGAATACCGTAAATAAATAATCAACATGCGCATCTGTATTTTATTCCCGTTTTCCTCCTGTGTAGGAGACGGTGGATCGAGCTGCCTCTTGTTACCCAGAGCTGCATTTCAACAGATCCACACTGTTCCAGTACGAGGAGATGTACGGGTCTGCGCTCGCCGGCTACAGTCGAGCCGCCGAGCTCGACCCCGGCTGGAAGGAGCCACCAGAGAGAGAGAAGCAGCTGCTGGAATATTTGGAGAAAGTGACCGAACTCCTACAGAACAAGGTAGGAGACTCTTTACAAAAGTACCGGCATACTGTTTATGTCCTGTTACAAAAACGTACAGAAAAGAAGTCGGTGAAAATCATGCTGTGATTTGGTCGTGCTAAGAGTCTCCAAGGTGGTTTATCAGCCACCACCAGATTTAATATTATCAATGACTAAGTATGCTCTGACATGCTGATGCTGTAAAATACTCGGTAATACTCCAAAATGTTAATGATTGACATGTAATCAGTGGCAGCAAAGCGATATCTGTCTAGAGTAAAAGGGTAATCTAAATGATGTAGCTCTCTACTCCTGACACAAAATAATGGCTACAGAAATCATGTCATTGAGTCAAGTATGGATTTAAAAAAAGAAAAGAAGAGTAGAGTTAACTGAAGTGGTTAAACGTAATTCAAGTATTTTAAGATCACATAATTTCTTTAATGTCATCTTTGTATTACACACGTTGTCTTTATTGTTAGTCGTAGTTATGTGTATGAGTAGCACATGACCTTTGAGCCTGTTTGCTTCCACTGTTATAAATGCTTATCAGAGTGACATACAAGTCAGTTTTTTACCACATGATGGCAGCAAAGAGCACATTTGACTCTAGTTTTTCCCTTAAGCTTCAGTCTGCCTTGTGTGTTCAGGGGAAGGTGAAAGCCCGCCGGTTACGGACGATGCTGTCGAACCTCAACACGTCTGCTTTGGGCCCCTGCTCGTCTCCTCAGTTTCGCTCCCCGGCAGGCCGTGTGGGCAGCCTAGAACCCCGGACACTTTCCTCCCTGACACATGGCCACAATGCTGGGGTGGCCGCTCTGGGGAAGGTGGTGTTCAGCCTGGCCTCTGAGGGTCGCATGGCCTTGTAAGAGAATCTTATTTAACAGTAATGGTCCTTTAATGCACGTGCAGCTTGACTCTGGCTGTAAAAGTGAAGTAATGTAAAATCTTACAATCTTCTTTTTTATTTTTCCTCCAGTACGTTTGGCATGGTGGACAGTGAGGAGACTTGTATAGTGGTGATGGTTTACAACACAGCAGATAGCTGGGGCGTCCTAATAGGAGATTCTGTAGTCATTCCTGAACCTCAAGTTAAACGACACAGTATAACCCATAAAGATAAGGTAAGTGTTGCATTAATGAATGCTGTTTACAATCAACGCAATAATGTCTGACTGAGTATGTGACCTTCTCCTGTCCTCTCTACCAGTCACTTGATTTTAGAAGTATACGAGTGGACTCTCCTCTGCTGCTCATCGTCAACGGCAAGAAGCAAAACGTTAAAAGTCAGATCGCTGCCTCCGTCAGCTACAAGCCTCAGAGCGAGTGAAGCAGACTGAAAGCCCAAGGACCAAGCTTTCTCGTTTTCTCTCTTTGCTGGATTTTGAAGCATTTGTAGCAGTTTTATGCAGATCTGTAAATAGGACACCGTGTTACATTTCTTTGTATTTATAAACCTTTTTTATACTCTGTGGGTGTGGGGCCGAACGTGGGTTATCTGTAAAGGAAAGAACCTGTGACGTGACAGTTGTGACCTCAGTTTAAAAAAAAATAAATAAAAAAAAAAAAAGGGAGAGAGAAAAAATATGTATCTTGTTTTAAGTGTATTTCTTTTTCTTGTATGTTAAAACTAAAGTTCTCAAAAACAAGACATTTTGAGTTGTCCCATAAGTAGTACTTTTTTTTTTGTTTTTTTTTGTTAAAAGTAGTAATGTAACAAAGCCCTTGGTGAAACTGATGCAACTGAATTAAATTCAGCTGTCATTATGATTTTTTTTTTTTTTTTTTTTTAAATTTAAAGTTGTGACATGGCCTGATGATCAACTTTCAGCATGCTGTCTATCCACTGTAACTCATGTCTCCACAAACCAGTTTTTATGGCCTGGCTTGCACTGCTTTGGTTTTGCAGTGAAAAACTCATTCACATCACATCTTGGATCCCAATAAAGAACTGATCACAGCTCAGGTTTAAGGCTTCCTGCTTTGTATAACAGGATGCATACAGTGATGTGAAAATGAAGGTTTTCTACAGGACTACACGATTATGCAGTGACCCAGTCAAAGTCCAGACCTCAATGAACTGAAGCATGGCTATAAAGAAGAGTGGGCCAAAATTTCTCTACTACAACAGGAAAGGCTGATAAAGTCATACAGGAAATGATTACTTCAGATTATTGCTATTAAATTTCCACAGCACTGCATGAAGTGTTTCCAGAAGCAAATCTTTTGTAGCATTATGTAAATTAATAGATACATTTAAATGGTCATGCTGCATGTAGTGGAAAACAGCAGAATCTGATAAACCTGAAAAATCCCATAAAATCTTTGTTCCAAAATAAAGTTTTAAAAATCTCTTCCCCTAAAGTTTTTCTTCTCCCTCATCTCTGATGTTATGAAACTTTGAGGATCCAGTGGTGTTGTGCCTCTTTCTCTAATAAATCCTCTGACTGGCCACCTATACTGTTTCTTAATGATTATTGCAAATCATCAATATTCATTATGTGAATCTGATGACACAGAAATGTGAAATGATCCATTTGTACTTTCTCTTTTAAAGCTTTACAACTCTTCATTACTTTATAATCCTATATTTAAATACAGAAATGAGGAAAAAGTGATTGCACCTGAAAGCTTTTTGTTAAGCGACAGATAAGTGTTAGGTGTAAGACATAACTCTGTGAAAATATGCTTGAGATTTTTATTATTTACTTAGGAATAACATGTAACAAAATATAAAATGAAATCCCATATTTGTTAATACTGTTAAATACATATTTATGGTTTGAACAGGAAATAAACAGTGCACAAAATAAGAGCAAACGTCTCCTGCTAAAGTGAGTACAGCAGAACAGAGGAGAGTAACATGGATAACTGCAGACTGCTGCTCTCAGTGCCTCCTGATGAAGGGCCGGCATTTATCCCTGCCAGGGGAGCTGAACTGGAAGAAGGTCTTTCCTCCATCAGCCTCCAGGGCGGACAAGAATCGACTGTCCCCTTCAGGGCCGAGGGACAGGAACGGAGGGCTCCTCTGAGGAGTCGCATGCCGAGCCACCCCTGAGTGACACACAGGAGGTTGATGGATGTCTTTCATTGTTATTCTCACTAAAAATTCCCTTACATAGACATTCAGCTCATTACTCCTGCTGTTCTTTCCTGATGACAAAGTCTTTTTGATAAAAGCCCTGTCTTCTTTCGTTGCCATTAAGCATTATTCTTTTACCCTGATTCCTTCCTCTTCTCATTCATCAACGTGAGCACAATGTGAAAGCTGATTTTATGAAAGCAGAGTCCTTATTTATCTTTGTTTTCTGAACATAAGTGATATTTTACTATGGACTTTAGTAGTTTTTCTGCCAAAAAGCAAACAGCTTTAGTTAAGTGCAGGTAATAGAGGCCATAATGACATCTTCACATTGTTTGTGTACTCAGCCAACAACAAAAACTTACTGCTTCTTACCTAACAACATTTACTAATAATGCCTTTAACATTTAGGCATCATTAGTAAATGTTGTTAGGTAACACTTTTAAAAGGCATATATTATATATATTATTATATCATTATTGTAACTGTCCCTGAGACAGTTAAAATAATGTTGGTTATTTCATGTTTCTGTGATAGATTCATGCTTAATTTAGTTCATTTATTTACAAGATAAGATGATAAAAGTGTAACATTAATTAAAAAAATATGTGATTACAAAATATGGGTTTGTTAAATATGTAAAGTGCTGTAAAGTTTGTATGAGGCAAAGTTTGTAATTGTCACATGACCAGAGTTTGGTTGAGAGCACAACCATGGCATTGTGTAGCTAGCATGGATACATGGCTACAGATGCATCTACAGCCTCAGCGTTAATGTTATTCTGCATGTGGTCCAAGAGGCGCACACGGTATCGTTTCATGTATATTGTTTGTATAATGTTGCATACGTGTTCTACACTGGTAATGAGAGGACATTTTTGTGATATCCATTATTGTGCATTTTTCTGTTCTGCTTGCACAAGACTGTTTATGGACACTGATATGAGAGACTGATAAGCTCAAAACATTTATGTTGTAAACTTTGTGTTTCTTCAGTTTTCACGGTGTCTGAAGACAATAAGAGTGAGAGAGAGAGAGAAATAAATTTCCGAAGACATCAGTATGATGCGTGGCCATTCTTTGTTGGACCCCTGTAGTTACAATTATTATTAACAGAAGTTATGTATTGTATCATATATTATTAGCCTCGTGAAAAACTGACCTTTGATTGCACAGACCACTACTGTGCAATGATGTGTTTTAACTTGTTATGGTCAAAGTCTGTAAAATCAAGTTAAAACTGAGGGTTATCTTCCAATTTACACACAGTTTAACACTTCAGCAAGGGTTTGGAGATGGATATACAAAGCTACTGCAGTGTTTCCGAACCAGAGTGAGAAACACATCAAGAAATTCAAAGAGAGCCACACAGAGCAAGCCTGGCAGAGATAGGAAACAAAATGTTTAATATAAGTCTCTGGAAAGAAAACTGGTACGAGATGTGGCTAAAGACCTCAGAACAACTCTGAAGACACAAGGGAATGACTTTGCTAAGTCTGGAAATTGAATTTGTTAGTTTAGTTTAGTGCCTGCACAGGAACGGACTGCAAGGTTGCAGACCAAGAAAAACTGAATTTTTGCAGAAGAGACACTTTCAAGACAGAATGAAGTGAGGACAACCTGGAGAATAATTATGGAGACTGGAGGCACTTTCTTTAGCCACAGAGATGCTGCTTATGTTTGGAGAAAGCAGGGAGAGGCATATAACCCAAAGAACACGGTCTACACAATGAAATACGGTTTAGGAAGCATTATGCTTTATGCACGCTTTAGTACGTCCGGAACTGGGAATCTCATCAATGTGGTAGGAATCATGAAGAAAGGACACGTGACGATTCTGAAAGAAAACCTGAAGCAATCAGCAGCAAAACTGGATCTGTATCGCCGATTTGTCTTACAACACGACAACGACCCAAAACATAGTTTGCTCCTGGTCAAGAACGACCCCCAGATAACCAAAGTGAACGTCACTGACTTGCCTGCGCAAAGCATAAGACCAAGGTTCATGCCAGAAGACCAGCAAATCTGGAGAGGTTTTTGAGATGTACCAAAGAAGAATGGGCTGGGACAGCTCAGGACACGTGTGCGAGACTTAATAAAACTAGCACGGTTGGAAAAGCTGTGTTAAAAATTCCCTGCCCTTGGTTAATACTGATAGGGGGGCTAAAATTCTGTCATTTGTGATTAAGTATAAATGCTGCTGTTCATATTTGAAAACAATATTATGGTTTGACCTTTAAAAGTGAAAATAACTAGTCATGTCTGTGTCCATTATCATAAACTAGTTGCCAAGCCTTCATCTCTGTCCAACAATGCACCTTTAAAAACTACAAATGAACAACAATGTGCTGACATTACCGGCATTATTATCAGCGTTGTAGTCTTGATGTCCCATTTGTTGCTCTGTATGTCTTTCTCCAGCACCCACCACCATGCTACGCATCCTCAGAGAGTCGTACAGCCCCTGTAGTTTCTGGTACTGCCGGTTTCTCTGCATCAGCTTCTCAGACACCTCGCTGTAATTCCTCTTGTACTCGTCCATCATCTGGCCATCAGGATACAGAGAAATCTAGTTTTACTCTATGTATGTCTTCAAGATTCACAGTTAAGACGACCACGTGCTCCTTGTAATTTTACATCTTAGCCTTTGAAGCTATTTTACACCAGGTTACAAGTTTAGTGTATTAATGTCTTGTGTGGTGATGAGAGTTGTGTCATTTACTTTCTTCAGGGAGGCGATTTCTCCTTTCAAGGCGGTAAGCTCCAGTTCTCTGCTCTGGTTCTGCTGAGTAAGCACCTTCTCCATCTGCTTCAGCTGTGATTCGGCCCGTGACAGACTGTACTCTTGATAGATACGCTCTTGATGCACCTGCACACACCAACACTTACACGCTACACAAGATCTGACTGACATAAACGGACCATCAGGGTTTATATACGAGGAAGTACACGGCCAGCTGAGCACCTCGGAATCAGCTGATTGTTTACCAACTCACCTTTTTCATCATTTTAATTCTATAAATAAACAGAATCTCAAATTTAGCATTTAGCATGAGTTAAAAAATAATTAAAAAAGGGGAGGGATCACAGCTAGAAAATTATCCTGGTTTCAAGCGTAGATAAAAAGAGACAACTTACATTCTGTAACTTGTTTTGATCAGATGGGCATGGCATCATTACATATGCTAATGCTACTTTACGAATAAAAAATTAGATTTTTCTGGGATGATGTGGGAGCTTCTCTCACACTTGTCTGCTTTTGTATTGAATGTTCACATGGAGATACTTGACCTGATAGCTCCAGAAGGCCAGAGCACGGGAACTGATGTCCAGCACTATGTCTGGTCGCAGACCTGTCAGCACCATCGCTTTATACTCCTCAGAGGGCGACAGCTCCATCCTCACAATGTCCAGCTTTCCAGACAGTGCAGACGAGCATGCAGGGCAGATGACTGGAGAACAGCTGAACTTCTCAGATCCGTGCTGATCACAGAAAACATGTGAGCACGCTGTGACCCAAGCGAAGGCGCTCAGCTTAGCGCGACACTTTGGGAAATTACACAGGAGGGTGTCATCGCAGATGGACATGCCTTTGTAAAGGACAGTAAAAAGTCATTCAGAGAAAAAAACTACAAAGCAAAAACATGATGTCCAAAGACTAACAATCAAATTTCCATAACACAAGGCCCAATGCGATGCAGGAGTAATTTGGTCTTTGTTTGAACTATTTTAATCACAATCAGACATTATTTTAGAGGTCTACATTTTACTTTAATCTGAAACCTTTGTATTAAAAACAAGGTGGACAATAGTTTTTATTAATACAGCTGCAGCTGGCCTTAACCTACAACATTTTGGTAATTTATAGGAGCTTATTTATTACATGTTTAAATAATTTTGTTCACATATTCCCACAAATTGTTTTTATCAAGTTTTTTGTAGGTACATATTTCATGTACCTACAAAATGTTCATCAAAAGCTAAGCTACAGTAACTGTATGGGGGCTAAAATAACTCTATAGATCCCACGTTGGATAAATGTACTTTTTACAATGGAATAAAGCAAAGGTTATTATTTGTAAACACTGAAACCCTTTTTTATTTAATTTGTAGTGGCTTATAATATATATTTATGAAAAAATAAAACTGTTAAAATACAGTTTTGTTGTATAAAACGTAAAAGCTCCGCTACCCAAAATTGAGCAGCATTATCGACATTAGATGCTAGCACTAGAAGGTTAGCTAGTGAAAGCCTGAGGCACTCTGCACTTGCTAATAACAAGCTCGTTAAAGTGTCATTTCAACCTTTTTTTTCCTTTAGCAGACTATTAAAAAATATATACTTTCGACATTATACACACGGACCTTAACACAACCCTAAAACACTGGTAAAATGGCTAATTTCAAAGACCAAAACCTACCGTTAACTCTTTACTCTGAAGATGACCCCGCAAGTGACATCACTGCTGAAATCTGATTGGCTGATACAGCTCAAGCTCTACCAATCACGATGGCAAAACCTTTAGAATAACTCACAAAGTTAGGGCCAAACTTTTAATGTAAATCTCAAGCAAGATTTGTGTTATTATTATTATTATTATTATTATTATTATTATTATAACATAAATCCAGTGAAGCCCTACAAACTGTGGTGTGGAAAAATAAACAACAAAATAAATAAAAATTAGGCCTACATGACCACTGGTAGCTACCACACTAAGCTACAGTAAGTTCAATTCTGAATTTGCAGAAGAAGAGGATGACCCCACTCTACTTTCCGGATTCAAATTGTGTGCAGCAAGAATGTTGGAAGTGCCATCTACTTTGCTGTTGTGTGCTTGGAAGGCAGCATCAGTCCCAGAGATGGCAGCAGGATATACAAACTGATTCAGAAGGCAGGAACCATCGTTGGCAACAGGTGGTCACTGAATAAACTGCTCTCCATAGTGGCAAACCCATCTCACCCACTCCACTCCACAGTAGTGAGCTAGCAAAACTCATTCTCTCTCAGACTTGCTCAATCCGCCTGCCGTAAAGAACACTTCAAAGAATTCCTACCTCATTCCTGCCATTCTCTGTAAAACTGTACAAAAAAACTGTAGAAAAACTCTTCTTTCTGAGACAGGTGAGCACACCTGTCAGGCATAAGATTCCACACACATAATACATATTATGTATTATACCGTCTTGCAGGTGTCTCTATGTAATAAAGCAGTAATGGAAATAAATATAATATTTCAGTTACTGTACTTCACTGTCTAACGTTATGAAGCCACATAGCACATATATTGGCAAAAACGTATATGTTGTCTTTTTGAATTCATGTTTTTTTTTTTGTAGCTGCTTTTGCTGGCACAAGTATTTATGCTTCCAGGCTTCCTTACAAAAGGGACATAAATAAAACAACAACAACAATGAGAATGAGAATGTGATCTGGATATCAGTGAGGGAACCATTAATGCCAGAGATGATATATTATGTGCCATCTGTTGCTATCCTGGATTTCAGGAAGGACCATGCTTGTTTCAGCATAATAATAATAATAATAATAATAATAATAATAATAATAATAATAATAATAATAATAATAATAATAATAATGGTTTTACATGTTATAGTGTCCTAACTTTTCTTTCTTTCTTTCTTTTTCTTTCTTTTCGAAATAGTGCCGTATTTCAAAGTGACGTGAAAAAGCTTGACTAAAGTCCATCATTGTGAGCTTAAACTGTTAAACTCTGAATGGCAGGCATTTCCTCAAAATCAAATACTGCCCATTTTCCCTACACAGCCTCTGAGCGGCCAGTCTATATGCTTTATGTGAGACACCTACTTAAATATGGCCCCCTTCCTCCTCCGCCACCACTTTTTTTTCTCCCCCTCTCCTGCTTTTATCCATTTCTCCACGTGGTACAGGAGTAAAGGCAGGGGGTGAAAGAGGGGCATTGTGTTGTGCAGCAGCGGGTCCGGGGGTTCATAGTGAGAGAGGGGAGATGCTCACTCAACTGTGTCCAGCACGCCATTGTCAAAGATTCCCATCTATTCTCTGCCTTTTAAATAGAGCTCCAGTGTAAGATGCTTTTTTTGGGTGGTGGTGGTGCTGGGGGTGGGTATTATGCGCTCGGTGATAACACACACGAATTACATGCATGCATGTGGAATGGATGTGTGGCCCCACTTGCAAACATTAGCCGCTCGCTGCACTGTTGTTGATAATTGGCCCCGAGGAAATCAAAGGCTACATCTCGCCTTCTCAGCTCAATGCTGGGAAGGCAGATTTTTGACTCACGCTGACGGAAACCACCTGCCAGCTTGACTTCATTATTATGACTATAGGATCAAAGTATAGGTGCAGAGCGCACAGGATGATCGAGGCATGGCACCTGATTGCTAAGTTACCTGTTGGATTAGTTTTACGCGTGTTACTGCATCTTAATCAGAGCCATCATCGTCTCTCTCTCTCTCTCTCTCTCTCTCTCTCGCACTCACTCTCTTGCTATAATGATTGAAACATTTATCTCGAACAAAAAGGCCACATCTTACGCCCGTTTTAATTTGTTTTTTAGACATCCAACGGGCTTTGACGCCATTGTCGGTTTTTTATTGAAAGTTTATGGCTGCAGCGTGAGAGTGTTAAGAAAAATAAAGCTGGGGGGGGGGGGGGGGGGGGGGGGGCGAGATAGAGAGAAAAGGAGAACCGGGGAGGCTGTGTGTTGCACGCCATTCAAATGCAAATATCATAGAACAAGGAGTGGTTCTGTGTGCGTGTGTGTATATAGTGTGTATGTGTGACTGTGTGTGCGCTCCCTGTATGTGCATGCAGTGGGGCAGCAGTGGGAGAGGAGGGGCGCAAATTGGACAAGTTTTTTGGGGGGGTAGAAGAGACTTTAGAAAACAGCCACACACACGGCAAGCTTCATGTGACACGGTGCAGCCCGGCGGATTTCCAAACATCACTTTTTCTTTTTGGAACTTTGTTCCATGAAAGACCCGCTCTTTCAAAACTCCCCCTTTCTTCTTCTTCTTCTTCTTCTTCTTCTTCTTTTTTCTTTTTTAAAGCCAAGGACTTGCAGCTTCTTAAATTTGGATGCTCTCGGAAGCTCGTCCAAGTGCGCAAGAAAAAAAAACTGCCATTGAACCGACGGATGCCCCCCTCTCCGTCTGACTCGCCGTGAATCATGTCACGCCGGAAACAGAAGAGACCCCAGCATCTCGTTAACGCGGATCCAGGGGGCCCGAGGCTGCAGTCGCACGGTGAGAAAACATGTTTACGAGTGTTCGTGCGCTTTTTATTTTTGGATTTTTGTGTTTCTTTCTTTCTTTTTGTTAAATCAAAGCGGCATAAGATTGTTATAAACAACATTGCTCACAGGCTACTGGCTGCTTGTGAAATTCACTATAAGAACTTAAATCTTTAAATTCATTTACCAACGCAAAAGTTAGCATTTAAGTCATGAGCGGGTTTTCTTTGATTTCTTTTCTCGAACTTTTGCAAGTTCATGTTTGCATTTGCATTCCGACAAATGCACCTGATTTAACTGACTGAAAAAAAGTCTCACCTCACAATTCTGCTTACTAGTTTAGTGCAATAGATCCCACTTATAAATGAGACCTGGGGCACTTTGGACGGGGCCAATAAACTTGCTCTTGTGGGTAGGATTAACTAACATACATCTGTGGCCATTTTCGTGTGCTGTTCATCCTCTTGGAGACCAACAGGCTGCTCAGCGCTGACTGCTGGAGGGCTTTGATTAGTATGGAGCACTCTCTTACTTCTTCACAATAAGGTGCAATAGGGTGGGGGCGGGGGGCAGTGGTTTTTTGGGGGGGTAAAGATTAATCTTCCACCCTTTCTGTTCTGATCTTCTTTTGCTCTTCATCCATGCTTTTCTTCCTTATGTGCCCCTCTCCCCCTCATTTTTCCACCTTTCTTAATACAGCCCCCCTCCCCTTTCTTTGCTCCTTCTTTCTCACCCTTTAGCCCTATTGACTGTATACTCCTAACACAGGCGGGGGGATTGAAAACATTTCAGAGAATATGGAGGTTTTTGTCACATTATTAGTGGGATATAGCTTCTGATGCATGCACCAGCTCCCCTGGGGCAAACTCTCACAATTAATAGTGGAAGTTTTAGTTTGAGGCTTATCTGCTTGCAGGTTTGCAGGGAAGGAGTTTCGCTTGAGGTACAGTCTTTCATTCCATCACTGTCTCTCCAGGAGGGAGTAGTTAGTTTGTCTCTCCATTGTTGTTACCCTCCCCCTCATTTCTTTTTCTTTTTTACTCTTTCTCACTCCGTGCTCAAGATTTCTGAAAGAATTTGACCCCTGAGTGCCAGAGGTCAGATTAGTTGACCAATCAGAGTGTGTGGACAGTGCCCAGAACCCTTAGCTTGGCCTGACCCCTGACCTCCACTGTGACGTAAGGCGGGGGAGGGTGAATAGGGAGATGAAAGACGTAACCGCTGTAGGGAGTGGGTTAAGAGGGGCTATGGGTTGTCTTGGTGATGCCCATTGTCCTCTAAAATGTGTTGCTATAGCAGCAAGGTGGTCTGTGAGCTTTTTTTTTTTGTATGTGTGTGCACAAGATGTTTGAGGAGTTTTACTCTGGAGAGCACAGATTGAGACAAGATATCACAAAGACTCGTGGACGGTTGAGTTTCTTGTTTATTTGCATGTTCAAAGCCACTTTCCAGCAGGAATTTCTTTTGATGTTGTAACTGTATCTTTTGGTATGCACACAGAATTTTTTAAAACTAAATTCATAAACAATAATAGAGGCAAAGGAAAAAACAGAGTTCAGATAAATTCACAAAGCTGTATATTTGGGTTGATATCGGAGCTTTGTCAAATAAACATGCAGGTTTAAAAAAAAAAAAACCCCCTCATCATTCTTCTTTTTCTTCTAAATCCTCAGATGACCATCTGGGCTTAAAGTCACCATCCACATCTCTCGGCTCAGAAGTGACCTCATCAGGATCCTCCTCCTCCTCATCCCCCACATCTCTTCAAGACTGCCAGCCGCCTCTGGCCCCTCGCCCATCCCCTGGAGGGCTCCACGCGCCCTCCTTACCCAGCGAGAGCTCACCTCCTCCCCACTGGCCCAGCCACATCGCCCCCTTCACAACATCTCTTCCCAACACCCACTCCTCCCTCTCCCCGGACTTCCCTCACCCGTCGCTGTCTTCCCAAACTCACTCACCTCCCCCCCTGGGTCAGACCTCTGGTTCCCACAGCCAAGGGAACTCTCACTCCACCATGACCTCCCCGCAGACTGGAAGTTCAGCCACCACCACTACCTCCACCTCCTCTTCCTCCTCCTCTTCTCAATGTGTTCCACCTCACCGTGAAAGCTCAAGTCCAGGTCAACAGCAGGCCACCAGCTCACCAGGGGAGCAGGGACAGAGCCAGGTCCCTCCCACACTGGCGGTGCTCTTAGAGGAGCTGAGGGTTTTACAACAGCGCCAAATCCACCAGATGCAGATAACAGAAGAGATCTGCAGGCACGTTCTGAGGCTTGGAGGAGCTGTCTTTGGCCAGGACAACAATGCACAAGCCAGCGGAACGGAAAGCAACCTGAAACCTAACGGAGCAGCATCTTCATCCCCAACGCATCCTTCCACTGCCACTCCAGTCACCACAGCCTCGTCACTTTTGACTGGCCTTCCATCAGCTCTCTTCCCCCAACCGGCTGTCTCCAAGTCAGGCGCTTCACACAACAACAGCAGCAGAGCTGCATCTTCCTCTACCTCGTCCTCATTATTATCTTCTTCTTCCTCATCTCTTTCATCCACTATTAGCTCCTCTGTTGCCTCCCTACACCCCTTGTCCCTGTCGCTGGGCCTGCCACCGCGCTACCTCCATGAAAAATCGTCTAACACCTCTTCATTCGCTCACAGTAATGGCGTCAGCTTCCCAACTCCTTCACTTCCTCCCACCAGCCATCCCCAGGACCTCCAGTCCAGCTCCTCTCTTACCTCTGCCTCCTCATCAGGACGCCCTCAGCACATCTGCCGCTTTTGTGGGAAGGTGCTGAGCAGCGACTCGTCCCTGCAGATCCACCTGAGGTCCCACACAGGGGAAAGGCCCTACCAGTGTCCAGTCTGCCTGAGCCGTTTTACAACCAGGGGGAACCTTAAAGCTCATTTCCTGCGACACAGAGAGCAGAACCCAGAGCTGTCGCTCTCCCTGCTGCCTCCAGCGCTGTCAGAGCAAACGCAGGGCGGATCGGCCACAGGGAGCATCCAGAGGAGGCGCAAACGGCGAGCTGATGATGATGAAACATTTAACGCGGTGAAAGGAAGCGTTCCCGGCATCACAGAGAGCATGGCTTTAGGATTCCTGTCCAGTGGCTCGGCTCGGGCCTCGCCTTCCTCCCTACCTCTGCCCCCCTCTGTGGACATGGCTCTGCTGTCCACAGCTCATTCGCTGCTACAGCTGAACAGAGCTTCAGCGGCAGCCGCTGCAAGCGCATCCAGCAGTGTGCTCCCGTCTTCCTCTTCGTCATCTTCGTCCTCTGTGGGCAGCCAGTTTAAAGGAGCAAAGCAGCAGCGCTTCGACGAAAACACTCCTCCTCACTCGAGCCTCCATTCAGCCTCGCCGTACTCCCAGCTGGCTCACCTGCCTAAGATTCTCTTCCCTGGAGGTACCTCCCCTCACCACCTCGCGCTTCTCCGACCACCGGGACACCCATCCACCTCCCACCTCACTTCGCCTCATCAGCTACCTTTCCCTTTCCCACCTTTCCCCAAACCATCTGCCTCCTCCCCCTCCTCATCCTCTCCCACTACCTCTACCTCTGATACTTCCAAGTTGCAGCGGCTGGTACAGAAGCTTGAAAAGCAGCCTCACCCAGGTGTCTCCTCCTCTTCTTCTGCCTCTTCGCCCTCCACCTCCTCACACACCACTACTGAAGCCAACGGAGACACCCATGGCCACGACCTGACCACCACCTCCAGTGCCTACCGCAGGGAAATGTTGGCGGCTCTTGGACTGAGTCCTAGTGCTAATGCTGCAGGATCAGAGACAAGCCAGGGTTCGGGCGCTACTAGAACTACCCCATCTCTCCCCGCCGTCCAGGCTGCTAATCAGTGTGGTGTGTGTTTGCGTGTTCTTAGCTGCCCCAGAGCTCTTCGCTTGCACCAGGCCACACATTTGGGAGAGCGCCCGTTCCCTTGTAAGCTTTGTGGTCGTTCCTTCTCAACAAAGGGCAGCCTTAGGGCCCACCTGGCCACTCACCGTGCGAGGCCGCCCAATAGCCGTGCCCTGAACTCCTGCCCGCTGTGCCCACGCAAGTTCACCAATGCCCTGGTTCTTCAGCACCACATCCGCTTGCACCTCGGAGGACAGATTCCACCCGATGAAGATGTTCCCCCCGAAGATGCTGCAGAAATGGACAGTGGCGTCTTTGATGATGGTGAGAATGACTCCATTAGCTCCCAATCTAAAACACAGCTCCTTCCTTTGGCCTTAACAACAGGCACCAAGTCTCAAATTGATGCTCTAAGCTCAGGGTCCACTTTTAAGCAATCTGCAGCTAATGACACCACATCTGTGAAGACAGAGGAATCAGAGCGCTCCACGTCCAGTGTTAGCCCACCTCTGACCCATAACCTCACTTCAGCAGGGCCAGAGGACAGCATCCCAGCTGACAGTAGCCTGGTGAATGGCTCCATGTCCTCTGAGGAGGAGACCCACACTGACCTGGGCAGCCCTTTCAAAGCACCCCCAGCTTTGGCAAATGGAGATTCAGAGGGTGACGACGTCCCCCTTTCTCTCTGCATTTCAAAGCCTGGTGCAGAAAATGATCTGCCACACAGAGGCGTTAATCATGATGAAGAGTCCTCGACAGATAAACCCACAATAACTCCTGATAGTAACCCCACTGCAAATCCCGTACCTTCACTCCCCCCTCCTGTCAGCCCCAGAGCTATCCCAGAAGCAGATGAGGCCTGTGGCAGTGCACCACATGAGTCACAGGAACGAGATGCTGCCCACAGTAAAGGGAAAAGTGAAACACTCAGAGAGTCTTTGTCTGGGTTGGACACAGAGCTGGAGAAGGACACTCCAGAAAAGCCTTCTGCGGATGCTGAGCCCTCGGTCCCAGCAGCATCAGCACCAACACCAGCACCAACACCACACACACAGCCTCATCGCCCAGAGAAACCCTACAGCTGCTCCCACTGTGGAAAGGCTTACGCTAGCCGGAGCGGACTTAAGGTGAGAGAAGAGATAATAGATAGTGTGATGTAAAAGTTTTTAATTTGAGATTTTGTATCTGTAAATAAATATCATTGTGTCCTGTCAACAGGGTCATATGAAGACCCACCCCGGCGTGCTGACCAGTACCCCCTCCAAGGCTCAAACCAATGACAATGACTTTGCGGAGGATCGTAAAAACGCCGCACAGCAGGATGAAAAGCAGGGATTGCTTAAATCCCCCGAGAAAGGCGACAGCACAGATCCTCTGCCGAACAGCGTCGGCTGTGACGCGGCAGACGAGGCTATGGACACCACCGCGTAGAAAGTTAGTGCTGTTGAATGTCAGTTTTTAAGGGTCCTGACAAGGGAATGTATTTTTCTTTTACTTAATAGAACGAGATTTGTTTCCTAGCGTAATAATAATTCAAATTCATATTTACCTTTTTGTTAGGCAGATAGGTCTGCTGTAGTTTATACTGTAGTATGATTCCAGTGATTTTGTGAATGTAGTGTTTTAGCTATGTATTTTTCTATTTTGGAGACCACGGTGAGGCCTTATTTACACACTTCACAGCATTACCATGAGCTGAATTACTTGTTCTTTTTTTGTTATCGTGGTGCTTGTTCAGCACAGACTCTATGATAGCTGATTTTTGTGGTTTTTTTGTTTGTTTTTTTTAAAAAGAAGAGTGTCCAGAATTTTACAAAATGAAGTCAATACCAAAACAGGCCAGATTAGGAATGGCCAGAGTTTGTAAATACAGCTGCAGTTACATTTTAAGACTTCTTACTGTTTCCTACTTTGTTCCTTTTTTTTTTAATGTGATGCTGCTGAATGCATGTGCCGAGCTACACTGTGAGCTGCACTTTGCCTTGTGCTGCCGAAAAACCTGCTGAAATGATTGAATCCGTGATGCTGTTTGGTCGTAATGCTGCCGGTGACTGTGTGAGTCCCGTACTTAAAACTGTAAGCTACCCCGGCCCTCACAGGGCCCTGTTTGCGTTGTTGTATTGATGGTTGCTGTTATCTGCATTGTGAAACCCGCAACAAGTATGAGCCCCGTCCGTTATAACCGCCCTCCCGCCTCCTCCTTCATCCTCCCTTCTCTCTCAGAGCACTTGAGGGTGTCCTGCTCCTGCACCAACTGTCTGCACTCACTGCATTCCTGCTTTAGCTCAGTTTAGCTTTTTGTATGCTTTGCTCCCCCCTTTGTAAACCCTTTTTTCTTTTTTTTTGTAGCAAAGACAAAAATATGTTCCCATGAGATGTATAAAAGATAAATAAAACAAAAGGCAATGTGAAGAGGAGACCTGTTTGTTGCTCGTCTGGTGGGTTTCGTTTTGTGTGTGTGTGTTGGGGGGGGGGGGGGGGGGGGGGGCATTTTCTTGTCTGGGTTTAATCCCGTGTCTCTGTGAAGTCATCTATCTGTTTAAGTATTCTGCTTGCATGACTCTTATTCTGTGTGCACACTGTTGGTCAGTTTTCTCTTGTTTGTTCCAGTTTCTCTGTGTGTCTGGATTGGAGGAGGAGGAGGAGGAGGAGGAAGGTGGGGTCCTTTGTCTGAGACTCTGGGCTAGCTGTCTCCAGATTCTGCTTTTTCTTTTCTTTTTCTTTTTTTGCTCTCGGTGTCTTTTAATATGTTTCAGTTCCCCTGCGCTGTTCATGTGTGTGTGAGTGTGTGTGAAAAGGATAATCGGAGCCTGTATGAGTGTGATTGAGGGTGCAGCTGTAGAGGCTGCCACCTCCCTCCCTATACCCCCCCTCTCCTGCCTTTCGCTCCCCTTCTCTGTGTCATACTCTCTTTCATACTCACTCCTTTTTTCTTTTAAAATTTCTCTTTCATTTCGCTCCCTCACTCTTTTTGCTCCACCCGTCACCCCTACACTCCCCCGTGTAATGAGCTGACACACAGGAAGCTCTAATCCTCACACAATGCCGGCCCTCGTCCCCCCTCGCACAGTGACTGGGAGCGGGACAGGGGGCAACAGGGACCAACCTGGTCCAGCTGTCCCCAAAATGGCCGCCTTTAATCCCTCTAGTTTTTCTTTTTTTTTTTTTTTTTTAGCCTGCAGGGGCTCCCTGAAACCATGACAACTGGTAACCAATGAAAAGAATGCCCAGGGCAGGGAGCGGGACAAAGGGGGAGAAAGGAGCCATGTGTGAGAAGTTTGTCCACATGCGTTCATGAGTGACAACGGATGTGTCTCAATCAAAAAAAAAAAAAAAGACAAAAAGAGAGAGAGCGGGAGCGAGAGACAGAAAAGAAGCCATTTAGATAGAAGTGAATATAAAATCCAACAGGTGTGATGCTGGATGTGTTTACAGGCTTTAATCACGCCTCATCACACTCATCAGTGAGCTTTAATCAACCCTCTGTGGGCATCAATCATCTCCAGGGAAAAAGGACAAAAGTTTCTCAAGGGGTCAAAGGTCAGCGTTTAAACCTGTTTAGCCTTGGAGCAATGAGGAATTAGCATCGTTTTAAAAGACAAAGAAACTGATTACTTCACAGTCGCCAGTAATTAATTTGATCTGATTAATTAAAGCTGCCATTCAAGCGAAACATCCTCGAATAAATCCTTAAAAAAAGGCTTATGATAAATTAGTGATTTGATTTTTGAATCGGGACAATAATAGCTGTAAAAATGTGCAACATGAGTCACGTATTTTTAACTTTTTAAATCATTTTTTTGTTCCCCAGGTTGTATTAGTGGGGCAGGAGTTTTGTTTGTTTTGTCTCTTTTTCGCTCAAAATGTTCTCGTTACGCTCTGTAAGTATTCGCCGATGGCCACATCAGACATTTCCTCACAAACAGAGCCGCACAGTTTTACATCATAACTGTGACCGACACACAGGAACAAAGATGAAGTATTTGGATCTTCTGTGAGTTCATTTTGAGCATCTGGTGATTTGATTGTTGAGGCTGATTCTTAATTAACGGTTTGTCTGCAGGGACCTGGCTCTTACATCTCCAGGTTAAGTGTTTGCCTGTTAATTAGACATAACAGAGATCAGAAAACGGGTCAGACAAAAGACAAAATGGAAAAAACAAAAATGCATTATGAAAATAAAAACACAAAATTTATGTTGTTTTTACTTTATACATTTGTTTTTATGTTCAATGCAAACCCTTTTACTTTAGAGACTTTATTTCTTGTAACTGACCTGTAGCAGCCTACCTGTAGTACCTTCACAGCCCACCAGGCGGACCCAACGCACACTTTGGGGAGAATCAAGAGTAAGCAAACAAAGCAAACAACAAAGAAAGAAAGATAAAAATGACCTACTGGTTTTTCTACTTTTCCATAATATCTGCATTATTGAAGGTTCACGTGCGCTTGATGTTTTTTCTCTCGGATCTTTCTCTTTTAAATCATCTTCATTTCAGTCAGAATCAAACCGAGATCACTAGAAACTGATAATTTATCACCATTCAGTTTATTTCATATCCACAAGAGGGCGCAATAGCTTGTGTTTGGTCATCCATCAAACAGCAGAAACACAGAAACGTATGAATTACTTGTTGCTATCAGCAACACTGACGCGACTCTTAATTAAATGTGCATTTAAGCCTCACACAGACACGCATCAGCTAAGTTACGCTATTTCCCTCAGTTTTATAAACCAGTATAACTGTTTTATTACAATATTGCCTGTGTTATAAACAACACTGTAATGGGATGTACTTAAAGTGAAGGAGAAAACGCAGGCTAGTCTTACATGAGTGGATAATTACGACCATTGTTCGGATGAGCCTTAAAGTGAACATTTCTAACAGCATTATATCATCAAATTGTCTCCAGATGCATTTGCATAATAGTAATCGTGGAAAAACCCTCAGTCCTCCTTTTATTTCCACTGTCACACTGATCAGAGAAGAGCAGGTAAGCTGCAGATAACACCTGTGTGATGGGCGAGATAATTGAATCACACACCCGTAGGAAAACAATGCTGAGGTGAACTAAAGCCCTCCCACTCTCGCCTTGAACTCGTTTCCTTGGTCGATTAAAAGCGTCGTTGGGAACCAGAAGTGCACAACACCTCAAACGCATCAGCCGAGGAAGGTCGGAGCAAAGCAGAACAAGAGGAAACCGAGCAGCAGCACAGCAGAGAGAGAAGAGGAAGGCGCATGAAGTGGTTTATTTACGACTGTGACGGGGAGGCAGGACAATGAAATAACAGAACAGAGAGTGGATTTTGAAATAATACAGTATTTGCGATCAGACTGTGCTGCAGTGATTTAGAGGACCCCAAGAGGAGCAGAGAGGAGCTGAGGAGCCTCTGGAGAGGGTGAGTGTGTCGTCCCCCCCCCCCCAAACTGCTGCTTGTGTTTCATAATGATTTAAGTAGAAGTGTTAATTCAGGAGAGTTGTTTTATCATGCCTGGCTGCTTTTACGAGTGAATAATCTGAGATCTTTTACATGAAGAAATAACTAATTAGAAACCCTCTGATGTGTTTCAGATGTTTCCACAGCTGCCTTGAAAACATAATGATACTTTTTATTATCGCTGCTTCATTAATCTGAACTGTTACTTGTGTCCCGTTGCGTAAACAACAGGACTTCCTGTATCCAGGATGTGACCTTAAGTAGCTCAAAAAGAAGCCTACTTATCAGCAGCTTTTGAACTTTGCACTTTCTGTCTGCAAGAGCTTCGCCTCTGAGCTTCTCCGGCATGCTTCACGTCCAATCTGCTGTCCTCCTTCTTTGCAGTGACTCCTTCATCAAGACACTTGCTGCTGCTCCTACTGCTGCTGTTGCCACGAGGTATCTGAACTTCACAGCCTCTCTTACATTCTCCTCACAAAAGCTTCATGCTTCTGTGAGTCTGTGTCTGTGTGTGTTCATATCAGGCTTTCCATGCTTGAGTCTCTCCTGTATCTGAGTTCCTTATTACTTACGAGCTGTATCCAGTTTACGATCTTTGGATCGATATCTTGCATTTATGCTTCTCCGTGTAGCTCTACACCTGACGTATACTTATTTATATGCGCTGACTTTATGAAAGAGCCAGAAGCCTGAATGATCAAAGTGTAAATACTGTAAATAACTACACTTTAAATTGGCATTAATGTAGTGAAAACACTGTCATTCAAAACAACACTAGCAGTTCATGATATGTAAAGAGATTGTGTAAAGCCAGATTATTGAACCTGCTGCCTAACGTGTCTGCATCATCATCAAATTGCACACATGCTGACGATAATGAACTTTGGAAAACATGTGACCTGTGGCCGCTGTGCTGACACTGAAACTCTGCATATGCCGGCGTAGGTGGATCTGGGAGTCTAAGTGTGAGTCTTAGTCAGTGATTCTTTCTCTGCTTGTGGTTACCAGCGAGAAGCCGGTGTCTGAGGCACGCAACGTGTTTGCTCCCCTCCCCGTCTCTCTGTAAATACACTCAACCTTAAAAGGCCATTTGGTGTGCGGCCTAATGGCCCTCCAATCCCAAAATCCCGCTCTCGAATCCAACCGTGTCCACACTCGTTGTGCGTTGTCTTTTCTGCATGTTTGTTCTGACATTAGTGCCTCTGGCATGCGAGTGTGTTTTTGTGTGATCGGATCGGGACAACGCGAGTATTTGCTGTGTGTCTGAGTTGTGACAACATCGCTGATATGACCCCTGCGTGTTGCCTTCACAGATGGCGGGAGATAAACGAAGATAGCTCGAGGAGGAATTTTCCAATCTTCATCACACAGCAAGGCCAAACAAACCCTCTTATTTTGTGACTGTTTTCCTTTTTAAAATAAATTAAAACCACCAAACTCGAACAATGGCTTCTCACAGCCTCATCCCGACAGAAGAGCCGTCCAACGGCGGCCCCCCGTCAGAGAAGTCAGATGACTCGCAGGAGTCCATGAAGCTCAAGAAGGAGATCTCCCTCGTGAACGGAGTATGCTTGATCGTGGGGAACATGATCGGCTCGGGGATCTTCGTCTCGCCCAAGGGCGTCCTCATCCACAGCGCTTCTTATGGTCTTTCCCTGGTGGTGTGGACCATCGGCGGGATCTTCTCCGTGTTCGGCGCCCTGTGCTACGCCGAACTGGGGACCACCATCACCAAGTCCGGGGCCTCCTACGCCTACATCCTGGAGGCCTTCGGGGGTTTCATGGCCTTCATCCGCTTGTGGACTTCGCTGCTGATCATCGAGCCCACCAGCCAGGCCGTTATTGCCATCACGTTCTCCAACTACATGGTGCAGCCCATCTTCCCCACCTGCATAGCCCCGTACCTGGCCAACAGGCTGCTGGCTGCTGCTTGCATATGTAAGTACACATCTGGAGACTGAAGATGAGTCAGTGCGTGAGTGCGTGAGTGATATCCAGTGTCAATAATGCCTAATAATCTGTGTTACAGCCGTGGTTTCACATCTATGACAGATCACGTGAGCTGCAGAGACTAGAGAAGTGAAAAATGGTGGCAGTCGGTTAGAGTCAGCAGGTCTACAGCAGAAACACTCACTAACATCTGATTAAAGAGGAACCGATCCACCCTAAAATCATCCATTTGGTAGATTAAGTGGGAGGAAAAGCCACTTTTTACTCAATCTCAGAGCAGTGGCTTTGGAAAACCTGGTATGGGCTCATCACACAAGGACATGAATCACAGCTTTTCCTTTTTCTTCCTGTAAATGTAGAAAGATCAAATCTACCACGAGATAAAGACTACGCAACTGCACACTGAGTCAAAGGTGCAGAGAGAACTTGTTAATATCTTCCAGATAAGCCCTGATAACAAATATATGTCCTCCTTTAAATCCATTGACCCACCTAAAAGGTGGGCGCGCAACACACACACACACACGCTTAAATGCGTGCACACACACACACACACACACACTTTTGTGCCACGCACCAGTAAGCAGAGGACGACAGAGAGGCTGGTAGCTATGAGGTAAAGTCCTCCCTGCAGGGGCACTCTGACCTGACAAGCCTCTCCTCTGATAGCTCAGTCAGCACATGAGTGAAGCGCTTAAACAGCACCACTTCCTTTTAAGTGAAGGCAGTGCAGTAAATGTAAGTGCAGCTGCTGTAATGAAGTCCCTCTGTTTCATATTCACCTTCACCCTATTTCACTCAAGACTAGAAAAGAAAGGTTTTAGACATGGCAGTGCCGAAACTGCTCTGACAAGACAACATGTAAGTTCTGTTTTATAATAATTATGATAAAACACAAGAACAAACAGCTTGTAGTGCAATGAGGTCATGTGTAGACAGAGAACTGGGATGGGGGTGAATGAGGTCCTGGGTTTGAATCCACCGGCCACCCGGGGCCTTTCTGTGTGGAGTTTGCATGTACCTGTGTGGGGTACAGCATGCTTCCTCCCGTAACCCAAAGATTAGTTTAATTAAACTAACAGACCACATGTACAGATGTGAGTGTGAGCGGTTCCCCGTTTCAGGGCGTACTCCACGGCAGCCGAGGTAGGAGCCATCGTGACCTTGAACTGATTAGCAGAATAAGATAGACAGTTGTGATTTCAGTACCTTAACATGACAGATAAAAACATTCAGATTATAATAAGTGAAAGTTTACATCCTGTGTAATAATTTACTATCGAATGATTTGAGTTGGACTGAGTATTTAAAAGTCTGGTTGGGTCAAAGTGTTTTGCAGTGGAAGAATTTTGACTGATTATCTCAGATGTCGTGTAACTGTATAACTTTATTAATATGCGCAGGCCATGCTTCTATAAAACGTCCAAATTTTGAGTAATTAGGTCATTGTGTGTGCAGTTTTTATCTATTCTTGTCTCTGTGATGTCAAAGTGAGAGGAGACATCTTTAATATGGTCATTTCAGATACATTCAGCTCAGTCCACATCCACGTACTGTTCAAACGTTTTGTTTGTGAGGGGCGGTTATCAGAAGCACGTGAACTCAGGTGTAAAGTCCGCCCAACCCGTACTCAAGGTCATCGTCTGCTAACAGCTACGCAGTCTTCAGCATCTCTGTATCACTGGCCTGCCTGTCTCTCACACCTGATCTCAAACCTCCACCTCTGGGTGGCACAGCCTCCTCCTCCATCACTCATCCTTGATCGCCTCCATCTGAGGCATTGTGCTCTGCTGTGTTTGAACAGGCATCCTGTTATTACCCTCTAGCTGTCAGTGTGGTGGAAGATGATGCATTCCTGTTTTGGTCTGAACTACAGCAATTAATTTACATTCATTAATAAAAAGATTCGCTTTCGCAAAACTGAGTATTACACGCTATCAATGGAGATAGTAATTTTTACGATGTCCCGTGAACTAGGCGGTCCCTTACTGATAAGGTGCCAGAGTCAGAGAGCGTGCGTGAGAGAGATAAGTGACAGAGAGGAGCAGAAAAACATGTTTTCCAACACCATTAATGCTGATCAAGGTGAAGGAGGGCAATAAGGAAGAATGCAGCAGGGACCACTTTACTTATCAGGACCAGAGGCTGTAGGTCAATAAGTGCCAATCGTGACAAATCTCCAACCTCAGGCCGAAACATACAAGCTCATCAGAACAGATCGGTGCTTGTTTAATTATTTCTTCTTTCAAGCTTTTAAACTTGGTCTCACTTCCATGACCGTACATGTGTGTATTTCAGTATGTGTGTGTTATGTGCTGCACTCAGCTGTTTCCTTGTCTGACAAACAACTATCCGGTCTGCTTGAGTCAGCAGCAGTGCTTCCTTAAATCAGCCGCTCTCTCACATGGAAACACGCTGGCACAGACACAAACACACAAACACACACAGTTTAAAGAGCAAATGTCTGTTGCTGTGCGAGTCTGTGTTTGAATGATACGTGTGTGTTCATGTGTTTCGCTCCCTCGCCTTCAGGTTTGCTGACCTTTGTCAACTGCGCTTATGTCAAGTGGGGAACCCGAGTCCAGGACTTCTTCACCTACGCCAAAGTTATTGCTCTCATCGCCGTCATCATCACCGGCCTGGTGAAGATCGGACAAGGTGCTCAAACACATCAGCAACTCACACACATTTTTTCTTTTTCTCGTTTTTCTTTTTCTTCTTCTTCTTTCGTCTTTTACCCTGTCTCTGTCACATCAACACTCTGCATGTCCTCCTTCACTAAATCCATAAAAAAATTATCTGCTGTTATAACTAATATAAAACTGTTAAAGAACAATCAGATAAGATTGTTATGTGGAGGGTAGGAGTTTAATTAGGTTAACTACATGACGCTCACACAGTGCCATGCTGTCACTTCCTTCTAGGTCACACCCAGAACTTCGAGGGGCTATTTGATGGCTCATCTCGAGATCCAGGAGCCATCGCTCTGGCTCTGTATTCGGCTCTGTTCTCCTACTCTGGATGGGACACCCTCAACTTTGTCACAGAGGAGATCAAGAACCCAGAGAGGTGAGTTAATACGCATGATGTCACATGAACCATTTGCCACTATGAGCATTAAATCATCCCATCATATGGGAATTAAATTACTTTGGTTTCAAATGTATAATTCCATTCCTAGACACCGGAGTATGGAAGCTCATTTCTGCCAATGAAAATTTTTTTTTTGTCATGCATAAGTCAAAATTTCAAGTTATTATCTCAAAAGTTGGACTTTGGACTCAAATTTCTGAATAAGCTGAAAATTTTATATAACATGAATTTTTGACTCACGGATGATAGAAAACATTTTCAGTGATGGTAATGGGCTTTTTAGACTTGAGACATTAACAAACAGGTTCAAATGTGACAGGTTTTTCTCTTTACACCCAATGGCCTTTTTGACAGAACCCCAAAGTGGTTTGTGTCACTTTGTCCCAAAGATATAGCCGTTAATGACCAGCAGGGGGCGACTCATGTGTTTTTGCAAAGAAGAGAAAACTACACTTTTGGCTTCGCTGCTCTGTTACCTTATTATAAATATTTAACTCATGAGTTAATGCTTTTAATGGCTAGTTTAAGTCTTATCCCAAAAAATTAACATCTTTATTTTATAAACCGTGTTCCCCCTTTAGAGCCAATGGCCAGAATAGCAGACTAGCTTACACTTAATTTTACATTTGCAGCTATTATATTCACAATTACATCTTTAAACATACAACAAGCAGTCTATGAGCAGTCTACTTTTCCTGAAGCATCTGGATAAAGTTCAGAGTTAAGGCTATAAAACTGAAATGATCAGTGCATGACAAAAAGTAGCGGTAGCTTGGACTTCTACGGCCTCCTCTTGTCTGAGTACCAAACAAAACACAGAGGTGAAAAGCAAAGGGAGGGAAAATGGGAGGAGAGGCTCTGAAGTATTCTCGTGTGTGTTTCAGGCTTATTCTTTGATTCACACAGCCAAACGCTGATCAGCAAGGCCACACATGTGATTAGATCAAAAGCCTTTCTCAGAGTTCACAGACAGAATAAGTGACAAACACCCACTCCTTATCACTTAATATCCTCTTGACTCAGAGACTTCAGACAAAACTCTGGATCTTTTCTCTCTATAAGAATCTCTCTGATCTCTTTTGCTGCCCTCTGCTGTTTCTCTCTCTAAACTACAGAAACCTGCCTCTGGCCATCGCTATTTCCATGCCCATCGTGACTGTGATCTATATTCTCACCAACGTGGCCTACTACACTATCCTCCCAATTCCTGCAATCTTAGACAGTGATGCTGTGGCTGTGGTAAGTTCCTCCGATCCACACTGAATGATGTAGGCTTGACATGTACGAGGTGTAGCTTTTGTTGAAGAGTTTTCCCTCTGCAGACATTTGCAGATCAGGTGTTTGGTGTGATGAACTGGACCATTCCTCTGGCTGTGGCTCTGTCCTGCTTTGGAGGACTCAATGCCTCCATCCTTGCTGCCTCCAGGTATCTCTATCGTTCTTTAGGCTACTTTGCGAGGTCATTAAAACCAGTCAAAATAAACCAATCCTCATCATCGCTTTATTTTGTGTCTCGAAAGGCTGTTCTTCGTGGGCTCCAGAGAAGGCCACCTGCCCGACTTCTTGTGCATGATCCACGTCAACCGCTACACTCCCGTCCCCGCCCTGCTCTTCAACGTCAGTTGTTTTTTTCTTTGTTGTCTAATTGTTTCAATTTAGTGCCATGCTTTTTTGGCCCTCACCCTTACTCACCATGATTCCCGTACTTTCCTGCAGGGCGTCATGGCTCTCATATACCTGTGTGTAGAAGATGTCTTCAGGCTGATCAACTACTACAGCTTCAGCTACTGGTTCTTCGTTGGTTTGTCCATCCTGGGCCAACTATATCTGCGATGGAAGCAGCCGGACAGAAAGAGGCCTTTAAAGGTATTTAAATGAAATGTTTCAGATGTATGTGCAGTGTTACCTGTAAACAGACAATAGTAGACTGATGCTGCTGCTGAGATAGAAAAGTGAAGCCAGTGTGAAAATATAAAATCTCCACTTTTTATTGCAAAATCTTTACTGCAGCTCAGGAAATAACCGCCGGAGTGAAACAATCAGGAAAATAACTCCTGAACACATTTAATTTTTGAACTGCACACATGCTCAGACTGGTCACTGTGTACTCACAGGCTGTATAACAAAAAGGAGGCAGCCTTCAGGTTAGAAAAGCATCTAATTCTAATAAAGTTCTAATTCTTCAACCTGCATTCTTTCTACTGGCCAGCAGGGGGTGACTCCATTGGTTGGGCTGATTATAATGATTCCTCTCTCTCAATTTATGACCTACGTAAACTCTTTCGTGATGGGTCTACGACCTTTATCGCTTGGTTTAAGTCCTATTAAAAACAACATGTGCATTTCGTAATCGATGACCCCGTATTGAGTACAGCAGTCGATAAACTGGAAAAGGCTTTAAGATCCAGCATGTTTCACTTAATCACGTTGGCGAAAAGAATTTTTGAGGCAGTAATTCATCCCATCGTCTCACCCGGCTCTCTCTCTCTTTTCCTTCCACAGCTCAGTTTGTTCTACCCCATTGTTTTCTGCATCCTCACCATCTTCCTGGTGGTGGTGCCTCTGTACAGTGACACCATCAACTCCCTGATCGGCATCGGCATCGCCCTGTCGGGAGTGCCCGTCTACTTCCTCTGCTGCTACACCCCGGCTCACAAAAGACCGCTGTGGCTGCGAAGGTTCATCGGTAAGATTGGGAAGAATCCAGATGTTTTTCTGCATTATTCTGATCATCAAAGTGTAAATGCTTGACCTAAATCCTGCATTCTAACCTCCTTCATGTCTCTTTTAGCCAAATGTGGCATGGGGATTCAGAAAGTGTGCTTCTCTGTCCTGACCGAGATGGACATCGACAAACTCGAGTAGAGACGCTCGTTTTAACGCCCTGCTGGCGGCCGGTGACGCACAAACAACAGACTCTCAGCTCAGCCTGGATCTTTGCCAGCCGCCGCTGTTGCGAGACCGCAGTGGACCAAACATTTGGGCTTAAAGCGGGATCCAGTTCTCAGACCCGTCAGCCACCACCCTGTGATGATGTTAAAGAATGTGTTAATGATGCTGCTCATAGGCGGCACTTCCCTGAAGCCAAGCGTGACTTCGGACTGTATTTAATTATGTCAACACAAGTAGTTTGTTTGAAATGATCTAAATGCAAAACCTTTTTTGATTTCACTTGAAGGTGGCCGGTTGTTGTTGAAATCGGTCCAGCAGGCTGCATCTTTGGAACCGAGAGCGCTGCTGATCGTGTTTTTATCATCATTTGCTCACAGAAACAGAACAGATGAGACTGACTCCACGCTCACTCAGGTGGATGAACATTCATGAAGTTTTATAATGTCAGAGACTACTGAAGGGCTATTTTTAAACAAGTGTGAAACAGCTTGAAAAAGTTGAGCTGCAAACATGTATTTATAATAAAATTACTCGTTGACAACATGAAGACAGCCGTTTGTTTTGTTGAAATAAGCAGACATACAATAAGGTTGTGTTGAGGCAGTTTACATTTTTATTAGAACACATATTCATACCCCTAACTCTTCTATCCATAAATATGTACACAATTCATCATTACTGCCACGCTGACAGCTGGTTGGATTTATCCAATAGTGTCCTTCCATGGTCTCGTCTTGCTTCCAGCAGACTTGTCTTTAGCTGATGCTGCTGCTGCAATGGGAGGTTTCTGCTCTAGAGGATTGTGGGTAAAAGTCTGTCTCAGTGGACCTGCAGGGAGAAATGAAATGAGACAACTCTTAGATAAACCACGGTGGCATCAAGTGATAAAAGTCCGGCAGCAGAACAGCAACAAATCAAACAGCTCCACCGAGTGTTTAGGAGGTGTAAAGACAAACACGTGTGGAGTCTCCCCCTACCTGTGACCTAGAAATTAATCTCAGTAGCCATCATGAGGAATGTTTCAATTCCTAAAATATATCTGGAAGATAGAGGTGGTTTGCAGGAACAGCCATAAACACGGACACACAGGTGTATCCTGTCCTTAGAGTGTTTTTAATCTTGGTGTGTGCAAGAGACAGGATGCTACAATGATGATCAACTGCCTGATCAACCTCTGTCCTTCTCACCTGTGCGTGGTGAATAAAAATAGTTCCCGTGCACTGCTGTCATTGTGACTCCTGACATTTAAGTTGTCATGAACACTTAAGTTCACCTGGACACTCCCCCCACATTAAATAAAGCACTACATTGTTGCCTTCTTCATGTCTCTTCATCGCCTCCTCCAGTCATATCTCTGATGAAAGGAAGTAAGATGTAAGGAGAGGTGATAAGGAATGAACTGAGGATGCACAGAGAAATGAGACGAGGTGCAAACATGTGAAATGTCTGCTGTGAAATATAAGCTCCAAACATCTAGAAATCAGAAAACGGTTGCTAAAAAGCCTTTTTTTCACAACAAGCTAAACTTTGATCTTTAGAATATAAAATGTCCATATTAGTATTTATTAATATATATATATATATATATATATATATATATATATATATATATATATATATATATATATATATATATATATATATTAACATTACTTGAAATATCACTTTCCTGCTAAATTTACAACCATCCAGCAGTAAGTCTGATCAGGTTTCACACTCAAGAATCTGTATTTATCTCTTTAAACGCTAATTTATTTAACACTACTGATTACAAGAGTTTAAAAAAAAAAGTTAATTTTTATACTTCCCAATCCTTTATTAAAACCTGTCGTTTTTAAGGATCTTAAATCTTTCTTTTAAGCTTTTAAAATGCAGTAAATTCCTTATAAAGCAGGTAGTACTGAAGTAGCCACTGAATAACTGCCCGGATAAATCCCCCAGAAATAAATTGTATATGTCGCACTGTTCGGTAGGTTAAGGGCACATGCTCTTGGCTGTCTGTGTGTGCATCAAAGGTCAAAGCCATTTTTAAAAATTTTTTTTTTTTAAACAGTTTTTAAATAATAACACATGTTCTTCCACAACTACAATGGGGCTACTTAGGAACAAATACACACAACAATCAGCTCTAACCCTGCAGCTTTTCAGCACATGAATCCGTTCTCCACCTGCTCCATAACAGAACAGGGACTACAGCAGACAGGCCGACCGCCTGACAGGGTAGCTGACTGACAGGAAGGATCAGGAAGCGGGTCAGCAGTGAATAAACCTTCAAAATAAAAGCGAGTGAATTCTACTCCGATAAATTGACTGTGTCTGGTGTCAGTCTGTAAGGTGGAGGGCAAGACGACAAATGTACTTGGGTCAGAGTTTATATAAATGAGCAACCATTTCAAATAAAGTTTTTTTTCTCCCTCCCTCTAAATAAAGTGAGTCATTTTTCTGCAAGGAGGAAAAAACCCCTGACAGAGACCAAAAGGTCTCTGTGGATGAGCTGAAGACTGGGACTGACCTTTGGCAGCGAGGTCCAGATGATTTTTTATTCTTCGCTCACGCTCTTCCAGCTGGTGGGCCAGCTGAGCGTTCTTCCAACCTGCAGACCAAACCAGTTCCAACACAGACAAACACAAAAACAATCAGAGTGGAAACAAAGTGCTACAAACTACAACTAGATTTATAGTCCTACTCTGTTTATCGACAGATTTATGCTCACAACACCAACCCTTTTTCATGCTTTCGATCAATCCGTCGCTCTGTGGCAGAGCGGAGGCCGGGTGCTTGATCCTTTCAGGGATCTTCAACTTTTTTCTGATTAAGGGGTGTCTGAGCAGAGCCACTTGGCACAGAGAGAAGCAGTTTGAGGTCAGCCAGTAGGTAAAGACTGCCTGAAGTTTGTACAAAGAAAAATAAAGATGTTTCAGCGATGTTTTTTATGAGAACAATAACAGATGTGAGCGAAAGAGTCACTAACCGTGGGGAAGTTGATGGTGAGAGGGAAGATGACTAAAGGCATGATCCTGAACACCGTCTTCATGGCTCGCAGGTTGGGGTTGTCAATCCCAGACTCTGCACCCAGCTGAGGAAAAAAAGATGGTGATGAAGTGGGTCAGTAATTTTTTACCATCACTCTCTTTTTGTTGCCGTGTTTCTTTTGGGAAATAAGAGATCTGAGTTCACCTCCAGGATGAAAAACATCGTTCCAGTGACGGCCAAAGGCAGAATATAAAAAGGATCTGATGCCGTCAGGTCTGCAAACCACAGCATGCCTCCTGTCTGCATGCTGGGCACGGGCAGATAGGCCATCTTTCTCAGGGCGATGAAGAAGGAGATGAAGACGGGTGTCTGAGGGTTGTGGGCAGATGAGTGAGGCCAGAGAGAAAAATGGGAAAAACAAAGCTCCAGCAAAAACAATCTCAAACACGTTGAAGCAACAAAGCAAAGTCAATGATAATAACTAGCATATCTGCAAAGGTACACATACATTCATCACTAATTTAACAGCCATGAATAGTTTCTCTGTTTTATGATGATGAATCCATGAAGCTGCTCCCCTGCACCAAACACACGCCTTTATTTTGAAGGAAGGGACATATATTTGACATATGGCTGTGTTTGTGATGTCTAAATAAAACCCTTTCAACAAAACCCGCCATGGCAAAAAGCTAGACACCAAAATCTTACTTACAAACTGCATTTTTAGTGTTTCTGTCTTACAGTCAAGATGAACTAAAAAGAACTTCTTGTTAATCATAAATGCACCTAAAAATCTAAATTCCACCTTTGCTTACACTGTAATAGCTGGGAGCTCCACATAAGCAAGTACTAAGCTGAAGTGTAAAATTTGTTTAATTAGTCTGCCTGAAACATTCATGCCAATAACACAGAAAGCTGAGAATAACTGACCTGCACCAAAGGGATCAGGAAGCCACGAAGAGGATTCACATCATGTTTCTTCTGGAACAGGTTCAGGTCAGAGTACGCTTTGGAAACTGTGACAGAACCAGAGACAGCAGCAGCAGCTCAGGATCAGCTGAATGTCTAAAGAGTGAGTATAAGGCCATGAAGAAAGAGGAGAGAACATTTACATTCAAACTTGTTTCCGCTCTGCTTGGCCTCATTCATCCTGTTGGTCAGTTTGGTCATCTCGGGCAGCACGTTGTTCAGCTTCGCCGCCTCTCGCTGGCCCTTCACTATGACGGGAAACACAGCCAAGCGAGCCAACACGGTCGCTGGAGGAAGGAAAGCAGAGGATGAGAATAGACGCAGGAAATCAAAAACAAGGCGCTTCTTAAAGAAAACTTGAGGAAAATATAAACCCAGCCTGTGTTTGGGTGGCCTAAAGTGACGCACTGATACTGACAGAGAAGAAGTGTTAAAGCATGCTTACCCACAACAATGGCTCCCCACCAGGGCAAACCCAGATCCATGTGAATGAACTCTAACATATTCTGGACCAGCCCCACTGGTGTGTGACCAGCTAGTCCAAGCTCTGCTAAACGAGGCTCTCCAGCAACGGCCTGCAGGACCTCCACTGCAGTCGGTGCCACATCAGCGACCTGCTCAGAGACCGGTTGTGTTAAAACAGGAGCAGGGTCAGCAGACACGAGAGGAAGAACAGAGCTCTCTGCTGCTGGTAACACACTGGAAACTGTCCCACCTAGGATCTAAAATGATTAAAAATGACAAAAGCACCAAATGATTGAAGTGATCACGTAGCTGAGGGATGTGGAAGATTTACTTTGGATGCAGACTCACCTGCTCAGTGACAGGCTGTGTGACAGACTCCAGGACTGGAGGACTGTTTAAAGTTTCTGTTACTGGAACTGCAATGGATCCACCATCAGGCGGGATCTGTGAATGTCAAGATAAACTCTACACATCAGTTAAGTAGAAATGTAATAGTGTAACCTCACAGGAGTTCAATTTGTTTAATTTCAGTGTTTCTATAAACTGGATCCAGTTGTTAAGATTACATCAACTTGTAATGTGTTACTGGATCCTACGCGACTCATTTCACTCTACAGTCCACCTGTGGTTGTGATAGAGGATTTAAATCCTACAGGCCACTCCCAATCCTGTTACATGAAGAGGCTAAAACATTTGAAACACTTTAGTTTGACACACGACAAACACAAACCTTTCCAGGTCTTCAGGCTGGCCACTGCACTCCAGTAAAAACTCACAGACACTTTTTTTTAAACCAACATTTAAATAATACCGTGACTACTATCAGTTTACACCAGTAAGTGAGGAGGCTCAAGAAAACAGTATAAGTCAGATTAACTTTAATGTGTGAAAAAGGTTAAAGAATGGCATAGATCTAACTGTAGTGACTACATAACCTGTGTGGCGACCCACCTGTGAGCTGTTGTGTCTGATGGCCACGGCATTCACCCAGAGGAACTTGTCATGGTGTCTGCGGCCCAGCAGAGCCCTGGTGGCAGGGCTGCGGCACTCAAACACTGTGTGGAGATGTGACCTCTGGATTAACCGCTGTGTGGACAGAAGGAGGACAAAGACCTGTCGGTCTGATACACTAACTGCAGAATAACCTTTTTTTTTTCTTTTTTTTTTTTTTAAATAAAGACAAGAAGCAACAGGAAAGTAAAAAATAAAGCTTGTATAATTAATGATTATATTTCAAATTGAATCCTTAGAATAATTTACTAAGCTACAAGTCTCCTGCTTCTGAACCAGTTCAGTAACAGAAAACAATATAAGATGTTAATGTTTTACAGCTGCGTCTTTTCTACATTGTGTAATAACTAAAACCAGCGCACTGAATGAACAATGGGCTGTGAGGGTGACTTGCATTGAAAACGCTACGTACAGATAAACAGAATCAACCTTTTGGGATTTACTTACCTGTATGATTGGGCATGCATCAAGACTTTACTGCAGTAAAGTGCTGCTTGAATTAAACAATGTGACTTATATAACTCTTTGGCCACATAAACTAATGCAATGTGATCCTTTTTAAATATGATCGTCAATCTTTGCATTTGTTTAACAATTACTATAATACATCCTTAATAGATACATTGACGTTTGGGAAAACATTACATGTAGTTCAAGTTAAACCTATACTGACCTCTAGAGGTTTGCAGGTGACTCCTGCAGGACATGGGTTATTAAACTTTGGCATAGTTTAAATGAGGTTAATCTATTTTCATAAAAACTCTCATTATTATACATCGGAGAGAAAAGCTGTAATGGTTCTTTATAAACTGGTAGACTGTGCAGTCACACTGATGTAGCATTACGGATTTTCAATAACATCAAACAAACTCCTACTAATTCCGTATTTCAGTGTTTTTAGCTGACCTGTCCGCGCTTTCTGGTTTAAATCCAGCTGGTTTTACAGTTACCCTGAACAGCAGAGAGTCCTGTCTTTCTTGTCTTTGCTGGAGAGCCTGTTACTGTCAAAGTCACACAGGAGGCATGATGCTAGCCGGCGAGCTAGTTAGCCGTGGAGAAAAAGCTATTTGTATCTTTGCTTCGGAAGCACAGACAAAGTACCGAACATGAAACTGTGAAGAAGACCTACGTGGCTCCAGATGTCTGAGAGAGGATGGCCGCCTCGGCTTGGTTTGCCTGTCTGTCTTAGAAAACATCTTGTTAAGCAGACCGGAGTCAAACCGCTCCTGACGGCAGCCATGTTGACATGACAGACAACCTGCTACGGAAAGCGCAAATAGTCAATTTCAATTTCAACAAGTTGCGCACATATATAAAAACACGATGTTGGTTATTTCTACCAAGGAAGTTTGTTTATTTGCATAATTACATTTAAAAAAAAGTCACTGCCTGAAAATCATAGCAAATTTACCAAGTGGTTTTGGTTTGGTCCACTTTGGAGTCCAGGATCCAGGATTATTTGGAAAGATGACCTTTTAACCTTTTAAAAACTGAGACTCAAAGATACAAAAAACAATCAATAAACAAGCCTAAGTCACATATAATCACAGTCTGGAGTGTTACAGCAATGGGTGAGACATGTTTTCACTTTGTGTTACTGATGGTCACGTTATTACTAAAGGTTGTTTAACATTTGAAATGGTCTGTGTGCTTTCTGTGGTTCCTTTACCCAGTTTAAATATTACATTAAAAATGTAATGGAGACTTTCATGCAAGAAATTGTCTGTCTCGTCTTTTACACCTCTATTTCTTGTTTAAACCATACTGAACAATCTAGATGAAGAAACGTGAAGATGAAGGATTTTCATATCAAGGAAACTGAAACACGAATGAAAATCACTTAGTGTTATTCCCATAAAGCAGAAAGTTGCTCTTTCATCGTAAAAATCGCATGACATAAAATGTAAGGTAATAAATATAATGAAACAATGATGAACAAATGAAACAAGTGACAATAACCAAAAACCAAAACAAACAATTAAAATCCTCAAACTTTATATGTAAATAACTTTCATTTTTAAGTTGATACCAGGTGGCACAATTGACTCCGTTTTAATGTACAGTTAATCATCAACACTTTAGACACTTTAAATAAAACCAAAACAAAACAAAATAAACATCCCTCAAAATATTCCTTGGAAACTGTGTCTCTGTGTCTCTTAAAATGATATTTAATGTTAATGTTAATGTCAGTAAGTGTGAACACTTCTATAAAAGCAAAAGCTCTGTCAGTTTGCTGGTCTGGAGTTTTCAGGCATGTGTTAACGCAATGCCTACACTGTAAAAAAAAATTGTATTATAAAAGTATTTTACAGTTTATTTTACAGTTTTGTACCGTTCTTCTAGAACATAATTAAATTCACATAAATAGACTGTGATTTTACATTTCAAATGTAAATTAACGTAAAATCACTGTAAATGTAATAAAACATCATTTTCTTGTTTTTTAAATGTATCTGTCTGTACATATGCATATTTAGATTGTTAAAATACATTCACAAATGCATCACAATTTCACAAATATTTGTCCGTTATTTGAAAGATTGAACTGTTAAATTCAAATGTAATGCTATGGAAAAATATATATAAAATGATTTTTATAAACTTTTTCTTTTTACATCAAATAATAATAATAATTATTGTTATTTAGGGCGATCGTGGCTCAAGAGTTGGCAGTTCGCCTTGAAGGTTGCCGGTTCGAGCCCCAGCTCAGACACTCTCGGTCGTTGTGTCCTTGGGCAAGACATTTCACCTACGACCTACTGGTGATGGCCAGAGGGGAATTATAAAGTGGAATTGTAAAGCACTTTAAGGGTCTCAAAAAGCGCTATATGAATGCAATCCATTATTATTTAAACCAACTGTTAACTGTATATTTCTGTACATTTAAATATTATTATTCATATTGCTGCATTCATTGACCTTGTTTATAGGTAATTTCATTTTCATTATTTAATCACGTTAAATTGTTCCTAATTCAATGTTTAAAAGCACTTGAAAAAGGCAGAATCCCATGTAAAATTATGGCAACAAACTGTATTGTCATTACTGAAAATAACTGTATTTTCATGAGAAAGTTATTTTCTGGTATTTTCTGGTAGTATTTTGGTGCCCCAGCTGCCAGAATATTACGTTTTTTTAGGATTTTCTTTTTTACGGTGTAGGAGGAAAGACATGAGCTGTGATCTTAAAAAAGCAATTGTTTCTGCCCATCGGTCTGGGAACGGCATATCCAAAAATTTGAGGTCCATATAAACTTCCAAGAACTACGTCTCTAAAGGCCTCAGTTAGCATGTAAAATGTTAATTTGATGACAGTAAAATTAGAAAATGAATGAAGAAGTTTGGCTTGTTTATCAGAATCAGAATCAGAATACTTTATCAATCCTGAAGGAAATTAGGGTTACAGCAGGCAGCACGCTAATGGCGCATGCGCACTTACAAAGGAACCTTCTGACCAACTTTACACAAACATCACATTGGGGAGACATGTCAGAAAGGTAGGCTGATAGGAAAAAACAACGAAAATACAAAACATGAGGTAAGAGGAGGAGAAAAAAAAACTCCACTCAGACTGAGCTCCTAGTGGGAGAACAGTTTGATAACAGAAAAAACACCTCAGCACAAAAGCACATGACTATCAATACACCATAGAAACACAAGACAAGCAACAGGGGCGGGTAAAGGGTAAGAGAGAGCCGGTGTAGACAGCGCATCCGGTTCTGCAGCATGTCTGCGCTGGTCCAGTCGACTGCCATCTTCCCAGGTAAGGCACAAGCATCGAAGGTGTTTGGAAAGGGAGGGAGGATCAGTGTGTGCATATCAGTGTATGTGTGTGTTTGTGCGTGTCCATAGTTTAGCTGAGACAGTGTCCTTCGCCCCGCCAGGCTAAGTAAACAGTCTTCCAGCCAACCCAGGTGGCCTTGCATGGAATGGGGGGAACAGTCTAAACACAGTTGTTATCAGGGTGTTTTGTTCAGCTCCAGCCTTGAGGCCGCAGCTGGCGCTGAAGGGGTCTCCGCATGAAGTGATGATGGTTTTTACTTTAGTGCGAACAGCTCATATGAATTTCAAAGCTGTTCTAACAGTCCAACACTGGTCTCTCAATCTCCCGTTGGAGAGCCGCGAGCTTTCTATGGTGTTATCCAAACTTACGTTCCGTGATGTTGTCGTTCTTTTTGCTCAAAGAGCAGGTTCTGAGAACTCACGACCGCAGTGCACTTGCCCAAGATGTGATCGAATTTGCGCTCAAAGGTGTTATTCGAGCTAGCCCCTCCAGATGTAATCCAGTTTTTCACTCAGAGGTCTTGTTCTGAGTATTCACGGCAGCCGTGCGTTCTCCAAGATCTTCTCCGTGCTGCACTCAATGAGCCCATTTTGAGAAACTCACGCCTCGTCCCATCATTTCAATCCCAGCGGGCAGCCTTGTGGGGGTTTGAACAGCCGGTTCCACTTCCTTAATTCTTCGGTAAGCCAGGGCCAAGCCTGCTCCGATCAGCAAGAACCCTGTTACCATGGTTCCGAATAGGTAGATATCTTCAGCACTCAGGCTCACCCGAGCCCAGACTTCTCGTTGAGAAGGGGTGTCAATTGCATTCAGAGACCAGTTGATCAAATCCATAATTCCTCTTTTAGGTTTTAGAGAACAGACTGTGAGAGAGTGTTCCAGGGAAAAGTAAGTAAAAACACAAGACAAGACAAGGACATAAGAAGCTAAGCAGGGAAGATAAGGGCAGGAGAGGAGAAAGTGCGACCGCCTTCGCTGAGAGCCTAATCTGGCCTCATGTTTAGAGGGGCTTTCAGGGGAAACTCGTGTCTCTTTAAGAAGAACCTGGCAGCACGGCATATGTTTGTAAAGTTGTATCTGAACAAGTCTTCTGGAACAACAACCTTTCAACAGGTGAGACAAAAGTGCAAATGTTTGACTGTAACACACAGCTCCATGTTTCAAGAAAGTGTAACACAGCATCTCAGCACAAACACCTCATAACATAAGTTCCAAAGGTAGTGCAATAAAAGCACATATTTTCAAAATAAAGCAATAAATCTGTGAGCAGCACTGATAACCTAAATAAAACAATTCAGCCTTCCATTATTGCAACTGGTGGAAAGCAACAGCAAGTAAAAAAAAAAAAAAAAGTTAATGTTTACGTATAATTCCCAAAACTTATCTCAACCAAAAACTGGCGCATGACCAGGTCCAAAACAGACTTGATGCCAGAGATATGACTCAGAAATCTGCTGATGACCTGGCTTCATTATTAAACCAATAAACCATTGAAGTATACAGCATCCATATCCTAATCACACATTAGAAACTGTGCTTGTGTTGCTTTTTCTACTGGCTGACGAAAAACATAAAATATTTTTTCACATTTATTTGGGAGTTGGGAACACCTTGCTTGCTGACCCACATCTTGCCCATAGTTAGAACTGAATCGTCACTTACAGTGTGCCGAAGCACTCCACAGGAGGAAGTTGTTTACCTGAATACCCAAATGGGCGGCGACTGCTGGGATTTTGTCTCTCGGACAAGATAGTTGAAGTTAAAAGCCTTGATAAAAGTCTTATTGAAGTGGAGACAGATCCAGCTCTTAGTGCTAAAATGTCCGTCCAGCTGAAAGTAAACGGACCGAGGGGAGAGGAGAAGATAGTCGATATTTGTGACAATATGGACCAGATGAAGGCCCTCACTGTGATGGAGCTGAAAAGCAAAATCGCCAAAGCGCTGGTGATAAGTAAGCATGACTTTTCTTATCGTCTGCTTTTACATTTTTATTGAAATGCAAATGTCATACTTTTATTGAACAGCAGATTCTGTTTACAGAACTCTCTATTTAAATGCAGTGCAAGTGCAGTGTCTATTTATGTTGTCTTCAGCCAATCAGACAACACACACAATAACCACAAACATGACTTTTAGTGGTCTACAGCAGATATAATGATTTAATAATGAAAATTGTCTTCTAAGTGGAAACTTTCTTTGAAAAAATACAAATCAAATCATCTTTTGCTAGTATCACTAACTCATCAGATCACATACATTAAACAATCCAAATATTAGCTTTGCTGATCTACTCTAAAAGGCCTGAAGCAAGCCCAGCTCTTTAAAGCTCTTCTCTCTGCTTCTGCTCAGTTGGTGAAATGCGGGTGGTGTTCAGGACGAAGCCGCTGGAGGACAAAGCCCTGCTGGTGTCTTATGGGATTAAGCACATGTCCGTCATCCACACACTGCTGATGCTGCCTGGTGGAGGAGATCGACCCGCATGAAGGAACACGACAGACTCTGCACTGACAAAATCATTTATTGTGAAGTCTTTATTGTGATCTCATATGCACTCACATGATCATATTATTGTTATGTACTTACTGCTGTCCCTTTTTTGGTCTTTATTTTTCATATAATAAAATACATCATGTTTGTAGCACACTGCATAATGCGTTTCATATCTTATTTTTGAGACACTTTAAGAAATCAGATGTTTAGCTGGACTTTTGCTAGAGAGATCATTTCAATAAAACTCTTCCATGTTTGTTTGTGCTATCTTGTTTCTTTAAACTCCAGATTACAACAGAGGAATCTGGATGTTACAATATTTACAGAAACAGATCGCTGCTAAAAGCAGACAGTTACTGGGTGACTTCAAAACATAAAAGGCAGAAACCAGTGCCTGATCCAAGATAAGAATGTGATCTGAAAGACAGCTCTACTGTTTTAGGACAAATTTTTTCTTTTAAAAAGACGCACGATTTATTTATTATTGTTAAAGTTTACTGCAGTTAACAATCTTGTTTGACACGTGAGGAGAAAAGGGGATTCCTAGGGTACAAGGAAAATTTAAAAAGTGAGAAATTATCCAAAAAGTTATTTTAAAAGTCTATAAAAGTCTGGTGCACATTCTTCAGATTTCTGGTGTAGAATTTTTTTCATTAAATATTAGAAAGTGAATTCTGTATTAGAAAATGAAGAAATTCTTTCAAATAATAGAAGTAAAACACTTAATTTTAGAATGCTAATATATTAATTTGATGATTACTGGTCTTAATCTGATTTATTGCTGTATTTGAGACACAGAAAGTCCATGCATTAGATCAGCGGTCTCCAACCTTTTTTGCGCCACGGACCGGTTTATGCCCGACAATATTTTCATGGACCAGCCTTTAAATACAACAAAATAAAACTAGTACCGGTACCGAAAAAAAGAAGATTTATTCATAACACACGTGAAAAGACCCAGGAAAACCGAGTAAACGATAAAAACAAAATAACGCTGAAAACCGATAAAAACCCTGAAAACTATACATTTCACACCTGAGCCTCAACTACCAAACGACTCACGGACCGGTACCGGTCCGAGGCCCGGGGGTTGGGGACCGCTGCATTAGATTGTGGTAACTGTAGCTTAGTGGTAAATTTTAAATCAGGCTTTACCAACTTACTGAGCTGTTAGTTTTTCTATGTGAATCACACAATAACAACATTTCTGTAACAATCTAGTAATCATCCCACTGACACACTGGTATAGAAGTCTGTCTAGGTGCTACACCACTGGAACAAGGTTTGTAATATTCACTCGTCTCCAAACATTCCTCTTTCATTTTGAGGCAAACAAAGCAGAACTGCAACTTACAACGTGTACAGAAGATGTTTTTACACCCAGTTGTGTTATGTTCCACAAGGAAGCCACATGTGGGACAGGCACGGATAGAGGGACAGCCAGTGATGCCCTCCACATTCTGGAAGGTGATATCTGGACATTTTCTCAGAGTTTCTAAGGACTTATTGTTGCAGCCATGATTTTCACATCGGTTTGAACGTGGGGACGGACCTTTCCATTCCCTCAAACACTGCCAACAGAACGTAAAGGTCCGATTTAGATCAGCTGTGCACACTGTACATTCAGTACACAGATTACTGAAGTCAGTTCTCAGCACTGAAGACTTGCAGCCAGGACACTGTTAATAAAAAACGATTATTTATTTAATGCTCAACATTTGGACAAATATGGCGCAGAAATGCAGACTATGTAAATAAACTTACTGATTTAACATCAAAAACATCCTTAGAGTTGCTGAACATTTTCTTTTCAAAGTACTCGATTTCTTCCGGGGTTAGAAGAGCCATTTTACAAACCTCCTCAAAGGACCACTCAGTATGACATTCAGTTTGGCCGCACACAAACCTGCTCTCGCCCTGAAACACAATATACAAAAATATATATCAATCAGTGAAAGCAAAACATGTGGAACAAATAGCAACTGCTCACAATAGTATATAGATCCATTAACTGAGCCACAGTCCAGTCTCATGCCTATTAGATTCCATTCCTACCATACTAATGTGAATGCTTTATTTATTTATTTTTGGATTCTGAAGTAGCAATCCAGAAAGAAAGCTTGAGAACTACCAGACTAAGAAAACCCCCATTAATTAATTCCTGCGCTGATGACCCATTACTTAAACTCCTATAAAACTTATATAGTGCGTTTCTGCTCTATCTGGTAAAACAACATACAAACGTTCTTGACATCATGAGAGTTGTCAGTTCTGCCTTATAGTCCTGTAATGTTGAATTGGTGCCTTATTTTGTGACTGCAACTCAGTAGTTATGCAACTGAGTGCATAGTAATATATACTCAGTTCAAAAATCACTGTTAATTTATTTGGGGTTTGTGATTAGATGAACGTGTAATATCCTACCTGATTCAATAAGCTAAGACACCAGTTGGTGAGAGACATGGGAGTGACAGCATGGCCGCAAGACATCAGCGCTCTCAGAGACTTGAAGTCCTCATACAAGACTATGAGTGACACATGAAAAATCGCATTACTGTTGTACACTCTACTCAACATTATCTGTAGCCCAGTAAAGGTAGAATTCATAGTCTGAAGACTTACAGTCCAACTCATCATCTCCATCCACAAATGTAAGTGTAGAGTCGGATGGGTCGTAGCACTTCTCCTCCTCATATGTCAAACTGCTTCTGGAGTCTTGAGAGGGAGTTCTGCTCCTCTGATGAGAAATCTTTTTCTTTTTAGATAGTTTTAAACCCATCCTGACTCAGCGCCGCCTTCAGATCATCTACAACAAAACAAACAGAGATCTCGCTAAAAAGTTTTTTCTCTCTTATTTCATCCACTTTGGACTTCACTCCATCAGGGACTGTCACTATACCAGATATTCTACATGCATTCACATATGATTAACATGTATTTATTCCATGTTTTATTCTCTCACTACACTTTTCCTTTATGCTGGGTGCTTTGTCTAACACTACGTGTACAAGTAGACACAGGAAAGACAAAAGGAGCTCATGCACAACTATGTGTGTCTTGGTGCGCACGCATTACAGTCTATAGCATTAGAGTTTATTGATAATACTGCCATAAGAGAGCGTGGAAAAAGTCAAGCCTGACGCGTGGATTTCAAGAGTTTCGACAATATATCGCTGCTCAAATTCCGATTAGATCAAAGTAATCTATGTTACTCACTTTGACGCGGAATAATCTTCGTCATCTTTCGACGTCTTGACTTGCTTTGGAAATAGCTCCCAAATGAAAGTTATCCCGATGCGCAGACGGATCTTAAAAGCGAAAACCCTGAACTTTGTTTCAGACGAAACAACCAAATGGCCAATAGTACCCAACACTCCCATTATTTAATGCAAAACATGAAAACGGAGGTAATTACCAGTAAGAGAGGAACTGCCAAAATCCAACGATGTCAGGATTCCCAAAATTGTCAAATATACTCGCAAGGAAATTCTTGTCCCACAAGACACAACCGCAATAGTCGTCTTTCCATCATCTGTTAGAACAAAGCACATCAAACAAAAACAGTGTACCTGATGACTAAAGTTTTAACATGAAGACTTGCCAAACAGAGATCCGGACGGTGACCTTTTCTTATTTTTCAAAGAAGAACAGAAGCCGCAGCTGCCCGCAGGTCGAACCCGCGACGTTGTTTTCTTGGTCATGTGGTCGCGGTATGACGCGTAGTGATCCAGTCAGAGTCTCTCGCTACAACACAACAGATAGGGATCATTTTAATTTAACAGAGAAAACAAATCCATGGGTGTTTGTTGTTTGACGTTACATTTTATCACCAAATTTTCGTGAACAGTCAAAGAGGCTCCACTCCAATCACATAGATTTACCTCAGCCTGTTTTTTTTCTCTTTTCTTTTTCTCTTTTTTTAAATAACACACTAAATAACACGAATCCATTCGCGTCTGCCTATATGCAAAGGATGTCTTCTTTCACTTGCGTGTGTGGACACACGAAGGTCACCACTCTGCCCTCCTCCCCATGTCGGAAAAAACAACCTTTCATGGGTGTCAGATCGGGTCCAAGTGAATTAAATTTCCTCATGAGACCGCGAGAACGAGGCTCGTAAAGAGCTCCGCATGTTGTTGTTATGATGTAAATACAAAAATGGGATACACAATCTATACTCATTCTGTAATAATAATAATAATAATAATAATAATAATAATAATAGTTGTAAACTCGAAAAATTTCGTCTCATCTAAACATAAAAAGGAAGAGGAACTCAGTCCATTTGATGGAAATGTAAACACTGACGAGCTGCATTCAAAATCACAATGTTTTAAAAATTACGCTAAGGTGTATCAAACAGTGTCTGCCAATATTTTATGACCACTTGGACTTTTGCATGGAGACTCTCCAGTGCATCATGTGCCCTCTGGGCGGATTTCAAGCTGACACGAATGAGTAGGCTGCTCCCCTGTGCCTGCGTGCGCAACAATCCCATGGCGCGCGCAGTAAAAAATCTCGACTTTCTTCTCTTTAAAATATAAAATAATCATTGTATGGAGCCTGTTCTTAAATAGAAAGTTCAATCTGAACTTGCAGCAAACAGCGACATCGGCGGATCTATTTTTAAACCAAGACAACAAGAAAAGAAGGTGAGCCGATAGTTCAAAGTCGAAACTATTCCTGGGTGAAAATATGGAATATGAGATGGTGCAACAAAGAGCTGGATATTTTTAACAAATAAACTCAGATTTTAAAAAAAGCAAAACAATTGATCCTCAAGGAGAAATTCAAGATGATCAGCTCCAGGAAACGGAACCTGGAAGAAGTGAACACAGAAGAGACGAAAAAACTAAGAGAGGATGCAGGTGAGTTAAAGTCTTTTATACTGAACACTTGCTGGACAAAAATTAAAGAAATAAAACTAAAGCACCGCATACACAGGATTTATAAAGCCGATTTATAAAGCTGTAACTGTCACAGAAAAGAAACATCTTTAAACCATGTCCCCATAAGGCCCAGGCTACATTATACATTCAGAGACCACTTTATTAGGCACACCTGTTCAACTATTCTATAAGGCATCTAATAGCCAGTCACATGGCACCAACCCACTGCATGTAGACATGGTCAAGATGACCTGCTGACATCCAGATGAACATCAAAACCAGGAAGAAAAATAGTTTAAGTGACTTTGAATCGTTGATGCTTTGAAATATTTCAGAAACTGCTGATCTACTGGAATTTGCCCACACAATCTCACGTCACATAAGAGTTTTCATAAATAGATACAACAAACCTATTGGTCTGTCAAAAACTGTCAAATTAATTCCTTATATATGCTTTAAATATGCATCATTTTTGTGGCTGAGGTCTTTAAATTTTTTGTAATCTTTTCTACAGTCATTTATAAAAAAAATGCTATTTTTTCTTTCTTTTACCCCCAAAGTAATCCAGCAGAAGAAATTTCATGGCCTGAAAAATCAAGGAGCCACATGTTATCTCAACAGCATAATGCAAGTTTTCTTCATGACACCTGAGATTCATGACAGGTGGGAGATTTTAGATTGCTTATATTTCACATCTGATGCTAATTAGAAACAAATAAACAAACAAATATACCCCTCTTCTGTGGAACCAGCTTCCAGTTTGGATTCAGGGGACAGACACAATCTCTTCTTTTAAGATTAGGCTTAAAACTTTCTTTTATGTCATAGCTTGTAGTTAGGACTGGATCAGGTGATCCTCAATCCTCCTTTATTTATTATTTTATTTCCCACTATCGCCAAGTGCTTGCTCACATAGCAACAATCGAATTGAACTGAAAGTGAACAAAATTGAAGCGTTTATGCCACTGAGAATTATTTTGATTCATCAGGCCCTGAGTTTTATAAGCTCAGATATGTTATTACAAGATTTCTGGTCATGTTAAACTTTCTTCATATTTAGAAAATGTCACACAGAATAAATATTCTTTGGTTTGAGAATTATTTTTAGGAATCATATTACTCTCAACCAGCTGCTATACTGAAAGAAAACAAGAGACGTGAAAAAAAAGTTTCATCTAGTGGTGAATCGGTTCTTCTATCTTTCCCCACCTGCACTCCACCTCGTTTTATTTGAAGTGAGGTGGAGTGCAAACTATGGTCCTCCTCCATTCTTAGAGAAAAGTAAGCAGTTATTATCTGCCATGTGATTGAAGTGGAGCTTGTGCAAAACCATTGGTTCATCAGGTTATTGTAGTCACAATGTGATTATGATGGGGGCAAATGCATGGTTAATCAAATGTATGATCAGTCCCCTGCTGTGGGTTGTTGACTGTTCATTCATCACATAACTGGTATGAAAGCTTCATCTTCATCTACATTATTTTACGAATAGTTCGCAAAGCAGCAAACTTTCTGAACCCAAAACAGTGACTCCCAGTCATTACTTGGTTTTCTTTCATAAAAAGGAGTAAAAAAATAACTTTATGTAAAAAAAACAAACAAAAAACATCCAAAAAGCTTTTGTTTACTTCGCTTATCAACTTTTGAGCCTAGAGTGCAACTGTTCTGATAGTTCTTTATGACAGTCTGGTGTGTTGTGCTGCTATCAGCAAATGTAAACCTGATCTTCTGACCCCAGTCACAAATAAGGAGTTGACTCTAGAGGTCTTACAGAGTTAGATTTTGTTTGTTTTCAACTTCAGTCCCCATGAATGCAACTCTTGGTTTAATAGAGGCAGGTTTTTTTTTCTTTTTTTAGGATATGCATTTTACCCCCTAATATCTTTAAAGAAAAATGTAAATTTAGGAAGCCCCTTGAGTTATTAATTGGGTGTCAAATCAGTCAAAGTGTTTCATTTCGAATTTTTTTGTCAGAAATGAAAGAAATCAAATGACTGAATAACATTGTTCTTGGTCACAAGCCTGTATTTGAAATTAGATAAAATATTAACAACATGGTGAATGGACCATAAAAAGTCAATATTAACTAAGAAATATCTGTTTTCCTGAAGGTTGGATCCAGAATCACAGAAAATAGACCAAGAGCTGAGAAACATCTTTGAACGTCTGAAGAAAGGAACGTGTGGAACAGAAAAGATAACAAAAACTTTGGAGATCCATAATGGTGAGATGACCAGTTGGTAAAACATAAACATCAAAGGTAAACTCAAAGAAAAGGTCACATAGTGGCTGTGCTGAGTAACATTTACATGTAATTTTCAGTTTCTCAGCAGCGTGATGCTGCTGACTGCCTGGATCTGATTTTATGTAAGGTCAGCCCCCGTGTCTCTGAGGTGAGAATCTTACCATCCAAATAACATTGAGAAACCAGAATGTTTTCTAACTGATATTTCTGTGTTAAAGCTTTTTGAGGGTCAGCTGACGTACACAACAAAATGCTCCAAAGGCCACGTCATCAATGAAGAGACAAATCCTTTCTGGACTCTTCCACTGTCACTCAGAGACAACCCTGATGAAATATACAGCATGGTAAGCAGCAGCCATGGCTCAGACTGCACCCCTGGTCATGCTGGTTTTGAGTTAATAAAGAGATAATTCTGTCATTGGTACAGAAAAGATGTTTATTCTAACATACACTGTGGTGTAATCTGGATACATCATCAGTGATGTTCCCGGGCTCATCAGGTGCTTCAGGTCTCTTTTCTTTTTTTCTTTTTTTTTTGCCTGTCCCGTTTGGCTCTTTTGCCATCAGAATTATTGTCTAAAGGCGAAGAAAGATCCATCCATCCATCCATTCGCTTCCGCTTATCCTTTTCAGGGTCGCGGGGGGTGCTGGAGCCTATCCCAGCTGTCATAGGGCGAGAGGCAGGGTACACCCTGGACAGGTCGCCAGTCTGTCGCAGGGCCAACACACAAGGACAGACAACCATTCACACTCACATTCATTCACACATTCACACCTAGTGGCAATTTGGATTATCCAATTAACCTATCCCCACAAGCTGCATGTCTTTGGACGGTGGGAGGAAGCCGGAGTACCCGGAGAGAACCCACGCAAACACGGGGAGAACATGCAAACTACTTTACCAAATTGACCATCCCAGCCTTGCCGTAATGGTCTATTTGATTCATCTTTTATTGTTTATTTTATTTATTTTTTATTTTCACTTGTTAGATACGGGACAGACTTGAATGAGGAAAAGAAAAGGGAGAAAGGAAAAGGGGAAAAAAACAGTGGAGAAGAGGGGCGGGGATAAAGGGCAAAAAAACCAAAAACCAACTAAATAAGCAGACAAAAAAAAAATACATATATCAATCACCTGGATCACCTGTTGAGAAAGAAAAAAGAAAACAAGCAGAAGAAAAGGAGAGCAATACAATAAACAACATCACGATGATCTATGGGAATATAACAGTAAATACTAAATATTAAACATTATTGTGCAGCACGTAAGATCGACAGCGCACAGTGTGCTTTGAGGTAGGAGCCAAAAAGGGTGTAGTTTGTGTGTGTGAGTCCCTGTGTGTACACCTGTGAGCATGGACGCGCTTGTTTTTAAAAGGTTCCTTCATGTAATGATCTGCTAGAGGGTGTGGGGGGGCCACAGCCCCGTCCTCCAGGGCATGAAGCAGGTATGGAGGAGATCAAGACTCCAGACATCCAGAGGCCCCCAGAACACAAGAGACCAAGGAAGACCAACAGAGGGGCAGCCGCGCCACTGTCCCAGAAAGAGCTGAGGAGAGTCCCAGGTGAGGGGTCGCTCAGCAGCCGCGGAGCAGAAGCCAGGGGGAGTTGCAGTGACGCGCCCGTGAGCTCCGCCGGCAGCCAGCTGTGCCAGAGTGACCGAGCTCCAGGCCGAGAGGCCGAGGGCATCCCACCCCGAACTGGCCCGAGCGAGCCCCAGGCTCCAGGCCCCGATAAGCGGCCACCAAGGAGTGAGCCGGTGTGTACCTGGGCGCCCATCCTCGGACACAAAGAACCACCAACGCACCGATGTCTGAGGGGGTCCGCCACTGGCAGGGGAAGTGGTGGTGGGAGATAGGCCTCCATACCTTGGAGGGCCTGAGATGTCTCCAGAGAGGTGGCATCTGATACCCAACCTGACATATAGACACAGACATACAGGCACACACAGATACAAACATCCATTACCACCCTCATGCTCTCATATGGTGTTTCAGGTCTTAATATCAGACACCTTCTCCTCGGTGACCCAGCCATGGGGATCAGGCCCTGACTTGCGTCCAGGTAGCAGGCTCTACTGCATAACACCTTTCTTCAACCAGAGCTATTGGGAATCATTCACTTGACAGCTTTCCTCCTTCACAGTCTACAGATCCCCAAGAGCACTAGGACTACTCAGTGTATATACTGACTTGCAAAGCCCCCAACACGCCACCTCCATGGGGTCAGTGGGTGCTTTCAACCCTTGCCTCCAAAAATTGGCTACAAAGTATTTTGTCCACTTTCTTTCCTGGGCTTCCTCCACTCAGTCCTCCTGTGGGACCATCAACTCCAGCAGCGTGACTTGCTTAGACTCCTCAGACTCCCAGGACCATGTCAGGCCTGAGTATGGGGGTTACAATGAGCACGCTTAGTGTGCATGAAAGCTTTTCAGTTGTGTATGTAAAAGTGTTTTACTAGTTGGTTTCTGTAACCAACTCTTTCTTTAAGAGCTTGATTTCTGCCCCTCCCCCCCCCCCTTCTTCTTCTTCTTTTTTTTTTAAATTGCAACATGTGTGTTTGTGCAGGAAGGAGGATTTGAAAAGATTTTCCAAACCAAGTCATACAGTGGAGACAACATGGTGTACTGTGGAGAATGTGAGAAAAAAACAGAAGCAACGAGTGTGAGTTTCTTAGTTTTTTTTATTTTAAAGCAGCGTTTGTTAGTCAAACTCTGCTGTGTGTAATCATCTCTCTTGTGGTTTTTAGAAATGTGAGATGGTGAAGTTTCCTCACATCTTGATTCTACTCCTGAAGAGATTTGGCTTTGACTACTACACCATGTCAGATTTCAAGTCCAACTGCTGTGTCGCTGTGCCATCTGAAATGACAACAAACGTAAGGAGAAGTCACTCTGAAACCTGCTCTTATGTTTTTGTTTCTATAAACTTAGAACAAAACTAAGGAAATTTGTGATTGGTCAATTGTTTCTTTGTTGTAACTGGCAACTAATCTTATATCTGTTGGAAAGCCTGTTTATTTCTCCTTTAAATGCTCCCACATTTGTAAGGAAATGCGTTTGTAGGGTGAGCAGCAGTTACACCCATGAAAAACCTGCCAGATCTTCTCTGTCAATGTCAAACAGTTTACTCTGCTAATGACTCTTGCATGGTGTTGTTTATTAGTTTGGGTGAAGGAAGGCTGAAGAAATAAGAAAGGTCCATGCTCACAGGTGCTGAGAATCTGGTACCTGGGGTACCAAAGCTGAGATTTATTACCAAGAAGCATTGTTAGGGCAAAGAAATAATCAGTCAAACACAGATTTCCTTACTTTTTGCAGTAATTTTATATGTTCTTATGTCTGACTGCGTGCTCTGTTGTAGGGCAAAAAGTACAAAGTGTATGGGATAGTGAATCACATGGGCAGTCTGAGAGGTGGACATTACACAGCCACTGTGCTGTTCAGGGAGGACCACACCTGGTATGACTGTGATGACTGTAATGTGACAAAGGTGACTGATTAAATAGAACTGAAATATGGGTCATATTTAAAACCTACAGAAAGTGTTACAACTGCAGGGCTCATTTTAATGTTAATCTTGGTTTTGTTGATGTGTGCAGGCTGAAGAACAGCTGTTTGCAAAAACCAAGACATACAAGTAAGTTTAATTTTTTTTAACAAGTCTGACACAGCAGACAGTTTACATCTAGAGCTGTTTGTGAGCTTTATTTACTAAACCTTCACAAAATGATTTTTTTTTTCACCAGTGGTTTTGCGACCGAGTGTTTTGTGTGTTTTAGTTTTATTCTTTGATTATTGTTATTTTCTCAGCGTTTCCTGGTTTATTTTGAAAGAGTCTTGCGTGTCTCAGCTGGTTCCCTGTGTACTTCCACTTCCCCTGATCACCTCCTGTGTGTATTTAAGTCCTCTGTCTTCCTTTGTTCATTGGCAGGTCATCTTTTTACCTTACATGTCTCGTCTTTGTATTCATAGTATTCATAGTCGTCATTGTTGTTTCATAGTTATCACCGTTTTCATAGTAAGTTTGAGTTTTTTCCAGTTTAGGCGTTAGTTTAGTTCTCGTCACTGTTCATGTTGTTTGCACTTGTCGTCATCAGCCCTAATAAAGGCTCATCTTTGTTTAAAGACTACAGTTCCTCTTTCAGTGTCTGCATTTGGGTCCGTTTACAAAACACACCGACCTACCCCGCCGTGACAGGCAGTTATTTTTACCACTTGTTGGGGCACTTTAATGTCTTTAATAAGCATGTATGACTGATGGATTACTGAACATTGTTGAATTTCCTTCTTGCTCTGTGTGAACTTCAAAATGATGGTTCGACAGTTCCAGGACTGCATATCTGGTGATGTACAGAGGTAAGATCACAAAACTACTGAACATCAAGAAATCGTTTAAGAAGTTCATTCAACACTGACAAATAATTACTGTCTTTTGTGAAGCCTCGGAGAGAGAGCCAGAGGAATTGAAAGAACAACAGAGGACCAGGAGAAGAGTGGGGGAAAAGGATGAACCAAAGAAAAGAAGAGTGCATGAATATATAAAGAAATCTGGAGAAAAGAACATCCACGATGATGCCCTGCAACCTGGCAAGAGTTCAGAGATAAAGAGGAATACTTTTTTGATCACTGGTTTTTTGGCCTTAATTGTAATACTTGCAATGATACTCACAGCTCTAAGCAGAAACTGATGGAGAGGAAGAAAGTCACCAGAGTTTATGGTTTTGAACATTTCAGCTTGTAACAGAACCAGTTTTGTCAAGGGAGCAATGAAAATGTTATAATTGCCTTTCACAGATAACTATGGTCGATGTTATGAACGCAACTTTGTAGAAGCCATTTAAATAATTGTAAAATCAGTTGTTTGAAGTGTGCAGCTCAAAGAAGTTGCTGTGGTGATGATGATGATGATGATGTGGATGAATTTTAATCACAACAGAAAAAATTCAGGCATCAAAATTGTATTTTTCACATTGTCACTGTAAATTCTGACGCACAAACACAGCCATGACATGCAATACCAAGATTTCATTAGCAATAAACGATTAAATAATAACTGTTGTAATCATAAAGTTTTCCCCAAAATTATAAAAAATGATTTTCCAAATAAATAAAGGGTCCCACTACACAGTGAGTGATAGTGACAGAACAATATCATATATTTGTTTGACGTGCAATTTACAGTTCACCCAGAAGGAGGCAGTGATCCAATAATGTAACTAGAATGGTTATGGATATGTAATCTCTCATTATTAATATTTAGCAACTTATATATTTACTTATATATTTCTGGCTTTAATATTACATAATAGAAACTGTAAAAGTAAGTTTATTACCTACTGTTGTTACCTGAAACCACAAAGACCATCAGCTGTAAGAGCGGTATGTTGACATAGCCTATAGGCTACTTATAAACACTGACAACCTTTCAATTGATATTCTGCACATTGTCATCCAGTTTCTGAATCCTGCAGACAATATTAATTGCAGTGTCCTGCCTTAATTTTTAGAGCTCACCATCCAAGCCAAGCGTCCAACAGTCCAAAAGCAAAGTGTAGCTGAGCGTCATAGTAGAGACTGAGCTGCTGCTGTCAGATGTTCTCTCATCATCAAAATCTCTTGTGAAAGGTAGCTTGTATTTTCATCTTTAGCCACCTTCAGCCACCAGGTGGGCTTTCTTCATATTTACTTTCTAATAGTTTACTCTGTATATCAGGTGTGTGAATTAAAGCAATTAAAGGTGCTGCTAGTTAGAGACATTGTGGAATTTGTTGTGTATGTGGACTACTCAGATTTAATTTGTAAGGCACTTATACAGTTGCTGACTAATATACAAAATGTCTATGTTGTACACATTTAATGTTATTCCTTATTACTTTCTGATCAGAAACACACCACACCATGTTTTCAGCCTCACTGTGATGGACTAAGTCCTCCTGATCTACAATCACTGCTGCATCAAGTGCTTCTTTTCAGTCCACACTAACAACATACACTAATCTACATATTCACTGTGAACATGTAGATTAGTGAATGTTGTAAAAAGAAACAAACAAAACAAAAATTTGAGTATAGCTTCCCATATAACTTTTTCATTTTCCCACCGAATAACTGAAACTATTCATGTTTTTAATACGATTTTACTCCCCCACCTTCCCTCTCCCTTTTTAAAAGCAGCTGAGATGCAACGTGATACATGATATAGGCAACAATCATTAAAATCAGAAAGCCTAAACATGCACTGTTTACCAGAAATCTCACATATGCTCTCTAACCCTGTGTTAGTTACTATATATGTCTAAAAACATATCTTTACTAATTGTAATGTTCATTTTATAATACATGGACAAAGTCCCAAAAGATTTGGATCATTTGACTAAACTGGAAAATCACATGCCTTTCTCCAGTTTAACAACGTTGGATGGAATGGTATCAAGAGAATATAATTTTGTATTTGTGGCTGTTCCTGAGTTTTTTCATTGCAAACATTATCCTGCATCATACATAAATCAGCTACTCTAAAAGATTTTAAAAAAGCTGGAAAAATAAACAAATGACTTCAATACAACTTTCTTGGGAATACTTATTTACACACTAATTAATCATTATTTACAATCTTTGATACTTAGTACTGAACTCTAAATAGGTTTGATAAAAGTCTTAAAATGTAAAGGAAGACCAAAAGATGACACAGTTCAGTCTCAGCTGGCAAAGATGATGCATTTTGTCCTTTGGTGTATCATATTTCAGTCCTGCTGTGCATCGATGATGATATCTGTCAGCCTCCGTGGACCTTCGCCACCATCTGCACCACAGACGAGGGTTTGATCCCATACTCCGACAGAGATGCAGAGTCATCGTCCAGCGGCTTTCCTGAGACAATCAGCCGGAATTCAGCCACAAGATATCCTACACACACACAGGAGAGAGAGAACCTCACTAAATATTTAAACATGTCACAAATAATTATATCATGTCCCTGAACACCACTGAAGATTGTTATTTTTAAAAGTCACTCAGAGAGCACATGACTGTGGCCACTGCTCAACTTAAACTAAACTAAGTGTGAAGAATATTTAATTCAACTATAATAAAATAATAACTGGAAACAAAACAAAACCTGAGTGTGCTCTCACAGTTTGTGCTACTAACTGACATACAACAACAGTAAACACGTACAAATGTGTGCATGGGACTGTGCTCATCTATTAACACAACCTGAGATGTCCACTTGAATGTGTGTTTGAAGTTGTTCTGTTTTATTATTGTGCTTCTTGATTCTTGCGCCACACAAATACCTCGCATGACAATAAAACAAACTGAAACTGATACTGAACATAATGTAAACAAAACTAAATCAAAAGATTTTTTAACAATAAAAATTAAGCACATTAAGGTCATTTAAAAGATGAATAAAATAAACCAGGACATTTGAATGTAGGCTTATAACAGAGTCTGCCTCATTTGCTTGTCTTACTTTTTATCAGATTTCTACATAATCACATGAGACACAGATTAAACACAGATCTGTTTTGAGTTGTTGGGCTTACCTTTCTTGGGAAACAGTTGCGCTGCTTTCATCTTCAAGTCTTTCACGGTCTTCTGCTGCTTTTTGGAGTGGTTTAATTTGATAATCCCCAGCTCACCTGCGGGTGAGCGAACAGACACGCTGTACTTGCACATTATGTTTGTCTGGATCGTGTGTGAGGCTGAGGAGCTCCTTTGGGTTCTGTTAAAGTCAGATAAGGTGAGTGTATTAGTCACTGAGATGGGCTGTCTCTAAATAGTTGTTCAGCTGACGGCTCTGTCAGACAAACATGAAAACACACTTCAAGAATTTTAGGGAAGTTCCTGAGTTCTAATTTAGTTTCACTATCATCTCCACACAGAGATCACATGATTTATTTTAACACAACAAACTGTTTACACTGTCACACTCAGTGGATACTAACACTAGTATCCATATTTATCAATACTTAAACGGCATCAAACACTTTATCTTATGTACTTTATCAGTTTTCTATTCTGGTCAAAATGTGCTTCATTGTTTGATTGCAGTACAGCAGAGCTCCAGAGGTGAAGATAGAAGTCAGCAGCAGCCCAAGTGTCACCTGGCAGTTTATTGCTCTCTGCCAGGTGATTGGCTGAAGAGCTGTGAAAAGGTAGTGGGTGTGTGGGGTGAAGTGAGCGCTCTTCTGTGGAAAAAACCCAGAGGCAATTAATTCACTCAGTGGGTATACTGTCGTGTGACCACGAATTTTAATAGAAGAATTGATCAAGCCCTAGATCGACTGCGCGCAGGGAAACTGATCAATATTCTGTGCTGTCTCTGCTGTCCTTTTTTCGTTCTTTTGATTGATTTGTGATTTTGTTTTGGTTAGTCCGTCCAGCCGTAAAGGCGATTATTGATTGAGAGTAAGTTGTGTAAGGGCGGACTAACCTCCCTTTTTGTTTTTTTGTTTAATTGTTTGTGCCACTTCCCTTTATCTCCCAGATCGCAGGCCATGCATAGCACTGATTCCCAGCTGCGCTGAGACCCGAATTGTTTGCAGTGTGTGTCGCTAAGCGGGGTGTGACGGGTTGCAGTGTTGTTATTTTCGCACAGTTTGTGTGGTAAGTCTCATGTGCAGCTGGGATATCAGCACGATGTGTTGTAAGTCCTGTCTGGAAATGACTGGGAATTTGTATGTCTAACTCATGTAATAAAGAAATGATCAATTTATTTCTTTGCCCCGTTTACTCATCCCTTGTCCTCTGTTACAAATAGAATATTTGTATAAAGTGAAGTAAATTAGAGGGGAAGAGAAGGAGAGAGAGAGCTGTATACAGACATCAAACATACCAACTAATTAGATTGCTTTTGAAGGTTTAGGTTAAACTGAGATTTGCAAAAGTGAAAAAAGATTAAATATTTTTGTAAGCATCATATTTCTTTAGTATTTAGTGCAATGCACTGTATGCATGACATACCCCCAAAGGTTTGATCCTGGAGTCGTCCCTAGAAAAAGTCTATAACTTTGCTAAACATAAACAAAAAACAAATAAAAGAAAACAACAACAAAAACAACTTTCCCCCTCTTTTAAAGAATATTATGCGTTATATGTGTTATACTTCAATCTTCAGGGACGGTTTCCTCCTTATCATTGCTCACTGATAAAGGTCAAGCTCCATGTTCACGTCACTCGGAGTCATTAGTTGTTACGCTCATAACAGCGTCAGACGTTTTTTGGTTGCATCTAGAGCGAGGATGGCGGGTCTGCTGCACAGGTAACACTCAGCGTGGTTCACTCACTGATGTGTGTGTGTGCTACATTTACTCGTCTGTTTTCACAGGTAAAGATGTGATCGGACTTTTTGTTATGTTTGGAAACTGCGCACCGGAGAGCGCGCGCTGTGCCCGATCATTCAGTGTCACAGTCTGACATCACAGTGATACTGAAACATGAAGCCGCTGATTAAAAACTTTGAATGTGAAGAAGAAACGGGAACTGTTGATCGAAGATCCCGCAACACTGCAGCGCGCACGCTGTTCTGACTCCAAGCCGGATTTTGCGCTTTTACGTGAAACCGGAAGTGTTCATTCAGATCTGTTTGTTGTTGTTTCGCAGTGTGACACTCCCAAGAGTGCCGACAAAACACGAAAAGTGTTACGACCCTCATGACCCAACAGTTAAATTTGTCGATAAGGAGGATGATTTGGACTGTAAGTATCACGTGAGCACTTTTCACGGCGATGTCAAACAGATAGAATTTAATGGAGAAACAGTAAAAAAGAAAACAATCAAATGCATAAACCAATGTAAGAACAGACATCAGCATATATTTCTGTGTAACACTGATTTTTGCTTCTGTGTGATTGTTCTCAGTTTTGTGTGAAGACTTCAAATCTCGCAGAGCTCAGATGTCCTGTGGTCACGCTGTGACCCCGACCTCTCTCACCAACTGGTGTCGCAAGTTGTTGGACCAGGTAGGCCACTAAAGGTTGTCTTTGTTAAAATAAACAGTATGTAGCAACAAAAACGAGTGATGGGGAAAAAGAGAGAAACAAACGATGATTACTAGGATGGTGGTGTGGTGATTGGGAGTGAAAAGCTTTACAATTACAAGGAAAATCCAGCAACGGAACCCAGGGAATGACAGCTATATATCTGGTTCAAACATATGGTAATTATCAAGGAGGCGCTCAGGTCTGCTATACTTTAGACAGAGACACGGCTAAGGTCATTTGACAGGTATTTAAAACAAACCAATTGCACATATACCATTAATCACTTCAGGGCTGCAGCTCACCAGTGAGCAAATGGACTGCCAGAAGAAGACCAGAGAATCACCAATCCACAGGTGCATCTCACCTCTAATTAACACTTAAATTAAAGTTTAGCTCAAACCAGGGCTGTCTACACCGGCTCTTGCTTACCCTTACCCATCCCTGTTGCTTGTCTTGTTCACACCTTGTTCCAAATTATTATGCAAATGATATTTTTCTCTGTTTTTCCTAAATAGTTGATTCAAATGACAGTCGGCATATTTTTCCAAGTCATCGACCAATAGAGTATAATTCAAATGTCACTGAACAAAACTCCCAATGAAAACAGTACGTTTTTCAAAAATAAAAAACTTAAAATGCACTGTTCCAAATTATTACGCACACAGAGTTTCAAAAGATTTTATAGGTTGTAGAGAATTGAAAATGGTCATTTGTTGAATTTGCAGCATTAGTAGATCAATTTCACAGACATCAAAAGCTATTTCAATCAAAAACATCTTAACAGGTCAAGTTACATATTAACATATGAACCCTTGTGCATTTTCTGCTGAGGTGTTTTTTCTGTTCTCAAACTGTTCTCCCATTAGGAGCTCAGTCTGAGTGGAGGTTTCTTTCTCCTCCTCTCACCTCATGTAGTGTATTTTCATTGTTTTTTTTCCCCCCTATCAGCCTACCTCTCTGACATGTCTTCCCAATGTGATGTTTGTGTAAAGTTTGGTCAGAGGGTTCCTTTGTAAGTGCGCATGCGCCATTAGTGTGCTACCTGCTGCAACCTATAATTTCCTTTGGGATTATTAAAGTATTTCTGATTCTGATAAATAACCACGGAACATGGAAGTATATCCCACCAGCAAAGCCACCCACTGACCTCCACTTTAAGCCTTCAGCTTCTGAATAAAATAAAACAAAAAAGTTGTTTATAGATCCAAAACATGAAGACAATCAAACTCACCCTCATGGTAGTAACAAACTGGTCATCTGCAGCTATAAAAAGGTCCTTCCAGTGGTGTAAAAAACATTAGTATATTACAAACCAAAGGCTTTTCTTTTTAATCTTATTGGTGTGGCCTTTCACAACAGTCCCAGTTTCTTATGTGGCTCCTTGGGAAAATTAATTGTCCACCTCTGGGAGCAGGTTTTACCGTAGCTGCTCTGGTGATTAACTGACTTTTTAAATAATGCTCTGCTAAACAACTTTATATCCACATTGTCCACGGCAAAGTTAAAGTATTTTGAGAAGTCATGTCCTTCTTTTGCACCTCAGGAGTTTTGGACTTATAAAACAGTATTTAAAGTTAGATTAGTAACCAGTGAATGTACAAGCCTGTATGGAAACACTGGGACTGTAGATTCTGGCTTACTGCTCTTACTGCCTTATTTGGCTTTTTTGAGACTCCAGTGCAGCTTTAATTACACCTGTGCTTTTATAGCTGTGACCTTTGAATGTTTTCTGTGTGAAGAGCCTTTGCACAGATGACTTTAAGACAGAATTAAGCAACAAAAATCACTACAGTGTTTCAACAAACAATGGCATATTTAGCAATGCATTTCTGACGGATGAGGAAATATTTTGATTATGATTTGTTTCATTAGGTGTTGAGCAACCTTTCTCCACAATATAGAGTTTAATATTTTAATATTTTAAGCTTAACTGGAAAAAAAGAGGAAAAAAATATTTCATCAACTTGTTTGGAACAAGTCTGATAATTCTCTCATCTCTCATTATCTCAATAAAGGGTGAAAGCAGATTTGTGTGTGGCGGGTCTGGTTGCAGTGCTGAGTGGACTTTTTCAGAGGTTTGGAAAATGGCTCTTCTGACCCCTCAAGAAACTGAGCATTTTCGAAACAAATTGGCTGTCAATGCTGCCTTGCAGACACTTATTACCAAATCGGTAAGTATCTCATTAGAATAGTATAATGTCATGAAAATAGAAATGTATTTCTTGTAAGATTTAGTTCTTATTAAATATTGTAACTCTCTTGTCTCCATGTAGTGTCCTGTATGCAGATCCACTTTGATGAGAGAGAATGGATCAGATTTGAATGTCCTCTGTAAAGTGTGCACAGCAGTAAAAGGACGACCGTTTGAATTCTGCTGGCAGTGTTTGAGGGAGTGGAAGGGTCCACGGCCTCGGAAAGACCGCTGTGAAAATGATGGCTGCTGTAACCACTCACTAAAAACACTAAAAACCTGCCCAGATATCAGCTTTGATTCAGTGAAGGGAGTCCACGGGTGTCCCTCTGTCCGTGCCTGTCCCACCTGTGGGTTACTGTTGGAGCACAACAAGAGGCATTGTAAATCTCTTGTTTGTCCTCGATGTAAGGTGAAGTTCTGTTTTGTGTGCCTGAAGATCTTCACTAAATGTATGAAAACAAGTGGCCCTTATGCAGCATGCTCCAGTGGTGTAGCCCCCAGACAGACATCGATACCTGTATGGAAAAAGAAATAATTAAAAAGACACAAAGCTCTCAAGTTTCACTTTTAATGCCTTTTCTGTAAATAATATACCATGATGTTTTTTGTTTTTTTTACATGACCTGTGGTTTTAGTCACTTGTTATAATTCTCTATTGTGTTGGAACAGTTATCAGATATAATCAATGTTGGCTTATATTGATGAGAAATTTGCTACCAAATGTGATCTTTACAGCTGTATTATGTCTGAATCATAACGACAATAAACCTGAAAAATGTCGTTCATTCATAAATTTGAAAACAAGTTAATCATACATTCTGTGATAAACGCATTCTTTGCCTCAATATTTAGTTATTTTACATTATCCTGTCATTGTCTGTTGCATCTTTAGCATCAGCATCTTTGGCATTAGGATCTTCTAAATTGTTCTAAATTTTATACATTTAATTACAGGTTGTAAAGCTAAAATACAGATTAGAATAAATGCATTAACAAAATAAATAGCACAATAACTGACAGATAAAAATAACTAACTTATTAGAGAAGAATATTAAAAAAAGATAAAAATGAATGTAAACGTGGTGCGCTTTGAAACACATTGAATAATTCATTGGCTACATTTTAAAATAACACTTTAAATACATTAACTATTCTAATTTTACAACAATTAAAGTTTATCTGACTCGGATCTCTGGACCTGTTCACTTTCATCCACCAGGTGGCACTTTGTTTACTCTGTACATGAGGTCTGTGAATTAGAGGGGTGTGTCCAGTTAGACACAAATGTTTTTAACCTTCCTGTTGTGTTCGGGTCAAAGACTCCCACCGGAATGTATCCACACTGCACCATGAAGGCTGCATGGTGTTTAAAAGCATTTGTGTGTAACTGGAAGCACCTCCCAGTGCTCTAATTCATGTGCAGAGTACACAAAGCTCCACTTGGTGGCTGAAGGTGAACAGGTCCAGAGATCGGAGGCAGATAAACTTCGACTATCCAAATTTTACAATACTTAATATATTCAAAGTGTTTTTTTAATGTAGGGAATGAATTATTCAGTGTGTTTCAAAGTGCACCACGCTTTCATTCATTTTTATCTTTCTTTATATTCTTCTGTAACAAGTTATTTATTTTTATCTGTCAGTTGTCAGAGGAGGGTTTGATCCCATATTCAGGCAGAAATGCAGATTAATCGTCCAGCGGCTTCCCCACGACAATCAGCTGGACTTCAGCCAGAAGATATCTTACACACACAACACGGGAGAGAGAGAACCTCACTAAATATATAAACGTGTCACAAATAATTATATCATGTTCCCCAACCACCACTGAAGATTATGTTTAAGATGCACATGACTTTGGCCACTGCTTAAAACTAAGTGTGAAAAACATTTATTTCATCTGCTTCATAAACCAGCAGCCCACAACAAAGGCTTAATAAGACAAACAAACCAAAACATGCTCCAGGACCGTCAGGGAAGTTCCTAATTTAATTTACTTTCACTATCACTTTCTTACAAGAAAACACTCCTCCGACCTTTGAGTTAGCAGTTGCTCAGTTCGCCACTGCGCCCAACCTCTTTAGGCTGTATCCAGAGCGTCCGGCAGAAAGATCGACGTTGGCGGCATTCACGTGTCCGGAGGTAACACAGCTTCGTTCAGTCAGTGATGTGTGTTGCACTTGGTCGGATATGCAATGGTGTGAGTTCACTGGTAACGACTCTTATGATCGCACTTTTTGTTATTGTTGGAAACACTGGAGAGTTCACTCTCTCCGTCTGACACACACACACACACACACACACACACACACACACACACCACTAAAGTGCACATTCTGGTTTGTTTATCATTTCGCAGACTGATGGCCTCAAATATGACAACGAAACAGGAGAAGTGTTATGATCCGAATGACCCAACACTTAAGTTTGTTGATAGAGAGGATGATTTGGATTGTAAGTAACACTTGGGCACTTTTCAAACTGGTGTCCGTGACGTTAAATTATATTTTAGAAATAATAAAATAAAATCATTTTAAGCCTTTGTATTACTATTGACATTGTGCAATGTAAAAATAAAACGGACATTAGCGTTTATTCCTGCATAACACATTTTCTTTTAAATGGTGTGTTTGCTTGTTCTCAGTCTTGTGTGAAGGCTTCAAATCTCTCAGAGCTCAGATGTCCTGTGGTCACGCTGTGACCCCGACCTCTCTCACCAACTGGTGTCGCAGGTTGTTGGAGCAGGTAGGCCACTGAAGGTTGGCTTTGTTAAAATAAATACATTTAAAAAAAAAAACTGCATAAATAAAAATATACCTAAATAAATAAGAAACAGAAGTAATCAGGCATCGTGGCAGTATCCTGATTTTGGGATAAATCAGATAATAAATGAATAATTTGGGCCTTAATTATAGAAGTTAATGGTTTTAATGCTACCACCCACAACTATTTTAAGCACACGTTTGTGATAAACACACATGTGAATAAATGCAGAAAACATATTAAATCACTTAAATAAAGAGATCCAAAGCGCACTTAAATAAATACCATTTTACTGGAATGATTATTGTCATATAGGTGAGAAAGAGAGCGAGAAAGACTAACTGAAGTCAACAGAGGGAGTGGTGCACTTAACTTATCTCGATAGAAACCACCTCTGCTTTCAAGGAACAAATAAAATGGGACAGAAATGTTCAGCTCTGATTTCTGTCTGCGTTGTTGTCGCTTGTAGCATTTATGTAATGTAACTCTTGCTTTAGTTAAGTGAAAGTTTCATAAACGGGAGTTTCTCAATATGTAACGCAAATGCTGCAGACGCATGACTCATCAGTGTGTACACAACATTTCAGCACATATAATCATCTGAGATGATTTAGATAAAGAAATGTTTGGTCACTGCTGAACAGCTGCTCTTCCACACTTATTGTTTTCAAAGAACAGTTTAGTAAGCAGAACAGGACTATGATCTACATCTTTTGGTCATTTCAATCCTCCACCCATGCTCCATACATTTTTAATATGTACACATACTGATTAACACTGATGTGCTGTTGAATCAGCAACTGTGATACACAGCAAAAAATTACACATCCGAGAGCCTCATGGGCACGTTCTGGGTTTGAACCTGTGCTTTGCTACACAACATTACATCCACAATTTCAACAGCAATATGAAAGTTTTTTTGAGAAATCTCTTTACTCTTTTGCATGTCACAAGTTTTTGGGAAAAGCTACTTAAAACTAGACGATGAATGTCAGGTAAAAAGAAATGTCCTGGCAGTTTTCTGTTTTTATACAGACGTTCACAGACTTTCCTGTTTATATTACTATTACAACATTTGTGTTCATTAGAACAGGACGGATGGATGACCACAGCCCTCTTAGCACAGGGCTGATAGGACTTTTCTCTCATATATTAAAAAATGAAATTCACAGATTAAAACATTAAAATACACATATATTAAAACAGAGTGTTATAACATAGGTGTTTCACAGACAGGTGGTCAAAATGCAAAAACAAGTTTCTAATATTCTAAATGAATCAAATGTTTGGCCTCAAAGAATACGTCTGTGTCTGTATTATGTCCAGTATTACAGTGCTACACCAGGCTCTGACACCAAAGAACACTTCATCTGCATTTGTGACACATCAGCGGTATCTGTCAGAACGTTATTTAAAGTGCTGGGTTGGGACAAACTTACAGATAAAACTGCATTTACTGTATTTGTTTTGCCTGCTCTTGCTTTTCAAAAACAATGAGGAGCAAAGTACAATTAGTAGTGCTTGTCTTGATGAAGATTTAATCTGTTTAAACTGTAAACAGCAGCTAATTCAATTCAATTCAATTCAATTTTATTTATATAGCGCCAAATCACAACATAAGTCGCCTCAAGGCGCTTCATAAGTGAATAAGGACCTGTATCCACAACTCCTCAACAGTAACAACACTTAAAGTGCAGTACCTGTAATACTGCAGGTATTACAGGCATGCTCTAATAATTCTAATAGAATACTATCATCAGCAATATCGAATGCTGCACTAAGGTCTAGCAGGAAGAGAACAGAGATGAGTTCACTGTCAGAGGCCATAAGAAGATCATTTGTAACCTTCACTAAAGCTGTTTCTGTGCTGTGATGAGCTCTGAAACCTGACTGAAACTCTTCAAATAAACCATTCCTCTGCAGATGATCTGTTAGCTGTTTGACAACTACTACTATTTTTTAGCTAAGACAGCTGGGCCAAGAGATGACTTTTTAAGTAACGGTTTAACTACTGCCAGCTTTACATAGCCGATTATTAGAGACAGGTTGACCATTTTTAAGATTGAAGCATTAATGGTAGGACTTTTAGGTGTCTTGTAGGAATGGGGTCTAAAAGACACATTGATGGTTTGGAGGAAATAATTACTGAAGTTAACTCAGAAATATTAATTGGAGAAAAAGACTAAATATATATCAATTGTTACTAAAAGTAGCTGTAGATAATGTTACATCTGCAACATTATTATGAGTATTTTTTTCTCTATTTGTTCAAATCTGTGAAGAAGTTCATGAAGTCACTACTAGTTAGTGTTAAAGGGATGGTTGGCTCAACAGAGCTCTGACTTGTTTTAGCCTGGCTACAGTGCTGATGTGAAACCTAGGGTTGTTCTCAATATGAATAGTGAGATGTTCTAGCTAGCAGAGTAATTTTTTGATAAAGCAGGCATTTCTCCAGGCAAAATGGGGATCTTCTTGATTTGTGATATGCCATTTCCGCTCAATATGCTTTGAGGTGCGTGTTTTAGAGTTACCGGTATACCAGGGAATCAGGTCCTTCTGATTTGATACTCTCTTTTTCACAGGAGCTACAGTATCCAGTCATATGTAGTGAAGAGGTAAAATTATTAACAAGACAATCGACCTCTGTTGGAGTAGCATTCATGTAGCTGCACTGCTCTGAGAAGCAGAAAGATGAAAGTCTTTTTTTTTGCTGTTGTTATTAACTTTTAAACTAAAAATAAAACGAATAAAGCTACAATAGAACAGCACAGAAAAGCCCTTTATTATCATTGTACATGTACAACAAAATTATAGGTGCTCCACACCAACCGTGCAGGTATAAAATATAATTAGCAAGACAACAGGAAAAAATAACAAACAGGAGAATTATATGCAAACTAGAGGAATGTATACAAAAAAGAGAACGGCACACATTGAAAAACAAAGTGTAAAGACTTGGTCTTTGTTTAACACTTTACAAAGTTTAATACTGAGCAAACTGAGGTGGAAAATGACTTGAAAACAAATTAAAATTGAATGGATTTGTATACCCTTCCATTGAAATCCAGCAAGAAATAACAGAGTATTACACAGCATTCAGTTGTAATATGAGCAGTTTATTATTAAAGTAACACACGTTCCTTGAAAAACTAAAACAAATCATAACATGAAACTCACCTCGTTTCTGTGGAGAGGTTGAACAGGGTTTTTCTTCATGTTCTCAGACCAGCTGGATCATCACCAGCTTGCATCTTCATACATCTTTCCTTCAGTGAAGTCTTTACCTTTGTTGCCATTCATCTGTGTTGGAAAACCAAAGTGTTGGTTCTAGCTTATGAGTCACTGTTGATCTCAAATAATCTCTAAGCAGCTGAATGTTAAAGAAAGACACACATATTTCTCCTTATCATAGGCTAAAAGCTTGATATAGACACAATGACTTGCATGTCAGCAGCATCCCCATAAGGCATATAAAGCCCTGCAACAAAGGTTAAAGCGAAGACATAGTTACATGGATAATGTATCTGCAAATATTAACTCAACATTTCTATGTGCTACAACATGGACATAATGGCACAATGATAAATCTGGTTTGTTTACAAAATGAGTCTAATAAATAATTTCTCGTTTACTATTTCAATAAAGGGTGAAAGCAGGTTTGTGTGTGGTGGGTCTGGTTGTAGTGCTGAGTGGACTTTTGCAGAGGTTTGTAAAATGGCTCTTCTGGACCCTCAAGAAACTAAGTATTTCCGAAGAACATTGACATTCAACGTCGCCAGGCAGACACTTGTTACCAGATTTGTAAGTATCTAATTAACATATTATATTGATTATAAAAATTTTGTTATGTATTAAATGTTGCCACTCTTTTGTCTCCATGTAGTGTCCTGTATGCAGATCCACTGTGGTGAGAGAGAATGGATCAGATTTGAATGTCCTCTGTAAAGTGTGCACAGCAGTAAAAGGACGACCGTTTGAATTCTGCTGGCAGTGTTTGAGGGAGTGGAAGGGTGCACGGCCTCGGACAGACCGCTGTGAAAACGATGGCTGCTGTAACGAATCACTAAAAACACTAAAAGAATGCCCAGATATCAGCTTTGATTCAGTTGAGGAAGTCCACGGGTGTCCCTCTGTCCGTGCCTGTCCCACCTGTGGGTTCCTGGTAGAGCACAGCAAGAGGCGCTGTAAATTTGTTGTTTGTCCTCGATGTAAGGTGAAGTTCTGTTTTGTATGCCTGAAGAGCTATACTAAATGTATTAAAACCAGTGACTACTTTGGAGCATGCTTCAGTCGTGTAGCTCCCAGACAGACATCGATACCTGTATGGCAGAAAAAATAATGAAAAAGACGCAAAGCTCAAGTGTGTGAGAGTGCCTTTCTGTAGTAATATACCATGTTGTTTCTTTTAATTATCTTTTGATAATTCTCTGTTCTGTTGGAACAGTTATCAGATATAATCAGTGTTGATTTTTCTTGATGAGAAATTTGCTACCACATGTGATCTTTACGGCTGCATTATGTCTGAATCATAACGACAATGAACCTGAAAAATGTTATTCAGTCATAAATTTGAAGTAAAGTTAATCATACATTCTGTGTGTACTCATCTTTTTCCTCAACATTTAGTTATTTTATGTTGTCTGCTGCTTCTTTAGCATTAGCTTCAGGATATTTAGCACTTATACTACTCAGGTCAGACTTTTCTTTCTTGTTTTGACTGCTTAGGTTTTTTTTGTAAAATGTTTAAATAAATCAATGTTTAGTTTCTTGAAACCTTGTTATGCTAAATCAAAGTAGAAAAAAATGTTTTTGTATTTTCACCTTCAGCCACCAGATGGCACTGTTCACTCTGTTCACATGAGGCGTGTTAATTAGAGCACTCACAGGTGCGCCCAGTTAGACACAAATAATTTTTAATACCATGCAGCCTGCATAGTAAGTGAACTATTGAGATAGGATTTTGGCAGGTAATCAACAGCTACTGCCTAATACACATCAAAAGATTTATATAAATGTTACCATAGAATACATTTGTTATTTTTCTGCCTGCAAAATGCCTCTATAATAAACATACAGTGTTATTTATTGCTCACAGTAAGTAATACTGCATTTCATAAAAAGAACATCATGCCAACAGTTAAACGTGGTGGTAGCAGTGTAATGGTCTGGACTGCTTTGGTGATTCAGGATGACCTGCTGCTGATGAATCCATGAATTCTGCTCTCTACGAGAAAATCCTAAATGAGAATGTCCAACCATCAGTTCATCCCATCCCATGAAGCTCACTTGTGTTATGCATCAGGACAATGAACTGACAGCAGCAGGTCCACCTCTGAGTAGATAAAAAAAAAATTAAGGTTTTGGAGTGTCCGAGTCAAAGTCTGGACTTAAATCAGATTGAGTTGCTCTAAGATGCATGACCCTAAACAGGATGCTAATGCTTGTAAACCCTGCAATGTAGCCAAAATTCCTCCACAGTGATGTAAAAGACTCACAAACGCTTGATTGCAGTTTTTGATGCAGTCCAGTTATCATGTTTATGGGGAATGAATTACTTTTTTTTGCAGGGTATATTTAGCTAAGCAAAGCAAGGCTACTCAACAAGAACCCAAGAATAAATATACAGAGCTACAAATGAGCACAATGGGTTAAATTCAACAATCATTGCATTTATTTTTAAACAAGATGAAAGCAGAGCATTTATGAGAATCAGCTGGAAAGTCAAGATAACTAAATATTAACCAATGATTTCATCACTTTTTTTTTTAGGAACATTGATATTCATGGGGCTGCTGCGTAACCGTACATTTGTTGTCAGCTTTCGGTATTTCAACTACTAGTAAGTTACACAGGCTAGCAACGAAACAAAAAGAGAAATAAAAAAAAGAAATGTTATTATGCCCTATTTGTGCATCATTTACAACTTGTGATAATAAATTAGTGCTGAAGTCTATATAGGTATGATAAAAGTCTTAAAATCTAAAGGAGGATACAAAAGTGTAGAAGAGAACCAAAGATCAAAGATGACACAGTCCCAGCTAGCAAAGATGATGCATTGCGTCCTTTGGTGTATCACATTCCAGTCCTGAGGTGAATCTTTTGGGTGGAGTTAAGTTCATCGATGATGATATCTGTCAGCCTCCGTGGACCTTCGCCACCATCTGCACCACAGACGAGGGTTTGATCCCATACTCTGACAGAGATGCAGAGTCATCGTCCAGCGGCTTTCCTGAGACAATCAGCCGGAATTCAGCCATAAGATATCCTACACACACACAGGAGAGCGAGAACCTCACTAAATATTTAAACATGTCTCAAATAATTATATCATGTCTCTGAACACCACTGAAGGTTGTTATTTTTAAGTTGCACTCAGACAGCACATGGCTGTGGCCACTGCTCAACTAAAACTAAACTTAGTGTGAAAAACATTTATTTCACCCGCTTTATAAACCAAAGTGTGCTCTCACAGTTTGTGCGACGAAAACACAATAACAGTGAGCTATCCAGTTGAATGTGTGTTTGAAGTTGTGTCGTATTATTGTGCTTCGTGATTTTTGCACGACACAAAAACCTCACATAACAACAAAACAAACTGAAACTGACACGGAACATAACGAACACCAAACTGAACCGAAAGAGTTTTGACAATAAACACTTGATACAGTTTAAAAAAGATATAAGATTCTTGAAATAAATGAGGACATTTGAATGAGTCTGTGTCATTTGTGTCACTTGATTTTCATTAGATTGCAACACGATCGCTCGACACATAGCTTCACTACTATTTCTTCTCTTTATAGTTTCTCTTTTGATATGTTTTGAGTTGTTGGGCTTACCTTTCTTTGGAAACAGTTGCGCTGCTTTCATCTTCAAGTCTTTCACGGTCTTCTGCTGCTTTTTGGAGTGATTTAATTTGATAACCCCCAACTCACCTGCAGGTGAGCGGACGGACAAGCTGTACTTGCACATTGTGTTTGTCTGGTGTGTGAGTCTGAAGAGCTCCTTCGGTTTCTGTTAAAGTCAGGTGAGTTCAGAGTGTATTAGTCACTGAGATGGAGTGTCTCTAAATAGTTGTTCACCTCATAACAAACGCTTTATCAGACAAACATACGAAAAGATCTCTTAGGAATCCAAATGTTAGCTAAGTTCTATATCTAATTTAGTTTCGCTATCATTTTCTTAGAGTTAAAAGAAATCACTTTCTTTCTTTATGATTAATTTTAACGTGATGTTGGGTTCACTTTGTTGGTTTGATAGTTTGTCGTCATTGTTGTTTATTCATAGGCCTGCTGTCTGTTCACCTTTTAATGTTTTACTAATAGCTTGCACATTAAACTGTATATAATAAACAAATCCGGCCACACGTTTGTGTTGACGTCACTCAGAGTCAGCTGTTACTAGGCTCATCGCGGCGCCACACGTCTGTTGACTGCACCGTGCGTGTCCCGCAGCAGGATCGACGATGGCCTTATTCACCTACCTGGCCGGTCTCCCGCACAGGTAACACTCAGCGTATTCACTCACTCATGCGCGTGTTACTTTTGGTTACATGTTCAATACTCTGATTTCACTGGTAACGACTTTTTGTCATGGTTAGAAAGTGCGGACCGGAGAGTTCGCTCTTTACTTCGATCATTTAGAGTCTGACGGTCTGACGTCACAGTGATCCTAAAACATAAAGCCTGTGATTAAAAACATAGTACTGAAAGTTCAGAACTTACTGTTACCAGGGCTGGAGTGGTAATTTGGCACACAGGGAATTTCACAGGCAGGGCGATGGATCAGTTCAAGGGCCCCCGAAGAGTGAGCAGCCTATTCGTTCATTTTCATTATCGACACTGTGTCGTCCAATAAAATATCTTTACGCAACCGGGACCTCCCCTACCTTCCCTGCGCGCTCCGGCGCTCGAGTTTAGTGTGGAAAAAAGTTCTGAAAAGATGGAGCTGAGAAACTGAAACCGAAAAATAAAAAAGAACTAAAAATAGATGCACAAGATATGTCAAAAGAACAGAGATATTATCTGCAGGGGTGCTGTTGAGGAGGGAGAAATTAAAGAGCTGGAGAGACGTCATTAAGATCCAAGGATCTTACTAAAAGCCGAAGTGTGGCTTTAAATTATGATATGCGACATTTCAGTGTAATTGAGAAATAACCCAGCAACAACCAATCTGATTAAAACCTGCTTCAATATCTCAATGCCTTTTTTTGTAGTTTTTTTGGCCCATTCCCACTCCGAAATCACACACACACACACACACACACACACACACACACACACACACACACACACACACACACACACACACACACACACACGGCTCAAACTCGGAGGGGGGGGGGGGGGTGTCTCGTTGAAGTGACACTGTGCTCTGTTACTGTTTCGCAGACTGATGGCCTCAAATACTTTAACAAAACAGGAGAAGTGTTACAACCCTCTCGACCTGACATTTAAATTTGTCGATAGAGAGGATGATTTGGACTGTAAGTATTACTTGGGTGCAGCAATAATGAGAATAATTACAATAATAACGGTGAAAATCATTTTAACCAACTCACATAAACCAATGTCACAAAACATTTATTCTTGAATTTGTGTGTGATTGTTCTCAGTTTTGTGTGAAGGCTTCAAATCTCTCAGAGCTCAGATGTCCTGTGGTCACGCTGTGACCCCGACCTCTCTCACCAACTGGTGTCGCAGGTTGTTGGAGCAGGTAGGCCACTAAAGGTTGACTTTGTTAAAATAGATAAAATAAAGTCAGCATAAATAACAGTGTACCTAAATAAATAAAAGCAGAAGGCATCGGGCGTGGTACCAGGTTTCTGATTTTGGGATAAATTAGATATTAAATTAATCTTGATAATATTTTTAATCCTACCACAACATACAAGCACACACATGTGTAAGTGATGAAAATAATACCTGATCTATTATCACATCTTGTTTTAAACATAATACACAGCAAGCGCTCTTTACTTGGTCTGCAGACACATCACTCAACAGTGTGTACACAACATTTTAGGGCCTATAATCACCTCGTGTTCAATCAGCACCTGTGAAGCACTTCAAGAAATCACACATCTAAGAGACTGATAAATATAATTTCTTTTATTAGCTAATAAGTTAATGAATTACAGAGCATGTCTTACCCACAATATGGTATTTATTGATTAATGTGAGTTTAACTGAAACAACAAAAATCCAGCTCATCAAATTGTTTTGTGTTTTGTTTCCAACATGTGAGTCTAATAATCCTTTTACGTCTCATTATTTCAATAAAGGGTGACAGCAGGTTTGTGTGTGGTGCGTTTGGTTGCAGTGCTGAGTGGACTTTGGCAGAGGTTTGTAAAATGGCTCTTCTGGACCCTCAAGAAACCGAGTACTTCAGAAAAACCCTGGAATTCAACGCTGCCAGGCAGATGCTTATCACCCGATTTGTAAGTGTCTCATTAACATATTATATTTACTGTAAATTTGTTATTATTGTTAAATGTCATTCTCTTGTAGTGTCCTGGATGCGGATCCGCTGTGACGAGAGAGAATGGATCAGATTTGAATGTCCTCTGTAAAGTGTGCACATCAGTAAAAGGACAGACCTTTGAATTCTGCTGGCAGTGTTTGAAGGAGTGGAAAGGTGCACGGCCTCGGAAAGACCGCTGTGGAAATCGTGGCTGCTGCAACCAGTCACTAAAGACGCTAAAAGAATGCCCAGATATCATCTTTGATTCAGTGAAGGGTGTCCATGGGTGTCCCTCTGTCCGTGCCTGTCCCACCTGTGGGTTGCTGTTGGAGCACAGCAAGAGGCACTGTAAATCTCTTGTTTGTCCTCGTTGCAAGGTGAAGTTCTGCTTTGTGTGCCTGAAGATCTTCACCGAATGCACCACAACAAGTGGCATTTCTGCACCTTGCTCTAGTGGTGTAGCTCCCAGACAGACATCGATACCTGTATGGCAGAAGAAATAATAGTAACAACACAAGGCCATCAAACTTCACTTTGTTTTGGTGTGAAAGTGCCTTGGAGTTGATGCACTTTAAACTATATCATAATTATATTAAAAAAATAACTTTTTGCTCCCACATTTACCTAGCAACTGCCAGAAACCAGTCAACAATTCCCAGAATTTCACTCTGACTGGAGATTGCCAGGTCACTGAACTTATACTAGGTCTGCATGGTTAAGCTACTTCCAGTATCCACTTGTCAACCAGTCAGGAAATAAACATGTTTCATAGAAACCTGTGGTTGGCATTTATCTGTAATAATATATCATGTAATATAATGCTAAAGAAATGTTGTAGTTTGTTGATGAGAAATTTCCTACCAGATGTGAACTTTACAATTGTATTATGCCTGATTTGTAAAATCTCAAAAATACATTTTAAATGTGAAGTTAAACACACATTCTTTCTTTTTGCAAAACCTTGTTGGGTTAAAACAAAAGTTAAGATGTAAAACATGCAGCTCATTTAAATAAATTGTCAAAATGTTGTCATTTATCATGTTGTGCTGGGTAGGTGATACCAGTTTTTGTTTTAATTAAAGAAATAATCTCTTTGGGTTTTTAAAAAAAATAATTTACAGTTTCAGTTTGTTTCAGTTTGATTCCAGTATTTGAATTATTTTATGGAGATTAAATGATTTTTAAACATTTTATATTCACTTACATATAATTTCCAGTTGGTGGAAATTGGGCGAAAAGTCCTTAAATGTCTCAAATACAAATCACTGTACATGACGGGCCTTTATCATGAGTATCAGGCTTTTATGTATCATTTTACATAATATACATGACAGTCTGACTCTGACTCTCTGACAGTCTGAAGTAATAGGCTACAAAGCAAATCAGAATTTTATTTCTTGCGTAACTTGCAACTAACTAATCTAAAAGTGCAATCCAGTCCATGACAAGTACAGTGGTATATGTTTGTTTTTATTTACATCACAAAAGCACAAATGATAAAAATCAGTACATGATTTACTTTCTTGAGGTTGTTCTGTGTGCCTTTACATTTTCTCATTTCTTGGTGGTTATCATGTGGCTAATAATATTGCCACATGATTGATTTATTATTTATAATCTTTGGCTCTGAGCACAGAAGCCCATGAGGTGGAGCATTTAATTTCCCTGGTGTGTGCACCCTTACATTTGTTATTGGTGTCCCACACAATTTATCAACAAAAATAAAAGAAAAAGAGAAAAAAGAAAAAAGTAGCTAATGAATTGTTTACACCCTGAGAAACAGCTCGAAATAACTGCACAGGTTTAACAGCGTACAAAAGCATTTTTGTCCTTGGTCTGTGTTAAACGGTTGGAGCTCGACGATGGAGCTCAGTCAGCCTCCGTGAACCTTGGTCACCATCTGCACAACAGAGTTGGGCTTGATTTTACAGTCTGACAACGACGCAGAGTCGTCATCCAGTGGGTTTCCTTCAACGACCAGACGGATTTCACCCAAATATTTCTCTACACATGGAACACAAGGAAAACAGAAAGTTACTCCGCAAGCCTTAGAATAAATAAACAGGCTACATGTATCCGCATTAAAGGTTTTAACGCGGGCATTAAAATACTGGACTTATTTAAATGCCTCTGTTAAAGCCGCATCGCAGAGAACAGCAGTTCAGTTAGTAACACTTTCACTGTCTGTGCTTCCGGACAGTCTCCAGGTTGTGGACCAGCCTCGTCAGTTCCACGTTTATAATGTTTCAACAACTGACAACTGAACTGATCGTAATTCTAAAAATAATTTTAAACATACAAATCACATTTCACAAATCACAAAAAATACGCAGCATGATTTAAATGTATTGTTTTGTTGTGTAACAGATTGCTACAGTGTTTATTTTTATTTTTTCAAATCTTGTTTTAGGTTCGCCTACCTGTGGAAAACGCTTTGAGCGCTTCCTTCCTCAGCTGGCCCACCGTCGGTTGTTGCACGGGCAGCTGTTTGGAGTACAGGCGGACTGTTTTCATCCCGCCTGAAGGCGAGACAACAGCGACATCATATCGACACATCGTGTGGGGGAAGCTGAGAGTTCCTTTCACTGTCTCCGTCTGAATGTTATGCGCAGTTACGCTAAATTTTTATACAGCAGACCCGGAAACATGCGTCTGAAATGGGTTGTTTCGCTTTAAGAAGGAAACAGTAATGTAAACATGCCATTTATTTATTTGTTTATTTATGAGAATAAAATAATGTGGATGTTATTGACACTTAATCCAACTAAATCGGCCTACAACTAATCGATTACAGTGTGAGGGAGTAACAGAAATATAAGAGTGAAAGTTGTTGTTGTATTTGAATTGGACTCATATCGAGTTGACCGACTCTTTGGAATCACTGCACAGGTTAATTCAATATTATCTCCTGTGAATCACAGTGACTTTAATCTAAAACACTGTATATGGTCTCCTTATGATTTACAAAGCAAACCTAAACCAAGAGCTTTGCGTTAGTCTTTAAATGAGTCTGCGGGTCATGTGTGGACATGAGTTACACAAGTAAACTGTTCTTTATCTTGTTCGTGTTAAACCATTTTATTAAAAACAGTCTGTAAATCTGCTTTTTCTATCACTTATATCTCAATATCATAATATCGTTTCAGAATTATAAAACGGTAATTGCGCAGATGTTGCAGTTGCGCAGTTCTGCCGATAGTAGTGAAGCTATCAGATAAGTAATGAAGTGTCGGTGTGTCAGGGGAGTCTGGCGTTTCTCGTCTTTGATTTAGAAGAAATCACGTGATTATTCACCTTCACCGTGTGGTCAGCAGTTTTTCTGCCAATCGATCAGACATTCGCTTTGAAGCAGCGGGCTTAGTGTCGCTTACAGGATTTTATTTATCCATATATCACGTCTGCACATCCTTTAATGTTGTATCTGTCGCTGCGTTTGGTAGCCTATAATAATCTTATTTCCAGGCATTTGAAGATATGGTACTCCACTGCTTCAGTAAATAGACTCCAGCCCACACAAGTCTTCTCAGTTCACCGCTGTTCACGTCATTTCAACAACTGCTACTCGAGTCTCGCTGTGATAATGTCCACATCGTAAGTGGATCAGTCACAGCTCTGCTGCTCAGGTAAAGCACGATGTGGTCTAATAACTACATTGTTGATGTGCATATTAGATCGGACTGCCTGGTTATTGTTTTAATATTTTGGAGGATGGAGGTTTTCTAACGATAGGAAACTGCGCACCAGAGAGCGCATCCTCTACCCTCATCTCTCAGTCACGTCTTTTAAAATGCTGAAAGGCCCTTTGTAACAAATGCTCACCACAATACAGTAGAAAATGTACAGTTGTTTATACAGAGAGATGGTGGTGTGTTGTAAGAACGTCCTGGTCCGAATCCACCTTCAGGCTGGCCTGCGACAGGCTGGTGCTTTGTTTATGTCTATCCTGCGTTTCACTCCAGTTTTGCTGGGGACCCTGAATTGAATAAGTGGAAGGGAACAGATGGCTGAACTATGGAGCTTTTCATTCTTACATATGAATGTAACTGAACAAAATTTTAAATTTTTTTATTTATTATTGTTTAATCTTTCTTTTTGTCCCTGATCATGCTGTTACCCATGTGTTTCTCATTAAGGTTGGACAGGCCAGGGCACACCTAAAACCCATTTACAGTCATGCATGTCAGTGGACTCTGGAAGGAAGCCAGATTTTTGAGTAGCAGGGAGAACATAAAAACTCCAGACTGGTGGATTAAAACCACGGACCTCTATGTATGAGGCATCGTACTAACATTCTTGCAATGCAGTTCTGAAACATGCAAATAAATATTCAGTTTCATTAGATGATACGTTAAGAAATGATACAGAATTCTGCTGGAATTATCTGAGGGAAGCATCCACGACCTCTTTGCTGCAGTCAGTCTCTAAAACAGGGGTGCCCAATCCCGGTCCTCGAGAGCTACTATCCTGCAGCTTTTAGATGCATCCCTACTCCAACACAGCTGAATCAAATGGTTTGATCTCTTCAGCATGCCATCATGTTTGGCAAAGGCCTGATAACAAGCCATTCACTTGATTCAGGTGTGTGGGAACAAGGATGCATCTAAAAGCTGCAGGACGGTAGCTCTCGAGGACCGGGATTGGGCACCCCTGCTCTAAAAGTACTGCCTTTGAGTCTGTGAAGGGAGTCCATGTCCCTCCATCCATGCCTTACTCACCTGTGGCTTAGTGTTGGGACACAGCCAGACACATTGCAAATCTCTTTGTTTGTCCTCAATGTAAGGTGAAGTTTTGTTTTGTGTGCCTGAAGACTGAATGCGTGACAACAAGTCAAATATCTGCACAATGCTCCAGTGTGTGGGCCGCCAAACAGACCTCTATACCTGTTAGGCAGAAGAAATGATGGAAAAAGACAGCAGCCTGCTGGAGCTTTGTTTTCTTTGCGTGTAACGTAATTTCCCATACTGTGTTTCATGTCCTTCTCTGGTTATAACATGAGGTCAGATTTGGCATATGTAATCATTATTGGCTTTGTTGGTGAGATATTTTGCTGTCACATGTGATTTTTTTTTGCCTATACTGCTTTTAGTTTAAGTCACAAGGACCATAACAAGTCTGAAACTTTTCATTTATTCATAAATCTGAAATATGGTTGAACCTGCATATACTTTATGTATGCATTCCTTCATTTCAGTTTAATTCCATGAGATAGTATATTTTACTTAGTTTCAGTTATTTAAAGCCATAATTAAAGCCTTGTTTTCCCGGCATGAATAGGTTGCGGATAAAATTCCCCACAGATCCACCTTTATCCTAAATGCTGGTTAAGTGGCACAAAGAAGAACATTTCAGCAGACTCAAGGGTATTACAGAAAATATGCAATAAGATTTAAATATGGAACCGAAGATGACGCGTAAACCAGAAAATTAAAATAACTTTCAAACATATAAATAACGCTCATCATAATGCCTGCTAGCTCAGTTTCGAGTTGAATCACTTTATCAGGCATGATGCTGTCATTGAGATGAAAACTGGAAACTACCTAATACACCCGCACCAATGTGTGTTATGTAACCAGAACAATGTTTGGTTTGGTTTTTTTGCTGTTTCACATCCTGGTTGTCGTGCCAAATGATAGGTATGAGTGGATTCATCAGTAATCTTATTATCATATCATTTTTTTTATCCAGTTTGATACACATTCATAACACCACAATGGCAAAAGTAACACAATAACCATTTCAATCTCTCCAAACAAGACAATAAATCCAGTTGATAAGCCAGCCCAGTGAAGCTGATTGGTAGATCGGGTACTTTCCACAACTTTGGCTACATTGTGCAAGGTTCCAAAAGTAGAGTGATAAAACCAGTAAATGCACAAAATAAGATATTAAACCTGGACTCGCTGCAGAACTAACACTGATTACATAAAATAAAATGTACAAAATAATCCTGACTGCTAATCTGCAGTTGCATGAGTTTTCGTAGGTGGTGGAGAGAAACCGAAAGTGATAACGAATAAATAAAAAACAATCTAGGGCATTTCCTGGTGTGTGCAGACAACAGCTTCTGTGTTTACTGCTCATTCTAAACCTGAGAAGGATACCAGGTGAATGGTGATAATTCAGAGAAAACTGAAAGGACAGCTGAAAGAGAGGGACTGAGAATCTGCTACAGCAGAGAGAAGGGTTGTTTTGGGACTGCAGTGAGGAAAGAGAGTCACAGAATGACAAAGCTGAGTGCGGCACGAGCTGAGTAATGAAAAAGGATTCACCGTAGATGCCGCAATCAAGGAAACAAAGGCAACAAATGTCAGGGTGCCGCGAGGGGAAAACCCAAGCCATATTGAGAAGTGTGTTGAAGACAACAGAATCAAAACAACAGCAAAGTGGCAAAAACATATATTTGTGCAAGTAAAAAATGGCTTTACTATGATATGAGGTCTGCCCAGTTAAAGACAGATCAACATGTTTAGGATCCTCCCACAGATTTCATTTATGTTCACATCAGAGGACCGTGAGGCCTCAAAAGCTTCATTTTATGCACTGTCTGCTTTGGGTTGAACCACCAGCCTTCTGATTAGTAGATGAACTGCTATACTGCATAAGCCACCAGCAGAAACTGGTGTGGTAATAATATTGCCTAACAGCAACTGCAATCTAAAGGCAGTACCCAACAGTCCAAAAGGAAACTGTGGCTGGGTGTCATGGCAGAGACTGATGAGGAAGCGGTCCTGAGCTGTAGCTGGATGCTGTTCTGATCCCAAGCAGACTGAATATACCCCACGGTTTGCATTTTCACCTTTAGCCACCAGCCAGCTCTTCTTCATATTACTCTGTATATCAGGTATGTGAATTAGAGCAGTGATAGGTGGTGCCTATTAGTAATAAACAGATTTTTAATGCCTGCGTGTAGCAGTGTGGAATCTGTAGTATACATGGACTATTGAGATTAGTTTTCAGAACACAGACTGTAAAAAAAGAAAAAATCTTTTATTATTGAATAAGATGGAAAAATATCTCAGATGATATACATTCATAGTTATTTTTGATATACCAACAAATAGCAAGTTACACAGCTTAGCAGGGAAATAAACACAAGCACAAAATGACACAAAATACATTATTACATCCTAATTATTCATCATTTACAGCTCATCATAATTAATTAGTGCTGAACTCTAAGCAGGTATGGGAAAAGTCTTGAAAGAGCCAAAGATGATGGATTTTGTCCTTTGGTGTCTCATATTTCAGTCCTGCTGTGAGTCTTGTGGATGCAGTTGAGTGCATCAGTGATGATCAGCCACCGTGGACCTTCGCCACCATCTGCACCACAGACGAGGGTTTGATCCCATATTCAGACAGAGATGCAGATTCATCATCCAGCGGTTTCCCTGCGACAACCAGCCGGACTTCACCCAGAAGATATCCTACACACACAACGCAGGAGAGAGAGGAACCTCACTAAGTATAAAGATGTCACAAATAATTATATCATGTTCCCTGAACACGACTGAAGGTTGTTATTTTTAAGTTGCACTCAGACAGCACATGATTGTGGCCACTGCTCAACTAAAACTAAACTAAGTGTGAAAAACATTTAATTCAACTGTAAAAAACAAAACCTCAACAACACAGTTTGTGCGACTTACTGAAACAGCAACACAGTACACAGGAAACGTGTTTGTAATTGTGGTCATATCTGTTAACACAGCCTGTCTGAGCTGGCTTGAGCTCACATGTTTACTCAGACTGAGATGTCCACTTGAATGTGTGGTTGAAGTTGGTGTGTTGCATTATTGTGCTACACAAATACCTCACATAACTATGACGCCAAACTAAATCATTCTTAATTATATTATTATTACCAATAAAATTAAACACTTCATGTAGTTTTTTTTTAAAATATATAATTTAAAAGATTCATAAAATAGACAAAAACATTTGAATGTAGGCTTACGATAGAGCCATGTGATCACTCAAGAAGTAATTTTTCTCTTTGATCTGTTTTGGGGTTTAGGCTTACCTTTCTTGGGAAACAGCTTCAGCGCTCCTTTCTTCAGGTCACTGACCGTCTTCCGCTGCTTCTTGGAGGGGTTTAACTTAAGAATCCTCATCTCCCCTGCAGGTGAGAGAACAGACAAGCTAAACTTGCACATTTTGTTTGTCTGGATCGTGTGTGAGCGGTACGAGCTGCTTCAGGTTATGTTAAAGTCAGAATGGGCGTGGGCTGAATTTATAATTGAGATGGCTTTTTCCTTTTAGGTGGGTTGTCCCAAATAGCTGTTCACAAAGACTAGCGGCAGCAGCTTATATGAGCCTACAATGGTGACTTTATCAAAAAGCCACACCAACAGATGTGTTTGGACTGTTAGGGAAGTTCCACATCTAATTTAGTTTCACTATCGTTTTAAATCGAGTTATAAGAAATCGCATGGTTTACTTTTGCCACACATTATGTTTACACTGTAGGGTGGATAGTTTCCATCAGCTGAATGGACAAACCCAGGACTGGACTGGGACAAAAAATCAGCCCAGGCATTTTGACTAGAGACCAGGTATTATAGGAAAAGCCATAAAGCCTTTGAATGAAAACAAACGCTGTTGTGACAGTGACGTCCACTATCTTGTCGGTATGAATGAATGATTTCTATACATTTTACATCAGATGACCACTTTGGTTGAAAGATTCAGATAATTATTTATTAAAAGCGAGACATTTTAAATGAGAATAAGGAAGAAAAGTATTTATTTTTGTCCCCCTTCCCTGTTAATGCTCTACCTGGCCCCCTGGCATAACTTTGCTAGACCCGCCCCTGCACAGTTACCAGCTGTCAGCTACTTAGAAAAGGATCCTGGTGTTATTTGTCTCCCAGAAATAGTTCATAACTTCAACTCATTCATGTCACCTAAAAGGTAAACCTGTTTGTCCATCACCTGTTCAGCTCTGATGATTCAGTAAGGACATCTCCTGGTTTCATCTTCATGTTTCCTCTCACCAGATAACCAAACCGACATCATGACCAGCAGCTTTACAGCTGTGGCTCCAGCAAACATCAGCTGGTCCTAGAAAGTAATATTAAATAAATTATAACAACAACTGATCAAGCTTAAACGCGCTGTTGTTGTTCAGCGTGAAATCTGCTGGCTTCCTCTTTCTGGTGCAAAGTGGGTGATAAACAAACAAGAGAGAAAAGCCGATCAGCTGATCATTGATCAGTTTCATGATTGAAGTAGCAACAGAAGAGGGAGGGGAGAGAATGAGAGAAGGAGAGGCAGCTGTGCAGCATGAAAACACAGAATAACGCCAGCTTTGTGTGTGTTTTTTTTATTCTAGCTGAAGTACGGAACAAATTGTGTTCCTTTTCACCTCAATACCATGTTATTCTGTTTGTCTGTGACAAGATTGCTTTTAGAGTCATTGCCTAAGCAAGGAGGAAGGTGCATCCGACCTCCTCGGCTATAATTGGTCCATCCCAGAGTCGTTCATGACCAATTGGCCAGTCCACCACCTTTCATTGTTTGTACCATTATAGACAACAACAACAACAACACTGGCCCATAAAAACGAAAAATCACCATCGGCCCACCGGGCAAATGCCCAGTATGCCCAATGGCCAGTCCAGCTGCGGACATGGCCAATATATGTCGTTATTATTGATGATCTATGCCAATGTGGTGTCTGTTCATCTTTTAATGTTCTTGCAATCAGACGACTTCATACTCCACTGTTTTAGTGAACATATCCTGAGATAACAATTCAGGCCAGGAATTCAACTCTATCCCAGCTACCTTATACAATAGGTTAACCCTGTGTTATGTGGGGATGTCAATGAAGGAACGACACTGGTGTTGGTTGTGCTGACTCACAGAACGTCTGATGTGGTGTGCATATTTAAAGACAAGATCCAGAAAGCTATTCTTAAAGGTTTATTATGGCAATGAGGTGAATGGATGGATGTGTGATTTTCTCTAGACATTCAAATAAGAACACACAATAACAATTAAGGATCAAACCAAATCACAGTGCTATCATGCTACTGAAAGGATTCAGTAGATCACTGAACCTACTGAATCTACACTAATGCATCCAACATCTTAGCATTTCCATTTCTTTAAAGTTATGGCTCTGGTGTAACACAACCAGGGGGAGGGAAGATCTATTTACATTGCATGGCAACCAGATATAAGGTTAAACAGAGTCATCTTTGTTTACCTTCTCTGGTGAGGAGGTAAAAGCCTACCAGGCCAAAGTGGAATTATAAAGACTCCTGGGTATTTCCAACAGCTGGTGCTGGTGTAAGGAAGTTGGATTCCCGCCTGTGGCCATCTCCCTGTACACCTCATCCACCTAACACACTGCATGCTGTAATAGCCACACCCTTTTTGCACATACTCTTATTTCTTTCTTTGTTATTCAGATATTTATCAGTAAGTGACTTATATGTATGTATATATAGCATATATTGTGCTATTTCTTACTTCCTGTATTTTCTGCACGCTCGTGCAGTAAAGAGAGTGTATGTTGTAACACAAGACACAAAAAGAGAGCTGATTAAGTTGTCTAACTAACTCATCTACACCTGGCATACTGTCGGATATGTAGCAGCACTGAGGAGGTGGTTTGACTCGAAACGATTAAAAAATAAATCAAAAAAGGTATTTCGACTTTTTTCATTTTTGATTTTCAACTATTTCGAGTTCAATCTCGAAACTTAGAATTAGTTCTCAAAATGAACACTAATGAATGAAATTAAATAATGAAGAAAAAAAAAGATTTTTAATAAAATCAGGAGTCGTCGTAAAAACCAGCAGGCAAGGCTAAACTCGAATTTTACCAACTACAGAGGTGCGGCCCTGAAAACACACACACACACACACACAGTGGGAGAAAGAAAGAGATGGGAGGGAGGGAGGAGTATCGCTGCTCATATTCACCGCAGAACAACACGATTCTTAGTCGACCGCTGGATATACTCCCGTGAACAGATAGTGCGCAGTGACAATAAAAGCCAAGCCAGATGTTCAACCGGACCACACCTTTGTGTTCACCTCACCAAGATTCGGGTGTTGCTCCGTTCATCAACGTGCCAGATGTCTATTACATGTATCCAGTGTGTCCCGCAGACAGAGCGCCGATGTACTTGCCCCCGCCTTTGCTGCTGCACAGGTAACAACTCAGGTTACATCTGCTGCTCCGATTCCACTGCTAACGATTTTTATGCTCTGACTTTTCGTTACGGTTGTAAACTGCGCGATGCCATAATTCAGTGTCACAGTCTGACATCACAGTGATGCTGAAACACGAAGCCGCTGATGAAAAACTTTATGTTAAGAAGAAACGCGAGCTGTGTGCAAGTATCAAAAACTGCGCAACACTGCAGCTCACACACTCTCTTTTTTGAAGTGAAACCGAAAGTGTTCATTCTGATCTGTTTGTTGTTGTTTCGCAGTGTGACGCCCCCAAGCGTGCCAACAACACAGAAGTGTTACAACCCTCATGACAAAACACTTAAATTTGTCGATGGAGAGGATGATTTGGACTGTAAGTGTCACGTGGGCACTTTTCAAAGTGACATCGAACAGATTCACATTTGATATAGAATTCATGACATTAATTAAATACAATAACTTTACCTGTGCTCACATTAGTCTAGGTTAAACAAAACGCATTAGTATTTATTCGCGTGTGACACTGATTTTTTTTGCTTCTGTGTGATTGTTCTCAGTTTTGTATGAAGGCTTCAAATCTCTCAGAGCTCAGATGTCCTGTGGTCACGCTGTGACTCCGACCTCTCTCACCAACTGGTGTCGCAGATTGTTGAACCAGGTAGGCCACTAAGGGTCAGCTTCATTAAAATAAATACATAACAGACAACATCAGACACAGTGGCAGAATTCAGATTTTAAACAGGGCAGAGTAGTTTTGCCTGTGTCTTGAAATTACAGAAGTTAATGTTTTTAATGCACCACACGCACGTGAATAAATCAAGAAAACAATGCCCAATATATCATCTTTTTTTTCCCTGCGGACTGGATTGGGACAATACTATTTCATTTGTTGATAATATGCAGTAACCCTCACACAACATAGTGTTTATAGTTTTATTAATCAAAGATTAACCTAAAGATATTAACTGCAATTCCTGAGATTGTTCTCTCGTTTGTTTTCAACCCCTGAACTGTATAAATAACGCACCTTTCTATATTTCAATAAAGGGTGAAAGCAGGTTTGTGTGTGGTGCGTCTGGTTGTAACGTCGAGTGGACTTTTGCAGAGGTTTGTAAAATGGCTCTGCTGACGCCTCAAGAAAACGCATATTTTAGAAGAACCATGGCGTTCAACGCTGCCAGGCAGACACATACGACTAAGATGGTAAGTGATTCATTAACATATATATTTCATGTAAATGGAGAATTGTTAGACATTTCATCATGTATTACATATTGTCCCACCTCTGTCTCCATGTAGTGTCCTGGCTGCAGATCCACTGTGATGAGAGAGAATGAATCAGATTTGAATGTCCTCTGTAAAGTGTGCACAGCAGTAAAAGGACGGCCGTTTGAATTCTGCTGGCAGTGTTTGAGGGAGTGGAAGGGTGCACGGCCTCGGAAGGACCGCTGTGGAAATCGTGGCTGCTGCAACCAGTCATTAGAGACACTAAATAAATGCCCAACGATCACCTTTGGTTCAGTGAAGGAGTGTCCCTCTGTTCGTGCCTGTCCCACCTGTGGGTTACTGTTGGAGCACAGCAAGAAGTATTGTAAATCGGTTCACTGCCCTCGATGCAATGTGTCATTTTGTTTTGTATGTCTGAAGAGCTCCGGTACATGTTTGATAACCAGGTGTATTCTTGCCCCCAGACAGACCTCTATACCTGTCTGGCAGAAGAAATAATGGGAAAGACACGAGGCTGTTAAGTTTCACTTTCTTTAAATTAAGAGTGTCTTTTCTAAATCAATGTACCATGCTGTGTTTTTTAATTCTCTGCTTTAAATGTCATCGCATTAAAAAAAAAGAAAAAAAGATGGTAGTGAGAAATGTATTACCAAATATGATCTTTGCAGCTGTGTCATGTCTGAACTGTAATGATAAATCTGATAAATGCCATTCATTCATAAACTTAGAATAAGGTTAAACATTCTGTGTGCACATCCTGTCCTCTGGTTACTTACATATATAACACATGTCGTCTCCTTATCACACATTTTGTTTGTTTTGCAAACTACGTGATATTAAATCTGTTTAGAACAAATGTTTTGTGTAGGAAAATCTTGTTTTGTTTAATCAGTGTCAATGCTCTTATTTCCTCAACTGTTTCGAGCAAATGTGTCTTTTAATAAAACCTTGTTATGTTTAATTAAAGTCATTGTGTAAAACATTCAGCATATTTAAGTTAATTGTTTCATTTTCGAAATTAAAAATAAAAACGTGTCTCTGAGGAAGAAAAGCTTGCAACACCATATTTAATACAAGCCTGTAGATTTTTTTCTGCCTTTTTTTCCCTTAGTGTAAAATGAACACTGTCATGTAAAATGTGATTTTTTGTACTATACATTGTTAAAAAAAAATATGGTCCAAATGAAATGTTGATTTGAAAGTTAAATTAATACAGTGACTGAGTTAAAATGCAGATTTTTAATTATTATTATTGTTAGGTTAGTCATACAGTCTCAGGAAGAGAAGGCTTCATCACTTTGTGCTGTTGAGTTGGGGAATGCAGGAAAACCTGTTTTCATTCTGTTCTTCATTTAGACAATATAAAATATTTAACTCTTAATCTGATTAAAGTTTAGCTGTTTGAAGGTTAACTTAAATTCCAAGTTTCAGTGTGAATCCAGGGATATCAGTATATTTTTTACTCTTTTTAAATGATGTAAAATCATTGTTAACGTATTGACATGTAAGTCACAGCATGTATTGCACTGAGGTAAACATTTTACAGAAGAATTTCTATCTCTATTTAACATCCAAGCTCTGATATGTAATGTTCCAAGGAGCAAAGGTGTCTCGCTTTTTCCCCGGACATAAAGGTTTACTAGGCTAAATAAAAGAAAAAGAAAAACATCAATCATCTTTGCTTCCAGAGTCCCACTGCTCTACTCTCACAATGGTTGTCCACACCTGCTTAAACCTCTCCCTGACATAGGTGGTGCTACTTTTTGCATCAGGTTTGCTGATCTTGATCTTTGGAAAATAGCCCGAGCCCTTTAGACTTATTGCCAGGTTGCCAACCCGAGATTTTGATCACAGGCATCCGTGATAAAGGCCTATGATTCTGTGATACGCATATCAGTTAACCATTGTAAACTTATGTGTTTGTGTTCCCGGCATGAGGTCCTTTACCGCTAAGGAATGGATCAGCTCCAGAATGAGCTACATTTGAAGCAAGTTTTTTCCCTAAGTGAGTTAAATAAATGCTTAAAATTTTAAATCGGCAAAGATCGGCATGCAAATTTTTAATGGATAAATTATCTGACTACTATGTGAAAATGTTTTGGGACTTTTTTCTTTCTATTTCTATGTTGATGATCTGTAAACAAAACAGTTAAACTTAAGCTGAAACATGTAAATGATGCTCATCATAACACCTCAATTTCAAACACAATAATTTAGCTGAAAACTGTAAACTACCTAACAACTAGAAATTGCCCGTATCAGCGTTTGTTATGTAGCCAGAACAATGTTTGTTTTGTTTTTTGCTTCTTTACATCCTGGTTGTCGTGCCAAATGATGGTTATGAGTGGACTCATCAGTCCTAGTTTACAAACATTCAGATTAAATAATTTTAACATCCAGTTTGATGCACATTCAGAACATTGCAGTGGCAAAGGGAACACAATAATTCCCCCAAACTCACCAAATAAAATAATAGATCCAGGTCATAATGCGACACAGCGTCACTGGTCAGACCAACTTTGACTACAAGGTGCAAGTTTACAAAATATATAGTGATAAAACCCATAAATCATCAAATAAATAAATAAACCTGGACTCTCAGCAGCACTAACACTTTTATTATATAAATCAAAATCATATAAGTGCTGATCTGCAGTCGTATGACTTCTTGTAACTGGTGGAGAGAAACTGAAAGTGACAAAAACAAAATAAACAAAACAGTTTTGGGGACGTTCCCTGGTGTGTGCAGAGGTCAGTGTCTGTGTTTACTGCTCAAACCTGAGAAGGATAACAGCTGGGAGCCAAACAAACAGAGTACAGATAATTCTGGGAAAACTGAACCTTTAAATTTGTCTTATTATGTGGTTTCACTGTGAAGGCAGTAAAAGTTTGACTTATAAAGTTTAGCATCTTGTTGCTTGCTGGGCAAGATCTTCTAAATTCACATAAGCTAAATGTGAAGAAGCTGGGGTGAGAATCAACACCTCCAAGTCTGAGGCCATGGTTCTCAGCTGGAAATGGGTGGAGTGCACATCAGCACCACTAGTCAGGGTTGAGCTGCTATGTTGAGTGGAGGACTTTAAGTGATGGGGGAGCGGAGCAAGAGATTGACAGGCAGTTTAGTGCTTTACTGGTTTGGTGTGGTGAAGAAAGCTGAGCATAAAAGTAAAGCTGGTGATTTACATGTTGATGTATGTTCTTCCCCTCACCCGTGGTCACGAGCTGTGGGAAGTGACTGTAGAATTAGACTGTGGATACAAGCAGCAGAGTTTTTTTGTGAAGGATGAGGGCTCAGCTCTTGAGATAGAGAGGTATTATTGTTGTTGTTATACTCTTTCTTTAGAAATATTATCATCATTTTCTTGGACTCATTCAATAATAAATGATGGGAATTCCACTCGTTTTTTAGGGCTGGAATGAAGGCTATCAAATACACATGACAGTGGTTTGTAGAGAGCCAGGGGAAATCCTGTGTTTAAAGTAGTTTCACTATCACTTTCTCTTCAGACATTTAAAATAAATAACATGAGTTAATGTTAAATAATACTGTGTAAAAGCTGAGGAGCATTACATGGTTTATCCACACGTAACCAATGTCGCACCTTGTAATATTTTACTGAGTATTAAAGTCTTGTATGTGTAAATCTAAAACATAACATTCATTGTCAAATTTGATCCCTGGATTTGAACAAGTCAGCAAAACCTCATTTGATATGAGCCTGTGGATTTTCCTTCCTTCCTGCAACATTTTGCTGAGATCCCATATTGACAAATGAAAATGATCGTGTAAAATGAAATATTTTATAATACTTTATTTTTTATAAAGTGGTCCAATTGTGCCAATTGATGGGTCTGTCTAACACAACCCCTCGCTGGAACGAGACAATTCTATTACAACAGCAAAAGCAAGACGCAATTTACCAGAGCTCTTTGTGTTACTCGTGCACGAGGGAGAGAACTGGACGAGCGCCGTTCCTTCACTTGACACCAGTGCTCTCGTCTGCTCCCTCGTAACACTGCTCTTTATTGAGGTTACATGAATATGCATGACGTCTTACACAGATATACATGTGAACAAAGAGTACCTTGTCTGTGTGCTGTGTAGGTATATGTGTGTGTGTGTGTGTGTGTGTGTGATCAAGATGTGATCCTGTGAATGACTCCCCAAAATCTGCTGGCCTGGAAGTCCAGCAATTCATCTAAACAAAAGGCACTTATACTAAAACAGATACAGAGTAGGTGTCCTCCTATAGTATAAATCAGTAAGAGAAGGTATGATCTCTCTCATGACCTTAAGTCATGTGTGTGCATGCCAGAACACTCTGGAAAGCACACAGTCTCTACAGACTACTACGGATCGAACCTCTATTATTATGCAATCGATTATAAAACTCTAAGCATATATGAGTAAAAATTTCTAAGCATAAATGACAATCAACAATATAAACCTTACACCAATTCTGATTTAGAAGTATTTACAGGAACAGCTAAAGTTGTACAATAATCAAGTTAAGGTGGAATCAAACAGTTTAAATAAATATGAAACACGTGAACATCACGATGCTTTTTGGCTCAGTTTAGATTAAAAATATTAAACCTGATTTCAAAATTATTTCAAATGTTGTCATTGACTTAAAAACGGTAAACTACTCAACATGCAGACATCAGTGGTATGTGAGCAGAACAATGACATTTGGTAATGTGTATTTATTCGTGCACATTATAAACAGCAAATAGCAAATATAAAATCAGTCTTTTTTCAGTATGTACTTTTTGGAGGTTGCTCTATATACAGTTACATTTATTCTGATTTCTTCCTGTGATGATAATAATCGGAGGCTCCTTAATTATTGTTTGTATCCTTTGTTTCAGATATGGGATGTGTGTAACGTCAGTGAGAGGAGATATTCCTAATATTCTCAGGCACACACCTCTGGCTGTGAGAACAGAAGCCCCAGAAACTTGTTTGGAAAAAAAATGCACCCCAATTAATCATTATTTACTCCATATGATATTGAATTAGTGCTGAGTATAGGTATGACAAGAGGCGTAAAATGCAAAGAAAGCACAAAGGAGAAGGAAAACCATAGACGCCAAGCTTCATTTAGAATTATGCGTTTTGTTCTTTACATGTATTTATAGTTCGGTGAATCCTGTAACTTTGATGTAATCAGATGAATTGATGATGGACTCCTTCATCCTCCGTGAACCACAATCACCATCTGCACAACTGAGCCGGTTTTGATTCCGTATTTTGTCACTGGTGCAGAGTCGTCGTCCAGTGGCTTGCCATCACTGTGCAGCTTGAAATCCTTCTCAGTGCATCCTAAACACACATGACACAGAAAGAGATGACTAGACTAAATATAGCTACAAATATGTCATAAATAATTATATTACGTTTCCTGCATTATTCATAACATAACATAACTTCATAACATTTTATAGATTTTTTTGTGAAATTTTTTAAGACATTTGAATATAGAGTCATTAAGCACTGGTAATTACAATTTTAACGTATTTATTTTTTGTTTTCTCAGGTTACTTACCTTTCTCGTTGAGCATTTTCTTCACTTTCTGTTTGAAAATGCTCACAATCATTACTTGCAGCTGCATGGCGCACAGGAGCAGCAGGTATCTCTGACCATTAGCCATGATAATGAAGATTTCACACATTGTTTTGGCTACCACCATCTGAAGGTTATGAGAGGTGATGGTTAGTACTTTTGTTAAACAGCACAAAAGTATAGTATAGTATAGTAAATGTGGTATACACATTTACTATACCACATATCATGAAAAATAAAACACAAATATTTTAGAAACCTTTTCAGTGAGTCCTCTAAGTGCAACCATTTTGAAATGGAGTGAGGAAACTCAGTTCATGTTTTTATACCAAAATATTAAGTTGAAATACGTGAATTATAATTTATTCCATGTAGTATTAAATTAGTGCTGAGCACAGGTGTGACAGGAGCTGTAAAATGTAAAGAAAGCTAAAATAATGATGGACCCTCCATCATAAACGTTTCTCACCATCTGCACAGCTGAACCGGACTTGAATCCACATTTGGACAGTGGTGCAGAGTCGTGGTCATGTGACTTTCCTCCATGATTTTTCGTATATCCTAAACACATATAACACAGGACAGAGGGGACTTTACTTTGCAGCCTTTAGAATAAATATAGCTCCACACATGTCATAGATAACTGTACCATGTTCCCTGCATTAGACTGAGCAGAGGTTATTGTTGAAAGTAAAGGTGTCCAGTTTAAAATGATTAAAAATGGTTTAAAACACCGGACACAGATTAACTGAGTATTGATAATTTCATTTTTATGTATTTATTTTCAGATTTTATTTACCTTGGTTGACGCGCGTTTTCAACACCTGGTTGAGCTCACGCAGGGTCGCATCTGGCAGCTGGTTCATGTGCAGGTTCACCCCCCACCTCTGGCTCACAGGCAGTACAACGGCAGCAGACATCGCTTTGTTTAGGAAGTGAGGCTGCGATCTTTTCAGGTTCTCAGTCTGAAGGTTATGCGAGGTGACGGTGTGGTCACGATATTTATAACTTCGCCTGAGGGGCGGGGATTGCCCGTTAGTTGTTTCGGTTTAACCAGGAAATAACAATGAACAAAAACATATGAACAAGGTATTGATCTCGTTATCTGTGAGAATACTGTTTGTATTGATAACACGCCTTTAAAATTGTGAAAGCGTTTTTGCGTCTTTTTTGTGTTGCTTTGCACGCAAACAGTTTCTAAGTTAATAACAAATACAATAAACAACAATCAACCACTAAAAACATTTTCTGTTGAGGAACGCAAACGAATGATTTAATTTGACGCCTTTTAAAATAATAAAGCAAGGTGTGAATATTTTTCTGCTTTTTTGTAAAAAAAAAAAAAGAAAAGAAATCATTAGTAAAATAATCATTTTTATCAAATACTTTGCGCATTGGTGGATTAACCATTCTACATAGAAATGAAAAAAGGATTATGGTAATTACTAATAAAGTTTAAATTGAAATATAAAAACTTTCAAATATAGTATATATCAGCTGTGGTATAAACCTGACACTGGCGGTCTAATTCATTTGTAAAGCACAACGGTGTGCGCACAAGGTCACTCACGGGTCTGCTGCCAAGGCGAAACAGCGAGGGTCAGTCAGTGCTGTGTGTGTCGTATGAGGCAGAGGGCTCACTGACTTAGATTTTAGGTTTTTTAGTCTCTCTCTCTCATCCAACACACACGCACACACTATTGCTTCAGACTGAAAATGAAAGTGTATCTCACAAAAAGTCCCGAAAGACTCAGCTCACAATGTTGCTGTTACTACTTCCAGAAGTGAACAGTAGCAGCAATCTCGTGGAACTATTTAAAACAATTTGGTGCATGTCATAAGTTCATGTGTGACACAGATTTTTTTTCTTGTGTGTGATTGTTCTCAGTTTTGACTGAGGCTTCAAATCTCTCAGAGCTCAGATGTCCTGTCGTCACGATGTTGTTGTTAGACCAGGTTGGCCACTAAAGGTTGACTTCATCATTGAAAGTAACAGCACACTTTTAACAGACACATCAGAAAGGAACACATGCCCAGGTGTAGTGGAGACAGGGGTGGTTGTAACAGCATCACTTTCAATAAGAAGGGATATCCTAAGAGCCATGTAATCAGTTGTATGTATGAAAACATTCTCCCCGGCCTTATATGTGAAACTGGGAAGCTGTGTGAAGAAGCACTAAGAGTTTTTAGCAAAATCACTGACTTCTAGTTAAGAAAGTGAATCTTTTGATCAACTGTATATTTTGATCATTCCTGCTCAGATTAGATTGTTTAAAATTAGTGTCTTGTGTAAATTGTCAGTAAACTTCAAGCTGTCTTGCTGTTGCGGCTAAAGTAAAAGGCTGACAGGCGTGAGAATAGTTATAACAACAACAAAAACAGTTAAAGCTACCTCCATGGTGACATTTAAATGCTTTTTCCCTAATTTGCAGATTTGTTTGAGAATGTCGAGACAGTGGATGAGAAAAGCTTTACCACTGTGAGAGGAAAATAAAATTGTTTATCTCATAGTGTAGTGTCTGTGAAGGTTCTCAGTCATCCAGGTCATCGCAGTCAAAGGAGCTTGCAAAGAAAAGCGTCTGGACTTCTTTAAGTTGCTTGATAGTTCATAGTACATATCATAGTGTAGTGCATATTTTAGAGCAGGAAGAAGTGTTGTTTAGCACACATTAAATGATTAGATGAACATATTGTGATATAGTAGCAATTTTTAACTGTTAATTACATTTTTATAACCAATATCTTCTCGCTCCTCGTCTAGTACAAACACATTCATGTAAAGTTAACGTGGGATTATAAATTGGCCATGGATGTGAAGGAGATAAATTGCTAAAATTTAAAATACTTTCAGTTAGTAAGACACGAAAAGCACTTTATAAATGAGAAAAGTAATGACTTTTAAAACAACGCAAGCAGTGTCCAGACTCTTCTACTATGAAGCCACGCTGTTGCAGTTTAGCATTGTCTTGCCAAGAAAACGGCAGCATTTCTGAATCATGTTCACGTAAGGAGTCATATCTGTATGACAGAGCTTTAACTTGTATCTGTGGATGGTGCGGTGAATCTCTGGATGCGTTCCTGATCCCATGCAATGATTTCTATGGCAGAATCTTTTCTGTTCTTAACGCAGTGCTGTCTGACAGTCCAAAGATGACAAGCATCCAGTTTTGATTTTGGACCTTGTCCCTTGAATACCAAGATTTCTCCAGATCACTTGGATGTGTTGATGATACTGCACACGATGAGATATTCAGTCGTCACAGTTTTACACTGGTGAATTATTCAGAAATCTTTCCACAATTAGTAGAGGAATTTTTTGTGTTGTTGTTTTTGTTTGTTTTTCAGATTATTTACCTTTTGTTTCAAGCACTGGGCTTGCACATGCTGGTATCCCGTTTTAAATGACATGACACCATCCATGTATCAGTTCTCTGGAATGCTGGGAGCAGTAGTCAATGTGATGATGTCCACACCTCCATCTCCTTGGCCTCCTGCTCCAGGTCTTCTGGAATACACTAAGTTGTTCCAAGGCAGCTGATAGACATCATCTATCTAGCATGTCCTGGGTCTGGGGCAGTGGTCCCCAACCCCTGGGCTACCGGCTGTGAGAGTTGAGGCTCGGGTGTGAAATTTATGGTTTTCAGGGTTTTTATTGTTATTTTTTAAATTGTTTTTATCGTTAACTCGGTTTCCCTGGGTCTATTCTCATGTGTTAGGAATAAATCTTCTTTTTTATGGTACTGGTACTGGTTTTATTTTGTTGTATTTATACGCGACACCTTAAAGGCCAGTCTGTGAAAATATTATCAGACATAAACTGGTCCGTGGTGCAAAAAAGGTTGGGGACCACTGGTCTGGGGTATTGTTTCACAGGGGTGTGCAAAGCAGATTTGTATGTGGCAGGTCTGGTTGTAACATTGAGTGGCCTTTTGCAGAGTTTGGTAAAATGGCTCCTCTGACCCCTGAAGAAATGGAGTACTTTCAAAAAACCATGGTGTTCAATGCTGCCAGGGAGACCCTTAATACCATTTTTAAGTATCTTCCTCATTTATTACAATTTATGCAAATAAATATTTATTATTGGGGTGGATGTAGCTCAGAAGGTAGAGCAAGTCATCCCTTGATCAGAAGGTTGTTGGTTTGATACCTGGCTGCATGCCAAATATCCTTGGGCAAGATGTTAACCCTAAGTTGCTCTCCGTTGCATCCATCGGAGTATGAAAAAACAAAATTAATTTCAACATGTTTAATCAAAATTAAATATATAAGACATGCAGTTCATTTAAATAACTATTTTAATTTAAAATAAAAAAACATCCCTGAAGTTAAACATGCAAGCAAACAGCACGTTTAATATATGTTTGTAACAATACTTCTTGAAAAGAAAGGAAAATAGATTTGTGGGTTGAGCAGCAGAGTTCAGCATCAGATCTCCTGAGCCAATGCCAAACTCCACACTTTGACCCTATGATCCAGCTGCTATAGGCAGAATCTGGATTCATTGCAGAACATAACGTTCCAGCATGTTCTGGTTCCAGTGCATCTTGCTGATAACAATACAAACAGTGCAGGGCAGTGACTGAATGTGTAGCGAGCCATCTGCCAGAGCCTCTTGAAAACCTTGACTGCGAATCTGTAGCAGACTGCCTAAAGATTGTAAATGCTGACAGGGAGAGGAAATGTGCCCACTTGGAGGTTGGTCTCTGACATTCCCTGTTATACTTGGCCTTCAGTTTGGAGATGGTACTAGTGCTTACACCAAATACTGCTGCAGCTTGGTTTTGCACAGCACCAGCTGGAAGTTGCCCTATAGCAGTAATGATCACAATGCCTGGTAATTCATTGTAGAAATAACTCTCCTTATTAAATTTAAATATTGTCATTCAGATGAAAACTGGAAACTACCTAACACACCCTCAACAGTCTCGTATGCAACCACAACAATGTTTGTTTTGTTCTTTTTGCTGCTTCACCGATTTGTTGTACCAAATGACGGCTATGAGTGAATTAATCAAACCTTTTGTAAAACCATATAAAAAGTAAAACATTTTGACATCCAGTTTGATGCACATTCAGAACACCACAATGGCAAAAGCAACACATGAAGCCCACAAACTGTCCAAGATAATCCAACCCAGAGTCACTGATCCAAAGATCGGGTACTTTCCTCAACTTTGACTCCGTGGTGCAATATAACCCATACATTATAAAGTAAATAAACAAACCTCAACTCTCAGTATTGCTAACACAGATTAAGTAAAACAAAAGTGTTTAAAATCATCACGACTGCAAATCTGAAGTCACATGACTTCTAATAAGTGATGGAGAGAAATCGAAAGTAATAAAGAGTGAATAAAAAAAATCTTAGGGGCATTCCCTGGTGTGTGCAGAGGGCAGGTTCGGTGTTTACTGTTCATTCAGACAGGTGAATGTATAACAGATGAAATCCAAACGAAACAATTGGAATCAATCCTGGGAAAACTGAAAGGACAGGGGAAGGAGGGGGAAAGGAGAGGGACGGAGAATCTGCTGACAGAGAGACCAGCGAGTACCTCCTCAACATGTCTTGAATTCCTCCAGAGGCCTGGCAATGAACTCATCTTTTGATTCAGGTGTGCTGACCCAGGGTGATATCTGAAATCTGCAGGACACTGGGCCTTGAGGCCTGGAGTTGCCCACCCCTGCGTTAAAGGAATAACAGTATTTTTAAGATCTTCCCACAGATTTTCACTGATGTACTGTGAGCTTTAGCAAATGTTTTCATTTGGTGTAGTTTATATTGAAGTCTAATGGCTGCTTTGGGTCATTATTTGGTTCTAGGAGTTCATCGCTTTCTCAGCGTTGAACTAAAGAGCCTCAGTATTTTCACCCTGAAGAACAACAAGTGCAAAGTGTTCTTTCATCAAATGCTGAACGATGAGTTCACTGCACTCAAATGACGTCTGAAGTTCAGCAGACAAAAGAGGGTTCAATCCTTATTAGCAAGGTGTAGCTAATAAAATGTCTGGTGAGGGTATGTGTCTTTCGTAAAAGCAGTTCACGTATCATTTGGTGCAAAGCCCCACCTTGTGGAAGTAGCAAAAGTAGTTTTTTTACATACTTTGTGAACTATAAATTTAAACAGCCCTGATCAAAAGTTTAAGACCACTTGAAAATGGAAAAAAATCTAATTTTGTTCTATCTTTCCAAGAAGAGCTTCAACATGCAACAAGAAGAAATGTGAGTGAGACAAAACATTTTTTTGAGAATGCAATTTATTGAAAACAACTCTTAAACTGAAACATCCTGTTTTACAGCTGTTCAAAACTTTGATCAAACTCAGAGGATTTTAAATAAATTTGACAACCTTTAGCGTTATCGACAGTGAAGAGAGCCAGGTAGGTGAGCGTTTCCCGTGTTGCTGTACGGGTGCCAGTATCCAGACCCGGGGGTGGGGCCTTGTCGAAGATCAGGTGAGTTAAGTTATCCATCTTGTTTAGTGTCTAATTGCCTATTCTGTTTTGTTTCAGTGACATTGATCTGGCAATACAGGCTCATTAACCGTTAAGTTTTTAGGGGCCTTCTCTCAATTAATGTTATTGGCCAGGATGTGGCCTCTTTATTTGCTGTGATTTCCACGGTTGATCTTTCATGTCTGTGTAGTGTGCTTTTTCAGTGTGCTGTGGTGTAATCACTTGTAGTGCTTAGGTTCTTCGAGGAAGGGGAACCCCTGTAAACTGCAGAGTGGTTATTGGAGAGAGTAAAATTTTAACAAGGATGTTTTGGAAATTCTAAATAAATAATAATAAATAAATAAATTTCAAGTGCTTCAGCATTTCACTGTTTGAATAATACTTATTTTTTGTATCATAATGCAGACCAGTTTAACAAAGGTGCTGGCATTATACTGGTGGAAGCAGTGGGATACAATTTGAGTTTTCTATGGCTCTTTACCACAGCCTGCCTGAGCACATACTTCAGCACAAAACAAACTGAAGCTGACAACAAAAACAATGAAAAACAAACTAAATCTACAGATTTTAACAATATAAGTAAATATTTGACCTACTTTTTTGAAAAGATTCTTTTTTTTCTGACATCCTTTCCTGACTGGCAGCTTTTACAATCAGAGTTGTGATCAAGGTCCATTCAAGTGACATCTAATGAGCATCCTGATGCAGTCATGTGACAAGTGAGTGGCTCTGACTACCCATGACATCATTTCCAAAACAGCAGCATACCTGGGGAGCTAATTTTAGAAACCTAGTTTTCTATTACCAAAGGTCAATTTCAACCAGTTCAAGAATACTAAACCTTAAATAATGTGTCCTATCGCACATATAACCTAACCTCTAAAATAATTTCACAAAGAAGAATGTTGGAAAGACCGATCTTCTGAGCATGCTTCAGGCATCCACTGGAAGATTAGTAGTGAGGATGCATGCTGAAGTAGACTGTATCAGAGAAATCTTGTGTGGGGAGTCTGCCGAATTGCTTCTTTCACAGTCATTCCTACTGCTGATATTGTGCTAGAGCAAATGCTGGATCATGAATAAATTCTCACACTGTATTTTGACACACTGCAGTGTATTCTAACCGATAGGCCAGGAAGTCATCCTTTCAGAGATCCACTTACATATACCGCTACCTGCAAGTAGTATTCAATATTGGTGATTCAAACAAGATGTGGTATAATTTCCTAGAATGAGAGAAACCTTTGAACATGCAACCATTTTCCTTCCAGCCTGAAGCAGTTAGGTCAAATACACTCATCTGCATATCTTCAGGACTATGACCTGAGACTAGGCTGCAGACATGTTGAGAAACTTGTACACATTCACACAGCAGCAGCAGTAGCCAAGGAAATGAAGCAACCCTGACTGGAGGAAGGAGCACAGTCAAGGTCTATGGGAAACTTTGGACTGATTTACTTCTAATGCATCCCGGCAAGAAAGACTGCCCTTGTTAAAGCAGCAGGAATTAGACACACAATGTCATATTTGCTGCCCTGCTAGTCTGTTCCTACAGACTGGTTGCCCTCCACAGTCATCTCCCTACCATCGGCCAAGGGAGAGAAAGCCCCATCCAACTCAGGAGCAGTGTTGGGCAAGATACTTAAAAAGTACTTCTAAAAAGTAACTGAGTTAGTAACTGAGTTAACTAACCCATCTACACCAGGCATTTTGTAGAGTATATAGAAGCGTGGGGCAGTGGTTTGACTTGAAACAATTTTTTTTTACTATTTTCCTTGAAAAGCATTTCGAGTTTAATCTCGAAATTTTGACTTGATTCTAAACCTGAACAATAATAATTACAAATTTAATGTATTATTTAATGTGGACCCAGGGCTGGAGTGGTAATCCGGCATACCGGGAATTTGCTCTGTGTGCTGATTCGTTCATTTTCATTATCGACAGTGTATTGTCCGATAAGATCTCTTTATGCAAACACAACCTCCTCTTCTCTGTGCGCTGGTGCACCTTGTAGAACAGAGTTTAGTGTGGAAACAAGTGGCGAAAAGGTGGAGCTGAAAAGCTGACACCTAAAAAGAAAATAAACTAAAAATAGCTGTGACAAATGTGTCAAATGGACCCACAATGTAGGGCTGCTTCTTCTTCACCGTCCACAGCAGCATCAGCAACAAGAGAGAAGAAGAGGGTGAAAATAAAGGGGTGGGGAGACGTAATCAGAAAGTGACATATTCAAGAATCTCTAAGAATCTAAAAGCCGAAGTTTCTTTTAGTCATTCAGAGGTACGGCCCTGAAACACACACACACGGGGCGAATAGAGAGAGAGGGAGGAGCATCGCTGCGTACATTCAGCGCAGACCAAAGCTACTCTCAGTCCATCGCTGTATATCCAAGCCAGATGTTCAACCGGACCGCACGTGTGCCTTCACCTTACCCAGATTCAAGTTTTGCTTCGTTCATCAACGTGCCAGATGTCTGTCGCCTATATCCAGAGTTCCCCGTGGACAGAGCGACGATGGACCCAGTATTCCCGCCTCTGCAGCACGGGTAACACGTGGTTCACTCACTGTTGTGTGTGTTACATCTGCTGCTCTGATTTCACTGACTTATTCTATTGTTGTACACTTCGCGATGTGATCGTTCAGTGTCACAGTCTGACATCACAGTGATACTCACGGTTTTTGATACGGGCGACACGGGCGGTTGCCCGGGGCGGCATCGTGGGGGGCGGCATCACGGGCATCGGCAAAAAATAATAATAAAAATAAATAAATAAATAAAATTGCTCGTACTCATGCTGCCCCGACGCCATGCCAGCGCAGTTTGGAAATGGCATAGGCGTGCTGCTTGCGGCACAGGGAGGAGAGGGCGGGGCGGCGGGAGATTCTCTCGCTGGCTGGAGAAGCGTCTAATAACCATCTCACAAAATAAAACAAAATAAAAACAAACCAACAAACACAAAAACAGCAGACATCATGATACAGACTTATAATTTGCACCGATGTTTTTTCGAAATTCTATACGCGAAAAGTGAGCACGAGAGCCCTCGGTGCGCCTGCTTGCTGCTGAAGTCAAAGTAAACTTTATTGTCATCTCCGCTACATACAGTCCAGTATATAGAGAGACAAGAGGACGAGGCTCCAGTTACAACAGGGCAAGTAAACAAACAATAAATATAAGAAGAGTAAGAAAATAAATACACACTTTAGGACTCGGGGTAAAGGGATCAATAACAATTCAAAATGTATATTTTATACTTTGGTGATTTAATGTCTCACACACAACCTGTCGAAATGGGAGGATCCCCGGCTGCTTCCAATTAGAGCACATTTCATTCATAATGCTGTAAATCCAAGCCCATTATGTGTTCATGATTTGAATCCTGGGTTGTGTGAAATCCCAGAAATAAACCAAAGTGAATTTGTGAACTAAGGTGTAGGTCTGTTAGGTTATGTTGTGATGATTCTCAGGATGGGGGATGGGTGTTCATACTGGAGTGCAAAGTTAAAACCAAGATGGACAAGGAAAGTTCAAAGCCATCAGGTCCTCAGTTTAGAAAAAAGAGAAAAGAAGAGGAGGAGAAATGAGCAAAAGATACAGGTAAGCAGATGTGTCATTGGATAATGGCAGGTCATCCTGAAACAATCAGAATCAGAATACTTTATTAATCCCTAAGGAAATTGGAGTGTTCGCCCAGGGCGCCAGACAGGCTAGGACCGCCACTGGTGATACTGAAACACAAAACCGCTGATCACAAACTTTATGTTAAGAAGAAACTGTGTGAAATCAGAAGTGTTCATTTTGATCTCGTTTTTTTTGTTTCGCAGTGTGACGCCCCCAAGCGTGCCACCAAAACAGGAGAAGTGTTACGACTTTTGTGACCAAACACTTAAATTTGTTGATGGAGAAGATGATTTGGACTGTAAGTATCATGTGGGCACTTTTCAAAGTGATGCCCAACAAATTCAAATCCAAAATATAAATAATGATAAAAATAAAAGAAAACAGTTTTACCCATATTCACACTAACTAATGTTAAATAAAACTCATCAGCATTTATTCACGTGTAACACTGATCGTTTGCTTCTGTGTGATTGTTCTCAGTTTTGTGTGAAGACTTCAAATCTCTCAGAGCTCAGATGTCCTGTGGTCACGCTGTGACCCCGACCTCTCTCACCAACTGGTGTCGCAGGTTGTTGGACCAGGTAGGCCACTAAAGGTTGGCTTTGCTAGAATAAACAAGCAAACAAGTAAATAAATAACAGTGTCATGCAGGATTGTGTTGATTTGTAACAGGACAATGTTATGAGCTCGAATAAATAAACAATAATGAAAACAGGGTCCAATATGTCATCATTTTTTGTTGTCGTGAATTGGATTGTAATGTTTGCTTTCATGTAGATGAGAAAGAAGCTACGCTGACTTAAATCAACACAGAGCAGCTCACTGCTCTGTAAATTCACGAACTTCTCTTAGCAGAAACCTGCTGTGCTCTCAGGGATATAAAACTGTCAGAAATGTTCAATTTCTGTCTTCTCTATTGTAACTTGTAGTGTTTAAATCAATTAAGTTGAATTGCCTCTGCAATTAAACCTGTAATACATCACATTTCTTTTCCAACTTTGTGACTGTGCATGTTGGCTGACTGATCTGCCCTCTGTGAGGCCTCAGTGTAGCTTTGAATTGGACCTGTACTGTTACAGCTGTGATCATTTCAGTATTTCTATAGAGTAAAGAACATAAATAGCTTTCAGACAAAATATAGCAACACAACTCTGTTTCATCAATACAGCAATACAGTTGTGATGTATGATGAAATATTTGAGTGTTTGTAGTTTTAACACTTTCATGCGTAGTGGTCACTTCAGTGGACAGCAATTCAGAGGCTGTTTTCTTGGATTTATGTTGATGGTATACTTGCACATAAACCACTACATTGGACTGATGTGTCACTCCATACCCAATTCATAAGTAAAAATGTATGTTGTCCACCTAAGTGGACATGTAAAGAAAACAATTTGAAAAAGAACAGGTTTTAAAAAAGATGAAGTTCAAAAACCTTGTTTTCATGACTAAAAGTGAATAGAATAATTAAGAAACAAATCCAGATTGAGGTTCTCATAATTCATGCATGAAAGGGTTAATAACGTGCTGAAATTTTTTTTTTTAAATTGTTTAGTGTTTTGTTTTCAACATGCGAGTCTATTAATTCTCACCTCTCCATATTTAATAAAGGGTGAAAGCAGGTTTGTGTGTGGTGGGTCTGGTTGTAGTGCTGAGTGGACTTTTGCAGAGGTTTGTAAAATGGCTCTTCTGGACCCTCAAGAAATGGAGTACTTTCAAAAAACCATGGAATTCAACGCTGCCAGGCAGACACTTACTACTAAGTTGGTAAGTGTTTCATCAACATGTTATTATATACTGTGAATTTAGACTTGATAGACATTTTGCTATTTATAAAATGTTGCCCCACCTCTGTCTCCATGTAGTGTCCTGGATGTGGATTCGCTGTGACGAGAGAGAATGGGTCAGATTTGAATGTCCTCTGTGAAGTGTGCACAGCAGTAGCAGGACGGCCGTTTGAATTCTGCTGGCAGTGTTTGAGGGAGTGGAAGGGTGCACGGCCTCGGAAGGACCACTGTGACAATGGTGGCTGCTGCAACCCATCACTAGAAACATTAGAAAAATGCCCAGATATCACATTGTGTCAGTATGAGTATGAGGATGAGGATGGCGATGACGATGAGGATGAGGATGAGGATGGCGATGAGGATGAGGATGGCGATGAGGATGACGATGAGGATGGCGATGAGGATGACGATGAGGATGACAATGGCGATGACGATGAGGATGACGATGAGGATGGCGATGACGATGAGTGTGATTCTGGAGTCCGTGTGTGTCCCTCTGTCCGTGCCTGTCCCACCTGTGGTTTGCTGTTGGAGCACAGCAAGAAGTATTGCCCATCAGTTGTTTGCCCTCGATGTAGTGGGACGTTTTGTTTTGTGTGTCTCAAGCGCTCTGGCAAATGTCAGATGACCCGGTGCATTCCCGCCCCCAGACAGACCTCTATACCTGTGTGGCAAAAGAAATAATGGGAAAGAAACACTGCTGTTAAGTTTCACTTTATTTTTACCGAGAGTGTCTTTTCTAAATACATTCACTATGTTGTGTTTTAAATTCTCTGCTTTGAAAAACATCAGGCTATAAACAAAAATTATTGTGTTATATTAGTGAGAAATTTACTACCAAATATGATCTTTTCAGATGTGTTATGCTGAACTGTAATGATAAATCTGAAAAATGTCGTTCATTTATAAATTCAGAATAAGGTTAAACATTCTGTGCGCACATGCTGCCCTCTGGTTACTTACAGATTTAACCTGTCACGTCTCATTTCCACACATTTTGTTTGTAGTCCTAGCTACATGATAATAAGTTGTTTAGAGAATATGTTTTTTTCAAAGTAGCTATGTTTAATCAACGTCAATGTGTAAATGTAAATAAAAATGTATCTGTGGGGAAGGAAAGCCAGCAAAACACTGTTCAATGAAATCCTGTGGATTTTTATTTATTCCTTAGATCCTGTAAGTGAACACTGTCATGTAAAATGTGATATTTCATTATACATTATTTAAAAATGGTAGAAATGGACGGCTAAATTAATACAGTAACTGAGTTAAAATACAGATATTTTCATTATTGTTAGGTTACTCATACAGTCTCAGTAGGAGAAGGCTTCACCACTTTGTGGTGTTGGGTTGGGGAGTGCAGGTAAACCTGTTTTCATTCTTTGTTTTTCATTTCTAGTGAAACATTTTATAACGGACAATATAAAAATATTTAACTCTTAATCTGATTAAAGTTTAGCTGTTTAGAGGTTAACTTTAATTTCTAGTTGTTGGTGTAATTCCAGGATATCAGTATATTTTTCACTCTGTTTAAATCGTTTAAAATCATAGTTAACTTATTTGCATGTAAATCACAGCATGAATTGCGCTGAGGCAAATATTTTAGTAATTTCTGTTTCCCCAAATCCAACTTACGATATCTGATATATAATACTTGTGTCAGAAAAGCCAGTCTGAGACTGTGAGATGAGGCTAAGCTCTTTGCCACTGCATTCAGCACCTGGTCGTGGTGCCACAGATAGCAGCCATCGTGGAGAGGCTGTGGGCAGCTGCTGAGAAGATGATCCAAGGAACCTCGTCTAAAGGGGAAGAAAGGGGTCTCACTCTTTCTCAAGATGACAATGGTTTACCAGTTTAGCCAAAACATCTATTTTTCCATACTCCCACAGTCCTACTGCTCTGCTCATTCCCCGTTTGTCCACACCTCCTTCAACCTCTTCCTGATGTAGGTGGTGTTACTTTTTGACCCAGGCCTCTAGGCCTATCACCAGGTTGCCGACACGGGCCTTTTGTCTCAGATGACCATGATGAAGGCCTATGATTCCATGATAATCAGTTAACCATTGTAAACTTAGGTGCTTGTATTCCAAGCATGAATGTTCTGCTCTCCCCCTTAGTGCTGGTTAAGTGATACATTATGAAGAACATTGCCTGCATTGGTTTGGTTGCAGAAAATGTATTACAGAAAATACACACTAAGATTTAAATATGGAACTGAAGTCGACGTGTAAACGAAAAAGTTTAACTAAAGATGAAACATGTAAACGATGCTCATCATAATGCTTCTGAGTGTAGAAGTAAATCTGGTTTTCAACATGATTTCAAACACCGTCATTCAGCTGAACACTGGAAACTACCTATTAACTAGAACTGTCTGTATATGTGTTTGATATGTAACCAGAACAATGTTTGGTTTGGTTTTTGCTTCTTTACATCCTGGTTGATGTGCCAAATGGTGGCCCTGAGTGGATTCATAAGTCCTGTTGTACAAACATTCATATTAAGTAATTTCAACATCCAGTGTGATGCACATTCAGAACATTGCAGTGGCAAAAGGAACACAATAATCCCCCAAACTCTCTAAATAAAATAATAAATCCAGGTCATAATGCAAGAAACACAGCGTCACTAGTCGGATCAGCTTTGACTACCTGGTGTACGTTCATAAAAGAGTGATAAAAAATAAATAAAGCTGGACTCTCAGCAGCACTAACCCTTTTATTACATATAGCAAAACCATATAAGTGCTGATCTGCAGTCGTATGACTTCTGGTAACTGCTGGAGAGAAAGTGAAAATGACAAAAGAAAAATAAACGAAACAATCTTGGGGACGTTCCCTGGTGTGTGCAGAGGTCAGTGTCTGTGTTTACTGCTCAAACCTGAGAAGGATAACAGGTGGGATCCAAATGAACAGAGTTCAGATATTTCCAGGAAAACTGAACCTTTAAATTTGTCTAAAGATGATGTGGTTTCACTATGAAAGCAATTAAAGTTTGATCTCTACGGCTTAGTATGTTGTTGTTTACAGGTTAAGATCTTCTAAATTTACATATTTTCTCAATGTTTGTGCAGGTAATGAACACCTTTACTGTGATGTGAGTCACTGATTACATAGTTTGAGCAGTTAAAGAAGTTGCAGTATTTTTAAGATCCTTCCACACATTTTCACTTCTCTTCAGGGAGTGTGAGGTCTCAAAAGCTTCAGCTTCTTTTTTTGAAGTCACAATTTTCAAAACAAGCTTTTACATAGCTCATTATTTTTAGGTAATGAAGCTGAGAATGAAGAAGCTGGCATGAGAATCAGCACCTCCAAGTCTGAGGCAATGGTTCGCAGCTGGAAATGGGTGGAGCTCCCATCAGCACCACTGGTCAGAGACGAGCTGCTGGAGTCGAGGACTTCAAGTCTCCTGGGGAGTTGTTCACGAGTGATGGGGGAGTGGAGCAAGAGATTAACAGGCAGTTTGGTGTTTTACTTGTTTGGTGTGGAGAAGAGAGCTAAGCGTAAAAGTGAAGCGGATAATTTACACGTTCTTCCCCTCACTGTGACGGTCACGAGCTGTGGGTAGTGACTGTGAGAATTAGACTGTGGATACAAGCAGCAGAAGTTTCTCCTGAAGGGTGAGGGCTCAGCCTTAGAGATAGAGTGGTATTATTGTTGTTGTTGTTGTATTCTTTGTTTAGAAATATTATTGTAATTTTATTAGAATCATGAAATGATAAATGCTGGGAATTCCACTCGTTTTATAGGCCCGGAATAAAGGCTATCAAATAAACATGACAGTGGTTTTTAGAGTCCCAGGGGAAATCCTGTGTTTAAAGTAGTTTCACTATCACTTTCTCTTTAGACATTTAGAATAAATGAGTTAACTTTTAATAATATTGTGTGAAAGCTGAGCAGCATTACATGGTTAGTATATGTCATTATTCAGTTTATCCACATGTAACCAATGTTGTACCTTTTAATATTTTACTTATTTTACCTGTGGGTTTTCCTTCCTTCCTGTAATGTTATTGCTGAGAGACCATATTGATAAGTGAAAACGTTAAATGTGATCTTTTGCAATACTTTATTGAAAAATGTGGTCCAAATGCAGCAATGTTGATTTAGAAGTATTTACAGGAACAGCTAAACTAGTACAATAATCAGGTTAAGCTGGAAATTTCCCCAGAGAATGTTTCTTTTCCCCAAAACTAAGGTTTTGGACTTCATTTTCTCCATGCCCCCTGACTCCTCTGAAACAGTCTTCTCTTTTGTCAAAGCAAACCATGAGAAAGCCAGATTTATTTTTGTTTCTTCGATATTTAACAGTCATTTAACATTTTATGAATATACATTTTTGTGGTTGCTAATAGAATAAAACATGTCACAGAAAATAAACAATTAGATTGAAAAACATGATCCAGGGTCATTTTTGAATAAAAAAAGTTTAAATAGATATGAAACACACAATGCTCATCATAATGCTATTCAGCTCAGTTTAGATTAAATTAGTCAAACATGATTTCAAAATGTTTTCAAATGTTGTCATTGACATAAAAACTAAACCACTCGACATACAGAAATCAGAGGAATGTGAGCAGAATAATGACATTTGGTGATATGTATTTATTCATGTAGACTGTAAAAGGATAATGCGTGAAGTAGTAAATAGAAAATCACTTTTTTTCTCAGCATTTACTCTGTGGAGGTTGCTCTATGTACTGTTACATTTTTTTCCTGTTCTTCCTGTAATGATAATTTTACAAGGTTCCTTCCTTATTGTTTGTATCCTCAGTTTCAGACAGTGGATCTGCGTGATGTCACGCACACACCTCTGACTGTGAGCACAAATCCCCACCAACTTGTTAATAAAAATAACAAGTTGGTTAATTAAAAATGTACACCCCAATTAATCATTATTCCTTCCATGCAATATTGAATTAGTGCTGGTATGGTAGGAGGCATAAAATGCAAAGAAAGCACAAAGGAGAAGGAAAGCCATAGATGCCATACTTCAGAGTTTTGTTCTTTACATGTATTTATACTTTGGTGTATCCTGTAACTTTGATATAATCAGATGAATTCATGATGGACTCCTTCATCCTCCATGAACCTTAATCACCATCTGCACAACTGAGCCGGTTTTGATTCCGTATTTTGTCACTGGTGCAGAGTCGTCGTCCAGTGGCGTGCCATCAACGTGCAGCTTCATATTATCCTTTGTGTATCCTACAAAAGCTTAACAAAGCACAGAGAGGATTTTACTTTACTATGTCATAAATAATTTTATTCTGTTCCCTATGTTAGAGTGAGCCTCATCAGAATGTAATAATAAATAAAGCTGACTGGTAGCAATTTTATTAATGATACTAGGGTCGCTTTTGTATATGCGGTTAATGCCATTGGCAACACAATTCCTCCACTGTTTGTGTTCCCACACATACATTATGCAGACCACTGTGTCAGAGATGGACCAGTAGGAAGTATTGGTAGTGGAAATAAATCAGGATGGGTGCCAGAAACAGATTTCCTCATCTTTCTGAAGCACTTTGCAAACCACACCAAGGTAAGCCATGATAAAAAGTAATGGAATTGCGATGCTGGTGAACAACTACATTTTTTCAGCTTCATTGTTATGTTCAAAATTGGTGCAAGAGTTGTAGGTTATAATGCCCACTGAGCCAATGAGGCCAAACTCAAGGAAGACCAACCAAAATTAATGAAATATTCAGTTGCAGAAAATTCCATAATTTGTCTTTTTTGGGGGGTTGGAATATGTTCAAAAGCTAGATTTCTGCATTCTGTCACACACACACACACACACACACACACACACACACACACATAGCTACATAAATGGCTCTAAGTGCATTCATGTGTTGAATAAACAAAGATTACACGTTAATGTTTTGTTAGTACCCTTATTTCATTGTGTTACATTTTACCCCAGGATATGTTACAACTAACCCAGACTATGGGGTTAATTGTAACATTTCACTCTTCGTGTTTGAGACCATACCATGCAATGGGTAATTGTACTGCAGAGAAAATAGCTGCACTATTTAATAGCCGAGACATGTAAATACTTTGCATTACATTTTGAATCCACTACCTTAAAAGAGCTTCAATTTACAGACAGAAATGTCAAAAATGTTACAACTATCCCCGGTCTCCCCTACTATAGAGCTCCATAAACGATGGTAATTGATCACATGAGACCACCGCAGAAGAGCCTGTTGTCCGCTTATTTGATTCTGACATCACACCATGACTCACACAATAAATGATGTAATGTAACCCGGTAAAAATTAAAGCAGATAAATCAATTACTTACTTTTGTATCGGTTATTGCGTTGATGGATGCATCATGCATGCTGGGTACTTTATTGGACTGGCTTTATAAAGTGTGCTACGCTCCTTTTCAAGTTGCGACATTTTATTTTTCTTAACCTTTTCCTTCATTCTGCTACAACTTTAACATATTCTGTCCAACTTCTCTTACCTGCAGTAAAAACCTGAATATGTAGTTTTTTATTTTTGTAATGTAAGACACAAAAACTCTAGAAAGAGTCAGCTGACGGTGTTGCTGTTACCAGTTCTAGAAGTAAAAGGTAATAATTTCATGGAATGGAGAATGATTTAAAACATTTTTGTGCATATATACGTACGTCAGAAGTGCATATATCTTGCCACACCGCATGTGCGGTAAGCTAGCTAAAGTAGTTACTGTTAGCCAATTACGTTCAACCTTATCACAGATTTTAAACCCTTATCCAGGGTACATTCGCATGGTTGCTGTTGTTTCCACTTGGTAAAGTTTGAGGGTTCTAATAAGGGTTGCCAGATTGGGTTGATGCTTAAAATCCTGCCAGATGTTATCTATCTATCTAGTTCTCAGAGAGAGAGAGAGAGAGAGAGAGAGAGAGAGAGAAAGTTAGATAACATTTATTATGATTGATTTCTATATGCTGTATCTCAGTGATTTCTATGATGGATTCATGTCTGTTTTTAGCGCAGTACTGTCTTACGGTCCATAGACCACAAGCATCCAATTTCGATTTTTCGGCCTTTTCCCTTGCATGTGCAGATTTTTCCAGATCTTCTGAATGTTTTGATTATACTGCACGTGATGAGATATTCAGTCATCACAGACATCATCCTTTTATCATTTTTCTGCCACTTATTTGTTGTGTTGCTGGGAGGAGTATTCAAGGTGATAATGTCCAGAACCTCGATCTCATTGGCTACCTTCTCCAGCTCTTCTGGGAGGACACCAAGGTGTTCCCAAGCAAGCTGACAGACATAATCTGTCAAGCATATCCTGGGTCTAGGGTATGTTATATTGTTTCAGAGGGGTCTGCAGTTACAGTGTACCTATTGCACAGACTTCTCACTGAAGTGTAAATCCCAAGTAACTCCACCATAGCAGAAACCCTCTGCCAACTAGCTGTGCCTAGAATTTCCAGAAAAGTTGTGAACATAATCATTGACAAAGGCAATGGTGGCAGAGTCCAACCCAAAACAGGAACAGATTTGACTACTGAAATAGGCTCTTGTTATGGTTGTAAAGGGACTGGTAATGTAATGTAGACCACGCAGGCAAATTCCCAAACATCCTCATAGAGCTGGACCAATGTTCTGCAACCCACACAGAAACAGCATTGCTTCTGAATCTGAGGTTCAGATAAGAGATCGACTCTCGTCTCCAGCACCCTGGCTTAGACCTTACTTGGGAAGCTGAAAGGGGAACCACCACTATGGTCTGCCACTTCAGAGGCACAGACCCACAACATCCAGTGCCTTAATGAATTCAGGGTGAATCCTATCCTGGTAAATGGTAAATGGCCTGCATCGACCCAAGGGGCCTGGCTACTGGATACTTGACGATTATATCACAGTTCAGTGCAGTTTTTTTTTTAATTTAATGATGATTGTTTACTAAATGATTTTAGTATGTTTAATTAAAACTTGATGTGTAAAACATGCAGTTCATTAAAATAAATTATTTCCATTTCAAAATAAAAAAGAATCCCTGAAGTTAAACATACAAGCAGTTTAATATATAGTTTTAACAATGCTTCTAAGAAAGGAAATAAATAAAGGAAAATGGATTTGTAGGTTGAGAAGCAGAGTTGAGTATCAAATCTTCTGAGCTAATCCCAAACAGCTCCACACTTTGACCCTACAATCCAGCTGCTATAGGCAGAATCTGGAGTCACTGCAGAACCTAAAGCTTCACCATGTTCTGGTTCCAGTGCATCATCCTACAGTTTCCCTATGACATTCCCCTGCTATACTTGGCCTTCAATTTGGAGATGGTACTGTAATTAATAATGCTGCTGCTTGCCCTTGAAGAGCCCAAGCTTAAAGGTGCTTTATGGTAGTAGTGTTCACATCACCATGCCAAGGAATTCAGTGTAGAAATAAATCTCCCTGTTAAGCAAGATTTTACATGTTATCATTCTGATGAAAACTACCTAACACACTCTCATTTGTAATGAACTGGTTCTTCTATAGCACTTTTCTACTCTATCTGAGCACTTCCACTTTATACAACTACTTCATTCACCCAATCACACAAGCACTTTTCTCCAAGCTGTTAAGTGCTTACTATCTAACATTCACACTTGGAAATAAAGTGCATTGGAGAGCAACATGGGGTTGGTATCTTGCCCAAGGATATTTGGCAAGCAGACTAGGATTGAACCACCAACCTTGCAGTTAGTAGCTGACCTGCAACCACCCCATTTTGTCTGCTTTTGTTGTTGTTGTTGTTTTGTTTTTGTTTTTTGCTGCTTCACATCTGGTTTGTTGTGCCAAATGATGGCTATGAGTGAATTTATCAGTCTTTTTGTAAAAACATATAAAAAATAAAACATTTTAACAGCCAGTTTAATGCACATTCAGAACACCACATTGGCAAAAGCAACACATGAAGCCCACAAACTCTCCAAGTAAGATAATTCACACAGAGTCTCTGATTGGTAGATCAGGTACTTTCCTCAACTTGAACTACTTGGTGGAAGGTTTCAAAAGTAGTGCAATAAAACCCATAAGTCATTAAACAAATGAATAAACATTGACCCCCCGCAGCACTAACAGGGATTGTGAAAGTGTATAAAATAATCACAACTTCTAATCTGTAGTCACATGACTTCTCATAACTGCTGAGTTGAAATCGAAAGAAATAAAGAATAAATAAATAAAAATCTTAGGGGCATTCCCTGGTGTGTGTGAAGGCAGTTTCAGTGTTTACTCGTCATTCGAACAGGTGAAAGGATAGCAGGTGAAATCCAAATGAACCGACTGGCAACAATCCCAGAAAACTGAAAGGACAGGGGAAGGAGAGGGACAAGGGTACTGGGAATCTGCTGACAGAGAGTAGTGAGGGTGATGCAGATGGAGGTGTGCAGTGAGGAAGGAATTTGGCAGAATGACCATGGTGCAGCATGAGCAAAGCACCACAGCACTCGTGCCAGCAAACAGGAGACTGTGAATGGAAAACCCAAACAAGAATAAATCTTTTGATGAAGATAACAGAACCAGAATCACAGCACAGTGGCAAGATGAGAAGATTCAACAAAGAGATATGACCTTCTGTGCAGCAGAGTATGCTGTTGCAAAGACGAAAGTCTTCTAAATTCACATTTGATATCTTTATTTGTGCAGATAATGAGCAGCTTTACTGTGATATGAGGCATGCACTGGCTGCACAATTAGACCAGTTAAAGCAAGAACAGTATTTTTAACCCACAGATTTTCCCTGATATGGAAAAGTACTGTGTATATATATATATATATATATATATATATATATATATATATACACAGTACCTGGCAATATTTGGATGGTCCTCAGAGTCACGTCAGCTGCCCCTCTATCTCCAGATGGCTGTGGACCCTGGGATGGCGGTGGCAAAGAAACTCATCCTACTGACTTGGAAGTCAACTACCCAACCAGGTTTGGAGTACTGGCTCAACAAGATGCTGTCTGTTCTACAACTGGAAAAGCTCAGACTAAATAAACTTGGCACTCAAAACTAATTTGGGACGATGTGGGGGCCTTTTTTGGCCCAGTGTAACATCGATCTGCATTTATAAGAACATTTTATGTCAACACATTTTATGACAACTTTTTCTGTAAAGTTATTTGCCAATTCATTTGTTTACCTGAGGGTTCCCACATTAACTATGGCTACTATTGGGAAGGATATCCTTGGTTTCTGCACCTTCTCTTCTTTTTTGAGTCTCTAATGTCTCAACATGTTTGTCTGTTTTTTGTGTGGAATATTTTTTTTAGTTAGTTCTTTATTTATATTCTGCACTAAAACTGCTAAATAAAATATTTTAAAAAATAGATGCACCAAACTTTGTTAAATGATCCGACATGTTAACTGCAGGGCTGCAGCTTCTGCACCATCTACGGCAGCACCAGCAACAAGAGAGAGGAAGAGACGGAGGAGTGTGAAACTAAGGGGTGGAGAGATGTATTTAGGAAGTGACAGATTCAAGGATCTGTAGCTTTGAGTCATGATATGTTGCACTGCGGTGCAAGAACGAACCTAACAACAACCAACCTAAATTTTTACGGATTTTTTTTTTTTTTTGCTATTATTTTTAACAGAGCGACCATGGGTCAGACGCTCGACACCTTATACGCCAAACGTTACCCAGTGTCAGGTGTTGCTCCGGTGTTCGTCACCGCGACAGATGTCTCTCGGCTGTATCCAGACAGAGCGACGATGGCCCCGGCTCACAGGTAACACTCTGCGTGGTTTACTGACTGATGTGTGGTCTGATTTCACTGCTAACGATTCTTATGTTTGGACTTCTATTGTTGCAAATTGCGCGATGTGATCATTCAGTGTCACAGTCTGACATCACAGTGGTAGCTACTGAAACACGAAGCCGCGGATCAAAAAGTTTATATTAAGAAGAAACACAAAACGTGTGCACGTATCCGAAATTTGCGCAACACTGCCGCGAACACACTATTTTATCTTCAGGTGGATTTTCTTTTTCGAAGTGAAACCGTTAAGTGTTCATTCTGATCTGTTTGTTGTTGTTTGGCAGTGTGGCGCCACCAAGCGTGCCAACAAAACAGGAAAAGTGTTACGACCCTCATGACAAAACACTTAAATTTGTCGATGGAGAGGATGATTTGGACTGTAAGTATCACGTGGGCACTTTTCAAAGTGCCATCGAACAGATTCAACTACGATAATAATAAAATAAAATAATTTTACCTGCATTCACATGAACCAAGGTCAAACAAAACGCATCGGCATTTATTCCTGTGACATTGATTTTTTTTTTTGCTTGTGTGTGATTGTTCTCAGTTTTGTATGAAGGCTTCAAATCTCTCAGAGCTCAGATGTCCTGTGGTCACGCTGTGACCCCGACCTCTCTCACCAACTGGTGTCGCAGGTTGTTGGACCAGGTAGGCCACTAAAGGTTGGCTTTGTTAAAATAAACAAGCAGACATATATAAATGAATAACAAGGGTTGGCAGGGTTGCATTGATTTTTAACAGGACAATGTCACATGAATGTGAATAAATAAAGAAAATTTGAAAACAGTGGCAATTATATCATCGTTATTTTTTGTAATGAATTGGATTGTGACTTTTACTGTCATGTAAAGAGAAAGAGAGAAAGAAGCTACGCTGACCTAAATCAACACACAGAGCAAATTGTAATTAACTGTAAATTAATTATATTATCTCAGCAGAATCCTGCTGCCTGATCATGGAAATAAATAAAAAGGACAGAATTTTTCAGCTCCTGTCTTCTCTGTTTTAAGTTGTTGAATTTAAATCCTTTAAAGTTAAATTGCCTCTGCAATTAAACCTTTAATAGATTTCTTTTTCAACATGGTTGATTGTGCATGCTGGCTGACTGATCTGCCCTCTGCGAGGCTTCAGTGAAGCTTTGAATTACAGCTTTTCTGTTACAGCTGTGATAATCATGTGTGTGTTTCATCAAATAATTACCACATATAGCAATACAGTTCTGATGTTTTATGAAATATTTCACTATTTATGATTTTTAATCTAACTTACAGGGGAAAACAAACAACTCATCAAATTGTTTGGTGTTTTGTTTCCAACATGTGAGTCTAATCATTCTCTCACCTCTCCTTATTTAATAAAGGGTGAAAGCAGGTTTGTGTGTGGTGGGTCTGGTTGTGGTGCTGAGTGGACTTTTGCAGAGGTTTGTAAAATGGCTCTTCTGGACCCTCAAGAAAAGACATACTTTCAAAAAACAATGGAATTCAACGTTGCCAGGCAGACAATTGCTACTAAGTTGGTAAGAGTTTCATTTTAATATTATGTTTACTGTAAATGTAGAATTGTAATTAGACATTTCATCAGGTATTAAATGTCTCACATCTGTCTCGATGTAGTGTCCTGGATGTGGATCTTCTGTGACGAGAGAGAATGGATCAGACTTGAATGTCCTCTGTAAAGTGTGCACATCAGTAAAAGGACGGCCGTTTGAATTCTGCTGGCAGTGTTTGAAGGAATGGAAGGGTGCACGGCTTCGAAAAGACCGCTGTGAAAACAATGGCTGCTGCAACCCGTCACTAGACACATTAGAAAAATGCCCAGATATGACATTAAATTCATATCATGGTGTCTGTGTGTGTCCCTCGGTCCGTGCCTGTCCCACTTGTGGGTTACTGTTGGAGCACAGCAAGATACTTTGTAAATCGGTTGTTTGCCCTCGATGCAATTTGAGGTTTTGCTTTGTGTGTCTGAAGAAGCCTGTTGAATGTACAAAAACCGGGTGCATTCTTGCCCCCAGACAGACCTCTATACCTGTTTGGCACAAGAAATAATGGGAATGAAACTTAAACACTGTGTGTAAGCACATGCTGTCCTCTGGTTAGTTACACATATAACCCGTGTCATCTCCTTAACACACATTTTTGTTTGTATTCCTAAGTACGTGAGGACTGCTCTTGTTTCCTCTAAACTGTTCCGAGCAAACTTCTCTTTTAATAAAACCTTGCTATTTTTAATAAAAGTTAATATAGAAATGTAAATAAAAACGCATCTCTGGGAAGAAAACACTGCAAAACCATATTAAATCCTGTGAATTTTTCTTTCTTTCTGCCATTTTATTCCTTAGGTCCTGTAAGTGTAACACTGTCATGTAAAATGTGATCCTTTATGGTACATTATTTTTTTAGTGGTACAAATGAAATGAAAATACAGTAACTGAGTTAAAATCCCTATATTTTCATTATTGTTAGGTTACTCATACAGTGTCAGCAGGAGAAGGCGTCATCACTTTGTGCTGTTTGAGTAGGGGAATGGAGGAAAACCTGTTTTTATTCTGTTTTTTATTTGTACCCCAAAAATCTGATAATAGACAACATATACGTTTTTAACTCTTAATCTGAGTAAAGTTTAGCTGTTTGAAGGTTAACTTAAATTTCTAGTTTCAGTGTAATTCCAGGGGATCAGTATATGTTTTACTCTATTGAAATTATTTAAAAACATTACACAGAAGATCTTCTATTTCCTCAAATCCAAGTTCTGATATGTGATATTCCAAACTGCATCCAGAGCAAAGGAACAGAAAGGTGTCTTGCCCTTTTCCCAGACATAAAGCTTTATCAGGCAAGGCAAAACGTCCATGCTTTCACAGCCACACTGCTCTACTCATTTAGTGTTTGTCCATGTCTGCTTCAACCTCTCCCTAAAATCGGTTGTGTTCCTCTTTGCACCAGGTTTTGCTAATCTTGATCTTTGGAAAATAGCCACTTAAATTTCTGGTTTCAGTGTGATTCAAGGGTATTTTTTACTCTGTTTAAATTATTTTGAAACATTGTTAACTTCTTCACATGTAAATCACAGCATTAATTGCACCGAGGTAAACATTTTAAAGAAGAACTTCTATTTCCCCAAATCCAGCTTATGATATATGCACACCTCAGAAAAGCAGGCCTGAGACTGTGAGATAAGGGTGAGCTCTCAGCCACTGCCTTCAGCAACTGATCGTGGTGCACAGGTAGTGTGCGGGCAGCTGCTGAGATGGTGCCTGCATTGCTATGGTTTCCGGCAGAACAAAAGTTGTAGAAAATACACATTAAGTTTTAAACATGGAACCCAAGATGATGTGTAAACCAAAAAGTTCAACTAAAAGTAAAACAAGTAAACAATGCTCATCATAATGCCTCATAGCTGAGTATAGAAGTAAATCTTGTTGTACAACATAATTCAATTAAGATGAACACTGGAAACCACCCAACAACTAAAAACTGCCCACACCAGTGTTTGTTATGTAACCAGAACAATGTTTCATTTGGTTTATTTGTTTCTTTACATCCTGGTTGTTGTGCCAAATGGTTGCTGTGAGTGGATTCAAAAGTCCTGTTGTACAAACATTCAGATTAAATAATTTTAACATCCAGTTTGATGCACATTCAGAACATTGCAGTGGCACAATATCACAATAATCCCCCAAACGCTTCAAATAAAATAATAAATCCAGGTCATAACACTAAAAACACAGCACCACTAGTCAGATCAACTTTGACTACACCATGCAAGTTTACAAAAGATAAATGGATAAACCCCATTAATCATTACATAAATAAATAAACCTGGACTCTCAGCAGCACTAACACTTTTATTTATAAGTGCTGATCTGCAGTCGTATGACTTCTTGTAACTGCTGGAGAGAAACTGAAAGTAGCAAAAATAAAATAAACAAAACGATCTTGGGGACGTTCCCTGGTGTTTGCAGATGTCAGCATCTGTGTTTACTGCTCAAAACTGAGAAGGATAACAGCTGGGATCCAAATGAACAGAGTGTGGATAATTCTGGGAAAACTGAACCTTTAAATTTGTCTACAGATAATGTTGTTTCACTATGAAATCAATAAAAGTTTGATTTCTACAGTTTGTTGGTTGCAGGGCAAGATCTTCTAAATTCATTTTTTCCTTCTCAATGTTTGTGCAGGTAATGAACGGCCAAACGTGGCTTTACTGCGATGTGAGTCATGAACCGATTACACAGTTTGATCAGTTAAAGAATTTGCAGTATTTTTAAGATCCTTCCACTCATTTTCACTTCACTTCATGGACTGTGAGGTCTCAAAAGCTTCAATTTTCAAAACAAGCTTTTTCATATCTCAGTTATTTTTAGGTATTTGAGCTGAGCATGAAGAAGCTGGACTGAGAATCAGCACCTCCGAGTGTGAGACCACAGTTCTCAGCTGGAAATGGGTGGAGTGCACATCAGCACCACTGGTCTGGATTGAGCTGCTGCCCTGAGTGGAAGATTTCAAGTATCTCAAGGACTTGTTCATTAATGATGGGGGAGTGGAACGAGAGATTGACAGGCACTTTGGTGCTTTTCTGGTTTCTTTATTTATTTTACAATAATAAACATAGGAAACCATTTTGTAGGCCTGGAATGAAGGCTATTAAATAAGCATGGCAGGGGGTTGTAGAGTGCCAGAAGTTTTAAGCAGTTTTGCTATCATTTTCTCATTTTCTCTTCACACATTTAGAACAAGTAAAATGACTTATTGTTACATGGTATCGTCATTACTGATAGGGTCGTCTAGGGCACAACACCATCCCTGGAACAATCAGAGACAATTCTGCTACAATGGCAAAAGCAAGACGCACCAGAGCTCTGTGTGTGATCTCGTGCAGGAGAGAGAGAGCGAGACGAGCGCTGCTCCTGCCGCTTGAACCCCAGTCCCTCTCATTTAGCACCCCCGGGGCACTGCTCTTTACTGTGGTACATGAATATGCATAGGTTCATTAACATATGACATCTTACACAAGCATACATGTGAACAAAGAGTACCTGCCTCTGTGTATTTGTAAGTACGCGTGTGCGTGTGTCAAAATATGACTCTGCGAATGACTCCCCAAAGCTAGGGTTCCGGTGCTAGGAACACAGCGGACCACCTAAACAAAAGGCTCATATACTTAAACAGATACAGAGTAGGTGTCCTCCCATAGTATAAATCAGAAAGAGAAGGTACGACCTCTCTCATGACCTAAGAATGTGTGTCCATGCCAGAATGCAGTGCTTGCAGACTACTAAGGATCAGACCTTCTATCAACATACAATTGATTATATACCTCTAAGCATATATGAGTATGTGTTTCTAAGCACAAATGACAATCCAACAATATAAACCTAAATTACATGCCCAGCACATCTTACAATTCGAGTTATGTGCAACCAATGTTGCATCTTCTTTTGCTGACTATTAAAGACTAGTATGTGTGTAAATATAAAACACAGCATTTATCGCCAAATTTGATGCATACATGTGAACAAGTTAGCAACACCTCATTTGATGTAAACCTTTGGCCTATTTTCTTCCTGCCTGCTTATTGATTGGAGCTCATATAGATAAATGATCTTATAAAATGTGATCCTTCATAATACTTTATCAAAAAATGCGGTCCAAATGTGCCAATGTTGATTTATAAATCAACATTGGCACATTTGGACCGCATATTCTATATATTCTATCTTCTATAGAAGTATTTACAGGAAGAGAAAATCTAGTACAAATTTTTCTCAAAATTCAAGTTGAAAACTGGAAGCCTTTATATTTAATTTTATCTATGACTGTCTGACTCCTCTGAGACAGTCTTCTCTGTTATCAACGTTAAAAAATGCAAACCAGGAGAAAGCGAGATTTCTATTTCTTTTTTTCTATATTTACATTTTAGTCGTTTAACATATTCTGAGGATTACCTTAATTGCTTGGTTGCTAATAGAACAAAACATGCTGCAGAAATAAACACATCAATTTAAAAACTTAATCCAGAATCATTTGTGCATCAACAAGTTTAATTATAACTGAAACACATAAACAATGATCATCATGATGCCTTTCAGCTCAGCTTAGAAAGAATTTATTAAACATGATTTCAAAAGCTGTCACTGACAGAAAAAGTGGAAACTACCAAACATTCAGGCATCAGTGATCAGAACATTAACATTTGCTGATATGCTTTATTTATCTACATCAGAAAAGGATAATGTGTAAAATGGGAACCTGAAAATACACTTGTTATTTCAGCATTTGTTTTGTGGATCTTGCTCTAAGTACCATTAGATTTATTTTGATCTCTTTCAAAAAACGTAATAATCTAAGGTCACACACACACACACACACACACACACACACACACACACACACACACACACACACACACACACACACACACACACACACACACCCCTCTGACTGTGAGCACAGAAGGTCCACCAACTTGTTGTTATAAAAAATAGAAATTTACATGAAAAATGTACACAATAATTCATCATTAATTATTCCAATTAATATTTAATTAGTGTCAAGCATAGATATGACACAAACCGTAAAATGTAAAGAAAGTGCAAAGGAGAATGAAAACCACAGATGTCACACCAATGAGAATCATGCATTTTGTTACTTATGTGTATTTATAGTTCAGTGTTTCCTGTAACTTTGATGCATTCAGATGAATTTATTGTTGACTCCTTCAGCCTCCATCAACTTTCCTCGTCATCTGCACAGCTGAGCCGTCTTTGATTCCACAATCGGCCAGTGATGCAGAGTTGTCATCCAGTGGCTTGCCATTAAAGTGCAGTTTGATATTTTCCAAAGTGTAATCTAGAAAAACTTAACACAGATAGGGAGGGTTTTACTTTGCAGTTGCAGCTTTAGACTAAACATAACTGCACATATGTTATAAATAATCATATTATCTTCCCTGCATTAGAGTTTGATTGAAAATAAAGGTGACTGGTAGCAGTTAGCAGCTAAGCAATTTTAGTCTAAGTGACCATACGTATAACATAAAATAAAAAATAAAAAAAATAAAAAGGTACATACAAAACCAAGTTTTTGAATGTAGAATCACTTAGTAGTGATAAATACATTTTTTAATGTATTTGTTTTCAGTTTTTAAGTAACCTACCAAGGATGAAGAGCTTTTTCAGCACTTCCCCTTTAAAACAGCCCACAATCATTGCTTCCAGCTGTATCTTGTGCAGCCAAATCGAATGCCTCTGACCATCAGGACAGATAATGATGATTTCAATCATTCCTAGGAGATGAAGCCTTAATCCTTCCAGGTTCTCCATCTTAAGGTTATGAGAGGTGACAGTTAGTACCTTTGTTAAACAGCGCTTAACACATTTCTTAGATTACATATCATAACAACAGAACAAAAACACAATTTTCTTTTTTTAGAAACATGTCACCGGTTTTCTAAGTGCAACAATTTTTGAAATGCAATGAGCAACTTCAGAGTCAGTTCATGTTTTTATACCCAAATATAAAGTTACGATAAAAATGTAAGATAAAAATTTACACAAAATTAATCATTTTTCCACGTAGTATTAAATTAGTGTTGAGAGTGAAAGGAGACGTGACATGTGAAGAAAGCTCAAATTAATGATAGACTCCTTCACCCGCCATGAACCTTCCTCACCGTCTGCACAGCTGAACTGGGCTTGATTCCACATTTGGACAGTCGTGCAGAGGCGTGGTCATGTGACTTTCCTTGATCATTCTTTGTGTATCCTAAACACACATAAGACGGGTCAGAGCGGATTTTACTTTGCAGCCTTTAGACTAAATATAGCTACAATGACATTATAAAAAACTATATTATCTTCCACGCTTTAGAGTGAACAGTAGCAGAAGTTATTGTTGAAAGTAAAGGTGGACGGCAGCAGTTAGCAGTTATATTGATATTATACAGGTCCAAGTAACTGTATGTGTAAATTTCATGCGCTAGAGAAAAACGCAAATGCAAAACATGTTTTAAAACATTGAATGTAAGCTCACTGAGAACCGATAATTTCATTTTTTAAGTTAATTAATTAATTAATTAATTAATTAATTAATATTTTTACCTTCGTTTGCGCAGATTTTCAGCACCCTCTTGACGTCGCTCAGGGTCACGTCTGGCAGCTGGTTCATGCGCCGTTTCACCCCCCTCATCGGACTCACAGGCAATACAGCGGCGGCACACATCACTTTGTTAGGAAGTCAGGATGCGATCCTTTCAGGTTATCAGTCTGAAGGCAACAAGTTGTGCAAGGTGTGTTACCAATTTGTTTAACTTCGCCTGAGGGGCGGGGTTGTCCATTCGTTGTTTCCTTTCAACCAGGAAATAACATTGTAAACATATAAACATGGTATTGATCTGATCTGGTGTTCATTAGTCATTTTGTATAACCATATAAAAAATTAAAACATTTTAACATCCAGTTTGATGCATATTCAGAACACCACAATGACAAAAACAACACATGAAGCCCATGCACAAACTCAGATAATCCAACCCAGAGTCTCTGATCTGTAGATCGGGTACTTTCCTCAACTTTGGCTACATGATGCAAGGTCCCAAAAGTAGTGCAATCAAACCCAAACAGATTTATTTATAAAATAAATAAATACACCTCAAATATTACAGTTAGTAGCACTAACACGGATTATGTGAAATAAAAGTGTATAAAATAATCAAGAATTCTAATCTGTAGTCACGTGACTTCTCATAACCGCTGGGTTGAAATCGAAAGGAAAAAATATCAACACAAAAAATCTTAGGGGCATTCCCTGGTGTGTGCAGAGGGTAGGTTTAGTGTTTAATGTTTCTTCAAACAGCTGAAAGGATAACTGGTGAAATCAGTTTTCCCAGGAAAACTGAGAGGACAGGGGAAGGAGGGGGGAAAGGGAAGAACTGGGAATTCACCATCTTGATTTTTCAAGAGTTAAATAAAGTGTGTCATCTATTTACTGTCTTTAAATTCACTTTCATATAATCGTTCACAAAGGTTCTACCACATCACACCTTTTAATGCTGGCTGGAGGATTTAAAATCTTAATGAAAGTCTCAAAAAGTTTTATATCCCAGACTTTAGGTAATTGTTTTTACTTTTTGCCTTGCATTTACCAGTTTGGTAAGGACTTTTTCTTCGCTCTTCTCAGAGGTGAGAGCCTGAAACACACATAGGCGCGCACGCGCGAATAGAGAGAGGAGGGGAGGAGCATCGCTGCCTACATTCAGCGCAGGCAAAAGCAACTCTCAGTCCATCGCAGGATATTCTTCCGTAACCAGAGACAGAACGCAGTGACAGTAAAATCCAAGCCAGATGTTCAACCGGACCACAGGTGTGCCTTACCCAGATTTAGGTGTTGCTCCGTTCATCAGCGTGCCACATGTCTATCGCCTGTATCCAGAGTTTCCCGCGTACAGAGCGACGATGGCCCCATACCCGGTTCCGCAGCACAGGTAACACTGCGTGCACCTGTTGCTCTGATTCCACGGGCTTTTTTTTGTTATTGTTGTAAACTGCGCGATGTGATCGTTCAGTGTCACAGCGGAGCCAGAGACTCAAAGCATGGGGGAGGGGGGCGGTAGAAACTACTGATAAACATGCTGTGAAGTTGAAGATTTATTAGGCTGTGTTTTGAGTTTTGTTCGAAATAGAATAACTTCATATAAGAAAAAGAATATCACACATGCATGACATATGTGTACTTATATATCTACTTTTTCTACCTTTTCACCATATATCTTTTTTAATTAGGCAGCAAGGCAGAACAAAATCAGGGCTGTATCAAGGCACGAGGACTAAACCCCAATTCAACCAGACCCAGAACTGATCTGGAATTAAAACAGGACTACAACAGTTCAAAATCAGGACTACTTAGGACTTATCCAAGAAAGAACTAGAATAAAAACTAGATAATAGTCGCACTGAAAATCATTATAGACCTGTACTACAGTTATTTTTTTAATTCTACCAAAGTCCACTATTTGGATTCAGAAAAGTTTATTTAACTATTTAGCCTTGTTGGGCTTATCATCAACTTATCATAAACCAGATTTTTACATACTCTCCAGATAAAAACACAAACACTTTTTTAATTGTAAAAAATCAAATCAGTTTTGGTTGTTATCTCTTGATTTTCCCATGTCAAAGAAACGGGCTCTGTGTTTTGCCTTATATGCGTCCACAGGTGTGCCACCAATTTACTCACGTGGACTTTACTCCTAAATCAGAAGCTTCTTAAGCTCAGAATGGAATCGTCTGCAGTTTTCTTATTAATTAAAAATAATCTCAGTGTATATGTACTCCTAAATTTGATGACAGTGATACAAAAATAGACATCTCTCTCTTTATTCTGTTTACTCTAAATTGATGTTTAACAGTAAAAACACTTCCCTAAAGTGTATGTAAATATCTGGTTTCAATTGTGAATATACTGCTGTGTATTGAAATTTCTCTTGTTTTGCATAGAAATGTATTGAACAACATACAGCATAATATATAAAATAACAATTACCTGAGTAAGGTAAGGCTGCCCTGGGGCCTCCTCCCGGTGGGACATGCCCGGAAGACCTCACCCAGGAGGCATCCTTGTCAGATGGCCGAACCACCTCAGCTGGCTCCTTTCGATGTGGAGGAGCAGCGGCTCTACTCTGAGCCCCTCCCGGATGGCTGAACTTCTCACTCCATCTCTAAGGGAGAGGCCAGCCACCCTTCGGAGGAAGCTCATTTCCGCCACTTGTATCCGGACGTAGATCGACCGGTAAATTGAGAGCTTCGCTTTTACACTCAGCTCCCTCTTCACAACGACGGACCGGTGCAGCGTCCGCATCACTGCAGCCACAGCACAAATCCGTCTGTCGATCTCCAGCTCCCTTCTCCCATCACTCGCGAACAAGACCCCGAGATACTTGAATTCCTCCACCTGGGGCAGGAACTCATCCCCGACCCGGAGTCGGCACTCCACCCTTTTCCGGCTGAGAACCATGGCCTCAGATTTGGAGGTGCTGATCCTCATTCCCGCTGCTTCACACTCGGCTGCGAACCGTTCCAGTGCAAGTTGGAGGCCTTCACCTGATGAAGCCAATAGAACCACATCATCCGCGAAAAGCAGAGATGAGCTTCTGAGGCCACCGAAGTGAAAGCCCTCCGCCACTTGGCTGCGCCTAGAAATCCTGTCCATAAAAATTATGAACAGAACTGGTGACAAAGGGCAGCCCTGGCGGAGCCCATCACCCACCAGGAACGAGTCCGACTTATTGCCGGCAGTGCGAACCAAGCTCTTGCAACGGTTGTATAGGGATCGAATGGCCCGTAGCAATGGGCCAGACACCCCATACTCCCGCAGCACCTCCCACAGGACACCCTGAGGGACTCGGTCGAATGCCTTCTCCAAGTCCACAAAACACATGTAGCTTTTGCCCCCTGGTAGGGTCTCCCATGGGAAATTGGTCCTGGGTGAGGGACCAGACAAAGAGCGATTTAGAAGACCCTCATGAACAAAACATCAAGGGAACAGTTTACCCTGCCCGGGATAGGGTTACCGGGGCCCCGCCCTGGAGCCAGGCCCGGGGAGGGTGCCCGAGGGCGAGCGTCTGGTGGCCGGGCCTTAGTCCATGGGGCCTGGCCGGGCACAGCCCGAAAAGGTGACATGGGCCCATCCTCCCGCAGGCCCACCACCTGCAGAAGGCGCCATAGGGGTCGGGTGCATTGTGTGCCGGGCGTCGGCCAGGAGCGGAGTGATCCCCGGCTGCCAAGACTGGCAATTGGGAAACACAAAGCCGCTGATCACAAACGTCATGTTAAAAAGAAGTATCTGCCTCTAGGAAAAGTATTCTACTTTGAAGTCCAACTGGAAGTGTTCATTCTGATTTGTTTGTTGTTGTTTTTCAGTGTGATGCCTTCAAGCGCGCCAACAAAACAGGAGAAGTGTTACAACCCTCACGACCCCACACTTACATTTGTAGATGGAGAGGATGATTTGGACTGTAAGTATCATGTGGGCACTTTTCAAAGTGACATCGAACCAATTCAAATCTAAAATATAAATAATGAAAAGAATTTAAAAAAATAGTTTTATGTGTTTTCACACTAACCAGAGTAAAAAAGAATGCATGCACATTTATTCGTGTGTGACATTGATTTTTTTACTTCTGTGTGATTGTTCTCAGTTTTGTATGAAGGCTTCATATCTCGCAGAGCTAAGATGTCCTGTGGTCACGCTGTGACCCCGACCTCTCTCACCAACTGGTGTCGCAGGTTGTTGGACCAGGTAGGCCACTAAAGGTTGGCTTTGTTAAAATACACAAGCAAACAAATAAAAACAGCATCCGGCAGGGTTGCGTTGATTCTTAACTTGACTATGTTACATCTACGTGAATAAATAAAGAATAATGAAAACAGTGGCCAATACATCATTGTTTTTTATTGGTGTGACTGTAACGCTTACTGCCATGTAGCGGAGACAGAAAGAAGCTACGCTGACTGAAATCAACACACAGAGCGTTGAAGTGCTGTAAATTCATGAACTTCTCTCAGCAGAAACCTGCTGTGCTCGCAAGGAAATAAATAAAACAGTCAGAAATGTTCAGCTTCCGTCTTCTCTATTGTAACTTGTAGCATTTAAATGATTTAAGTTAAATTGCCTCTGCACTGAAACCTGTAATACATCAGTGAGGCTTCAGTGTAGCTTTGAATTCCACCTGTTCTGTTACAGCTGCGATAATTTCAGTGTTTCTCTAACGTAAAGAGCATAAATGACTTTCAGACAACATATAGAAACAAAACTCTGTTTCATCAAATATTTGTACATATAGATGGACATTTCTGATGTATGATGAAATATTTCTTAATAATGTAACTTCTTGAAAAAACTCATCAACTTGTTTGATGTTTTGTTTCCGACATGTGAGTCTAATCATTCTCTCACCTCTCCATATTTTAATAAAGGGTAGAAGCAGGTTTGTGTGTGGTGGGTCTGGTTGTAGTGCTGAGTGGACTTTTGCTGAGGTTTGTAAAATGGCTCTTCTGACCCCTGAAGAAATGGAGTACTTCCAAAAAACCATGGAATTCAACGCTGCCAGGCAGACACTTACTACCAAGTTGGTAAGTGTTTCATCAACATGTTATTATATACTGTGAATTTAGACTTGATAGACATTTTGCTATTTATAAAATGTTGCCCCACCTCTGTCTCCATGTAGTGTCCTGGATGTGGATTCGCTGTGACGAGAGAGAATGGGTCAGATTTGAATGTCCTCTGTAAAGTGTGCACAGCAGTAAAAGGACGGCTGTTTGAATTCTGCTGGCAGTGTTTGAGGGAATGGAAGGGTGCACGGCCTCGGAAGGACCGCTGTGGAAATCGTGGCTGCTGCAACCCATCACTAGAAACACTAAAGAAATGCCCAGATATCACATTTCATGGGTATGACGATGAGTTTGAGTCCGAGTATGAGGATGACGATGAGTTTGATTCTGGAGTCCTTGTTTGTCCCTCTGTCCGTGCCTGTCCTACCTGTGGTTTGCTGTTGGAGCACAGCACGATGGCTTGCCCATCAGTTGATTGCCCTCGATGTAATGTGACATTTTGTTTTGTGTGTCTGAAAAACTCTGGCGAATGTTTGACCAGTTGCATTGCTGCCCCCAGACAGACCTCTATACCTGTGTGGAAGAAGAAATAATGGGAAAGAAACAAGGCTGATAAGTTTTTCTTTCATTTATTGAGAGTGCCTTTTCTAAATGAATTCACTATGCCGTGTTTTAAATTCTCTGCTTTGAATAACATCACATAATAAATAAAAATTGTTGTGTTTTATTACTGAGAAATTTACTACCAGATGTGATCTTTACAGTTGTGTCATGTCTGAAGTCTAATGATAAATCTGAAAAATGTTGTTCATTTATAAACTTAGAATAAGATTAAACATTCTGTCTGCACATTTTGTCCTCTGGTTAGTTACATATGTAACACAGGTTGTTGTCTCCTAATCACACATTTTGATTGTATTCCTAGCTACACATTGATAAACTGTTTAGAGAAAACGTTTCTTTTAGTAAAATTTAGTCATGTTTAATCAGTATCAATGTAAATAAAAACGTATCTCTTGGGAAGAAAAGCCAGCAAAACCAACTTCAATAAAATCCTGTGGATTTTTATTTATTCCTTAGGTCCTACAAGTGAACACTGTCATGTAAAATGTGATCCTTCATTATAGATTATATAAAAATGGTCCAAATGAAATATTGACTTAACAGTTAAATTAATACAGTAACTGAGTTAAAATGCAGATATTGTCATTATTGTTAGGTTGCTTATACAGTATCAGCAGGAGAACGCTTCATCACTTTGTTCTGCTGAGTTGGGAAATGCAGGAAAATCAGTTTTCTTTATTCTTCATTTGTACAAAAAAAAAATGATAAAGACAATATAAATATATTTAACTCTTAATCTGATTAAAGTTTAGCAGTTTGAAAGTTAATTATTTTTTTAGTTTCAGTGTGATTCCAGTGGATCAGTATTTTACTCTGTTTAAGTTATTTAAAAGCATTGTTAACTTATTCACATGGATTGTGCTGAGGTAAACATTTTGTAGAAGAACTTCTATTTCCCCCAGTCCAAGTTATGATATGTGATATTCCAAGGAGCAGCTTCCAGAGCAAAGGGGCAGAAAGGTGTCTCTTTCTCAAGACGATTGAAGTTTACCAGGTTAGCCGAAACATCTGTTCTCCTTGGTCCTAAAGTCCCACTGCTCTGCTCATTTCCTGCTTGGCCACACCTGCTTTGACCTCTTCCTGACGTAGGTGGTGTTTTTCTTTGTAGAGTTGGATGTCTCAAGACCAAGACCGGTCTTGGTCTTGAGACCACTTTTACATGGTCTTGGTCTTGTCTTGGTCTCGCTGTCTCGGTCTTAGTGGTCGGGAGATTTAGAGTCAACAGTATCCACGACACACAACGTAACGTTCGATAATGTGTCGTGCGCAAAAACATCAGCTCTAAGAGCCGTGCTTAGAGAGTGCTTTGTAGTGAATCAGAAGAATTGACTCCCATTGAGCGAGAGCCGGCTCCTCACTTAATTTCCTTTGGCTGCTCAGCTCTCACACAGTGGCTCAGCTATGCTCCAATCCCTCCATATTGTGGCCAACCGCATGCGAGGATATGGGATAATATCATTGTGTGAAAAACAGAGAGGGTGAGAGACGCGACAGTCAAGTGGAGCGTGAGCCTGTCCTCTCAGTAAGTGAGTGAGACAGTAGACAGCGGTGAAGAGGAGTGCATCGCAAAAACACATAAATATGCCTGACACCTGTAAACGAAGCAGCATCTGGCTGCAGTTTAAAGACATTTTTGTCTCGGTCTCGGTCTCATCTCAACTTTGTCTTGGTCTTGACTCGGTCTGTCTTGGTCTTGTCTTGGTCTCGATACCCTCTGGTCTTGGTATTGTCTTTGTCTTGGTTTAGGCGGTCTTGAATACAAGTCTACCTCTTTGCCCCATCACCAGGTTGCTCACCTGGGCCTTTAGTCTCAGATGTCCACTGGAAACTACCTATTAACTAGAACTGTTTGTATCAGTGTTTGTTATGTAACCAGAACAATGTTTGGTTTGGTTTTTTGCTTCTTTACATTCTGGTTTTTGTGCCAAATGAAGGCTAGGAGTGGATTCATAAGTCCTGTTGTACAAACATTCATATTAAGTAATTTCAACACCCAGTTTGATGCACATTCAGAACACTGCAGTGGCAGAATTAACACAATAATCCTCCAAACTCTCCAAATAAAGTAATAACTCCAGGTCATAGTGGTAGAAACACAGCGCCACTGGTCATATCAACTTTGACTGTATGGTGCAAGTTACCAAAGAAAAAGTGATAAAACCCATAAATCATCACATAAACAAATAAACCTGGAGCCTCAGAAGGAAAGTAAAATCATATAACTGCTGATCTGCAGTCATATGACTTCTTGTAACTGCTGGAGAGAAAATGAAAGTGAAAAAAACAGAATAAATAAAACAGTCTTGTGGACGTTCCCTGGTGTGTGCAGAGGTCAGTTTCTGTGTTTACTGCTCAAACCTGAGAACGATCACAGCTGGGATCCAAATGAACAGAGTGTGGCTAATTCTGGGAAAACTGAAATTTTTAATTTGTCCCAAGATGATGTGGTTTCACTATGAAAGCAATAGAAGTTTGACTTCTACAGTTTAGCATGTTGTTGCTTGCAGGGCAACATCTAAATTCATTTGTCCTCCTTTTTTGTGCACGTAATGAACAGCTTTACTGTGTTGTGAGCGATGCACCAATCACAGAGTTTGATCAGTTAAAGAAGTAACAATATTTTAAAGATCCTTTCACACATTTTCACTTTACATCAGGGACTGTAAGGCCACAAAAGCTTCAGCTTCTTCTTTTGGAGAAGGAATTTTCAAAACAAGCTTTTTCATAGCTCAGTCATTTTCCAGGTAATGAAGCTGTGTGGGAAGAAGCTGGGATGAGAATCAGCACCTCCAAGTCTGAGGCCATGGTTCTCAGCTGGAAATGGGTGGAGTGCACATCAGCACATGTGGTCAGGGATGAGCTGCTGCCCCGAGTGGAGAACTTCAAGTATCTCGAGGACTTGTTCATGAGTGATGGGGGAGTGGAGCGAGAGACTGAGAGGCACTTTAGTGCTTTACTGGTTAAGTGTGGTGAAGTGAGCTGAGTATAAGAGTGAAGCTGGTGATTTACATGTTAATCTATGTTCTTCCCCTCACCCATGGTCATGAGCTGTGGGTACTGACTGTGAGAGTTAGACTGTGGATACAAGGAACAAAGTTTCGTCTGAAGGGTGAGGGCTCAGCCTTAGAGATAGAGTGGTATCATTGTTGTTGTTATTGTCATTTTATTACAATCATGCAATAATAAATGTGGGGAATTCCATTTGTTTTGTAGATGGGGAAATAAACATGACAGAGGTTTTTAGAGTCTCAGGGGAAATCCTGTGTTTAAAGTACTTTCACTATCACTTTCTCTTCAGACATTTATAATACATCACATGAGTTACTGTTAAATAATTCATAAAAGCTGAGCATTACATGGTCAGTTTATGTCATTATTCAGTTCGTGTAGCCAATGTTGCACCTTTTAATATTTTACTGAATATGAAAGACTTGCGCGTAACTGTAAAACATTTTATTATTATTATTGATATAAACCTGTGGATTTTTCTCCCTTCCTGCCTCGTTATTCATCGTATAATGATCATGTAAAGTTTGATTCTTTATAATCCTATTTCTTCAACGTTTACACCTGAGGCATTTCACATCTGAAAAAGATTTCCTGTGTCGTTGTAGTGGAACATAACATGTCACAAAATAATAAACAATTAGATTTAAAAATATAATCCAAGATCATTTGTGAACCAAAATGTTCAAATTACTCTGAAACACAGAAATAATACTCATCACGATGCATGGCAGATCAGTTTAGAAATAATTTATTAAACATGATTTGAAAATAATTTCAAATGTTGCCATTGACATAAAAACCAGAAACTACTGAACACAGGCTACAGGAATCCTTTTTCTATTTATGTACATCATAAAAGGATAATGTTGTGTAAAATAGGAAATTGAAAACAAATTTCTTTTTTCAGCTTTTATCTTGTGGATGTTGCTCTTTGTACTGCTACATAATTATAATAATATGAGGTTACACACACAAACACACACACACACACGTTTAAAATTTATATTGGATATAAAGGTGATATTCTCTATACTTATTGTTTAAGTGATTAATGTGAGCTAAAAGATCAGAAATCTAAAAAGGCTCTGTTTCAGACTGCGGATCTGTGTGATGTCATTGAGAGGAGATAATCCTAATTTGTTATCCCTGGAACAGAAGCCCCACCAACGTAAATAAAATAAAATAAAATAAAATAAAATAAAATAAAATAAAATAAAAACTTAATCATTATATATTCCGAGCTGAGAACCGGACTATTCATTTATGCGTGCAAGTGAGCGAGCTCCATGTAAAAATGAAGAAATGATGAGAGAAGGAAAGTCGGAGATGCCAGACTTAAATCAAAATGATGCGTTTTCTCTTCTTCGCGTATTTATAATTCAGTCCATCCTGTTCATTTGACGTGGTCACATGAATTAATGATGGACTCCTTCACCCTCCGTGAACCTTCCTCACCACCTGCACAGTCGAGCCGGCTTTGATTCCACAATCGGCCAGTGATGCAGTGGGCCGGTCCAGTGGCTTGCCATCAACGTGCAGCTTGACATTTTCCTCAGTGCATCCTAAAACACCTTAAGACAGGACAAAGAGGATTTTACATTGCAGCCTTCAGACTAAACATAGCTACAAATATGTCCTAAATAATTATAACATGTTCCCTCCATTAGAGTGAGTGGCATTAGAGGTTATTGTTTAAAATAATGGTGAGTTTAGGGATTTTATCAGTATTATACAGATTTAGGCTAACTGTGTGTGTAACTTTACAAGCAAAAGAAATCTGTTTAAGATGTTTGCGCGTTTGTTCCACATTTTTAGTAATCCCCCCCCCCCCCCCCCCCCCCAAAAAAAAGGCATGCTAACAAAAAAAAAACCCAGAATATGCTTTATAATGTTTGCATATAGATTAACTAAGCACTGATAATTACATTTTTTAAATGTATTTATTTTCACATTTTTGGTTGTTTACCTAGGATGACGATCGTCTCCAGCATTTCCACTATGAAAGAACTCACAGCCATATTAAGCATTTCGGTGTGCAGCGGCATCAGATGCACCTGACCTGCAGGCGTGACAACGGCGACTCCTGCCATTATTTTGTTCAGGAGGCGAATGTGCCTTCCTTCCAGCTTCTCCGTCCAAAGATTACGCGAGGTAACGGTTTGTTTACGCTACTTATACCTCCCACTCGGGGTTGGAGGCAGGCTGCTGTCAGTTCGTTGTTACGTTTTAACAGGGAAATAAAACGCTAACGTGTCATCGTTGGGATTTTTCGGTTATGATGATATTCAAGCTATTATTAACATCTTTTTAAAAAACGAAGTGAAAGCATTCCTGTCTTCTTTTGTATTGTTTCGCAGTCAAAAATGTACACGGTAAGTATAAAGACATGGGTAAGTAGGGAAGATAGTTTCAGTTGTTTAATCACTCCTTATCAAATTCAGTGTACGCTACCAAACGTTTCGACACGCCTTCTTATTTCATGTTTTTTCTTTATTTCCATGAGTATTTACATTGTAGATGAACACATATGGAATTATGTGGTAACCAAAAAATGTGAAATAACTCAAAATATGTTTTATATTTTAGATTCTTCAAAGTATCGGCCCTTTGAGCTTCACAAGGTAGTCACCTAAAATAGTTTTCCAACAGTCTTGAAGGAGTTCCCAGAAATGCTGGGAACTTGTTGGCTCTTGTCCCTTAACTCTATGATCAATCTCATCCCAAAGTAGTTCACCTGAACAGTAGTGGTTTTTGATATGAGCGACCTGGGTCGTTGCCCAGGGCGGCATCGTGGTGGGGGGCGCCATCACGGGCCATCAAAAAATAGTTGATTGCACCCATGATGCAACGACATCATGCCAGCGCATTTTTGGGATTGCATGAGCACCGATCGGTTTTCTATCGCCCATTTGCGAGGAGTAAGGGCGCCCCCTGTTTGTTTATGTAATTGGATTGCACTTTGTCTCTGTAGCCCCTTGTCTTGATCAAGTGCTGCTTTTGACAGTGCTGCAATATTTCCGACAGGAGAAACAGACCCAGACTTTGACAGGCAGCTTTGTTCACTTCTAGATATTGAGGAGCTTCTTCAGAAAGCTGTTGTAAAAGTTGGTAGACCAGATAGTGGAACTATCACCACTATCTGGTCTACCCAATGCCATGACTCCAGACAGGGTTGAAAGATGGCCTCAGGATTTCCCAATTCCTACATTTTTCTATGAGATAGAACTCGTACTTGGTGAGGGTGATGTTGCTTATGAGAGAAAAGGAAAGGCTCCCAAGTTGTTTAGGGAACAAAAGCATGACATTCTTGAAATTCTTGCAGCTAAAATGCATAGTTTCAATGCATACCCCAGTGATCGGGACGTATCGGTGGTAGCTGAAGCTCTTGTCACTAAGCATCCTTGTCTAAAGGAGCCTGGATCACAGACAGGTCAGCATGGGTGCAAAAATAGGACGTTTAAGATGGGGAACTATCATGCTAAATTGAGTCGGGTTTAATCTGTAAACCTAAAAGTTCAAATAAAGCCTAAGCATGTAAATGATGTTCACCACAATGCCCATTATTCAGTGTAGAAATGAATCTCCTTATTAAAAGCATGATTTCAAATGTTGTTCAGATGAATACTGGAAACTACCTAAGACACCCTCATCAGTTTGATATGTAACCAGAACAATGTTTGTTTAGTTTATTTTTTTGCTGCTTCACATCCGGCTTGTGTCACTATGAGTGAATTTATCAGTGCTGTTGTATAACCATATAAAAAATAAGACATTTTAACATCCAGTTTGATTCACATTCAGAAAACCACAATGGTGAAAGCAACACAACAAGCCCACAAAATCTCCAAGTAAATCACCCAGAGTCTCTGATCTGTAGATCAGGTACTTTCCTCAACTTGACTATGTGGTGCAAGGTTCCAAAAGTAGTATGATAAAACCAATAAAGTCATAAAATTAATAAATAAACCTTGACTCTCTGCAGCACTAACAGGGATTAACTAAAATAAAAGTGTATAAAATAATGACGACTTCTAATCTGTAGTCACATGACTTCTCATAACTGCTGGGTTGGAATCAAAAGTAACAAAGAATAAATAGAAAAAATCTTAGGGGCATTCCCAGGTGTGTGCAGAGGGTGTTTACTGTTCAAACAGGTGAAAGATTAACTGATGAAATCCAAATGAACTGATTGTCAACAATCCCAGGAAAACTGAAAGGACAGGGGAAGGAGAGGGAAAAAGGAGGGACTGGGAATCTGCTGACAGAAAGAGAAGTGAGGTGAGGCAGATGGGGGTGTGCAGTGAGCAAAGAATTTGGCAGGTTGACGCAGCCTGGTGAAGCATCAGCACCATAACACCAATGCCAGCACACAGAAAACTGTCAATGGAAAACCCAATAAAGATCACAGCACAATGGCAAGATGAGAAGATTCAACAGAGAGATAAGCCTTCAAATTTGTCTGAAGATTATGTGGTTTTGCTAATGTTTTAATAGTAACCTGCAACACACCCAGTGAGCGTGATTCAAAGTGGATTTAATAAACACACTGCAATGTGGAGAGAAACATCCCAGCCAAAACACTAGGATCATCTCTGCCCATGGCTGCCACCCTGAACTCTTTTGTACACACACAGACAAATACATTACATGCTGGCCCATGTCACGGGGGTACCTTCATTATTCATTATTTTTTTGTGTAGTTTTTATTGAAGTCTAATGTCTGCCTTGGTTCATTATTTGGTTCTAGGAGTCATCACATTCTCAGTTTTCAAATTTACAGGCCGTAAAAGAACCTCAGTATTTTCACCCTGAAGAACAAAGAGTAAAACGTGTTCTTTCATCAAAAGCTGAACGATGAGTTCACTACATTCAAATCACCCCTTTCTGAAGTTCTGGGGGTAAAAGGGGGTTTAATCCTGTACTAGCAAGATGTACCTAATGAAATGTCTGGTGAGTGTATGTGTCTTTCTTAAGAGCTCAGCTCACACATTGGTGTACAAGCCCCACCTTGTGGAAGTAGGAAAATAACTTTTTTTTTTGGTACTCCGTTAACTAAACAAAAGGTTGATTCTGTTCATGTGTATGTAATGTTTTTAGTGGGAGAAATGTTTTATCATTCATCCAAGTGATTTATCCAGTCTAAAGACTGAAGGCTGAATAAGTCAATAAGATAAAAATGAAAGTTCACTGCAAAAAGTGGCATCAGAGTTCAACTGTTTGAATCATAATCAAAGGAAACTGAGAAGAGTAATAACAGAATTCCCTCATTCAGAGGATTTTAAATGAATCTTACAGCTTTTAGTGTTACCAACAGTGAGGACAGGTGTCACAAGTTAATCTGGCTGTGTAATAAACAGATAAGATGATCAGTGTTGTCTTTGCTTAATGACTGGTTTTAGTCTTGACAATCCACATTGCTGGCATTTCATCTTTTAACATGTTTGTGGGTAGATTTGAATGCACCAGATGTAAGTGCAGCCACTCAGCCTCTACTCAATGTGGTCATAGAAGCAGGTGCAAATGTGTCACAAGTTAATCTAGTAGTACGCTATGGCATAGGTGGCAGTAGTGGACTGAGCTCCATTTGAGACTGCTCCAGCTGCTATGTGATAGTCAGTGAACCTGCTACAAATTGAAGATCATATGCAAATTTTGGAAATTAAATCATGAATCATCCTAACTTCGATTTAAAACAAAAGATTTCAAACTCTCCTCCAGACTCGATAACACACGACAAACCAACTGACACACCTAAGTCACTCACGTTCTTAAATCCACTCACTCTCACAAGCTCTACTAAATCACAAAGGCGCTTGTTTATTACTAATCACTGTGTAACTGCTGTAAATTCACGAGCTTCTGTCTTCTCTATTGTAACTTGTAGCACATAAATCTTATAAGTTAAATTGCCTCGGCAATATAAACCTGTAATGTATATATCAAATATTGCACCTCCAAATATTACGTCTCCATGTAGTGTCCAGGATGTGGATCCACTGTGACGAGAGAGAATGGGTCAGATTTGAATGTCCTTTTTAAAGTGTGCACAGCAGTAAAAGGACAGCCATTTGAATTCTGCTGGCAGTGTTTGAGGGAGTGGAAGGGTGCACGGCCTCGGAAGGACCGCTGTGAAAATGATGACTGCTCAAACCCGTCACTAGAAACACTAAAAAAATGCTTGTGCAGATATCACATGGTATGGGTATGGAGTCCATGTGTGTGTGCCTCTCTGTCCGTGTCTGTCCCACCTGTGGTTTGCAGCAATTAGGAATGCCCATGTACATGTTTGTTAACCAGTTGCATTGCCCCCAGACAGACCTCTATACCTGTTTGGAAGAAGAAATGATTGGAAAGAAACAGGCCGTTAAGTTTCACCTACTTTGTATTGAGAGTGCCTTTTCTAAATGTACAGTAAGTGTCAGCATGCTGTGTTTTAAACTCTCTGCTTTAATAACATCACATTATAAATTTACTAACAGATGTGATCTATACAGCTTTCTCATGTCTGAAGTCCAGTGATAAATCTACATAAATCTAATGTCATCCATTTAAAAAATTTAGAATAAGGTTAAATTGTCTCCTTATCACACATTTTGTTTGTATTCCTAGCTACATGATAATAAATTGTTTAGAGCAAATGTTTGTTTTAGTAAATTGTAGTTATATTTAATCAACGTCAATGTTTAAATGTAAATAAAAATGTATCTGTGGGGGAAGAAAAGCCAGCAAAATCCTGTACAATAAAATATTGTGGATTTTTATTTATTTCTTATATCCTGTAAGTGAACACTGTCATATAAAATATGATCCTTCATTAAACATTATATAAAAAATGTTATAAATGAAATATTTATGTGACAGTAAATAAATACAGTAACTGATTTAAAAGGCAGATATTTTCATTGTTGTTAAATTGCAGTATCGGTAGGAGAAAGCTTCATTACTTTGTGCTGCTGAGTTGGGAAATGCAGGAAAACCAGTTTTCATTATTTGTTTTTCATTTGATAATAGACTACATTTAACTACATTAACTCTTAATCTGATTAAAGTTCAGCTGTTTAAATGTTAACGTGAATTTCTAGTCTTAGTGTGATCCCAGAATGACTATAGTTTTTACTCTGCTTAAATCATTTAAAATCATTGTTAACGTATTCACATGTAGATCACTGCATGAATTGCACTGAGGTAAACATTTTATAGAAGAACTTATGTTTCCCCAAATCCAAGTTATGATATATGATATATAATACACATGTCAAAAGAGCAGGTCTGAGATTCTGATATGAAGCTAAACTCTAAATCACTGCCATCAGCACCTGATTATGGTGCCACAGATAGCAGCCATCGTGCAGAGTCAGTGGGCAGCTGCTGAGTAGATATTCCAAGAGCAAAGGAGCAGAAAGGAGTTTCACTCTTTCTCAAGATGATAAAGGTTTACCAGGTTAGCCAAAACATCTACTCTCCTTGCCACCACAGTCCCACTGCTCTGCTCATTCCGTTTGGCCACACCTGCTTCGACCTCTTCCTGAAGTAGGTGGTGTTCCTTTTTGCCCCAGGCCTCTAGGCCCATCATCAGGTTGCTCAAGCCATCTTAGACCATTTGTCTCAGATGACCATGATGAAGGCCTATGATTCCATGATAAGCTTATGAGTTAACCACTGTAAACTTATGTGCTTGTATTCCCAGCATGAATGCTCTCCTTTTACCTTTAATGCTGGTTAAGTGATACATTATGAAGAACATTACCTGCATTGCTTTGGTTACCAGCAGAAGAAAATGTATCACAGAAAATACGCACTAAGATCTAAATATGGAACCCAAGATGATCTGTAAATGATAGAGTTCAACTACAGCTGAAACATGTAAACGATGCTCATCATAATGCCTCGTAGCTAAGTGTAGAAGTAAATCTGGTTTTACAACACGATTTCAAAGACTGTCATTAAGCTGCACACTGGAAACTACCTACTAACGAGAACTGTTTGTATCAGTGTTTGTTTTGTAACCAGAACAATGTTTGGTTTGGTTTTTTGCTTCTTTACATCCTGGTTGTTGTGCCAAATGAAGGCTAGGAGTGGATTCAGCAGTCCTATTTTACAAACATTCAGATGAAAACTTTTAACAATCAGTTTGATTCACACTCAGAATATTGCAGTAACGCAACAATCCCCCAACTCTCCAAATAAAATAATAAATCCAGGTCATAATGCTAGAAACACAGCACGACTGGTCAGATCAACTTTGACTATATGGTGCAAGCCTATAAAAGATAGTTATAAAATATAATCAATTAAATAAATAAACCTCAACTCTCAGCAGGACTAATACTTGTATTATATAAAGTAAAATCATATAAGTCCTGATCTGCAGTCATATGACTTCTTAAAGCTGCTGGGGAGAAACTGAAAGTGACAAAAAACAAATGAAACAAAAATATATTGGTGACGTTCAGAGACCTGGTGTGTGCAGATGTCAGTTTCTGTGTTTACTGCTCAAACCTGAGAAGGATAACAGGTGGGATTCAAATGAACAGAGTGTGAATAATTCTGGGAAAACTGAACCTTTAAATTTGGCCAGGGGGAGATCTTCTAAATTCACTTATTTTCTCAATGTTTGTGCAGATAATGAATGGCTTTACTGTGATGTAATTCATGAACCGACCAGTTAAAGAAGTCACCAAATTTTCAAGACCTTTCCACACATTTTCAGTTCACTTCCGGGAATGTGAGTTCTCAAAAGCTTCAGCTTCTTCTTTTGGAGTAACAAGAGGGCCCATCAGCACCGCTGGTCAGGGATGAGCTGCTGCCCCAAGTGGAAGATTTCCAGTATCCCTAGGACCAGTTCATGAGCGATGGGGGAGTGGAGCCAGAGACTGACAGGCAGTTTGGTCCTTTATTAGTTTGGTGTGGTGAAGAGAGCTGAGTGTAAAAGTGAAGCTGATGATTTACAGGTTGATCTATGTTCTTCCACTCACCCGTGGTCACCAGCTTTGGGTAGTGACTGAAGAAATGAGACTGTGGATACAAGCAGCAGAGTTTCTTCTTAAGAGTGAGGGCTCTGCCTTAGAGATTATTATTGCAGAATATTATTGCCAAATTTCATCTATGCATTTGAACAAAACATTTGATGTAAGTCTGTGGATTTTTCTTCCTTCCTGCCGTCATTATCTATCTATCTATCTATCTATCTATCTATCTATCTATCTATCTATCTATCTATCTATCTATCTATCTATCTATCTATCTATCTATCTATCTATCTATCTATCGAGACGTGATTAGGAAGTGACACATTCAAAGTTCACTAAAAGCTGAAACGTACTTAATCATTATGCGGCACTGCAGTGCAACTAAGAATTAATTCAACAACAACCAATGTGATTTTTTTACCTTGTCTTAAATGTAATAAATTTTTAAACTTCATCAATTAATTAATTAATTAATTAATTTTATTTTTTAATTTTTTGCTGAGCGATCATGATGGGTCTTCTGGACCAAAGTCTGATTTTTATTTTTATTTTTTGTCCCAGTCCAGCCCTGTGTGAACCAAATATCGTTGTTGTAAACTCAGGCAATCAGCCTAAACTGGAGTTTCTTCACACCTTCAGAGGCATTACCCTGAAACACACGCCCGAATAGAGAGAGAGAGGGAGGAGTATCGTTGCTTACATTCACAGCGGACCAAAGCGACTCTCAGTCCATCGCTGGATATTATTCTGTGAACAGAGACAGTAAAAGCCAAGCCAGATGTTCAACCCGGCCTTATGCGAGCGTTCAGATATTTTACTGAGACGAAGGTTTGCTTCCATCTTGCTAGATGACTGTCACCCTTACACGGAGTTTCTCGTGGACACAGCGACGATGGCCCCAGCATTCCCGCCTCCGCGACACAGGTAACACTGTGGTTCAGTCACTGTTGTGTGTGTGTGTGTTTCATCTGCTGCTCTGATTTCACTGACTTTTTCTATTGTTTTAAACTTCGCGCTGATCACAAACTTTATGTTAAGAAGAAACTGTGTGCGACTATCTGCCTCCAGCGAAATTATGTCTCTTTGAAGTGAAACCGAAAGTGTTCATTTTAATCTGTTTTTTGTTTTGTTTTGTTTTTCACGCCCTCAAGCGTGCCAACAAAACAGGAGAAGTGTTACGACCCTCGCGACAAGACACTTAAGTTTGTCGATGGAGAAGATGATTTGGACTGTAAGTAGGCCTGTTACCTGAGCACTTTTTAAAGTGACATCGAACAGACATACATATACATACATATTATATATATATACATTATATTAAAATATTTTACCTGCGTTGACACTAAAGTTAAACAAAACGCATTAGCATTCATTTATGTTTGACACTGATTTGTTTTGCTTGTGTGTGATTGTTCTCAGTCTTGTGTGAAGACTTCAAATCTCGCAGAGCTCAGATGTCCTGTGGTCACGCTGTGACCCCGACCTCTCTCACCAACTGGTGTCGCAAGTTGTTGGACCAGGTAGGCCACTAAAGTTTGGCTTTGCTAAAATAAACAAGCAGACATATATAAATAAATAACAGCGTCATGCAGGGTTGTGTTGATTTTTAACAGGATTTTTATGTTATGTCAACGTGAATAAATAAAGAAAAATGAAAACAGTGCCCAATATGTCATTGTTTTTTGTGGTTGTGAATTGGATTGTAATGTTTACTGTCATGTAGATGAGAAAGAAGCTACGCTGACTTAAATCAACACAGAGCAGCACACTGCTCTGTAAATTCATGAACTTCTCTTAGCAGAAACCTGCTGTGCTCTCAAGGAAACAAATCAAACAGTCAGAAATGTTCAGCTTCCGTCTTTTCTATTGTAACTTGTACTTGTGCATGCTGGCTGACTGATCTGCCCTCTGTGAGGCCTCAGTGTAGCTTTGAATTACACCTGTACTGTTACAGCTGTGATCATTTCAGTGTTTCTATAGAGTAAAGAACATAAATAGCTTTCAGACAAAATATAGCATCATAACTCTGTGTTTCATCAAATTTGTACATAATTTGTACATATAGCAATACAGTTGTGATGTATGATGAAATATTTGAGTGTTTGTAGTTTTAACCCTTTCATGCATAGTGGCCAGTTATTCAAAGGCTGTTTTTTTGTATTTGTGTCAGTGTTGATGGTATACTTGCACATATACCACTACATTGGACACTGATGTGTCACTTCATACTCAATTCATAAGTCAATACGTGTATTGAGTTTAAAAAACTCTTTCGAAAAAGAAAATGTTTGAAAAAAATGAAGGTCAAAAATCTTTTTTTCATGCCTGAAGATGAATAAAAATATTTAAGAAAAAAAAATCCAGATTCAGGTTGTCATAATTCATGCATGAAAGGGTTAATAACCTACTGAAAAAAACTCATCGAATTGTTTAGTGTTTTGTTTCCAACATGCGAGTCTATTAATTCTCACCTCTCCATATTTAATAAAGGGTGAAAGCAGGTTTGTGTGTGGTGGGTCTGGTTGTAGTGCTGAGTGGACTTTTGCAGAGGTTTGTAAAATGGCTCTTCTGGACCCTCAAGAAAAGACGTATTTCAGAAAAACCATGGAATTTAACATTGCCAGGCAGACACTTACTACTAAGTTGGTAAGTGTTTCATCAATATATTATATATACTGTGAATATAGACTTGATAGACATTTTGCTATATATCAAATATTGTCCCACCTCTGTCTCCATGTAGTGTCCTGGCTGCAGATCCACTGTGACGAGAGCAAATGAATCAGATTTGAATGTCCTCTGTAAAGTGTGCACAGCAGTAAAAGGACGGCCGTTTGAATTCTGCTGGCAGTGTTTGAGGGAATGGAAGGGTGCACGGCCTCGGAAAGACCGCTGTGAAAATGATGACTGCTGTAACGAGTCACTAGAAACACTAAAAAAATGCCCAGATATCACATTAAATCGGTATGTGTATGACGATGAGTATGAGTCCGAGTATGGAGATGAGTATGAGTATGGAATCCGTGTGTGTCCCTCAGTCCGTGCCTGTCCAACCTGTGGTTTGCTGTTGCAGCACAGCAAGAAGGGCTGCCCATCAGTTTTTTGCCCTCGATGTAATGGGACATTTTGTTTTGTATGTCTGAAGCACTCAAGTACATGTTGGGGGATCAGGTGCACTCCTGCCCCCAGGCAGACCTCTATACCTGTTTGGAAGAAGAAATAATGGGAAAGACACAAGGCTGATATGTTTCACTTTCTTTGTATTGAGAGCGTCTTTTCTAAATGTAAATGGCACTATGCTGTGTTTTAAATTCTCTCCTTTAATAACATCACTTTATGAATAAAAATTGTGTTTTATTAGTGAGACATTTAATATCAAATGTGTTCTTTACAGCTCTCATGTCTGAAGTCCAATGATAAACCTGCATAAATCTAATGTCATTCATTAAAAAAACTTTAGAATAAGGTTAAACATTCTGTGTGTGCACATGCTGTCCTCTGGTTAGTTACATGTATAACATATATTGTCTCCTTATCACACATGTTGTTTGTATTTCAAGCTACATGGCGATAAATTGTTTAGAGAAAAGGTTTCTTTTAGAAAAATTTAGTTATGTTTAATCAATGTCACTACTTAAACACTACTAAAATGTAAATAAAGATTTATTTGTGGTAAAGAAAAGCCAGAAAACTCCTGTGGATTTTTATTTATTCCTTAGTTCTTGTAAGTGAACACTGTCATCTAAAAATAAGATCCTTCATTATACATTATATAAAATGTGGTACAAATGAAATATTGACTTTATTGCTAAAATAATTCAGTATCAAAATACAGATAATTTCATTATTGTTAGGTTAGGTTACTCATACAGTCTCAGCAGGAGAAAGCTTCAGCACTTTATGCTGTTGAGTTGGGAAATGCAGGAAAACAATTTTTTGTTTTTCATTTGTACCAAAAAATTTGATAATGGACTAAATAAAATTACTTGACTCTTAATCTGATTAAAGTTTAGCTGTTTGACGGTTAACCTAAATTTCTAGTTTCAGAATGATTGTATGATTTTTACTCTGCTTAAATCATTTAAAATCATTGTTAACGTATTCACATGTAAATCACAGCAAGAATTGCACTGAGGTAAATATTTTACAGAAGAACTTCTGTTTCCTCAAATCCACATTATGATTTATGATATATAACACACATCTCAGAAAAGCAGGTCTTAGATAGTGATATGAAGCTAAACTCTCAACCACTGCCTTCAGCACCTGGTCGTTGTGCCACAGAAAATAGTGTATTACAGAAAATACGCACTAAGATTTAAATATGGAACCCAAGATGATCTGTAAATGAAAGAGTTCAACTACAGCTGAAACATGTAAGTGATGCTCATCATAATGCCTCGTAGCTAAGTGTAGAAGTAAATCTGGTTTTACAACATGCTTTCAAACACGGTCATTGAGCTGCAAATTGGAAACTACCTACTAACGAGAACTGTTTGTATCAATGTTTGTTGTGTAACCAGAACAATGCTTGGTTTGGTTTTTGCTTCTTTACATCCTGGTTGTGCCAAATGGTGGCCCTGAGTGGATTCATCAGTCCTATTTTACAAACATTCATATTAAATAATTCTAACATCCAGTTTGATGCATATTCAGAACACTGTAGAAGTAACACAATAATCCCCAAAACTCTCCAAATAAAATAATGAATCCAGGTCATAATGCTAGAAACACAGCGTCACCGGTCAGATCAACTTTGACTTCATGGCGGTAGTTTACTAAATATAAAGTGATAAAACCCATAAATCATCACATAAATAAATCTCCACTCGCAGCAGCACTAAGACTCTCATTATATAAAGTAAAACCATAGAAGTGCAGTCGTATGACTTCTTGTAACTCTTGGAAAGAAAATGAAAATGACAAAAACAAAGTAAAACAGTCTTGGGGACGTTCCCTGGTGTGTGCAGAGGTCCGTGTCTGTGTTTACTGATCAAATTTGAGAAGGATAACAGGTGGGATCCAAATGAACAGAGTGCAGATAATTCTATGAAAACCGAAGCTTTAAATTTGTCTGAAGATGATGTGGTTTCACTTTGAAAGCAATAAAAGCTTGACTTCTACAGTTTAGCATGTTGTTGCTTGCAGGGCAAGATCTTCTAAATTCACAATTTTTCTCTCGACGTTTGTGCAGGTAATGAACGGCTTCACTGTGATGTGAGTCATGCACCAATTACACCGTTTGACCAGTTAAAGAAGTTAACTTTTTTTTAAAGATTCTTCCACACATTTTCACTTCACTTCAGGGACTGTGAGGTATCAAGAGCTTAAGCTTCTTCTTTTGGTGTAACAAAACAAGCTTTTTTCCTCGCTCACTCATTTTCAGCTAATGAAGCTGAGTGTGAAGAAACTGGGATGAGAATCAGCACCTAAAGTCTGGCCATGGTTCCAGCTGAATGGGTGGAGCGCCCATCAGCACCACTTTTCGGGGATGAACTGCTGCCCTGATTGGAAGATATCAAGTATTTTGAGGGCATGTATAATAAGTGATGGGAGAGTGGAGCAAGAAATGGACAGGCAGTTTGGTCCTTTATTGGTTTGGTGTGGTGAAAAGAGCAAAGGGTAAAAATAATTAAGATTATAACTAGAAACTCAAATTAAAGATCATAACAAAATACTTAAATGTGGCCTGATGTATTTGAGTAAAATATTGGCCTGAATTGTCCAAGCTCCAACGCCAGGATTTGAACAAGTTAGCAACACCTCATTTGATATAAGCTTGTAGATTTTTCTTTCTTCCTGCCATGACGTTACTTAGAGCCCATGCAGATAAGTAAAAATCATCATGTAAAATATGATCTCTTTTTTAAATTTGTTATCAGAAAATGTGGTTTAGTTGTCCCAATGTTGATTTTAAAGTATTTACAGAAACAGCTAAACTAGTATAATAATCAGGATAAGGTGAAAATTTCCTCAGAGAACGTTTCTTTGAGGTTACATAATGGAACGTTTTGCATTTAATTTTTTCATTGACAGTCTGATTTCTCTGAGACAGTCTTCTATTTTATCAAAGTTAAATGATGCAAACCACGAGGAAGCCAGATTCCTATTTATTTCTTCCACATTTAGCTTTGAGTCATTAAATATATTCTGAAAAAGATTTACTTAATCGTTGTGATTGTTAACTGAACAAAACATGTCACAGAAAATGAACAATTACATTTTAAAATATAATCTAGGATCATTTGTCAATCACAATGTTTACATACAGACATCAGTGAGCCAACCAATAACATTTGGTGATGTGCATTTATTCATGTACATTGTAAAAAGATAATGTATCACATAGGAAATTGACAATCAGTGTGTTCCTTTGTTTCAGTATTTACTTTGTGAAGGTTCGTCTGTGTATAGTTACATTTATTCTAATTTCTTCCTGTAATAATAATAATACGAGCTTCCTTACTGATTGTTTGTATCCTCTGTTTCAGACAGTGGATCTATGTGATGTCAGTGAGACGAAATAATCCTAATATTGCCATCTCAGGCACACACCTCTGACTGCGAAAACAGAAGCCCCAGAAACTTGGTAATAAAATAAAACAAAACTTTTGCACCTCAATTAATCATTATTAATATGTAATACTGAATTAGTGCTGACTATAGGTATGATAGGAGGCGTAAAATGTGAAGAAAGTACAAAGGAGAAGGAAAGCCATAGATGCAATACTTCAATCAGAATTTTGTGTTTTGTTCTTTACATGTATTTATGGTTCGGTATATCCTGTAAATTTGATGTAGTCACATGAATTCATGATGGACTCCTTCATCCTCCATGAACCATAATCACCGCCTGCACTTTTTTGCCGGCTTTGATTTTTAGTACAAAGTCGTTGTCCAGTGGCATGCCATCAATGTGCAGCTTCAAAACATCCTTAGTGTATCCTACAACAGCTTAACAGAGGACAGAGAGGATTTTACTTTACAGTCTTTAAAATAAACATAGCTACAAATATGTCATCAATAATTATACCATGTTCCCTGCATTAAAGTGAGCCACATCAGAGTGATTGTCAGTAAAGGTGATCCGTAGCGGTTAATTAATAATATAATAATATATTTTTATTATGAATAATAATAAAAAATAATTTCAAGAAAAAATCTTCCAAGGCATTTGCACTTCATAAAATTTTATTGATTCTTTTAAATAAAAAAAAAAAAAAATGAATGTAGAGTCATTAAGCACTGATCATTATAATTTTTATTTATTTGTTAACAATTTTTAGGTTACTTACTTTTCATCATGAGCATTTTTAGCACTTCCTCTTTGAGAAGGCTCACAGTCATTTCTTGCAGCTGTTTAGCGCTCAGAGGCATCACGCGCCTCTGACCATCAGGCAAGATAATGAAGACTTCTAAAAGCATCTGAAAGTTATGAGAGGAGACGGTTACTACCTTTGTTTAACAGCGCTTAACACATTTATTAGATCACATATCATAAAAAAAGGAAAACACAAATAGTTTAGAAACCTGTCTTCTCTTTTCAGTGAATGCTCTAAGTGCAACCATTTTGAAATGAAGTGATGAAACTCGGTTCATGTTTTTATACCAAAATATTAAGTTAAAATAAAAATGTAAACTAAACATTTACACAGAAATGAATTATAATTTATTCCATGTGATATTAAATTTGTGCTGGGCATAGGTGTGACAGGAGCCTTAAAATGAGAAGAAAGCTCAAATTAATGATGGACCCCTTCCACCTCCCTGAACCTTAATCACCTGCACAGTTGAGCCGGCTTTGATTCCGCAATCAGCCAGCAATGCAGAGGGGTTGTCCAGTGTCTTGCCTTCAACTTGCAGAGTGACATGTTTCTCAGTGTATCCTACAAACACAGTATTAAACAGGTTTGAGTAACTGTATGTGCAACAAATTAAAAAAAATCTTTGAAGGTGTTTGCACTCCTATTCACAACATTTAATAGTTTTTTTGGTAAAATAAACAACAACAAAAAACAAAAAGAAAACAGGTTTTAGGGACAGTTGATCATATCCTCATTAAAGACTGTAGGTTAGATCATTATTTATTTAATGTATCAGTTTTCAGTTCTTAGGTTATTTACCATGGATGGCCCACACTCTCAGTATGTCCTCTTTGAACTGGCTTACAGTCATACTCTGCAGCTGTCCGGGGCACAGCATCATCGACACCCTCCGACCATCAGGCAAGATAATGAAGACTTCTAAAAGCATCTGAAAGTTATGAGAGGAGACGGTTACTACCTTTGTTTAACAGCGCTTAACACATTTATTAGATCACATATCATAAAAAAAGGAAAACACAAATAGTTTAGAAACCTGTCTTCTCTTTTCAGTGAATGCTCTAAGTGCAACCATTTTGCAATGAAGTGATGAAACTCGGTTCATGTTTTTATACCAAAATATTAAGTTAAAATAAAAATGTAAACTAAACATTTACACAGAAATGAATTATAATTTATTCCCTGTGATATTAAATTTGTGTTGGGCATAGGTGTGACAGGAGCCTTAAAATGAGAAGAAAGCTCAAATTAATGATGGACCCCTTCCGCCTCCCTGAACCTTAATCACCTGCACAGTTGAGCCGGCTTTGATTCCGCAATCAGCCAGCAATGCAGAGGGGTTGTCCAGTGTCTTGCCTTCAACGCGCAGAGTGACATGTTTCTCAGTGTATCCTACACACACAGTATTAAACAGGTTTGAGTAACTGTATGTGCAACAATTAAAAAATTAAAACAAATCTTTGAAGGTGTTTGCACTCCTATTCACAACATTTAATAGTTTTTTTGTAAAATAAACAACAACAAAAAACAAAAAGAAAACATGTTTTAGGGTCAGTTGATCACATCCTCATTGAGGACTGTAGGTCATAATTTTTTTTTTAATGTACCAGTTTTCAGTTCTTTGGTTATTTACCATGGATGGCCCACACTCTGAGTATGTTCTCTTTGAACTGGCTTACAGTCATACTCTGCAGCTGTCCGGGGCACAGCATCATCGACAACCTCCGACCATCAGGCAAGATAATGCCGAGTTTACAATTTTCCTTGTTTAGGGGGGGAACTTGTGATCTTTCCAGGTTGTCTGTCTGAAGGTAATGAGAGGTAACAGTTAGTACCTTTGCTAAACAGCGCTTAACATTTTTTATACCACATATCATGGAGACAAAAGAAAACGCAAATATTTTAGAGACATGTCACCGCTTTTCAGGTAGCCCTCGACGTCCAGCTATTTTGAACTGTAGTGAGGAACTTCAGACTTAGTTCATGTTTTTTAAAAAATATAATATTAAAATAAAGATGTCAGATAAAAATGTTCACTTCAATGAATTATTATCTATTCAGTTTAATAAAGAATTAGCATAAGTATGACAGGAGCCGTAAAATGTGACAAAAGTGCAAAGGGGAGCAAAAGCAAAAGATGCTACACTTCAATCAGAATCGTGCATCTTTTTCTTTACGTGTATTTATGATTCATGAATTTGATGTAGTCAGATGAATTAATGATGGACTCCTTCACCCTCTGTTAACCTTCCTCACCATCTGTACAGTTGAGCCGGCTTTGATCCCGTATTTTTTCACTGGTGCAGAGTCATCATCCAGTGGCTTGTCATCAGCCAGCAGCCTGATATTATCCTTATTGTATCCTAAACACACATAACACCGGACAGGGAGGATTTTACTTCGCAGCCTTTAAACTAAATATAGCTACAAATGTGTCATAAATAATTATATTATGTTCCCTGCATTAGAGTGAACTGCATGAGAGTTTGATTGTAAATAAAGGTGATCCTTAGCAGTTAGCAGTTGAGCCGTTTTATTAGTAACTATAATATAATATAATATAATATAATATAATATAATATAATATAATATAATATATGAAGAGATTAAGAAATTATTAAGAAATTTGAATATAGAGTTTTTAAGTGCTGATAACTATAATTTTAATGTATTTATTTTCTGTTTTACGTTACTTACCTTTCTTGATGAGCATTTTCTTCACTTCCTCTTTGAAAATGCTCACAATCATTTCTTGCAGCTGTATGGCGCTTAGGAGCATCGAACACCTTTGACCATTAGCCAAGATAACGAAGATTTCACACATTGCCTTGTTTAGGAGCACCTGAAGGTTATAAGAGGTGACAGTTATATCTTTGTTTCCATGTAGTATTAAATCAGCGCTGAGTATAGGTGTGACAGGAGCCTTAAAATGTGAAGAAAGCTCAAATTAATGATGGACTCCTTCAGCCTCTATTTACCTTCCTCACCACCTGCTCAGCTGAGCCAGGCTCGGCAGTGGACAGTGGTGCAGAGTCGTGGTCCAGTGACTTTCCTACATATTTCTCAGTGTATTCTAAACACACATAGCACAGAACAGAGAGAATTTTACTTTGCAGTTTTTAGACTAAATATAGCTACAAATACGTTTTAAATAATTATACCATACATTAGAGTGAACCACAACAGAGAATATTTTAAAAATTAAAAAAAAGAAAATAAAGGTGACCGTAGCAGTTAGCAGGTCAGCAATTTTATTCATATTATCTGATACCTAAGTGTATCTCTAGGTACAACATTACAAAAAACAAATATGTGAACGTGCTTTCGCTTCACAAAATTTCACAGATTTTTTTGTAAATAGCAAACAAACATGTTTTAAGACATTTGAATAAACTGGGACAGTGGCGCGGCTGCCCCTCTGTGGGTCTTCCTTGGTCTCTTGCGTTCTGGGGGCCTCTGGATGTCTGGAGTTTTGATCTCCTCCATACCTGCTTGATACCATAAAGGACAGGGCTGTGGCCCCCCCACACTCCCTAGCAGATCATTACATGGAGAAACCTTTGGAATGCAAGCATGCTGATCCACACAGGTATGCACACAGGTGTACACACGGGTATTCACAGACGCGGACTACAGCTTTCTTGGCTGCTGCCTCAAAGCACACTGTGTGCTGTCTATCTTGCGTGCTGCACAATATCGTTTATTATTTAGTAACTATTGATATCTACTGCTAGCTAGTTTATTGTGATGGTGCTTTTTTTTCTTATTATGTTGCTCTTTGTTGTTTGCTTTCTCTTCTGTTTTTTTTCTCCATACAGGTGACCCAGGAGTTTTGTTTTGTTTTTTTGTTGTTTTTTTTCTTTCTTCCCCCCCTTCTCACCGTCTCTTCTCCCCTTTGGTTTTCTTTCTCTCCCTCTCTTTCTTTCATTCTTTCCCCCTGTCCTATCCCACAGTCATGTCTGTCCCGTTTGTAGCAACTGAAAATAAATTCATAATTATAATAAAGGTCAATCAAATGGACCAATATGGCAAGGCCATGATGATCCACTTGGTAAAATAAATCCGCTTGGCATCTTTCTTGGCCTCAAGACAACAATTCTGATGGCTATAGATCCAAACGGGACAAAAAAAAAAAAAGACATTTGAATATAGACTCATTAAATTACTAATAATTACACATTTATTTCAGTTTTTATATTACTTACCTTTCAGCAGGTGGGGATTTTTCTTCAACCCCCACCCATAGTGGGGGTTCATAACATCGACTGGCGCCATTGCTTTGTTTAGAAAGTGAGGCTGCGATCCTTTCAGGTTCTCCGTCTGAAGGTTATGTGAGTCGACGGCGTGTTTATATTATTTATAGACTCGCGGGTGGGTGTTACCTGTTCGTTGTTTCATCTTCAAAGGGAATTAACATTGCACACATTATCATTATCATTCATCTGACTCTACTGTGGGTATTATCGACACACCTTTAAAATTCAAAGTGAAAGCATTTTTGTGCATTTTTTCTGTTGTTTCCCCACACAAATTATTTCTTAGTAAATGAAAAAGACATGAGTAATAAGAAATACATTTTCAGTTGTTTAAACAGTGCTTAACAAACAGTGCTTATCATGCCACGTGCTATAAAAAAGAAAATGCAAACTTGTCTCTGCTTCTCAGTATGTCCTCGATGTGCAACCATTTTGAACTGGAGTGAGGAACTTACACTCACTTCATAGTTTTATACCAAAATATGATGCAGCACATTGGACTACTCTGAAAAGCCAGAAATTAATCAAACACAAAATTCAACCACTGAAAACATTCAGTTTAGCAGTTCAGGCAAGCAACTATAATTTGGGGTCTTATAAATAATAATAGTGTTTTACTATTTTTTCTTACTTTTTGTAAAACAGTAACTTAGCAAACAATGACTGAGAACCTTCACAACATATTGCCCTAAACTTTGGGAGGAACACCCTTCAATTGGTGTGGAAGTATAAAAAGGACTCAAGGAAACTAGCGGATTATAGGAACAATCTCCGCATCAACCTAAGATACAGACAAACTAGAGTCGTTCCTAAGAGTTTGTGCCTTGGATTCATGGTCAGGGGACACAGAGCTGTGTTGATTCTAGGGAGCGCACAAAACAACTTCTAAGTGAAAGGATAAGACAGGTCCATTTCACTGTTGATGCCCTCCGGACCAAATTAGCCAGACTCTGCAGGAAGTGAAAACACTTCTACCCTCCCCTATCTTGTAAACAAGGCTCAGCATGCCCAACTCACTAAAGGAAAAGAAAGACAACTCAGGAAATTTCACACTTTACTAACAAAAATTAGAGCCTATGCCACACAGAGGAGAACAGGAAGACTTCACAACTGAAGGCAGTCAGGAAAAATTCAATAATAATGTGGGCTGTATTCTTAAATGAAAAGAACAAGTAACTGCTTTGGAGAGGGGAAAAGCATGTAGCTAAAAAACTAAACTAAACTCCAGTCCAGTGGAATACCAAAGAAAGATGACAAAAAATGATTACTTACCTGTTTTAGAGGGTCCCACCTGAAAATGAAGCAGCTAATGAAAGAGGTGAAGAGAGAAAGATGGTAGCTTGGTCAGCATTAGTGGCCTCTATAATGTATGCAAATACATGTGGGTTGGAATCAAGCGCGCCCCCAGAAGACAAACAGAACCAGCAGATTGAAACTGAACAAAGAGAATTGTAAGCAAAACAAAAAAATTATAGTTTCAATTGTTTTATTTTTTTCAGTTTCAATACAAGATTTTTTCAGTACATTTATTTCAGTTACAATAATTTTTTTTCAGTTTCAATATTTTGTCAGTTTCATTTTAAGTTGGCATCAATGCTTAATCAAAATTTAATAAATAAAACATGCAGTTCATTTACATAATTTAATTTCAAATTACAAAACAAAGTATCCCTGAAATTAAAAATACAAGTAACACGAAGGTTTAGGGAATTCGGGGTGACCATTTCTATTCTGTGTTTATCATTTGTACTGCGTGATTCGGGCTAAACTCAGCAAAAAAATTTAGGAAATTTGTGTTTGGTTCTGGTTAATTATTTCTTTTTTGTGCTTCTTGGCAATAAAGGAAAACTAATTTGTGGGTTGAGCAGCAGAGTGAGTATCAAATCTTCTGAGCCAATGCTAAACAACTCCAAACTTTGACCTTTCGATCCAGCTGCTATAGGCAGAATCTGGACTCATTGCAGAATATAATGTTCCACCACATCTTCTGGTTCCAGTGAATCATTTTGGGAATAACAATACAGACAGGTCTGAGTGCAGGGCAGTGACTGACTGTGTAGAGAGCCGTCTGCCAGATCATCCTGCAAACCATGACCATAAATCTGTAGCTACAGCCTACAGTTCTCCTCAGTGCTGACACTGAGAGCAAACTTGTTCACTTTGGGGTTTGTCTCTGACATTCCCCTGTTATACTTGGCCTTGCATTTGGAGATGGTACTGGGGCTCGCTCCAAATAATGCTGCAGCTTGGTTTTGCAGAGCACCAGCTTGAAGTTGCCCCATGGCAGTAATGTTGATCACAATGCCTGGAAAATCATTGTAGAAAAAGATCTCCTTATTAAATCAAATGTTGTCATTCAGATGAGAACTGGAAATTACCTAACACACCCTCATCAGTCTCATATGTAACCACAACAATGTTTGGTATTTTTCTGGGTTTTTGTCTGCTTCACATCCGTCTTGTTGTGCCAAATGATGGCTATGAGAGAATGCATTAGCTGTGTTGTATAACCATATAAATAATACAACTTTTTAACATCTAGTTTCATGTAAATTCAGAACACAACAGTGGCAAAAGCAACACAATAAGCCCACAAACTCTCAGAGTTTGTGGGCTTATTGTACAATGTTCCAAAAGTAGTGCAATAAAACCCATAAATCATAAAATAAACCTGGACTCTCAGGAGCACTATGAGGGCTTAAGTAAAATATGTATAAAATAATCATGATCGTTAATCTGCAGTCACATGCCTTCCGATTACTGCTGGAGAGAAACCGAAAGTAATAAAGATTAAATAAATAAAGAATTTTAGCAGCATTGCCTGGTGTGTGCAGAGGGCATGGCAAACCGTGGGGGGTGTGGGGAAGGAGGACCCAGGCGCGGTGCTCTATGTACAAGCAGTGCGTTTATTTACAGTGATGGAACTGATACACAACAATAATACATCCCCGTGTGCTCCCGACTTCCACTCCGTGTCTTCTCCCAGTGTTTGTGCCCATGTGTCTGCTCCCTCGTGCCAGTGCACTCTGTGTCTGCTGCCCTCTCATCCAGCAATCCTTCCTGGGAAAATAGAGGCAGTAGTTAGTACCCTCAGTTCACTTGGTAAGCTCACACTCACAAACAGACCAGCTGGAGAACTGACGGGAAGTCTCACAAAATGATCCCACGCCAGTGGGAGCTCCAAGACTCTCTTAAGTAGCTCCCCCGACGAGGCCTGATCAGCAGCAGGTGTGTGGCTTCGGGTGTGGCCAGTCCGCCAGCAGGGCCATACCCACCAGGCCTGAAGGCGCCCGCAGAAACACACACACACACACAAGCAGGGATAACGAGGGACAGCAATACAAAATATATATTATAATATTAGTCCATAACTGCTCAGGGATCCCAGGACCCTGACAGGTTCAGTGTTTACTGTTCATTCAAACAGGTGAAAGGATAACCGATTGGCAGCAATCAGAGGAAAAAGAAGGGAGACTTAACACAGAGATATGACTGTCTGTGTTTGTGGTTTTGCCATGAAAACAAACATTTCATGTGTGCAGCAGAATCAACTTTTGGAGATTTACTTACCTGGATGGTTGAGCATGCATCAAGATGTTCTTTTTTTTGTAGTTTATATTGAAGCCTAATGTCTGGTTCAGGTCATTATTTGGTTTCTCACTGTTTAACTTTCCTGGCTGTAAAACAACCTCTGTATTTTCCCTCTAAAGAACAAAAGTACAATATGTTCTTTCATCAAAAGCTGAATGATATCTGGTTAGTGCATGTCTTTCTTAAAAGAAGTTCACATGTCATTTGGTGCACAGCCCCACCTTGTGGCAGTAGGAAAAGTACTTTTTAGGTACTCCGTGAACTATATGAACTGCAGTATATCCGGTATCTGTGATTAATGGTCCTTTTATTAGAAAAAAGACTGATTCAGGTACTAATGTGATATGTGGAATGCTAACTGACACTGATAAACCCATCAAGACTTTTAAATGTAATTAAATAAGCTTTAGTTGATAAAACTGCTGGTGGTGCTTTATTGTAGTTTTAATATGTTGATGTTGAAAAGAATCAGCTTGGTTGCAAGAGTTAAATAACTTTAACTGTGTTCAAATTAACTTCCATGTAGTCATTCATATTAACTATAGACTAGAGGACTTAATGAAAGCCTAAAAAGAAAAACCCCAAAAGCATTATATCCCAGATTTCAGGTCAGTCCTTTGCAGTAACCATTTTGGTAAGGACATACAAACAACAGCTCAGAGTAACAGTTCATGAACATTTTAAAGCCACAGTTTTAAATTCGCTTTCAGAACAATTTCTGAAAGCTGAGCCCACGTCCTCATTTTAGGTTTGACAGCTTTTAGTTGGTAAAGATGAACTGCTTGGACAAGAACTGAGCTGTCGCCTGATCATTGGGATTTAAATTTAAAATTTAAATTTAAATAAAATTGAATTTAATTGAAATATTTAGATATTTCCGAAAACACATTGTAGTGACGTATACTGAACACAATAAATGATATAATGTAAACAACTACCTGAGAAAAAGCAGATAAATTAATTACAGGCATTTACTTTTGTATCGATTATTGCATTGATGGAGGGAGTGATGTATGCTGGGTAATGGCACAGCTAGTGACTGGGTGACTTTATTCACTTTATTCATACCCGCTTTGGATGTTATCAGTCCATACAATGTGCGTTATTAGCACAAATCTGTCCCATAGATATGGGCCATCTCCACCTGCTAATTTGTTCAGAAGGTTGTTATCATCCATCCAGATGGAGGATCACTAAAAGGAGCGTGGAAAGACTCCAGAATCCACTCTGGCTGGAATCCGGTGAATACAGCAGTGTTTACAGGTAAGACCATTTAAATGGACAGCATTTATAGAATGACTATTAAAAGTCAGTGAGTGTCAAAAATGTTAATGTGGTAACGTTTATGGTGTGAGCATTAGATTATATTGTAGTAAAGCTGTTACTTTTTAAACCACGTTAGGACAGAAATATTAGCTTCTGTTATGGACTAATGAAGTTACTAGTTAATAAAGTTTCCAGTAAAGTGATTTATCGCTGCCACAGATTGACAGTAAATATCCTAATTAGCTTCATTGCATCAATGCATCAGTTTCAGTGCTTCATTTAAACTGTATGACACTTATACTGACCCAGGGTCAGTGTAAAATACAATCCTAGCTGTGTGAACAAAGCCTGGCTCTTTTAATCCTGCATGACAAACCGCAGGATGCAGGTTTATTGAGCCTCTTTCCTGCTGGCACACCTGTCACACCTGAGAGTCAGCTACAAACTTACAGTAATGTGTACATCTTGCAAAGACTGCCAGACTCTGTAATACTGTAAATGATCAGTGACTCGGGTTAAAACTAAACCTTAAACAGTACCTCTGTGTCTGTGTGTGTGCTGAACATCTAGAATCAGGATGAGTCAGGCTGCACATTGCTGGCATTGCGTCTTTCAACAGGTTTGTGGGTAGATTTGGATGCACCAGGGGTAAGTGCAGCCACTCAGCCTCTACTCAATGTGATCATAGCAGCAGGTGCAGATGTGTGTCACAAGTTAATCTAGTAGTAGGCTATGGTTCTTGGCCACAGGTGGCAGCAGTGGACTCACCTCCATTGGAGACTGCTCCAGCTGCTATGTGATAGTCAGTAGATGGATTCCAAATTGAAGATCATATGAAAGTTTTGGAGACTGTTTATTACTAATCACTGTGTAACTCCTGTAAATTCACAGTAACTGCCATCTCCTTACAAATGTTTATTGGATTAACCACACTTATACAGACTGTATATAACTACCACCTCTAAAATGTTTGTTTGCAGAGAAAAGACACAGACAGACGATGCTTACAGGATGTGATGTGACAACACTAATGAAATATTGATGTGTCATTTTTGTTCAAGACGTTTTTCTTATGGGCCAAAATATTAAGATCATGATGAACAGGGGTGGTGATTCCTATGACTTTGTGTATGTAATTTGGAATTTTTTACAAATGTGGTCCAAAATAGATACATGATATCATTTCATTCATTTTAAAGGTTTATTTGCATGACGCACAAACAGACAAAATTGAAAGGTACAAATGTGTTGTGCATGAAACGAATTCAAACGTGGTGCAGATGTGTGTCACAAGTTGATCTGGCTGTAGGCTGTGGCACTTGGCCAGAGGTGGCGCTGGTTGATTCGAGTCCATGTTAGTGCACAAAGTAAACTGCTCGCTTTAGTTGTGCAGCAAAAACGCTGAAACCAGAGAAATAAAAACGTGCGAGGGGGACGATAACGACGAGTCTCCCGATCGTTTACTCTTGCTGTCCCGTGAACAACATCGGCGTGGTGTTAATTGTTTGCTGTTTTCGCGATCGCGTCGCGCATGAGGATATCACCAGGTAAACTCGCGACGTTTTTAAACATTATTGTTCAACAGCATCAAGACTGACGGAGTGTGTTAACCTCACAAGTGTCACAGATGACACATTTGGCGTTTTTTTTTTTGCTGGTTTGTCGGTAGCAGCTCCTGAAACGCAAGACTGCCACACCGGAACACCGGCTGTAGCTTTTCAGCTCACAGCCCGACACATACCAACAACAGCATAGAGAGCACAGACGTTAAGGCGGCGAGGCGTGATTGCGGGTGCCGCTCAGGTGCGTCCTTTTCCCCTGGAGCGGCGCTGCAGACCACGCCCGCCACGCACATTAACCAGGTAAAATACACATTTAGGCAGAATTTTGCAAATATCTATTTTTAATTTTTTAGCAGCATAGTGCTTTTTTTCCCAATTATTTTTTAAAAGTCAGGTCAAGGCTCCAAAAGCCCAAAGGCGATATAAGGGTGGCGGCTCCCAACAGTTTTTGTTTGCTACATGGATCATTTTAGTTCAGCTGGGTGTCTTTCCTTTTGTTATATTTCTTTAAGAGTTCAAAATGTGTTAATTACATAAATAAAATGTAATTTTCTCTGTGGCACTTCATAAGCAACACACCTTAGTTGTTCACACAAAGCATAAAGGTAAAAAACAATATAAACAGTGTTATCTTCATTTTCAATCAATCAATAATTTTAGATGTCAAAAAGTATTTGCAAAAACATACTCAGGAGAAATGTATAAAATCAGCTTTATTCTATGATGTTATACACATTATTATAAAAATCATTTTCTCATGACTGGAACATCAACTACCTGAGAGTAAAAGTGCAACTAAGTTAGAAAACCAATTTTATGCCATTTATGTGGATATAAACATATTTCAACTATATTCATTTTAAAAGGTGTGCTGCACTGTCAGCCTATGAGCACAGACCTTTAGACAACCTATGTAGTGGTACCAGCTTAAGTTGTCAAGTTTTGGAAAGAGGCCACTGAGTGGTGCTCCATCCCTGCAATGCGTGGGCTGACTTCATGGCTGCAAAGGTCACAAAGTCATGAGGGTTGTTTTAAAGCTGAGCCAGCTGCTTCAGCGCCTCCCCCTCGCAGCGCATGCAGTGGTAGCCTATGGTAGCAGTGGCATCGAAGCAGCCCTGGCCGAGGTAAAAGTCCATCGATGGTTTGTTCCAGTTCAGGATGGTGAAGTTGAGCTGGTGGCAACCAGCAGCCAGAGCCAGCTACAGGAGGGCAAAACCAAGAAGGAAGACAGGAATGACTGCTGAGCTGAGATCTGTATGCTACCTCTGAGACACTGTTCATCATTTTTTTGTGCAAATATTGAAAATAGGAAAATCCTCAAGGTTTATCTTCTACAGTGTTCACACGTTTTACTCACCTGTGCCACCTTGCTCATTAGTGCTTTACCAACACCCTTCCCTGAAAGACAGATCATGTGCATTACTTGAGATTTCGTGCAAATACAGATGCACAGCGATGATGTGACATCTTCTCAGAGGCTGTACTGTACCTCTGAACTCAGGCATCACGTACAAGTCCTCCATATAAATGGCTCTGCCTACAAACGAGCTGTAGGAATAGAAGTAAAGTGTATAGCCGACCTTCCTGTGTCCTGAAAGAAGAAAAATATCAGTAAGCTAGCTTACAGTTTACGGTTAACAGCTTCAGTATTCTTAAATCTTTATATTTGTTTTGTTGTTCCTTCCGATTGAGTTAATGTCGGTGAATATTCAGAACACTGATTATTAATAACATAATGTTTTATTGTAAACACATAACTATGTAACATTTCCTTTATATCACTGAAAAAAATGATCGGATTTGTCGTGTTGCTCAAACTTAATGTGCAACAGCCTTTATAAATGTAACCTCACAAGAAGGTGACTGTTTACTATCTCTCGTATTGTCTTTCCCTGATGAGCGACAAAGACTTCATGTTCCCTCTAAAACTTAGAGGCACACTTAGTGTCAGTGCACTGAAAACCACAAATTCTATTTTACAGAGAACTGAATTTCTCAGTGGGACAAGATTTTTTACATGCTGATGTTTTATCCTAAACATACTTGCTCCGCAGCGTTTTAGATCAGTGCTGGCTAGGTAGTTTTAGGAGTTTGTTAAGATTTTAGACAGCATAGGTTCATTTTAAAGTTTCTTCTATTTAACAATTACCCATCAGTTTCGAGTTTGTGTAAGTGTTGGGTCTGTGTTTCCACATGCCCCGCTAGTTTAGAGACTTATTCCTCATGAAGAACACACGACATAACAGATCATCTTCAACCGGTCTTTATCTCGCTAACAAGGGAAAGGTTTGGTCAGAACCAGGCAGTGGAGCATAATGCTCATCACCTGTCTCTATCCTAAATCCTTCAAAGAGCAGCTGTCCTGCGTTTGTGTGACCTCCTGCTCACCAAAAGGACCATAAAAGCAGGAAGCGTACAACACAAGAAACAGATCTTTCAGATAGGATGTATCTGCAATAAAACCTCCCCCAGCACAGAGTGGCTGGAGAGGTGGTCAGGATCAAAGGAATGGCTTTGATCCTACTGCTTGAACTAAGACTTCACAAATTTAAGAAACACAATGACACATTCAACAATTTGACTTAACAGTAAGTAACTGGGTTAGAGTTGTTCGATAGTAGCTTGAAACAGTGTGTGTGAAAACTGTGTAAGATGATCTTCCTCACCTTCTTTTGTTCTGTGCTGCTCTGGCACCTCAGCGATGATGCCATGAAAGAACGGGTTATTGGAAAAGCCATCTTGCTCCAAGTCTGAAAAGAAATTACAGACAACTAAACATAATAGATCTAATTTTTTTTACTGACATTAAAGTTACACATTACAGAATATTTTCAAAACGGGGACATTTAATTTATATTTAACATTGAGAACCTTTTACAGTTGTAGCTCTGACGGGTACTACCAAAACTGGTGTTTTGGACAGAATAAAGAGGGCAAAGACACTTAGTGGTGGAATGAGGAAGTGTGAGAAAGTATGAAAAGAATTTCTGCTCTAATTCATCCCAAAGCTGTTCTGTTGGTTTAAGGTCAGGACTTCAGGACTTTGCAGGTCAGTCAAGTTCTTATGCTGGTGCCCAGTCAGTCACTTTGTTGTAATACCAAAAACAGCTGACAGTGGAATATGGGAATATGTTGAAATGTCATGACTGGACTTGTTGCACAGGTGGCATTCCATCACGGAACTATACTGCACTGAGCTCCTAAGAATGACCCGTTCTTTCACAAATGTTTGTAGAAGCAGTCTGGAAGTCTAGGTGCTTGATTTTATACACCCATGACCATGGAAGTGATTTGATCACCTGAACTGAATGATTTGGATGAGTGAACTAATATTCTTTGGCAATACAGTTGTTAGGTTTTGTATTGTTGATTGTCATTTATGCTTAGAAATATTTAACCATATATGCTTAGAGGTGTATAATCAATTGTGTAGTGATAGGACTGTGATCTTTAGCAGGCTGTAAAGGCTTGGTGTGTATTCCACACTAGAATGCACACCCACAGTCTAGGAACATCAGAGAGGTCCTATCTTCTCTTTGTTGATATATGGTATAGCAAACACACGTATATCTCTTTAAGTATAAGAGCCTTTTGTTTAGATAGATCTGCTAGACGCCTGGCACCAGCTTTGGGGAGTCTTCACAGGGTCACATCTTGACCTCACACAAATCACACCACATACACACACACACACACACACACACACGATACTCTTTGTTTGTATGTAGACGTCATATGTTAATGAACCTATGCATATTCATGTAACCTCAATAAAAGAACAGTGTTACGGGAGAACGAACGAGAGCAACTGGGGTCAAGCAAAGGAATGGCGTTTGTCCGGTTCTCTCCCGTGCACGAGAAACATGAAGAACTTTGCCTACTCGTGTCTTGCTTTGCTGTGTAATTATATTGCCTTCAACGTTCCAGCGAATAGGTTCAAGCTACAAACCTATCAACAGTGCACCTGTTGAGATATAGGAGACAGCAGTGGAGTTTTTAACCAGACTTCGGAGTCTTCCGCTTATCCGTTCCAGGGTCACGGGGGGCGCTGGAGCCTATCCCAGCTGTCATAGGGCGAGAGGCGGGGTACACCCTGGACAGGTCGCCAGTCTGTCGCAGGGCTAACACATAGAGACACAGACAACCATTCACACTCACATTCACTCACAGATTCACAATTTAGATTGACCAATTAACCTATCCCCACTAACTGCATATTTTTTGACTGTGGGAGGAAGCCGGCGTACCCGGGGAGAACCCACACAAACACAGGGAGAACATGCAAACTCCACACAGAAAGACCCCGGCCTGATGGTGGAACTGAACTCGGGACCTTCTTGCTGTGCAGCAACAGTGCTAACCACCGTGCTGCCGTGCTTAAACCAGACTTACAAACCAGATATTACAAAGTTCACATTACTACAAAATTAATATGCAATTGTGGGTATGTGATGTCATTGAACTTCATTTGGCAAAGGGTGTTATTTATGGTACTGTGCCAAAGTGTTGAGCCACCCTTCGTTCCTTAGTATTTTACTTCCAAGGAGCAAGATTTTCTTTAATTTTTCTTTTCTAAATGGTCTTGAGCAATAGTTCTCCAAGCTTTCTGAAGGTCAGTCAAAATTTATCTTTTACATTCGCTGTTTTTTCATAAATTTTCAGTCGAGTTATATCTGGGCATTTTCAGAGGAATTTTAGATTTTATTTCAACACTGAATCGTTCAAGCAAAAACAAAAAAGGCACTTGTCATGGGGGCTCAGAGGCCAGTATGTGGATGTGGATCCAACTGTAGATTCAAACACATGAAACAGCAAAATGGTTCTCTCCCTAGCTTTGTTGCTGAACATACAGTAAATGTGAAAAATTGTTACAAGGAAGGAATGGGAGGATCTGAAGTAGCGGAAGTGTGGACAGATGGAAAGTGTGGTTAGGAAGGGAGTGAGGGAGGCAAAGACTGATAATCGTGGGAATGATTGGATTTGTGTCTTACTTGGCAGGTGGAGTGAGTATGGCTCTGGTAGGAGGGGAAATGGCTGGGTGAGCATCCTGGAAGGTGAATGAGTGGAGAGAGTTGATCTTGTTAATACAGAGATCCAGAAGAAACAAAGGCAGGTGGGCAGGCAGGTTGCGAGAAGTTTATCAGTGACAGAGAAGCAGAACAAAGAGTCTTGTTGTGGCAACCAGCATCCTGGAAATACGCTCTGAATGTAACTTGACTGATGGTTCCAGGTGGGCAATGCCCCCTGCGTTCGTGTTCAGACGTGACAGTATTGCATATGATGCTGGACCGAAGGAATGGCAAGCTCCACCTCGGCTGGCAGCCTAGAGAAGCTTCAAAAGGGGAAACCAGTTGTAGATAAAATGAGGGAATCATGCACATACTCAACCCATGGAAGGTGTGATGACCATTTTGGCAGATTATGTGTTGTGATGCAGCAGAGAGTGGACTCTAGCTCCAGGTTGAGTCTCTCGGTCTGGCTGTGGTAGCCTGAGCTGAGATTGGATGGGCCAGAGAGCTAAGCAGAAAGCGTTTTTGATTTGTGAGGTGAATTGGGGTACTGTGTGAGAAAAAAAATCTCAACCAGGATGCCGTAAAGCATTTATCTGCTTTAATGTACAACCGGTTTTCCAGAAGACATTGAAATATGAAATGCTGAGGTGAAACAGTTAGCAACTAAACAATTAGCAAGACAGAAGACATTCCAGCTAGTGATGTTTTGCCCAGACCAGTCAATATGTGGATTAATAGAATTAGTGGGTTGTCAGAGGACATGAATGTGAAGAATGCGAGCATCTCCCGGTGGTTGCCAGACGTGACTAGGGAGACAGGCTTGGTTTGGAGGGTGATAAGGGCAAAAACTTGATTCTTCGGCGCCGTGGTACGTATGGGGGGGATTAAGCAGAATTAGGGGCAAATGCAACTGCTTGGCCAGCGTAGTGTCTGTTAGATTTGGCTTGGCCCCAGAATTGATGAGGGCATGAAGGGAATTAGTGGTCTGGTTCACACTGAGAGACACAGGTTTTAGAAAATGGTGTTTGAAATGAGTTAGAGATCCACCCGCCCATATCCCCGATGTTGTAACTTTATTGCAGTTTTGTTTGATAACAGCATTCTGATTATTTTGTAAGTGATTTAAGTGTTAGTCACATGTTTAGTGAGGGCTGTTAATTATAGATTTAATTTTCTGCTAAAAGGGAGCATTTAACAGTTATTTTCATTAGAAACTGCGTTTCCCAGAATCCTTTGTGGTAGATGAAAGTTACTCTGGGGTTTTTTTAGCTAGCAAAGAAAGTTTGGGAAGCCATTATATGTTGCTCTGATGTCGAGCAGTTTATTTGTTGTACATTCCCCCTTTTGAAGCCTTATATAAAGACTATCGTTTCTCCAATTGATGTCCGATCCATTTTTTTGGCTAAGTGGATTCGCCACAACACCCAGAATTACTGGTGAGTGGAGCCTTTTGGCCCAATTGGGCAGACCGCGAGGTAGTGATTGAGAGAACCACATAAAAACACTCGCGGGTGTGAAAATGTCGTTCCCGCTCCTCCAGAGAGAGCTGAGAGTGACCAGTTTGCATGGGTCCGACCTTGTTAATCAAGATATCCAGAAGAGGTGAAGGTAGGTGGACACGGAGGTGGTGAGGAGTTAATCCGTGACAAAGAGTCTTGGTGTGGTGGTGACCAGTGTCCTGGAAATGGGAGCTGCAGGTAACTCGAGTGAGAGTCCCATGAGTTGACTACAGGCACAAGGAAACTGAGGTATATGCAACACAGAAACAATGAGCATGAAGCAATGCTGCCTGCTACTGGCAGAGAAGAGATGTGGATGCTGTTCTTAAATACTGCACTATACTGTTGACTGTCCTGAATCTCCATCAGGTGAGCTGAGCAGGTGGACTGACAAGTGGTCCGCCCAGAGGTGAATACACAGGGAAGTAGTAGAAAAACACAGACAGCTCACCCAGACCATGACAGCGCCTAACTTAAGGGATCAAACCCGTAACTGAAAGGATGAACCAGCAACTTAAGAATGAATGACAATTTAGCAACAAACCTATCTTAAATTCTAACTTTAGCCAGTTTATGAGCCTGTTGTAATCATTGTCATCATCATCATCATCATCAAGTGCTGCTCCCACCAATGGTAACACAATTTGGCAGACAGAAAATAGAACTTTTTGCACTATTTGCACCTTTTTACAAGGTGACTTCTAAAGAGCTATTACCTCAAACATTGGCATATCTCAGCATTTTGTGCAAGGTGTCTTTAAAAACAGAAGAAAATACATTATGCATTTTTTTCTTTTTTTTTTCTTCTTTTTTTTTCTTTTTCTGCTCATTCTGTTGGTTTTTGTCCTTCTCCCCCGTCCCTCTTCTCAGCTATTTCTCTTTCCCTCTTTCTTTCTCCCCTTCTTTCCCCCAGTCAAGTCTGTCCCATATTCAGTAAGTGAAAATAAAATAAACAATAAAAGGTGAATCAAATGGACCATTATGGCAAGGCTGGGATGGTCAATTTGGTAAAGTAAATCCGTTGGGCATCTTTCTTTACCTTTAGACAACAATTCTGATCGCAAAAGAGCCAAACGGGACAGGCAAAAAAAAAAAAAAAAAAAAAAAAAACAGAAGAAAAGAGAAGTGTGACAAAGTCAGCATTACCTGAAAGACATTGCCTTCAGAAATTGTGCTCTTCAGTTGATCCTTCTACTGTTTACTGAGGCACATGAAAAATGACGTATTTGCATGATTCAACAAACTGCTGCAACCATTTCCCATTTTCCCAGCAAAATAATAAGAAATGAGGGGTGGATTAAGATTTTCAGTACCGTTCTTTTAATGACCATTGACATGCAAAGCTTACCTTTCCTGAAGCAGCTGAAATACACATTTAACAAAATGTCAGCTGAATATCTTTTTTGGTTCACAGTTTATTTTACAGCTGCAGATAAAGATATTAAAAATCTTCTTTCTGTGTTTTACAAAAGATTTTTGGAAGGGCAAGAATAAACTCTGAACCATGTTCTTATAGTTAATTAACAAAAACATAAAACACAACGTGAGATGTGGAAAAAAAAAGTTCACTAAAATAAAAACTAGACTTCTGAGTTTGATTGGTAAAAATGTGGTAAAAAAATAAACCCAAAACGTTATTAGAACTTGTCTGCTTTGACGGGTGTGTTTCTTGAGACTTTGGGTGTCTACAAGACTGTGAGCTAACTGCTTTCATAATGATGTGATATTGTGTTTGTGTTTTTATTGTCATACCTGTAATAATTTTCCTAAATCTGGCCTCTGACATATGTCCTCAATACAGTTAGAAAAAGACTAAAACTAAGACTGAAACTAATAAATAATCAACTAAAACTAAACCTTTTCAAACAATAAAAACTAAAGTGAAATAAGAAAATCAACTCTGTAAACTAAACTGAATAAAAAACAATAGTCAAAATAACATTAAATAAATAACAGAAAAAAACTACAATAACTCAGCTCTGAACCTCTATTGAGATATCACCTTGGATTTCATGTTTTTTTTTTAAATAAAACAATATATTTAAAGTCAAGACAGAAACTTGAGACATCGCTACATACATTACCTTTCTGGGTCACTTTCACATGCTCTGCCAGGTTCTCATACTCTGCCAGTTCCTGGAGAAAATCATAAATAGGATCAGCTGCCATCATTTATTAGGACTTCACTGTTCCTCAGCCAACAATAAAAACATTATTTACAGGGAGTTTATTAGCCTGTTTGCAATAAAACTAACAAGCAGGACAAGCACAGTTCATCCAATAATATCTCAGTAATCTAATAATAACTGCAGCGTTGTGTTTTTAATACTCTCAAACATTTAAAAATAGATAAACATGTAAAAACATCAACAAAATAAGGCACAACAATTCTAATTTCCACATTTCAGTTTTTCACAACATAAAGCTTTTTTAACCAATACCTACAGTAAATCATAGGAATATATGAACATTGCAAACCATTTCCAGTGACAAGATATGCTGTAAACTTTGTATTCATTTTTGATCCAAATGGCACAGCAGCCTCAGCGAAAACATTTAAACGAGGCAACTTCAACATATGTACATACAAGGTTGCTCACTTTACCATAAATTGTATGGGTGTGCATTTTTTTTCTGCATATTTAGAAAAAATATGCCATTTCTCCACTCAGTGAAGTGATGGTTAAGCTTCAGCAGCAGTTTGCTCTCATGTTTCTTTCTGTGAAGCTGTAACTGTTTAGCAGTGAACAGGAGTGCTGCCTGACTAAAAAGTCCTTCACAGGCTCCAGATGCAGGAAGAGCTGTGTAAGGACAAGAAAGACATTGTGGACAAAACAGGACACCCCCCATAATCTTTAGTTACAATATTATAGTTAGTTAAATGGTCTGATTGTTCAAATCTGTATTTTCTTTGATTGTGGTAAAATAATGTGTGCCCCAGTCTCCAAAAATGACATAGTGCAGGAAGCGTAGTTATTCCTCCGTTACACCACAAGAGGAAGTATCCCCTAAAATGAGCAGCTCTAGCGGGAGTAAATAAGCCCAGCCACTACCCATAAGGCAGTGCGCCTATAAGAGTTGTGTGCGACTGCAAAGGTGTGTAAAGTTGTGCTATGTCCATGTATATATTTGCAGGTAAGCAGATACAAGATGGTAAATAACTTAAAATGTATCTACAGATGAGTCCACGGGGTTGCAGAGAATGTGGGAAAGTTGGCCGTTAATCCCCACTATGTGCCATTAGTGTATAAGTTATTGGTAGCGATGTGAATTAGCCATGATGCTAACGATTAGCAGCTAGATCTAATTCATTAGTTTGTGCGGAAACCTCGTGGCACTTTTGTGGATTTATACCTGTACCGGGCTGTAATCACAGCAGATATAGACTGGTGGATCACACTATCTTTTGTTTATGTTTATTTCATTGTTACACTGTAAGAAATATTAGTGATTTGAGTTTAAAGACTACCCATAAGGCAGTGCGCCTATAAGAGTTGTGTGAGACTGCAAAAGTGTGTAACGTTGTGCTATGTCCATGTATATATTTGCAGATGCAGTAAAGGCGAACTCACAAAGCCACACTGGTTTCAATTCATTTTAATCCAAGTGTGCAACAAAATTTGGTGGCAGCGGTGGGATCAGCGGTGCTACTGAGAAGCAGTGTGAGATTACAGAATCGTCACACACAGTATGGAGTTGGAGCAACTGCAAGACCAGCTAAGTGAGAGCTTGCTGCAGTTAAGGTCAGACCAACTACAAGAAGTGTGTTTACAAGCTAAAATCTCAATCGGAAAACAGACAAAGAAGCACACGCTGATCAGAACAATAAGTGAAGCAGTTGAAACAATTATTGAAGTGGAGGAAGAGGAAGTAGCACACACATTCCTGGACAGATTAATTAAAACTGTTAAAGAACTAAAGGAAAGAGATGACCCTGCACAGGAACGTGAAGAGAGTATCAGTAGGGATGCGGTTGCATTGGCCAGTCTACAAGAACAATATGCAGCATTGCAACTAAGTTTTCAAACCTCAACAAAAAGGTTAGAGGAAGAAATGGCAAGACTGACAGACAGAATGGCCTCCCAAGAAACTAGTCAGGGTCTGGCTGCACAGCTACCTACTCGTCCATCACCGTTACCTGCTTCACCAGCAACACAGCCCCCTGAAGTGACTATACGCAGGGAATTTAGAATCAGTGGCCAAATTGCGGAACGGGGTCAGAAAGACAAACTGTCATACTCCAACCTGATTCATCAAATCGAAATGGGACTTAAAAAGAATCACAGCGAAGCTGAAATTATTGAAGCTGTTGTTAGGGCCATAAGCCCAGGCTTAAGTCTCCGTGATATGTTGGAGATTAAAACGGACCTCACCCTCATGCAGCTTCGTACCATACTGAGGGGACACTACAAGGAGGATAGCTCTACTGACCTCTATCATTGTCTGATAAATATCACTCAAGGAAGTAATGAGTCCCCACAGAACTTTCTATTTAGGGCGATCGAACTGAAAGAAAGACTCCTAGCATCATCAAGGGAGCCAGGAACAGATGAACAATACAGTGTCGAACTGATTCAGAAAAAGTTTCTGCGAGCCGTTGGCACAGGTCTGATTAGCGACAATGTGAAATACCAGATCAAACTCTACCTGGATGATCCAGCAGTCACTGACGATGTGCTGATTGCAAAGACAAATGAAGCGGCCAGCCTTGAGTGGGAGAGGCAACAAAAATTCAGAAAGACCACCCGAGAAATGAAAGTAAGAGAGATAAAAGCAGAGGCACAGTCAGTGCAGGAGGCAGCAGTTGGTGCAGTGGGTGGGCAAGACCAGCCATTCTCCACCTCGACAAAAGGTAAAGCTGCTAAAGCACCAGCAACAGTGACACGCAAGGAAACTGAGCTGTTTGATATCATCAATCAACTAAAAGGGGAAATAGCTGAAATAAAAGGAGTTATTCGTGAGTCGCACCGACCTTCTCCCTCACACCGCCCAAGTCTCAAACGTGGCTGCAGGGATTGTCAGGACAGCAATAGAGGAGAAAACTGCGACCACTGCTTCAAATGTGGACAAAGTGGGCACTTGTCAAGGGGATGCCGCACCCGGAGAAAACTTCCAGACAGGGCAGAGCAGATTGGTATGTCAGCTAGCACAGTGAACCCACGCCCGTCACCCTCTTTTCAGCTACTAAACCAAGGTGAGCAACAACAAGATGTTCACAAACTCTTGACGGACAGTATAAAACATTTGGAGACAAAAGTAGCAGCCGCCACACAAGATAAGAGGAATGAAGCGGTCTCCGTCAGCCTCCTCTCCCCAAAACGAAGAGCCCAGCTCCTCAATCTTATTGGGAGGAAGCACATGATCACCTGCCTGCTTGAGGGAGTAAAAACCACAGCGTTGTGGGACACAGGATCACAGGTTTGTCTCATAAATGAAAAATGGAGACAACAGAACATCCCACACCTCAAAGTTAGGAGTTTAACTGAAATCATTGGGCCTGGTATATTAGATGGGAGGGCAGTAAACCAGACACCAATCCCATTTTCCGGGTGGGTTGAAATCAAATTCAGGTTGCTCACAGAAGAGGCTGCGCAGTTAGAGCTTCTCGTGCCAGTATTAGTAGCTCAGGAAGATGGGGTGGCGGAGGAGCCAATAATTGGCTTCAACGTGATTGAATACATGCTAGAGAGGGGAATAGAGCCACCTCGTGCTGTAACAGAAGCTGTTAGCACAGCATTCTCCATTGACTGTAAGAAAGCTGAGGTCTTTATAAAGGTGATGAAGAGTGGAGACGATGGGCTAGGTGAGGGCAGAGTGAAAACTGGGAGAGAATTAATGAGTATCCCACCTGGTCAGACAAGAGTGGTCAAGTGTAGTGTGAGAGCAGGCCCACTCCCAGCAGGTCAGGATGTCCTGTTCGAGCCCAGCCCCTACCCTCAGATGCCAGAGGGATTGGAGGTGCAAGAGTGCATTGCCCATTTACAGCAAGGCAGCTGGTCCCGTATTAGCCTCCCAGTCACTAATACCAAATCTTATGAGATCATACTGCCTCCGAGAACTGTTTTGGGACAAACTCAGAGGGTCCGAACTATTTACCCAGCCAACACAGTGGCAGTGGAAATAGAACAGTTGGGAACAACAAGACCTACTGTAGAAGCAACAGCTGCACCTCCAGCTAGCCAAATTGGGGAAAAGGAAAACAGAACAAGAAGCAACAGTGAAGGTGTATGGGACCCCCCAGTTCCCCTCGACCATCTCTCTCCGGCACAGCAGCTGAAGATCAGGCAGCTATTAAGGGAGGAGAGTAATGCCTTTGCTTGTGATGAACAGGATGTTGGCAATATCCCCTCACTGCAATTAAGATCCACCTCAGCGACCCCACACCTGTTCGCCGAACATATACATCAGAGCCTAAGCCACTTCATAAAGAAGTAAAAGAATATCTGGAAGACTTGCTGAATAGAGGGTGGATAAAGAAATCAAAATCCTCCTACTCCAGCCCCATTGTATGTGTGCGAAAAAAAGATGGCAGTCTCCGCTTGTGCTGTGACTATAGGGAGCTAAATATGAAGTCAATCCCTGACCGCCATCCCATACCACGCATACAGGATATGCTCAACACATTGAAAGGAAGCTCCTGGTTCTCGGTCTTAGACCAAGGGAAGGCTTATCACCAGGGCTTCCTGGAAGAGTCAAGTCGCCCTCTCACAGCATTCATCACACCCTGGGGATTGTATGAATGGGTAAGAATCCCTTTTGGGCTGTCGTCTGCACCGGCAGAGTTTCAGAGGTCGATGGAAGAATGCCTTGCAGGGCTGCGGGACGACACATGTCTGCCTTACTTGGATGACAACCTTGTTCATTCAAAAACATTTGAGGACCACTTAAATGATCTAAAGCAGGTCCTGCAGCATTATCAGAGCCATGGAGTGAAATTAACACCCAGAAAATGTGAACTGTTCAAAAATCAGATGAGATTCCTGGGGAGGTTGGTAACTCAAGATGGTCACACCATGGACCCTGCTGACATTGCGCCTGTCTAAGCCTTAAAACAAAGGAACCCCACCACCATTGGGGAAGTGAGGAAGCTGTTGGGATTCATCTCATACAATCGCAACTATATTCCTAACTTTTCGCGCATTGCAAAGCCACTCTATGACCTGCTCTCCTCAGAAAAGCCAGGGGAAGGGAGAGACAGGAAGTCAAAACACAACAAAAAGACAAAGAATCAAGGGGGTCAGCTACCATCCTCTCACCCAGTGGCATGGTCAGCTGAGCATCATCAGGTGGTCTGTCAGCTCGTCAACTTCCTCATTCAGCCCCCCGTTTTAGGTTATCCTGACTTCGAGCAACCATTCATCTTACACTGTGATGCATCACAGGAGGGACTTGGAGCTGTGCTTTACCAAAGACAAAATGGGAAGCTAGTTGTTATTGCATATGGGTCTAGGACCCTTACTGCCCCAGAGAAGAACTACCACCTCCATTCAGGGAAGCTGGAATTTCTTGCCCTGAAGTGGGCCATATGTGAGAGGTTTAGAGATTATCTCTACTATTCACCACCCTTCATTGTCTACACTGACAATAACCCCCTCACATATGTGCTGACAACGGCAAAACTGAATGCAACCACACACAGATGGGTGGCTGAACTCGCTGACTTCCAGTTCTCCATCAAGTATCGACCTGGTAGAGCTAACAGGAATGCAGATGGTCTCTCACGAATGCCCTTGGATATGGAACACTACATACAAACGTGTACAGAAGCAGTGACACCTGAGGTCCTAAACAGCGTGACTCAGGCTCTGGCTGTTCAGCTGCAGGGAAGTGAACCCTGGCTCTGCCCGTTAAACATCTCAACTGTGGTAGCAGAGCAAAGTGAGGAGGTAGGGATGTCAGGTCTGGAAATCCCTAAGGCAAACTTAAGAGATGCACAAAAAGAGGATCCTGTGATCGGGGAAGTCCTGAAGTATGTCATCTCTAATCGGTGGCCAAAAGGCAGAAAACAGGCAGGCAACAAGGAGATCGCTGCCCTGGCAAGGGAAAAACAGAAACTGCACCTTGATAAGGATGGTTTACTGTACAGGAAAACACTCAGCCGAACACAGCTACTCCTGCCTAAGAAGTTCCATTCGCTCATTTATAAAGAACTACATGAAGACATGGGTCACTTGGGGGTGGAGAGAGTTTTGGCCCTCATTCGGGATCGCTTTTACTGGCCTCACATGCAGAAGGACGTGGAGCGCTACATAACACAGGTGTGTAGCTGTCTAAAAAAAAAGCGTCCCCACAAGCCCACCAGAGCCCCACTGATCAATATCACTACAACGTACCCGTTTGAGCTGGTCTCCATTGATTTTCTACATTTGGAGAAATGTAAGGGAGGGTATGAGTATATCCTCGTGGCCATGGACCACTTTACACGATTTGCTCAGGCTTATCCCTGCAGAGATAAAAGTGCCAAAACAGCGGCAGAAAAAGTATTTGGAGACTTTGTGTTGAAGTTTGGTTTTCCCACACGGCTCCATCATGACCAGGGAAGAGAGTTCGAAAACAAACTCTTTGCCAAGCTGGAGGGATACAGTGGAGTCAAGGGATCCAGAACCACACCATACCACCCCCAGGGAAATGGTCAGGTAGAAAGGTTCAATAGGACACTGCTGGCCATGCTTCGGAACCTTCCAGAGGGAGCAAAAGCAGACTGGAAGGCATCCCTGACAAAGGTGGTCCATGCGTACAACTGTACACGCAGCGAGGCTACTGGATATGCACCTTATTTCCTCTTGTTTGGGAGAAACCCCAGACTCCCCATTGATATGATTTTTGGTCTCACAGCTAATGACCAAAGCCTTTCTCATCAAGACTATGCTGAGAAGTGGAAGATTCGCATGCAGGACGCTTACAAACTGGCCTCAGCGACAGCCTGTAAGGAGAGTCGACAGGGGAAAGTGCTCTATGACAGAAAAACACATGGCGCAGAGCTGTACCCAGGGTGCAGAGTACTGGTCCGGAATTTTGGTGAGAAGGGAGGACCAGGGAAACTGAGATCCTTCTGGGAGGACCAGGTGTTTCAGGTGACACAAAGGAAACATAAGGAGAGCCGAGTATATGAAATTAAGCCAGAAAATGGCAAGGGACGTGTCAGAGTCGTCCACAGGAACCTCCTGCTGCCGTGTGACTTCTTGCCAGTCGAAAAAGTCAACTCATATGCAGAACTGGGAAAGCAAAAACAGAAATACAACAAGGACAGACATGAGCGACATGAGCAAGAGGACAGTTCGGAGGATGAAGATGAATGGAGAGCAATCAGAGGACTGTCAACAGAACAAGGGGAACGTGGTAGACAGTCCTGGTGGACAGAAGCATCAGAGTTCAATGCAGAAAGTGGAGCAGGCAGTAGGGAGGATCTCTGTGATGACAATGACATGGAACACCAGGAGGATTGCGAAGAAGAGAATCTGGGCGTGAACGATGTAGAACACCAATGCGACTAGCATGACAAGGATACAGAGGCACAAGAGAACAATAAAGACACAGAGCAGATGCACCAGCTTGAGATGGAGTGCAGTGACCAAGAGGACACTGACCAGTCACCTGTCAGTGTGAAAAAGTATCCTTTCAGAATGAGAAAACAAAAGCTAATGTTTACTTACCACAAGTTAGGACAGCCAACATTAGCACTTGAATAAGTACCTCAGACACAGTCATCCATCCATCCATCCATTCGCTTCCGCTTATCCTTTTCAGGGTCGCGGGGGGCGCTGGAGCCTATCCCAGCTGTCATAGGGCGAAAGGCGGGGTACACCCTGGACAGGTCGCCAGTCTGTCGCAGGGCTAACACACAGAGACAGACAACCATTCGCACTCACATTCACTCGCACATTCACACCTAGTGGCAATTTGGATTATCCAATTAACCTATCCCCACAAGCTGCATGTCTTTGGATGGTGGGAGGAAGCCGGAGTACCTGGAGGGAACCCACGCAAACACGCCTGCTGTAGATTGAGTGCAGGTCAGGGAGCTCGGAGCGGATGGTGCGCTCAGCTGACCGCACAACCCTCTGTAGAGCTCGTCTGTCCTGCATGGTGCTGTTCCCGAACCAGGTTAAGATGTTTCCCGCCAGGATGCTCTCTATGGTGCACGAGTAAAAGTTCCTGAGCACCTTGGAGGGCAGTTGGAAGTCTCTCAAGCGTCTGAGGTGGTAGAGACGCTGTCGGGCCTTTTTCACCACGGTGTTGATGTGACAGGACCATGACAGGTCCTGCGTGATGTGAACTCCGAGGTATTTGAAGCTGTCCACTCTCTCCACTGGGCACTCGTTGATGACGGGGGTCTGGTAGTTCCTCTCCTGCTTAGTGCTGAAGTCCACTATCAGCTCCTTTGTCTTGCTGACGTTTAGAAGGAGGTTGTTCCTCTGGCACCAGTTCTCCAGATTCCTAATCTCCTTCAGGTAGGCCGTTTCGTTGTTATCAGAGATCAGGCCCACCACGACGGTGTCGTCAGCAAACTTGATGATGGTGGTGGAGCTGGTAGTGGCCACACAGTCATATGTGTACAAAGAGTACAGCAGGGGGCTCAGAACACACCCCTGGGGGGCTCCAGTGCTGAGAGTGGTGGAGGCTGAGACATGTCCGCCCATCCTTACTGCCTGTGGTCTGCCAGTTAGGAAGTTGGAGATCCACTGACACATAGATGAGCTGAGTCCCAGATGCTCCAGCTTGGTGGTGAGTGTGGAGGGAATTATGGTGTTAAATGCAGAGCTGTAGTCTATGAAGAGCATTTTAACATAATTCCCCCTTCTAGTGTCCAAGTGAGTGAGTGATGTGTGGAGGAGATGAGAGATGGCATCGTCTGTGGAACGATTTGGACGGTAAGCGAACTGTAGTGGGTCCAGTGTGTCTGGTAGTGAAGAAATGATGAAGTCTCTGACCAGGCGTTCAAAGCACTTCATCACTACTGAGGTGAGGGCTACAGGGCGATAGTCATTGAGAGAAGCAGGGTGGGGTTTCTTCGGGACAGGAACAATGATGGACTCTTTGAAGCATGTGGGGATCACCGACTGAGATAAAGAGATGTTGAATATCTCAGTGAACACAGGAGCTAGCTGGTATGCGCAGTCTCTTAGGATACGACCTGGGATGCCGTCTGGTCCTGCTGCTTTCCTGGTGTTCACTCTTTTGAAGGCTCTCCTTACTTCATGCTCGGAGATGACGAGCACGTTTCCGGTGCTGGCAGTATCTTTCTGTCTGCAGCACAAGTCTCTCCCCTTTCATGAGAAGACCATGGACTAGATTGAAGTCCATTCTGTATTGCCAGTACCCCTTTAACTCTGGATCTAGTTTACCTTTTTCTGGCCAGCCTGTCCCACATTGATACACCACCTTTCTACACAGGTCATCCATTTCCTGCGCCAACTTAATCTTCTCCAGCCTTTTATCTGTTGCTGGGAGATGGGAAACTACACCGTCCACGAAAACCTCCACCTCTTTTTCCAGCTGAAGATCCCCAGCAGAAGGAGGCCCTGCCAGCGGTGCTCGTGAGAGAGCATCAGCAGTGACAAGGTTTTTCCCTGGAACATGGACAATGGTGAAAGTAAAGTGCAGCAGCCTGAGGCGGAATCTCAGGATGCGTGGAAGCAGGTCGTCCAGGCCTCTTGTGCTCAGAAGAGGGACCAGGGGTTTGTGATCTGTGATTAGAGTGAACTGTAGGCCCATGAGGTAAGATGACAGTCGTTCACACACCCACGTTACAGCGAGCGCCTCCTTTTCTATCTGCGCGTAGCGTTTCTCTGTGTCTGTGAGACCTCTTGAGATATATGTGACCGGTCGCCAGGAGTTGTCAGACTGTTTCTGAGTGAGAACAGCCCCGACACCGTATGACGAAGCATCTGCAGCGACTCGTGTATCTGCTGAGTTGGAGTACTGAGCGAGCACTTCTGGAGAGCTTAATATCCCTTTTAGTCTCCTAAATGCTGTTTCCTGTGGCTCCGCCCATATCCACTCGTTTCTGTCTTTTAGCAGCTCCTTTAATGGTGTGGTGATTGTGGCTAGTTGTGGCATAAACTTGGCAAGATAGTTGGCCATGCCCATGAGACGGCGCACATCTTCCACACTCTGAGGCTGCGGCAGCTGCTGGATTGCTGTTATCTTGTTGGGATCAGCCTCAATGCCTTTTGCTGACACTTTGTGTCCCACAAAGATTATTTGACTTTTAGCAAACTCACACTTCTCATTCAGAGTGAGACCCTCCTTCTGAAACATTTGGCGCACACAGTGCAACCTCTGGTCGTGCTCCTGCCTGTCTCTGCCATATACAAGCACATCATCGGCGTGACAAATTGCCCCTTCAAAATCTTCCAGCATCTGTGACATTCGCCTTTGGAAATGTTCCGGCGCTGATGCAATGCCAAAAGGAAGGCGGTTGAACTGAAACCTTCCAAAAGGCGTGATGAAGGTAGTGAGTGGCCTTGACTCTGGCGTGAGCGGAATTTGCCAGAATCCAGACCGGGCGTCAAGCTTTGTGAACACTTTAGCATCTTTCATCATCGCTAGTGTTTGATCTACTGCTGGGAGGATGTGTCTTTCTCTTTTGACTACTGTGTTCAGGGGTGTGAGGTCCACACATATTCTGGGGGGCTTTCCTGCTGGTCTGGGGACCACTACCATGCCAGAACACCACTCTGTAGGCTCAGTGACTTTGGAGACAACACCCATTTCTTCCATTCTGTGCAGCTCATTTCTCACTGCATCTCTGAGGGGAAGAGGAACACGTCATGGGGCAGATAAGGCTATTGGTACAGCTCCTTGCTCTATCTCAATGTGATAAGGCTCCCTCAGCACGCCTAAACCTTTAAAAACGTTTGGGTATGCTGCCCTGAAATCTGTCACCAATTCCGTTACTGTGCTTACTCTGTACACAAGACCCAGAGCCTCACACGCTGGCCTGCTTAGCAGTGGCTGTACTAGACCTGACACAAGGTAGACGTCTTGAGAAACACTGCGCCCTTTCACTGCTAGCTGTGCCTCGAAGCAGCCTTTAACATTGAGTGGGTTACTGCCCGGCCCTAGTAACTTCTTTCTGGGTCTCTGCAGCTTACCATCCCTGTCTGGACTTTACAAACCCTCTGGAATAGATGTAACATCCGCCCCTGTGTCAAGTTTAAAATATACATTTTCCTCATTTAACTTGACCTTTTGCACCCAGGGCTGTGACCTCCCAGTCTCTACTTCACCCAAGAACACACAATCCTCGCTGTCTGCATCTTTCTGATTTTCTGTCACTTTGCGTAGCGCTGTAGCTTCACTACTGCGACAGACCGCATCAAAGTGCCCTTTTTTCTGACATTTTCGACACTGTACCTCTTTGGCTGGACATTCTTTCCATGAGTGTTTGTTCTTGCGACCACAGCGGCCACATTCCTTTCCGCTTTGCTTGATTGGCTTTTGTTCTTTCTTTTGCCACGTCTGCGTTTTCCCGCGTGTTGTATTTGTCCGTATTGTGTCCATGTTCAGTGTTTTCTCCACTGCCGCGCTGCTGTGAAGTATTGGTTGTTGTTTCTTTACCGTTTCGCTCTGCCTAACTTTCTCAGTGGCTTTAGCAAGAGTCAACTCTGAGTCCATTTGCAGCAGCTCCGACAGTCTTTTGTCTTTTATGTCAACTACAATTCTGTCCCTTATGAGTTCGTCTTTGAGTGCTCCAAATGCACAATTTTCTGCAAGTTTGTGCACAGCAGTGATGAACGACTCTGTACTTTCCCCTTCCTGTTGCCGTCTGGAGTTAAACTGTGCTCTTTCAAAAATTACGTTATGTTTTCCTACGTAATGTTTGTCAAATGCCTCTTTGACAGTTGCATATTTCTTTTTATCTGCATCGCACAGTGGTAAAACTGCCAAAACATCATCAGCAGCGTCTCCCATAGCATACAGGAGTGCATTAACTTGATACTCGTCTGATTTGTTATCAAGAGCAGTTGCAATGCGAAATCTTTCGAACCTTCTGATCCACTTTGGCCATTCGGCAGGATGAGAAAAGTCAAATGTTTCTGGGGGTGTTATTTGTACCGTGGTCGCCATCGTGACGTGTGGATCCCTGGCTTCCTCGCGTTCAGAATCCAAGCTTTCCGGTGCGCCGACCTCGTCTCCTCCTTCCGACATGTGAAGCTCGTGCTCGACCGCGTGCGCGCACGCGCCCTGTTGCTAGCGCCGGTCACAGCCTCGGCCACGCTTCACCTGCATGCCGGTCTTGTTCGGGTTACCGATGCGAAAACTTCTGTCGCAGTTAACTGCACAGTACTGTACTCGAAAAAGAAGAAGAAAAAAAAACTGTGGAGACTGCCGTTCGCACTTCTGACACCACGTATAAATGATGACACTGGACGCAGCGTGTTCGGGTGATGTGTTCCAACTTTACTCGTAACCCGGAAGCTCCCCCCACACACAGCCTTATGGGAACAGTAGTCTACTGCTACAACAGCTGCCTGACCAGTGTTTTTCATTAGCAATTTAGCAAAGTTGATGGTGGTGGTGTGTCTGTGTGAGTGAAAGACAGAGAGGGAGAGAGAGCGAGCGAGTGACAGAATTTCTGTTATAACCTTCATTTTAAGGAGGCACAGTGTGAGCACTCAGGTCGCATCAGAGCATCGGGCGGTATAGTGTGAGACCCTGCATCGTGACCTACCAACTTCTAACCCCTGCGAGTCAATCGTGCAGTTTGAGCAGGAGCTGAATAATGTGACTGAAAAAAATCGCAGTGTCTGCCCAGCTTTAGGTGTACTGTCGTCCGAGACTTGCACCGCAGTGTCGGCGTTTGTTCCCCTGTTGGAAACAAATCTGAATTGTCATACTTGAATTGTCATAAGTGTGCTGTCAGTTCATTGGTCACAAAGCAGGAGAGGGGCTGGGAATTATGTTTTCAAACAAAGCGTTAATTCCATTAACATTTATAGACTACTTTTGATTCTCACTGTATTACGGGACAAAGTGCGTCCCTTATTAGCTCAATACGGGACGATTCCGTTTTTAAAGGGACGGTTGGCAACCCTATCCGTGACCGCTGGCAATAAGGAAAGGCTGCTCTTCATAGAGGACTCACGCTCGGGGAGACGTTTTCTGGTTGACTCTGGCTCCCAGAAGAGCCTCAGGAACTCACGTGTTGTCGTTGTATACTGTGGAGCAGGGAAATTATTTTACTGCTATTGTTAAATAATCATCATTATTACCATTGCATTAATAATATAATCTGGAGTTTATATTGCATTCAGGGGTTGAACAGTGTGTGTCTTTCAGAAAGGCTAAAAGTCACAGGCTGACAGGAAACAGGCTTGCAGAGAGTTTGCAGAAGCAGGAAGTTATTTTGAGCAGCAGGCTAAGACGAGGCTTTAACAATGTAACAGATAGCTTTAAGATGGCCTTAAGATGTTTATGATGATGTTAATTTTGTATTCCAGATGCAGTTATAACTATTGTGTACACAATGCATATCTGTGCTTATTTGAGTTGATGTTCAGGTTCTTTAAAGGTCTTAAGCTTCACTGACGTGACTGTTCAGGTGATACATGCTGAGGGAAAACTAGAACATAGAAGGAATTGCAATACATGCTTACAAAACACTTATATCAGGTCATTTCATATTAAGGTTTTAGTAGAGGTTCTTGGTTAAAACATTTATTTAGTAGAAGACATACACATAGTCTCAGTGAGCCTCTGGTCTAGTGAAAGGTCAGACAGTTAGTAGGTGAAGAGGTGACACAAAGAGCATGTGAGGTCAACACACACACACACATGAGTTAGATTTATTTAGAGGAGAGATTAGTCATGTCTCGGTAAAAGAGGAACCGTCCTTGTTGTCTCGGCAAGAAAGAGGAACAATTCACTTTAAGACAAGAACGGAAAGTACCAGCCATGAAAATAGAAGATGATCTTCTGGGTTAAAAGTCATTGTGGTGTTGATCTGATCTATGTATAAAATGTATCTGTGACGCATGAAGGGGCGTCAGTAAATCAAACCCTGATGCTATAAAATATCTGTTCATGCTTTGATTAAGTTGAAGACTACTTGCTGTCGGCGTACAGAGTGTCTTCCCACACGTGTGTATTCATTAAAATCATTGTTTGACCAAGAGCTTCTGGACCAAGGGTGGTTTGTACTCTCCTTCCTCAATTTTGAACCTTAACAATACCTTGTGAGATTATTATATTATCTTATGCCACGTTACACCCCTAATTAAAGATTGTGAGACTATTATGTAGTTTTAGTTTGCATTATTCTCCTGAAGAGGTGATAACTATTAGATTTATTAAACTGATTTGTATTACATTAGACTGCTGATTTATTGTGAATGAATGATATTGTTTTATGATGCATTATACTGCTGAGTTATAAGAAATACAGAGAGTTATGGCCTTATTTGTCTGATTAGAAGAGAACAGCATACCGGAGAGGTTTTCTGCCCCATCTCATAAGGAGAAGACAAAACAGGGAGCCAAGGCCGTCACTTAGGCGCTGTAAGAGAGAAAGAATGTGGATGTTTAGGTTTTTACGACTAGGTGGGGGCCACCAGAGGCTATAAGAGTTTGAGTAACCCTCCACCATTTTGAGATTTGCTGTGACCCTCTTCATGCATGTCTCCCCATCCGGATGGTGTATGCTCATAAAGTGTTGAATTGTATGGAATAAAATAATTGTTGATTGAGCATTTATACACCGAGTATTGTCCTTCCTTCAGCCCAAAGATCAAAAGAATTGGGAGATTTTAACAACCTCCACAATGGTATATTATTTAATCTCAAAAAAATTTGTAGATTCCCCACTGTGGCGGGGCGTGGCCTGCGGTGCCGTGCAGAGGAGGCGGACGCACCTGCACGGCATCCGCAATCACGCCCCGCCGAATTAAATATTGTACTGGGTCCTGTGGTTGGGTTGTTGGTGTTATGTTGAGCGGGCAGCGGGAGAGCTGCAGCTCTGTGAGTATTGTGGACAGCAACCGTCAAAGCTTTAATAAAAAGCATCAAAATGCCACTGGGTCTGCCGTGTATGTTTACACCCACGTACTACCAGAGAGAGCCCGCGTACCACAGTTTGGAAAAGACTGATCTAATGTGTAAAAGAAAAGTAATGAGTCAAATATTGCCAAATATAGTGGAGTAAAAGTAATGTTTCTTCTTCACAAATGTACTCAAGTAAAAAGTATGGTGCAATAAAAGTACTTTTAAAAGTTTTTTTTTTCCAAAACTTACTTGAGTGTAGCTAACTCATCACTACCCACCTCTGATCACACACACAGCTGGACTGCATGAGTGAGGATGTGTCAGCTCACCATGATCATCCGCATGATGTCCTTGCAGTCATCCAGGTTTGCCGTGCGGATGGAGAAGTCCATGTCAAGTGGATGCAATGAGGTTTTGCTCCAGTCTGTTAGAGGACGGACTACTTAAGAAGTAGGTGAGCTCTTTATCTTGGTTGGACATTGTGGGTGGGCGGATTAATCCAAATATTGGATACTTTAGTTTGCTCTTACTGAATGTTTTTGTTCTCCATTGTTAATCATGAAAGAACACCGAGTGATTTTGACCCACTTGGCAATCCAAACATTCTGCAACTCCGTTTAAACAAAATCCCATCGTTTCACATTTTCTGACTTTTCCTAAAATGGCCTTATTTGTTAAATACTGAATTTTGGGGTGTGTAGCTAAAAATAATAAATACATATGAAAAACTTCCTTTTGAAAACATCATTTTGAAACCATATGAGTTAATGTTATTTTGTGTGTGTGTGTGTGTGTGTTTTGTTGTTTGCTCATTTTCTTTTCATGATTTTATTCTCAGTCCTGGTTCCACAATTTGCAATTAGTGAGTTTATAGCAGAGTAGCTTGAAAAGCGTGTTGTGTTGCAATGGCCCAGGCAAAGTAAAGACCTCAATCTTACTTAAGTGCTGTGCATAAACAATGTCAATTCAATTCAATTTTATTCATATAGCGCCAAATCACAACAAGTGCCTCAAGGCACTTATGTCCGCAAACCACAATGAACTGAAGCACCATCGTAAAGAAGAGTGGGCGCAATAGAGTCATAGAGTAAACTTACTTAAAGTTATTGCTGGTAAAGGTGGTTCTACAAACCACTGATTTAATACTGTGTGGGTTATCTCCAGGTATCCTCCCACAGTCTAAAGACATTTAGTTAGTTAGGTTAAATGGTGATTCTAAAATTGGATGCAGATGTGAATGCTTGTGTCTGTGGCGTACCTGCTTTGCGCCCCATGGCAACTGGGATAGACTCCAACCTACTTCCATACTACTCTCAGCAGTGTCCTTGAGTGAATTTTAAACTGAACTTGAAAGAATAGAAGAGCAGATCAGAATTGTTAAAGGATCTTTTAACAAAAGGCATTCACTTGGGGGTTCATACTACAGAAAACGAATGATTAAACCTGATTGATCTATCTATAAAGAGTATTTGAAATGTTAGATTTATGTTGAACACTAAAACAAAACATTTGACACTCAAGTTTAGGTAAAGTAGTATCATCATATGAAAAAAATTAAAATACAATCTTAGTCTAACAGTGAGGGATTTGTTTCATGAAGATGGGCTTTATCCACCAAACAGTGAGCCACCCTACCATGATAACAAGTGCTGACATCTCCTAACTACAGGTGCTAAATAAAAACAAAACACAAAAAACAAACAAAAAGGTTTTTTCTAACTTTTAGTAACCCAACAACTCATCTTTTTTTTTAAAATCACTACACTGCAAATTAAACCGTTGTTCATGTGGTGAGGAGCATGAACTTGTTTTGAGAGTTCAAAGAGTTTAAAGTTTTACTGCTTCCAAAGCAGAAAGTGTCACTGGCTCTTCACACTGTGTGCTGTCTACTCTAAGCAACCAGCTTGAGTAATGGGCAGAACAATTACATTCTCTTCCACTAGAGGACAGTACAGCTACCTGCTCTAATTAAATGGGTCGCCAACTGCCAGTAAAACAGAAGAAGACGAAGAAGAAATCTAATAGAGATTGACAGACCACGTAACTTTCGCGCATTGCATGCCGGGAACTCGTGGCAAAACAATCCAAGTACCGCATCAAATGCAAGCATTTTCAGCACCGCAAAACGTTCATTCTCCGGTTCCAATACCTTCTTGCTTTTTCTTTGCCCCCCCAAAAAGTAATGTACAAAACGAAGGAGAACGATGCTCATTTCACCCCACATCACCCTCCTTTGACTTGCATACTTCCTACAACTAAGGAGCACATGCTCAACTGTCTCCATAGCATTGCACCCATCACACAACCCAGTCGGATGTTTCCCCATCCTAAAAAGAGTACCATTTAAAAAGCAGTGGCCTGTTCGTATTCTACTCATAATAACCTCCTCCTGTCTCTTTAATCCGCTACTCCTCTTAGCTTCTATTTGCACCCTATATAAATGTCTCCCTTTTGTTTCATTATCCCATGCCATTTGCCAGAAATTCTTACTTTCTGTCCAAACTACACTTTTCCCCTTCAGATTTTGACAGTGGTGTCTGTACATCTATATTGACTATTTTAACAGCCGCTTTGGCCAACCTATCTGCTCTTTCATTACCCAAAATACCCACATGAGCCGGAGTCCACATTATTACTACATACTTATTTTGATCAGACAATCTATGATGAGCAAAAAGAACGTCATACAAAATCTGCTGATGGTAATTTGTGTTTCCTTGTTCAATACTTAATAATGCTGACAATGAATCACTACATATTAGTACTTTTGAGATTCTGCTGTCTTCCACCCATTCTAGAGCCAGCAGTATGGCATATAACAACTGCATATATACCCAGAAGATTTGACGTTCTTTTCGCAATCTTTATATTTAACTCCGGAATTACCGCTGCTACACAAGTTGCTTCAGTTTTAGGATCTTTTGACCCATCTGTATACACCTGTATGACCTTTAATATCCCTGCATCTGTCCACTGACAAAAAGGCGAAATTACTTAAACATGATTTATCGAGACAGAGAAATTAATGTATGATGACCCATCATGGCAGACAGAATCCGAGGGGTGACAGAATTTAGGACAGGACCCCTTTGAGTCTGTAAAGTGGTGGTGGTTATGAAGATGGAAACTGAAGCTTGGCTCTAACTGAGGTGTCTGTGAGGTGGTTTGCGAGAAAAGTACTAAGGTGGAAAGCAGAATGCACATTAACAATAAAACAACGGAATGAGGTTTTCAAAACATAAGGAACGGTAAAAGGGAATATTGGAGAAAATATTGTGAATTACTGGGTAAAAATACACCATTAGACAGGGTTTGGTTTACAATTAAACCAAAGTCCAATAATGCAAAAGGTTATCACTTCCCAGCAATGATAGATAATGAAAATATTACAATAGATAAATAAATATGAATTATTAGCAAAATCATTTGCAAAAGTGGATACTACAGAGAACTTTTATAATAAAGAAAAAGAAGGACGGGAAACAACATCACAGAAAAATATCAAAATACTTCACGATCAAGAAAATAATGAGGATATAATTAATGTACATTTTTCTTTTTTTGTGTTAAACAAGGCATTAAAGAAATCTGGAAAAACTATCCATGGTAAAGATCAAATCATTTTTTGCATACTAAACAATCTGAGTGATGTAAGTTAGGAAATATTGATAGTGTTATATAACAAGATATGGGAAGAAAGAAAACTACCAAATAAATGGAAAGAATAATTAAAAACATGCTACAGGTTATTGTGATTATTGCAGACAAATGTTCAATGTTCTTATTCCTCTATGAATAAAACGTCAAGAATTGCTCCTTGTGCTAGCTTCAGCTAGCTGTTTATTTTTTTACAGATTACTGCCTTACAGTTAATCTTAGAAAATCTGCCATCTGCCTAGTCCTTCAGGTGTTCTATGATTTGTTTTTATGCAAAAATGCCATGCTGTCACACTGTCTGGTCTTAAGAATCAGTTTGCATGGTTCAGTAGGTTTGCGTGGTGCGTTTAGATACACCTTGTAAACTCAGCAATCTTCAGTGATGAAGAAGGTCGTTGAGATATATTTATATTTCAGATTTTTCTTTATTAAAATAAATAACTTATGTTTTCTTCTATACGGGCACATTTATATATTTCAGGAATAACATATGCAAGTTGTTATCAACAAACTTCATATTCTTGATCATTCTTGAGCCGACATATTATACTTAAGTCATATCCATTATATATGACTTGGAATATAATTTGATGAAAGGAAATCTATTAAATTTTTATCAACAGGCCCCATAATATTCTCAGCGACCGTGGCTCAGGGGGTTGGGAAGCGCATCTGTAACCGGAAGGTCGCCGCTTCGATCCCTGGGCTCTCTGTCCTGGTTGTTGTGTCCTTGGGCAAGACACTTTACCCTACCAGAGGGGCCGATGGCGCAATATGGCAGCCTCGCTTCTGTCAGTCTGCCGCAGGGCAGCTTGCCTCCACCAGTGTGTGAATGTGAGAGCGAATGGGGGCTGTAGCTCAGGTGGCAGAGCAGGTCAGCCACTAATCTGAAGGTCGGTGGTTCGATCCCAGGCTGCATGCCAAATATCCTTGGGCAAGATACTAACCCCATGTTTGCCTACTGGTGGTGGTCAGAGGGCCCGGTGGCGCCGGTGTCCGGCAGCCTCGCCTCTGTCAGTGCGCCCCAGGGCAGCTGTGGCTACACTGTAGCTTGCTATCGCAAATGGGTGAATGACTGAATGTAGTGTAAAGCGCTTTGGGGTCCTTAATGACTAGAAAAGCGCTATACAAATGCAGGCCATTTACCAATGAATAGTGGCATTGAAAAGCGCTATATAAATCCAATCCATTATTATTATTATATAACAGGTTGCGGTGCTTTAGGGATCATTTGCAAATTCTAAGTAAAATCAATAGATACTAAAGTTATTCCTTTTTCCTTTTCCTAATAAATCATTAGTGTTGATTTGATATCCTGAGCTAAATCATCTCAGAATATCAAATAAAATAGCCATACTAGCCATACTTGCATGCCAAATCATAAAAAATGTATAAAAAAATAAATAAAATCGCAATTACCTATAAAGCAAGACATGTAATTTGTCTGATAAATTCTCCAAAAGGCAGATACTAGCAGATACAGGTATCCCCCTCCTGTTGGTCAAAGTCACTGCACCCCTGAACTTTAAACTAGTGAGTTAGAAAACGAAATCACATACAGTTGTCATGAAGGGAGATGTTCATTTAAATAGAATTGATGCATGTGGCTTCATTAAACAGATTTTTATATTAAACACATTTTTACACCTTGGTTTAAAAACAGTTTGGACCTCTACTGTACTTTGACACTTAATTACTAATTAGCAAATGTGTGCCTGTGCTTTTTCACTAAGCAGTCTATTGTGTTTTCTGTGTGTGTTTAATAAGCCATGAGCTGGTGTGGGTGACATTCAGTTGACAAATTGCACAAACTGCGCGCTGAATCATTTTACAGCAAAGAGTCTGCGAAATGATTCCATTAAGTCTTCCTGTAGAAACGGAAAAGTATCCCAGCCTCAATGTTTCTGGATTGTCCTTTGAATTTTAATTTTGATTAATAAAAAGGTTGAACACACAATACAGAAAGACTGAAAGCAACACAGGAATGTCTATAAGAGGAAAAGCACTGCAGCATAATATAGTATTAAAAGTATGTGCTGTAAGTGCTTTGGTCTGTAAGCCTGGAAAAGACCTAATGTCTTTATAAGGTTTAGCCCATTTGAAGTCAGGAAAGATAAAAATGCAGAATGTGTAAGTGAAAATCTAATGCTTCTCATTAAATTTAAAAGAACCTTGTAGTGGTGTTGAACAGTCTGACAGTAACGAATAAATGTAAAAATAGAATTTTACCACTCCCCTAATGCCCGTGTACAGCAGTCTGAGGGATCTTCCAGGAATGGTAATGCAGTTTTCCAGAGATCTGATTGATTAGTAGACAGTGATTTCATACCTGCTGATCTAACCATTCACAGCATAACCATGGCATGGTAATCATGGTTATCATAGCAATCTAAGAAGTGACCTTCATAGTACTGAAATTATGTGGATAAGATGAAATCCTGCTTCGTAGTACTGGGCAAACACCAGATATAACTTTTCCCTACTCTTTATGCCAGGTGTATTGATTTTAGTGTAACAAGAAATCCTAAACCAAAGCCAGCACAGAAAAAGTCCTCCAAACTTCTGCTCAGTGGTGATGGGAGAAAAGGTTTTGAAGGCAGAGAACTGAGAGAATGTGTTGTCACCCAGCACTGAAGATGAGAACACAAAATCCCATCTCTACAGTTTTTGTTCTGATGCTTTATTATGAATTGTATTTTCTATAAATAAGCACAATGTTTCCAACCTTTTGGAGCTACGGCACATATTTCACATTAGAAAAAAATCACACAGCACACCACCAAACAGAAAGGTCACAAAAAGCATATTGATAATTTTTCCCCGTGCACCAGGCATAGTGAAATTTGCTCAGTTTGTCCCCCTCGGATTCTGTCTGCCATGAATGGTTTAGCCCATTTGAAGTCAGGAAAGATACATTAATACTCTCTCAAGTTTTTCAGGCTTTATCATCACATGGTAGTGTGCCACAATAGGTTTTAAGGCATTTTCGGAAAGGAATGTTGGGGAGGATAGATTGCATGCCTGAATGCCCTCCATTATTTTCTGTCCTGCCCCTGAAAATCTGTCTGCTAGCTCCTGCAACATTCGGTCCAAACAAGGAAAGAATATCTCGCACCTAAACTGTTAAGTCTAATTGTTGAATGTTGCCATTGTGTTTCTTAAATTTGTACAGTCTTAGTTCAAGCAGTAGGATCAAAGCCATTCCTTTGGCTTTGACCACCTCTCCAACCACTCTGTGCTGGGGGAGGTTTTATTGTAGATACATCCTATCTGAAAGATCTGTTTCATTTGATGTAAGCTTCCTGGGTTTATGACCCTTTGGTCAGCAGGAGGTCTGACACACACACACACACACACACACACACACACACTCTTACTTAAATTACAGAAGTTCACACATCTTAGGACCATGTGGGTGTGGTTTTGTTCTGACGTGTTTTGTGTGAACTGTCTCCCAATAAAAGGTAGCAGGAGGAGGTCAGATCTGGAGGTCATTTTCGTGCTGGACACAGACGAGGCTTCCCTTGCGCTACTTTGCTTTTTCTTTGCCCCCCCAAAAAGTAATGTACAAAACGAAGGAGAACGATGCTCATTTCACCCCACATCACCCTCCTTTGACTTGCATACTTCCTACAACTAAGGAGCACATGCTCAACTGTCTCCATAGCATTGCACCCATCACACAACCCAGTCGGATGTTTCCCCATCCTAAAAAGAGTACCATTTAAAAAGCAGTGGCCTGTTCGTATTCTACTCATAATAACCTCCTCCTGTCTCTTTAATCCGCTACTCCTCTTAGCTTCTATTTGCACCCTATATAAATGTCTCCCTTTTGTTTCATTATCCCATGCCATTTGCCAGAAATTCTTACTTTCTGTCCAAACTACACTTTTCCCCTTCAGATTTTGACAGTGGTGTCTGTACATCTATATTGACTATTTTAACAGCTGCTTTGGCCAACCTATCTGCTCTTTCATTACCCAAAATACCCACATGAGCCGGAGTCCACATTATTACTACATACTTATTTTGATCAGACAATCTATGATGAGCAAAAAGAACGTCATACAAAATCTGCTGATGGTAATTTGTGTTTCCTTGTTCAATACTTAATAATGCTGACAATGAATCACTACATATTAGTACTTTTGAGATTCTGCTGTCTTCCACCCATTCTAGAGCCAGCAGTATGGCATATAACAACTGCATATATACCCAGAAGATTTGACGTTCTTTTCGCAATCTTTATATTTAACTCCGGAATTACCGCTGCTACACAAGTTGCTTCAGTTTTAGGATCTTTTGACCCATCTGTATACACCTGTATGACCTTTAATATCCCTGCATCTGTCCACTGACAAAAAGGCGAAATTACTTAAACATGATTTATCGAGACAGAGAAATTAATGTATGATGACCCATCATGGCAGACAGAATCCGAGGGGTGACAGAATTTAGGACAGGACCCCTTTGAGTCTGTAAAGTGGTGGTGGTTATGAAGATGGAAACTGAAGCTTGGCTCTAACTGAGGTGTCTGTGAGGTGGTTTGCGAGAAAAGTACTAAGGTGGAAAGCAGAATGCACATTAACAATAAAACAACGGAATGAGGTTTTCAAAACATAAGGAACGGTAAAAGGGAATATTGGAGAAAATATTGTGAATTACTGGGTAAAAATACACCATTAGACAGGGTTTGGTTTACAATTAAACCAAAGTCCAATAATGCAAAAGGTTATCACTTCCCAGCAATGATAGATAATGAAAATATTACAATAGATAAATAAATATGAATTATTAGCAAAATCATTTGCAAAAGTGGATACTACAGAGAACTTTTATAATAAAGAAAAAGAAGGATGGGAAACAACATCACAGAGAAATATCAAAATACTTCACGATCAAGAAAATAATGAGGATATAATTAATGTACATTTTTCTTTTTTTGTGTTAAACAAGGCATTAAAGAAATCTGGAAAAACTATCCATGGTAAAGATCAAATCATTTTTTGCATACTAAACAATCTGAGTGATGTAAGTTAGGAAATATTGATAGTGTTATATAACAAGATATGGGAAGAAAGAAAACTACCAAATAAATGGAAAGAATAATTAAAAACATGCTACAGGTTATTGTGATTATTGCAGACAAATGTTCAATGTTCTTATTCCTCTATGAATAAAACGTCAAGAATTGCTCCTTGTGCTAGCTTCAGCTAGCTGTTTATTTTTTTACAGATTACTGCCTTACAGTTAATCTTAGAAAATCTGCCATCTGCCTAGTCCTTCAGGTGTTCTATGATTTGTTTTTATGCAAAAATGCCATGCTGTCACACTGTCTGGTCTTAAGAATCAGTTTGCATGGTTCAGTAGGTTTGCGTGGTGCGTTTAGATACACCTTGTAAACTCAGCAATCTTCAGTGATGAAGAAGGTCGTTGAGATATATTTATATTTCAGATTTTTCTTTATTAAAATAAATAACTTATGTTTTCTTCTATACGGGCACATTTATATATTTCAGGAATAACATATGCAAGTTGTTATCAACAAACTTCATATTCTTGATCATTCTTGAGCCGACATATTATACTTAAGTCATATCCATTATATATGACTTGGAATATAATTTGATGAAAGGAAATCTATTAAATTTTTATCAACAGGCCCCATAATATTCTCAGCGACCGTGGCTCAGGGGGTTGGGAAGCGCATCTGTAACCGGAAGGTCGCCGCTTCGATCCCTGGGCTCTCTGTCCTGGTTGTTGTGTCCTTGGGCAAGACACTTTACCCTACCAGAGGGGCCGATGGCGCAATATGGCAGCCTCGCTTCTGTCAGTCTGCCGCAGGGCAGCTTGCCTCCACCAGTGTGTGAATGTGAGAGCGAATGGGGGCTGTAGCTCAGGTGGCAGAGCAGGTCAGCCACTAATCTGAAGGTCGGTGGTTCGATCCCAGGCTGCATGCCAAATATCCTTGGGCAAGATACTAACCCCATGTTTGCCTACTGGTGGTGGTCAGAGGGCCCGGTGGCGCCGGTGTCCGGCAGCCTCGCCTCTGTCAGTGCGCCCCAGGGCAGCTGTGGCTACACTGTAGCTTGCTATCGCAAATGGGTGAATGACTGAATGTAGTGTAAAGCGCTTTGGGGTCCTTAATGACTAGAAAAGCGCTATACAAATGCAGGCCATTTACCAATGAATAGTGGCATTGAAAAGCGCTATATAAATCCAATCCATTATTATTATTATATAACAGGTTGCGGTGCTTTAGGGATCATTTGCAAATTCTAAGTAAAATCAATAGATACTAAAGTTATTCCTTTTTCCTTTTCCTAATAAATCATTAGTGTTGATTTGATATCCTGAGCTAAATCATCTCAGAATATCAAATAAAATAGCCATACTAGCCATACTTGCATGCCAAATCATAAAAAATGTATAAAAAAATAAATAAAATCGCAATTACCTATAAAGCAAGACATGTAATTTGTCTGATAAATTCTCCAAAAGGCAGATACTAGCAGATACAGGTATCCCCCTCCTGTTGGTCAAAGTCACTGCACCCCTGAACTTTAAACTAGTGAGTTAGAAAACGAAATCACATACAGTTGTCATGAAGGGAGATGTTCATTTAAATAGAATTGATGCATGTGGCTTCATTAAACAGATTTTTATATTAAACACATTTTTACACCTTGGTTTAAAAACAGTTTGGACCTCTACTGTACTTTGACACTTAATTACTAATTAGCAAATGTGTGCCTGTGCTTTTTCACTAAGCAGTCTATTGTGTTTTCTGTGTGTGTTTAATAAGCCATGAGCTGGTGTGGGTGACATTCAGTTGACAAATTGCACAAACTGCGCGCTGAATCATTTTACAGCAAAGAGTCTGCGAAATGATTCCATTAAGTCTTCCTGTAGAAACGGAAAAGTATCCCAGCCTCAATGTTTCTGGATTGTCCTTTGAATTTTAATTTTGATTAATAAAAAGGTTGAACACACAATACAGAAAGACTGAAAGCAACACAGGAATGTCTATAAGAGGAAAAGCACTGCAGCATAATATAGTATTAAAAGTATGTGCTGTAAGTGCTTTGGTCTGTAAGCCTGGAAAAGACCTAATGTCTTTATAAGGTTTAGCCCATTTGAAGTCAGGAAAGATAAAAATGCAGAATGTGTAAGTGAAAATCTAATGCTTCTCATTAAATTTAAAAGAACCTTGTAGTGGTGTTGAACAGTCTGACAGTAACGAATAAATGTAAAAATAGAATTTTACCACTCCCCTAATGCCCGTGTACAGCAGTCTGAGGGATCTTCCAGGAATGGTAATGCAGTTTTCCAGAGATCTGATTGATTAGTAGACAGTGATTTCATACCTGCTGATCTAACCATTCACAGCATAACCATGGCATGGTAATCATGGTTATCATAGCAATCTAAGAAGTGACCTTCATAGTACTGAAATTATGTGGATAAGATGAAATCCTGCTTCGTAGTACTGGGCAAACACCAGATATAACTTTTCCCTACTCTTTATGCCAGGTGTATTGATTTTAGTGTAACAAGAAATCCTAAACCAAAGCCAGCACAGAAAAAGTCCTCCAAACTTCTGCTCAGTGGTGATGGGAGAAAAGGTTTTGAAGGCAGAGAACTGAGAGAATGTGTTGTCACCCAGCACTGAAGATGAGAACACAAAATCCCATCTCTACAGTTTTTGTTCTGATGCTTTATTATGAATTGTATTTTCTATAAATAAGCACAATGTTTCCAACCTTTTGGAGCCACGGCACATATTTCACATTAGAAAAAAATCACACAGCACACCACCAAACAGAAAGGTCACAAAAAGCATATTGATAATTTTTCCCCGTGCACCAGGCATAGTGAAATTTGCTCAGTTTGTCCCCCTCGGATTCTGTCTGCCATGAATGGTTTAGCCCATTTGAAGTCAGGAAAGATACATTAATACTCTCTCAAGTTTTTCAGGCTTTATCATCACATGGTAGTGTGCCACAATAGGTTTTAAGGCATTTTCGGAAAGGAATGTTGGGGAGGATAGATTGCATGCCTGAATGCCCTCCATTATTTTCTGTCCTGCCCCTGAAAATCTGTCTGCTAGCTCCTGCAACATTCGGTCCAAACAAGGAAAGAATATCTCGCACCTAAACTGTTAAGTCTAATTGTTGAATGTTGCCATTGTGTTTCTTAAATTTGTACAGTCTTAGTTCAAGCAGTAGGATCAAAGCCATTCCTTTGGCTTTGACCACCTCTCCAACCACTCTGTGCTGGGGGAGGTTTTATTGTAGATACATCCTATCTGAAAGATCTGTTTCATTTGATGTAAGCTTCCTGGGTTTATGACCCTTTGGTCAGCAGGAGGTCTGACACACACACACACACACACACACACACACACACACACTCTTACTTAAATTACAGAAGTTCACACATCTTAGGACCATGTGGGTGTGGTTTTGTTCTGACGTGTTTTGTGTGAACTGTCTCCCAATAAAAGGTAGCAGGAGGAGGTCAGATCTGGAGGTCATTTTCGTGCTGGACACAGACGAGGCTTCCCTTGCGCTACTTTGCTTTTTCTTTGCCCCCCCAAAAAGTAATGTACAAAACGAAGGAGAACGATGCTCATTTCACCCCACATCACCCTCCTTTGACTTGCATACTTCCTACAACTAAGGAGCACATGCTCAACTGTCTCCATAGCATTGCACCCATCACACAACCCAGTCGGATGTTTCCCCATCCTAAAAAGAGTACCATTTAAAAAGCAGTGGCCTGTTCGTATTCTACTCATAATAACCTCCTCCTGTCTCTTTAATCCGCTACTCCTCTTAGCTTCTATTTGCACCCTATATAAATGTCTCCCTTTTGTTTCATTATCCCATGCCATTTGCCAGAAATTCTTACTTTCTGTCCAAACTACACTTTTCCCCTTCAGATTTTGACAGTGGTGTCTGTACATCTATATTGACTATTTTAACAGCTGCTTTGGCCAACCTATCTGCTCTTTCATTACCCAAAATACCCACATGAGCCGGAGTCCACATTATTACTACATACTTATTTTGATCAGACAATCTATGATGAGCAAAAAGAACGTCATACAAAATCTGCTGATGGTAATTTGTGTTTCCTTGTTCAATACTTAATAATGCTGACAATGAATCACTACATATTAGTACTTTTGAGATTCTGCTGTCTTCCACCCATTCTAGAGCCAGCAGTATGGCATATAACAACTGCATATATACCCAGAAGATTTGACGTTCTTTTCGCAATCTTTATATTTAACTCCGGAATTACCGCTGCTACACAAGTTGCTTCAGTTTTAGGATCTTTTGACCCATCTGTATACACCTGTATGACCTTTAATATCCCTGCATCTGTCCACTGACAAAAAGGCGAAATTACTTAAACATGATTTATCGAGACAGAGAAATTAATGTATGATGACCCATCATGGCAGACAGAATCCGAGGGGTGACAGAATTTAGGACAGGACCCCTTTGAGTCTGTAAAGTGGTGGTGGTTATGAAGATGGAAACTGAAGCTTGGCTCTAACTGAGGTGTCTGTGAGGTGGTTTGCGAGAAAAGTACTAAGGTGGAAAGCAGAATGCACATTAACAATAAAACAACGGAATGAGGTTTTCAAAACATAAGGAACGGTAAAAGGGAATATTGGAGAAAATATTGTGAATTACTGGGTAAAAATACACCATTAGACAGGGTTTGGTTTACAATTAAACCAAAGTCCAATAATGCAAAAGGTTATCACTTCCCAGCAATGATAGATAATGAAAATATTACAATAGATAAATAAATATGAATTATTAGCAAAATCATTTGCAAAAGTGGATACTACAGAGAACTTTTATAATAAAGAAAAAGAAGGACGGGAAACAACATCACAGAAAAATATCAAAATACTTCACGATCAAGAAAATAATGAGGATATAATTAATGTACATTTTTCTTTTTTTGTGTTAAACAAGGCATTAAAGAAATCTGGAAAAACTATCCATGGTAAAGATCAAATCATTTTTTGCATACTAAACAATCTGAGTGATGTAAGTTAGGAAATATTGATAGTGTTATATAACAAGATATGGGAAGAAAGAAAACTACCAAATAAATGGAAAGAATAATTAAAAACATGCTACAGGTTATTGTGATTATTGCAGACAAATGTTCAATGTTCTTATTCCTCTATGAATAAAACGTCAAGAATTGCTCCTTGTGCTAGCTTCAGCTAGCTGTTTATTTTTTTACAGATTACTGCCTTACAGTTAATCTTAGAAAATCTGCCATCTGCCTAGTCCTTCAGGTGTTCTATGATTTGTTTTTATGCAAAAATGCCATGCTGTCACACTGTCTGGTCTTAAGAATCAGTTTGCATGGTTCAGTAGGTTTGCGTGGTGCGTTTAGATACACCTTGTAAACTCAGCAATCTTCAGTGATGAAGAAGGTCGTTGAGATATATTTATATTTCAGATTTTTCTTTATTAAAATAAATAACTTGTTATGTTTTCTTCTATACGGGCACATTTATATATTTCAGGAATAACATATGCAAGTTGTTATCAACAAACTTCATATTCTTGATCATTCTTGAGCCGACATATTATACTTAAGTCATATCCATTATATATGACTTGGAATATAATTTGATGAAAGGAAATCTATTAAATTTTTATCAACAGGCCCCATAATATTCTCAGCGACCGTGGCTCAGGGGGTTGGGAAGCGCATCTGTAACCGGAAGGTCGCCGCTTCGATCCCTGGGCTCTCTGTCCTGGTTGTTGTGTCCTTGGGCAAGACACTTTACCCTACCAGAGGGGCCGATGGCGCAATATGGCAGCCTCGCTTCTGTCAGTCTGCCGCAGGGCAGCTTGCCTCCACCAGTGTGTGAATGTGAGAGCGAATGGGGGCTGTAGCTCAGGTGGCAGAGCAGGTCAGCCACTAATCTGAAGGTCGGTGGTTCGATCCCAGGCTGCATGCCAAATGTCCTTGGGCAAGATACTAACCCCATGTTTGCCTACTGGTGGTGGTCAGAGGGCCCGGTGGCGCCGGTGTCCGGCAGCCTCGCCTCTGTCAGTGCGCCCCAGGGCAGCTGTGGCTACACTGTAGCTTGCTATCGCAAATGGGTGAATGACTGAATGTAGTGTAAAGCGCTTTGGGGTCCTTAATGACTAGAAAAGCGCTATACAAATGCAGGCCATTTACCAATGAATAGTGGCATTGAAAAGCGCTATATAAATCCAATCCATTATTATTATATAACAGGTTGCGGTGCTTTAGGGATCATTTGCAAATTCTAAGTAAAATCAATAGATACTAAAGTTATTCCTTTTTCCTTTTCCTAATAAATCATTAGTGTTGATTTGATATCCTGAGCTAAATCATCTCAGAATATCAAATAAAATAGCCATACTAGCCATACTTGCATGCCAAATCATAAAAAATGTATAAAAAAATAAATAAAATCGCAATTACCTATAAAGCAAGACATGTAATTTGTCTGATAAATTCTCCAAAAGGCAGATACTAGCAGATACAGGTATCCCCCTCCTGTTGGTCAAAGTCACTGCACCCCTGAACTTTAAACTAGTGAGTTAGAAAACGAAATCACATACAGTTGTCATGAAGGGAGATGTTCATTTAAATAGAATTGATGCATGTGGCTTCATTAAACAGATTTTTATATTAAACACATTTTTACACCTTGGTTTAAAAACAGTTTGGACCTCTACTGTACTTTGACACTTAATTACTAATTAGCAAATGTGTGCCTGTGCTTTTTCACTAAGCAGTCTATTGTGTTTTCTGTGTGTGTTTAATAAGCCATGAGCTGGTGTGGGTGACATTCAGTTGACAAATTGCACAAACTGCGCGCTGAATCATTTTACAGCAAAGAGTCTGCGAAATGATTCCATTAAGTCTTCCTGTAGAAACGGAAAAGTATCCCAGCCTCAATGTTTCTGGATTGTCCTTTGAATTTTAATTTTGATTAATAAAAAGGTTGAACACACAATACAGAAAGACTGAAAGCAACACAGGAATGTCTATAAGAGGAAAAGCACTGCAGCATAATATAGTATTAAAAGTATGTGCTGTAAGTGCTTTGGTCTGTAAGCCTGGAAAAGACCTAATGTCTTTATAAGGTTTAGCCCATTTGAAGTCAGGAAAGATAAAAATGCAGAATGTGTAAGTGAAAATCTAATGCTTCTCATTAAATTTAAAAGAACCTTGTAGTGGTGTTGAACAGTCTGACAGTAACGAATAAATGTAAAAATAGAATTTTACCACTCCCCTAATGCCCGTGTACAGCAGTCTGAGGGATCTTCCAGGAATGGTAATGCAGTTTTCCAGAGATCTGATTGATTAGTAGACAGTGATTTCATACCTGCTGATCTAACCATTCACAGCATAACCATGGCATGGTAATCATGGTTATCATAGCAATCTAAGAAGTGACCTTCATAGTACTGAAATTATGTGGATAAGATGAAATCCTGCTTCGTAGTACTGGGCAAACACCAGATATAACTTTTCCCTACTCTTTATGCCAGGTGTATTGATTTTAGTGTAACAAGAAATCCTAAACCAAAGCCAGCACAGAAAAAGTCCTCCAAACTTCTGCTCAGTGGTGATGGGAGAAAAGGTTTTGAAGGCAGAGAACTGAGAGAATGTGTTGTCACCCAGCACTGAAGATGAGAACACAAAATCCCATCTCTACAGTTTTTGTTCTGATGCTTTATTATGAATTGTATTTTCTATAAATAAGCACAATGTTTCCAACCTTTTGGAGCCACGGCACATATTTCACATTAGAAAAAAAAAAAAAAAAAAAAATCACACAGCACACCACCAAACAGAAAGGTCACAAAAAGCATATTGATAATTTTTCCCCGTGCACCAGGCATAGTGAAATTTGCTCAGTTTGTCCCCCTCGGATTCTGTCTGCCATGAATGGTTTAGCCCATTTGAAGTCAGGAAAGATACATTAATACGCTCTCAAGTTTTTCAGGCTTTATCATCACATGGTAGTGTGCCACAATAGGTTTTAAGGCATTTTCGGAAAGGAATGTTGGGGAGGATAGATTGCATGCCTGAATGCCCTCCATTATTTTCTGTCCTGCCCCTGAAAATCTGTCTGCTAGCTCCTGCAACATTCGGTCCAAACAAGGAAAGAATATCTCGCACCTAAACTGTTAAGTCTAATTGTTGAATGTTGCCATTGTGTTTCTTAAATTTGTACAGTCTTAGTTCAAGCAGTAGGATCAAAGCCATTCCTTTGGCTTTGACCACCTCTCCAACCACTCTGTGCTGGGGGAGGTTTTATTGTAGATACATCCTATCTGAAAGTTCTGTTTCATTTGATGTAAGCTTCCTGGGTTTATGACCCTTTGGTCAGCAGGAGGTCTGACACACACACACACACACACACACACACACACACACACACACACACACACACACACACACACACACACAGGTCTACAATACTTTTCCTGGTGTCCTTCGAAAGCTCTTTGGTCTTGGCCATGGCGGAGTTTGGAGTCTGACTGTTTGAGGCTGTGGACAGGTGTCTTTTATACAGATGATGAGTTCAAACAGGTGCCATTCATACAGGTAACGAGTGGGGGACAGAAAAGCTTCTTACAGAAGACGTTACAGGTCTGTGAGAGCCAGAGATTTTCCATGTTTGAGGTGACCAAATACTTATTTTCCACCCTGATTTACCAATAAATTCTTTACAAATCCTACCATGTGAATTCATGGATTTTTTTTCACATTCTGTCTCTCACAGTTGAAGTGTACCTCTGGTGCAAATTACTGACCTCTGTCATCATTTTAAGTGGGGGAACTTGCACAATTGGTGGCTGACTAAATACTTTTTTGCCCCACTGTATGTGCGCAAACACTTGATTATTTAATGATTATTTCTTTTATCTCATCATGTGCAATAACTACGGATGATGGACACAGAAACAGGACTGTGTTGAGTTGTTCATACCATTCAGGTTCACATTGATTTGATGTCTGGAAGGTTTTCAATGACATTAAGTAACTCCTCTAAATGTGTTAAACAAAAGGCAGCGAGCCTGTTTTGAATATATAGAGAGTAGAAAATAGAGATATTTGTATTACAATATTTAGAGTGAAAGTAAAATATTGTCAGAAAAATAATCAAGTACAGACACCTGAAAATTCTACTTAGGTACAATAATAAAATATTTCTACTTGATTACTTACCACCACTCACAGCCACTAAATATTGGAAGATACTGTCTGAATTATGTGTCTTATTTGTATCATAACACAAAAAAATGATCAGGAGAAATTTATATAATTAGCTTTATTCTAGTTATACACTTTAATGTAAAAATCCTCTCAGGACTGGAACATCCTCTGCCTGAGAGCCAAAATGTAACTGTAAATAAATTGGAAAACTAATTTTATGTCATTTTTGTGTATACAGACATATCTATCATATCATAACTATGTTTACATTTTTAAATGTATGTTTCACAATAAGCCTATGTGCACAGACCTTCAGAAAGCCTGTGTAGTCGTAGGGCCTTCATGTTGTCCGATTTTGGAAATGAGCCACTGAGTGTTGCTCCATCCTTGCAGTGCGTGGGCTGACCTTATGGCTACAAAGGTCACAAGGTCATGATGGATGGGTTAAAGTTGAGCCAGGTGCTCCAGCGCCTCCCCCTCGCAGCGCATGCAGTGGTAGCCCATGGAAGCAGTGATATCGAAGCAGCCCTGGCTGAGGTAAAAGTCCATAGATGGTTTGTTCCAGTCCAGGACGGTGAAGTTGAGCTGGTGGCAACCAGCAGCCAGAGCCAGCTACAGGAGAGCAAAAACAAGAAGAAATGACTGCTGAGTTGAGATACAGCATGGAGGGTTCTTTTTTCTGCTACCTCTGAGACACTGTTTAGTACTTTTTGCTCACAAATACTGAAAACAGGATATTCCTATCAAGGTTTATCTTCTTTAGGTTTATCTTCTCCATTATACACATATTTCACTCACCTGTGCCGCCTTGTTTATTAGTGCTTTGCCAACGCCTTTCCCTGAAAGGCAGATCATGTGCATTACTTGAGATTTTCTGCAAATACAGTGATGATGAGACATCTTCTCAGAGGCTGTACTGTACCTCTGAACTCAGGCATCACATACAGGTCCTCCATATAAATGGCTCTGCCTGACCAGGAGCTGTAGGAATAGAAGTAAAGTGCATAGCCAATCTTTGTGTGCCCTGAAAGAGGAAAAATATCAGTCTGAGCTAGCTTACAGTTAACATATTTGTTTTGTCGTTCCTTCCCACTGAGTTAATGACTCTGAATATTTAGCACAATGATTATTAATGGCATAATGCTTTACTTTACACTGTAAACACATTCCTTTACATCAGTGAAAAAATTATACGATTTGTGGTGCTGCTCACAGTTAATGTGCAGCAAACTTTATAAATAAAACCTCACATTTCCCAGTGGTGAGGCTGGTTAGGTCATTTTAACCACTATTACTTTTTTGGTTTTGGTTTCTTGGAGGCAGCAGAACATCAGGAGTCATGTTGCTGGTGCCCAGGGACACTATGCAATATATTCAGTTTTAGAAGTTATATTCATTGTTAACTGTAGCCTGGCTCAAAGTGTTAATGCTGTCTTATTTTAATAAACAACACTGTCATATGCAAAACCAGCGTGGCACTAAGGGTGGAAAGAGATCATTTTCAGGCTGGCACATGCCATCCCTCTAGATCCGCCCCTGCTAGTGACTTGATGAATCTGATGATTCTGAGTCCAGAACAATTTAGCTGCTAACTTCTCTGCTGATTGGTTCTGGACAGTTCGTGGATTTATTGAGTTTTTCTAGCAGCTGATGAGAGCGGAGCACGACATTAATGAGGTCCAGGACATAAGTAGCTACATCTCAGTATAGACTCTGATATTTGAAGTCAGCAGATAGTGGACAGCAGTGACTGTGTGGAAAAACACCTGTGTCATGGGAGGAAAAAGCACAGCTGGGCAGCAGAGAGTAAGTAAGCAAATAAGAAGTGTTTATGTAGGTAGACTGATGTACAATAGAAAGTACTTTGGCAATAAAACTTACTTGCAAAAAACTAAAAAGGAGGGTTACAACACTTTTGTACCCTGTTTAGGTTTTATAATGGTTTATTAAGGTTTACAGAATAATAAATTTGCTTGCAAGAACATGAGCATAAAAAAACAAGAGAAAGGTGACTGTTTCCTATGTTTCTTATTGTCTTTCCCCGACAAGCAACAAAGACTTTGTGCTCACTCTGACCTACAGGCATAGTTAGTATCAGTGTAGTGAAAACAGTGTGTAAAAACTGAGTGTAACATGATCACCTTCTTTGGTTTTGTGCTGTTCTGGCACCTCAGCGATGATCCCATGAAACAACGGGTTATTGGAAAAGCCATCTTGCTCCAAGTCTGAAATGAAATTACAGACATAAACATCCATCCATCTATTCTCTTTCACTTATCCTTGGATGGAGCCTATCCCAGCTACCATAGACAAATAAAGTTTTTTTTTTTTTACCCTAATTTTAAGGTCACACATTACGGAGTGTTTGTAAACGGGTGTTTTGAACAGAAGAAAGAGGCCAATGACACTTAGTGGTGGAATGAAGAATTGCAAGAAAGTGTTGAAAGAGAAGGATGGGTGTTGGGAAGATGGAAGGAACAGTTTGAGGAAATGATGAATGAAGAAAATGAGAGAGAGGAGGACAGGTGGTGAAATAAGTGTAAAGAGGAAGCGAGGGCAGCTATGCAGACGATGAAAAGTGGGAATGTGGTTGGTTCAGAATACATGAACTATTTTCAAAAAGGAGAGAAGTAATGTTCTTAGTTTTATTATATGCTTCTTTGGTACTAGCCTGATGTAGCTTTGATGTCAGTGTTTCTTGAGTCTCTGGGTGTCTATGAGAACGAGAGCAAACTGCTCTTAAAATGATGCTGTCTTTTTATTATAATTATTTTCCTACTTTGCTGTAATTATTATCCTACATCTGGCCTTTGGCATATGTTCTCGATACAATTGGAAAAATAATAAAACTAAGACTGAAAATAATAAATAACCAACAAAAACTAAACATTTTCAAAAAGTAAAAACTAAAGTGAAATATGAAACTCCACCCCGGAAACTAAACTGAACTAAAAACAAAAAGTCAAAATTGAAAGAAATACTGTATATAAAATTTAAAAAACCAAAAAAACTACAGTAACTTGGCTCTGAACCTCTTTTGGGATATCACCTTGGATTTAATATGTTTATGAAGAGTATAAAATAATACATTTACAGTTAAGGCAAAAACCTGAGACATCACTACAAACACTACCTTTCTGGGTCACTTTCACATGCTCTGCCAGGTTTTCATACTCTGCCAGTTCCTGGAGAAAATCATAAATAGCATCAGCTGCCATCATTTATCAGGACATGCTAACATCACTGTTCCTCAGCCGACAGTAAAAAGTTTATTAACCTGTTTGCACTGAAACTGTAGAGCACCGCGAGCACAGTTTATCCGATAATATCTCACTAATCTAATGATAACAGCAACATTGTGGTTTTGAAAAATTGCATGAATCGCACACACAGCTGGACTGCATGAGCGTCCACATGTGTGCTCACCATGATCATCCGCGCGATGTCTTTGCAGTCGTCCAGGTTTGCCGTGCGGAGGGAGAAAGCCATGTCAAGTGGATTTGATGAGGTTTTGTTCCAGTCTGTTAGAGGACAGACTGTGAGAAGTAGACAAGCTCGAAATTATTGATACTTCAGTTTGCTTTGCTCCTCTGAGTCCAGTGTGTTACTTCAGTTTCAACAAACAGCAGACATGTCCTGGAACCACTTTGCCCTGCTCCTCCTGCTCTGCAGCTGGACACACTCATGTAGGCTGGAGTGTGTGCCACTGAAAAATCTGATATCGATCCAACACCACGCAAATACAGGACCAGACAGAGAGAAGTGTGTCATGACTGATAAAGCAAATGCCATCATCAGAACACTTTATATAACCTACTTCCATACTACTCTCAGCAGTGTCCCTGAGTGAATTTTAAACTGACTCTGAAAGAATGGAAGAGCAGATCAGAAATATAAAGGGATATTTTAACAAAGGGCATTCACTTGGGGCGTCATGTTATGGAAAATGAATAAATACTGAACCTAATAAAGAATATCTCACTGCTGAGAGTAAACCTGGAACACAAAATAAGGTCAGTTCATTCAGCTGTACAATCTCAATTTTTCAGAAAATCAAATATTATATTTCCCTCTGGTTTTCTTTCTGAAAAGTTTTTTAGCTAATAAATCTAATTAAGCTTCTAAACATTACATATTTTCATCGATTTTTTTCAACAATGCATTTTTTTATTTCCATTTTACATATGATCGAAGACTTTTGAAAATAATAAAAAGGGTAAATTTGCAGGTTCGTTAGAACAAACTGTTGAGTGAATGTCCCACTCTGCATCTGTTGAAAAAAACAAACTATAAAGTGCTAAATAATGTGCCATAGTAAGATAACTGTAATCCCAGAAGCTAAAGTGGTCGTGATGAAGAGTTATATTAACCAGGCTTCAGTGTTTTTTATTACTGATATGAATATAATTTGTTTCCTCTCTGACTCCAGAAGAGAAAGAAGTTTATTTGAAATGTTAGACATATGTTGAATACAAAAACAAATCAAAAGATCCAGGAGGAAATGTAGCTTCAAATATAAGTCAAACAGAATAAATTCACTGACGTGTGCTGGTCAATATTCATCTGATGTGTTGCCTTGTTTTTGTTAGCTTAATACACATCTGTTGAACTCATCCACAAACAAATGTTTGAAATTTCGCTGATTCTTTGGTATCCATCCAAAATTCGACAGTCCAGTCAAGACTGGCAGCCCAAAGTCCAGCTTGTTATTAACTCCTTTCAGTCTAAGGAACTGGAGACCAAAGGTAGTGACCGCTGTCACAGTTCCAGGTGATCCAGAGGTCATTATAATTCAGAGAAACTGGTCAAGCAAATAACCTGTTATATCAGTTAATACAAATACACAGTACACAGCAGTACGGTGGGAATTTTTATCTCTGCTTTGAAAGTCAAAATAATAACCAGTCAAAGATCCCTCTTTTTTCAAAAACAAACAACCAAAGTTTGACACACAAGTTTAGATAAAGAAGCATCATTATATGAAAAAATAAAATATAATTTTAGTCTAACAGTGATTTTAGTGAAACGAGTTTGTTTCATGGACATGGACTTTGACCACCAAACATTGAGCCACTCTACCATGATAACAAGTGCTGACATCTCCTGACTAGAGGTGCAAAATATTTTTTTTTCAATTTTTGTAACTTTATGTAGCCAAAGGACTTAACCCATCTACTTTATTTACCATCAGAGTGCAAATTAAACAGTTCTTTACGTGGTGAGGAGGATGAACTTGTTTCAAGAATTTAACGTGTTTAAAGTTTTACTGCTGCCAATGCTGAAAGTGTCACTGGCTCATCACACTGTGTGCTATCCGCCTAGCTGAACTGGTTTAAAAGTAGCATGGCAACTGCTTATTTATAGGAACTACAATTCATAATATAGTATCAAAACAAAAACTGTAGAAATTGGATTTTGTGTTGTCATCTTCAGTGCAGGGGGATGAGTACAACACATTCTCTCAGGTCTCCGTCTTAAAAACTTTTCTCCCGTCACCACTGAGCAGACGTTTCCTCACAGACTCATTGGAGGACTTCTTCTGTGCTTTTGGTTGAGGATTCCTTGTCATGCTAAAATTACTCCTCAGTGGCGCTTGAGCAACCTGGACCTTGGTGTCACTGAGATGTTGTTCTGCTGTGTTGTTAAAATTACTTAAAAGTTAGACAGCTCTTCCCTGCTCCGGGTTTTATCACCTTCCTCAGGTAGCCATCCTCCTCTCAGTCTTAGAGTTACATTTACAATGGACCTGTGTTGGATATTATAGTCACTGAGACAGTGACCATCCGTCAGCTCCCTGCCTTCATAAATAATTCTCTGTTGATCTGAAACAGACATAAACTAAAAGTTAAAATCAGGCACCAAAAGTCAAGAAAGGCTAATAATTTCTAAAAACTGAAAATACTTTTTCATTTACAATTTGTAAAAAAACATCAAAAAAACCAAACAAAAAACATCTACTTGCAATTATGTGACCTGTGTATTTGGTGTTCGCCCAGAGGCCTGTACTACGAAGCAGGATTTCATCTTATCCACGTAACTTTCTATGCTATAAAGCTCAGTCGCTTCTCGGATTGCCATGGTAACCATGGTTACCATGCTAGGGTCTTGCTGTGAATGGTTAGATCAGCAGGTATGAAATCACTGCCCGGTGACCAATCAGATCTCTGGAAAACTCCATCACCATTCCTGGAAGATCTCTTTTTTTCTATCAGATATCCTGAGTTGATTCAGCTCAGGATATCTGATGAATACTGAGGATTTATAAGGAAAGAGAAAATGTAATGACTTTAGTCTCTACTGATTTCACCTAAAAAACCTGCAAATGATCCTTAAAGCACTGCCACATGTTAAATGACAATATTGTGGGGTCTGTTGATAATTATATTCAAAGTTATATATAATGGATGTGACTTAAGTATCATATCTCAGCTCAAGAATGATCAAGAATATGAAGTTTGTTCATAACAACTTGCATATGTAATTCCTGAAATATATAAATACGCCTGTATAGACCTGCGTGCTGTAAAGAACAAGAAATTCATAACAGGTTATTTATTTTAATACAGGAAAATCCGAAATATAAATATATCTCAACGACCTGTCCTTCTTCAACACTGGGGTAGATTGCTGAGCTTGCAACTAAACGCACAACGTAAACCTACTGAACCACTGAACCGTGCAAACTGATTAGAGCAGACTGTGTGAAAGCAGGGCGCTTTTGCATAAAAAAAAAATATCATGTAACACCTGAAGGAGTGAGTGGATAGCAGTTTTTCTAACACTATGTGTAAGGCAGTAATCTGTAACTGTTGAATGACCGTTTTAATCACAATCATGCAGTGTATTAGTAGCGATTTCAGGCCTACCGGGGGGGACTCCTTCTTTCTCCTTTATTCGAAGCTTTAAACTCTCAACAGTATCATCGCACTCCACTTCAAGCTCAAATCTCAATCCCTTTTCCGTTATGACCGTAACCGTGAGCGGCATTTTCGCGACACTTCTTTCAGACCTTGTACTTTAAGTTTCCAATAATGGAAACTATCGTTCGAGTGGCCCTGTGTACAAAATTTGACGCGCTTCTTCTTCTTCTGTTTTTTTTTTTAAATTAAACTTTTAGGTGTATTACCGCCACCTTCTAGAGTGGCGTATGGATCAGAAACTACAGTACCGCCATTATATTCATTCACAAGTTTAAAAATAACAAAAACTATAAACATTGAGAAATAATTTCCTTATCGTTAAATTATTCTTGTTCTATAAGAATATAGCACATATATGAATATGTGCTCCATTTCTGTGCAATAATCACAATAACCTGTTGCACATTTGTTAATTATTCTTTCCATTTCTTTGGTAGTTCTCCTTCTTCCCACATCTTGTAATAGACTCTATCAATATTTCCTAACTTGCATCACTCAGATTATTTAAGCATGCAATAACTGATTTGATCTGTACCATGGATGTTTTTTCCCAGATTTCTTTAATGCCTTGTTTAATTCAAAAAAGAAAAATTTATATGAATTACATCCTCATTATTTTCTTAATCATGAAGTATTTTGATATTTCTCTGTAATGTTGTTTCCCATCCTCTTTTTTCTTTGTCATAAAAGTTGTCTGTACTATCCACCTTTGCAAATGGTTTTGCTAATAATTCAGATTTATTTATCTAATTTTTATCATTATCTATTATTGCTGGGAAGTAATAATCTTTTGAATTACCAGACTTAGGTTTAATTGTACACTGAACCCTGTCTAATGGTGTATTTTTACCCAGTAATTCACAGTATTTTCTCCAATAAAGATTTTTACTGTCTTTATAACCCTTCGAACCTCTGCTTGTTTCCATATTTTCGGTATATATATTTATGTTTTGAAAACCTAATTGCGTTGTTTTATCGCTAATGTACATTATGCTTTCCACCTTGGTACTTTCCTCACAAACCACCTCACAGACACCTCAGTTAGAGCCAAGCCTCACTCTCCATCTTCATCACCACCACCATGTAGACTCAAAGGGGTCCTGTCCTAAATCCTATCACCGCTCGGATTCTGTCTGGCATGATGGGTCATCATACATTAATTTCTCTGTCTCAATAAATAATGTTTAAGTGATCTCTCCTTATTGCCAATGGACAGATGCAGGGATATTAATCGTCGCACACTTGTGCAGTAAAGAGGATGAATGTTGTAGACAGAATAAGACAGCTGATCAAGTTGTTTCACTAACTCATCTAAACTAAGCATTTTGTAGAGGATTAAGCAGCCTTGGCAGTTGTTTGACTTGAAATGGCAACTGTAATCTGAACATTTTGACAGCTTGTTTTGAAACTATGGAGTGGAAAGTTGAGATTTTGTGTTACAATGCAAAGCATAAAAGTAAAAACTAGTGAGAAGTAAAGGAGTAGTGAAGTAACTGTACTTCATTTCTTTTTTATTTCTGACAGCCATTAAATGTGGAAGACAGTATCTTAATTATGTGTCTTATTGGTAACTTAATACAAAAAACACCCTCAGGAGAAATGTATACAATTCGCTTTATTCTATGACGTTACACACTGGAACATCCACTGCTTGTAAATTACATGTAGCTGCAAAAATACAACTGCAACTAAATTAGAAAACCAATTTAATGCCATTTATAAAATAAACACATATCTGAACTATATTCATTTAAAAAGGCGTGCTGCACTCTTAGCTTATATGCACAGACCTTCAGACAGCCTATGTAACAGTTATCCTTGTAACGCTGAGGTAGGCGCTTCAAGTTGTTAGGTTTTGCAAAGAGGCCACTGAGTGGTGCTCCATTCCTGCAGTGCGCAGGCTGACCTCATGGCTGCAAAGGTCACAAGGTCATGATGAATAGGTTAAAGTTGAGCCAGGTGCTTCAGCGCCTCCCCCTCGCAGCGCATGCAGTGGTAACCCATGGTAGCAGTAACATCAAAGCTGCCCTGGCTGAGGTAAAAGTCCATAGATGGTTTGTTCCAGTTCAGGACGGTGAAGTTGAGCTGGTGGCAACCAGCAGCCAGAGCCAGCTACAGGAGAGCAAAAACAAGAAGGAAGACAGGAATGACTGCTGTAGATGTAGCATGGAAGCTGTTTCTGTATGCTGCCTCTGGGACACTGGCTAGTATGTTTTCGTGCAAATATTGAAAATAAAAAAAGCTTCAAGGTTTATCTTCTCCATTATTCACGTTTCACTCACCTGTGCCACCTTGCTCATTAGTGCTTTACCAACACCTTTCCCTGAAAGACAGATCATGTGCATTACTTGAGATTTCCTGCAAATATAGGGTCACAGTGATGATGAGACATCTTCTCAGAGGCTGTACTGTACCTCTGAACTCAGGCATCACATACAGGTCCTCCATATAAATGGCTCTGCCTGACCAGGAGCTGTAGGAATAGAAGTAAAGTGCATAGCCGATCTTTGTGTGGCCTGAAAGAAGAAAAATATCTACTGGTAAAAACAGTCGACATTTGGAGGAGCTAAACCGTGTCTGTATTCATAAAATTTGTATATTTGTTTTGCCGTTCCTTCCAACTGAGTGAATGACTCTGAACATTTATCAGAGTGATTATTAACAGCATAATGCTTTACTTTACACTGTAAACACATAAATATGTATCATTTCCTTTACATCAGTGAAAAAAATGATACAAATTTTGGTGCAGCTTACAGTTAATGTGCAGCAAACTTTATAAATAAAACCTCACATTTTTAACCTTTTGTTAAAAATCTGCCCTGTTCTTTTGTTTCTCCTGCTCGCCCACTCTGTCGGTTATTTTCACTTACTTTAAGGGTTTTGTCACATATGGGTTCATATGTTTTTTTAAACACTCAACCATCAGTTCTAAGTTTGTTACAGCTGTTAGACAGTAGATCGCAACAGTGTGTGAGAAAACTGAGCGTAACATGATCACCTTCTTTGGTTTTGTGCTGTTCTGGCACCTCAGCGATGATCCCGTGAAAGAACGGGTTCTTGGAAAAGCCATCCTGCTCCAAGTCTGAAAAGAAATTATAGATACTGTTACACGGTGTTTTCACAAGGGGAAATTCAGTTTGCATTTAACAGTTTGAGGCTTTTTATCAAAATGTAATCTTAGCTAAGAGAGAGCTTTAAAACCAGTTCTTGACCTTTTGTTGGAAAATACAGTGCAATGGTTTTTCCTCAAAGGTCCATAGTTCCTAATTTTAGAATGAAGCTTCCTGGGAAAAGCTGTTACCTGGTGGTAGAAACAAATGGCTCACAGACAAATACTTTATTATAGTGTGATAAAATCTACTTAGCTTACACAAATATAACTAAACAACTAAATTTGGGGTAGCTGTTGCTCAGGCGGTAGAACAGGTCATGTACTCATTGGAAAGTTGATGGTTCGATCCCTGACTTTCCCTAGTCTGCATGCCAAAAATCCTTGGGCAAGACACTAACCCCAAATTGCTCTCCGATGCATCCATCGGAGTATGCATGTGTGTGAATGTTAGTTAGAAAGCACTAAATAAAAATGTGCTTGTGTGTATGGGTGAATGCACAAGTTGTACAAAGCGCTTTGAGTGCTCATAAGAGTATAAAAGCGTTATATAAGAACCAGTCCATTTACCATAAACACCAAACTATATTTGATCCAGATACTTTATGGTTAAAAGTGTGTTTTATCTGGACGTGCATTCCCACTTCAGCTCCTGGCAGAAACTCCAGCTGTGGTCGAAGCCCACATTGCTTCAAGATGCACATGACTCTATAGAGGAGGTCAGCAGAGAGGTACAAGTGTCTACAGCCATCTGTAAAACACGGTATAGGCTCTGTCATGTTTCAGAGCTGCCTTTCAGCCAGTGTGGTGTTGGATATCCTGTCAAAATGAAGAAATTATGAATGCAGAAATGTACCACCAGAATTTGATCAACCATTCAACACAATCTGGAAAGTTTCTGATTAGCAACACTTTCTTCTTTTATCTTTCATCAAGCACTGCAAGTCATGGACTGAAGCAGCTGCATCTGCATTTATAAAAATGTCAGTTGAATGTGTACGTGTCTTAGCTCAGTTTATTTTACAGCTGCAGACATTAAAATTTAGTTTCTGTGTTTCACTGACGAGATTTTATAAGATCTCATTTTCCCAAAGTGAAGAATAAACTGTCAAAGGAGCTTGCAAAGAAAAGCGTCTGGACTTCTTTAAGTTGCTTGAAGACGTTTCACCTCTCATCCGAGAAGCTTCTTCAGTTCTAAGGTCAAATGGTGGAGAGTCCCAGATATAAACCTAGTGGGAGTAACCCCCCAGAGAGGGACAAAAGGACCCCCTGATGATCCTCTAATCACCTGAGCCAAGGTGTGAAACTGGGTTTCGGGTGTGTTCATTGTGAAACCTGGCCCCACCTTATCATGCGAATTCCTGAGGTCAGATGGCCCAGGATGTGAGTGGGCGTTAAGGCGTCTGGGAAGGGATCTCAAAACTGGATTATAGATGGCAGAGAGTTGGTGTCGTAAACCCCCGCCTCTGTTCAAAGATGGTCGCTCACAGTGGACATAGATGGCTTCTTTCACTCCTCTTTCGAACCATCTGTCCTCTCTGTCCAAAATGTGAACATTGGCATCCTCCAAAGAGTGTCCTTTATCCTTAAGATGCAGATGGACAGCTGAGTCTTGTCCTGTGGAGGTGGCTCTTCTGTGTTGTGCCATGCGCTTGTGAAGTGGCTGTTTGGTCTCTCCAATGTAGAGGTCTGAGCATTCCTCGCTGCAGGAATGCCCAGACCTCTGACTACGATGACCTGGATGACTGAGAACCTTCACAGACATAAAGAATAAACTGTGCACCTCCAAAAATATCACCTTGGATTTAATCGTTTTATAAATATTATAAAAAAAAATACCCTGAAAGTCAAGGCAGAGAACTTGAGACATGACTACATACACTACCTTTCTGTGTGACTTTCACGTGGTCTGACACTTTCTCATATTCTGCCAGCTCCTGCAGAAAAACAAACAAAGCATGAGCTCATCGTTCATAACGAGCTCTCTAACATTTATTAGCCTGTTTGCACTGAAACTAAAGAGCAAAGCGAGCACATTGCATCTGAACCATGTAATAATGACAGCAGCAGCAGAGAGGTTGATGGATGTCAGCCTGACGGTCGATGCATGTCACTAAATGTCTTACACACACAGCTGGACTGCGCGCGCACGTTTCCGCTCACCATGATCATGCGCGCGATGTCCTTGCAGTCGTCCAGGTTGGCTGCACGGATTGAGAAGTCCATGCTGAGTAGATGTGGTGATGAGGTCGTGATCGCAGAGCTGGACAGCTGCGTTTCCTTCCAACTTCTTCTTCTTCTTTGGGATTTAAAAGCAGCTGGCATCCGTCTCCATTGCATTACCGCCCCCTGTCACATGTACTGCACTACTCTGTCTTTGCCAGTTTTTTCTTTACTGGTAGATTTCCCTGCTAACGCATCTGCTTTCTGATTTCCCAGAATCCCTGTGACACCTGATGCCACATGAACACGATTTTTATCCACTGACTTTTATCCACCAATTAACTGTGAACTGACTGACAACATGGCATAAACTAAAAACCAGCTGTCCCCAAAAGATACCAAAGCTTGCCTGCCATCATTTCCTCTTCCTAATCTAGCTAGCAAAATTGTACATTGCCTAAAATCATGTACACTGAGAAGATTTTTTATGTATACCAACCGGATTCCTGGGAATAGCCTCAGTGACTCCTGTCAAATGACTCCTGTTGTGGCTCTTTTGAATCATCTGAAAAAATTTGCACATATTCTTTATATATGAGGTCCCCAAGAGTGAAATCTTCTTTTCTTTAGCATGTGCATTTTGAGACCTCCATACTGGAATTGCAAGACAAATCACAAAAGTCAGTTTTTTAGACTTTTATGTCATCAAAAATGTTTTTTTTTTCTTTTAAGCCAATCCAGTATTTTGCAGCATGCTGCCTTATTTGAATCCAAAGTGGAGTCATCCATCAACAACCTTTACACCATCACTATCACAAGAAGGTGGTCAGAGCTGATCCCTGATTTGATCCCATCCTCACATTCAAACCCATCTGTCACTCCTATCACACACATCACCACTATCTCAGTGTCCTCACACATGTCATGAACAAGCTGTGACACGGATTGCCAGCCCCGGCAAAAAAAAAAAAAAGCTGCCCGTACTCATGTTGCCCCGACATCAGCCAGCGCATTTTGGGGATGGAATAGGCACCGGGCGGGGTGGCGGGGACTCTCTGGCTGGCTGGAGCAGCATCTAATAACAACACGTTCTCATTTCCAAAGCGTAACATTTTACGACAAATCGTCAACATGTTGAGAACGGGCTCGTTGTGGTGATCCAAAAGTCCAAAATTAAAACCAATGCAAGATGGACAAAAAAAGTTCAGGTGCTCAGTGTAGAAAAAAAGGGAAAAGAAGAGGAGGAGAAACGAGCAAAAGATACAGGTAAGCAGATGTGTCATTGGATAATGGCAGATCATGTATCCTGAAACTATCAGAATCATAATCAGAATACTTTATTAATCACTAAGGAAATTATGTGCGTTACAGTTGGTCCAAGAAGAAATTGTAGGAGTGTTCGCCCAGGGGTTTCTGTTAAAGAATCAAGCAATTAAAAAAATCATGTTAACTTATAACAAACATCTGTGTAATTAAACCTGATCGATTCTCTTGCTCTTCAAACCAAAAATAATATTATAATAAAAAAAAAAAAGCTAAAGCATCAGTTTAAAAAAAATGAGAAAGAAGGGAGCAGAATTTCATTTCCCAGTCCTGTAAAATAACAGTTTCACTCGTTATTTCTCTTGTGCTTTGCCCTTTTTCCACACATTTGCTTACTTCATTTAAACAGTTTATTTGTTAATGTTTCCTCCATTATTTTCAAATCATCTCTCAATACTGCATTTTAAAATATTAAATAAAATAGTATTACTTCAAAAGTTTAGGCCACCTGATTGGCTGAGGAAGTAATGCGCACACACCTCAGATCAATTTGAAATAAATAAAAAAATAAATTAGATTTAATATTGTGGAATTTATTTTAAATATAAAACACACACACAAGAAAGAGGTCGTCTGTCCAACAGGTATGCAACAGGGCAATGATCACAGCATGCAAGCAAATCCTGACATTTAATTCGCTTGTTTTTGATGTTCATCCTCAGTTGTTGCATGTTTGTCTTCTCCGTCGCTAATCTCAACCTGTCTATTAGATTATCACAGCTGCATCTCTGTCACTAACTTCACTCCTGAATTTTCATGATGCCGGACAATTTCTTTGTGTCCATTTTCCCCCCAAGTGTCCTGAAAAACCTTCATTTACTGGGTAATCTCATTAACAGCAGAGTTCAGATCCAACACTAATTATCACTGTAATTATACTTGTCCATCATTTTTGTGTGTATTATCACTCTGCAGTGTGATAACTGACTTTGCTTTCTCATAAGCGTCTTCTCACTGGTCATATTTGTCACTGATTGCAGGTGGAAAACCTGCCTGTTTTAACTATCTACAGCACGAATAATAAAATACATAATAAAATAAAAAAAAATATATAAAGAAACATATGCCTATGGTAACAATTATGAGTCTTGCTTTTTGCCTTTCTGTAAAATAAAAGATATGCACTCTGGGATCTAGAAGAAGAAATAGAAAAAAAGACAAAACACAACTTAAAAAAAAACCTTAAAACAATTTTGAAAAATACAATCTGCACTTGTGATTAGAGTTTGGTGTAACATACTCCATACGTACAGTCATCTATATCATATTTGTGTTTAAATAAACTTTAAATATTGATATATTTGCAAATTAATCTATAGCAAGGACAAGAAGAAAGACAAAAACCTACTTCTCCTGGAATGGTTGGTAATCAAGCTATGAAGGAAAAAAACAAATATAACATGATGAATTTTTCTTTTATGTTTATACATAAACATACAATACAGTAATTTTGGAACGTGTTTCAATTACACTGAAGAAAACGCGATCAGCCTTACCGGTGTGACCTGGGTATCATCAAACTTATACCATCTGTCTTCATGCTGGGTTTTGATTGTTGCGCTGTAATGGCCACCTCTCACACCACCAAAATGATCCACAACTGCATACAGTTCGTACACCTCATTCTGATCCCAGAGGACAAAAAATAACAAAGTGAGAAAGAAAAATGAAGATGATTTTTGATCAAATATTAAAGTACACTTTGTAAATACCCCTGGTATTTGCAGGCTGTAGGGAACCTCCACAAAACAGCTGGTTTTGAAGTAGGACATGTAACTGTAGTTGAACTCAAACCTCTTCAGCAGCAGAATCAAAACATCTGGGTGATGTTTTATTACATCTGTCTGAGTGAAAAATATGGGTTTTTAGTGTGTGTCATTTCGTTATAATTTCATTAAATCAATATCAATGTTCAGAAATCACAAAAAATTCTTCATTTACAATAGTAGCATCAACTTTGTGACCGCAGCGGTCACAGTACATCTGGTGTTCTCCATTTAGACATGTAGGTCTGAAAAACTCCTCGATGCCATTCACCTGAAAAATGAAAACTAATTCAGAAGCAGCTTTGATAAAGATGTGCCGAAGAGCTCAGCGTTCACAAAGATTTTCTCAAGAAGGGCATGCTAACATTAATAATTCATGACCTCTTTAAAAGACATAATATTGTCTTTTGAAGAGAGATATAAACAGTAAAAACAAACCAAAATTCCAACATCCAACACTTATCAGTGAACTCAGGACTTGGACTGTAGAGTTGATTAGATGTATCAGAAAAAGAAAAAAAGGTATTGGACAGATCTGAAGACAAACTGAAAGAACTACAATTTCATTGGCAGTTTACCTCAGTGGGATTTAGATCCAGTATGTAAAATTTCACCTAATCTTGGTTAAGCTTCAACATTTTTTTGTAGTATTCAGACATGAACTCTCTAAGACCTCAGTAACACAGGTTCACATACTTGATAAGTGTTGGAAAGTGTGTATTCCCAGTTAGCGAGTGGTTGCTGGCAGTCACTGGGTGAAACTGGTCACAAAGATGCTGCACTAAAAAACTCCTTGCAATTCCTTTGGTTGCTAGTATTTTGCCATGGTTTTCAAGTTTGGATGATAGCCATTAAAACCTTCAGCCACCACTCGCTAACCCATTTTCCACAAAACAAACAAAAATCACATCAAAAACTCAATTTTGTTTTTCTACAAAACATTGGAGTAGGTTTACCTTTTCTTATCATTTCTCACTAAAAGATACATTTGTTGCATTTTGTGACTTAGGATATTTACATGACTCATGAGACTATAAGTCAACTGTGTTATGTTTGTTTTGTAATGCATTGAAAGTAATAAGAGATATATTTTAAAAAAAGAAACATTTTCAGAAATAATATTAATTAATATGTTTTGACACAGGCAGGATCCAAGGCATCATCTGATTTTTATGTGTCCTCACAAGTAGATACATAGTTCCCAATCAAACAAAAGTATTTATTAAGGAAAATGATAGAATAACACAGATATGTTACTGGCAATATTATGTGAACTTGTTGCAGCTGTGAGTCCTGAAAACAGAAACATGCTGAGAAGTTTATGTACTTACTACACTGTAGTGTTGATTGTAAAAATCCACCAATGACAGAGGAAGATGCCAAAATGGTGCATCCCTGTCAGTCTCTTTATGACCTTTAGAGCAGGTGATTTGGTTTGCTAACAGACCGTGGAAGATCTGAAAACATAAATGAACAAAAACATATTATTAAGTATTATTTTCAAACCAAACGATTCCATTTGATATTGACAAAGACCTTACCTGTGATGCCTCAGGACTGGTCATGGTTAAAATCTTCTCGATGCATTCAGCAGCATCTCGCTGTTCATACACTGGATGGAGAAATATATGTGCATGTCTTTAACAAACATATTCATTAATTAAAAAAATATATAACCCCATAATTATTCACTACAATCAAAAATGCCAATCATAAACCCTCAAAATGTTGTGTAAAGTGACAAAGTTTCTCAAAAACATGAAACATCAAAAACATTATTCAAAGGTTTTGTTGTCTGTGTGTTATCATACTGTACCTCGGTTGATGCCCAGCTGGGTTATTATTTTGTGTGTGTTTGCTGTATGTTTCTGTAAATTATCAAACAAGTCTGTAAGGGCACCAAGAAGCCCAATGCCAACATTTTGTTTGGAGGACCTAAACACAGACAAAGTCCCCATAAGTAATAAAAATGAACCATAGACCCCATTAAATGCACATATGTGACAATAATAAACCTTTTCACAGCTTCTCTGAAGTCTTCAGTCATAAACAGCACCTGCAGCACACTGTTCAGGTAACATGTCGCACCTTGGTTTACCAGCCCATGGTATTTAATATTAGCTTCTGTAAATTGCAGAATAAGAACATGAGTGTGCATCATAAACTGCCAGCACAGACAGAAGGTCGTCAGAAAATAGCTCGTTCCCTTTTGCGTCTTTTCTACAATCCATTGAAGTCAATGATTTGATCTACATTTGCTAACATATAATACCAAGAATAATTTTTAAATAATAGAATTAATTAAATCTTGAAACTCATTTTTTAACCCTGGCTTTTCATTCGAGTTCCGCTTAAGTACCATCAGATTTTTTTAAATGTTGTTTATGTTGTCACTACATAATGTATTTGCGTCTTCTCACGTTTCGTTTTACTGTATTTAGTTTCTATTGTTCATTAATGAACTTGTAATGCATTTTGGTTAACTTTGCTGTTGCTTGTAAATGTGCTATAGAAAACACTGACATTTACAAATTGACATTGACATTCCTTGTCAGGTACCTAGCAGGTTAAGAAAGGCACGTCCTTACAAATGGCGCAAGGTGTATAAATTCTCATCATATGTCAGTAAACTCTTAATAATAAAGCAGCTCAATTGAAGACGCTCTGAGTAAAGGACAGTTCCTCTTTCAACAGCGTTTCCAGGCTGAATTTAAAGACGTCTGAAGAGCGTAGGAAAAACTTTAGAGAACACACAGAAGACCAATTAACCAAAACTAAATAAAAAATAAAAATAAAAAAAGGCCTCGGGACTTCGAAATTCACTACAAATCTTACCCACAGAGGTAGAGATGTTCTTGAAGCCATGTCGACCAAATAAACGCATTTTCTGCCCCCTCTGACGATCTACAAAGAAATTGTTGTTGGAGGCAGAAACAAACGCGATTATTTTGAAAAGAAATCAAAGTAAGCCAAAGATGCAGGCCTGCCTTCAACACAGTTTTAAGACATTTCTTCAGATACTTGTTAATAAAATAGTTCATCCGCTATAGGAGCATTAGGCTATCTCAATCTCCCGTGCAGTTAAAAACACTCCGACTATCGCTTTCTCTTTCACTTCTGCCGGATCAGTGATGGGTTCAAGGCGTGTCGGAAATGTTAATTGTTAAAAATGCGCATTTCTGTCACTGTTTCCTATTCTACAGGTGCAAACTCAGCATCTTTCTTTTTCTTCCCAAACTGTTCTGTTCTCAGTATTTCTGTTCCCAACAATAGCTGGCATCAGCTGTTGCACTAACCTGGAGGTTCCTGACTACAGCAGGCTACACATCACCAACCTTTAAAAAATATTTATTGCACATGTTATATCTTAATTCAGATTCAGTTCAACTCAGTTTTATTTATATAATCACAACAACTGTCTTCAAGAAGCTTTATATTGCTAGGTAAAGACCATATAATAACACCAAAAACAGACAAAAACCCAACAATCTTAAGACAACCATAAGAACCACAAGACACAGACATTTAGTGTAATAGATTTATTTTATGCAATGTCAGAAACTGTATGTTTCACATATGAACATTACAAAGGATAACTGCAATTTAAAAAGCTTATACAAGGGTCTGGTGCTTTTCCTCATTCAGCTTTGCACTTTTTCATTTTCATACTGTTTCTCTCAGGCACTTAGCCCATCTTGTGAAAATCTTTTTGAGACTGTGAGGGCAATTAAAAACGTAGAAGTGCACTTTAGATGTTTTTATGCCAAAGAATCTGAGGCTGCCAGTGGTGAGATTTACAGGATTTGTATAGTAATGAGATTCCATTTCCTGTGGACACCGTAAACACCTTAAAGCAAAAGAAGTATCAGATATCATGAGGCATCAGAAGAAGCAGCAGTGACAATCATATGTTGAGATGGTGTCTGTCAGACTCTTGGTCTTACAGCAACTTTAATCACCATAAAAATGTCAGATATCTGCAGACCCCACAGTATCAAGAAAATCAAAGCGATACAAACCCGTCCATCTTTTGCCTCAGCTAAAGAAAGGTTACCAAAAATATTGATGGTTAAAAACTGTATTCAAAGACAACTTGACCTCTAGAACTTTCTTTTTTAAGTAAGCTCATCCAAAGCTAGCCCAGTAGAGTCCATAAACGACAAGGAAGACAGAAACCAAAAGACGAAAGAACCCGAGTTACACATACACTTCATTCTTGTTTTCATGTTTTCCTCCACACAGGGATGGAGGTCTGCCTTGGCGCGACCCCACTGGGGCACATTCTGTATGGTGAACTGGAACATTCACGCTTTAGTTTCAGGCAGACAAAACAGAACTCCATTTTGCAGCGAGGACATTTGATATTTTTGCAGTGTTTTCTGTTATGCTCCACCCTCATGCCACATGTAGGACAGAGTCTGATGGCGGGGCAGCTGGTGACACCCTCCACCTCAGGCAGACTGATGGTTTTACATGTCTGCAGAAGTTGCAGGTCCTTATTCTCACAGCCGTCGTTGTCGCAGCAGTCAGATCGAGGGCCTGAACCCTTCCATGGTTTCAGACACTGCCAGCAGAAGTAGAATTTCTTCTTTTGAACAGCTGTGCATACAACACACTTTACACACAGGTTAAACAGATCCATCCTCTCCACGCTTGTTTTGCACTGTGGGCACTGATGTGAAAATAAATGAAGGGACATTTTTAAGAGAAACCCAACCACAATATTAAAAAATATTGAGTCCACTGGATTTCACTGAAATCAAGAAGCTGTAAACAATAAAAAGGAAAAACAAATTAAAACATAAATAACTGGGTCACTTACTTCCTGAACCTCGCAGTGGTCTGCAAGAGCCAGACGGGCCATGTTCTCTTCAAAGTGCTGCATTTCCTCCACAGTCAGATCAGCCAGTCTGCGCACCTCCTGGTACGACCACTCTTTATTACACTGCTTGGTTCCCTCCACTAAAGCCGGACATCTGAATTTGTAATTCCCCTTTTAAAAAATTACAATTAAAAAAAAAAGAAGTTAATTTAATTAATTTGAGTGCCTCCTGGGTGAGGTGTTCTGGGCATGTCCGGGGCCCGGGACAGACCCAGGACCTGGAGAGATTATATCTCTCGGCTAGCTTGGGAACGCCTTGGTGTTCCCCCGGACAAGCTAGAGGAGGTGGCCGGGGAGAGGGAGGTCTGGGCTTCTCTGCTTAGGCTGCTGCCCCCGCGACCCTTCCCCCGGATAAAGTGTAAGAAGATGGATGGATAATTAATTAGAATTTGTTGTTTTTAAAACTTCTACTTTTATTTTTAATGCATCTTTATACCGTCATTCTTTTACGTTTTTATATAGTTGTTAAATCTGCAACATGTTTAGCTACACATATAAACAGTAAACCAAAACATTTCTGCAGATTACCTATTGGCACCCAATCATGTGATAACTTAAACAAAATCAGTGTATTTTATAAGTTCAATAATTTTACCTCTTTTTGCTACAAACACATAAAGCTGTTAAAATCAATCTGAAATGATTTTACCAAAAACTCCAAAGACTAAATTTTAGATGGAATTATATAATAACTATAATAACAGACTGGTATTTGTATCTGTATTTGTATTTGTATTCGATTCGATTAAAATTCAAAATAGCCGTAAAAATCCAGTTTTTTTGCGTTACACTTCTAATTAATGTTAGAATGTAATTATTCTTTAATTATATCCATTATAATAATTATGGATATGCAATATTAGTTGATGGTTTTCCATAAATCCAGCAATGAACATGTAACAAGGAACCTCATTGAAAAGAAAATAACATCCATTGCCTCATTCATGGTTAAAACGAACAACTAATAAAATACCACTGTGAACATCATGAACCCTACCACCACCCGTCCTTGTTGGAGGACGCTGAACAGACAGTGAAACTGGCTTGCAGGGACAGAACATGGCTGTGATGATGAATTGGTGCTTGTGTGGGGATTGGCAGACAGTACCAGCAATAAGATGCTTTAAGTGTATGTGATTATGCATAACAGATGTTGACAGATGTTTGATATCTCTGCCTCTGCTGATTTGACTTTTGCACACATTACATATCACTTTGGTTTCATCTGCAGCACTGAATGTAAAATGCTTCCACACAGAACTGGAACAAGTTTTTTGGCTGGTGGAGGACCAAGAGATGGCTCAGCAGCAGCCACACTCTTTTCTATTGAGTTGACCTAATCCATGTGGGGAGTTTCAGCTACGTTAATAAGGACAACGGGAAGCTCTGCTAAGGTTAACTGGCCTATAGCCTACATCTTTCTGTCTGCAAAAGACGAGTAACTTAAATGTACCAACTCCCACAAGTGCATACAATTCAACACAACTACACAAGCATGTCAACAGCCTATTGTCTAAATTACCGAGGGTACAAAAATTCAATTCAACAAAAATAGTGATGCAGTTCAGTCTTTTATCGCTCAGCTGAGTCTTCTCTGTTGCTGTGTGGAGCAGCCTGTGTCAGTCACCTTTCACACGTCACTCATTCATCCGGTCATGCACTGCAGTCTCATAAGGAAACTCAGCTTTTTAATATAAAGTTTTTCTTGTTCCCGAATACAAATATTTTTTAAAGTATTTGTTCGAAATAAGTATTCATAAAAAACACGATATTTGTTCCTTTCCCAATACGTATTCCGGTTCGGCTCCACCCCATCACATACACTATCTGCTACAAAGACATGACACACCTGATCCAGCAGGGTACGACACCATCGTGTCAGAGATTCAGGAGTGACAGCGTGGCCACAGGACATCTCTGCTCTGAGAGAGTCATCACCTGAGGAAGAAGTGGACAATAACAGATGTATCAGTTACACTACATATACTGGATTGCACCAAAATATAATAAACTCCGTGGTTCATGAAAAATTTAAAAAAGGAATAGGAGAAGTTTTATAATGTGTGGTAATGACTGTCAGAAAAAAATGTTTGTAGCAGTTTTTGTGGGGCAACATGGTGGTGAAAAAGAAAAAAAACTTACACAGTGGATTCAGATCATCTGGCCTGTTGACGAACTTTAGGGTAGAATCTAGTGGATCGTATCGCTTCTCCACCTGCTCCAGTCCTGGAGCGCTCATTTGGGTTCTACGGAAAGAAAATCTGACACTACGAATACTGTCTGGTTTAGTCTTATGTTTAGTTTAGTTAGTTTAGTTTAGTCTAGTATATGGATTTCAAATCGCATCTGCCGTTATCACCTGTCACAAGAACCATGTCTTTTCCAGACTCGATACAATAAAAACGTTAAAAGGTATTAAAGATGTATTTAAAGTACTTATGAGCCATTACATTTCTTTCTCACAATCGCTCTTCTAGTTCATGTTAAAGCTGTATGATGGGGCTGAGTTTAAGGCCACACCAAACTCATTCGGCCACGCCTTTATGGAGCTTGCATTCTGCACTGGAATGTGCATGTACGAACATGTATTCATTTATGATCGCGGGCTGAATAATGTTGACTCATGTTAGAAAATGTCAGTTTTCATTGTTACACAAAGCTGCTACAAAATGTGTAAAAGGACGAAGGGGTCTGAAGCGACTGCATGCTCACAGTGTTGTGTGAGCTATGATGAGCTGTTTAAACAACATCCAGGGAATTTCCAGTTGGATGAAACTGAAAGCACCAAGTGCACTAAGTGCTTTCAGCTTTGATTGCCTATTATTTTTAAATTGAAAACACTTTTAAGAACAGTGATCACTCTATTAAAAATGACATACATAACCATATTAGGACTACCTTATGTCACAGATTCTATAAGATGACACAGATTTAATTAGCAAAGGAGCAAAGACTGCAAATATCAAGAGTAGGTTTAAAAAGTGAAACGTAACATCTTACCCTGTTGGCACAGCTTGTGTCGTTTTAGTTTCTGGTACTTTCCTTCTTCTTTTACTTCCCAACCGGTATGGGAACAGCAACCTAAAAGTAAAAAGGATGAACTTAGTAAGTTATTGTTTAAACCTGTGGACAAAATGTGAACCATCACAGAAAATCTAACTAAGCTTCCTAAACGCACAGAAATATATAGAAACGTATATAGTGACAACTTATTGTCATCACATAGTCACAATTTATTTTTATTTTATTCTACCACAGGGAAACCTATCATCAGTGGCCATTATATATTATATATGTGTCTGTACCGAAGGAGTTACGAATTAAAAAATAAAATATACACCACTTAAAAACAAAGAGTGAGCTCACGTACCCGTTTAAATAAAGCTTCAATAAAGCTTCACACATGACTTCGACTGTACTTGGAGACCTAAAGGATGAAAAAGAACAGCAGACAGCATGCAGTTTAATTTTAGCATGTACTCGACAGAAACAGTTTACACTAAAAACAACAACAAAACAAACTATAACACAAGTCTTATGAGTGTATAAAGCAAGATTTGAATACCTAACTGGTGTGCAAACAGGGACACTAACGCGTACTCACCGCTCCTCAGCAGGACCGCTAAGCGACGACTGTACTAACCTTGAGGAAGTGACATGACAGGAAGTCAGTCATCGCGCAGAGGAAATTTTTTTTTTCTTTCTTTTCCTTTTCTTTTTTTTTAATCACGCAGAGAAAATAAAAGCTCAGAATTATAGAAATTAAATGCACGCACACACACACACACACACACACACACACACACACACAGGGAGTGCAGAATTATTAGGCAAGTTGTATTTTTGAGGAATAATTTTATTATTGAACAACAACCATGTTCTCAATGAACCCAAAAAACTCATTAATATCAAAGCTGAATGTTTTTGGAAGTAGTTTTTAGTTTGTTTTTAGTTTTAGCTATTTAAGGGGGATATCTGTGTGTGCAGGTGACTATTACTGTGCATAATTATTAGGCAACTTAACAAAAAACAAATATATACCCATTTCAATTATTTATTTTTACCAGTGAAACCAATATAACATCTCCACATTCACAAATATACATTTCTGACATTCAAAAACAAAACAAAAACAAATCAGCGACCAATATAGCCACCTTTCTTTGCAAGGACACTCAAAAGCCTGCCATCCATGGATTCTGTCAGTGTTTTGATCTGTTCACCATCAACATTGTGTGCAGCAGCAACCACAGCCTCCCAGACACTGTTCAGAGAGGTGTACTGTTTTCCCTCCTTGTAAATCTCACATTTGATGATGGACCACAGGTTCTCAATGGGGTTCAGATCAGGTGAACAAGGTGGCCATGTCATTAGTTTTTCTTCTTTTATACCCTTTCTTGCCAGCCACGCTGTGGAGTAATTGGACGCGTGTGATGGAGCATTGTCCTGCATGAAAATCATGTTTTTCTTGAAGGATGCAGACTTCTTCCTGTACCACTGCTTGAAGAAGGTGTCTTCCAGAAACTGGCAGTAGGACTGGGACTTGAGCTTGACTCCATCCTCAACCCGAAACCAGTACTCCACCTCCACCTTGCTGGCGTCTGAGTCGGACTGGAGCTCTCTGCCCTTTACCAATCCAGCCACGGGCCCATCCATCTGGCCCATCAAGACTCACTCTCATTTCATCAGTCCATAAAACCTTAGAAAAACCAGTCTTGAGATATTTCTTGGCCCAGTCTTGACGTTTCAGCTTGTGTGTCTTGTTCAGTGGTGGTCGTCTTTCAGCCTTTCTTACCTTGGCCATGTCTCTGAGTATTGCACACCTTGTGCTTTTGGGCACTCCAGTGATGTTGCAACTCTGAAATATGGCCAAACTGGTGGCAAGTGGCATCTTGGCAGCTGCACGCTTGACTTTTCTCAGTTCATGGGCAGTTATTTGGCGCCTTGGTTTTTCCACACGCTTCTTGCGACCCTGTTGACTATTTTGAATGAAACGCTTGATTGTTCGATGATCACGCTTCAGAAGCTTTGCAATTTTGAGACTGCTGCATCCCTCTGCAAGATATCTCACTATTTTTGACTTTTCTGAGCCTGTCAAGTCCTTCTTTTGACCCATTTTGCCAAAGGAAAGGACGTTGCCTAATAATTATGCACACCTGATATAGGGTGTTGATGTCATTAGACCACACCCCTTCTCATTACAGAGATGCACATCACCTAATATGCTTAATTGGTAGTAGGCTTTCGAGCCTATACAGCTTTGAGTAAGACAACATGCATGAAGAGGATGATGTGGACAAAATACTCATTTGCCTAATAATTCTGCACTCCCTGTATATATATATATATGAAACCCCATCAAAATCCAGACCACATGTGAATAATCCAGTCAGAGCATAGGAACACAGTCTATGGCTGAGCACTGAGCTCTAGTCTCACCTGTTAGAGTGAGATAAACAAAGGCATGAAGCCAAATTGTACTTGTTAAATAGCTGGTCTGACTTTATTAAATATACTTTGAAAAAAAATTAATTAAATAATAATGAAAGCAGAGGGTAAAATATGAAGACTGAAAAAATATTGCTGTTAAGGCATCACTTACATGAACATTAATATGTAGCATCATATCTAAAACAGCAACCTCTGGTGACCAAACTGATGTTCATCCACAACCCCAGAGACCATGATGGAGGAGTCTAAAGTGGTGTGGATCCAGGTTGCGGTAACAATGTAGCAGGTCTGACCTCTGACACATTGTGCTGCTAAACTCTGCACTGTGCTGCACAAATTTGCAAATGAAGAGATAAGCTGACCCCTGCCTTTTCAACTGAGTTGATTTAATCCCCCAAAACTGTTTGTTTAAAAAAAAAAATTAAGTATATGACTTAGCCTTTATCGGCATCCCTTTCCTCCTGTTTGAAGGTACAACACCAAAATAAATGGGAGTAAGTCTCTGGGAAGATCTCTCAAAAAGAGCAAAATATATCTGATTTATTCACAAATTTTTAAAGTTTGAAGTCTGTTTGTTTGTTTATTATGAAGGTAAAAACTTTGAATTAATTTAAATAAAACCTAATTGACAGAAGTTTTTTGTAGCAAAGAATCAAATCCATCAATAATGAAATTGATAGATGAACACAGATCAGCACCTCTTCAAAGTGTTACCTAATTTTGGCATTCATATTTCCATGGGAGGAGAAATGGGACCTAATGAAGATTCTTCAGGAGGAGACATAGACAAGGGTGATGAAGGGATGAGAAAGGATGCCATCAGAATCATTGAAGATCTATTTTAGGTTTAGTGGGGTGTTGTACCTGTTTAGGAGCTCTTAGTAACTGTATAATAACTTACAAAGAGTTTCCCTTGCTGTTACAACAACAGGCCTCCATTACTTTACATCTGCCCTCATTACTGCACAAGTTCACTCATTCAGCCAACTAATACTGCCATCTTCTGGTGAAAAAGAATATCGCTCTACGATGACATCAGGTAAGAGAAAATGGGTTTTGCATCAGTGACACAACATTGCCTTTGCAACAAAATTCAGAAAGAAATAGGGGGGATTACAGTCACAGTAAAACTCCTTCAGTGAAAACTCAGAAATTTATTTTATTGTTAAACTTAATATTAATAAACTTTTTATTAAGTTATGTTATCAAGTTAATGAATTATTAAATTATTAAACTTAAACAATTTACAATATGTAAACTAAACAGTTGGGCAGCCTTCTCTTCAAAGAAGAGAACTTATTTAAAAAAAATCTAAACTTATATTAAAATATTCAGGGCACCACAAGCCATTTACTCAGATTCCTGTGTGAGCAGCATTTTATTGGTAAGTCTGGTTCATGTTGTTCAACCACTGGCCAAAATAATGAAGTCACCATGTAGAAGATATTCTTTCAGCTTCTTTACTTTGCAAATTAAACAAAGACATGAAACCAAATTGTTTTTGTTGAATAGCTAAATGGTCTGCCTTCAAATTGTTTACATTAATAATAATAATAATAATGAAAGCAGAGGGTAAAATATGAGACCATTTAAAAAAAAAAAAAAAAAAAAAAAAAAAAAAAAAAATCACAATTGTGACTTTATTGTACATTCTCTGGCTTTTGTGTGCCCTTTATATGAACTGTTTGAAACATGGACTTCATCAGCAGCTGACATTTGACTTATTTCTGCTCAGGTACTTATAAACACAAGCACAGCTAAAGCAACACAGTGAGCAATGTTGCTTTTAACAATAATAGCTTTCGGTTAAAACAATGCATGAAAACAAATCTAGTTCACTTTAAGAGTTCGAAAATCTCTAAATAAAACTTTAAAAACCATTTGGAAATAATCGCTCCTGCTGCAGCTGTCACACAGTGGGCAGGTTGCCAGTCGGAAGTAAAGGCATAAAAATAATTAATGGGACATCAGCATAATTCAAGACTTTGTGGATACATTCATAAAGAAGTTAGAAACGCTTCCTGTTAAAGGTGAGTGATGTAAAAGATACCTACTTATATCCTTCTTGTATTTTCAGATTACAGTGCTTCACATTTTATCTGAACAGCATGCGTCGGGTTAGAAGATCAAAGATTTCCCAAATTATGTAAAAAGGGTGGATATTATAGTTTTGTTTAAGTCCTTATCACATTTTTAGACTAGTCCAAGCTGAAGAAAGGGGAAGAAAATACACCAGGTCAAGTTCACCAATTACCAAAACAGCAGTGTAAACACTCGGAAGTAGAGTCAAGAAACCTTTCCCAGAAGCACATAGGCAGAGTATGTTATTTTATGATTCATTGGGCAACGCTAGGTAATATGCTGAGCTAAACTAAGCAAACAAGGTTCTGCTCCAGCTTTCTGTTTAGGTTTTACCAGAATGACAATTCAATTCTAAAGGAAAGTCTGGTATGAGAGAAGAGTACATAAAGTCTGTGTTGTCTGCTACTTTCTGCGCCACACGGGTATTGAAGTTTGTCTGGGAGCTACACCATCACTGCAGGGGATGAAGTAAGAACTTGTCCTCAAGCACACAGGAGTGAGTTTCAGACACACAAAGCAGAACTCTTTCTGACAGCGAGGACAGGTGATGTTCTTGCAGCCTGTTTCGTCGTGCTCCACTATCTCACCACAGGTGGGACAGGCCCGGATGGAGGGACAGGCATCGACCCCCCGAACCTCAGGGAGATCAGTAGTCTCGCAGTTCTTGAGAACTTCGAGTTCGTGGTTTACGCAGCCATCATTATCACAGCGGTCTGATCGTGGAGCTCTACCTTTCCACGGCCTCAAACACTGGCAGCAGAACTCATACGCTTTGTTGTTGTCTGCTGTACAGATTGTGCACCTCACACTCAGGTTAGTCAGGTCCTCTCTCTCCACAGAGGTCTTGCAACCAGGACACTGTTGTGAGAAAAATAAAAAGAATAGTTTTAAATTTGAAAAGTAAAACATTTTGTGCTTTCCTCTGTATCTAGGATAAACTGTAGTCCCTTGGGCTGGAAAAGCCTGCATAAACCCAGCCCCACAAACTTTGCATGGAGAGTTGAGTTTAAAGGCTAGAAGGCCACACCCTGACAAGATCTCCAAACAGTGGTGATCTCGGCCAAACGCATCATTCGATCAGAGCTTCCTGACCTTTTGTGCATCTACACCAAGCGGTGCAAGACCAAAGCCAGGAAGATTATGATGGACCTCTCCCATCCCAACAATGGACTCTTCTCACTGCTGAGGTCTGGGAAGCGCTTCCGCTCCCTTAAGGCCAAAACAGAGACAATGAATTCTTCCCCCCGCAACTCGGGCCCTGAACCAGGTGTAGAACTGGACTCTGCTACATCACATCACTACACACACTCTGTTTATTTCTTCTTATAATTTCTTTCTTAAATTGTTATTTACATATTTTTTACTGTAAATTTCTAAATGTAAAATCTGTAAATTTTGTACATTTCTTTATTGTAGTTTAATGGTCGGACATTACACAGCATTTCACTACATGTCATACTGTGTATAATTGAGCGTGTGACGAATAAAAATAGAATTTGAATTTGGAAAGGTGGGATCTCTCTGTGTAGAGTTTGCTTGTTTCCCTTTACGTACTCCAGCTTCCCCTTACAAACTAAATTCGTGCTCATTCACCTATATTTGCATTTTCTTATTTCCATCTATATCTACTTTGTGGGATCTTCGACTTCTTGTGCATGTCACTTCTGGGAGTTTAAACATAAATTTTCAAGCAGGGAAGTTGAGTCGTCTTGCCCTGTGTCTTTCTGTCTTATGCCTGTTTGTTCATGATTGCTGAGTGGATTAGAAACACTCTCTATAGAAGACTTACTATTTTCAGCTCACAGTAGTCTCTGGCTGCCAGCTGGGCAATCTTCTCTTCAAAGTAGGCCATCTCTTTAACTGTCAGTGCTGCCAGCCTGCGCACCTCTGGATATGACCACACTTCACCACACGTCTCGTAGGTGTCCTCATTTAAAGCAGGACACTTAAATTTGTATTGTCCCTGCAGGGACACAAAAGGTTTAATCACCCGTAATGGGGAAGACAGAGTGAGAAACCTTTTTTAAAAAAGTTTAAAATGAAACAAAACAAAGTATTGTCTGGCAACAAAGAGCTTCATCATACAAAGTCCTATCAAACCAGATCAGGATGACAGTTTTTAAAAATAAGAGTGTGATTTCCATTTGACGTGTTTTCTATTTTACTGTAAACATTGACCAAAATTTGGAAAGAAAAAGAACAAAAATGAAGACAGAAAGAAACCTGATCCAGCAGACTGCGGCACCATCCGGTCAGAGATTCCGCTGTGACGGCATGACCGCAGGACATCTCTGCTACGAGACTGTCATCACCGGCTGCACAAAACAAAGAGAAAGCACAACGAGTTTTATATCAACGTCACATACAGTTTGTATTTGACCAATAGGAAGAGTTACCAAAATACTGAGTATATGTGAGCATTTTCCTTACATAAGCTAACACCGGCATAACACGTGTATATAACTGCTTTAGTTGGGTTAACTGGTAAAATAACAAGTATACAGACAACAGGTAAAAGTACAAACCGTTTATTTTAAACGTATTTTAGTTCTTACATAATGGATCCAGCTCATCCCTCCTGTTGACAAATGTCAGCGTCGTATCGTTGGGGTCGTAGCTCTTGTCATCCTGATCTTGTGTCGTCATTCTGGTTCAGACGAGGAGGTTTGCTCTCTGTCCACAAACTTGATCTTGGTTTAAACGCTACAAATGAAATTAGCACCGAGGATCTTGCTCTGCCTTCCTCTTTTAAAGCACCAAGATTCAGCAGCCCGTTTAACTTTCAGTTTCTCTACGGTACTTACAACAAGTCACATGGTGCACGATAACAGGCTTGCATTCCCCTCTGATATATTCGCACTACGTGTACAGTTAATCCTTACAGCTTTAAGAAGCCTACCGTAGAATATTAATTGTGAGTTGTGCGTTAGTGCGTTGGTTTAAAAAACAAACAAACAAAAAAACGATTAATTCCAACACTTGATAAACAACGCTCCCTGGTCATACGACAAACAAAGGTGAAAATCACCCCCTAATAAACATTTTAAACAGTTTTACGCAGACGGAGAGGATACTACCTTCAAAATAACAATAAATAAAAATAATTAGAATCTGAAGAATTCTGAGCGAAAGTGAAAGAATTTATCTGCTCTCTGACGTCAAACCTTGGAGCCAAACAGTTGTTCGCACTGACATATCAGTGACAGACTTTGGGAGCGCAACAAATCGGACTTAAGCGGAAAATGGGAAAAATCTACCAGGTGGTCGTTCATGGACTAAGGGGTCAGAAGATGATGTTGGACCTGTGCAACACTGAGGAGCAGTTTAAGAGCATGACTGTGAAACAGCTCAAGGAAAAATTGGCGCAGAAGCTTCCAGAGACCGCAGGTAAGACAGCAGATAATAAAACAGTGTATGTATGCTTTTATGTTGCTGGTTAATTCAAAGGCATATTTACTGTAATGAGATTCTTTATATAAAGTTCTAATCCTAAAGTAAAAACTCAGCAGCTTGAAGTGAAAGTAAGTGTAACCCTGGTAAGATTTACAGCAATCAGAAGTACAGGGTTCTTTGAATGAATCGTAGTTCTTGTCTGATAATTTAATTTCCGGGCTTGCCCTGAAGGCATCACCTGCAGCTTCACAAGCACCCTGTTGTTCTTTTCTTAAATCTTATGTAACCGAGGACAAGGGATGAGTAAACGGGGCAAAGAAATAAATTGATCATTTCTTTATTACATGAGTTAGACATACAAATTCCCAGTCATTTCCAGACAGGACTTACAACACATCCTGCTGATATCCCAGCTGCACATGAGACTTACCACACAAACTGTGCGAAACAACACTGCAACCCGTCACACCCCGCTTAGCGACACTGCAATCGTGGCACACACTGCAAACAATTCAGGTCTCAGCGCAGCTGGGAATCAGTGCTATGCATGGCCTGCGAGCTGGGAGAAAAAGGGAAGTGGCACAAACAATTAAACAAAAAACAAAAAGGGAGGTTAGTCCGCCCTTACACAACTTACTCTCAATCAATAACCGCCTTTACGGCTGGACGGACTAACCAAAACAAAATTACAAATCAATCAAAAAAAGGACAGCAGAGACAGCACAGCTGAAAAACAAACAACGTTATCAATTAAAATATTACCCAATAAAATATCAATTTTATGAAACCATTCAAAATCATGAAGCTAAAACAAACACTCAATATACCTACAATATTGATCAGTTTCCCTGCGCGCTGTCGATCTAGGGCTTGATCAATTCTTCTATTAAAATTCGTGGTCACACTAAAAAAGTCCAATGACACATTAAAAATAGGCACATGCAATAGCAAACGATCCAAACAGAAATGGCAAAAAGTCTCTTACCGACAGTATACCCGCTGCACCTGAGTGAATTAATTGCCTCTGGGTTTCTCCACAGAAGAGCGCTGACTTTCACCCCACACACCCACTACCTTTTCACAGCTCTTCAGCCAATCACCTGGCAGAGAGCAACAAACTGCCAGGTGACACTTGTTACACTTATATACATCAATCAATATGATAAATCTAGTGTGTGTGTGTGTGTGTGTGTGTGTGTGTGTGTGTGTGTGTGTGTGTGTGTGTGTGTGTGTGTGTGTGCAGGAGAGGAGGCTCTGCGCCTGATATTCACAGATAAAATGTTGGATGGAGACGACACCCTTCTGTCTGAATATGGAATCCAGCACATGTCCGTCCTCCACATGGTGATGAAGGTTCCTGGAGGACTGAAAGCTTGACTAAGACCATCTCCACCTGTCCTACCACTACTGCTGCTACTTTCTGTGATGCTTCATAAAACCTCTTGACACTGTTTACATGTATTGTAAATGGTTCACTTATTATGCTGTTTTACTGTTGAATGACAATGATTGTTTAATTGATCATCCTTTATTCCAAATGCACCACCAGTCTGTGTTGTTCTATGAAATAAAACATTTTTTCCAGTTATGTTCTTTGTATTTTTGATTATTTTTAATTAATATTTAATCTTTATTTAAACGTTTTTTCAGTTACCATAATAGTCCCACAGTCTTGTAAACGGCCATAAAATACTTAACGCTTCTGTATACTTGCTTTGAGTAATTTCAAGAAATTGGCAATGACAAAGGACACTTTTTGATTTTCACTTTTCCTACTTTAGCTATAGGTACAAAATATTGTATAAATATGATCTTAAATCGATTTTTTAATTTCAGTTCTCTAAAATGGTTTACATAGTTGGTGCTAGTTCTAAGTTTAGTTTCAGTTAAGTTTAATAGCCATGTTCTCTCTTAATGCTTCATCTCCAATAATTTTTTCAGTTGTTACAACACATTCACAAAGCATATTCAACAGTAAATCAAGAGCATGTCACTGGTGTCTTTTCATAAATATTGTATTTGCTGAAGATCCAGCTGCAGGTTCTCTGACTCTTGAGACTGAGTCTGAGCACAGACTATCATAGATCCCACAAAGTTAACAAAGAGGTAGTGATCAAACTCAAAATGAAGAACTGAAATTATCCCTTAGGACTACAGGACTGCAGATGTACACATATTGGAAAAGTGTCTTGAAGTGAGCAGATTCCAAGAGCTTTAGTTCAAACAACATGAACATACATACTTTCTTTGTCAAGAGCCCGTGGAAGACTCAAATTGTCATCCTCAAATGAGAGGAAGCTGGGTATGATTTTCAAGAAAAACCCAGGAACCATTAAGCCTCAAGCATGCCATTGATGTATAACTGCTGGAACACCAGTTTTACTGTTCATAGTGAAGACAGCTATACATCTCTGCTGACCAAGAACGAAGGCACTGCTCCATAATCAGCACCTTCAAGATTGACTGAAATTTGCTCACATTTCAAGCCAAATCTCGTCTGGAAAAAGGTTTTTATGGTCAAAATAGACAAAGATTGAATTATTTGGCCACAAAACAAAGAAGTATGTTGAAGGAGAAAAGATGAGGCTTGTGAACTTTTTGCCGGAAAACTTTTATCAGTTTTCTTTAAAGTTACAGAGGGGTGCATAAGTCTATTTAACCATCCAGTGGAAGATATGTGTGATACTGTTGAGTACTTTGAGAGTTTATCAGGGTTATGTGAGCAAGACATTTTGTTCTCTAAAAAAAAGAAAAAAGAGAAAAATCACCCATCTGTGGTGTTTGGTATGTGTCCATGGCAACCTGTTGCTTCACATCATGTTTGTTTTAATAAAAAAGTGCTTTGAAATAATATCCAAGCTGTGAGTGGTGAATAAGGAGCTTCACAAAGACAACATTACCACAAAGGACAAAGGTTTATTTCAACCGCAGTACAATAAACCCATTATTTGACAAATAAAGCTGGACTGTTAGCAGAAATAGTTAAAAAATATTGTTATTCTGTGGTCACATGACCTTTTATTGCTGCAAAGAAGCTGAAAGCATATAAAAATGTAGATGCATGCTCAATCATCCAGGTAAGTAAATCCCCAAAAGTTGATTCTGTTCATCTGGATGCAGCGTTTTCAGTGGGAGAAAAGTTTGGTCACTCATCCAAGTGACTTCTTCGGTCTTAGAGACTGAAGAAGCCACTTGGATAAGTGACAAAACGTTACATCCAGATGAACAGAATCAACTTTTTGGGACAAAATCTACTATCTTCTTAAAAGCTTATCCAGTTTTAGCTCAGAGGTAGCTGGCACCCGGGCAGCACGGTGGCACGGTGGTTAGCACTGTTGCCGCACAGCAAGAAGGTCCTGAGTTCAATTCCACCATCAGGCCGGGGTCTTTCTGTGTGGAGTTTGCATGTTCTCCCCGTGTTTGCGTGGGTTCTCTCCGGGTACTCCGGCTTCCTCCCACCGTCCAAAGACATGCAACTTGTGGGGATAGGTTAATTGGATAATCCAAATTGCCACTAGGTGTGAATGTGCGAGTGAATGTGAGAGCGAATGGTTGTCTGTCCCTGTGTGTTGGCCCTGCGACAGACTGGCGACCTGTCCAGGGTGTACCCTGCCTCTCGCCCCATGACAGCTGGGATAGGCTCCAGCGCCCCCCGCGACCCTGGAAAGGATAAGCGAATGGATGGATGGATGGATGGTAGCTGGCACCCATCTCTGCAATGAAAACAAACAATGAAAAATAAATTCCTTGACCACCTGAAAGATTTTCTAAATAAGACTTTGTTACTGAAAATAAAAAAATAATCCTGTAAGATATTATCCAGCTGAATCACAGGGTTATAGTTATTAAAGGGTTATAGTTTTAAAGACATGTTTCCTGGTACAACAAATTTTCTGACATGATATGATCTCAGCTGAGGCTGAAGCAGTAAAAGAAGGTGTGGGGAGAAACGCCTGTGTACAAAAGACTTGCCACATCATTAGGTACACTTGTTCAACTGCACAGTAGTTCAGCTTTCCACTCAACCAGTCAAATGCGAGCAACTTAATTCATTTTGGCATGCAGAGTGCTGAGATGAATAGGAGGCAAAAACAACTCAAGTAACCATTCATTACAACCAGGTATGCAGGTTGGCATCTCTGTATGCACAACATGTTGAACCATGAGAAGCAGATGGGCTACAGCAGCAAAAGAAGAACAGTAAACTGAGGCTGCAGGTCACACAGGCCCATCAAAACTGGACAGCAGAAGATTGAAAAAGCATTGCCTGGTCTGATGAATCTCAATTTCTGCTGTGATATTCAGACAGTAGGATCAGGAACAACACGAAAGCATGGATCCACCCTGCCTGATATCAATGGTTCAGGATGCTGGTGTGAGGAGCATTTTCTTGTCACACTTTTGGACCTTTAGTACCACGCAGACACTGTGTGATGCTTTCATGTCAGGTTAGATCAAAATCTCTGAGGAGGAGGTGTTATTTAATCTGTGCCATAAATAATTTTCTTTGTCTCTATTGTAACTACTTAGCTTTATCTTAGTGGTTTCAGTGACTCTTTGTGCTCACATTTGCTCACATTTTGTTTCTATGTTCTGTGTTTCCATGTTTATGACTCTTATCATCTTGTAGGATGTTTTCTTTTCCTTCGTTAAACTTATTCTTTATCCTGAAATGTGTCACAGCACATCTCTGCTATTGGTTTATCAGCACTAATCTTTCCTTTTATGTCATATTGTGAGTCTGTGTTTGTTTTCTCCTTAGGAAATGTAAATATCGACCACATTTTGGAAAGAAGAAAAAAAGGAGAAAAAGGATGGAAAAAATGAAGAAAGAAAGAAACTTGATCCAGCAGACTGCGGCACCACCAGGTAGGCAGTGTGACGGCATAACCGCACAACATCTCTGGTACTAGAGTGTCTCCTGACCACTGCACAGAACAAAAACAAAAGACACTGAGTTTGTTATCGGCATCACAAACAGTCTATATGTGACCAATATAAGGAAATACCAAAACACTAAATATATGTGAGAATTTTTGTTATATAACCTAACACCATCATAACAAGTGCATATAGCTGCTGTAGTTGGCTTAACTGGTAAAATTATAAGTGAAATTTAACCAAGGGAAAAACGCTATCTCTTACTCATTTAAAGCACCAAGATTTAGCAGCCTATTTATCTTTTTATTTATTATCTTTTATTTCAGTTTCTCCTGGGTACTTGCAGCAAGTCACTTGATGCATTATGACAGGTTTGAATTACCTTTTAATATATTCACAGTTTGTGTACAATTAACAATTAGAACAGCTCCAAGGCTTTAAGTTGCCCACCACTGGATATGCATATTTACATTAAATGAGAAGCATATTACAGGGAACAGCTGATAAACACTCCCCAATCAGAAGAACACTAGATACTAGTGTATTATTGTCAACAGAAACTGGGTGAAGCCCAAAATGAAACTAACTAACCCAAGAATTAATAGCTAAAACTGAACTACAATGTGCATTGTAGTCATAGTTAAAGAGGTTTAGTGTGTGTTCTGTGTTTTAGTAGCTGCAATTCCAGCAGAACAAAAGAGACTTAGCAGCAGATTAGAATCAAGTGAAAAAACATTTATATATTTTCTGCCTCAAGTGAACACATTCCAGTGACAACACAATGAACTATTTACAGAGCTGCAATTTTATAGGTGTAGTCCATTTGTGATCTTAGTAGAGAATCTATATTACACCTAAAAATGCTGTAAATAAGACAATCAGTGAAATTCTGAGGTTAATTTGAAACTGAAACTTTGAACACAACCTGCTCCTAATCAGGTTATGTGATCAAAATCAGGTTAGTAAACACAAATTAAATAGACTCCAGAAGTATGAAGAATAAAGCTCAAATGTGAATGAAGACCGAGAACAAAAAAGAACAATGAAAACCAACAAAATTCATAAAAGAATAAAAGAAAAAGAAAATAATAAAAAATATGATCATGTTCAGTTAATCAAGAACAACAACATAAGCTACTTGAATATTTGTTAAACAGTTAGGTAAAAAGCAATTTGGGAAAATAATAGTGATAACAATAATAAGAATAAGAATAAGAATAAGAATAAGAATAAGAATAAGAATAAGAATAAGAATAAGAATAAGAATAAGAATTTTCCATTAACTAAATCTTAAATAGTCTGTCATTTCTTCAGTGTGACATCAGGTTTTTGCAAACAATAACTTACAACCACTAGTTTCAGTGTAACATTTATACTTGTGTTCCCTTCAGTGAAAATTAAACAAAAATATGTCACTAGTGGAAATATTATTTTTGCCTCAAAACAGATTACCATTTATACCATTTATACTAAAATCCAAGAAAAGAGGAACGGTCACATGAAAAAACTGATATTAAAAACAATACTGGGAAATATTAAACCGGGAAACAATATTTTTAAGAAATCAGTCTGGTCATTTAACAAACTGCATCACAGTGAAACAGGGTTTATGTCGCAAAATCACAATTAAATGGGATAGAGTAAAAAAAATAGCAAAAATCGTGTTTTCTTTTTCACAGCAAATGATTCTAAAGCTGCTTAAAATAATAAAAATATACTGGTATGTTTTTTTTTGTTGTTGTTTGTTTTGTTTTTGTTTTCTTGCCTCTTTCTTCTTGCTGGTAACACACATACTGCATTCTCCAATTAAATCAAAATCAAGATAGTTACACTTATTAAAGAGCTCCGCATATGGCTTGTATGCTACTGATCTCTGTGGCCTGCTTATAATGTCTTCAAATAAAGATGATTCATTTATGCTGAATTATCACAAGTGGAGGCTTGTAAAATATATAATCTTTTAAAAAATATTTCAACTTAATCTGACTCCAAATTCTGGTGTGGCCTTTTCAGTTTTTTCCTTGCCTGCGCAAAAAACCCAGTAGTTTTCTTTTGTTTTGTTTTTAATTTTCTTTCTGTGCTGCCACTGTTTTTTCTTTCTTTCTTTTCTTTTTTTTTTTTTTTTCTTAATGGGATGCACCCACATGTCTCATTTGTTTCATCATATTCTGAACCTGCAGGTTCTATTTCTCCATCTTCATGATTTTTGTTGTATATTGAAGAACTTGTGTCATTATGTTTTTGTTCTTCTCTTTTGGTTCTTCTTTTCTGCTGCTCTGGCAAACTTGACTCATTCGGTTTAACTCCTCCAGGCTTGATAGCATTGTTTGCCTGCACTTTAGTTTCAGTCTTTCCTTCATTATTTTTGACATGTCTCTCAGAGCTGCCCTGTGAGGTTTTCTCTACAGTTTCTATTCCCGTGTTCTTCAGCTTTGTCCCAGAATGCTCTCCATCAGGGTTCTGCTTTTTTTCTACAGAAGTTATTTGAACGTTTCCTGACTTCTGTGAACCACGTCCTCCTTCTGTGATTTCCTTAATCTCAGTGCTGACCTTTGGTTGACAATTCTCTGCTTTTGTTTTTTCATTAGTACCAAAATCCTGGTTTTCTTTCTGTATTTCTATAGTTTCTGATCCTGCTGGTCTCTGAAGGGATTTCTCTCTTATCTGAATTTGTTCAGTATTTCCTTCATATTCTTCCTCCACATCAACATCTTTTTGTGTTTTAGCAGCACCAATTACCTTCTCTGCTGTGTTTTCCCCAAAATTACTGTGGTCACCTTTATTAGCTTCTTTTATTTCTGTCCTGTCCTCCTCCATATCACTGATTTCTCTCTCTACACAAGCATCATTATTTGAATGTGTAACACTGATATCCTGCATGTTCAATGTATCACTGTATCCATGTTCATGAATCTGATCATCTTTTATTATGTTTTCTTTTCTAACATCAACTGTTTCTTTATTTCGAAGTGTGTCACAGCACATCACTGCTGTTGGTTTATCAGCACTAATCTTTCCTTTTGCATCGTTTTGAAAATCTGTTTTTGTTTTCGCCTCCTCAGTGTGACTACAGTCGTAATAAATTTCAACTGTTTGTTTATCCTCCTGATGTTCATATATGTTCTCTCTAACAGCTGGAGGATCTGCATGGCTTTTTTTCTCTGACTGTTTATCTTCGGCTTTATCTGATTTACCATCCATTAATTTACTCATCTCATACTGTCTGTTTAGTTCATCACATACTGCTGATGTGTCACTGACATCAAGTTTAAAATCAGGATTAATTTCTGGCCTGTTCTTTTTAGCATCATCCACTTCTGTATGTTTTTGATCCAGGTCATCACTTCCAGTGGTTCCATTGTCCTTATTTAGTTCTTTGTCCGGAGGATCCACATTACAAGGGGTGTCAGGTGATCCCCCTGCTTCTTGTAAGTGAGCAGCCTTTGGATTATCCTCGGTGTCTTTCTCCTCCGCGTCTTCTCTCTTTCTCTTATTTTTCCCATCTTGACTCTGATCATATTCACTACTGATGGTGGGTGGTTCACTGATGGACACATCTATGGACTCTTGAATACCAGTATCTAAGGCATGAAGCACAAAGCAAAAACAAAGTCATGCAGGCACCAAACAGCTGAAGAAACCACAATAAAATATCTGCTCTTACCTTTCTTTTTCCTGTAAAACAGAAGATATGCAGTCTGGAACCTAATGGACAAATATGATATATGTTACTGTCGCATGCAGTGATTTATTTGGCTAATATTTTAAAACAGATTTATTTTTTGCAGCAGTGTTTTCTGACTTATTAATATGTGTCTGTGTATGTTGATATTTTTCTAATAGCGTAAATATTTAAAGATACACCTGTTTACATTTTCTTCATTCATTTTATTATTTTCGCTTTTGCACAGGAGAGTTTTAGGGATAGAGTTGAAACAATACTTTAACATGTAGCACAGTATATTTGAGAAAAGTGTATTGAATGCATGTTTTGTTTGATACAAATGCGACTCTACGCTGGGGCAAGAGGGGGCGTTGCCCCCTGAAACAGACATCCTGCCCCCTTAAGTCAAACTTTTTGAAGTTGTTAAAGAAAATAATAGATAATAAATAGAATAATAGACAAACTGAATATGGATAAGAATTACTACAGTAGCTGAAATATCAGCTGGTTTCATGTCTCGTTTATTCTTTTCCTCTGTGCTCTGTTTAAGCGCATCCAATCTACAATTTTTTTATTACTATGCATGTATTATGTATTGTCTATGTATTGTCTTTTTTAATATATATATATAACTTGGCCTACCCTTTTTTAATTTTGTTAATATTGGGAATAGTGAGTAGTACTATTGTTGGGTTTAAACATATTTAATGTAGGACATCCAATTAAGGTACATTTCATGTTTTTTTGTTGTTGTTAGAATCTCACGAGCAATATTTTATTTTATTTTTTCTTCTTTTGTTTTTAATGAGGTCAGGGGGTTTGCGTGCCTCAGTTACCCTAAAAGCTAGATTAGCTACATTTATGTCTGCCCACATATATATAGATTTCTAGAACGGCCATGGATGCGAACGTGAAAAGTTATGAAATAATTGGAAAATAATGTACAGTGAGGATACAAAGCACAAAAACTTACCTCTCAGTGGTATCCAGCTGGAATGGCTGATAGTCAGCCTGATGATGGAAAAAATAATAAAGTTTGACATGATGGATTTGTTTGGCCACTGTAAGTCATGAGTAATGTAAACTATTTTTTGTATCAACAATGAATGAGTGTTTAGTCCTACCTCTGTGACAATGGTATCATCAAATTGATACCATTTGTCTCCATGTTCCTCCTGGATCTTGATTGTTGCACTGTAATGTCCACCTCTCAGATCCCCAAAATGATCCACAAACGCATACAGTTCATATGTCTGACTCTGATTACCAAAGGAAAAACAGAAAGCATCAGAATGACTGAAGAAAACAAACAGGATTGTGATAAAATACTAAAAATACCTCTGGTATCTGCAGCCTGTAGGGAACCTTCACAGAACAGGTGATTTTGATGTATGACATGTAATTATAGTTGAACTCAAACCTCTTCAGCATCAGACACAAAACATCTGGATGATGCTTTATTACATCTGTCTGAATGAAAAACATTCAATTCAGTTCAGTTTTATTCATACAACACGAAATCACAATAACAGTCGCCTCAAGGAGTTTGTCTGTTCCCAATACATGTTAATATGCTTGAGTAATTGTATTTAATGAATCATAAAACAATCATAAACTTCTTTATACTCACCATAGTAGCATCAACTTTGTCATCACACTGCTCACAGTACATCTGATTTTCTCCACAGAAATCTGAAGGTTTAAAAAACTCTCCAATTCCTTCTTCCTGAAAAATAAATACACCCATGTTATTTAAAATCAGCTCAAACAATCATGTGATGACCAGTGAAGTGAAGAATGTTTCCACGAGGAGGAAGATTTAAACATGACCTACTAACTTTATTAATTCAGACTCAAAGGTTAAGATATATTGCTTAAGAGAAAAGTGAAAAAAATCCAAACCAGTAAACATATATACAACTTCTCATGTTAGCATTCATTTGGACTGTAGGAGCTGATTTAAATAATTTTTAGCTTAACCAGTTACCTGATATAAAATTGCCACACCAGCTTTTTTTTGTAGTTTTGCCTCCGTACACCACCACAGTGGATTGTAAATCAGTCAGTATGTGACTGAAGTGCAGACTTTCAGGTTTAATTCAATGATTTTTAAAAATAATTTTGTATGACCTGTATCAAAATTACAGCTTTTTTTTGGACACAGATCCCACTTTTTCAAATTAATTGGACAACTGACTGACAAGCAATTTTTTGGTGAGATCAGGACTATTTGCTTGTTCTTTCATGACAAAGTCAGCATATATACTATCTAAGATTGATTCAAAGTGTCGAATGTGTGCTTTATATCTTATTGCTTTAATTTTAATTTAATATAAATTGTGAAACCCAAAGATACGTTAGTGCAAGTCAGAGAGGCCATGATTAGTATAAAAAATCTTCAGGATTCCATTTTTTTCAGAGATCATTGCTATACATTTTCCTGCTACATAATCAGACAAAGCACTGCACAGAATCCACTTAAGCAAAGCTAAATGCAGTGGATAGAATAAAACAGTCATCATTTACTGAGCGAAATATGAAAAGATTATATATCTTTTACTGGCAAAAGGATGTAAGGTCAAAACAATTTCTCACAGCTGCTACATCCTGAGAATAGAAACATGCAGAGAAGTTTGCAGCTTGTCAGATCCTTACCACACTGTAGTCTTCACTGCAGGAATCCACCAGTGAAAGAGGAAGATGCCAAAATGGTGCATCTCCATCAGTCTGTATATGACTTTTAGAACAGGTGGTCTTGTTTGCTAACTGACCGTGAAAGATCTGAAAATACAGATGCACAAAAATCTGTTCATTTTCTTTCAGTTATAATTAGATAGCATTTGTTCACAACAAAAGTTGACAAAGCATTTTATACTGTAAGACAAAGACCCCTGAATTAAAAAGTTATATATTGATCCAGTGTATAGATATATCAATGAAGACCTTACCTCTGATGCATCAGGACTGGTCATTCTTAAAATCCTCTCAAAGTACTCTGCAGCATCCTGCTGTTCATTCACTGTGATAAATGCATGTTATTATTATTTTTAAGTCATTTTGTAATTTCAACCTACAATTTTCCATTGTTATAATGATGAAACATTTGAATAAATAATAGTAATATGTTTAAAGTTATACAGTGCTCAGGAATTTACAGTGTTAAAAAAGTTTTGTTGTTCTGTACCGTTGTTGATGCCCATCTTCTTTGTTATGTTATATGTGTATGTTGTATCCTTATGTAAGTTATCAAATAAGACTTTCAGATGATGATCAAGGAAGTCAGTGTTAGGATTTTTTTCAGAGTACCTACACAGGAAGTAAACATGAGTGATTAACAAATGCATCCTAAACTTCATATATGATAAATACAGAATCACACTTAAAGCTGGACAACAAACTTTTTCACAGCCTCTCTGAAGTCTTTGGTCATGAACAGCACCTGCAGCACACTGTTCAAGTAACATGTGGATCCTTGTTTCATCAGACCATGGTACCTGTTAGCTGATGGGAAGAAAGAATGCATGCAAAGAAGCTATATATTTAAAACGTTAGTCTTGATCATAAAATACCATAGAAGAGAAACAATCCAAAACAGTCAAACCAATATATATATATAACTAAACACCCAGCACGCCCCTGTGGACGGTCAATCCTTCAAGCTCGGGTCCTCTACCAGAGGCCTGGGAGCTTGAGGGTCCTGCGCAGTATCTTAGCTGTTCCCAGGACTGCGCTCTTCTGGACAGAGATCTCCGATGTTGTTCCTGGGATCTGCTGGAGCCACTCGCCTAGCTTGGGAGTCACCGCACCTAGTGCTCCGATTACCACGGGGACCACCGTTACCTTCACCCTCCACATCCTCTCGAGCTCTTCTCTGAGCCCTTGGTATTTCTCCAGCTTCTCGTGTTCCTTCTTCCTGATATTGCTGTCATTCGGAACCGCTACATTGATCACTACGGCCGTCTTCTTCTGTTTGTCTACCACCACTATGTCCGGTTGGTTAGCCACCACCATTTTGTCCGTCTGTATCTGGAAGTCCCACAGGATCTTAGCTCGGTCATTCTCCACCACCCTTGGGGGCATCTCCCATTTTGACCTCGGGACTTCCAGGTTATACTCGGCACAGATGTTCCTGTACACTATGCCGGCCACTTGGTTATGGCGTTCCATGTATGCCTTGCCTGCTAGCATCTTGCACCCTGCTGTTATGTGCTGGATTGTCTCTGGGGCATCTTTACACAGCCTGCACCTGGGGTCTTGCCTGGTGTGATAGACCCCAGCCTCTATGGATCTTGTGCTCAGAGCTTGTTCTTGTGCTGCCATGATTAGTGCCTCTGTGCTGTCTTTCAGTCCAGCTTTGTCCAGCCACTGGTAGGATTTCTGGATATCAGCCACCTCCTCTATCTGCCGGTGGTACATACCGTGCAGGGGCTTGTCCTTCCATGATGGTTCCTCGTCTCCCTCCTCTTTCTTGGGTTTCTGCTGCCTGAGGTATTCACTGAGCACTCGGTCAGTTGGGGCCATCTTCCCAATGTATTCTTGGATGTTCGTTGTCTCATCCTGGACTGTGGTGCTGACACTCACCAGTCCCCGGCCCCCTTCCTTCCGCTTAGCGTACAGCCTCAGGGTGCTGGACTTGGGGTGAAACCCTCCATGCATGGTGAGGAGCTTTCTTGTCTTTATGTCAGTGGCTTCTATCTCCTCCTTTGGCCAGCCTATTACCCCAGCAGGGTACCTGATCACGGGCAGGGCGTACGTGTTGATGGCCCGGATCTTGTTCTTACCATTCAGCTGACTCCTCAGGACTTGCCTGACCCTCTGCAGGTACTTGGTGGTTGCAGCTTTTCTAGCGGCCTCTTCATGGTTCCCATTTGCTTGCGGGATCCCCAGGTACTTGTAACTGTCCTCTATGTCTGCAATGTTGCCTTCTGGTAGTTCAATCCCCTCAGTTCTGATTACCTTCCCTCTCTTTGTTGCCATCCGGCTACACTTCTCCAGTCCGAACGACATTCCAATGTCATTGCTGTATAGCCTGGTAGTGTGGATCAGTGAATCGATGTCTCGTTCACTCTTGGCATACAGCTTGATGTCATCCATGTACAGGAGGTGGCTGACAACTGCTCCGTTCCGTAGTCGGTATCCGTAGCCAGTCTTGTTAATGATCTCACTGAGGGGGTTCAGGCCTATGCAGAACAGCAGTGGGGACAGAGCATCTCCTTGGTAGATCCCGCACTTGATGGTGACTTGTGCTATGGGCTTGGAGTTGGCCTCTAGTGTTGTACGCCACATCCCCATTGAGTTCCTGATGAAGGCTCTTAGGGTCCCATTCATCTTGTACAATTCTAGGCATTCCAGTATCCAGCTGTGGGGCATTGAGTCATAGGCCTTCTTGTAATCAATCCAGGCAGTGCACAGGTTGGTCAGTCTGGTCTTGCAGTCTCGGCTGATTGTTCTGTCTACCAGTAGCTGGTGTTTTGCGCCTCTGGTATTCTTGCCAATTCCTTTCTGTGTCCCGCTCATGTATTGACCCATGTGCCTGTTCATCTTAGCCGATATGATGCCTGACAGGAGCTTCCATGTAGTACTGAGGCAGGTTATTGGTCGGTAGTTGGAGGGGACCGGTCCCTTCTTGGGGTCCTTGGGGATCAGGACCGTCCGGCCTTCAGTTAGCCATTCCGGGTGTTTCTCGTTAACTAGCAGCTGGTTCATTTGTGCTGCCAGACGCTCGTGGAGTGCAGTCAGCTTCTTCAGCCAGTAGGCGTGAACCATGTCGGGCCCTGGTGCTGTCCAACTCTTCATACTGGAGACCCTTTCTTGGATATCTGCCACTGTGATGGTTACTGGACCCTGTTCAGGGAGGTCGCTGTGGTCTGCCCTCAGATCCTCTAGCCACTGAGCATTGCCGTTATGGGTTGCATCCTTCTCCCATATGCTCTTCCAGTATTGCTCCGTCTCCAGCCTTGGTGGTGCTGTTCTCTTATTGTTCCCTTGCCACTGAGAGTACACCTTTGCTGGTTCTGTGGAGAACAGCTGGTTTATTCTCCTGCCTTCTATCTCTCTGGTGTACCTCCTCAAGCGGCTGGCCAAGGCTGTGAGTCTTTGCTTGGCAGTTTCCAAGGCCTCAGGTATGGACAGCTTGCTGTATTTCTTAGGCACCTTATTTGTCGCACCTTGCTGCAACTCCGTTAGTTGGCTAACCTCCCTCCGTGCTACTTTGATCTTGCCCTCTAGCCTCCTTCTCCATGGAGGGTACTGCCCCTTGTCGCTGTTCAACTTGTAGCCAAGCATCTCACTGATCACTGCTGCCGTATTGTAGATCAGCTTGTTAGTGTCGGTAATCGTGGTTGTAGGTATTGCCCGTAGTGCTGCATTAACATCATCTAGCAGACCTTCTGAGGGTACTTCACGTAATCTTGGTAACCGGCTACGGGGGATCCAGGTTTCAAGCTTGGCCATGATCCTATTTTTCAGGTCAGTTCCTCTCGCACTCAACGATCCTTCTCCTATCGCACTTGGGGCTATGTACCCAATCTCGGGTGGGGGTGATGATATCGCCCCCCTGACCTGGCGTCCTGACTCCTCCTTGCCATAGCATTTGTGTTGTACCTCGTCAATCTCTAGCTGTGAGAGCAGTCCCTTCTTTCGAATGTTGGAACACTGAGCTACTAGTTGTTTCGCCGTCATTGTGGATGTTGGGTATCGAAGGCATCGGTGGGCAAGAGACGAAAACAGGGCGTTGTTGGAATGCTACTACGCAAGTAACCCCGGCGGAAGGGGCTACATGAATAGGATGAGGGACCTATGGATTCTTCGATACCCAACATCCGAAAGAAGGGACTGCTCTCACAGCTAGAGATTGACGAGGTACAACACAAATGCTATGGCAAGGAGGAGTCAGGACGCCAGGTCAGGGGGGCGATATCATCACCCCCACCCGAGATTGGGTACATAGCCCCAAGTGCGATAGGAGAAGGATCGTTGAGTGCGAGAGGAACTGACCTGAAAAATAGGATCATGGCCAAGCTTGAAACCTGGATCCCCCGTAGCCGGTTACCAAGATTACGTGAAGTACCCTCAGAAGGTCTGCTAGATGATGTTAATGCAGCACTACGGGCAATACCTACAACCACGATTACCGACACTAACAAGCTGATCTACAATACGGCAGCAGTGATCAGTGAGATGCTTGGCTACAAGTTGAACAGCGACAAGGGGCAGTACCCTCCATGGAGAAGGAGGCTAGAGGGCAAGATCAAAGTAGCACGGAGGGAGGTTAGCCAACTAACGGAGTTGCAGCAAGGTGCGACAAATAAGGTGCCTAAGAAATACAGCAAGCTGTCCATACCTGAGGCCTTGGAAACTGCCAAGCAAAGACTCACAGCCTTGGCCAGCCGCTTGAGGAGGTACACCAGAGAGATAGAAGGCAGGAGAATAAACCAGCTGTTCTCCACAGAACCAGCAAAGGTGTACTCTCAGTGGCAAGGGAACAATAAGAGAACAGCACCACCAAGGCTGGAGACGGAGCAATACTGGAAGAGCATATGGGAGAAGGATGCAACCCATAACGGCAATGCTCAGTGGCTAGAGGATCTGAGGGCAGACCACAGCGACCTCCCTGAACAGGGTCCAGTAACCATCACAGTGGCAGATATCCAAGAAAGGGTCTCCAGTATGAAGAGTTGGACAGCACCAGGGCCCGGCATGGTTCACGCCTACTGGCTGAAGAAGCTGACTGCACTCCACGAGCGTCTGGCAGCACAAATGAACCAGCTGCTAGTTAACGAGAAACACCCGGAATGGCTAACTGAAGGCCGGACGGTCCTGATCCCCAAGGACCCCAAGAAGGGACCGGTCCCCTCCAACTACCGACCAATAACCTGCCTCAGTACTACATGGAAGCTCCTGTCAGGCATCATATCGGCTAAGATGAACAGGCACATGGGTCAATACATGAGCGGGACACAGAAAGGAATTGGCAAGAATACCAGAGGCGCAAAACACCAGCTACTGGTAGACAGAACAATCAGCCGAGACTGCAAGACCAGACTGACCAACCTGTGCACTGCCTGGATTGATTACAAGAAGGCCTATGACTCAATGCCCCACAGCTGGATACTGGAATGCCTAGAATTGTACAAGATGAATGGGACCCTAAGAGCCTTCATCAGGAACTCAATGGGGATGTGGCGTACAACACTAGAGGCCAACTCCAAGCCCATAGCACAAGTCACCATCAAGTGCGGGATCTACCAAGGAGATGCTCTGTCCCCACTGCTGTTCTGCATAGGCCTGAACCCCCTCAGTGAGATCATTAACAAGACTGGCTACGGATACCGACTACGGAACGGAGCAGTTGTCAGCCACCTCCTGTACATGGATGACATCAAGCTGTATGCCAAGAGTGAACGAGACATCGATTCACTGATCCACACTACCAGGCTATACAGCAATGACATTGGAATGTCGTTCGGACTGGAGAAGTGTAGCCGGATGGCAACAAAGAGAGGGAAGGTAGTCAGAACTGAGGGGATTGAACTACCAGAAGGCAACATTGCAGACATAGAGGACAGTTACAAGTACCTGGGGATCCCGCAAGCAAATGGGAACCATGAAGAGGCCGCTAGAAAAGCTGCAACCACCAAGTACCTGCAGAGGGTCAGGCAAGTCCTGAGGAGTCAGCTGAATGGTAAGAACAAGATCCGGGCCATCAACACGTACGCCCTGCCCGTGATCAGGTACCCTGCTGGGGTAATAGGCTGGCCAAAGGAGGAGATAGAAGCCACTGACATAAAGACAAGAAAGCTCCTCACCATGCATGGAGGGTTTCACCCCAAGTCCAGCACCCTGAGGCTGTACGCTAAGCGGAAGGAAGGGGGCCGGGGACTGGTGAGTGTCAGCACCACAGTCCAGGATGAGACAACGAACATCCAAGAATACATTGGGAAGATGGCCCCAACTGACCGAGTGCTCAGTGAATACCTCAGGCAGCAGAAACCCAAGAAAGAGGAGGGAGACGAGGAACCATCATGGAAGGACAAGCCCCTGCACGGTATGTACCACCGGCAGATAGAGGAGGTGGCTGATATCCAGAAATCCTACCAGTGGCTGGACAAAGCTGGACTGAAAGACAGCACAGAGGCACTAATCATGGCAGCACAAGAACAAGCTCTGAGCACAAGATCCATAGAGGCTGGGGTCTATCACACCAGGCAAGACCCCAGGTGCAGGCTGTGTAAAGATGCCCCAGAGACAATCCAGCACATAACAGCAGGGTGCAAGATGCTAGCAGGCAAGGCATACATGGAACGCCATAACCAAGTGGCCGGCATAGTGTACAGGAACATCTGTGCCGAGTATAACCTGGAAGTCCCGAGGTCAAAATGGGAGATGCCCCCAAGGGTGGTGGAGAATGACCGAGCTAAGATCCTGTGGGACTTCCAGATACAGACGGACAAAATGGTGGTGGCTAACCAACCGGACATAGTGGTGGTAGACAAACAGAAGAAGACGGCCGTAGTGATCAATGTAGCGGTTCCGAATGACAGCAATATCAGGAAGAAGGAACACGAGAAGCTGGAGAAATACCAAGGGCTCAGAGAAGAGCTCGAGAGGATGTGGAGGGTGAAGGTAACGGTGGTCCCCGTGGTAATCGGAGCACTAGGTGCGGTGACTCCCAAGCTAGGCGAGTGGCTCCAGCAGATCCTGGGAATAACATCGGAGATCTCTGTCCAGAAGAGCGCAGTCCTGGGAACAGCTAAGATACTGCGCAGGACCCTCAAGCTCCCAGGCCTCTGGTAGAGGACCCGAGCTTGAAGGATTGACCGCCCACAGTGGCGAGTGGGGAATTTTTTTTTTTTTACATATACATATATTATGAGTTTAACTGGGTATTTATTTCCAATATTGATATTACTATAAAATAATTTCTTTGATGTGATCGGCTGATTGGGAAAGCACGTGCTGATTTATATTGTGTTCCAAAATTTACAGTGCAGGGATAAAGAGAGCTAATAAGTCCAAAGAACTGCCTGTAAACTTCCAAAATAAATTACGTTGACCTATAGATCAGGGCTATTTAGGCTTGGAGCATTGCCAGGAGTGTAGTGGCTTTAGTAAGTGGTAAACTAGAACAAGCAAAACTCTTTCTTTAGAGTCCAGTGTCTGTCCAAACTAAGTAATCAACCTAGTGCAGGAAATTGGTTAGAAAAAAGAATCTGAAAATAACTTCAGAAATTCTAAGAGAGATCTATAATTCAGCAGTTTTCTGTCTATTAAACATTTATGATGATAAGGATGTTGATGTAGGCTAAATGGAAAAAAGCCAGCACTCCAATTACATGAGTACTAAAAAGACAAAAAGGAAATCGAAATTTCTGTACGCTGGATAATTGTACAACTTCAACAATACGTCTGAGTAGGAAAACAAAAAAACCTCTAAATATTTTCTAAAATCGTTGAAATATTTGTTATAAACAATACCTCTGTTGTGTCCGCTCATTTTCCGTGCCGTCCTGCGATCACTTCACTTCTGCACTGCTAAAGAAACCTCACCTTAAAAAGAAATAAACCGCAATTAATAGCGGTAAGAAAACACTAAACAGCAACTAAACAACAACAACACATACAAACCTTTAGAAACTATTTAGTTTACTCTCGACGCCAACAAGCAAACAAGCAAACTGCGACCGGCAGATTAAGTGAATTTAAAAGCCCCGGAATACTTTCTCTTTCTCTTCTAGTCGAGTTGCTGCAATGTTGCATTCATGCTGTGTTGGAAATCTCGAAATCATCAAAAGACAGCTATGACTGACAATTATATACAGTTATTTCCTTTTCAGAACCCGATTATTAAAAATGTGAATAAAGAACACGTTACATGTCCTGTCTTAAAAACACATGTGAATTAACCCAGGAGCTTTTAACATGGACTCCTTCTACACTTTAGTTCCGGCATTTATTTTTAGCTTAGGACCTGAAATTAGTGTAAGATCAATTGGGTTGAATTTGAAATTTAAATAAGACCGTGAACGCAGCACACGAAGTAATTAAACGAAGCAGGGCGTAAAGTTTCCTTTGGATTTCATTTTTATACAGTACACAGCTTATACTATGGTGTTAATATACCTCCATAAGAAAATATGTGTTGTGAAAAGTATCCATCTACATCATCTACGCCACTTCGAAATGCAGCAAGTGTTTTTATCCATGGAATAATTTTTATCACAGACTTTCAGTCTACACGTTCAAACCATCAATGTGTCTTTTAGACCCCATTCCTACAAAACTGCTCAAAGAATTCCTGCCATTAATTAATTCTTCGATCTTAAATATGATCAACCTATCTCTAATAATCGGCTATGTACCACAGGCCTTCGAGGTGGCTGTAGTTAAACTTTTACTCAAAAAGCCATCTCTAGACCCAGCAGTCTTAGCTAATTATAGGTCAATCTCCAACCTTCCTTTCATATCAAAAATCCTTGAAAGAGTAGTTGTCAAACAGCTAACATCTGCAGAGGAATGGCTTATTTGAAGAGTTTCAGTCAGGTTTCAGAGCTCATCACAGCACAGAAACAGCTTTAGTGAAGGTTACAAATGATCCTCTTATGGCCTCTGACAGTGGACTCATCTCTGTGCTTGTCCTGCTAGACCTTAGTGCAGCATTCGATACTGTTGACCATAATATCCTATTAGAGCGATTAGAACATGCTGTAGGTTTTACAGGTACTGCACTGCAGTGGTTTGTATCATATCTATCTAATTTGTACATGTAAAGGGAGAGTCCTCTTCACACACTGAGGTCAAAAGTGTTCTACAGGGTTCAGTGCTAGGACCAATTCTGTTTACATTATACATGCTTCCCTTAGGCAGCATCATTAGAAGACATAGCATACATTTTCACTGCTATGCAGTTGACACCCAGCTCTATCTGTCCATGAAGCCAGATAACACACACCAATTAGTTAAACTGCAGAAATGTCTTAAAGACATAAAGACCTGGATGGCTGCTAACTTTCTGCTTCTTAATTCAGATCAAACTGAGGTTATTGTACTCGGCCCTGAAAATCTTAGAAATATGACATCTAACCAGATTCTTACTCTGGATGGCATTACCTTGGCCTCCAGTAACGCGGTGAGGAACCTTGGAGTCATTTTTGACCAGGACATGTCCTTCAACGCACATATTAAACAAATATGTAAGACTGCTTTCTTCCATTTGCGCAACATCTCTAAAATTAGAAATATCCTGTCTCAGAGTGATGCTGAAAAACTAGTTCATGCATTTAATACTTCCAGGCTGGACTACTGCAATTCATTATTATCAGGATGTCCAAAAAACTCCCTGAAAAGCCTTCAGCTAATCCAAAATGCTGCAGCAAGAGTACTGACAGGGAAGAGAGAGCATATTTCTCCTGTTTTGGCTTCCCTTCATTGGCTTCCTGTTAAATCCAGAATTGAATTCAAAATCCTGCTCCTCACATACAAGGTCTTAAATAATCAGGCCCCATCTTATCTTAATGACCTTGTAGTACCATATCACCCTATTAAAGCACTTCGCTCTCGCTCTGCAGGCCTACTTGTTGTTCCTAGAGTATTTAAAAGTAGAATGGGAGGGAGAGCCTTCAGTTTTCAGGCCCCTCTTCTGTGGAACCAGCTTCCAGTTTGGATTCGCGAGATAGACACTATCTCTACTTTTAAGATTAGGCTTAAAACTTTCCTTTTTGCTAAAGCATATAGTTAGGGCTGGACCAGGTGACCCTGAATCCTCCCTTAGTTATGCTGCAATAGACATAGGCTGCCGGGGATTCCCATGATGCATTGAGTTTTTCCTTTCCAGTCACCTTTCTCACTCACTATGTATTAACAGACCTCTCTGCATTGAATCATATCTGTTATTAACCTCTGTCTCTCTTCCACAGCATGTCTTTTATCCTGTCTTCCATCTCTCACCCCAACCGGTCGCAGCAGATGGCCCCGCCCCTCCCTGAGCCTGGTTCTGCCGGAGGTTTCTTCCTGTTAAAAGGGAGTTTTTACTTCCAACTGTCGCCAAAGTGCTTGCTCATAGGGGGTCATATGATTGTTGGGGTTTTCTTTGTATCTATGAAGCGCCTTGAGGCGACTTTTGTTGTGATTTGGCGCTACATAAATAAAATTGAATTGAATTGAATTGAACTATGCTTCTTGTTCATGATTCAGGGAACCCACTGGTGGATATACCTTAGGCTACAGTATTTGTGAGAAAATGTGCCCTGCATTTATTTAACTTATTAATACGGCTTCTGTTTTCCAAGGACCTCCAAATATGCATGCTTAATCAAAGATGACACATTTGAAATAATACAATTTTATTTTATTCATCAGTGAAAAATGACTGTATCAAAAGTGATTTAAAACAAGTCTTATATGTACGGTAAACAGTGGCAGGAGTTTTCAGGAGGAGTCAACGGCATTGGCAGCTGTAGGTGGAGCCTGTCTCAGTCAAGCTCTCAGTCCTCCGGGAAGTCTCAGCACTACTTGGATAACAGACATATGCTGGATTCCATATTCAGACAGTGCCTTCTTGTCTTCATCCAGATTCTTGTCTGTGAATATCAGCCGCAGATTAACATCTAACACACACACACACAGAGCGAGTGAGAGAGAGAGAGAATAAGAGAGTTACTACTTTTTCTGTGTTAACGATCCACTTTACTAAACTAAATAATTAAATAAATCTATAGCAAAATGCTACTAAAATGCTTCTTATCAATAAATAAATAAACAAAGCTTCATAATCTAATAATAGTCTTCAGTGGCGGTCTCTGGGCAAACACTCCCTCTGGCACCCCCCCGCCCCCCCCAACAAACACACACACACACACACGCGCGCACACACACACACACACAAAACATATTAAGGATTGTACATTAACATAAACTGTTGTACACACACACACACATATATGAAGACAGAGAGTATGCATAGTATGCAAATGGCCACCAAACAGCCATCATAATTCGTCATACAATGAGAACAGGACAAATCAACAATTGACAATGACTATTTAATATTAAAATCTGTAACATATTGTATTGTTTGGAGTTTAGTCTGTTACTGTTGCTATTTTTACCATTTCTTCTTGGAGCAACGGTAACCCACATTATTTCCTTAGGGATTAATAAAGTATTCCGATTCTGATTGTTTCAGGATGACCTGCCATTATCCAATGACACATCTGCTTACCCGTATCTTTTGCTCATTTCTCCTCCTCTTCTTTTCTTTTTTCTAAACTGAGAATCTGATGGCTTTGAACTTTTCTTGTCCATCTTCCATTAGTTTTAATTTTGCACTCCAGTATGAACTCCCTCAATCCGAGGATCACCACAACATAACCCAACAGAGCTACACCTTAGTTCACAGATTCACTTTGTCTAAGGTGTATTTCTGGGATTTCACACAACCCAGGATTCAAATCATGACTAAATGATGGGCTTGGATTTACAACATTATAAATGAAATGTGGTCTATTTGGAAGCAGCAGGGCCCCCTCCAGGGTTGTGTGTGAGACTTTAAATCAACTGTAAATTATAAATTTTAAATTGTTATTGATCTCTTTACCCCTGGTCCTAAAGTGTATATTTATTTTCTCACTCTTCTTATATTTATTGTTTGTTTACTTGCACTGCTGTAACTGGAGCCTCGTCCTCTCGTCTCTCTATATACTGGACTGTATGTAGCGGAGATGACAATAAAGTTTACTTTGACTTCAGCAGCGAGCAGGCGCACCGAGGGCTCTCGCGCTCACTTTTCGTGTATAGAATTTCGAAAAAACATCGGTGCAAATTATAAGTCTGTATTATAATGTCTGGTGTTTTCGTGTTTGTTGGTTTGTTTTTATTTTGCTTTATTTTGCGAGTTGGTTATTAGATGCTGCTCCAGCCAGCCAGAGAATCCCCGGCCGCCCCGCCCTCTCCTCCCTGTGCCGCAAGCAGCACGCGCACCTCGCAAACGGGGGGTGCCCTTACTCCCAGCAAATGGGCGATAGAAAACCGATCGGTGCCTATGACATTTCCTGGCTGACGTCGGTGCAGCATGACTATCAGCATTTTTTTTTTTGCCGATGCCCGTGATGCCGCCCGTGTCGCCCGTATCTAAAACCGCTACTGATAGTCTTGATCCGCCATAACAAATGAAATATCTTTTTAAAAGGAAATTTTGGAACAACCTGAACAATATTAAACCAAGATTCCGAAAATTACACTGAGCTCGTTCATCGTGTCGATAATGTAGGCTAATGGGTGTTTCGGTGTATTTACCTGCAGTCTCCGGAAACTTCTGTCTTATTTTTTCCCTCAGCTGCTCCACTGTCATGTTCTTGAACTGCTCCTCGGTGTTGCTCAGGTCGACGGTCACCTTCCCACCCCTTACTCCAGAAACCACGACCTGGTACAGCTTTCCCATCCTGTGCGCTCCCTCCGCTTCTGCTGCGGACGCTAATAAGGTACTTCTGGGTCTGACGTCATAGGGCTGAGTATTCACTTTCACTTTCATCTAAATGATTGTTTTTACCACTCACGCGTCTTCTTTTTCTTTTTAAATTTTACATAGCTGTATAAAAAAGTGGGTTGGATATATTAGATTTCCTCTACAAAATGCAAATTCGGCTTTTTTTTTTTGTAAAAACAAACAAACGATGAAAAACAAATCTTTTAATGGTGTTTGTGAGAAGCAGTTTACCTATAGTGCCTGTGCTGTGCATCCCTCACCATTTACACACTCAATTGTTCAGTGTGTAAATGCATTTCCTTTTTGGATGTCACACTCTTTGATAGCTGGAAATCACCTAATATGCCAGTTCATGATGAGTGGGCGTGTTTGTTTACCAGCTGTTCCCTTCTCATGCGCATTTCATTAAAAGTCAGGGCTGCAAAAAAAACTCTGTATAAACGCCACTGTAAAATACCTAGGCTATTTGTTTATTTTTATTACTCTTATTTATTAGCATAAAAAAAACTGCTGCCCTCACCATCAGTGCTAAAGAGTAAATAAAGTGAAATAAACATAGAAGAACACAGACCTGCTACACAGCGCTATTTCACGTGACTTCTGGTAACTGCTGGGGGAAACTGAAAGTTAAAAACAAGTCTTGGTGCTGTCAGTGGTGATAACACGGTAGCCTCTGTGTTCACTTCACTTTACTGCATAAACAGAGCTTGTTTATCAACGGAGAGGACGGAGCAGAGAGCTTCTGAGCTAAAATGACTGAAGAGAAAAGATACGACCCCAGAGACACGACGCTGAAATTCGTCAACAGGCCCGATGATCTGGATCCGTTACATAAGAAATAAAAATTAATAATCATAATTGAAGTCCCTTCATTCATGTCTTCTCTTTTTAATAACTGTGTATGATTTGATTTGGAATTATTATAATAAATGCACTGGTTATCCCAATTAAAACCAAATGAAGTGGCATTCCATACACAATTTTTAATTTTGTGCTAAATTCGGCCTTTGAGCAAAGTAGGTTCTCTTTAACACCGGGCAGGCTTTTCCACACTGTTTAGTTCACTGTCTGCGCTTATTGTTGTTCCTCTCAGCTCCAGTGGAAGGAGACCAGGGTCTCAGAGCACAGATGTCCTGCGGCCATGCCGTCACCCCGGAGTCGCTTACTGGGTGGTGTTGCAACTTGTTGGATCAGGTATTTTCCAGGTTCTGAATAAAGTCATTGGTTTTATTTAGTTTTACTTTCAGTTTTCTACAAAACTGCGCTACCAAACAAAATGCTGCACTTTAAAGAAATGGTGCAAAGTGTTTCAGAAGTTAATTAATAATTTAAATGTATAATGAAAAATTAGTAAGGTTTTTAAAACAAGGGTATATTTGTAGGCTCAAATATTAGCTGGCATACCTTTTTAAAAATTGGCAAGTGGAGTGAATTATTAAGTAAAGAAAAAGCTCTTATTGTATACCATGTAATCAACACAAAAAGAGGGAGTTGTTCATATATATATATATATATATATATATATATATATATATATATATATATATATATATATATATATATATATATATATATATATATAATTATCCAGTTACATAAATTTCAGCTTACCATTACTTAACTGTAACCACGCTTGCTACCGTGATATTACTTGGCTATTACATGATTATTACTTTGGTAATTGCATAGTATTAACTTAGAAATTATCTCACTCGTTTCCCTCTTGTAACCCTATTATTACCCCTTTATAATCGACCTGTAATCAAAATAAAAATGGTACCTGAATATTTTAAATGCTTAATTTTGCATTGCTGTAAAATAGAACTATATACCACTCAAAAAATGTGACTGGTTGACTTTTAGAATGCGATGTCTTTTATTAGTTTGTGTCCTCACATATTACACATTATAGGATGGATTGGGGTTTTCTTTTTTTCACATTTTAACTAGCTAATACTCAGGTACTTTTTGATGCATCTGTTATTACAGATCCGGATTCATTTTGATGGTAAGAAACGTGAGTGAAAATTCCAGGGTTTTCTTTCTGTGGATGTTCCCAGTCATTCAGGTCTTCTTTCCAAGCTTCTTAGTTTTCCAGGGTTATTGCCTTAATAGTTTTTGAGATATTCATGTTTAAACATCGCAGCAGATTTCAACGTGTGGAAAAAAAAGGCCTGATTGTTGCTCAACAGCCCATCTTTAAAAATATATATATATCTTGAAAAGTTCTTGATATGTGAAGCTAAAATTTCACAGAACTCATTATAAATGTCCAAATTTTAGTCTATAAAAAATTTATGCAAATCAGAGATGGTCAAGCAGAAAATGTTCTTAAAATTTGATGATATTACACACTTGGTATCATCAAACACTTGGTATGTCACACAAATGGTACTTAAAAAGGGGTACCAGAACTCGAGGGGATTCACTTTGTGAAACCTGACTTTAAACACAAAGCCAATCTAAAAATAGAATTGTTTTAATTTAATTCAAAATTTTTGTGTGATTCTAGACTAGCTTTGGCTAATAACTGCGTGTCAACAGAAATTTTTTTTTTTGATCTTTTGAACTTTCTATTTCAGTATATGAATTTAGCCAAATGTAACATTTTTTTTAAAACACCTGTGCTGTCGGCCTTTTAGGAACTGTAAGTTAATTAAAAATGCTACACTGACATCAGTCACCCCTTTTGTGAGGATGTGATAGTACATTTCTGAAGTACAGGACAAATAAGTTGAAATATATTCAAACATTTATTTTTTAAACTACATACTACAGACAAAGTCAAAGTAAAATTTATTTATATTGCACATTTAAAACAACAGCTGTTGACCAAGGTGCTGTACATTTAAGATAATTAAAAGAGATAAAAACATAGGAAGACATAATAAAAATGAAGAAAAAGTAGTATAAAATGAGAAGAATAAGACAAATAAAAGTAGTACAAAACTCATTCTGATTTAATAGCCAAGGAATAAAAGTCGGTTTTCAGACAGATTTTGAAAGTGTCTAACGTTGGGGAGGTTCTGATGAAAAGGGACAGTTTGTTCTACAATTTAGGAGCAGTCACAGCAAAGGCCTGGTCTCCTCTGTGCTCTTATCTGGACCTCGGGACAGTTAGAAGCATTTGATCCGCAGATCTCAGTGATCTTGCTGGAGTGTACCAATTTAAAAGATCAGAAAGGTATGAAGGTCTTTGAACTGTAGGAGGAAGCCGGAGGACCGAGAGAGAACCAACGTAAACAAAAACATGCAAACTCCACACAGAAAGACCCTGGTCTGATGGTGGAATCGAACTCAGAACCTTCTTGCTGTGAGGCAAGATCAAGTGTAGTATCATAAAACATATGTTACATAAAAATTCTGAAAGCTAATCAAGCAAACTTGGGCTTATTGTTACGAGACATTCTTTTTAGGCCACATTTCACACAGGCTACATTAGCTTGTAGATTTGTAAACATGATCATCAACATTACCCTTCAGTTATTTTAATAATTTAATGGACCTTTTACCCCCAAATCATATGTACATCTTTTTCTTTATGCCTGTTGTACTGTTCATTGATCTAGATTTCTTTGGTGTAAGCTGGCCAGTTTTAGAAATACTCACTGTAGAAGCATACTTTTCTCTTTATAACAATGGAACAATTACAGGTTTAAGTATTTTTCTTTAAAGCACTTCTATTGAGTTTAAATTACGTACATTTCAAAGTAATTGCTGGAAAGAATGTTGTCAAACTCTGTGCGGAATTCAGGGTAAGAACAGTAAGTGCACGGTATATGAAGGGTAGCGTCACAAGTATGACCAACAGGCCTTCTTCTGAGCCCAGTTTCAGCATTAAAGGACACAAGAATTTTGTCAACACAAATGACAGAAGACCCAGTGCAGAAACGCAGGATTTTTTCAGCTTTAGTTTCATCAGCAGTTTTGACATAATGCTGAAGATAAGTAAAGATGGTATGTTCTCTTTGAGACAGCACCATGTTTGTTGTTTCAAACAGTTGCAATACTCTTTTGCCTGTGGCCTTCTTTGTCTCATACAGAGACAAAACCCTTTCCTTGTCTGACAGTTTCTGCTGTAGACATACCATAGGTGTGGAGAAGCAATCAACTATGTACTTTGGCTCTTGCAGAATGGCCTTATGAGCCATTCTTTCAATGGCAAGTTGTATGTTGGTCTTAGGGGGTAGGGAGTGGGAGCCCATCCTTGTGAAAAGGTCAAGCAGGTCCTCGTCATCACTTTCACCCATTGTGCCCTGGAGAGCATTTTCAACTGCTGATCTCTCAACAGGAGCGACATAGTTGAGAAATGATGTCATCAGAATGTCTATACTCACTGAGTCAATTCCATGAATGCAGGCTAAAATGAAAGCCTTTGATAGCCTCACTGGAAAGACACCATGGTCTAGAAATCCTTTCACCCAAATTTGACCAACCGCTTGCCATTCAGCCTCACAAAAGTCAGGCCTCAGCCTTGGAACTCGCTCTGTTTCACCTTCACACTGTTCCACAAATTGCTCCCAAAATGCAGTGTAAACCTCCCTTGACACACCAGCATCATCGATACCTCTTTCATTGACAAAGTCCATCTTTAAAGTCACAGTCATTATGCTTTTGTCCTTAAATACAAACAAAAGATCTTCAACAACCTTTATCCTACGAATTGATACAGTTCGAGGGCTTTCTGGACTTCCTGAGTTGCCAGTTGAACTTGATGGAAAACGTTGCTTGCTGGACCTTAAAGGCAGACTTTTTGCGATGGAATTCAGTCCATTGTCCTGAACACAAGACAAAACATACAAATGGCATAAAAAACACAAATTAATTACACAGATAACAAGAGAAGTGAGAACACACAAGGGACACAGCTGACACAAATTAACATGACGCCACAGGGGAAGCACAACTAGATACATTGAACAAGGAAACAAGACCTTTACAATAAAACAGGAAACAGAGAGACATGACTGCCCCGAAGCTGTTTCCATAAAGTTGGGCACATTAAATTGTCCAAAATGTCTTGGAATGCTAAAGCATTAAAAGTTATTTTCACTATGACTAAGTGGACAATTGATTGTGGACTCTTTAGTAGTTAAAAAATTTCATGGCCTTTTTGCACAGGTAGCTTCCTATCATGATACCAAGCTGAAACTGACTGAGTTCCTAAGAGTGAGAAATTATTTTACAAATTCCAAACTATCACACAGATGCACAAACTGCAACGTCTTTACAGTATGTAAAAGGTTTTCAGAATTGCCTACAGTGATAAATCTTACCTGTGGAATTTGGGCTGCTCCCTCATGTATGACCTGCATATTTGACATGGCCAGGCTGCGCATCTCCTTGACCATTTCAGCAGCAGCATCTGGGAGACGAATTAGAAATTAGGTATGCAAACATTTCATGTACTCACTACGAAAACCAGTTAAGTATTTTTTTTAAAAAACAGTTTGTCCTTACCTTTACTTTTTCTGTAAAAAAGAAGATATGCACTCTGGGATCTAATGGAAAAAAGCATTTAATTCATTTTCAAATAAATTTAAATGTATGGCTTACATAACAGCATTTTTGTAAACCCAATTTTTGCACTTTGTTTTATGTGTCTTCATTTTCCCTGTGAAGTGCATTGAGTTTCAATTATCATTGTCAGGGTTTTGCAAACCAGCTTATTTCTACATCTACTCCAATATCTGGATGCTAATTTTGCACCATTTACTCTCTACCAGTCATTTAAGAATCTCAATTACTTATAATTTGCAGAATTTTTACAAATTTTAAAATAAATTTTGTAATTCAATATTATTATTGATAAAGCTACACAGAAAATGGACATTCTGCATAATGGGTATTTCAGTATATTTTAAATATAATTTGATACCACCTTTTACTTTTTACAAAATGCTTGTTTTGCCATTAATTCTCCATTCTCTTTCGCTTATCCTTATCAGACTTGTGGGGGTCTCGAGCCTATCCAATCTACCACAGACAAGAGGCAGGGTACATCCTGTCTATCGCAGTGCTCTTGTTTTGCTACTTTACAAAATTATTTAATATAAAACAATTTTCACAAACGATTCAGGCACCAAAAGAAAGATAGCTGTACATGCCTTCAGTGCTTATTCCCTGCATTGTATACATATTGTATGTATGTATGTATTCATACCAACTTTCAAGTAATATTTGAACTACAATGGAAAAATAAATGGAAAAATATATACAGTCAGGGAAACAAGCACAAAAACATACCTCTCAGTGTTATTCAGCTGGAATGGCTGATAGACAAGCTGATGATGGAAAAAATAATCAAGCATAACATGATGGATCTGTCTTGCCACTGTAAGGCATACAAGTAATTGTGCAACACAGTGATTTAGGAGCATGTTTTAGTATCAACAGTGAAAAAGTTATCAGTCTTACCTCTGTGACTCTGGTATCTTGAAAATGATGCCATCTGTTTCCGTGTTCCTCCTGGATCTTGATTGTTGCGGTGTAATGTCCACCTTTCAGATCCCCAAAATGATCCACAACTGCATACAGTTCATATTTCTGATTCTGATCCCCAAAGAAAAAATGACAGCCATCAGAATGAGCAAAGACAATGAAAATGATATTGATTAAATATTAAAATATACTATACATGTACCTCTGGTATCTGCAGGGTTTCAGGAACATCCACATAAGAGTTGATGTATGATATGTAATTATAGTTGAACTCAAACCTCTTCAGCAGCAGACACAAAACATCTGGATGATCCTTTATTACAGCTGTCTGAATGAAAAACATTCAATTCAATTATATTATATTTTATATTCATAAAGCACCAAATCACAACAACAGTTGCCTCAGGGAGCTTGTCTGTTCCCAATACATGTTAATATGTTTGAGTAATTGTATTCAATGAATCATAAAACAATCAAAAACTTTTCTTTAAACTCACCATAGTAGCATCAACTTTGTCACCACACTGCTCACAGTAAATCTGATTTTCTCCGCAGAAATCTGAAGTTTTAAAGAACTCTTCAATGCCCTTCACCTGAAAAATGTTATTTAAAATCAGCTCTGACAAAGATGTGCTGACCAGTGAAATGAGGTGAAGAATTTTTCTTGAAGAAGAAGGTTTTTAACATGACACATTAACTTTATTAGGTCAGACTCAAAGGTTAAGATGTATTGTTTAAGAGAAAAGTGAAAAGAAAAAATCTAACCAGTACACATATAGGCAAAACTAGATAAATTGTGTATTTTTAAATTAAATAAAGCAGTCCTAAATCAATCATTTAGACACCCCAAAAGTTATTTTATAGGTTTTAGGTTTTATAATGAAGTCTGTACTTAGGCCATGGTACTTAACATGGTTCAACAACTATTTCATTTTTATAGCACTGTAGCTACAGGAATTATCATGTCAGTACTCCTCCACAAAGAAATCGTTTGATTTATGCAATAATGATGTGTAAATGATGTATACTAAAATAGTAACAAAGTGATAAAGTGTAACACAATTTACGCAGTGAAAAAAATGAGTGTTGTGCTTTTTATAGAAAGTGGATAAAATGAAAGTAAAACAGTTATTATTTACTGAAAATCGGAAAATATTATATATCTGTAATTGACAAAAGCATGTAAGGTCAAAACAATTTCTCACAGCTGTCATGTCCTGACAGACAGAACATGCTGACAAGTTTGCATCTTGTCAGATCCTTACCACACTGCAGGAATCCACCAGTGAAAGCTGAAGATACCAAAATGGTGCATCTCTGTCAGTCTGTATATGACCTTTAGAGCAGGTGGTCTTGTTTACTAACTGACCGTGGAAGATCTGAAAATACAGATGCACAAAAATCTGTTCATTTTCTTTCAGTTATAATTAGAAAGCATTTGTTCACAACAAAAGTTGTTCAAAGCATTTTATACTCTAAGGCAAAGACTCCACAATTAAAAAGGGATATTTTGATCCAGTGTATAGATATAGATATCCTTTGGCATCGATGAAGACCTTACCTTTGATGCATCAGGACTGGTCATTCTTAAAACCCTCTCAAAGTACTCTGCAGCATTACGCTGTTCATTCACTGTGACAAATGCATATTATTATTATTTTTTAAAAGAAGTCATTTTGTAATTTTACCCTACAATTTTCCATTTTTATAATATTTTAATAATTATTTTAAATTATTTTAAAGTTATACAGTGCTCAGGAGTTTACAGTGTTAAAAAGGTTTTGTTGTTCTGTACCGTTGTCGATGCCCAGCTTGTTTGTTATTTTATATGTGTATGCTGTATAGTTCTGCAAGTCATCAAATAAGACTTTCAAATCATGATCAAGGAATTCAGAGTGGGGATTTTCTCCAGAGTACCTACACAGGAAGTAAACATGAGTGATTAACAAATGCACCGTAAACTTCATATATGATAAATACAGAATCATGCTTAAAGCTGGACAACAAACTTTTTCACAGCCTCTCTGAAGTCTTTGGTCATGAACAGCACCTGCAGCACACTGTTCAAGTAACATGTGGATCCTTGGTTTATCAGCCCATGGTACGTATTAGCTGATGGGAAGAGAGAATTCATACAAAGAAGATATATAGTTAAAACATGAGCCTGGATCATAAAATACCCAAAGAGAAATAAACCAAAAACAGTTATTTTATAATTTCTACATTAGGAGTTTAACTGGGTATTTTTTTCAATGTTGATATTACTCTAAAACATCTCATTTGCCAATTCCAGTCAAATTCAGTCATTTGATTTGGTTGGCTGATTGGGAAAAGCACAAACCAATTTATATAATGTCCCAAAATTTACAGTGCGAGGAAAAAGAGAGCTAATAAGTCCAAAGACTACCTGTAAACCTCCAAATTATATTACATTGAACCAAAGATCGGGGGCATCTAAGCTTGGAGCATTGCCAGGAGTATAGTGGCCTCAGTAACTGGTAAACTACAACAGTTTGGAACAAGCAAAACTCTCTTTAGACTCCAGTGTCTGTCCACAGGGGCGGTCCTAGCCTGTTTGGTGCCATGGGTGAACATTCCCTCTGGCATGCTGGGGTAGCAGGTTGAGGGTCACAGACACTAACAGACAAAATAAACGGATCCACAAGACCAGTAATGTTGTGGGGATGGAGCTGGACTCAGTTAGGGTGTCTGAGAGCCGGATGTTGTCCAGGATAAGGACAATGTTGGATAATACCTCCCACCCACTCATGCTGGCTAGTCACAATCCTGGGTTGTGCGAAATCCCAGAAATACACCCTCGACAAAGCGAATCTGTGAACTAAGGTGTAGGTCTATTAGGTCATGTTGTGGTGATGGTTGAGTTGGGGGACTTACTGAAGTGCAAAATTAAAACCAATGGAAGATGAACAAGAAAAGTTCAAAGTCATCAGGTGTTCAGTTTAGAAAAAACAGAAAAAAAGAGGAGAAGAAACAAGCAAAAGATACGGGTAAGCAGATGTGGCAGGTCATCCTGAAACAATCAGAATCAGAATACTTAAATATTAATCCCTAAGGAAATAACGTGGATTACAGTTGCTCCAAGAAGAAATGGTAAAAATAGTAACAGACTAAACTGTAAATTATGAATTTTAAATTGTTATTGATCCCTTTACCACGAGTCCTAAAGTGTATATTTATTTTCTTAATCTTCTTATAAATATTGTTTGTTTACTTGCACTGCTGTAACTGGAGCCTCGTCGTCTCGTCTCTCTATATACTGGACTGTATGTAGCGGAGATGACAATAAAGTTTACTTTGACTTCAGCAGCGAGCAGGCGCACTGAGGGCTCTCGCGCTCACTTTTCGCGTATAGAATTTCGAAAAAACGAAAAAAGTCTGTATCATAATTTCTGGTGTTTTCGTGTTTGTTGGTTTGTTTTTATTTTATTTTGCGAGTTGGTTATTAGATGCTGCTCCAGCCAGACAGAGAATCCCCCGCAGCCCACCCTCTCCTCCCTGTGCCGCAAGCAGCAGGCGCAAACGAGGGCGCCCTTACTCCCAGCAAATGGGCGATAGAAAACCGATCGGTGCCTATGCCATCCCCAAAATGCGCTGGCTGATGTTGGGGCTGCATGAGTACGAGTAACTGTTTTTTTTTTTTTTTTTTTTTTGCCGATGCTCGTGAAGCCGCCCCCCACCAAGATGCCGCCCTGGGCAACCGCCCATATCACCCCTATCAAAAACAGCTACTCTGCCCAAACTAAATAATCAACCTATAGTGCAGGAAATTGGCTAGAAAAAGAATCTGAACATAACCTCAGATCCCGAGAGAGATTTGTAATTCAGCAATTTTCTATTTATTAAACATTTATGATGATAAGGATGTTGATGAAAGCTAAATGAAAAAAGGCAAAAAGGAAACATCGAAATTCGTGTACGCTGGATAAATATCCATCTCCAACAATACGCCTGAGGATGAAAACAAAAAACAAACAAACAAAAGAGCTTTAAATATTTTCTGAAATCTTACCCAGAGATGTATTGGTGCACTGTCCGTTCATTTTCTGTGCCATCCTGCAACCACTTTACTTCTGCACCGCTGAATAAACTGCTCCTTAAAAAGAAATAAGCCGCATATTTTACCGGTTACGCTAAGCAACCACTAAACAACAACACATAGAATCCTACCTTCCGTTTAATTCAAGGCATTCCTTCCGAACTACTTAGTTTATTCCCGACACAATCTGCGATCTACAGATCCAATGAATTTAAAAGCCCCGGATTACTTTCTCTTTCTCTTCGGGTCTGCAATGTTGCTTACGTGTTTGAAATCTCGAAATTATCGAATTACTATTTTTTTTCAGAAACTTATTAAAAATGTGAATGCAGAACACCTAATATCTCCTTACTCACAAACACATGTGGATTAACCCAGAGCCTAACATGCACTCCTTCGGCAAATTAGGTTTGGGAATATATTTTTCAGTTGGGATGTATTGGAAATTCACATAAGATCATGAAGGCAGCATATGAAGTAATTGAACGAAGCAGCGCGAAAAATATCCTACGAATTTCATTTTTGCACAATACACAGCTTATAATTTGACTGCATGCTTCAGTTCAGCCATTCGATTAATGTTACAGCAGCTCATGAGTGAACGAACATGGTGCAATAAAAGTAGTTTTAGAAGTACATTATTTCCCAAACACTTATATTTTATTACATTTATTTCAATTTATTTGAGTTGGGTTAGGAGTTGCCACCTCAGGATGTAGTCTTGCTAATGACCCACTAATTTTATTGAGGTGTGTTGCAGTAGGGACACATTTAAAGAGTAAATAAAGTGAAATACAGATGCAAGAAGACAGACCGGCGTTGTCATGTGACTTCTGGTAACTGCTGGGGGAAACTGAAAGTTAAAAACAAATTCATTTGACTGCAGACACAGATTGTTTATCCACGGAGAGGACGGAGAGTTTCTGAGCTAAAATGACCGACGAGAAAAGATACGACCCCAGAGACACGACGCTGAGATTCGTCAACAGGCCCGATGATCTGGATCCACTACGTAAGAAATACAACTAGTTATCATCACTGAAGCCTCTTAATTCTGCTCTTTCTAATAACTGTGCGTGATTTGATTTGGAATTATTATAATAAATTCACTGGTTATCCCAATTAAACCAAATGAAGTAGTATTTTATACAAACATTTTACTTCTGTGCTAAATTTCCGGGGTCGGAGCCTTTGAGCAAAGTAGGTTCTCGGGCAAGCTGCAGCACAATGTTGAGTTCACTGTCTGCGCATATTGTCGTTCCTCTCAGCTCCAGTGGAAGGAGACCAGGGTCTCAGAGCAGAGATGTCCTGCGGCCATGCCGTCACCCCGGAGTCGCTCACTGGGTGGTGTCGCAGCCTGTTGGATCAGGTACTTTCCAGGTTCTAAATAACGTCATTGTTTTCATATAGTTTTACTTTTAGTTTTCTTGTCTAAGCTTGCGTGGGAAAATTAATGTCTACATTTCTGCAAGGTTTTGGTTTATGTCTGTATCCAGACATCCAAAATTTATATTTAAATGTTGCTGATGGATTTATAATATTAAATAGGCAAATACAATGGCAATTTGACAAGATAGATCATCGTATCTTTTAGAAAGTTGTCACTCAAATGTGAAGACACTACACTAACCCTACACCACAGACACCACACATACAGACTGGGAGGTCTCCTTTAAAGGATTTACATCCTTCTTCTCACTTTGAACCTCAGTAGTTCATGGTGAACATGTCTAAATGCACTGACCTGCTATTACTGCATTTAATGGCTTAGATATTTATGTTATTATTCAATGTTACTATTGATTTTTTATGGTGAATAAACACATGAACAAAAGGATTTTCTGTAAGATAAAAAATGTATTTAAGTAAAAACTCTCGTTTTATACCATGTAACCAACAGCCATGGTGACCAAAATCATAATTGTTAAGTGTAAGTAGTCAACACATAAATGGAAACATTAAATTAATCTTGATGCTGTGCCAGTGTTTAGAACTTGTTTCTATCAAAAACATCAATTAGATGTCTTTACATCTTTAACATCTTTTTCAGGGCCAGTACAAATTTAAGTGCCCAGCTCTAAAGAATGGTACGCTACAGAAGTGTGATGCAGCTTGGTCCTACCAAGAAGTGCGCAGGCTGGCAGTACTGACAACAGAAGAGATGGAGTACTTTGAAGAGAACATCGCTCGCCTAGCTGCCACAGAGTACTGTGAATTTAAAACTGTAAGTGTCCAAGTTAACCTGATTTAGTTAAGAGTTTAGTAGAGAATGATTGCTCCTACAAAACAAAAGGCTATTTTGGGGATAATTTTCTTTGTTCCCTGATTTATATCAACAGCAGGATCAACACACTGAGCTGTAAATTTAATAAATGATCTCAATCAAAACCGCCTGCGCTGTCATGAAGAAAAAAAAATAGACGGAAATTTTCAACTCTCACTCCCGTTCTCCAGCCATAATTTGGCTGATAACTTGATAAATGACTTTTTTGTTAGAAAGAAAAACATTTTTAGTCTTTTGTTTATTTAAACATTTATTTTGATAAGTAAAAATAAAACCTGAAAAAAAAGTATTTGAGGCAATCAGGATAGGCCCATTGTTGAAGTGAGCAGGTCCTGGCCCCTTAGGCCCACTCACAGTACTCAAACTGTTCTTAAAAAGGTACCATTTTCACATGGTAAGTGTTTCAGAAATTATTGAATTCTTTAAATGTATATTTACAAGTAATCCTTAAAATAAAATTAGGAAAACGTAACTATAAAAGTATTTTGGTTAAAGGTGGTATAAATGTAGTCATTAAGCTTTGGTCAAAGCAGTGCCAGCAATTCCCCACTACTCTTAGTCATCATGATAAAAACAAACTAACTTGGTAAGTTTACTGCACTGATGTGAGGATAATGTCAATCTGATCAGTTTCAGTCATGTGACTCTAAATAAAGAAAGTTTATATCCAAAAACACTGAACTTCTTGAATATTTGTCATAACAGTGTCCTGGTTGCAAAACCTATGTGGAGAGAGAGGACCTGACCAACCTTAATGTTCAGTGCACAATCTGCACAGCTGACAAGAACAAAGTGTCCCAGTTCTGCTGGCAGTGTTTGAAGCCATGGAAAGGCAGAGCTCCACGCTCTGACCGCTGTGACAACGATGGATGCATCAATCACGACCTCGAACTTCTCAAGAACTGCAAGACTACCGCTCTCCCTCAAGTTCAGGGGGTCGATGCCTGTCCCTCCATCCGGGCCTGTCCCACCTGTGGTCAGAGGGTGGAGCACGACAGAACAGGCTGCAAGAACATCATCTGTCCTCGCTGTCAGAAAGAGTTCTGCTTTGTGTGCCTGAAACTGACTCCTGAGTGCTTGGAGACAAGTTCTTACTACGTCCCCTGCAGTGATGGTGTAGCTCCCAGACAAACTTCAATACCTGTGTGGCGCAGAAACTAAGACACAGCATGCTCTCTGAGTCATATCCTTCTCTCATGTTAGACTTTTTCTTTTATATTTCATTCAGAGAATTTCATTGAGAGAAGCCAAATGTTTTATAGCCTGACTTGTTCATATGCTTTAAATAGTGGTAAATTATGTTTCCTGTATGCATTTTTATGTTGTACAACAGACTTTTTAAAAAATAGTTTTCTTTGATAAAGATTCCTTGCAAATAAACAGAATACATATTTAGTGTCTGACAAATATCAGTTCATGTAGATATTTATGTGTTAATCAGTTTCTGCAGCTTTAATATAAATGAAATTAGATGAAATTAACCCTAGGTGCAGTAGAGGGCCAACAATGAGACAACCACAAAAGTAGGAATGGTTTTATTGGTGGAGGATGCTGATATTTATTTATTTTTTTTGTCATCATCTATTCTTTTTTACTAGTTTTCCTTTGGTTATGGTCAGTTTCACTGCTTTTAGCGTGAGGTGAAAACTCGACCCTACAGAGGTTGCACAAACAGTCCAACTCCACCGGATGCCACAAAACTATATGCCACTGCCAGAAGGTTTTCTGTGTCTCCCAGCAGTCTTAAGAGCATGGAGCAGACTCCAGGAGACAAGCGGTTACTCTAAGGAGCTGGAGAGGGTTGTAGAAGGCCTTCCACCCATCTGCAGGACCGGCATCTGTTCCTTTGTTAAAAGAGGAACAAGTTGACTACTACCTTGTCTCTGACCAAACAATTAGAAACAGACTTCTTGTGAGTGGCCTTAGGCCCTGATGTCCTTTAGTGGTCCTGTGCACACTACTCGGCATTGTGGAGTAGAAATGGCCTTTGCCAATGAATACCAGAATACTAACAGACTGACAGTAACAATAAAAATAACGGTTTCCTTTCCAAATATTTTTGCCACTATGATTTCACCCCACATGTGCCCATTCTCCTTGTTGTTCTATGTTTGCTAGCTGACTGACTCATGTTTGTGCTGAAAAACTATGGGAGTCAAATTAAAGTAATGAAACACACTCTCCTCTCTGTTGTCCCATTTATTATATTTCAATTAGGAAGTAAAATTGTTTTAAGTAATGTGCATTGAATTCACGTTCATTTAACCATGTTAAGTTTATCCAGAATAATTTTTCTTCAGCTCAGCCATCGTCACCAAAATTATTTTTGTTAATTTGTAAATTTTAAGTTTAAATCTGATCTAAGCTAGGTGAATTTCTTATTGGGTCCAGAGGTAAAGTCATATACAATATATGGACAACATTTTAGCCATGATTGTAATCAAAACATACTGTAAAATGAGTATTTTTGTATTTATTAATTCAGAGCCAAAGTTAAGAAAATCAATATATAAATGACAAAGAAATGGCAACAGATGAGCTCAGAGGGCTCTGCTGAAGAACACAATATGTCGCAATGCTTTAAAAGGAAATGCACAGCAGATTGAAAAGTAATTAAGTAATACTGCAATTAAAATCAGGCATTAAACATATAAACACACAAAAGTTTACATTTAAATATTTCCTTGTGAAATTTCTTGTCTGAAATCATTGACACTTTACATTCATTGGTATGTTGTTGTTTTTTTACACAAAGAAATGTGAAAATAAAATGAAATCGGTAATACACTAAAAGACTGCATAAAAATGAAACCATTAAGAACAAAAGACAAAAACACTCAGTGATAACAGAAATATAATTCTGTGTTAAGGTACATCCCAAGTTTCTTTGAACCTTTAAAAACGTTACGGCAAATAAAGCCTTTAGTCAATTCTAACTTAAGCATTTTGTAGCTGTTAAAATGAATGAAAAAGAGACAAATACAACACTCAAGCTATATTTTTCAAAAAGAACAGTGGAATAAATGAGCAGTATTATAACACTTTCTCTGCGATCTTCAATGTAATTTTGGTATCAATCATATTCATGAATGAAAATGTGTATTTTGTTGACATTTAAAGAGTTTACATTTTGCCCAAAGTGACCTCTTTATCTATTTCAAGATTTAAACTTCTTCTAATATTTCTTTGTTTTTCTAACCATTTCGTCATGTGTTGTGTGGTTTCATCCGTAGTTTTCCTTATGATGATCTTTGTCTGACTGTCGTCTTTACAAGCACTATCAATTTCTGTATGCTCTTCGTCAATTACTCTAACAATAGGACTTGAATTCACTGAAACATGTCCTCCTTCTGTAAGTCGCTGAGCTCCAATTCTTGCTTTTGGTTGAAAACACTCCAGTCTTATAATTTCAATATTTTCCTCACTACCTCCGTCCTGCTCCTCTGTTAGTCTTTCCTTTGTTATCTTATTCCCCTCACTCTGATTCAGTTTGGTATCACGTTCATTTTTCTGTTCTTTGCTCTGTATCTGCACACCACCAACACTTTGTGATGTACGGGTAACACTGATAATCTTCTCAGCTGTTTTCTGCCCTCTACCATCTAATCTCATGCTAACATGCTTCACAGCTTCACTGTTGTCAGGATTTTCAATGGTGATTTCACTCATTTGAATATATTTATCAGCTTCTTCCGTTTCTTCCCTGTCATCCCTCACACTCCTCCTCTGAGTTTGCACACTAACATCTTTATGTGCTGAATGTGTAACATCATGATTACTGGCTTCACCCATCACATCTTCTTTTATTGGTTCATTAAGAAACCTGCTAATGCTCCTCTGCTCATTCATCTGATTATCTTTAGGTATGATTTGTATTCTGTCACTGCCTGTTTGCTCGTCCTGAGATCCATTTAAGAGGTCATATCTTGTTAACAGCTTTCCTTCTCCTGTCGTTACTTTATCAGCTTCAACACTTACAAATTTAGAGCTGTAATCTTTTCCAACATTTGGTCTACCTCCCCCATATTCTCCTGTATCCTTTCTAGAGTCGTCTGATACTTCACCACCCTCACAGTCTGTGTGATTTTTATGGCGTGCTGTCAGGGACAACTGTTCCATCTCCTTGATCTCTTCACCAACAGCATCTGTGGGATGAATTTGAAATTTGTTATAAAAGCATTTAATGCACACCAACAAAACATTAATGGAAAGCATTATAAAAAGATTTGTCCTTACTTTTCTTCTTTCTGTAAAAAAGTAGATAAGCACTCTCAGATCTAAAGAAGAAAAGAAACTGATTTATTTTTCAACTAAATCAAAATGTGTAGCTCATGTATTCAATACAGTGGTTTGAAAAGTATGTTAAAGCTTTGTATATCTACAGACTGCGATATTCGCCCTTTGAAAATTAGCTCCAGTTCAGTCAGATTAAATGGGGAGCAACTGTGAACAGCAATGCTTAAGTCTTGCCATAGATTCTCAATAATATTTAGGTCTGGACTTTGAGTGGGTAATTCTAAACCATGAACTTGCTTTGATCTAAACCAGTAAGGACTGAGGCCTCCTGGTGGGTTGCCAAGGTACTGCAGGTGGGCCTCAGCGATAACAGAAATTCAGTTTGAAATACTCATGTACTGATACATATTTATATAAATATATTTATATTAAAAAAACTGAATTTAAACCGGGAGTATGGTTGCTTTATTATATTATTATTCTAACCTAAATTTTCTGCTCTTGATTTGAAGTTTGTGTCTCTGGATGACACATTGACCTTAACAACTGGCATATAACTCGGTACAGCCTGTGTTGTTTATGTTATTTAATACAATTTTTAGAAAATACATGTTTTTTTTTTTGTATTTTGATTAGACTGAAGATTTAAGAGTGAGTGGGCCCCGAGGGATGTTCTGTTTTTTTTAAGTAGGCCTCAGCACTCTTGACTTTGGGAATGGCTGATCAAAACCATTCCTTTGTTTGCATCAGCAGAATGGTATGACATAGTAATGTGGTATAGTGCATTAAATTCAATGCCAGTGCATTCACCTGCATACATGAGATCTAATATATCTACAGTATGCACTTGTGCAAAATAAAGAAATATTTGCAAAAAAACACTATGTGGATATAAGAAAAAGACAAAATCTTACTTCTCAGTGTTGTCTACTTGGAACGGTTCATAATCAAGCTGTGATGGAAAAAGCAAAGAAACATATGATCGATCTCTTTCTCCTCCTCTGTAATGCATAACTGCGCAACATGGCTGTTTTGTATAATGTTTCAGCAATAGTGAAGAAAGGACTAACAGTCTTACCTCTGTGACTCCAGCATCATCGAAATTATACCATCTGTCTCCGTGTTCCTCCTCGATCTTGATTCTTGCACTGTAAAGTCCACTTCTCAGATCACCAACATGATCCACAACTGCATACAGTTCATATGTCTGACTCTGATCACCAAAGAAATGACAGCCATTAAAATAATGAGCAAAGAAAATGAAAAGGATATTGTTTAAATATTAAAATAAACTGTTATACATACGTCTGATATCTGCAGGGTGTAGGGAACCTCCACAGCACAGCTGATTTTGACGTATGACATGTCATGATAGCTGAACTCAAAGCGCTTCAGAAGTAGAGGCAAAACATCTGGATGATGCTTCATTCCATCTTTCTGAATGAAAAACATCAGAATATGTCATTATGTTTTTTTCATTATAACATTATGAAGTAATAATTCTACAATAACAAAATCAGCTAATGTGCATAAATCAGAAAGAACTTTTCTCTTTACTTACAGTAGTAGCATCAACTTTGTCATCACACTGGTCACAGTACATCTGATTTTCTCCATTTAATTCTGTCATTCTGAAAAACTCATCAATGCCATCCACCTGGAAAATGCACACATTTCATTTTATTCCTTAATTCCCTCTGACATAAACCCGCTGACTAGTTTCACGGATGCACGGTATTCAGAAATGTTTTCTCAAGAAGGAATGTGTCTAACACGAGACAATTAATTAACCCTTGAGTCTAACTTCCTTTTGAAGGAGATCTGAGAGAAAGCAATAAACCCTCACTTTAGTAACAAACTACACAACCAGCACATAATTACTGGTGTCAGTAGGCATTCAGACTGCAGACTTCTGCATCAGCTGCAGCTGATTTATAAAAAATCTGTAGCTGATAACTCAAACCATTCCAGTTCCTTTGTGTTACTTAGAAAGAGACAGGGTTGGACTTTAGCACCCCTGTTATCATTGTGGCCTACACTGTTCTGAGTTGTGCTACTACTCTCCCCACCCCCACCTTCCCCTGCATGTGGATTTAGGGCGGGAGGTGTGTTCTTAGATTTATGACATGGTCTAAGGAGCTTGTAAAGAAAAGCGTCTGGACTTCTTTAAGTTGCTTGAAGACGTTTCACCTCTCATCAGAGAAGCTTCTTCAGTTCTAGGGTCAACAGACACAGAGACTAGTGCTACTGTAACTCAGACAAACTCACTGTGATGAACAACTGAATGTAAAATAGCAGCAATCCTAAAGAGAGCCTGATTGAAAATGCTGGTTTAAAGATTTATAACACATTAGTTTGCATCTGACTGTGCTTGGCCTCGTAGTTTAGATCAGCGGTTCTCAAAGTGTGTGGCAGAGTTCTGACAGGTACAAGTTACCTGGCAAATAAGTTTTGCGGACCTCATGTTTGACATCTGCGGCTGTCGACTTACACACACAGCTGCAGCTTTTTGGCTACAGCCTACACACATCAACAACAACAACAGGACCCAGTTCATTCTGTTTTAAGCCGGCGAGGCATGATTGGGGATGCCGCTCAGGTGTGTCCGCCTTCCCTGCAACCACGCCGCAGACCACACCCCACCAAAGCTCTGCAGTCAAAAACAGGCTCACAACAGCCAATAAGAGTGAATAGTATAAACTCTCAATAAAGTCTATATTTTTCATCTGTGTTCACAGGTTTCTGGATTTCTTTTTCTTTATAAGACTAAGACTGAACTTTATTTTTGTTTGTCAATTTTCACATTCTGTCTAACTTGTTGCTTGTTTGAAGAGGTGGTGCAGACTAGTGAAGCGGTTTAGTGACAAAAGTTACTAATAGTTGTTTGAAATGAAAGTTATTTGTTTAAAACAAGTTACTGAAGGATTCATTGTGAATTTATTAGAGTTTATTATCTAAATAAAGTTGCAGTTTGGCTTTTCTGTCATTGTTTTTATTAGACAGTGTGTGAAAACATTTCTTCAAAGTCAGAGAACCCCTGGTTTAGATCAAGGAACCGTGAAAGTAGTCCAGGCCCTTTGATCACATTATGGTTAATTTTTGATGGGGATGTACCAAGTGTGGCAAGAAACAGGTTTGAATGTGATGATTAAAAACTGTTCATGTTTATACTGTCTTGATTTTAAATAGTTAAAGAATAGGTATTCTTTCTAAATATATGTATCTTATTTTATTTAGAACTTTAGTTTTGGATATTCATCTTTAAGTGGGAGATATTTCTTTGTCTTTTGTTTTCTAGAAAAATATTTTTCTTCGTTAGTTTGTCTTAGTTTTTCTAAAGTATGGCCAACTAATCTGCACTGTAATTATGACTATGAATAAGCCACTGCTGTGAAGTAAAGGGAATAAAAACTGGTGAAAAGCCACCGACACGCTCAGGGGCAAAAGTTAAACCAATTGAAAGTGTACAGTGGAGGGAATAATTACTGGGTGCCCTGCTGAATTGCTCACTTTCAAAGAAATGAACAGTCTCAAATGGAGAGAGACAGAATATAAACCAAAAATCCAGAAAACAACTTTTATTTGCACTGTATAGAGCGAAATAAGAATGTAGTCTGCAAACCAGCCAAAATTCTGGCTCCCACAGTTTGTAATCTGTGTGCCACACGGGTACACAGCCAATCAGTGAATTGCAGATACTCCTGGTCTCAGCGTGTTATATGTATAAAGCTCACTATTTCACAGAATCTGTTTGTTTCATTCCAACATCTCCACCACCATGGGTGAGACCAAAGATCTGTCAAAGGGACAAGACTGTAGATCTGCATAAGGTTGGAATGTGCTACCACACCATCAGCAAGAAGCTTGGTGAGAAGGTGACAACTGTTGGTGTAGTTTTGCAGAAATGGAAGAAACATAAAATGACCATCGGTCGCCTTCAGTGTGGAGCGTTTGCCTCATATGGTGAAGATGATCATGTGCCCAAAAGTACACGGGAGGAGCTTGTTAATGATATCAAGGTAGTTGTGACCACAGTCACCAAGAACACCATTGATAACACACTAATGGCATAATGGACTAAAGTCTTGCAGCACCCAAAAGCTCCCTCTGATCAACAGCGAGTACAGGCCCATCTTTAGTTCGTCAGTGACCTCTAAATAATATAGAGAAGGTTTAGGATAAAGCACTGTTGTCAAATCAAAACCAAAATCGAGCTCTACGGCATCAACTTGACCTGCCATGTTTGGAGGAAGAGGAATGCTGAGTATGGCCCAAAGAACACCATCTCTACAGTCCAGCACGAATGTGGAAACATTATGCTTTGGGCTGTTATTCTGCTAAGAGTACAGGATGACTCCACCGTATTGTACCTTCGTCCCTCAGCCAGAACACTGAAGATGGATCCTGGATGGTCTTCCAGTATGACAATGACTCAAAAATGTAATCAAGGAAACAAAAAGAGGAGCTAATGAAGAAGAACATTAAAGTCATGGAGTGGCCTAGCCAGACCTCAGTCCTTAAAATCTGTGTAGGGAGCTGAAGCCTCAAAGTGCTAAGTGGCAGCCAAAAAACAAACAAACAAACAAACAAAAAAAAACAGGATTATGAGAGTTCCTGTAAAGAAGAGTGGGCCAAAAATCCTCCTGAGACATGTGCAAGCCTGGTGACCAGCTACAAGACCCTAAAACTTTTATGTCATGTGTTTTTATAAATTTTTGGTTGACATATTGTCTCTCCATGACACTACCACAAAAATTAGAGACTGTTCATTTCTTTTTAAGAAAATCTTCAAATTCAGCAGGGTTTGAAATTTCCCCTACGGTATATATTGAAAACAGAAACATGGTCAGAGGTTTGAGGCTTGTCAGATCCTTACCACTCTGTATCCTTCACTTCCTTTTGTGTCAGTGCAGGAATCCACCAGTGCAAGAGGAAGATGCCAGAACGGTATATCTATGTCAGTCTCTGTCAGGCATTTACAACAGGTGGTCTTCTTTGCCAACATGCCATGGAAGATCTGAAAAACAAATGAACAAAAACCTGTTAACATCTATTATTTTTTTCCATCCTGCTTATAGTTACCCTTTGATGAAGACTGTACCTGTGATGCCTGAGGACTGGTCAGTGTTAAAATCTTCTCAAAGTACTCTGCAGCATCATGCTGTTCATACACTGAGTGCAGAGATGTTCAACAAAACAAGTCAACTATAAAAATGTTTCTTTAACTATGAACTTTAATTATGGATTATGAATGCAACACTTCAAATGCACAGGTGATTTACAGAATTCAAATGTTTTGTTGTCCAGTGTGTTAACATACTGTACCATTGTCAATGCCCAGCTTCTTTATTATTGCATCCGTCTTTGCAGTATGATTCTGTAAGTCTTCAAACAGTGCTTTAAGATGTTGGTCAATAAACTGAGAATTTTCATTGGTGTGCCTAAACAAAGACACTGCTGGTCATGAGTGATACAAAACTCAGTTTTAAACTGCTAATCTAGCTGACATGAATACATTATGGTGCATGACAAGTACAACGGACAACAACAAACCTCATCACAGCTTGTCTGAAGTCTTTGGTCATAAACAGCACCTGCAGCACACTGTTCAGATAGCATGTTGCTCCTTCTTTTGCCAAGCCATGGTACTTTACATCCGCTGCTGGGGAGAGATTGTTATGAAAGCATGCAAGTAGCAGAACTGCTTTCATACCATAAGCATGGATTATAAAACAGCACAGACAGCGAGTAGTTGCACCCGTTCATGTTTTGCACAATTTACTGTTTTGTAGAATGAATTTTACGAGAAAAGCGTCAAAATCTCTGTTGATCAGTCCACATTCTAGTGAATAGACTGCTTAGTATTACATTTTAAGACCCGGTTTGCTGCAAAAGAGGTTGAGGACACTAAACGCACTGCACCTACCTGCAAGGTTAAAGGTTCCGTCGAAAAACTGTCGACCCGTGTAATTCATTTTCAGTCCCTTTAGAACCTCAGTCCCGTTTTACGCCGCCAGCGGCCACAAAGACACGGCTGGTTAACAGCAAAACAGTCGCAACGGTTCCGTAAATACCTTTTCTACAAATGCACTAATGCATGTGAGCATGCATTACGATTGCAACTTCGAGACACTCCCTGAGATTCTTCACGGAAAAGAGGATTAAGCTGTTTTCACGTCCAGTTAAGTCGAAACTGTGGAAACAGTTTCTGTTTGACCTGTTCGTGCTGTATTCAGGGTACACCGGAAAAAACAATTATTTCTATTAAAATAAGCGTCACATGACCGAACAATGTTATCCTCTCCAAAAGGTAGTGGGCACTGCACCCTTAAATGTGATATTTAAAATATGAACCCGTAGTTATTTAATCAGAAATAAGAAACCTGTTAATATGTTACATGTGTACCGATTCTCAAAGGAAGGCGGGATAACTGAACTCTGAAGCAAACAATGTATTCCTTTGGAATACGTCAGTCATCTATTTTTAATCCAGAAAGTGAAGCAATCACTGTTGGCACAGGGTGTTAGTTATTAGAGATGTAGAGCAGGTAAAGCAATGACGTTATGTACTTGTTGTTAGGGTTACTACACAGTACACCAGTAAAAACAAATACTTTTATGCAATTTTCTTTTATGTCCATTTCTGGGAAACACTGCTGCTGTATGCTGAAATGTATATAGTGATATATAGTGTATAGTATATATAGTGATATATACTGGGGGACACTACTGTTTACATTTTAAGGTATCTTTTCTCTCATAGCCTGCTTCAACACTAATATTGCAGAGCGTTCTCACTCCCGAGGCGTAACATGCCGACGTTTTGTCACGTCCCGCGGCGTTCCTGAGGAACGCGAAAGGAGACCTTCGGCGTTCTTATGGTACGCGGCGGGTTATGGCTGGAATCCAGTGCAATGACGCTCCCGCGGTAGTAGACGTTCCAGCCCTGTATTCCAGCCCTAAACCTAACCTTATCCCTAGCCCTGACCATAACCTTATTCCTGACCTTAACCAGGACTTTAATGATGTTAAATAGCGTGTTTCTAAGCGATTTGAAGAAAAAGAGCGAACATGTGTAGGTTCAGTCCAGACGGTTCTCATATTTCCTCTTTTTCCGAGGTCGTCATTTAGGAACGTGGTGGGTAGCCGAAAACGTAATATGGTGACGATTTGTCACCTAGCGTAAAATGTTACGCTTTGGGAGTGAGAACGGGTTGAATATTCCTACAGAATATGTTTTATCCTCATCAGCACTCATCTGTTGTTGCATGCGTGTTTGTCAGTGAGTGCTGTGGAAACTGAGACACTCATTCTGTGTTAAATGAAGAGACTAGAGTTGACGTTCAGCCGGCTTTGTTGACTTAGAAACCAAAAACACTGCCAAAATGATGAGCTCATGAGATTATAATTACCAGGAAATTCCACTGAACATGCAACGTTCAGTCAAAACAGCCACATTGATTCCAGCTGTGAGGGTGTTTACTTGATAAGATTCCCGATGAGATCATTCATGATTTCTGCTTTGCAGGCAGCACATGCATTTCCTCTGTTTAATAACAATCTTTAAGAAAGTTTCATCAGCTGCATTGTCTTTCCACCACAATATCTGTCAGAAAGCAGAAAACGTACACTTATTTAATGCATTTAATGTTAATTTGTCTTATTTCTTTCCTGAAAACCTCCATACGTACTTACAAAAGAGGATGCATTGAAGAGCGCAGTTTTATTTTATACAACAATAAAAGCTGATCTTTTTCAAACATGGGCATATTATTGGATTATTGTCACTTTTTATAAACAGTCTATATACAAAGCAACTTGCAAACAGTGGCTGAAGTGCAAGCAGTGGCAGCTGAAGTCATCGGTGGAGAAGATCTCAGTCAAGGCTTCAGTCCTCCAGGAACCTTCATCACCATGTGGATCACAGACATGTGCTGGATTCCATATTCAGACAACTTTGTCTCAGATCCATCCAACATCTTATCTGTGAATATCAGCCGCAGAGCTTCCTCTCCTGCACACACACACACACACACACACACACACACACACACACACACACACACACACACACACACACACACACACACACACACACACACAGTAAATACCATTTTAATACATGTATTTTAATAGGCACATCCACAGAGATGTATTAGATTACTAGCCCACATTTAGAATAAGAATCAGAATCAGAAAGGGTTTTATTGCCAGATGTTGTGAAGGTTTACAACATTATGAAATTGCTTCGGTACTTAGTGCAAAACATACTATAAACAAACACTTACATAAACATAAAAATTAAAAGTGCTAAGCAAATAGATATATACATAAATGCAGGTGATGATCAGTGCAAAAATGGAGCAGAAGCAGAGAACACAGTAGAGAGTCATGTGTTTGTGTTGGGAACAGTCTTATTTATTGTTCATGAGTCCAACAGCAGAGGGGAAGAAACTGTTCTTATGGCGAGAGGTTCTACATTCAGATGGACCGGAGCCTCCTGCCTGAGGGGAGCAAGTCAAACAGACTGTGTCCAGGGTGAGAAGGGTCAGCAGTGATCCGAGCTCCACGCCCCAGTGTCCTGGAGGTATACAGCTCCTGCAGAGACCTATTCTGCAGGTCTATTAAGTAATGTACTTAAAGTTGGACTTGCTTGTTACTAGACTGAGTTTCCACATTATGTGCTTTATCTCCAAAGGTTGATCCAGTTCATCTGGACATAGCGTTTTCAGTGGAACAATGGGCTGGGAGGTCAGTTCCTTCATCATCAGTTCCTTCGAACTGACCTTCCAGCCCATTGTTCCTTCAGTGGTGCTAGTTTCAGTCATTATGCAAATGCACTGTTTATAAGACTGGGAAACCTGCAGTCAGCTGAGACTGAAGAAGTCACTTGGATGAGTGACAAAACGTTTCCCCCTCTGAAAACACTACGTTCAGATTAACAGAATCAACCTTTGGAGCTTTACTTACCTGTATGATTGAGCATGCATCAAGACATATGTGCTTTGTCCTTCTACTTCATCTCATTTACTCCCTTTACAATATTTTAAAGAAAAGTACCTAAAACTGCTGCTTGAATAGACCTAGCAGAGCCGGAGCAATATACTAATACAGTAATGTTAAAGAAAAAAGCTTGTCGTTGTGCATAATGCTGTCTACTTTCACTTTTGATTCTTCAGTTTACTAAAAGAAAAACAACATTTTAAACGCTACTATGAGCGCCTTCATCAGCCACGGGCTACGTGGTGTCACATGATGTAAGTAATGGAAGTCTTAATGTCTCAGTGTATTTACCTGCGGTCTCCGGAAGCCTTTGACTTATTTTTTCCTTCAGCTGTTTCACTGTCATGCTCTGAAACTGCTCGTCAGTGTTGCACAGGTCAATCATCATCTTCTCACCCCGTAGTCCATGAACTACAACCTGGTAGATCTTTCCCATTATGTGCTGGTTTCTGTGCCCCTGGTTTTGCTCTCGCAGTGCCCGTTGATGAAACTAATAATGACACTTTAGTTTCTTCTTTGGGTTCATCAGAGGGCTCACGAAACTTTCACTTTCATTTAGATAATTGTTTTTGTCGCTACTCATGAGACGTCTTATCTTTTACAATCAGCACCTCTTTAAAAAAAAAACTGTCAAATATATGTTGATGTTTCCTCAAAAGTGTAAATTAAAATATTTTTTAAAAAAAAGTTTTTAATATTTAACAGTGTTTGCTATAAAAAGGTTAATCACTGAGTTTATTCTTAGAGTTTATGGTCGTCATTATAGTTCCTGTGCAGCACTCAGCATGTAACAGCCTAAATTACCAAGTGTGTGAATGTGATTCTTTATTAGACGTTTCCCTAACTGGAAATCTAAACTGATATCTCAGTTTATGATGAGAGCAGGGCGTGTTTATTTACCTGCTGTTCCTCTTTAACACGAATCTCATTAAAAATCACTGCAAATATTATTTATCAGTTCCATTATAAAACAACATGTACCATGTTCAACATATTGACTGACTGTGGGGAAAAGTATGGTGGCCCTGAGAGGTCAAACTTACTAAACCCAAAGGAAACGACAGCTAATAGAAAATGCTGCAAAAAGCACACAAACCACAGCAGAGGTAGAAAAAACAGAATGGACGTGAAGCTGGAAAGAACATGTCAAAATATGCCAAAAAGCACATGTGAATCATGTTGTTAGCGCACAAGTTATTTTGGACACAAGTGAATCTTTCACTTTTTCAGCACAGTCCATCATCTGTTTGAGTTTCTGTCACTCCTTCAGTTGTTGTGATGCATCTGACCTCTCAGGGCGACATTACAAAGATGTGTGTTTGAGATCTTCTGCAAGTAACACCTGCATAACTTGACAAGTTTGGTGTTTTTTTTGCACCACGGACCCGTCGGGCAATATTTTCACGGAGCTGTCGCGGATAAATACAACAAAATAAAACCAGTACTGGTACCAAAAGAAATATTCATAACACACGGGAAAAGACCCAAGGAAACTGACTTAATGATAAAACATTAAAAAATAACGATAAAAACCCTGAAAAACATCAATTTCACACCTGAGCCTCAACTTTCGCGGCCTGGTACCAAACGACTCACGGACCAGTACCGGTCTGTGGACCAGGGGTTGGGGACCGCTGCATTAAAGAATTTACTGAACGTTTTAAATACATACACAGTTTGCTAGTGATGTATTTGGATTTACAGAGAACATATGTAGAGGCCCAAACTATGATTACATTAGCCAATAATAAATAAGGAAGACATTGACATGTAACAAGGTAAACAAATGCATTCCTGATCACAGTTTACTGATCACAATTAACAACATCACCTCCAAGGCTCTTTTATTTGATTTTTTTTCTCTGTCACGCTTGCAGTTTGTTGTTGCTTGTGTTTGGTCTTGAGTTTGCTGTCTGTAGTAACAACGTGCTGTTCTTTCATAATGTTGCTGTTTAAGGTATTTACATTTCTGCCCTGATTTACTGAGTTTTTATAATTAGAGGCTTCATTGATTGTACGGTGACTCTTGGAGTACTTTGTTGGGTGCAGGACTGAAGAACAGTAACAACTACAAATCCTTTTATCAGCAGCAGAGACAGAACCGTTCCCTCCCCGTCTAACAGGCCTGCTGTTTTCTCGTGTTGATGCTTCTTTTAGTGCCTCTTCCTTCTTTTCTTCGGCTTTAGTCTCTCCAGGTTTCTCTCTATTTCTTCCTGGGCTACTCCTTGGTTTACTTGTTTTTGTTCCAGTCTCAGTCTCAGTGTCGTCCCTAACTTCCCAGAAAGTGTCTCGTGCTTTCTGACGTTTCTTTTGGGAATTACTGTTTTGCTGAGTCTCGTAAATTTTCCGTGTTCTCAAATGTTCTGTTTTGCTGATATGAGGATACATGTGTGCCTTTGTATTTGAATCAAGCCACTGCACAACTGCTTTAATTCTTATTCCTATGTCAGTTGTTTTGTTTATCCGTGCTGCTCTTTGGTTTGGCTGTTTATCCGGTTCTCCATTAAAGTTCATCAGTTCTCCCAAAATTCCATCATCACGATAGCTTTTTGGCAAATCACCATTGTAGCCCTTTAAAATGTCCTTCCCTTTGTCATTATATCTCTCTGGTTGATAATGAGGAAAAGCAGTGTCCCCTCTGTGTGTCTCATGACTCCTTCCTTCAGCCTTGACGTCTGAATGTGCACACTGAGTGTCGTGGTCACTTCCTTCAGTCTTTGGAGCTTCTTTGCTCACTTTGAACATAAAAACGGAAGATTAGTAAAACACAGAATGATCAATGACTAATCTGTCTTTGGAGAAGAGATTATTGCTCTTGTGGCATTTATTATGAATGTCATCATTTTTGCATCAGTCTGATATGTGTGTGGCAAAACAACTGGCACTCCATAAAAAAGAGAAGCAGCATCAAGTGACATTTGGCTTTTAGGAAATGAATATTTTAGGCAAACGGTCCAATCAATTGTGTAAAAAACAGTTAAATCAGTTTGTGTTACTGATTAATTTTCTGATTTGTACATTAGTGTTCTTCAAAACACTGAAAGAACTTAAAACTGAAACAAAAACAACCAGTACTTCTTTAAAGCATGCAGTTTTGGCTCCTCCTACAGGTCAAAAATAATTCTTCAGATACTCTTAATATTATTTTTATTTACAAGCTTTTGGGAAACACTTCTTAAGTATGCTAGTAAGACAACCTTTACATTTTTACACTCTTTGCACTACATCTAAGTCTAGTGAAATAATGTCACCTTCAATTAAATGTTATTTATTTGTCTCCAAATCACAACAACAGTTGACTCGATGCACTTTATATCATAAGGTAAAGATTACAGTATTCTTTTCTCGGTGGGTTAACCATTTCAAATAAAGTATAATTATGAATTTTAAAAAATTATAAGAGGTGATCTTAAGCAAACTTACCTTTCCTGTACAGGAGGATGTAAGCTGTAGAAGACCTGTTATGAGGAATTATGAGAAAGACGCCATCAAACGTCATCAAAAGTCAACCAGCTGAATAATGTGAACTCCAGCTGCTTCATGTCAGACATTACATGGTTCTAGCTCAGGAAATATTCCTCATGTGGCATTAAACAAAATCAGTGTTTACCTCAGTGGGTTTTCTTTAGCAAAAAATAGTTTGACCTGAAAAATGAAAAATAATAATAAATTAATGACTTAATGTCATGTTGTTAAACACTTAACTGTCTGAGGACTTGTCAAATTATGCTCCCTTACACTTTCAACACGTCCATCATTGAAGCAGTACCACTGCCCATTTTCATATGATTTGATTTCTGCGGTGTAGTGTCCTCCTGTTAGACTGCCAAAGTGGTTAACCACGGCGTAGAGCTCATAAGTACATTTCTGGAGAGGAGGAAATAAAACAAAGTCATTAAATTTAAAAGATAAAAGTTAAAACTTGTTGCTGTTCTCTCTTAAATACCTTCATGTGTAAAGTTTGAGGCACATCAGCTTTGCAGTGAAGCTTGACGTAGCGCCTCAGCTTGTAGTCAAAGGTAAATCTCTTTAGCAGGAGGGTCAGAACATCTGGATGTTGAGTTATCTCCCATTTCTAGGACACAACATAAAAACAACTACATGAACCAGAGGCATTGATCTTTTGTGATAAAAACTTTAAGAGATCAGAGTCATCACTCACAATGTCTGCATTTTGCTTTTCATCACAGCGGCTGCAGTATATCTGGTCATCACCAGATACTTGTTGTAACTCAAAGAAAGCTTCGAGTCCATGCTTCTGCAAACCATGAAGATTTTATGTAAAACAGATTGCTCTCTTAACATTTTGAAAATATATACCCTTGCTTTTAATGAAAGAAAATTCAGCACCACATTGTAGGTTTTATATCTTGAATCTTCCACCATTAGTGGCAGAATCCAAAAGAAGCTCCTGGAATCGTTCTTCATGTCGCACTTACAGCATGTTGTCCTGTGATTCAGCTCTCCTTTAAAGATCTGGACACAAAAAAAGTACAATTGTTGCTGTGCACCCGTGTAATCAGAGGCACTGTTAGAGCTATACTGCACTGACAAAAGCATTTTGTTAGAATAAAGTACAATAATTTGTGAGGCCTACTGCTACATCTACTCTTAGATTGCAAATAAATAACTCATTTGGCTTATTAATCAAAAAAGTAATTTCTGCTAATTTTTTCTGCTTTTTTGTAAAATGGGAAATGTGAAAGTTTATGGATTAAATATTAGCATTAAAATTATCATTTTGATTAAAGACGTTGTGCATGCTGTTAAAGTCATTATCACACGGTGGCGCTCTAATTAATTTGTTAAGCATTGTATAAATGAACTTTAACCTGTCAACACTCACTGGAACATAAAAAACAGTCTGTATAGAATCACCAACATTTATATTTTTAAAAAGATTTCTTTTTAAACTTTTTCCTCCTTGGAAGTTAAACTTCTACCACCATCTGCACTGCTTCGTAAATCTGCATGCAGAATTCAAAAGACTTTGACTATGTTTCCCTCTCTTATATCGTCTCGGGTAAATCTCAGTATTTTAATCTTTACACTTTAACTCAACTAATGCACATATTTGAAAAAGTATATGTACTTTTTCAAATATGTACATATATATGGATTTTTACTCAACTACCCAGACACGTGTTTATGGTTTAAGAACCTACATAAAAAAATCAGATTCTTTATTTTCCAAAAAGACGCTTTTAACACTGAGTAGCAGACAGTTACAGCTGGTGCCTGCTGTGCTGTACCTTGTACACGTGTACCTAGATATTTTCAAATTTCAGCACTGATTAATGAACACTGTGCCCTTAAAGTAAACAGAGCTGTATATTGGTCGCACCTTGGAAGCGTCTTGGCTCGTCATACACAAAATCTTCTCAAAATACTCAGCAGCATCACGTTGTTCAAATACTGAAGATCAGGGAGACAGAAGAGGACGCAAAATTATTACCAGAGCACCAGTGATAATATATTTGTTACAGCATTTCAAATGCACACACAGAATAATGAGACATGTCAAATAAACCATCTTACCATCTGTGATGCCCAGCTTCTCTGTGATGTTACGTGTTTCGGCCAACTGTTTCTGTAAATCATCAAACAGCCTTCTCAGCTCTGAGTCAACAATTGGTGAGTCTTTTCTGCTCCTCCGATAATCTGGACTGCTTAATATGTAACCAGGAAACAAAGGTAATGTGATTAAAAATCTTTATATTTCCACTTAGTTCCAGATTTTAACGCGTATTAACTCCTGGAAGAAATACACTTTCACATCAATCTGACACTTCTGTTAAATAAAAGAAAAACTTCATCTTGTTTCTTAAAACTGAGTCAAAGAGTAAAAGAAAACAAAAAACATTTTCTGTGATACTCTAGGTTCCTGATTTATTCTGATTTTCCTACATTTCTTCTTTTTTTCTTTCCCATGCATCTAGGCTTTATGCTAACTTATGACAGCTGTGTTCATCTCCTCAAGACAACAAAGCCACATTTAAAAACATCCCAAATAAAGTTGTTTCTCAAACCTTTTCAAAGCGTCGCGAAAGTTTTCTGTCATGAAAAGCACCTGAAGCACGCTGTTCAGGTAACATGTAAGACCTGGACTCTTGAGGCCATAGTAATCTAAAAAGTAAGTCAATGAGGGAAAGGAATATAAGTCAAACATCATTTAATCAGAGCCACATGCTTTAAGCTGCTGCATTTTATACTACTTACCTGCAACAGGAAGGCTTTTTAGTTTCTTTCTGAACCTCGACACGAGGGAGTGATTCATCCTGATGTCCGTCTGATGTGTGTCGGCATTTTCACTCCTGAACTTTACTGTCAGATGCTTGGGTTCATTCTGTTGAAGGATATTAGATACAGCAGAAGTTAGAGCAGGAGAGTCAAACACAATGCTCGGGGGCCATACTTGACCCGGTAAAGATGCCAATCCAGCCAATTAGATGGTTTTGGAAAATTAGTAGAAAAGCATAGACATTAAGAAGCTTTTAAGAAGTTTTTTCTCCTGATAAAAATCTTCCCTGTGGCCATTCATACTGAGCCAGAAATAGTTAATTAATAGATAACAGTTGTGTGTAAAGTGCTGTTGAAATTGTGCTTCTTTTTTCTTATAATAACGTATTTCAGGTTTGCATTGTGTAGTTAAACTTCTTTACACTGACAGAAGGGGGAGCTTCACTGGTCTGGTCCACTTAAAATTAAAGTTTGCTGTATGTGGCCCAGGATGTAAAGTGAGTTTGGCATTCCAGAATTTGAGGATAACCAGAAAGGCACCAACAAACATTCAGACGGCAGGGTCAGAGTTTGGCATAAACAACATGAAAGCACGGATCCATCCTGCCGTATATCCACAGTTACAGCTGCTGGTGGTGTACAGTGGACCATTCCTGATGACTGCTTCCAGCAGGATAACTCACTATGTTAGCTCAAATCCTCTCAAAATGTTTTCTTTTAACATTAAAATTAGTTCAGTACTCAAATGACCTCCACAGTCACCAGATGTAAATCCAACACATCAAGTTTAGGATGTGATGTCAGAGTCATGGATGTGCGGCAGACACATCTGCAACAGCTGTGTGACACTGTCGTGTCTGCCTCCTCTCGTTTGTTCTGTTTTCTCTCTTCCTGCAATAACGTCACTGTACTGTGTTACGTGGCTTCCTTAAATAAAGCTCGTTAAAGTAAAGTTGAGCTGGTAATAATAAAGCAACATTATAAATACGATACTTTTACGGTTTGTAGTAGCTACAGGTTTCTTTGGTAATGTGCTATCATTACAAATGTGCTATAAGTAAAATAACCTTGAAACGTCTGATTTTCGAAATCGATTTAAATTCAAATTTAAATTGTAAACCCTTTAAATTTGAACGAATTCGTCCACAGTAACAGTCTGTGTCTCGAGTGTTATTGAACCATGCTGCCGCCTCTTAGCCGTGCTTACCCGCCTTCGGGGCGATAAAACAGACCATTCAAGCAACAGTAAAACAATCACAGCTTCAGTATAAAGTACCAAACGCACTGACGCTATAACCCGTAAGTCCAGACAGCAATAATGATGATGTTTTCTAACGGTGAGTAGTAAAAAGGGAGGGTAAACAGGAGAGTACTCACCGTGCAGCCTATCTGATTTACCGACATCAGCAAACTTTCACTTTCGATGCCGTAGCGACGCTGAACGAGGAAGTGCGACAGAGAGGAGGTGCGACAGACACGCAAGGACCCACCGCTGGAAATACACACAGACCCTGGAGACTCGTGATTCCTGGTAAATTTAATATTTATTTGAATACTTAAATCAAACTAGGGAGTTACATGTGTGGATGTCCTATTTCTGGCTGAGTGTTAAAATAAAAGCGGAAGTCTTTAAAACTGCTAGAGCTGTGCCAACAAGCGAAGACATAACATTTCTCCCTTTAACAAATCGCCTGTTAATATCTTCAGTTTATCCACTTAAATAACTACGAAGCCTCCTTCAAGTTTAAGTTCATATTCTTTTAAAATATTACATAAATGTTGTGGACATGTTTACTACTTTGTAATAACAATCTCATAAAAAAGAGAAACGTTAACATTCTGTAACAAAGTTAAAGGCAGCTGGAACTTCCTTGAGTGACTCGCCACACCTCACAGGAGGTTTTTAAATAAGTTGTTTTAAGACTGAGAGCTTCTGGATTCAAAACCCTTCACGTTTTAAGTACTCTTTGTAAGGTACACACATAAGCTAAAACATTTTTTTTATGGTTATTTAACTGAAACTCAGCACACAAGCCTTTATCTGGGAGTGAAACACAGACCATGAACACACTGAATCGTTTCTAGCAGTGTGCAAACTTTCATCTAGGATGAAAGTGGAAAATTCCTCCAGTAAAACTCCAGCAATATGAGGAGTCTTCAAAAACCTGGACTGATGCAAGAAGACATTAACAAACATTCACTGTATTCAGTCCAAGACAATAAGAAGACCATACAGTGACACCAACCACAGATAACATGAATGCATCTTCAAAAGCAAATAAAGTTTATAAAAACAAGTCAAATTGTACTGTTCCACTTCATAAAGGCTCTGCACTTATTCTGGTGCTGTGAAGTGCTTGAAATCTGAATCACTAAAACTACTCATTATTCAGCAGCAAAAACAAAAACTGAAATCTGAGACTCCTACTTTAATTTGACAGCAGTTTGAGGTTGTAGGGTGTAAATCTCTAGTTTTTTTATGCGTTGGTTCATTTCCCTCTTGAAAAGGTGAACCATCAGCACACTGAAGATGTGTATCAGACAGCATTTATCCTCCTTTCGGTCCAAACTCCTATCTTGTGAGAATGACAGTCATTATTTGTGGTCTGTATGCAGGCTGACATGTTAATATAAATCTTATGCTACAGTATTTGTAGTGCTGGATCCCCAGAATGAGCATTCGTGGACAGGATCAGGTGGAGAAGAAATACGACCCTCTAGACACCACCCTGAAGTTTGTCAACAGGGAGGATGACTTGGATTCATCATGTAAGATTTGTTTTATTTTTTCTGAATATAATTTATATTTGGTGTTTTGTTTCTGTTGTGGAAGCAGCAGCAAGAATCCAGCACAGACCAGAGAAGGCATCAAAGACAGATATGATGGTGATTAAGTCAGACACAGTATAAAAGGAGGAGTGGAGATAGAAAGCAGCTTACATGATGCACTCTGTGTGGGATTTGTTAGATTTGGATGAGTTGAGGGGTAGCTTGACATGCAAATCTAGTTTGACTTTGTTTCCTCTCTAAACAAACAACATGTTTGATTTGTTGTTGTCCACTCCCTCCACAGGTGATGACTCTCTCAGAGCAGAGATGTCCTGCGGCCACGCTGTGACTCCTGAATCTCTCACACGTTGGTGTCGCTCCCTGCTGGATGAGGTATGTCGTGTCTTTGTAGCCCTTTATTTTTTCTTGTAAATAAAGTTTCATGTTTAATTTGGACGACAGTGGTGCAACAAAGTTCTATTTAAGTTCTGTTATAATAAATCTTTTTTAGCTAGAATTATTATAGGTTTAAATTTTAGGTCAAGATCCTGCTTTTTTTTATAAATTGTTTAAGCTAAATAGTTGGGTGCTACTGGTACTCGTTTCAAGGAATAAGTTACTTTTTTAAAAGGTTATCATTGTGTGTTTGTCAGATTTGATTGTGAAAATAGCCAGTAGCTTATTAGATATAAATGTAACAAAGTACTATTATAATTAAAGTAAGAACCTTGAAGATTTGGACTTCAGTTCTTAGTTATTTCTCTAATTATACAGTGAGTCTTTTTTGTTGTTGTTTTCAGGGGAATTACAAATTCAGATGTCCGGCTTTAGTGGAGGGAACCAAGCAGTGTAATAAAGAGTGGTCGTACCAGGAGGTGCGCAGACTGGCTGATCTGACTGTGGAGGAAATGCAGCACTTTGAAGAGAGCATGGCCCGTCTGGCTCTTGCAGACCACTGTGAGGTTCAGCCAGTAAGTGATTTATGGTTATTATTGTGACCTTTCAGCTTATTTCACTTTGATAAAAATGTTTAAAGTGGAGGTCTCTTTCTTTTCTTTAAAACACTGTTTCCCACATCAGTGTCCACAGTGTAAAACAGATGTGGAGAGGAAGGATCTGTCCAACCTGTGTGTCCAGTGTGTCGTATGCACAGCTGATCAGAAGAAGACCTACCAGTTCTGCTGGCAGTGTCTGAAACCGTGGAAGGGTTCAGGCCTTCGATCTGACCGCTGTGACAACGACGGCTGTGAGAACAAGGACCTGCAACTCATGCAGACATGCAAAACCATCAGTCTGCCTGAGGTGGAGGGCGTCACCTGCTGCCCCGCCATCAGACTCTGTCCTACATGTGGCATGAGGGTGGAGCATACCACAGAATACTGCAAAAATATCAACTGTCCTCGCTGCAAGATAGAGTTCTGTTTTGTCTGCCTGAAACTGAAGCGTGAATGTTCACAGACCAGTTCACCATATGAAATCTGCCCCAGTGGGGTCGCTCCAAGGCAGACCTCCATCCCTGTGTGGAGGAAAACTTAAAACCATAACACATGAACAATTTAAGAGAATATTTATATTTTCCTTCAAGGTTTTAACAATTGTTGATATAAAAAAAATGTATGTTGCCTATCTCAGCTCCAAAAGACACTTTGAGCTTTATTTTGTCAGCCTTTGTTTCTCTGCCTCCTACTGGCTGAACTTTAAATTGCACAACAAGAGACTTATTGTTCTGTTAAAATCAGTAACTGTGCAGAGAGATCATTATACATACATCTTTTACTCAAACATGTCTGTGAATATGAAATATGAATAAACTTTATCAGCACTCAGTTTATTACAAATGAAATCTTAGCATCAAGCGTCAGCTCTTCTTGTGTGACAAAATGTTGGCCTGTAGTTTAAGCACAATGTGAAAAATAAATAACTGTATTTCTTCTGTTTTGTATCAACATGCACATAGTGGATCAGTAGCTCCTAATTTCTAAGCATTAAACAAAATGTCAGATTGATTAGAAAGAAATCAAAGGAGAGCTTTGTATTATATTAGTGATTGATGAGTAAAAATCAGGATCACTGGATATTATTTATACTAGTTAGCACTTGTATTTCGTAGAGGCAACAAAATCATCCATTATAGAGATTCTGAATTTGTAAATTCTGTTGTCAAATTTTGTGCACAGAAATATTCATAACATCACTTTTTCTCAGAAGAAACTAACTGATCTTAAACAAGCCAGACAAGAACAAAGAACACCAGACTGCCTGACTTTGCTGCTGTGTTTTGTTCACCGTCATATAATCTTCTTATGTTTTTACACTTTCATCCCATAATGTTTTTTCTCCTTTGGATAAATTTATCACCTTCCTTTCCTCACCTCTTTTTTCACTTCCCTGGTCCGTCTCTCTTGCAGCTGTTTTTCTGCCAGAAAAACTGGCAAATTTTTTGCGATCTTGTTTCTTTCCTTTTTTTTTTTTAAGTTTGTTTTGCATCCATAGCATAGTGAGGAAAATATACAACAATGTCACTGAGGGTGTCAGGTCGTTCTTCGTTTCCTTGTTTTTTTTAGGCACTGCCAAGAAAATTCTCAGTCAGTTCGGAATACACAAAAAAAGATTTATTTAATGAAATTCAACTCGTCATAATGCACACAAAATATATTCAAAATAATCACAGTGATTGAAAGAAAATAGGTAAAAAAAAAAAAAAAAAAATATATATATATATATATATGGCAACTCTCCCAGTCTGTCTCTGTGCAGGTGAACAGCTGCTTATGTGAACCCCCTGGCATCACCCATAACCATGTGACCCAACTTTCTCTAATTAATGCAATCATCCCCCCCAAAAACAAAAACTGATAACTAAAAGGAAAATAACTGATGAGCAAAAAATATAAATCTTATTTCAAATCACAAATCTCTTTCTCTGTAAAACACATTCATGGCTTCCACAGACCGAGTCTAAGTGATATTTGTGGATGCAGTTTAAAACTACAAAGTCCCAAACTGGGTGCAGTTTTATGTTACAAAATGCTACTCTAACATTCTGAATACAGCAGTTTTTCTCAAAGCAATGGACCATTACAAACTTTTTTTTTTTTTTTAAAAAGTCAGTCTCTCTTGGATTCTCTTTCTCAAACTATACAGCAGCCCCAAGGTACAAAATGCAAGTAAAACAAAAACAACAAAATGCACAAACAAAAAAGACAAACATTTTACTTTCTAAAACAGAAAGAGCATGAGTTCTGTTGGCAGTGTTTGAAGTTGTGCAAAGATGTGCTCTTGCCCCCATGTCAATCACAACCTTGAACTAAACTACAAGTTTAGGACCAGGGCCCTATTTCAGGAAGCCGGTTTAGAAAACTCAGAGTGAAAAACGATACTCAGGGTTGAGTAACCCCGAACTGTCCAACTCGGAATATTCGGTTTCAGAAAGGCTGATAACAATTAGTTCAATCAACGCGGAGTTACTTTAACCCCAAGTTAAACGCGCACACGAGGATACATAAAGCCCTGATTAGTGGAGCACAGATTAAGCGAGTCACCATGGAGACGGAGGGAAAGAAGGCGCGGTCAATGTATTTTACAGCGCTTGAGGCTGAAATTCTGATGGCAGCATATGCTGATAACATGCAAATTTTGCAGAAAAAAAGTAACACAGCCTCAGCTGCAAAAGAAAGGGAGCATGCATGGCAAAACATAGCCGACAGAGTCAATGGGTGAGTGTTAATTTAAACATTGATCTAGGGATTTCCACCCATTTACACATATTTTATTTTTTATTTTATACATTTTATTTTGTGACGTGATGTGAGCGCAGGTGCAACCCAACAGGCCCCAAACGTTCCTGGCAGCAAGTAAAAATGAAATATAAAAATATAGTCCAAACAGGTAAGGTGTAATTGTATTATGAGCCATAGTGCTTGGTCTGTTTGTCCGATGTAAATCAATTGCAGTTAGAGGCTACATTAATTTTCTTTCTGTAAGCACTTATTGAAATTATCTGAGCACATTACAAGTAAATATTTGCTTACTCTGTATGCTCAAATGTGACCCGTTATAGCCAACAGAAAAAAAGCGGAGGCCCGAAAAACAGGTGGGGGTCCTCCACCACCACCACTCACAGAGGCTGAGCAGTTGGCTTCCACATTTGTGATAATGTTGGCAGCATCACATATGATCTTCACAGTGCAGAGAACACAAATTAGCATCCATTACTATAATGAAATAATTTGTTATTTTGAAATGCTACAGGGAACTATGTACCTGTACATTAATGCTGTGGAAAGACTTCCTGTTCACATAGTTTCTGTCATTTACTGAAGGAGCAATGATTGGAATGTGAGTGCCATCTATACAGCCAATCATGCCTGGGAACCCTGAAAATAAATGTAAAATTTAAGTAGTAGTTCAAATATCACCACATCATGAATTAAGTTTTGTTCATCCTGCTACCTGCAATTTTGTGGAATCCCTCTTTGATAAATCTTGTGGGTCTGTGACCGGGGAACACCACAGACGAGTGCAGGAGACGTTTCAGTTTCAGTGCCTTGGAAATGTGCTCAGCGTCACCAATATTATACAGAAAGCTCCCGTTTGCAAAAAACCGAAGTGCAATACAAATAATATGTACAGGACTGAGAGGATGTCCACGATGTGTCACATGAGCAATATTAGGCCTGAGGATGTTATTCAAATGAATTATAGATTGTGCTGAAAAACGGTAACGTTCACACAGAAAATCATCAGGAAATGATAAAATGTCCAAACGCGCTCTAATCACTCTCTCCCGGCGGGGAGCTCTGCGGAGAATTTGGGCTTCAACATCTACTGGCTCTTCAAGGAAGGGGCACGCCATGTCTGACACTTCCTAGTCAGGTTTCCGACACAGAGGCGGAGAACGTCAGGGTTAGTTGAAGTAAACCTGCTAGGGGGCAGGTTAGCTTCACGGAGTGTGTCGTCATAGTGACTCACTCAGGATTAATCTAAACTCGCTTTGTAAAACCGAAAACCCAGAGTTTTCGTTAACTCAGGGTGTACTTACTCAGAGTTTGCACTAAACCGGCTTTCTGAAACAGGGCCCCGTACTACAAACCGTCAGCCCCCTGAACTTATGTTCAGGGGGCTGACATGAGGGAGGGCAGTATACTGTTGCATGAGCGATAATGCGCTCCAAGAAAACGAGCCAACCCTGTGTGGCACAGAAATAAAAGGCAACATTCATTACATATTATGGTTCTCATGCTCAACTTTTTCTTTTAGCATCAATAAACACTGATGACAGAATACAACATTGATTTTGTAAGGATGTATATTTAACTATTGATTTTCAAAAAAGGAACAAAATATGATAATAGTATTAACAAATACAAATTATTCCAGCAAATGTCAAACAAACAGAGTTTTCATCTTTACATACATATATGTTACGTTCCCCTAAAAAGGTCAAGGGGATGAGGGAAAGTAACAAAAAGTATCCAGGTCGAAAAAAAAGGAGACAGGGAAGCGAAATGGTTAATTAAAGCGTTTTAAAGCTTCTATTAATAACTCAACTTAAAGAGACTGATAAGCCGCTATCACCATTTGAAGAAAAAAAACAAAACAAAACTCAGATGTCGGTCAGTAAACTGAAAGCAATGCATTTCAATGCTTCAAATGTAACAGATTTTTTGGTATCCATCCAAAATCTGCTGATTATTATCTCCTTGAGAACAGGTTGTTTATACAAAAATAAAGCTTATAGTAGTAATTTTTATCTCTGAAAAGTTCACATAACACAAAGTAATAACAAATTCAAGAAACTGTCAGTAACCCAAGGACATTTCCATTTTGCTGAATCATTTACTGACTGAACATGATGTCATTAATTGAAGTAGTGTCCATGTGGTGTTTAAAGAGTTTGAGTGCCACTGATATCGAATGTTTCACTTGCTCTTCATATGTGTGTCATCTGCCTGGCTGAACCAGTTTGGCAGAGCAACAGCTGATTTATAAAAACTACTGATCGTAATAAATCACAAAGACCAAATCTGTTGAAATGGGCATTAATGCATCATCATCTTCAGTTCCGTGGGGTGAGTAGAAAACATTCTCTCAGCTCTCTGGCTTTGAAAGCTTTCCTCCCATCACAGCTGAGCAAGCTTCAGTGGATCTTGCAGAGAATCTCTCTGATATGACTGGGGGGGACTTCCCAGTTTGCTCAGAAGTCACTGGGCACTTGGGCCACTGACATGTTGATCTTTGGTGTTTTTGAAAGGATTTACATGAAAACTAGGTTTTCCATACTTTGGTGTTTGGGATTCTTACTTCCTGTGCCATCATCTTCCTCACTGTCTCCGTCATCTTCCTCACTGTCTTCCTCATCTTCCTCACTGTCTTCCTCATCTTCCTCACTGTCTTCCTCAGAATAGTCATGAATTTCAATACTTTCGGCAACATTTTCTTCAACATCTTGTTCACGTTGGTCTCCCCCTCTAAGCCTTAAAACTAACCATAGGGTGAAACTGTGTTGAATTCCATAATCCGTGAGAGTGCAACAGTCCCTCAGCTGATTTCCTTCAAAAATAATCCGCTGTTGATCTGAAACACACACAGACAATAAAAGTAAAGAATACGCACAGACTTTCAAGCAAGACTGAGCATTTCTGCATAACAACTGAAAAAATTCAAGCATCATTTATCATTTAGAATTATTTTAATTATTTAAATAAAAGAAACAAAAAAGAAAAACAACCATTTAATGCCCCAACTTGAACAGATATGAAAATATCAGCTCTTGCTAAATTGCTGTAAACTTGTGTCTTTCAGCCAATTGTCAATGGAACGCCAGAACTGCCATAATGAATTAATTAAATACACTATTAAATAATTAATTAAATGTGGCAATAATTAATTAAAATCGGAAATAATTAATTACACAAATAATTACGACACGTGTAATTAATTAATTCTTGACACATTTAATTAATTAATGACACATTTATTAATTAAATGTGTCGTAAATATTTATGTAATTAATTATTTCCGATTTTAATTAATTATTGCCACATTTAATTAATTATTTAATGGTGTATTTAATTAATTCATTATGGCAGTCCTCGCGTTCCGTAATCGTCTGCCAGGAGAAAACTTCTTTGGGTAAAATTAGATTGCTTAAATCTTAGCCAGGTTCAGGAAGATGCCCAGACCTCCCTCTCCCAGCCACCACCTCCTGTTGTTTCAGCCAATAGACAGAATTAGTGATGTGACGTTCTGTATCGAGGCTTCGGAGCGTGTGTCGAGTAATGGAGGGGGCGTTTCCGCGAAGCGCGTATCGAGGCTTGCTTCATTTATGGGAGGAGCTGAAAATGATGACGTCCGAAGCCTCGCTGCCCGGCTGTACCACGTGACTGGTTCATGAAGTGGTTCGAACTTTGCCGCGAGCTATGACAGCGATATAAACCCCTCAGACTTCAATCAAAATGTGGGTGTTTGATGGAGAGTTGCGGTTAGTGAGAGTTTGGAGACCGTTTGGAGGTTTATGAGAGTGAGGAGAGAAAGTCAGGAGAGAATGGAGCCAGCTAAGAAGAGGAGGATGTCCTCCCCTGTGTGGGAACATTTTGATCTTATTCCTCCCAACAAGGTATGTAAATTTCTACAGAAGATGTATTATCATAATACTGATGGTGCAATACAATTTATGTTGAGCTGTCTGTACTTTTGTACAAGGTGAAGTGTTTGCTATGTGCCAGGGAGCTGGGATATAACAACAACACCTCATCCATGCTTAGGCACTACAGAGCTTTGCATGAGAATAAGGGGAACACCGATTGTGGAGCAAGACCAGGTGAGCCATCAAATGCAATGATAATATAGCATGCAGTAATGTTACTAAATGATATAACAATATTATACAACTGTTATAAGTTACGTGTGTGATATTTATATTTGTGCTTTATCTTTATTGTCTTTCCTCAGGAGAACAATCTCAAATAGATGAAGACCTGGTTAGCATGGTGATTGAGGACTCACAGCTATTTAGCATTGTGGAGGACAAAGGATTTAAAAGATCTGTTAAATCATTAAATCCCAGCTATGTTCTCCCCACTAAAAAGGTCATAAAAGCAGTGAAAATTTAGTTTTTACAGAATAAAATGTGAACAGGCAGGACTGAGGCTCAAAGCCTCAGTGTGTAGCTGTCCATACCTCAACGTTACAAAAGCACAACTACTGTCCACACCCCAACCACACCTCACCTCACAGTAAATGATCATTTCCATTTCAAGCATTTACAAATAATCATTTTCCATACTGCCACTATAAATATACACAGTATACTGCCATCACTACAATATACATGTTTTACACACTCCTTTTGTTGTTGACATTTACAGGCTGTGTGCAAAATGCCACACTCTTCAAATTCATGCCAGCTATTATTTTTACGTCCAGTAGGTGTCCTGCTAGAGCAAATGAAGCTTCATGAAGCTTCGCATTGGGGTGAACCAATTGGATGAAAAGCTTCAGTGCTTCATGGGGCTTCATCTGCCCATCACTAGACAGAATCTCTCCAGTATCCCCTCTCAGCTAGACATGACCGAATCACCTCAAATATGAGGTGCTGAGGAGGCATCGTGGTCAGAAGTCTGAACCACCCCAACTGGTTCCTTTCAGTGTGGAGGAGGAGGAGCTCTTCTATGTATGGTTATACTCGGCTACGGTTCTATAATTCGTAGAAATATATAAATGTCCCTACAGAGAAATGCAGCTTGTAGAGAAGAAGAAATAAATAAATGATGAATTTATTTTAACAAAGGAAAATCAGAAAATGTCCTTTTAACAACTTTCCTGACTACTGGGATAAAGATTTCTTAGTTTACAAAGTGCAAGCAAACGCACCATGAAACCTGCTGAAGCTACAAAATGACTTTTATGAGTAGACAGTGTGACTGCAGGCCAGTCTGGAAATAAACAAATTAAGTAACACTTGTAGTTCTGGGCAGGTGACAATCTGTCTAGCGTTAACTGTAATGTAGTAATCTGTAGTGCTCGTTTTAGTCGTCAACATGGAGGACAGTGATTCCACACCTACCTGGAGGAATGCCCTCTTTTTCCTGGATTTTAGCTTTTAAATTCTCAATTGTATCAGATGGCTCCACTTCGATATTTATTGACTTTCCAGTTAACGTTTTCACTTCAACAAGCATTTTTACAGCACTCCTTTCCGACGCTGAGCTGACAGCTTAACAGGAACCGATCTTCTTCTTCTATTGCTTTTCCTTCTGCTTCTTCTACTGTTTTTATGGTTGTCAAGCAACTCTTAGGTGCATTACCGCCACCTTCTAGATTGGCGTATGGATCAGAAACTACAGTACCACCATTATATTCTTTTTAAAATTCCAATTTAATTCACAAATTTAAAAATGTCAACAAAATCTATATCCCCCGAGTTTCTTTGAAATAATTCACTTATCTTTAAATTATTCTTGTTCTTATGAAGAATCCTGACCAATCTTTCTCATTTATTAGGTAGTTTTCCTTGTTATATAACTCTATCAATATTTCCTTGATTGCATCACCCAGATTGTTCAGTATACAATAACTGATTTGATCCTCACACTGAGTTGTTTTTACAGATTTCTTTAATGCCTTGTTCCATTCTGATAAAGAAAACTTGATGATAATTACATCCTCACTGTCGTCTTCATCCTGAATTATTTGGATATTTCTCTGTAATGTCGTTTCTCATCCTCTTTTTTCTTTATTGTTAAGGTTCTTTACTTATGTCAATGTTTTTCTAATAATTCAGATTTACTTGTCTATTATAATATTTTCATTATCTATCATTGTTGCAAAATAACAATCTTTTGAATTGCCAGACATTTTTTGTACACCAAACCCTGTCCAGTGGTGTATTTTTACCCAGTGATTCGCAGCATTTTCTCCAACAATAACTCTTACCTTTCTTTGTGATCCTTCTAACATCTGTTTGTTTCATTTTTAAACTTGTTCTGTGGTTTAATTGCTAATGTACATTCTTGTGTGCACCATGGTGTTAACATTTTCTTTTTTGTTCCCACTACTTTACAGGATAGATTCTTTGGCTGCATCCACTACACTTTTACTTATGTCTGAGTTCAGTTCATTTGTTGGTTTGTTGAAATCCAGATTTTTTCAAGCTACCCTCACTCATCACCCTAAACTTATCCTAGTTTGCCCTTTCAAATTTCCACTTATCCTCTGTTTTTATCTGTGTTCTCTCTGTGTCTGCTCCTATGCTGATAAAAAATGAATAGTGGTCACTACCTACTGTGTTATCTTGGTATACTCTCCAGCTGCTAATACCAGCCAGAGATTTTAAACCAATGTAAGATCAATCACTGATTGATTACCCCTTACAATATTCACCCGTGTAACGAAAGAATGGAGAAGCTGATATGAATAATATTGTAACAAAGGACATTTACCTATTTCCCCTTAAAGTTACATTTCTTATATTTCCTGTTTTTGTTTTTATGTTTTCAGAAAGGTTTGTTTCTCAGAGCCACCCTATTACTAAGAAACCTAATTAGGCTTATAAGCATTACAAGTTTCCACTATTTTGTGTTTTTTGCATTAAATCCAAACTTTGCACATATACAGTGTTGGGTGTACTGTAATTAAATTACTTTTCCACTGAAAAAGTAGAGTAACTAAATACTGTTCATTTTTTAGGTATTTTAATTACAGTTACTTACAATGTACTTGCGTTACATTGCAAAATAATTAAACTCGCTGAATATCATTATTTAATTTCAATAATTTATCTTCTAAACATAAAAGTAAACTCTGCCGCTTTAACGTCGTTGTAGTGCAGCTGCACGTCATTTCGCGCCAGTTTGGTGCATAGTCGTATTCTAAAGCGGGAGATGTCGGACTCGGCTGAAGCGAGTGGCTGTTTTTTGAAATGGACATATTCCCGTCTCTTCACTTTTCTGAAACAAGCAGACAAGAACATTACAATAATATGTAAGCTATGTCCTGGGGAGAAAAAACTATCGGCCGCTGTTAATAGCATGAGTAATCTACTGAAGCGCCTGACATGAGAGCATAGACGAACACTTCTGAGTGATCCTTGTTCATCATCCATGGATAACACCGCGGCAACTCCTGCTAAGCAGGCAAAACTTGATTTTACTTCAGCAGCACAGAAAGCATCTGAAGGTGAGCTTAAAAAATGATTGCAGGCTACATTATGGAAGAGATGCTGCCGCTGCATACTGTAGAGTCTCCGTCTTTAAAAAAAAATGTATTTATTATTTAAAGAGTTTAATATCTATTGTTTGTCCACTCAAGGTTTATAGGGATTTTAAGAAGTATTTAGTTAAATTACTTATTGAGTAATTAAGTTACTTTTCTGACACAGTAATTAGATAAGTATTTTAAATACAATATTGACTAAGTAACTAGTAATTAGCAATTAATTACTTTTTTAAAGTAACTTACCTAACACTGCACATATATTTCAATTACTTTGCCATATTTAATATTTTTTAAAGCGGTGCATTGCTTTTTATTTACATTTTACACATGTTTAGCACAATTCATTTTTTTTAATTTGGAAAGTGGAGTAAATTGTTCATTGAGCATGGACATTATAAAAATAAACTGTAAAGGTGTTTGTGCTACATAGAAGTCCAAAGCAGCGTCAGTAATTACTCATGGCACACTAACCTGACTCCAGTGGTTTTACTGTACTAATATAAGGATGGTATCAGGCTTCTTCTCTGACTCTTGACATTAGTGTATTTGAAATGTTGAGCTTCAATGTTTGTCACAACAGTGTCCTGGTTCTGAAACCTATGTAGAGAGAGAGGATCTGACCAACCTCAGCATCAGGCCCACAATCTGCACAGCAGAATCAGAATCAGAATCAGAATCAGAAAGGGTTTTATTGCCAAATGTTGAGCAGGTTTACAACATTAGGAAATTGCTGCGGTGCTTCAGTGCAAACATACTGTTATAAATTATGTTTAAATAGACATGAAATTAAAAATAAGAATAAGAATAAGAATTAAAAGTGCTAAGTAGATAGATATATATACATGATATATACATGAGTGCAGGTGGTGATCAGTGCCAAACATGGAATGATGCAGTGAACACAGCGTACCATAACAGTCATATGGTTATTGTTCATGTGTCCAACAGCAGAGGGGAAGAAACTGTTCTTATGGCGAGAGGTTCTGGTGTGAATGGACCGGAGCCTCCTGCCTGAGGGGAGCAGGTCAAACAGACTGTGTCCAGGGTGAGAAGGGTCAGCTGAGATCCGAGCTGCACGCCCCAGTGTCCTGGAGGTGTACAGGTCCTGCAGAGATGGGAGTCTGCAGCCAATCACCTTCTCAGCAGAGCGCACAACACGCTGCAGTCTCTGTTTGTCCCTGACAGTGGCTCCAGCGTACCACACGGTGATGGAGGAGGTGAGGATGGACTCGATGATTGCAGTGTAGAACTGCATCATCGTCCGTGTTGGCAGGTTGAATTTCTTCAGCTGCCTCAGGAAGTACATCCTCTGCTGGGCTTTCTTGATGACGGAGGTGATGGTGGGCTCCCACTTCAGGTCCTGGGTGATGGTGGTACCCAGGAAGCGGAATGAGTCCACAGAGGTGATGGGGGTGTCAGACAGGATGATGGGGGGGAGTGGAGCTGTGTGCTTCCTGAAGTCCACAATAATCTCCACTGTCTTCTGGGCATTCAGCACCAGGTTGTTGTGGCTGCACCAGGACACCAGACGTTCAACCTCCCTCCTGTAGGCAGACTCATCCCCGTCCGAGATGAGTCCAATAACAGTGGTGTCATCTGCAAACTTGATTAGCTTGACAGACTGGTGGGTGGAGGTGCAGCAGTTGGTGTACAGGGAGAAGAGCAGAGGAGAAAGAACACAGCCTTGAGGGGAGCCGGTGCTGATGGTCCGGGAGTCCGAGACATTCTTTCCCAGCCTCACATGCTGCTTCCTGTCCGTCAGGAAGTCAGTGATCCACCGGCAGATGGGATCAGGCACATTCATCTGGGAAAGCTTGCCTTGGAGATGGTCTGGAAGGATGGTGTTGAAGGCAGAGCTGAAGTCCACAAACAGGATCCTGGCGTAGGTTCCTGGGGAGTCCAGATGCTGCAGGATGAAGTGTAGGGCCATGTTGATGGCGTCATCTACAGACCTGTTGGCTCTGTATGCAAACTGCAGGGGGTCCAGGAGGGGGGCCGTGAGCAGACAAGGAAGTCTGAGATCTGCTGATGGTGTTTGAAGCCACAGTAACAATGATGAACAATGCCTTAACCATGACATCAAGCTTCTCAGAAATGCAAAATCACCACCCTCCTTCAGGTTCAAAGGGTTGACACCTGTTCCACCTCTGATCAGAGGGTGGATCATGACAAAACATCATCTGTCCTCAGAGTGAGTTCTTCTTTGTGCGTCTGAAGCTCACTATTGAGTGCTTGAAGATGAATCCTTACTTAGTCCTCTGCAGTGCCATGCAAACTAAGAGGCAGCAGTCACTCTGATTCATCACACACAATACTCTCATGTTGCCTTTTCCTTTCAGATTTTATTGAAAGAGAAGCCAAAAGTTTTACAGGCTGATTTGTTCTTGAACATTAAACAATATTAAAGGATATCTGATGTCTTTTCTATTAATTTTGTATAACAAATCCATTTTAACAATAATGTTTCTTGAATTTAACTCTGTTTAACGAATGTCAATCATTAATAATCAAAATACTCAAATAGTCCCTTTAAATCACCAGAATGTGCATTTAATGTCTGACTCACTGATACATGCAGTGTTGGGCAAGTTACTTTGAAAAGGTAATTAATTATAGTTACTAGTTACTTCTTCAAAAAAAATAACTGAGTTAGTAACTGAGTTACAATCTTCTAAAAGTAATTAATTACTTGAAAAGTAACTATTGCTTTACTTTAAAAAAAAAACATTTAACCCCCTGGGGTCCATTTTTAACTACTTTTGATTTTCCCTCCACATTTTACCTTTAAAAACTATTTACTTTGCCTTGTTTGGCATCATTCTTTTCAGCACAACCTCACGTGTCTGAATTTACAGTTGTGTTTTCATTTTGACATAGTGTATTAACACAGTTGATCTAACATCAGACAAAAAACATAAAATCAGAGTAGAAAAAGTGATATTTTTTACTGTAACAACCAGAAACGTGTTTATTGAATCATATTTCATAACTTTAAATGCAAATATAAATTGTCAATTTTAAAATCCTATGCACAAGTTTTGCAAACAACAAAGTTATTTGCATCCATTTACCTTTAACCTTATTTTTTTTAATAACCATTTCAAACTATTTACAGAACAATCAGCTGTTCTGCATTCAGTAAGATGCCACACAAATTATTTGTGTCACTCCAAAAACACAATTTCTGTCCACTATAAAGGAGAACATCACAGCCTGATACCTGCAGGTCTGACAGCAGCAGGTGTATCACTCCTGTTTCTACCTGGAGACAGCAGTCGCCTCATTGTTCTGACACACAACACAAAACTAACCACAACACTACACACTAACTACACAAGACAACACATTAACTACACACTCCAAACACGCTAAACGTCACAAATCTCTCACATGTCAAAAAATTGGTTTTCTTTTTTCTGCTCCGTCGCTCCTAAAACTTCCCCTGTTTTGTTGTTTGCTCATAAGCAGAGAGTGCTTGCTGCGCTGTCCTTAGACAGTAAACATGAGGAAACTATTGAGGAGAAAATGCCGCGTATATATTGTTTATCATGACTCTGGTTTTACGTGGCCTATCAACACAATTTAAAAACTGGTTTATATCACCTTGTTGCTTTGTCTTTAAGTGGTCATGTGATTGGCTTACCACGACTACTTTATTCTTCCTCAGTCAAACAGCAGCACTCATGCGATTATTTTGCCACCTTAGCTCCAGGTGTTGTGCTAGAAAGTGATCGTGATTACCGTCTGCGGGAGTGCGCGCAGCTGCTTAAAGCTGTAGCGTCCAGATTACTTACAGCTACTTCCGTGCAAATGATATAAGATGCGGTAAGCTGAACACAGCTTCAACCGTCTGTTTGTTGAAAAATAGTAACGGACCGCATTTACTTGTTAGTAACTGTAACGGCGTTGTAACGATAGGAATAGTAAGTAGTTAGATTACTCATTAGTTACGCCATTACTTGCAACGCCGTTATTCCCATCACTGGATACATGTAAGTGAAAAAATCTCCTGCAGAACAGATTAAGTTATGGCAAAGCCACAACACTAATCCAAATGACACATAAAATAAAATAAACATAGGGTTTGTTTTGTTTTATGTTTTTTTAACAATTGTATGGTGTTGGTAAAATAAATTGTCAATATGGTCATGTAGATCTTGTTATGTAAAATAAAAATGATTCTGGAAAAGCTGTAGCATCCCTCACAGGTGAATGTCAAAATAAAATCTAAAAGACAGACATCTGTAAGGGTATTCAACAAATATATACAAAAGACTGTTATTATCAACAGGAGCAACTACACGCTGTGTCAGCAAATATCAGACAAGAAATGTTTTATTTTACAACTTTGTGATGTTTCTAAATATCTTGTGTCTATAAAGAGTTCAACAAAGTGTATTTTCATATAGAAAAAACTTCAGCTGAAGCCAACTTTTTAAAATCAAACTAATACAGTGAAATTAGCTGGTTTATATTTCTAGTGGATAGTAGTATTAAATTCAGGAAAAACAAAAAAATAAAAAATAAGAAAAGCAGAAGAAAACATTTTTTTTTAGGGGGGTTGTTGTTGTTTTTTAACTGTCAGTAACCCAAGGACATCCCTGTTGTGCTGTCCTGAAACAGGGAAAGTTTAAAGATTTTGAACATCACTCATACTGAATCATTATCATTGTCTCTTTGTATTGTGTGATGTCTGCCTAACTGAACCAGTTTAAAAAAAAGAGAGCTACACCTGATTTATAGAAACTACAAATTAAATCATCAATACGCACAAACTGTGTAGTCAGATTTTAAACATATGACCATCCTCAGTGCTGTAACAAATATATAACCGTCTCTCCGTTCTCTGTCATGCTGTCTTTAGTAGTGAAGATTGGCCTGACACATCAAGAGCAGCTAACTAAATGCTGATTTGTAACACAACAATCCAACAAATGTTCCCTGTCAGTAGCACTGGGACAAAATCTCTCTACTATAACTGGAGGACAACTTACACACACTGGTTTTAGTTGGGGATATTTCTTGTTACACTAACCAGAAAGGATGTTGAACAAACTGTTTGGATCCTTGCGTCACTGAAGTATTGTTTTGTTATGTTAATAAAATGTTCTAAAAGCCTAAATTCTTCCTCTCCAAAAACCGGAGCGCAAAACAAAAACCCACCCCTACAGCTACCAGATCAATCAGAAAACGTCTATTTACGCTATTTACAATCTATACAAGACAACTAAGCTCTTTTCGTCATGGAAACCTGGTCACACACAGCACACAGCTAAACACAAGGTACAGGGCTAAAAACCCAGCCTGTTTGAACACAGGAACGGGTCCCAATTTATAGTCAGCCCTATTTAGTCTTCAACCAATGGTCAGCCTCCACCTGGAACTTACATTAGCACAAACAGCAGAAAGAATGAACTACTACACCCTCAGGTGTAGCGAGCAAAGACGATACACAAAATCATGACCTGGATCATAACACTGTACACTTGTTGCCATTATTGGCACAAAGCTCACTATTTTTCTGAGTAGGACATTGACCTGTTGTTTCAAAATTGCAAAGTCTTTCCATACTTATGTTTTTGCCAGTCTTGTCAACCATCCCACTGTTTTCACTGGTAGGCAAAACATCTGGATATCCTCCTCCTCCTCCTCCTCCTCCTCCACGAACCTTTAACACTAACATGATGGCAGACAAGTGTTGTATTCCATAACTCGATAGTAGGGCGTCGTCATCTTCCATATGCTGATCAACAGAAGTCATACACAGATCCTCTGAAACAAACACACACAGAGTAATATTTTACATTTATTCATGTTATTTACCAAGTTTGGGGAAACTGATGGATATTTATTGCAATCAATTTTTATTCTAAGAAAAATGTTACATTTCCTTCATCCAATTTAATTCAACCTCTAAATTTAGCTTGCTCTCGAAAACTAACATTAAATATATATATTTTTAAAAATAGCTATTTTTTCAAACATTTTAGGATATTTTTGGACTCACATTTTTGCCCAATAACGGGTTTGAAATTAAACTCAAGAAACAATTGAAGTGCAGAGTTCCAGTATTAATTCAAGGAGTGAATATATGATAAAACACAGGAAATAATGCAGGAGTTATTCACTGCCACCTGCACAATAGAAAGTCCTTGCATGCAAACCTACCATTAATAACGTATCTTTGCACACTTCATGTGGTGTGCTTTTTTATATCTTCTAGCCAACCTGCTCACTGCACCTGGTAAATCTAAGGGATGGGATCACCCCAACTTTAATTGTGCCTGCAAAGATTTGTCCTGGATGGGCCTCTAAATTTACAAATCCTTTAAAGCCTCTCCTTCAACACTATACAGAAATAATCTGATGACTGTGCTGTACTAAGGAGGGTGTCCATCAAAAGTTCTCAGAGTCAGGCCCAAAAGTATTTTGACTATGGCATGATTCTTTTGTAATTTTGCATCTAACCACCGCAGTGTATTTTAAATAACACCTTAAATATTTGATTGAAGTGCACAGCCTCAGGTTTAATTCAAGGAATTTTACAAAAGTATTACATTAAATATTTATAAATTACTGCCTTTTTTTACATTTACATGTCCCATTTTCAGATGCTCAAGAGTAATGGACAGCTGACCAGCAAGCAGTTTCATGGCTAGGTGAGGCTCTGTCCCTCTTTATTTCACCATAGCTTACACAAATAAAAGATCTGGATTTAATTCCAAAGTTTTGAACTTGGTATCCTTTACTCTTTTACTCTTAATAGAGTATGTATAGTACTTATAGTTTACTTTTACTTATAGTTTCTAGTTATGTTTAGTAATTTGAATGGTCTTTTATTCATTAACTGTGAAATTAGATGGTGGAATAGCAATAATTTTGTTTGTTTGCAAATATACTAAAAATGCATCGCTGGCATGTGTGTTGTTTAGGACTCTGAAGTTGAGTCTTAAGGACACTGCCACTTTGAGAGACTGACTTTGTTTTTGTAACTGGTCCTTGTCACAGTCTGGCGAGGGCAGACTGTAGGGGTTGACAAAAAGACCCAAAACGCAGACTCCAAGGAACAGGGAACAGAACTTGAAATGTTAACCAAAGGCGAGCCGTTTAATATGGCTGGTAGAAAAGGTACAAACAAAGGGCAAGGCAAACTGAAGCAAAATTAACACAAACCTAAACTGGGGAATCTAAACAAACAATAAGACAAACCTAGACAAGAAACTTGGAAGCATGGCATGGGAAACATGGCGTGGACAACAGACGACCTGAACATCACACACTGAAAACAGAGGACTTAAATACACAGGAGGATGATTAGGGGAAGTGGGAACACATGGAGGAACAGCTGACTGACATGAGCCTAATGACAGGACAAGGGAAGTGAAACTAAATACAATGAACAAAGAACACACGACTCCTTCAAAATAAAACAGGAAACATGAGACAGACATGATAATACAAACTTGATAACATAAGACACGCAGCATGAAACACGAAGGGTGAGGGGAAGCTTAAATACAGGGGACGAAAACACAAGGAGTCTAATAACCAAATGAACTTAGATAACCTAATGAACAAAATAAACTCAAACTTAAAACGCTGGGTCAAAAGACCCAGGAACATGACAGTCCTTGTGTGCTCATCTTACAGTTAGCTGCGTGTAGAGACCTGTTCTATTTGTCTACCTCAGAGGATGACTCGCTGTGGTGGAAATAACTCTGCACCTTGTTATTAAGGTTTGAAAGAAGTGTTGCTGAGTTTTTTTAAACAACCTTTCATTTATAATTTATTAATAACAAAGGTTTGAAACTATAAATATTTAACTTCACTAAAGTGTTTAAACTGGGGCAATAATGTTATCTGAAATGTCATCTCTAAATCTTTATTTTTTAACCAAGAGTTGTGTTCTTCTAATAATATTTTTAGCAGGCAATTTTACATATTTATCTAAACATGCTGCATAATTTACTTTACATTTTAAAAGCTTATTTTACTGTTTCTGTGTTTACATGAAACACAGTCAATTTTAATGAAGAAGTCTGGCTGCTTATGAAGAAATGTTGAGAAATATAATGTCACTGCTTGGTGTAAGAGTTTAAATGATTTCAACATGTGGGCCTGTTTCTCTTACCAGATTCTCCAGGAAATTCCTGCATTATTTTTTCCTTCAGATCCTTCACGGTCAACCTGTTAAACTCTGCAGAGGTGCTGCACAGGTCAATCACCTTCATTCCGCCAACTCCAGAAACCTTGACCTGATAAATCTTCCCCTTTTGATTCTGTATTGTATAAAGCTTGCTGCACTCCGTCTGTTGGGGATAATTGTAATGACAGGAACCTAAACAGAACATGGAGAAGACGAAAGAAAAAGAAAACGTTGATCACAGTATTATGGAGCAGGCAAAGACAAGTATAACATTTCTTTTGTAACTTTCACTAACCCGGGAACTTGTTCTTTCACTGTTATTTTATACAGGTCATATAAACTAGAAAAGCTTGTGAAAAATGTGTTTTCATAGGAAAGAGGAACATATAGGGACAGATTTACTGCAGCAACACAAAGCCTTCTTTTGATGTAAAAAGTTACTGGATTTATTAAAGAGGCATGGTGACAGTTTTATGACTGAAAGTTGTGCACAGGAGTCACTCCACAAATGCATGCCGTACTTATAAAAGAAACTTCAACAGGACAAGACTCGACTGTAATACCTGCAAATAAAGGACAAAGGACACTTGTTCCCCTTTTGGACAGAGAAGACACATTTCCCCTCCTCTCTTTTATCCAGAGAAAACTGTGCCTATATTTTTCATAAAATATATATTGTTATTCGTCTGATCACAGAAAGGTTTTGCATTTCGACTGAGTTCATTTTACATGAGCTTTGGCTCAGAGAAGATGGCAATGTTTCTGGATTGTGGTCACTTAAAGCTTATTCTTTGCTTTAACCTACATTTGTTGATGGTACAGTGAACAGTGTTCACAATGATTTCTGGAAGTGTACCCGAGCCCGTGCAGTGATTTCCATGACAGAATGATGTTTGTTTTAGTCCAACAAAGATGATTCTTAAAGCTCAAAGGGCCTGAAGATGCTTGCTGTCTTCTATAAGAATCTAACAAGGGTCCAAAGTGTTCAAAATGTCAGTGAGGACATTTATCAGGAATGTTTTTGTGCCACTGTTATAGGTAACGGTTGAAAGCTTGTTCTCTTTTGTTTTACCCTGTTCTCTCTCTCTCTCTCTCTCTCTCCCTCTGTGTGTGTGTGTCAATGTGAATTCATTGTGCGATGATTTCACACTGAGGAGATTTGTTGCTGTGTAAAATTGCTGGAATGAAAATTAGCATCTTAATGTCTGACTCGTGGTTCTCAGGTGGACAAAGTGTAAAGTGTCCATTCCAGGCTGGGAATGATTTGCTGCACCAAGTGGAGGAGTTTAAGTATCTTGAGTTCTTGTTCACGAGTGAGTGAAGAGTGGAGTCAGATTCAGAGCTTGATTAGTGCGTTCATGTTTTTTCCTGCTTTTCACTGGTGAACTCTGACTCATAGTGCTTGTTAACAACTTGGGTGTATTATTCTTTGAAATATATAAATAACATTTTTTGCTTGTTTTGTTTTTTATATACTTGCATTGAATTGGTAAAAATAAATCCTTCCATCCATCCATCCATTCGCTTCCGCTTATCCTTTTCAGGGGCGCTGGAGCCTATCCCAGCTGTCATAGGGCGAGAGGCGGGGTACACCCTGGACAGGTCGCCAGTCTGTCGCAGGGCCAACACACAGGGACAAACAACCATTCGCACTCACTTTCATTCGCACATTCACACCTAGTGAAAATTTGGATTATTCAATTAACCTATCCCCACAAGCTGCATGTCTTTGGACGGTGGGAGGAAGCCGGAGTACCCGGAGAGAACGCACGCAAACACGGGGAGAACATGCAAACTCCACACAAAAATAAATACATTTTAAAAAAGGGGTTAATTTGGCCATGTAGATCCGGTAATGTAAAATATAAATTCCCCTGGAATAGCTGTAGCATCCCCTACAGATGAATGTCAAAATAACATCTACAAGACTGACACGTGTAACGGTATTCAACAAACATATACAAAATATTGTAAATGTCAGCAGGAGCAACTACATACCATGTCTGCAAATATCAGACAAGAAACGTTTTTTTTTTGTTTGTTTGTTTGTTTTTTTACAGATTTGGGATGTTTTTAACTAACTTGTGTCTATAGAGTGTATTTTCATATAGAAAAAACTTCAACTTTAGCTAATTTCATTGTATTAGCTCAATTTAAAACAGTTAGCTGGTTAATATGTTTAGTGGGAAGTGACACTAAATTCAGAAAAAACAAAAAAATAAGAAAAGCAGGGTCTTTTTTTAAACTGTCAGTATCCCAAGAACATCCCTGTTGTGCTGACATGAATCATTCACCACATTCATCATTACATCATAAATACATTTACATGAGGTGCATTAATTTGTTTTTAGTTCCCAGGCAGAGAAAGTCTAAACATTTTAAACATCACTCATACTGAATGTATCATTGTCTCTTTGTGTTGTGTGCTGTCTGCCTAGCTGAACCATTTTAAAAATGACAGAGACAGATTTGTAACACAACAATCAAACACAGGTTCCCTGCCAGTAGCACTGGGGCAGAAGCTCTCTACTATAACTGGAGGACAACTTCCACTCACTGGTTGTAGTTGGGGATATTTCTTGTTATGCTAACCAGAAAGGATGTTGAATAAACTGTTTGGGTTCTTGGGACACTGAAGTATTGTTTTATTGTGTCAATAAAATGTTTTAAAAGCCAGATTTCTTCCTTTCTGTTTTTTATTTACACTTGTTGCCACTATTGGCACAAAGCTCACTGTTTCCCTCGGTAGGTCATTGACCTGTTGTTTCAATATTGCAAAGTTTTTCCATACTTAGGTTTTTGCCAGTCTTGTCACCCATCCCACTGTTTTCCTCGGTAGGCAAATCATCTGGACATCCTCCTCTAGAAAGCTTTTCCACTAAATGGATGACAGACAAGTGCTGTATTCCATAACTCGATATTAGGCGGTCGTCATAATCCAGACGCTCATCTGTAAAGATCATCCTCCAATTCTCTGAAACAAACACACAGAGTAAAATTTGACATTTATTCATGTTATTCACTGAGTTAGGGGAAACTGATGGACATTCATTATAATCAATTTTATTCTAAGAAAAATGTTACATTTCCATCCATTCGCTTATCCTTTTTCAGGGCCGCGGGGTGCTTGAGCCTATCCCAGCTGTCTTAGGGCGAGAGGCAGGGTACACCCTGGACAGCTCGCCAGTCTGTCACATAGACACAGACAACCATTCGCGCTCACATTCACACCTATGGGCAATTTACAGTTTCCAATTAACCTATCCCCACTACGTGTATGTCTTTAGACTGTGGGAGTTCCCAGAGAGAACCCACGCAAACACAGGGAGAACATGCAAACTCCACACAGAAAGACCCAAAGAAAGCATGATGGTGGAATTGAACTCAGGACCTTCTTGCTGTGCGGCAACGGTGCTAACCACCGTGCTGCCCCGTTACATTTCCTTCATCAAATTGAATTTGACCTTTAAATTTAGGTTGGTCTCGAGAACTAACATTAAATACATATTACTTAAAAATTGCTATATTTCTAAAAATTTTAGGACATTTTGAAATTAAACTCTCCAGAAACAATTAAAGTGCAGAGTTCCAGTATTAATTCAAGGAGTGACCATGTCACAATAAAACACAGGAAATAACGCAGGAGGAGTTATTCACTGCCACCTGGACAACAGTCCTTGCATGCAAACCCACCATTAATAATGTATCTTTGCACACTTCATGTGGTGTGCTTTTTTATATCTTCTAGCCAACCTGCTCACTGCACCTGGTAAATCTAAGGGATGTGATCACCCCAACTTTAATTGTGCCTGCAAAATTTTGAAGAATAGTCCTGGCCTTGACAAAAAAGTTGATCTATTAAACTGTGCTGCATAATGCCACCTAATTTAGCTTTAGATTTTACAGTAGTAAGTTATAGCTGCTTACTTGTTTAATGTAAATATAGGATGTTAACTTGTACTGTTTCCATATATAATAAACCTTGGGATCCCCACCCAACACAGACAGTTTAATTTGTACCTTTTTTTTCTTTTCTTTTCTTTCTTTCTTTTCTTTTTTTTTTTTTTTTAAATTTGTCAGATTATATTATTTTATTTATACATTTGTCAACAGAACACAAGTTTTCACTGAAATCACAGAAAACATCTGACAGAATCCTTTGGTTGTCCCATATCCACCTGCACAGATAACAGTGGAAGTAAGACCAGGCCACTGTTTCTTACAGACCTTTGGTTCAATGAGAGACACGTCCACCACCATCAGCTCATCAACAGGTTCACCATCAGTTTTGGTTTGTCCCCATCCAGTCATCTGATACACTTGATTTTCTTTTAGGTTTATTTCAGCACGTGGAAGCTGAAGTTTGTACTCTGTGGTCTAATCAAACGTTCACAGACAGCTGGAAACGTTTGTACCCTTTTTTCGTTAATTCTTTAACCAGTGTTAATGGGCATCAGTAAAACGACTTTTCAGATACTACATTGCCGTCATCTTCGGCCATCAAAAGAAAAGTGCGTTACAGGTGTTTCCGTGTTATCTTTACCTGGGATGTCTGGAAACGTCTTCCGTATTTTTTCCTTCAGCTGTAACACTGTCATGCTCCTAAACTGCTCCTCAGTGTTGCCCAAGTCAATCACCGTCTTCCTACCCCAAAATGTACTAACCACAACCTGGTAGATTTTTCCCATTTTTAGCTGATTTGTGTGCCACAGGCTGTACTCCTTCAGTTTTGTCTGCGCCACTGGTAATGACGCTTCAGGTTGTTGTTCGGGCTCTGGGTCTGACGTCAGATGAGTTTCGAAACCTTTGTTATTATTGGTGTTATTAAAGATGTAACGTCCAACGGTTGAATGCAAACGACACCCTGGAGTTAGGAAGAATAAACGACTATTCTGACCCCACTACCGGACAAATTTGAGGTCAAATTGACATCACATCCGATATCGCAAGCTGCTATTTGCCCCTTGGCGTTTGTAACCTGGGAAGACACGACTGTAAGATCGTGCTGGTGACATTTTAGTACGGAAGCTCAGAGAATTGTTCAAATAATTATAAAAAGTTAATGGTGAACTGGACTTTACGCAGAAGCAGAGCATAAAGTGTTTTACGAGCAAACTGTTCCATGCAGGTGATATGGCCACTGTTGTAATACAGTTTATAAAGATGAGACTTTCTGGGAACTATTTTGGGGAAAAAAAGAAGAAGATTTTTTTGCTTTCGGTTTTGACTTCTCCTCATCGTTGATTTTGTATTGTTTGAGTGGTGACACCTATCGTTCAGGAGGGGACTGCAGCAGCTACCAACCCGTAAGGGCGAGCGAACATGATTTTGGCTGTGTGATGTAGGGATGGCACTCTGAATACTGGCGCTTCGCAGCTGTGCAGAAGCGCAGGTGTAAGTGCATTATATGATCCCAGTGTTCACAGCTGGCATGGCTTACCTGCTTCTTAAAGGCAGGTGAAGATTTCCATTTTAATGAAACAGTCATTTGGGCTGGGCCTTGTAATTAATGAATTTATGTTTTTGGTGCTACCCCTTCTATTTATTACAAGTGAATGTTATAATTCATTATTATTTTGCTGTGGATTGTGAAGATCAATATTATAGGCTATCCATACAGTTAAACACAGACTTCCAAAGTGTAATTAAAAAAATACCAGTTTATTCAAATGATTACCGTCAGCAATGAGAGAAGGAGACTGCTTCTCCATTGACTCATATCAGGTGACGAGATTATTATTACATTATCTCAGGAAAATCTTCGTCTGCTTAAAAGAGAAAACAAGCAGAATATTTTCGCTCTAACTTTTGCTGCATCCTCACTATAACCCCTTACAAAAACACATCCATAGTTTTATTATGGTTTAGTAATTGTTTAGCAGAGGATGACATGTTTGCACAGATTTACAAAAGGTATTGGTCAATGTGAAAATGAACGTTGGATTTAGTCAGAATTAGCCACTGATAGCTTGTTAAATTTTTACCTTTATTAAAGAAGGAAAAGACATTTCATTTTCAGACATTTTCCTTTTTTTTTACATTTTTATTAACATAATTATGTTTGAACTGATTGAAAATAAAAACTCAAACCTTTTTTCAATGTATTTTATTTTAATTTATATATTTTTTGTGTTGAATTGCTAACTGACACAGCCTCATGAATGTTAACCGAGGGAGAATAGTAAGTGCCGAATCACACTGTTCACTTGATCATAGTGATAGTCTGGTACAATAATTCGTTTTGTTTGGAACTGTGCTGGGCTTGTCTGCATCATTATTTCACAGAAAAGCATTATCCAATGTGACGATAGCTAAATTGGCCGGCTTGTGTCACTGTAGTAAAGAGACTGTAAGTGTGACCCACACAAAAAAGTAATCCCGTTACTGATTACTTATTTTCAAAAGTAATTAATTACTTAGTTACTTTTTAAAAACGTGATTTACAACCTGAATAGGTGATAAAGCGATAGCTCTTTCAGCCCAATTCTACTTTTTCTGCATAATTCATCATACAAAATGTAATCAAATGGAAAAGTCCCTTTTAAAACTTGTTTTATTAGTTTTAATCTTTTAACTTTATGCATCAAGCAAAAATTTAATTATATGCAACATTGTCTGACTGGAAGAAATTTGTTCAAACCTATTTTCTGCACATACCAGCTCATAATATATATATTTATGTTTACACTCACTCTTTCAAATAGATGCAAGTAAAACACAGCAGAAAATAAATAAAGTCAAAGACTAGCGGTCCTTTTGCTCTATTTTCACCTGTAAAGCAGGAGCAGGGTAGGCGGAGGTTTACCCTGGTGCAGGTGTGCCCCAGCGGTCAGTGGAAGGATACGGCAGTTTCTCTGTGAGTTTCCCATTACGTCGTTGCGCACTCGGTGCTTGCTCGGAAGTTTAGGGGGGTTTTTTCGCTGTAAAAAGAAGTTTTCTTCCCACGCAGTGAACAGCGGACGCTAATGTTTTTGTCACTTTTTATGGAATCAAACTCAAAGTAAGGTCAGTACTTCCATGCTTTAAACGCTGCACGCTCATACTCTCTCCCGCACTATTATCCATTGTTGATCTGCACACAGCTGTTGCCACGAATGTCGCACTCGCTTACGTCATTGTCATGAGACACTCGCAAAAAAAATCACGGTTTTAGTAACGCAGTAATGCAGCGTGCTTACGGGAAAGTAAAAGTAATCTAATTACCTTTTTTGCAATAGTAATCCCTTACTTTACTCCTTACTTGAAAAAAGTAATCGGATTACAGTAACGCGTTACTTGTAACTCTCTGGTAATGACCCATGCCGTTTTTCATACCTTGGCTCATGTGATGACAATAGTGGGTCAATAAACCTTAGGATAACCTCGAAAGGAGACAAGCACCACTACGGGTTAAATACTTGGGACTCTCCACCATTCGTTTTTAGAACTGAAGAAGCATCGTGTATAAGCGTTGAGATGCCTTCACAACAGAAACAAATTCAACTGCCCTCTTTCATAAGTTCTTAACATGACCTCAATAGACCAAAGTGTTACCCTCATCTGGGTGCACCGACATAATACTAGCAATGTGACTTGGCATTCGGCAGATTCAGAGATAAATTTCCTCACAAGGGTTATGAGTGGACTGGAAATCCTTCTACCCTCTCCAATCTTAGAAGAGGTTTACAAGTTTGTGGACAAGGCTCAGCGGGCCCGACACTCTAAAGGAAAAGAAAGACAACGCAGGAAATTTCACACCTTGCTTTCAAAAACACACACTCCTCATCCTGAACCTACACAACCCAGAGAAGAAAACACACCTGAAGACAGTCAGGAGAAATGGGTTAAGAACTTTTCAGACAGGATTCTCACTGAACCTGAAAAGAGAGTATTAGCCAAAGGACTCAATTTTGCCATTTCTCCACAACAGTTGCCCATAGTGGACCTCATCACAGCCACAGAATCTGCCATACGGATTAATAAATTATCACAGACAGAAGCAGAGCAAATCAGGATGAAAGTCTCAGCCACCCTCTCCAGCGCCAAAGTCCCTCCGTCCAACCTCACAATACAGGAAAAGAAGGCCGTCGCTTCCCTGAGCAAAGACCACAACATCACTGTTTTACCAGCTGATAAGGGAAGATGCACCGTGGTCCTAAACACTACAGATTACCATACAAAGATCACTACTCTCCTCAGTGACAACAATACCTACGAAGCCTTAAAGCGAGACCCCACAAGCAGCTACAAAAAGAAAGTTATAGCTTGCCTTCAAGACTTTGAAAAGGACAAAATTATTGACCGCCTTACATATCACCGCCTTTACCCAGGGGATGCCATACCCTGCATCTACGGACTTCCTAAAATCCACAAGGAAGCTGTCCCACTCAGACCCATAGTCAGTAGCATAAACTCAGCCACTTATAACATTGCTAAACACCTTGCTACCATCCTTGCTCCTCTCGTGGGGAACACCCCACACCACATCAAGAACTCCACCGACTTCACCGACAAGATCCAGAAACTTACCCTGGATCCAGATGAAACCATGGTGTCCTTTGATGTAGTCTCTCTCTTCACTTGCATACCCACCACGGAGGCCGTGGAGACTGTCAGAAAACGACTACAAGAAGACAGCTCCTTGGAGGACAGGACCAACTTCACACCCGATCAGATTTGCACCCTGTTAGACTTCTGCCTCACCACTACATATTTCAAATACAACAAAGGCTTTTACAGACAAAAACATCGCTGTGCCATGGGCTCCCCCGTGTCACCTATTGTAGCCAACCTTTACATGGAGGAAGTGGAAAGGAAGGCTCTTGGCTCTTTCAAAGGAAGAGTACCCAGCCACTGGTACAGATATGTGGACGACACCTGGGTCAAAATCCAGACACAAGAAGTGGAATCCTTCACTGCGCACATTAACGCTGTGGATAAAAACATCAAGTTCACCAGGGAAGACACAAAGGACAACTGTTTGCCTTTCCTGGACTGCGCTGTGCACATTGAAGAGAACGGCAACCTCAACATCGAAGTTTACCGGAAGCCCACACACATGGACCAGTACCTCCTCTTTGACTCCCATCACCCTCTGGAACACAAACTTGGAGTAATTAGGACCCTACACCACCGGGCAGAACATGTTCCCTCTAAGCCTGAAGGAAAAAAGAAGGAACACACACATGTAAAGGAAGCACTCAAAACGTGCGGCTATCCTAAATGGGCGTTCTTAAAGTCAGCAAAGAGGCACAGAAAAGAAGACCAGACACCAGCGAGGGAGGATAAGAAGGACAGACGCAACAACATTGTCATCCCCTATGTAGCTGGTGTATCAGGAAAACTCAGGAGAGTTTTCTCCAAGCATGACATCCCGGTGCATTTCAGACCCAGCAACACGCTCAGACAAAAACTGGTTCACCCGAAAGATAAAACGCCAAAACACAGACTTAACAATGTGGTGTATGCTGTACAGTGCAGCGAGGAATGCCCAGACCTCTACATTGGAGAGACCAAACAGCCACTTCACAAGCGCATGGCACAACATAGAAGAGCCACCTCCACAGGACAAGACTCAGCAGTCCATCTGCATCTTAAGGATAAAGGACACTCTTTCGAGGATGCCAATGTTCACATTTTGGACAGAGAGGACAGGTGGTTTGAAAGAGGAGTGAAAGAAGCCATCTATGTCCACTGTGAGCGACCATCTTTGAACAGAGGCGGGGGTTTACGACACCAACTCTCTGCCATCTATAATCCAGTTTTGAGATCCCTTCCCAGACGCCTTAACGCCCACTCACATCCTGGGCCATCTGATCTCAGGAATTCGCATGATAAGGTGAGGCCAGGCTTCACAATGAACTTACCCGAAACTCTGGCTGATTGGGACCCACACCCAGTTTCACACCTTGGCTCAGGCGATTAGAGGATCATCAGGGGGTCCTTTTGTCCCTCTGTGGGGGGTTACTCCCACTAGGTTTATATCTGGGACTCTCCACCATTTGACCTTACAACTGAAGAAGCTTCTCGGATGAGAGGTGAAACGTCTTCAAGTAACTTAAAGAAGTCCAGACGCTTTTCTTTGCAAGCTCCTTTGACTTTAAGCAAAATGTGTTACAGTTGTTTTAGTTATTGTGTTTAGAGCCTGTTTGACAAATATAAGCACACCAATGTTGTGATCATTGTTTCATCTAAAAAATTGTCTTAAAAAAGTTTAATTTTATATTGATTTTATTAGCTGTATGTCTGATGAGATTTTATTCATTTTTAGCGTCCTGTACAGTCATCTATGAAAATGCTCAAGGTAAGTATCTGAATTGATTTTTATATTTATATGTGCTATTTAACATAATTTAATGACTGAACCTCAATCTGTTAATAAATCTCAACATGAAATGTAATCAGATTACAATCCGACTGTCACTTTAAAATACATTAGTTCAGATTTTGAGTTTGAATGTTAGGTTAGCCTCATCTTCACTCAAATACTTACATCAACTTAGAGATTTAATTGTGACACACATTAATATGACCGCTTACACCACAACATTATTTCCAGTGTAAATAAACTGGCTGACAGTCTGGCAGCTGAATTAAGGCCACGCAGTCACAGAGTTGGGAAAAAAGGAGACTACAGATTTTCTTCTGGCTTGATAATAAATCTACAATGCAACTGATGTCTCCATCCTTAAATCCTTTGGGTTTCTTGGCTGCTGCTTGGGAACTTGAAGCTTCAGTTCCCTCCTCAGGATTTCTGTAGGACTGAAGTCTGGAGACTGGCTAGGCCACTCCATGACCTTAATGTGCTTCTTTTTTAGCCACTCCTTTGTTGAATTGGTGGTATGTTTTGGGTCAGTGTGATTCTGCAAGACCTGTCCACGACTTCAGTATTCTGGCTAGATGAAGGGTTTGTGTACAGTATATGACCTTGACCGTTGGTGCAGCAAAGTTGTCCTGTACCCTTAGTGAAAAATATCCCAAAGCATAATCTTTCCACCTGCCTGCTTGACGTGTTGTTCTTTGGGTCACACTCAGGATTTCTTTATATCCAAACACAGCGTGTCTAGTTGATATGACAGATATGATTTCGGTTTCACTGGAAAACCGCACATTCCCCCAATCATTCTCTGAATCATTTAGATGTTCACTGGCAAACTTAAGACAGGACTGCACATGTGCCTGCAAACCTGGAACAACAAAAATGATTCTGTGGGCCTTTATACTCATAATGAGCTATATGCCACATCTGTCTGGAGGCGCTGGAATCCTTACTGGTCGGTCAAATACTTATTCCACTCAATAGCAAGAAAATCAGTTTATAACTTTGATGTGATGTGTTTTAACTGGATTTTTGGTTGATATTCTGTCGCCTCCCCATTAAATGAAACAACCACAAAAATTAGAGACTGTTCATTTCTTTGTAAGTAGGAGACAAAAAATAGGCAGGTGTTCAAATAAGGCAAGGCAAATTTATTTGTATAGCACAATTCAACAACAAGGTGATTCAAAGTGCTTTACAGAGACATTAGAAACAAAAACAAATAAAAAGCTTGATTTAAAATTGATTAAAACAAGCAAACAAACTAACTAACTAATTAACAAACAAACAAACAAACAAACAAACAAACAAACAAACAAAACAGTATATAAAATCAAAACAGATAAAATCAGAACAGTAGATAAAATCAGTAGTTAATGTAAGTTTTGAAATTTAAGCTTAAAAGTGTGGATTTGGTGCTTTATTCAAATGCAGCTGAGAATAGGTGAGTCTTCAACCTAGATTTAAATAAACTGAGTGTTTCAGCTGATCTGAGGCTTTCTGGGAGTTTGTTCCAGGTATAGGGAGCATAAAAGCTGAATGCAGCTTCTCCGTGTCTGGTTCTGACTCTGGGAACTGATAAAAGACCGGATCCAGATGACCTGAGGGATCTGGAAGGTTCATACTGGGTCAGGAGGTCACTGATGTATTTTGGTCCTAAACCATTCAAAGCTTTATAGACCAGCATCAGAACTTTAAAGTCTATCCTCTGACGGACAGGCAGCCAGTGTAAGGACCTCAGAGCTGGACTGATGTGGTCCACTTTTTTGGTCTTAGTGAGGACTCGAGCAGCAGAGTTCTGAATGAGCTGTAGTTGTCTGACTGATTTTTTAGGTAGACCTGTAAAGATGCTGTTACAGTAATCAAGCCTACTAAAGATGAATGCATGGACTAGTTTTTCCAGGTCCTGTTGAGACATCAGATCTTTTATCCTTGAAATATTCTTGAGGTGATAGTAAGCTGACTTTGTTATTGTCTTAATGTGTTTTTCTAAGTTTAGGTCTGCATCCATCACTACACCCAAATTTCTCGCCTGGTTTGTGGTTTTTAGATGTATAGATTGAAGTTCTCTGGTGACCTGTAATCGTTTTTCTTTGGCGCCAAAGACTATTACCTCAGTTTTGTTTTTGTTTAGCTGGAGAAAATTGTGGCACAACCAGTCATTAATTTCCTCAATGCATTTACCAAGAGCCTGTACAGGGCCTTGGTCTCCTGGTAACATTGTGATATATATTTGTGTGTCATCTGCATAGCTATGATAGTTTATTTTGTTGTTCTTTATAATCTGTGCCAGTGGGAGCATGTAAATGTTAAACAGAAGGGGTCCCAAGATGGAACCTTGGGGAACTCCACATGTGATACTTGTCTGCTCAGATGTGAAGTTACCTATTGATACAAAGTATTTCCTGTTTTCTAAGTATGTTTTGAACCAGTTTAGTACAGTTCCTGAAAGACCTGTCCAGTTCTCCAGTCGTTTGAGTAATATGTTGTGGTCAACTGTATCAAATGCTGCACTGAGATCCAGTAAAACTAAGACTGACATTTTTCCACTGTCTGTATTCAGACATATGTCATTAAACACTTTGGTCAGAGCGGTTTCAGTGCTGTGGTTCTGTCTAAAACCTGACTGGAAGGCATCGTAGCAGTTATTCTGTTTTAAGAAGTAACTGAGCTGTTGAGAAACTGCTTTTTCAATGATCTTACTTAAAAATGGGAGATTTGAGATCGGCCTGTAGTTGTTCATTTGTGTCTTGTCAAGATTGTCCTTTTTCAGTATAGGTTTAATTACAGCAGTTTTTAGTGATTCTGGAAACACACCTGATAATAAAGAAAGTTGACGATCTGTAACAGGTCTGACTCTAAAGTCTTTGAGACCTTTTTGAAAAAACTTGTTGGCAGGACATCTAAACAGCAGGAGGAGGAGTTCAGTTGACCTAAGATGTCATCCAGGTCTTTGCTGTTAATCGGGTGAAACTGTTTCATGGTGTTTAAACAGATTTTGGTGGACACAGTACATATCCTGGATCTGCTGTTGATGTACCAATTGCTTGTCTAATTTTTTGGATTTTTTCTGTGAAGAATTTGGCAAAGTCATTGCAGGCCATGGTCGAATGAAGTTCAGCTGCCACTGACACAGGAGGGTTCGTTAGCCTGTCAACTGTAGAAAATAAGACCCGAGCATTATGGCTGGTTTTAGTAATGATGTCAGAGAAGTAGGACCTCCTTGCACTCCTCAGTTGTAAATTATAATTGTGAAGTTTCTCTTTATAGATGTCATAATGAACCTGGAGGTTTGTTTTTCTCCATCTGCGCTCAGCTTTCCTACACTCTCTTTTTTCATTTTTCACCAGTGTGGAGTTTCTCCATGGAGACTTTTTCCTTCCAGAGATAACCTTCACCTTAATGGGAGCAATAGTGTCCATTACATTTAACATGTTAGCATTGAAGCTATTGACGAGCTCATTGACTGACCCTCTGGACAGGTCAGGTGTTAATGGGAAGACCTGGTTAAAAATTGCACTACTGTGTTCAGTTATACACCGTTTTGTGATCACTGTTGTTGATATATTTATGTGGGCTGAGATTTTACTTTCAAAGAAAACACAGTAATGATCAGACACGCCCACATCAGACACAGTAACCTTTGAAATGCTCAGGCCCTTGGAGATCAGTAGGTCAAGAGTGTGTCCTCTATTATGTGTGGCCTCTGTTACATGCTGAGTCAGCTCAAAGTTGCCCAGAGTGTTACTCAGGTCTTTAGTCCCTTTGTCCTGAGGGTTGTCCACATGGATGTTAAAATCCCCAACAATAATTACACAGTCGAAATCAACACAGATCACAGACAGCAGTTCACTGAGGTCATTAAAAAAGTCTATGCAGTATTTGGGAGGCCTGTAAACATTAAGAAACACAACTTTGGATGGGGCCTTCAGCTGTAAAGCCACATATTCAAAAGACTGAAAACTTCCAGGAGATAGCTGCTTACATTGAAATGATTCATTAAATAAGACAGCAACCCCTCCTCCTCTCCTGCTCGCCCTGACCTCACTGATAAAACTGTAGTTAGGAGGGGTCGTCTCGATGAGAACAGCTCCACTGTTACTTTGGTCCAACCAAGTTTCAGTTAAAAACATAAAATCAAGGCTGTGCTCAGTGATTAAATTATTAATTAAAAATGTTTTCCCAGCTAAAGATCTAACGTTTAATAAAGCCAACTTAAGTGTTTTAGAGGCATTACTTGTCCCCTCGTGTTTGGGAGCAGTCTGTGGCACACAAGGTATGTTTACTATGTTTAAAGATCTTTTAGAGTGCACCTCTCTGTGTTTTGACCAGGCCACATGTCTCCTGTCACCTAAAAGTACAGAGATTTAAAACCTTCTAGTAAACAGGGTCCCAGCTTCTCCTGGGAAAAGTCACCACTGCCATAATCCTCGCAGCCCAGACCCTCCACACATCACACATCAGACTGCGGAGACAGAGCATGAAGGTGGTAAGGAGGAACTAAGGGGGGCGAGGCTGGGCAATGTGACTTCGATTGCTCTGTTGAGGGCGGGGCTCGATGGCGAACCTTTGGCCGCTCTGGTGGGGGGTTTATGGGGGACAAAAAGGGATTGGGCCGGGGGGTAGATCTGAGCCCAGCATTGACCCGCTCCATCATCTCTTCAGTGAATTTCAGGTGTGGGGAGGAGGGAGAAAGGGAGGGGGAGGAGGGTGATGGGGGTGATGGCCTGTCAGGGGTTTGGGGGACTGGGGAAGATCGTGGTCCCTGGTCCTGGTCCTGGTCGTTGGTGTTGTTGAGAGAGTTGGAGGCAAATAGGGACCCCTCTTCTTGCCTCAGATGTCTCTCCTTTCTGAGGCTCTTCCCGGGTGGGGGCAGATGGAGCTCCTCCTCAAGGTTTCTGCTGGGCTTTGTCTGTTCTTGGAGTACTGTTTGTTCCTCTTTATGAGATAACTCCTCGTTTATCTCAGCCTTGGCACCAAGCACAGATGGATGACGTATGGAATAAAACAAGTTGGAGGTGAACAGTTTCACCCCTGACTTGTTAAAATTAAATCCATTTGCTTTAAACAGATGCCTGCGTTCCCAAAAAATATTAAAGTTGTTGATAAAATGCTCCGAGTGGTCAGTACATGCTGATATAAGCCATTTATTCAGTGTAAACAACCTGCTGAATCTCTCGTCTCCTCCTCTGACCGGCGGTACAGGTCCACTGATGAATACAGCTGCATTCAGAGAGTTTACAGTATTTAGTAATCCAGTAAAGTCCCGTTTCAGAACCTCCGACTGTTGTTTGGACACATCGTTTGACCCTGTATGCAGAACAATGTTTGTCACAGTTGGATATTCATCTGCAATTTGAAGAATTCTCTCCTTCAGGTTGTTGACCATATCCTTAGGAAAGCAGAGGACTTTAGTGTTCTTACCGCACATCCTTTGTACATCCTTTACGGCAGAGTCACCCACAATCAGAGTTTCAGGCCTAGCCTTTAGCTTTCCCTGTGGCCTTTTACTTTTCAACAGATTTTCAGACCTTACTTCGCTGCTTTTAGATGGATAGTTGTCCGATATAGATCCAGGGTCCTTTGATAGTGGAGCAAATCTGTTCTGCAGTTTCACATTCAGTTGTTTTGGAGGTTTGTTGCTAACCTTCCTATTCGCGGTTGTCCAGTCCTGTTTCCTCTCGTATACAGGGGTAGAAGAGCTTCTCTGTCTCGTAGGAAGTGAAGGCCAGTCGGTTTCAGAGATTTCAGCTCGCTGTGCTCTGCCCGTGATACCTCCTCCCCCTTCCAGGAGACATGATTTATGTCTTGGTTTTGCACCAAGACAGTCCAAGGGGGGATTATCACTTGAGGATTTATAATAGTGCACAAAGTCTACTTTCTTGGTCATGTTATCTGTGCTCCTTAGCTGTGTACTAGCTTGCTCATCGCCATTGTTTTGAATCAAAGGCAAGGTTGTTTCATTTCCACACAGTCCATTTACCTCCACGTTTACTTCTAAGCGATGAATTTTTGTCTCCAGTACTGCAATCTTCTGCAGGAGGCTGTGGTAGTCATCTGTGGAGAGGGAAGGCATCTTGTTGCTAGTTAGCCTAGCGGTTAGCACATTTCCAGGCTATTGAGGCTGTTCGGTGCCCAGACGCTGTAATCAGGCTTCAGCTGTGTCTAGGCCACAGACACACGGAGCGCTGAGGATAAGGTAACTATAAAAATGTTGCTGTTTCTGTTAAGAACACTTTAGTCCTAATGATCTATAAGTGTCCAGAAGCTATCGCAGGTAAGCTCATACGGAAAAAAGGGAAAAAATCAGCATAAAAATCAATAAAAGAAGAAAAGCATTTAAGGAGCAAAGAGATGAAGTGTCCACACTCGCAAAAGGGGAGGAGTAGAAGAGTAGTAGAAATAACTGTTTTTTCCACTGTATCCACTTTTCTTAAAAGCTTATCAGGTTCAGTGTTGTAGTTAGTAAAAAGTGTATTTATATTAAAAATATAATTTAATGTGAACATTTTTGGCAGAATAAAATTAAAATTTTATAGTATAAAATTCAATTGTGGTTTATTATCTAAAAGTTGGTGTTCCAAGAGAGGGTGCTGTGACACCCTAATCGTTTCATGGCATTTTATCATTTACATTTTTCCACCCAGTTCTTTAAATTGTTCTGATTCAGTCATTTACTTTTATGTTATTGTTCTAAAATGAACTACAGATAAACCAAAGGCAAGACTTGGTGCTGATAGGACAGCTGTTCCAATAGGGGGCAGTGTGACCTTGAATTGCTCTGTGAGCCCATCATCATCATCATCATCATCATCTTCTTCTTCTTCTAGATGGAAATACTACTGGTACAGAAATGAAAAATACTTCCAACCCCTGACAACACAAGATGCAGTTTTTCAATCACATGCAGGGCTCTCGAGTGCGACCAATTTGCGACCAACACAGCAGGTCAGAATGTTTGCAAAGAACAATAAAAACAGCTTCTTCCAAGGTTTGAGTTCAGTCTCTTCATCAGATCGGTTGTCGAAAGTTTAACAGGTTCATCTCACAATCACTTAAGTCAGTTCAGAGGTGACTTTTTCCAAATGTCTCCATCATGGACATATTTAGTTCTGCTAACAGGTTAGTGTGTCAAAAGCTCCATAAATTCTAAACTTGGTATGACTCAGCTCTCAGGTAAGTCTCTGCAGATGCCTGATGTGCCAGAATGGATCTCAGACAAAGAAGACAGACTCGGTAGGTAAGGCTGCTTAGTTTAGCAGGTGAGTACATAAACATCACAAGTCATGTGGTCTTAGTGATGCTACAAACTGAGTAGTTCAACAGTCTGGCAATGAGTACCTGGGAGAGCTGGATTTCAACGCAGCAGTGAGTGCAATGAGTATCAGATGCATCTGAGTTCAGACAGCCAGAGTTTATTAGCCTCCATCCACTCACACACACAAATAAGACACAAGCTGAAGTGTCGCTGCTAACAGTTGATTTTTATTTTTATTTTTTTAAATGTATTGTACTTGTCAGGAGTTTAAATCGACTTCTAAGTCCACATGTCCAACATCTCTGTATCATATACCTGCTGATCAAATGTATCCTGAGCTCTGACTTCTCTTTTAGAGGACAGTCTGATGTATGCTGAGGTCAAACACCCCAAAAATGAAAAAGCCAAGAAGAAAGCAGGTAAACAAAGTCTGCCATCACCTCCAGTGAATGTTGTTCAGCATGTTTATCTGGTCTTAAAATCTTTTTTCCACTCACAGGAAAATCAAGTCCTGCAGCTGATGCAGCAGTTTATTCTGAAGTCACATTAGGAAGCTTTCCTGGTAATTATGCTTCTGTGCAGGATGAGATATTCTTCAAGTTATTAAATGGCGAACATCCTGAAACTTGGACATTTCTGTTCTTTGTGTGTTTGTCTTACAGGTCAGTGAGGAGAGCTGCAGCAGCAAAAAGGAGCATTTTATGAATCCACTGTTGCTCCTCTGCTGCCCAAATATCAGACACACTCAGTTTTTTGTCACTTTTGTTAAGATGATATTAAATAATAATATGACATAGATATAGTATCGGGGGCGTCCTGTGACTTGTACGGCAAGCAGAGACGATGTTTGTAGTCTCTGTGAGGACCACCTTTCTATGAAAACTAAATTAAACTAAAAAAAAGTTGTTTATAAGGTCAAAAATAAGGTCTACTGGTGATTTAAAAAGTAAATAAAATACATTTATCACAAAAAAGAGCTCCACGCTCTGTGATCAAATGTTTGTGCATGTTGGAGGTATTTTCCCTCTTTGTTGTGATCAGTGTTGTTACTCAAAAAAGTAATGAATTACACTTGTTACACTAAAACATTTTGCATTAAAAGTAATGCAAAATGTTACTCTATAAAATAACCTGAAATACACAAGCTAATAATCTCCATTTAACAATACAAACCTGAGGTTACAGTCACACACCAACACAAATCCCTGTCCTAATGAGGACACAAATATAATTTTTCTCTTAGTATTCAGGAATGAACCTTAAAGTCGACAGCACCAAGTAAAGATGAAAACCAGTACAGAGAGACGCGATCTTGATATCTTGATGGTGATTCTCTGTAGAAACATGAACAGGTAGAAACAGACGCTGCAGTCTGACTGCTCCTCTGTTTGTTACCTTTTGAAGTTCGGGTTCTGGCTGCTGGGGTCAGCATTCACTCAGCTTTAACATCACTCTTGGTTCTTGGCTAGGTTAGCATTAGCATGCTGTCTGTGTGCAGATGCTTTGACAGAGCCAAAGTTGTGTTGCCAGCATAGTGCAGTTATTTTCTATTCTGGAAGCATGACAGGTTGTGCTTTACTATCACGCTCTTGTCCATTTATGCAATAAAAATAAGAGTAATGTCCATATTCACACTCTGGAGTGCACTACTATTTTCATCCTTTGCCACAAGGCATGATAAGAGGAATTGTTAGGCAAATAGACAAGCAATTTCAATTTTATTATAATTACTTCAATCCACACACAAATAAGAAGCAATCTGACCACACGTAACATTTATTAAGTTTAGCTTCACAAATCCCATAATTTTGTCTTTCAAAAACCTGTCTGTGCGTACAAGTGCCCGCTTTATTTCAGGATAAAAACAAACAAACAAAACCAAAAGTCAATCATTTGGATATGTCTGATATCACCACACTAGAAGCAGAACATGCGTGAAGGCGCTGCAGGAGACCAGCACTATGAGGACTAAAGACCACAAGATCATCTGTGTAAACAGTGTGGTTCACAAGAGTCCTGCCAGTCATGCAGCCATTGTGTGTGTGTGTGTGTGTGTCTGTTCTGGTGTTCTCATATTTGTGTAGTTTTGGGACAGTGAGGAGGGTTTCCACCTCTGGGTTGCAGAGTGCAGAGCTTCAGTTGATGCTGGATCATTGTAGGACAAACAGTCAGTGTCACTCTGGCTTGTAAGTCAAGACCTTCCTTTTTGTGTTTTTAAAATTACGTACCCGTTTTCTCCTTTATGTCCAGGAATCTTGGGGAGGGGAAAGCTCAGAGACTTTTTTTTAAATAGTTCTGGAAAAGCTGTGGAAGGATGTTTTTTGTATTTGGAGAATCAGACCAGGAGCTGGGGATTACACTGCTGTGGATGTCACTTTTTTAACTGTTTTTATTTTTTTTTCACCATTTTCACTTGTAAAAAATTCCCTGTTTCTGCTAAGAAAGTGCAGCTATTCAGTCCTGCTTCCCTGCTCAGTGGCAAAACCTTAAACTATTGGCTTAAAGTAGTTTGGTCATTCTCCTGACATCAACAAGGCATTTTCACCCAGATACCTGCCACTCACTGGGGATTTTCTCCTTTATGGTCTTTTACTAGTAAACCCAGATAACCCAGACCAGCCTGTCAGCCATGTCACATTCAATCACCTTTCTTCCTGATGCTCAGTTTGAAGATGAATAATATAGCAGACCAGTCACTAATAAAATGAATCAATGAAATGTGGCCAAACCTGAAAATTAGACTTAAAATTGTGTTTATGTGAGTATTTTCTCAAACAAGTCAAAAATAAAGTTTGGTTCCAGAGGAGATCTGTAGAGTTAGACCAGGATCTCTGAGTTTAGGGTTTCAGTACAGTTAAATTCAATATCTTCATAAATTCATAAAAGTTACACAGTACATGTTGGGAAATAATACCAAAACTTACATAGTGTATTTTAAGATGCTACAAAACAACAACAATACTGCATTTTGTTGCCTTTTATTTGTGACATGTGCAATGACAATAATTCTATTCTAGTCTAACAACAAACAAAGTAAAACTCCTGTGCCGTGGTGTTTGAATGTTTGTGTGTCTCTGTGAGTTAGTCATGTGACACAGTGGTGACCTGTCCACGTCTGCTTCTGGATGGAGGGTAATAATATTTTAAAAACAAACAGACAAATAATGCAGAGCTGCACCTCACAGTGTGTACTGACGATGTTTTCGCACCCAGCTGTGTTTTGTTCCTCTAGAAAGCCACATGTGGGACAAGCACAGGACAGCGAGTGATGCTCAACATCATCAAAGGCCATGACTGGATCATCAACTCGCAGAGCTCTGGACACAAATATCCACTGCGACCTAACCAACTTGTTTTAATGATCAGACTTTTCTTTCTTCAATAATTAGTAATTAATAATAGTAGGAATGTGTACATACACGAATTCAAAGTACTTCTAAATGGAGAGCACTGCGCCCTACTGAAAAAAAATAGAAGGTAGTATCAGAATACAGCTCCAATAAAAGCTTTAAAGCAAATCATAAAGCCAAGAAAATCTAATCAAGCCCAAACAATCTTTAATCTTTACTCAGATTAAAATACAAGAGAAAGTGAAGTCAAAGTCAAATGTATTTATATACTATGTTCAAAACAACAGAGCTGATCACTGTGCTCTACATTCAAAATAAATAACTTTTAAAAAACTATGTAAAATTCAGAAAAAGTGAGAACAGCAAACAACATTAAAAAAAAAACATTCACAGCTTCAGATTAAAATACGAGATACATTAAAACTACAATAAAAGTATCTGACATTAAATGAATCATGATGCAGCCAGAGCTTTTTCATGTTTTTATACCAAATAATTATTTTTTACACAATATAGATCTTTACACTCAGACAGTAAAAGTATTTGTGGGTGTTTATACCAGCACTTCCTAATGTAACTCTGCTGACTTTAAGTTGCTGCTATCAGTTACTAAAAATCACAGACTTTTTTCTCAGTGGAACAGGATACATTCAAAGTTTTATACAAAAGCTCAACAATGAATAAAAATATCAGCTAAATATAAAGAGCATGACTCTGAAACAGGAAACATCTCTGTGTGCTTTATGCTAAAACATAGTACCAACTATATATCATATTATTATTCAATATCATCTTCATAAACACTAAAGACTGAGCATGTCTGATATTTGGGCAGCAGAGGAGCAACAGTGGATTCATAAAATGCTCCTTTTTGCTGCTGCAGCTCTCCTCACTGACCTGTAAGACAAACACAAAGAACACAAATGTCCAAGTTTCAGGATGTTCGCCATTTAATAACTTGAAGAATAACTCATCCTGCACAGAAGCATAATTACCAGGAAAGCTTCCTAACGTGACTTCAGAATAAACTGCTGCATCAGCTGCAGGACTTGATTTTCCTGTGAGTGGAAAAAAGATTTTAAGACCAGATAAACATGTTGAACAACATTCACTGGAGGTGATGGCAGACTTTGTTTACCTGCTTTCTTCTTGGCTTTTCCTTTTTTGGGGTGTTTGACCTCAGCATACATCAGACTGTCCTCTAAAAGAGAAGTCAGAGCTCAGGATACATTTGATCAGCAGATATATGACACAGAGCTGTTGCACACATGTGGATTTAAACTCTGCAGATCAAGTCTGATTTGAAAGTCCAAATGAGGAATGAGTAACATGGTACAAAGTCTTCCAACTCTTTTGAGAGACAAAAAAATGATAATTTCACTTCATAAGTCCACAGTGATTGGGCAACTGAAACGTTTGACTGTGAACTCCACAGTGCTTTCTTACGATGTTACTCATCTTTAGCAAACTACATAAAGAACCTCGAACCTTCCCAAACAGCTCCATTTATACTCATCTGCCCGTCTGCATCACTCCCTTCTTTCATCCCTTACTCATATTTTATATGCCCTACATCTATTCCACATACACACACTTTCCATGTTATTGGCACATCTGATACTTTCCTGTATCAAAAAAACAGCGTAAAAAGTGCTCTGCTGTGCCTCCAGTGATAGAGCACACTCAGATTATGTGTTATTTGATGGTCTTTGGTTATGTGATTGGTGGTCTGGTTCAGAAGCTCTGGATGCTGTGATTCAGTAAATCCAGATGAAAAGTGGACTTTTTGCCTCCAAGATTAAGGACTTATGTGAAAGGCAACCCAACAAATTAGTGATGTGTTGGTCGCGAACGAAACGGCTCTTAGAGCCGGGTCTTTGACGTGAACGACGCGAGCCGTGGGTTTTTTTTTCCTTCTTTCTCTCACCCTCTCTCTCGCACTTATTTTCCGCTTCACTCCGTATGCGAGCCTTGTGCTTTGGGCTGGGAAGAGGGGGAAGGGGCGGTAGTTACACGCAAAGTAGCACAGGAACAGAGCGGGAGGGAGAGACAGTGTCCCAATTAAGGGACCGCACGCTTGAAGTACGCATTTTGAGTGCGATTACGTCACCGCCACACGACGACGACTGTCCCAATTCGACGTGTACTTCAAATGCATACTCCAAATGCGCCGTCAATTTCCCCAAATATCAAGCGTGGTCTGGTGCACTACGCGTACGGTGCGTACTATAAGTACGAGAAGTGCGGACAGTTCTCTTCGGCCGCTCCCTTCTGCCGTATTTTGGAGAAGGGTCTGGCTGCAGCCACTGGGGAGCGTTATTCTTGTGGGGTATTTTGCGACAAAATTATCCACACCCACCGCCGCGCTATGAATTGTGGGATATATGGGACCACGAAGCGTTCACCGGACCACACTTGATATTTGGGGAAATCGACGGCGCACTTGGAGTATGCATTTGAAGTACACTTCGAATTGGGACAGCAGTCGTCGCGTGGCGGTGACGTAATCGCACTCAAAATGCGTACTTCAAGCGTGTGGTCTCTTAATTGGGACACAGCCAACGTCACATTAGAAAGGTATAGTAATCATCCACAACTATTATCAGTTGCAGATGATAAAGGATTCAGAAAGTTTATTCATGCAGACCCATATAACAGAGAATGTGCATCTTTTTTTTGTTTTCATATTTTAATTTATATTTAATTGTGTTGTGGTTTGCAGTGTTTTGTGTTGTTTCACTTTAAATTTCTTTAAAACACGTGTCAAAATCAGAGATCATTTTATATAGATGTACTATTATTGTTATGCATGGCCCGGTGATATGAGACGCTAATAATATACAAACTACAGATCCCATAATGCAGCGCTGCAGCCTCCTTGCTGAACGCTAGGCTAACTGGGAACATTCCCGCGTCAATCAAGTCAAACTGCTGTTATTGTGAAGCTAGCCGCTCACAATGGTGCAGAGAAACGTTGATTCTGAAAGCAGAGCCTTTCAGCGCCGGTGGGTGACTGAATATATGTTTACAGACATTGCTGGTAAACCCGTGTGTCTTATTAGTGGAGCTAATGTGGCTGTAATGAAGGAATTTAATTTAAGACGGCACTGCGAGACAAAACGTCAGGATAAGCTGAAAAACCTAAATGCAGAAACTACAGGAAATAGTGATGGGATTTCCGGCTCTTTCGGCTCCGAACCGGCTCTTCAGGTTGTTTTGTTGCTTTAATTAATATATTATTAACAATAATATAAAATTATGCACAAAGGGAATTACTGATGTACAAAAAAAAGTGGTTTTATTTATATATGTTTATATATAAATATATGCGGTGGCCATAGCTGGACTGGCCATCGGGCATACCGGGCATTGCCCGGTGGGCCGCTGGCGATTTTTTGTTTTTATGGGCCGATGGATTTTTTTTTTTTTTTTTTTTTAGGAAGGGTATATATAATGAAAGGTGTTGGATTGGCCAATTGGTCATGATCGACTCTGGGCTGGACCAATTACAGCCGAGGAGGCTGGATGCACCCGCCCCCTTGTTTAACAATCACGTGATTTTCGCGCATTGCATGCCGGGAACTCGTGGCAAAACAATCCAATCAAACAAATCAAATGCAAACATTTGCAGCACCGCAAAACGTTCATTCTCCGGTTCCAATACCTTCTTTTTTTTTTCTTTGCCGCACAAAAAAGGAATGTACAAAACAAAAGGAGAACAATGCCGGTCCGAACAAAGACAGACTCGACGAAAAGACAAAGAAAAGATACGAGGAAAAAATCAAAGGAGTGAAAGAGTGGACAAAAGACGTCAGCGTGCTGCCCAACTTTCACCACGCTCAGATTTATAATTATACGCTTCTTGGAGTGAGTGCACACACTCATGAAGTTTAGTAACTTCAGGTCACTGCAACAAGCCCAGGTACAGTTTACCGACGGATGGGTACAGGACCTTGAAACGCACCGTGTAGAACGAAAGACTATTGTACATATCATAAGTTTACCAGTCTCACAAATCGTCTTCATAAATACACATTCATTAACAGTTTATTAATATAACCTTTGAGCTCAACGGTAATTAATTAGTAGTGGAAATAATTTCTGGTAGTGTAACAGTGTTTATGTGGTATTATTCCACTTGCCACAAATATCAGTGTAATGGGGAAACAGCGCCCCCCCCCCCTCTCGGTGTGGCTGGCTGCAGTAATCGCTGCCAGTCTGCCGTAGCCATACGAGAGGTGAGTTGTATTGTTCCGCACACAATATAGCTAAGTAGTACAGACACATAAAACATGTTTGATTAGCTGACGAGCACCGAGTGTAATAAGTGCTTAGTGGACACATGTCCAACACCAGTTTTATGTACTTTTCATTTGTTTATTAATGTGTGAAACTGTATGCTAAAGCGGAATGCTAATGAGATGTTCTACCGTAGTGTGCTGTGCGGAGTGGTGTGTGGCGAGCCTGTGCACTGATAATACACCGTTGTTTCCATTCAGGTACATCGTTTGTTGTTGCTGTTATTTTATTGTATATTAGAAATTGTAATATTGCTGCAGTAATCGCTGCCAGTCTGCCGTAGCCATATGAGAGTGTGCTGTGCGGAGTGGTGTATGGCGAGCCTGTGCACTGATACAGAGCACCGTTGTTTCCATTCAGGAAATAAAGTGGCAACGATCGATCAGAGACTCCTTGTCTTTTTAAAAACACTACACAACGCAGAGTCGAGGAGTCTGTTTGGGCCGAACTGTTGCAGCGGGATGAAGCAGAAACCTGTTACAGTAGCATTACAGAAATGTAGCAGTGACAATAATATTGTATGTTGTAATCGCAATGGACAATTAGTGATACAAAACAACTGTTTTATCCTGTGAATAAAAGTATATGGTTTTGTCAGTGTACCATGGTTATAACAGAAGCGAAACGCAATATTGTGTCAGGACAATTCACTATTTATGCACAATAAATAAAGGAGCATAGCGCGACAATTTCTGTTCAGCGCCAGACTTGCTTGTAACCTATATCACCAATTATGTTAAGAAAAATGACGTATTAACTACTACAAAACTCTGACCTTTGTGGGAATGCTTGGAGCAGACTAACCTGTGAGCTGGCGTGTTCTGAGATGTTATATTTGGTATATCCAGACCATCCGTCGGCTCTTACTTCGGAAACATGGCTTAAAAAATTTCACTTCAACTACGTAATCCGATAAAAAAAAAAAAACGATCTCTTTACCCGTCGGCTTCCCGTGGCTGTCATGCGACCGGTTATTGCAGTTAATAATACAACAGCTTCTTGCCATTTTTTGGGTTTCTTTTTATCGCTGTGTAACTGAGTTCAATTGAAAGCCTGCGTGCGCTAGTACCTCTTGCCACAAGTTCCCAGAATCCTTTGCGGTTTTATCCCTGAATGACGTCACATTTTCAATCTTTATCCTGGTGGGCCGGTCTCTAGTCAAAATGCCCGGGCCGATTTTTTGTCCCAGTCCAGCCTTGGCGGTGGCCCCTAGAGACAAAGCACGTACAAACTCCAAAACACATTTCTAGCATGAACTGAACTTCCAAAACAGAGCTATCTAGATCACTTAAATTACACAATTGAAAGCATATGTGTATTGTTTATGTATTTATACACAAGCATTCATATATAGTCAAATAATTTAAAAAAAATGTTCATTTACACGTTATTACCACACACTTCTGTGCTTCTGAGTTTTAACGTGTTTTGGAGTTTGTACGTGTTTTTGAGTTTGTACGTGCTTTGTCTGTAGGGGCCACCATAAATATACTTTTATTTATTCACTCCACATAAAATGTAATAAATAAATCATATAATACAAAAATCAACTATTCACATTTCAACTTTTAACTATTTAAATTTTCAGCTTTTTCCTTTTACAAATTTAAAGTGAAACAACACAAAACACTGCAAAACACAACACAATTAAATATAAATTATAATATGAAAACAAAAAGAACATGCATATTCTCTGTCATATGGGCCTGCATGAATAAACTTTCTGAATCCTTTATCATCTGCAACTGAAAATAGTTGTGGATGGTTACTATACCTTTCTAATGTGACGTTGTTGTCCCTGGCTCTCTTTCTCTCTCTCTCCCTCCCGCTCTGTTCCTGTGCTACTGAGTGTAACTACCGCCCCTCCCCCCAGCTTAAAGCACAAGGCTCGCATGCTGAGTGAAGTGGAAAAAAGTGCGAGAGAGAGGGTGAGAGAAAGAAAAAAAAAACCCACGGCTCGCGATAAGGAGCCGGCTTGCGTCGTTCACGTCAAAGATCCGGCTCTAAGAGCCATTTCGTTCGCGACCGACCCATCACTAACAGAAAGTAGAAGAGCTAAAGAAGAATCTGACATTTCAGCAGACTTTTTTCACCAGAGCAAAAATCAAAGTGAAGCTGTTGTGAAAGCAAGTTTTATTGTAGAAGAGGAGATAGCCAAATCAGCCCGGTACCACTCTGAAGAGCTGCATGATGAAGGTGTGCGACGTCTTGTGTCCAGACAAAACGCAGATTTTGACAAATGTGAGCCTGAGGAGAAATACGATTGCTGATCGGGTTTGTGACATGGCCACTGATTTAAGAACACAGTTGTGTGAAAGAAGCAAAAACTTTATTGCATCTTGCTGTGGATGAAAGTACAGACATGATTGTCGTGGTTTTAGGCAAGGATTCAAGCGACACCTTGTAGAGCACTCAAACTCTGACCTTTATTATCTACTTCCTGCTTCAGAACCCCCCTTTCACAATAAAACAGGTTATACTCAAACAGATTACACCACATCCTCCTTTCGCTGAAAACATCAAACTTACAAGAACATTTACTGCATATATGAAAACTGTACTCTTTTTTTTTCTTAGAACCTTTCATAGAAACTTTTCTTTCTCTTCAACCTTTTTTCCTTTACTTTTAAACCCATGTCTTTTTTTTTTTGTTTCGTTTATTTTCACAAGTCCAGTCTTTGTGGTTTTTTGACAACCCTGCCAGCCCTAGTTCTGACAGGACCTGGGTCTTCTGTCTTAGGAGTCAGAGTTGTAGCCGCCGATAGGTTTGAAGCAGGCAGGGTGTTCTCTGTTGGACTGACAGGCGTAATTGGGGTTTGTAACTTTGGTGTGGCATCTGGCAATGGCTGGAGGTGATGCCTATTTCTCCTGATGGCTCCTGAAGGGGTCTCGACAATGTATGAGCGGGGTGTGGAGTGAGAGGAGATGACAGTCCCTTCACGCCTAGTGTCTGTAATCCACACTGGTTGTCCCGGTGAGAGTGGAGGAAGTTCTGTCACACGATGTCTCCTGTTGTACGCAACACTGTCCTTCATCACTCTCTCTCTCGCTTTTGTCAACACTGTAGCCTTGTTGGGCAGGCTGGGATTGAGCAAAGAAGGAAGCTGGGGAACTGACGTGCGCAGGCTTCGTCCCATTAGTAGTTGCACAGGGCTATATCCATTAGCCAATGGGGTTGCTCTGTAAGCTAGAAGTGCAAGATATGGGTCTTTTGCTTTCTTTAGCAGACTTTTCACAGTTTGGACATGACGCTCAGCCTCACCATTGCTTTGTGCAAATCTTGGACTGCTTTTTACATGCCTGAACCCATAAGCTGCTGCAAAGTCTTTGAACTGTTGACTTGAAAACTGAGGTCCATTGACACTGTAGAGAAACTCTGGAATCCCATGTCTGGAAAAGATTGATTTTAGATGCACTATAACATCCTCCGATCTTGTGGGAGTACATTTGGCTATTTCCACAAATTTAGAGTAGTAGTCCACCAGAAGCACATAGTTGCTGTTGTTAAACGTAAAAAGGTCTGCTCCAACTTTTTGCCATGGTCTCTCAGGGAGTTGGCTTGGCATTAAAGGTTGCACTGGGTTGGTACGCTCTTTGATGCATATGGTGCAGTTTTTCACAAGTTCATTTATTTGCCCACTCAGACCAGGCCACCATACTGTCTTCCTGGCTCTCTCTCTGCATCTAGACATTCCCTGATGTCCCTCGTGTAGGGCAATGAGGACAGAGTGGCGCATAGCAGTAGGGATCACTAGTCTGGTGCCTTTCAGTGGCAGATCGTCGTGTACCGTTAAGGTGTCTCTGTGTGGCCAATATGCTTTAATTGGTCCTGTGAGATTGCTGTATTCTGGCCAGCTGCTCTGACAAAAAGCCATGACATCTGAGCACATGCTGTCGGTTTTAAGCTGTTCCTTTAACTGTGTGATGTATGTCGAGGTAGCAGGCATGCATTTGACTATTTCATCCACATATATATTTGTGTCATCCAGTAGTTCAGCTGTAGCCTTAGAATCAGGGTCTTGGTTAACGGGTGCACGTGACAGTGCATCTGCTGTGAGGAGTGCTTTGCCTGGAGTGTGTGAGATGGTGTAACTGTACCTCATGAGCCTTAGGCAGAACCGTTGGATTCTGGGTGGAAGCTCAGTTAGAGCTTGCTGTCCTAGCAGGCTGACGAGTGGTTTGTGGTCAGTCTCTAAGGAGAAGTGTCTCCCGATGAGAAAATCTTTGAATCTTTCACAACCCCATGTTAGTCCAAGCGCCTCCTCCTCCACCTGTGCATACCTCTGTTCTGTTTCCGTTAAAGAACGAGACGCATATGCAACAGTTCTCCATTGCTCTCCCTCTTTTTGAAATAGGACTGCTCCCAGTCCATAGGAGGAAGCATCTGCAGACAGTTTTAACTCTTTGTTTGGGTCATAGAGTGCAAGAATGGGAGTTGACGTCAGATCGCCTTTTAGCTGATTGAATGCTTTTTGCTGTGCGCAGCTCCAAACCCACTGATTTTTCTTCGAGAGCAGGTCTCTTAGGGGCTTGTCTCTTTCGGCCAGTCCTGGGATGAATTTGCCTAATTGGTTAACCATCCCGAGAAAGCTGCGCACGTCACTGACGTTTGATGGCTCTTTCATTGCTGTGATCGCTCCAATTTTGTCTGGGTCTGGCTGTACTCCCTCCACAGACAAAACGTGTCCGAGGAACTTCACTTCCTGTTTGCTCAGGTCACATTTCTCCAGGTTTAGTGTGACACCAGCCTCTTGGAGTTTATTGAGCACTGTGTGCAGCCTGGCGTTGTGCTCCTGCTGATCCTGTCCCCAAATGAGGATGTCATCCATGTGACAAACCACACCTGGCAGCCCATTAAGCATCACTGACATTCTACGCTGAAAATGTTCTGGGGCTGACGCTATTCCGAAGGGAAGTCTGTTAAAGTGGAAGCGCCCAAAGGGTGTAATGAATGTTGTGTAGTGTGCTGACTCTGGTGACAATGGAACCTGCCAGAAGCCTCTTTTTGCGTCTAACTTACTGAAGACTTTTGCTCCCGCCAGGGATCCAAGTGTCTGTTCAACCGAAGGCAGGATGTACTTTTCTCTGCACACTGCTTCATTGAGGTGAGTGAGGTCAACACAAATACGCACATAGTCGTTTTTTGTTGGCACTGGGACTATACCTGCACACCATTCTGTTGGTTCTTCAACTCTTCTGATTACTCCCATGGACTCCATTCTTTCCAGTTCCCGTTTCACCTTTCCTAACAAAGGGACGGGGACCCGTCTTGGTGTGGCGAGGGAAAAAGGCACATCATTGGGTTTCAACTTAATCGTATAAGGTTGTTGCATTAAACCTAATCCCTGACACAGCTTTGGGTAGTTCTCATTCAACACATTCAAGTCAATACTGTCAGCTCTACACACAAGGTTCAGCTTGACACTTGCTGGCCTGCTTAACAGTGCTATGTGCAAATCTTTGATAATGTACACATGTTCCTGTATTTCCTGTTCGCCTTTGCAAATTGTTTCTCTGCTCATACCCAACACATCAAGTGGAGTACCACCTGGACCAAACAATGGTCTATCTGGTTTACATAACTCTGTCTCATTTTGGTTTATGCAATAATACATCTGGGCTGGGATAACAGAGACGTCAGCTCCTGTGTCTATCTTAAATCTAACTTCGTGGTTTCTGATAGTAAGGTCTGCATACCAAGGATCTGAACCTGCGTCTACAGAACCAAGGAACACGGGTGTATCATCACTTTTCTCTGTTTCTATCACATGCACAGATTTAACAGATTTACACACTTTACTGAAGTGTCCTCTTTTACCACATGAGTGACATGTTGCATCTTTTGCTGGGCATTGTCCTTTACCATGCGCAGGGGTTTTCCCACACCTGTAGCATGATCTCCCATTTGGTGTTTTGTCCTTTGTTGTGCATTTACGTTCCCTTCGGGGTTTGAATGTTGAGTGCTTTTGTTCTCTGTGCTTCGCTGTCACAGCATCTATTTCCATCTTATTTTCCCCTCTGATGTCTGTCTGTTGTTTTTTGATGACTTCAGACTGCCGGGCCTGATTAACCGCTTTCTCCAACGTCAAATCTTTCTCCATTTGAAGTCTCTCCGCTAAGCTGATGTCCCTCAGACCCACGACGAGGCGATCTCTTATTAACTCATCGTGCAGTGCACCATAACTGCAGTTTACAGCTAAAGCATAAAGTGCGGTGACAAACGAGTCAACAGTCTCATTAGCTTGCTGTGTTCTTTGATTAAAGCGGGCTCTCTCATAGATAATGTTTTTCCTGGGAACAAAGTACGTATCCAAAGTGTCTCTTACTGCTTGGTACTGCTGCCTTTGTATGTCCGATAAAGCTTGCCCTCGGAGGATATCATCTGCTTCACCCCCCATGCAGTAGATGAGTGTGTTTACCTGGTTAGCCTCTGAGCTAAGGTGCAGGTTGCTTGTAAGTCGAAATCTTTCAAACCTCCTTATCCACTTTTCCCATTGCTGTGGCTTTGAGAAATCAAACAGCTCGAGAGGCTGGATGGTGAATGTGGCATTCGGGGGTAAGTTGGCGTTAGCATTATAGCCGCCGTTAGCTTGCTGGTGGGGCCGTGACATGCGAGGCTGTGTAGCTGTTGCGCTAGCTCCTGCTTCTTCGTCCGACATCTTATCGTCTGGAGAAAAACTCTTTACCGCTCCCAAAGCCGCTTGCTGTCACTCCCCGATGACAAGGCTCTTACTGCAATCCCACTTCTGACATGATTGTCGTGGTTTTAGGCAAGGATTCAAGCGACACCTTGTAGAGCACTCAAACTCCGACCTTTATTATTCTACTTCCTGTTTCAGAACCCCCCTTTCACAATAAAACAGGTTATACTTAAACAGATTACACCACAATGATGGACATTGCACAGCTGACCATCTTCATCCGTGGAGAGGAAATATTGAACATTAAATCGATGCACGGGACAACGACAGGAAAAGACATTTTTTAAAACGTATGTCAAAGTGTAACCGACATGAAACTGCCCTGGGACAAACTTGTTGGACTTACAACAGATGGAACGCAGGTGTTGTGCGGTGAAAAAAGCGGACTAGTCAGCAGGATGCGAGTAAAGATGCAGGAGGAGAACTGTACTGGTGAGTTAACAGCATATCACTGCATCACACACCAGGAAAGGCTGTGTGGTAAAGTCCTAAAAATGGAGCATGTAATGATCACCGTAACGCAGACCGTACATTTTATCTGAGCTAAAAGTTTAAATCGCCCTCAATTTCAGTCTTTTACGTGTGAAATAGATTCAGAGTTTGCCGAGATTTCTCATCATACAGAGGTCTGTTGGCTGAGTTGGGATAAAAATTCTCAATAGAGTTTTTGAGCTCAGCAAGGAAATCTGTCAGTTCATGGATATGGCATGTATGATGCGGTGAAGGCATTTCAAGTGAAGCTGTCACAAATGCACCAGTGCAACCTGCCTCACTTTCCCTGTTGCCAAGTAATGTTGAACCAAGTCAGCGGACTTTGCTGAACTGCACCTGTGCAGATTCAGATGGAGCTGCAGAGTAATGATACACTCAAGGGAAAGTACGACACTGAATGGCCCGCACAGTTTACTAGTTCCATTCCTGAAGCAGTGCCCAGCTCCGTCTACATGCGGCTCCAACCTTGTGTATGCTTTTATTTATTTTTTCTGGGGTTTCATATTTCTAACTTGCATAATTTTGACAGGATATACTTTTATGAAGAGCAAAATATTTAAATTTAAAGTTTATTATTTTTAAGTTTATTTAATTTGGAATAATATTCCTGTCTGTTTTTATTCATATTTATGTTTAAAAACATTGTTTTAGTATATTCAATAAATGTTTATCTTGTTTGGCCCGCAACCTAAAGTGTGCCTTGAGTTTTGGCCCCCTGTGCAATTGAGTTTGACACCCCTGCTTTAAAAGGAAAAAGCTGAAAATTTAAATAGTTAAAAGTTGAAATGTGAATAGTTGATTTTTGTATTATATGATTTATTTATTACATTTTCTGTGGAGTGAATAAATAAAAGTATATTTACGGTGGCCCCTACAGACAAAGCAGCACGTATAAACTTCAAAACATGTACAAAAGACAACAGAAGTGCTCCAGGATGCTAGGCGCAGTGTTGAGCTTTTGTTACCTAGTGGCTACACAAGCACACAAACACTGAATGAGACTGTTGTGTCCGTTAGTAATGTGCGCTACCACTGATTTTCTTTCCGATCCGATACCAAGTAATATTCAGGGTGGTATCGACGATACTAATCCGATACCGATACTCTGTACAAAAACTTATTTTATTTATTGTATCTCAAATTATAGCGTCATAATGATTACAGGACATCAGATTACTTGTTCTTATCACTTAATAGTGCAGAGTTCATCATATAGAAATAAAAAAACTGAAGTTGTGAGTAGAGATGGACCGATCCGATATTACGTATCGGTATCGGTCCGATACTGACCTAAATTACTGGATCGGATATCGGAGAAAAATAAAAAATGTAATCCGATCCATTAAATATCACGAAAGCACCTCACAAAACTTGCAACACGCCGTAACTCACCTCAGAACGTTAGCACGTCGGAGCAGTATGCATCACGTGATAGAGCGGCTGTGGCATGCGGGACCTGTCGGTGGTCTGGATAGCATGTGGAGCTTCGCTAGCAACCCGGCATTTCATCTCCGACCAAGTTATCCCCGAGAGAAGTAAAGCAAGTGTGTAAGTCCATCTCTGAATGTTTGTAAACCATTCCTGCGTTAAGCTTACCAAACGATATATGGAGCGACTGCCTCTTCTGGCTGCTACTTCAATCATGAAACTGCTTAATGATCAGCTGATCGGCTTTTCTGTCGCGAGTCCGTCTCTCTGGTTTGTTTTTGGCCCACTTTGCACCAGAAAGAGGAAACCAGCGGCTGAACAACAGCAGCACGTTTAAGCTTGATCAGCTGTTGTTAGAATTTATTTAATATTACTTTCTACTCGAGGATCTTTTTCTACGTAGCTGACGGCTGGTAACTGTGCAGGGGCGGATCTAGCAAAGTTTAGCCAGGGGGGCCGATAGGGCATTAACAGGGAAAAGGGGGCACAAAGACATACTTTTCTTTCTTATTCTCATTTAAAATGTCTAGCTTTTAATAAATAATTATCCGAATCTTACACCCAAAGTTTTAATTTGATGTAAAATGAATAGAAGTCAATTACTGTATATAGTGACTATTAAGTCTAATATATATACCCTAGTAAGCTATAGTACTTTTTCCTTTGGGAAGGTACCATCTGTGCAGTCTGCAATTTTGTTGAAGAAAGATGTTGAATCTATTTAATATTTCTTGAAAAATAATTGATTTCTGTGCATTTTTTTTTTCACACTGCATCAAATTAAGGTTGATTACGTCGATTAAGCATCATGAGGTGGCGCGTGAGGGGTGGTTCCTTATTTTTTATTTATTTATTTTTGTTGTTGCTGGGAGTTGGAACCCTATTAGTTAGGTTGCTTAATATTTACGCTAAGTACTCTTTAAAATACCAGAATAGGGAGGATGGTGTAGGTTTAAGTTTATTAGATTGATCAGTATTGCTGAACTATGAAATATTTTTTTTTTGCATATAGGTATAACAGAATAGCTTTAGTGTAGTTGTTTTAAACTTGAGTATGAACTTATACAAAATGCAGCAAGATATTTAAAAAAAACAGTTTTGTTGATTAAAAAACACTATATCGGATTCATATCGGTATCGGCAGATATCCAAATTTATGATATCGGTATCGGTATCGGACATAAAAAAGTGGTATCGTGCCATCTCTAGTTGTGAGCTATTTGAACACCTTGCCTGCCTGCAGCACTAAAGGACTCCATGAGAGACGTCTGTCTCGCCCTAGCAGCACCTGTCCCTGTCCTCCTCTTCAGTTCGCCTCAACATACGCTCGTCATATTCTGTGATATGATTTACTCTGAGGTGTTTGACAAGGTTAGTGATGTTGCCACAACCATACATGCCAACCCTCCTGATTTTTCCGGGAGAATCCCAAATTTCAGTGTCCCTCCCGAAAATCTCCCGGAGCCACCATTCTCCCGAATTTCTCCCGGTTTTCCACCTCGACAACAAAATTAAAAAACCATATCGCAGAATTCAAAGCGTGGCCCAGCCAATTCCAGTTTCCAACAATGGCGGCAGCGACTTCGTTTTAATATCACTCTTACTTCTCTTTCTGGGTTGCAAAAAAACTTTTAAGATATTTTCAGGTGAGAATGTAGCTATGTAAACTTCAAATATCTGAGCCAACCGACACATCATTTTCAAACCCCCGCGGTCTTTCACTACTCGGGTTAAACATGATTTATAAGTCACTTTGATAACTTAAAAATGTTATTGTTTGGCTTTTTCAGTGTTTTATTTGTTGGTGAGTAAATCGGTTTGGCTGAGATTAAAGTTATTAGATTAGATTTATTAATCCCTCGGGAGGGTTCCTCCGTGGTTTTCACACAGCTGAATAAACATCAAACAGAAGACTAATTAAACAAAGTGTGAGACGGTCCAGAATTTACGCCATCGCCCGGTTATATTTTAGATAGCAAGGAGCAGACGCCAGAGTTTCACTCCACCGAGGGAGCTCGTGACGTACTACCCGGCTTTCTTTAGACCGCGAAGGCCGGGTCCTCAGGTGGAAGCAGCCTCTGAATTTGGACACCCCCGCTGTTCCCGGGCCCGCCAATAATAACGGTGACATTTAACGTATTTTATCCGATAAATAAACACTGCAAAATGTATTTATCACCCCCCAACAGCCCCTTTGAATGTCTCCCTAATTCTGAGGTCTCAAGGTTGGCAAGTATGGCCACAACACCTCACTCTTGGAGCACTTTTTTGCCACATGTATCGCAAACCACGTCTCAGCTGTTTGTGGAGGTAAAATATGTCCGCACAATTACGCTCAGCCATTGTTGTGAGTGCGCGCGCCAAGGGGCTGCGAGGCATTTATACAGCCGTATTTCGCACATGACAATGAAAGGCGGAAGAGGAAGTCGTTCTTGAATGTAGACAATCCGAATGTTATAGTTTCTTTCCACTGTGTTCCTGTTAATGATAAACTACAAATTTACCCTAAATTACTAAAATATCGATATTTTAACATGAGAATCGATTCTAGAACATAAATGATTGGTATCGGAGGAATCGATATTTCAGGATCGATCCGCACATCACTAGTGTCCGTACCTGCAGCTCCCGTCTTCACCTCAGAGTAAACAGCACTCTGCTCTGGTTTATGATGCTTCCCTGTGAAGATGATCAGATTGTTGGACATAAGGAAATAATTAACTGTCAAATTTTTTAAAATGTTTATTTATTGTGTTTTTACATTACATTTACATTTATTAATTTTAAACTGCACATGTTTTATGTACTTACGCTTCTTTTCAAAGTTTTTAAGTTCAATAAGAGAGTATGTGACATCTTCATGTTCATCTGATCCTGAAATGTTCATATTTTAGTTACAGGATTGTAAACATTTCACATGGAATTAGTTTCATTAAATCAAAAACAAATTTCTTCTCTAAATTCTCTGTGTTTTTCAACAAATATACTGCACCATTTCTGTCGTCTTCAACCGGCGTAACTGAGTCATAGATGTGATTGGTACCTAAAAAAAGATGAGCCAGGGTCAAATTAATCATTGAATAAAAAACTAAAGATTAAATAATTATGTTTAAGTCAAAACCAGGCAATAACATATTTTCAAACCATGTTGTTACTGTTTGTGTTGTTATGATATTAAACAACAACATTGGATTCTTTCAGTCGACTTAAAGACACAATCAGGTTGTAAAATCCTGTTTATTTCTCATTTTATGTTCATGTGTCAGCTGGCTGTTTGGATGTTTGTCCAACTAGATTTTGACGAACGTTCTTTGAAAAACTGCTGAGCACAAAATGAACCTAAAAACTGTTCCTGTTAATTAAGACTGATTTTAAAAGTCAATATTAATAATGATAATAAAGATGGATTAAATACTGACCAGGATGAACAGAGTCGTACACATGAGTTTCATTCTGGTTGACTCCATGATTTGTGGAGGAGCCCGGAGTGTGACTCTCAGACTGGATCGACCTAAAACATGAAATAAACACAATAAACTCAAAAGTAACTGATGTTTGTTTAAAATAATAATAAAAAGTATTTTACCAACCTGGTGAAGCAGGAATCTGTGAAAGAGACAAATGTTATTACACATGTTTGTCATGTATAAATTGTTCCACTGATATTTAGTGTCATGAGATCAGAATACATGTATATGTGTGAATAATTAAAGTGTATGTAGCAAATAAACTCTCTAATACAGCATGAAAAGAAGAGGCTCTTACACTTGGACTGTCTGCAGCGATACAACAAGAGCAGGAGAATAATAATGAGAGAGACTCCACAAACCAGTCCAACCATCAACCACACAGGAGATGAAGAGCTGTCAGCTCCTGACACAGTTACTGCAACAACAAATAATAATGAATATTTCAGTGAGGTAACCAGGCAGGTCTGCTGGGATCCTTTCTAGGAAAATAAGGTTTGTATGCTAACAGATTTTCCCCTTGTTTCAGTTTCTTCCTGCTTCAAGATTCTTTTCATGCCATCATTCACCTCCAGTCAGACGCCTGCCGCCTTGGATCATTGCCCCCCTATTCACCACCACTGCTGCCCCCCTCAGAGCCTCTTCGTCACTTGCCTGCCTGCCCATCATTCAACAGTTTCCACAGACCTTTGCTTTATCCTTTACCCCCAGCTAGTCTGGACTCCAAGTAAGGCATTGTTGCAGCCACTTTATGAACACTCTCTGTCTTGTCACATTCCCTCTCAGATTTTCCTGCTCTGCCGCCCTCACGCTGTTATGTCAGCTCCTCTGGCCTGTCTCTCTCACCTTAGTTAAGATGTTTTTGTAGGACTCACTCATTAAGTTTAGGTTTATTTATGTCTTGTTCTTGTTGACTGAGTCAAAGCTCATAATCTGTTGTGTTAAATTATTTATCCTTTGTTTGAGCAAACTTTGACTCATTACATCCTCTGCTGTTTTCACCTGAGTCCCACACTTGAGTCCTGAATCACAACGATATTAAACCTGACAATATAGAGATATTATATAATAGTTTTATAAAGTTCTTACAAAATAGATCCAGGTGACTTCGAGCCTTTAAACAGACAATCTAATGTTCCTTCTCAAGCATGAAACTCATTTATAAAGATGAATCAAATGTTTTGATCCTGCTCACCTTTAACTGACATCCAGCTCTGTGCTGACTCTCTTCCTGAGTACTGACACTTGTAGAAACCTTCATCAGACTTTGACACTGCAGAGATCTTCAGCTCCCCTCGGGGATCATTTTGAATAAGTTTGTCATTGTGATAGAAAAACACATTGGAAAGTATTTTTTGTGTTTTCAAACTGCAGCTCAGATTAACAGAAGCTCCCTCAGTCACAGGATGAACAGGACTCACCAGGATAGGAACATCATCATAATAATAATAATCTGTGAAAACAAAAAAACAAACATATTGTTTCAGTCAGACCAGCTGGTGCAAACTTTTAGGAAAAGCTGTGAGTCTTGTCTCTTGATCTTCATGCAGACCTGACTTCAGAGAGATTTTCTGAGATTTTCCTTTCGGAGATCTCAGCCTGGTTTTAATGACTGGAGACAATATTGAACTAGAGACAATATTTCATGTTTAGATGTTCAGTTACAGTGGGTTCATCATGTGGATCATTCATGTAGTCACCACTTGCATTTTTTAGAAGGCTGAGGGTCCATGGAGTAAATAAATGCATCATGTTACATTTTATAGGGAGATTGTTGAATCTGTTATGTTATCACTACATGATTTGGCAAACTTTCTGTCAAGCTCAGATCCCAAATTCAAAATTTGATTAAGTGGGCTGGAAATATAGTTGGGATTCTTCCTTTTATTTTCCCTGCAGGAGTCAAATATACAAATTGTAAACATTTGTATAGTTGTGTTATTTAAATAATGGAGACAATAAAAGTTCATCTAATGTGATAACAGAGATGTTGAGCTCTTTAGAGTTTTATTCTGACAGAGAAAATATAAAATTACTGTGTGCAAGTTTTTACAAACGTGATGTTTGAAAAGCATGAAAAGATCGAGTGAAATGAGACCAACAACAAAGAATATTTTGATACTTTTTTGTCTAAAATTGTCTCATTTTTGTTTGTGTTGCCACATAGAATTACTTCACATAGAGCAAAGCTGAGACAAATGTTCATGTGACGTCTAAATCATTCAGATCCAAGAAGTAAATGTATAATAACATACTCTGTACAGTGATGTTGACTGCACTGCTGAACTCTCCTGATCCAGACTCACACCAGTACACTCCAGTATCTGACTTTGATGTGTAGATGTTACATGTGGATCCAGTCATTCTCCAACAGTCAGAGAGTCGGCCGTCCTCAGGGAACTTCCTCACTCTCCACTCAGTGAAGTTTCCCTCACAGGTCAGTGAGACAGAGTCAGAGGTGAAGTGTTGCACTCTGTCAGGACTCACTGTGAGAGATGCTGCTGAATGAACATCTGGAAACAACATGCAGTGAAGAGACAAAGCTCACAGATGTTAGGACTGCTATCACCCGATTTTACTTTAGAATGGCACACCAGTAAACCAGGATTCTCATGATTTTTGATCCCCTCTTTGACTCAGACTAACAGAAGCGTTTTTGCGTTCTTCTTATGCAGCTGGTTCAGTGAATCTTGGTTGGCGCGTGGTGAAACTAAGTGTGCAGCAAAAAGCTGCAGAAGCGAATTAGCCTTTGATTATATCATTACATGGAGTCTGGAGAATTTTTGGATCAGTTTTGTTTGTTTTGCATTTATGTAACTGCTCTTTGAATCATCACTTATTTTTGCTGTGTTCGGTGGTTGTAGAAATGGCTTATTTGAGCATTTAGATTAGATTTTCTGTGGATATTACACATGGTGATATTTGCATAAAAGGCGTGACATCATGGGTTACATAACTTTTAAGCTGGGGCGTTGGAGCTTAATCTGTCAGCAGAATTCTTTCTACAAGTTTCCAAATCATACTGGCTCAGGTTAAAGGCAAATCATTCACGGGACTTTAGCTTTAACCCTGATCAGCACTAATAGAACAGACAACACTGACAACAAGCCCTGAATCACACAGACAGTCAAATCAATGGAAAACAAAGGAGCCGAATACTGACATGTTTAAGATGATCTAACCCACATGCTTTATCTGCTGGCAGCTCATGTAGAGCTTGGTACAGGTCATGTGACATCATGAGCTTTGAGTCATCACTCTCAGCATCATCCACCTGATACAGATCACTCTGAACACACTTCAGTCATTTGCTGTAATGTTTCTGCCATAATTCTGTGATATTGTCTGTTTCACAGATTCCTTCTACAGTGAGATATTTTGCAGCAGCAGGACCAAAACTAAAAACCTTTGAAGTATATTTTAAATGAACAATAACAGCAGCTGTTATTTGTGACGTCTTCTTCTAGCGTCCATCTGTAGTCAGTGTTTGTCTTGTATTTGTCAGAGCTGTTAACCTGCCTGCTGACATCTTTGTTTCTTTATTAACTATATTTGACTTTTTTATCTGAACACCTACCTGAGCACCAAACAAAGAGTCTTAACTGTGTAAATCCTGTCTGTGCACTAAGTAAAAATAATCAGTACAAACAGAAACATGAGTTTAAATATCAAAACATTTAAAATCTCATAGATGTCTTTTGTTTTTCATGTTATCTCATTAAATAAAAACTGAAAAATAAGAAAAGGAAACGAAGAAATTCAGTTTGGTTTGATCACAGAGAGAAAGGAAAATATTCAGTTCAGTTCTTCTTTTGGGGAGTTTTAATGTACACAGGCATAAATGGTTGTCATGGAGATGAGATTTTAATGGTCTAAATGTTGTTGAATAAAAATGATGACCTAACATGAGCTCATTGAAAGGACAGAGAAACAAACTGACCTGCAGACCAGACAAACTTTGGTTGACTGTGATCAGTGAGATACTCTGGGTCTCCTCTTCCAGCTCTGCACACATATCCTGCTGTGTGTGTCTGTCCATGAATGATGTAGGAGTTGTTTGCAGTCCTATTGCCATCAGGTAGCAGCTCATAACTGTAGGATTTCCCTGATAGATCAGGAACAGCTTTATACCAGTAGAAGCTCCATCCTGCAGACGGATGTTCAACCTCACAGTTCAGAGTTACTGAGGCTCCAGGACTCAGCCATGATGGAGACACAGTGAGGACAGGACGGGGTTTATCTGTTCAACAAAGATTTTCTCTCAGTGAACATGTAGTACAGTCTCTGAACAGTGAGCTCAGTTTATACAAAGAATAATAATCTCAGTCTATATGAACAGAAACACATTTTACAAAGTGTTCAAACAGCTTAAAGGAAATATGACAGCAAGCAGGAGAAACCTGAGTGAGGGGAAGAGATTCAACAGCAGAGCAAGTTATAAACAGATGCATTTTTATTTCCAGTCTTTCACAGTGATGGTGTCCAACTTCAGTCCTTGTGGATAAAATCTGTTTGATGCAGTTTAAATTAGGATTTGGTGAGTCACAGTTGGTTGTCTTTGGTGTCAGTTAGCATGCTATGTGCTTGTTCTTTACTAAATCTGATGTTGAAGCCTCTGATAGCTAAGATGAGACCTAGTAAGGTTGTTTTATATTCTTTTGCTGTGGAAGCTGACATTTCCTGTCGATGTGCACAGATGTCTTTAGGCCACATTAATAAGCACGCTGCCATTACAGGGAGCAGTTTGGATGTGATTTCCAGCTGAACTGTTAGGAATGCTGGAATAAGACCTCAGTGTTTATGTTGCACAACAGGCCAGGTTAATTAGCCGAGTGCAGATCTTGGCGTTGAAACCTGATACTGCTGAACCTTAATGATCCACCTCTAGGAGATCTGAACTTCCACTGAAATCTTCTGTTCCTAATAATAATGTATACTTTATTAATCCCCATGGGGAAACTCCTCTCTGCATTTAACCCATTCACTCAGTGAAGCAGTTAGCAGCCACTGGGCGCCCGGGGAGCAGTGTGTAGGGATGGTACCTTGCTCAGGGGTAGCTCAGGGTAGCCGTTCAGTGGACTAGAACCCCCGACCTTAAGACCTTAACAAAACCCCTGGATTCCTGATGGATCAACTGATATTCCAGAGAAACTGACTCACACTTCTGAACTGTGACACGACTCCACCATAAACTCTGTTACTGCGACACACAGAGGATTTAATCCAAGAACTGATTCCACACCAGACTGTGACTGTGAAAGGTTTCTCTGTAAATCTGTGGACAGCTGATTTTGTGCTTTCAGTGTTGTAATTCCATTCATTGTGTTGGTGTTGTACTGGTAACTCACTGTGTTACTGATTATTCCTAAACAGCCACTCTGCAGGTCTAGTGAGTAAACTGAGTCGGCTCATATTGATCAGAGTTTGAAGAGCAGCTGAAAGAAAGCTGGTTAACCCTGAAGGAGCTAACACAGGTTAACTTGTAGTTAACACAGATAAGAGTCAAACTAACTTGAACTGGACAGGGAGAGAGACATTTATTTATATTATTGTTTTACTTTTATTTATTTTACTCTGGTTTTTGGATGCATAAATTAATGTAAACTGGAAACTGTTTGTATATTTCCGTGCCTTCTGTTTCCCAAAAACAAGTTCAAAGTTCACCCTGATCTGTGGTCTGTTATTTTAGGGCAGCTAGGTATAAACTGCTGGTGTGAACAAAGACTCTGGTCCTAGTTATCTGTAAATGTCTATGTAACCCATGGTTATTTTTATTGTAAATGGTATTTTTTTTTTAAGTTTTACTCTTTGTTAAGTTTAAGTTTTCCTATGTACCGTGAATGCACCTCAGCGCTGCTCTACGGTGTGCATTATATGTGCTCCATATTGTCTGCGCGGAGCAAGGTACATCTCTCTGTATATTGCACTGTGTTTAATGGGTAAAAGAGCTCCATGAAACTTTGTTTTGAGCAGTGATTTTGTTTTGTAGATGCACAAAGCTGTTGTGGAACTTTCAATCCTGTTGAGCTACAGAGTTAATGTATTGTGTGAAGAATATCCTGGTGAGTCTCGAATTATGCAAATTGAATTGTGATACACAGTCTGGTTTCAAAGTTATAAAATCGGTCAGGATATGATGTTTTGTTGGAAATGTGATTGCAGAAGCTGTTAAGGATTTCTTAGCTGTGTTAGCCCTGTGAGAAGTATGCTAGCATACCCACATGTGCTCCCTGGGCTAATGCGCTTGCATGAGACACTTTTCATGGTTCACTTGATTTGCGCTAAAATGTATAACATTGTTATTGGCCAGTAAGAACTGTATAGATGTATGATATGTAAAGACACTTACACGAATTTGATTTTACTTTTTAAAATTTGTACAAATGGGATACAGGGAAGATTAGTCGGTAGAAATATGTGCTTTATTTATTTATTTATTTATTTTTTATGTGCTTTATTACAAGAGAAGTGATTGCTCCGCAGATTTGTGTGCAGGCTGTTTTTTAAAGAAAAAAAAAATGGCCTGCAGCAGATCTTTTTGGTAGAAATCTGCTGCAAGGACCGAGCGGTGCCATTTAAGGACTAGGGATGGGTACCGGTATCGGTTCTGACATAAACAGTAGTAATCAGACCGAAAAGCAGCGCACATTTCGGTGCTTTATTTTGGTGCTTTTTATTCGTGAGATGTCATACACTTTGGACTCTAGCCAATCATTTTTCCTTTCCAAGGATAGAAGGCGGGCCCAGGTACGTATGTTCTTTTAGAGCAGAGCTACAGATTAAAAATGCCCAAGGCGAAGCAGTCAAAAGTCTCGCTGTACTTCACAGCAAAAGATGCAAACTCAGCAGGCTGCAACAAGTGCTTTAAGGTGATACTGTGATACTGTGCAAAGGAGGTAACACCTCGAATCTGATGAAACACCTGGCGAAGCATACCGTTTTTTTAAAAGCCGAGAAATGCGCCGTATTTGATAGCTTGCTGCAAGACCTCACACCGAGCAGCGCATCTACTGCGGGTGTGGTGCCTGTTATCGGACCCGGAGCTAGCAACATCCCCCAAGAACCCGAAGAGGAGAGTCCTGGCCCGTAGCCCTGCCAGGGTAGCAGAAATGATGATGGATGATGATGGCAGCAGCAGCCGGTCTTCTCTGCGTGAGTAGCTTAGCCGTATAGTGACGCATGACAGCCACGAGAAGCCGACGGGTAAAGAGATAGTTTTTTATCGGATTACGTTGTGGAAGAGAAATTGTTCAAGCCATGTTTCCGATGCAACAAAGAGGCGACAGATGGCCTGGATTGCAGCCATTCGAAGACCAAATATAACGTCCAGGAACACTTCAGCTCACATGTTAGTCTGCTCCAAGCATTTCCACAAAGGTAGGTCTTCTGTTGTAGTTATTACGTAATTTATCATAACATAATTGTTGATGTAGGTTACAAATAAGCCTTATATTGATTTGAATTGAATTAGTTGCGCTACGCTGCTTTGTTCACTGTGGCTTTGCGGGCTAATGTTTGTTGTGTTTTGTAGGAAAACCAGTCTACAAAATGCTGGAATGCGATCCAGACTGGGCACCTTCTATCAACCTGGTCATACCGAGTTTAAAGCTGCTATCATAGCGAGATTTGATCGGTTAAGAGAGAGAGCGATATCAAAACAGCCACGAAACGTCCCGCATAAATGTGCCCAAGGGTTGTATTGAAGCAATCAAGTGATGAATAACTGTTTTCCAGTATGTTGTGTTTTTTTTTTTTTTTTTGCATTGTTGATTTGTTTGTCAGCGAAGCAGCTAATAAAGCATGATGGACTACAATTTTGCATCTTTCTTGTCAGATTCTATAATAGAATGAAACAATAATGCCAGTTATAAATAAAGACAATAAATTGAATGAATTACGAAACACTCATTTTTTTTCTATTAGATCCGAAAATGTTGTGTAATACTACAACCTGAAACGACAAATAGATTGCGTTTGCCTGTACAGGAGATAGAGGAAAATAATTTAACAACAGCTGTGAAATGGAATAGTCCAAATCACCAAAGTAAACTGGACCTGGGCTTGTTGCAGGGAGCTGAAGTTAATAAACATCTTGTGAGTGTATGCACTAAAACTTAGGACCATATAATAATAAAATGTGCGTGATGAAAGTTGGGCAGCACGCTAACGTCCTTACTTCACTCTGTATGCTCGTATGCGTCTGACCCTTTTACTCCTTTGATTTTTTTTCCTTGTCCTTTTTTTTTTTGCCTTTTCGTCAAGTCTGTCTTTGTACGGACCTGCCGTGTTGTCTGTCATTTTGTACATAACTGTTTTTGGGGAAAATAAAATGCAAGTAGGGATTAAAACCGCAGAATTAACGATTACTGGTGCTGGAAATACTAGTGCTTGATGCAGTGTTTTGATTTTGTTGCCACGGGTACCCACAAAGCAATGCGTGAAAGTCACGTGGTCTGTCAATCTCTATAAAATGAGGCCATATTGTTGTCTGCAGTTCAGAGTTCATTAAGTGAAAAAGATGCAGTGTGTGTTTCTGATGAGAGCAGACACTTTAACTAAAGCCTCTAAGATTAATTTAAAAGAGGTAACATGTTAAAAACAACTGAAGTAACTGCATCATATGTTGGTGCAACAGGTAAAAAATAAAAATAAGACGAATGCAGAAGAGAAAATATTGGATGTTACTGTTCTTAGTGGATGTGGTGGAGCAGCTGAAACAGGTTCAGCATTTGTTCTGCACTTCATGTATTAGAGCTGCACAGCAGAGAGGTTACTCTGATATGTTTTGTTCTCTTCACTGTGAATAAAAAGCTGCTTTTTACAGTTTTTTGTTATCAGAATAAAAGAAAAATATTTTACTTAACAGCACTAAAGAAACCGCTACAAAGCTGCAAAACAAGTGATTTCACTTATTTTGATAGCAGATGATGTGGATGAAACTTACATGATACAGTCAGTCTGATGATATCACTCCACTCTGTTAACAAATAGTCCCTTCTGCCCCGGCAGCTGTATCCTTCACCATCAGATTCAGTAACTGTGATTCTGTATTCACTGGATGTTTCAGGTATATTTTTCTGGCTTTGTCTCCATTCATACGTCCACTGAGCTCCTTCACGTCCCTGAATCTCACATCTGACAGTGACTGTCTCACCGCTGTATATCTGAGTCCAGGATGGCTGCAGGGTCACAGTGGGCTTAGTGGGAACTGTTCACATAAGAATGATCCAGTTAGAAGAAGAGAAACATAAAAACATGGCTTTTTATAACATAAGAGTAGAGTCACTGCAAAGCAAATGATTCACAGACAAACAGTTTAAACTTTAAAACAAAGTCACATCATAACAATTTCAAACTGTAACACAACATTTTTTACAAAGTCTGCAGTATTTACTTTGCACAGTTATCATCTTTTGTTCAGATTCCAAAAGTTACAGATTATTTTTCATGAGTTGACAGCAGATTAAGAAGACTGGAAGAAATTATAGTGCGAGAAACGTTTTCTAAAAGTTCTGATGAAACTGGTGCAGTTGCTGATTTGGGACATTGGAGTGTGTCACACTTGTAGTTATTGTATAACAAACAGGTTTCAAGTGGTTCTAACAGATTTTTCATGAACTGAACCTTAAACCACTGATGCCCTAATGCATCTGTTCTGCACTGGAGGTTCTTCTAGCTGTCGTATCATTAAAGATATTATGACACTCATGAACACCTTTATTTTTCATTAATTAAAATAACTGAATGCCATTAACAGTAATTACATGAAAGAATCTAAGTGTAACCTGTAATGTAGCAGAACAGTCTCTAATAAAATGAGGTTATATTGTAGCCAAACCTGAAACGTCGAGGAATTAATGTAAAAATGCTAAAAACAAAGGAAGTAACTGATCTGCAGTGATAAACTCCACATGTGCAGCCATGAGGTCAAGATGGGAGAGATTGGGATTATTACATTTGGACTGAATTCTTTCATCAAACTAACAAAATCTTTTTCAGAGTGATTATTAAATATCTTTATAATGACACTAAAAGATATTTTAAACTGCTTTTTATCCGAAACAACAAAATAAACCTACAGTGCTGTTGAAAGATAAAGTGTTTGGTTGAGTTGATGAAACATTGTGCAGTATAAATTAAAATATGTGAAATATGTCCAACTTACTTATTACTCTCAATGGGGTGCTATTACTCCACTCTGTCCAGGAAGAGCTTCTTGTGGACCGGCAGCTGTATCCTCCACCATCAGACTCATTAACACTGTTGATTCTGTATTCATTGGACGTTTCATGTATGTTTACCTGGCCTTGTCTCCATTCATACGTCCACTGAGCTCCTTCACCTCCCTGAATCTCACATCTGACAGTGACTGTATCACCGCTGTATATCTGAGGCTGCAGGGTCACAGTGGGCTTAGGAGGAGCTGTTCAAATAAAAAATATAACATCATCAAACTTATAGAAATATGAAATGATCATTAAAGCTGTCTTGGTTTTATTGCTCTTGTTCGTGGTAATCACATTTTTTTTTCATCGCAGTGTCAATTTGACTGAAAATCAACATTAAAAATGTTAATAAAAACAAACAGATTAAACCTGGTAATTTGCTGATATTTAGACTCTGCCAGCAGAGTGACTGAAAACAACCAGGTGTGCACAAAACTAAACTGTGAGACTGAACAGCAACACATAAACACACAATATCATGTAAACAACTTCAGTTTCTCAGATTTTACATGGTATAAACAATTTTTATAGTCAAATATTGACCGAAACTAGACTGGAAAAAAATTACATTCTTATTTTGCCCCAAATTCATTATGTTTAATTTGGCAAATTAAAGATAAATAAAGTAAAAAACAAAACTGCTGCTATGAGTAAACATACCAGCAGTTAGAGAAAGGCTAACGTAGCAGAGCAGTCTCTCCTAAAATGAGGCCAAATTGTAGTCAAATCGAAACTTGCTAAATGCTAAAAGAAAAGAACTGCATCATGACACTGAGCTGCAGTGATGAAAACTCCACATGTGCAATAACTGAGGTGAAGAAACTGGGATCATTACATTTGTATTTCATTTTTCATCAAACCTACTGAATATGTCCAACTTACATAATACAGTTAATTTGGTGACATCACTCCACTTTGTCCAGGAGGAACTTCTTTTACCCCGGCAGCTGTATCCTCCACTGTCAGACTCAGCAGCGCTGCTGATTCTGTATTCATTGGATGTTTCAGGTATGTTTGACTGGCCTCGTCTCCATTCATACGTCCACTGAGCTCCTTCACCTCCCTGAATCTCACATCTGACAGTGACTGTCTCACCTCTGTATATCACACTGCTGTATATCTGAGTCCAGGATGGCTGCAGGGTCACAGTGGGCTTAGGAGGAGCTGTTCAAAAAAAAAAAATATATCATTAGCAGACTGATATTTGGCTTGAAAATCAAAAGGTTCTTTTTTTTAAATAAATAAATTAAACCAGGTAATTTAATGATCTTTATATTTAACAATTTACGTATTTCTACATCTTCATATTTACATATTTAGACATTTAGGAACATATAATCCATGAGTCATCAGTTAGCTCTTGTTTGCTAACAATGCTGTTAAACCTCTAGTGATGGATTCAAAGCTGGAAAATGCTCTGCTCTCATGAAGTGATTATTGTTTCATAAATGGTGAAATACAAAGTATTCATGTAGCAACAAAGTCAAAACTACACAAAACCTTTGTAAAAATCTTTATCTGAGTTCAGTTTTACAGAAAATAATCTTCATTCAGAATAAAATTAAATTCTTATTTTGCACCAAATTCAAGATGTTTAATTTGGAAAATGTAAAGATAAATAAAGTAAAAAAATAAATAAATACTGCTATGAGTAAACATACCAGCAGTTAGAGAAAGGCTAATGTAGCAGAGCAGTCTCTCCTAAAATGAGGCCAAATTGTAGTCAAATGGAAACTTTGAGGAATATGAAAAAGAAAAATGCTAAAACAAAAGAACTGCATCATGACACTGAGCTGCAGTGATGAAAACTCCACATGTGCAACAACTGAGGTGAAGAAACTGGGATCATTACAGTTTATATTTCATTTTCATCAGATTTACTCAATATATTTTTCTTTTGAGTGATTACTGTTTATAACTCCATTAAAACTTTGTTTACTTTTGTTGATATTTTGTTGTACTTTTGTATGAAATGTGTAAAATAAATTAACATTAAAATGTCCTGTTGTGTGATCAACTTACATGATACAGTCAGTCTGATGATATCACTCCACTCTGTTAACAAATAGTCCTTTCTGCCCCGGCAGCTGTATCCTCCTCTGTCAGACTCAGTAACTGTGGTTCTGTATTCACTGGATGTTTCAGGTATGTTTACCTGGCCTCGTCTCCATTCATACGTCCACTGAGCTCCTGCACCTCCCTGAATCTCACATCTGACAGTGACTGTCTCACCGCTGTATATCTGAGTCCAGGATGGCTGCAGGGTCACAGTGGGCTTAGTGGGAACTGTTCACATAAGAATGATCCAGTTAGGAGAAGAGAGACATGAAAACTCTGCTGTTTATAACATAAGAGTAGAGTCACTGCAAAGCAAATGATTCACAGACAAACAGTTTAAACTTTAAAACAAAGTCACAACATAACAATTTCAAACTGTAACACAACATTTTTTACAAAGTGTGCAGTATTTACTTTGCACAGTTATCATCTTTTGTTCAGATTCCAAAAGTTACAGATTATTTTTCATGAGTTGACAGCAGATTAAGAAGACTGGAAGAAATTACAGTGCGAGAAACGTTTTCTAAAAGTTCTGATGAGGTCATCATGTGAAACTGGTGCAGTTGCTGATTTGGGACATTGGAGTGTGTCACACTTGTAGTTATTGTATAACAAACAGGTTCTTGTGGCTCTGACTGATTTTCCATGAACTGAATTGTACCAGTTTCACATGATGACCTCATCACAACCTTTATTTTTCATTTATTTGAAAAAAATTAATTGATTCCATGAACAACAATTACATGAAAGAATCTAAGTGGAACCTGTAATGTAGCAGAACAGTCTCTAATAAAATGAGGTTATATTGTAGCCAAACCTGAAACGTCGAGGAATTAATGTAAAAATGCTAAAAACAAAGGAAGTAACTGATCTGCAGTGATAAACTCCACATGTGCAGCCATGAGGTCAAGATGGGACAGACTGGGATTATTACGTTTTGAGTGAATTCTTCTATCAGAATAACAAAATATTTTTCAGAGCGATTATTAAATATTTAATAATGACATTAAAAAATATTTTAAACTGCTTTTGATACTAACCAACAACATAAACCTACAGTGCTGTTGAAAGATAACGTGTTTGGTTGAGGTGATGAAACACTGCAGTATAAATCAAAATGTATGAAATATGTCCAACTTACTTATTACTCTCAATGGGGTGCTGTCACTCCACTCTGTCCAGGAAGAGCTTCTTGTGGCCCGACAGCTGTATCCTCCACCATCAGACTCATTAACACTGTTGATTGTATATACACTGGATGTTCCACGTATGTTTTTCTGGCCTCCTCTCCATTCATACGTCCACTGAGCTCCTTCACCTCCCTGAATCTCACATCTGACAGTGACTGTGGTACCTCTGTATATCTGAGTCCAGGATGGCTGCAGGGTCACAGTGGGCTTAGGAGGAGCTGTTCATAAAAAATAACATCATCAGACTTATAGAAATATAAAATGATAATTGAAGCTTTCCTGGTTTTAGTGGTAATCACATTTTTTTCATCCCAGTGACAATTTGACTGAAAATCAACAAAAAAAACTTTAATAAAAACAAACAGATTAAACCTGGTAATTTACTGATATTTAGAATCTACCAGCAGAGTGACTGAAAACAACCAGATGTGCACAAAACTAAACTGTGAGACTGAACATCAACACATAAACACACAATATCATGTAAACAACTTCAGTTTCTCAGATTTTACATTGCATAAATACTTTTAAAAGTCAAATATCCCACTATTTACTTATTTCTACATCTTCACATTTGCATATTTGTACATTTATGAACATATAATCCAGAGTTGTCAGTTGGCTGTTATCCTTCTGAATAACCTGAGATCTTAGTTTCTAAGGAGGCTCAGATCCTTTAATGTGTGGAGCAAGATGTAGGAGATTTTCTACCAGTCTGTGGTAACAAGTGTGTCTATTTTACTGTTGTCTGCTGGGGGGCCCCACTTCAGAGGCACCAGAGCTCCTCTGACTGATTCAACCACGCTGCCATAAAGAACACTTCAATACATCATTCCAACCATTTTCTATAAAGCTGTATAATAACCCTTCATAAAATCCCAAACATATTAGTTATTAATGCAATTTGCATTTCTGTCTTACACAATATGAGCCTTACTTTTACTGTTTTTAACAAACTTTATTTTATTCATTTTTTTTTTACTGTAAATATAAAAATTTATGCGCTGTCTCATAGTGTAAGGCCCCACACCAGGCCCCATTGGCACTTTTATTTTATTGTGAAACTTTGTTGTTTATAGTAGACTTTACTACTTTCACTTTTTATCATGCTGCTCTAACACAACAATTTCCTTTGTGGGATCAATAAAGTATCTATCAATATTGACCTGTTGAATATGTGTCCTATGTTGTAAACTCTTAGAGCCGGAACTTTGACGTGAACGACGCGAGCCGGGAGCCGTGTTTTTTTCTTTCTCTCAGGCACTTTTTTTCCGCTTTGCTCCGCAGGCGAGCCTTGTGGTTTGCGCTGGGAAGAGGGGGGAAGGGCGGTAGTTACACTCTCAGTAGCACAGGAACAGAGCAGGAGGGAGAGACAGAGAAAGAGCCAGGGACAACAACATCACATTAGAAAGGTATAGTAATCATCCACAACTATTTTCGGTTGCAGATGATAAAGGATTTAGAAAGTTTATTCATGCAGGCCTATGTGACAGAGAATATGCATCTTCATTTTGTTTTCATATTTTAATTTATATTTAATTGTGTTGTGGTTTGCAGTGTTTTGTGTTGTTTCATTTTAAATTTGTTTAAAAGGAAAAAAGCTGAGAATTTAAATAGTTAAAAGTTGAAATGTGAATAGTTGGTTTTTGTATTATGATTTATTTATTACATTTTATGTGGAGTGAATAAGTAAAAGTATATTTACGGTGGCCCCTACAGACAAAGCACGTACGAACTTCAAAACACGTACGAACTTCAAAACACGTACAAAAGACAACAGAAGGTCTCCAGGATGCTGGGCGCAGTGTTGAGCTTTTGTTACGTAGAGGCTACACAAGCCAGGAAGTACCAACGACCGGATTTGGTGTGTGGTAGTAACAGGTAAATGAATATTTTTGTTTAAATTATTTGAATATATAGGAGTGCTTGTGTATAAATACACAAACAATACACATATGCTTTCAATTGTGTAATTTAAGTGATCTAGGTAGCTCTGTTTTGGAAGTTCATTTCATTTTGGGCTGTTTCAATGTGGACGCACAACTCTGTGAAAATGACTGAAAACGCCAGTGTGGACTCGGAGCATTTTCGGACGTAGCCTAAATGTTGTTTCTTGGAACTGCAGAGGGCTACAACAAAAGAAAAGTTAAACAGGTTATGAATTTGAATCACATATAAATTATCTGAAGTTGTTTTCTTACAAGAAATTCGACCTTTTGAATGTCTGAGTGCCGGCATGTGACGGCCGTACTGAATACCATTTGGAGTTGTTCCACTGACATTTCAGCGAAATGGATTAGCCACATCATTTTTACACTTTGATTTGTGAGGTATCTTTGAATTCAGCCTGCTGTAAGTTCATAATTTTCATCTCCATCAAACAAAGAGATGTCCTTTTGTTCCTAACATAAGCTTACTTAACTGTGATCTTAAGTTTTTCTGTAAACCTTTAGCAACACGTTTGTAAATAACTTTGTCTCAAATGATTAATAAAGCTCAGAAAGAGTTCATCATAAGCAGGTAAAGTTTTCATCGTGTGAGATGTCGGATTCAGCAATTTTGTTTTTCGATGCCAAAAAGCATTTCTGGGGCAACACTGCTCAGGAGGAGCTGTTTAAGTGCACTGTGTGTATGTTCCCCCGTGTGTCTGCGTGGGTCTAAAGGCTTCCTCCTGCAGTCCAAAGACGTGCAGTTCAGTTTTACAGAAATTAATGTGTGAAAGATTGAAAGACAAAGTATTTTGTTGTGTTTTTGATGAGACTTTGTGCAATATAAATAAAAAAGGGTGAAATATGTCCAACTTACATGATACAGTTAATTTGGTGATATCACTCCACTCTGTCCAGGAGGAACCTCTTTTACCCCGGCAGCTGTATCGTCCACTGTCAGACTTAGTAGCACTGCTGATTCTGTATTCACTGGATGTTGGAGGATGGTCCAGGTTGTTTCGTCTCCATTCATACGTCCACTGAGCTCCTTCACCTCCTTGAATCTCACATCTGACAGTGACTGTCTCACCGCTGTATATCTGAGTCCAGGAGGATTGCAGGAACACAGCAGGCTTAGGAGGAGCTGTTCAAATAAAAAAATATATATCATTAGAACAATGATAAATTGACTTCAAAATCAATAATCAAAAAGTTACTTTTTAATAAATAAATTAAACCAGGTAATTTACTGATCTTTATATTCAACAATTTATGTATTTCTACATCTTCATATTTACATATTTAGACATTTATGAACATATAATCCATGAGCAGTCAGTTAGCTCTTGCTGTTAAACCTCTAGTGATGGATTCAAAGCTGGAAAATGCTCTGCTCTCATGAAGTGATTATTGTTTCATAAATGGTGAAATACAAAGTATTCATGTAGCAACAAAGTCAAAACTACACAAAACCTTTGTAAAAACATTTATCTGAGTTCAGTTTTACAGAAAATAATCTTCATTCAGAGTAAAATTAATTTCTTATTTTGCCCAAAACTCGTGATGTTTAATTTGGAAAGTGTAAAGATAAATAAAGTTAAAAAAAAAACACTGCTGCTATGAGTAAACATACGAGCAGTTAGAGAAAGGCTAATGTAGCAGAGCAGTCTCTCCTAAAATGAGGCCAAATTGTAGTCAAATGGAAAGTTTGAGGAATTAGAAAAAGAAAAATGCTAAAAGAAAAGATCTGCATCATGACACTGAGCTGCAGTGATGAAAACTCCACATGTGCAACAACTGAGGTGAAGAAACTGGGATCATTACATCTGTTTTTCATTTTTCATCAAATTTACTGAATATATATTTTTGTGAATGATTACTGTTACATTAAAAATTAATTCACACTACTTTTGTTGTTATTTTGTATAAAATGTGTGAAATAAGTTAACATTAAAATATCCTGTCATGTGATCAACTTACATGATACAGATAATGAGATGATGTCACTCCACTGTGTGTAGAAATTTCCCCTTCTTCCTATGCAGCTGTATCCTCCACTGTCATACTTAGTAGCACCGCTGATTGTGTATTCATTGGATTTTTCACGTATGTTTGACCGGTCTCGTCTCCATTGATATGTCCACTGAGCTCCTTCACCTCCCTGAATCTCACATCTGACAGTGACTGTCTCACCGCTGTATATCTGAGTCCAGGATGACTGCAGGGTCACAGTGGGCTTAGGAGGAGCTGTTAAAAATAAATCATGAGCAGGCTTACAGAAATACAAACGCTGTCCTGCCTTTTTTGCTCTTGTTAATGGGAATAATATTTTTGCATCGTGTTGTAAATATGACTTGCAATACAAAATGTTCTGACATGTTGATTATTACTTAAAGAGATAAATACATGACTGCATTTCTGATGTCATATGAGTCTGAAATGTAGGTTTCTTCAAATTCTACTTTTTTTGTTATTTCCTTGAAATTTTCCAGCAGAGCAGCAGCTGATGGCAGCATGTGTTCAGCATGTGTTCAGCATGTGTTCAGCATGTGTTCAGTCGAGGAGATTCAGTGACAACATTTAAAGCTTTGTCCGAGTTTAGCTGGAGGACATTAGCTCACATTCAGTTTGAGCCTCAAAGTCATCAGTCATTAAGAGAACTCAACATGCCAGGGTCACATGGTCTAAGTACAGCATATCTTTGTGTCATCAGCATATGCAAAATAAGAAGATGCACCATGTGTCTCCATTACATGTCCAATACTAAGGACATATAAGGAGAGCAGGATCAGACTGACTCTATTGTGCTGAACACAACAGTAGTTTTGCCAAAATCTGTTTGTAATTTTATAGTCCAAGTCCAAATTTTTCTGAACCAGTCAATTCATACAAACTTTTAAAAAGATAATCGGGAATGTAAACATGTCACAGGAAACTGTTTACAACAACAAGCACGTGGGCTCAACAAAACTAACTTGGCTGCTCTCCATTCATACGTCCACTGAGCTCCTTCACCTCCCTGAATCTCACATCTGACAGTGACTGTCTCACCGCTGTATATCTGAGTCCAGGATGGCTGCAGGATCACAGTGGGCTTAGAAGGAGCTGGTCAAACAAAAATATATCATTAACAGATGGATAATTTCACTTGAAAATCAACAATAAATGTCACGGTCTGTATGGAGGGAGGCATGAAAGGACCCACAATGCAGACTCAAACGTAGAGGCCAGGCTGAAACTCAAAATGGGAGCTTTATTGCTGAACACTGGAAAAACTAAACTAACCTTGGCAGTACAAAATAAACTTGGTAGATATGGGAAACACAACACACAGACATATATGAGGGAGGACGCAACGCTGAACACATCAGGAAGACTGAGGACTTAAATACACACACGAGGTGATCAGGAGAAGTGGCAACACATGGACGAACAGCTGAAACATGAGCATAACGACTCAAAGGGGAAGTGCAAAACTAAACACACTAAACACAGGAACATAGGACCTTTTTCAAAATAAAACAGGAAACATAATGAAACGCAGACATGACAACGTGAACTTGACAACAAAAGACATACAGACACAAAACACATAAGGACAAGGGAGACTTAACGCAGGGGTTGAAAACACAAGGGGAAACTAATAACCAAATGAACTTAGAAAACCCACTGAACACTGGGTCAAAAGACCCAGGATCGTGACAATTAAAAAAAAAATTATTAAATGAATTAAATCACTCCTCCTTGAATCGCTACCTTATCGTGGTGGAGGGGTTTGTGTGTCCCAGGGATCCCGGGGGCTATGTTGTCTGGGGGCTTTTGCCCCCTGGTAGGGTCTCCCATGGCAAATTGGTCCTGGGTGAGGGACCAGACAAAAAGCGATTCAGAAGACCCTTATGAAAAGGACATCGAGGGAACAGTTTACCCTGCCCGGGATAGGGTTACCGGGGCCCCGCCCTGGAGCCAGGCCTGGGGAGGGTGCTCGAGGGCGAGCGCCTGGTGGCCGGGCCTTAGTCCATGGGGCCCGGCCGGGCACAGCCCGAAGAGGAGACATGGGCCCATCCTCCCGCAGGCCCACCACCCGCAGGAGGCGCCATAGGGGTCGGGTGCATTGTGTGTCGGGTGGCGGCCAGGAGCAGAGGCCCTGGCGGACTGACCCCCGGCTGCCAACACTGGCAATAGGGACATGGAATGTCACCTCTCTGGTGGGGAAGGAGCCTGAGTTAGTGCGTGAGGTTGAGAGGTACCGGCTAGATATAGTTGGGCTCACCTCTACGCATGGCTTGGGCTCTGGAACTAGTCTCCTGGAGAGGGGCTGGACTCTGTCTCAGTCTGGAGTTGCCCCTGGTGAGAGGCGGCGGGCTGGGGTGGGTATTCTAATATCCCCTCGGCTTGCTGCCGGTACGTTGGGGTTTTTCCCGGTGGACGAGAGGGTTTGTTCCCTGCGCCTTAGGGTCGGGGAACGGGTCCTGACTGTCATCTGCGCTTATGCGCCGAGTGGCAGTTCAGAGTACCCAGCCTTCTTAGAGTCCCTGGGGGGGGGGGGGGGGGTGCTGGAAGGTGCTCCACCTGGAGACTCTGTTGTCCTGCTGGGAGACTTCAATGCTCACGTGGGTAACGACAGCAAGACCTGGAGGGGCGTGATTGGGAGGAACGGCCTCCCTGATCTGAACCCGAGCGGTGCTTTGTTATTGGACTTCTGTGCTAATCACAGTTTGTCCATAACGAACACCCTGTTCGAACATAAGAGTGTCCATAAGTGCACGTGGCACCAGGACGCTCTAGGCCGTAGGTCGATGATCGATTTTGTAATCGTATCACCAGACCTGCGACCATATGTTCTGGACACTCGGGTAAAGAGAGGGGCTGAGCTGTCAACTGATCACCACCTGGTGGTGAGTTGGATCAGGTGGCGGGGGAGGACACTGGACAGACCTGGTACACCTAAACGCGTAGTGAGGGTGTGCTGGGAACGTCTAGCAGAGGCCCCAGTCCGCGAGATCTTCAACGCACACCTCCGGTAGAGCTTCAACAGCATTCCGAGGGAGACTGGGGACATCGAGTCCGAATGGACCATGTTCAGCGTCTCCATTGCCGAAGCTGCTGCATTGAGCTGCGGCCGCAGGGTGGTTGGTGCCTGCCGTGGTGGTAATCCCCGAACCAAATGGTGGACACCAGAGGTGAAGGGAGCCACCAGGCTGAAGAAGGAGTCCTATCTGGCTTGGTTAGCCTGTGGGACTCCGGAGGCAGCTGACAGGTATCGACAGGCCAAGCGGAATGCGGCTCGGGCAGTGGCTGAAGCAAAAACTCGGGTGTGGGAGGAGTTCGGAGAGGCCATGGAAAAAGACTTTCGGACTGCCTGTCGAAAATTGTCGGGCGGTGGAAGGAATACTTCGAGGACCTCCTTAATCCCACTGACACGTCTTCCGAGGAGGAAGCAGAGTCTGGGGATGAGGGGAATGACCCGCCAATTTCCGGGGGCGAGGTCACTGAGGCAGTTAAACAACTCCTTGGTGGCAGAGCCCCTGGTGTTGACGAGGTCCGCCCCGAGTTCCTGAAGGCTCTGGACGTTGTAGGGCTGTCCTGGTTGACACGCCTTTGCAATGTTGCGTGGAGATCAGGGGCAGTACCTGTGGACTGGCAGACCGGGGTGGTGGTCCCCATCTTTAAGAAGGGGGACCGGAGGGTGTGTTCCAACTACAGGGGGATCACACTCCTCAGCCTCCCTGGGAAAGTCTATGCCAGGGTGCTGGAAAGGAGAGTTCGCCCGCTAGTCGAACCTCGGATACAGGAGGAACAATGCGGTTTTCGTCCTGGTCGCGGAACACTGGACCAGCTCTTTATCCTCTCGAGGGTACTTGAGGGCGCATGGGAGTTTGCCCAACCAGTCTACATGTGTTTTGTGGACTTGGAGAAGGCATTCGACCGTGTCCCTCGGGGTGTGCTGTGGGAGGTGCTGCGGGAGTATGGGGTGTCTGGCCCATTGCTACGGGCCATTCGATCCCTATACAACCGTTGCAGGAGCTTGGTTCGCATTGCCGGCAATAAGTCGGACTCGTTCCCGGTGGGTGATGGGCTCCGCCAGGGCTGCCCTTTGTCTCCGGTTCTGTTTATAATTTTTATGGACAGGATTTCTAGGCGCAGCCAAGTGGCGGAGGGCTTTCGCTTTGGTGGCCTCAGAATCTCATCTCTGATTTTTGCGGATGATGTGGTTCTGTTGGCTTCATCAGGTGAGGGCCTCCAGCTCGCACTGGAACGGTTCGCAGCCGAGTGTGAAGCAGCGGGAATGAGGATCAGCACCTCCAAATCTGAGGCCATGGTTCTCAGCCGGAAAAGGGTGGAGTGCCCTCTCCGGGTCGGGGATGAGTTCCTGCCCCAAGTGGAGGAGTTCAAGTATCTCGGGGTCTTGTTCGCGAGTGATGGGAGAAGGGAGCCGGAGATTGACAGACGGATTGGGGCTGCAGCTGCTGTAATGCGGACGCTGCACCGGTTCGTCGTGGTGAAGAGGGAGCTGAGTGTAAAAGCGAAGCTCTCAATTTACCGGTCGATCTACGTCCCTACCCTCACCTATGGCCACGAGCTGTGGGTAGTGACCGAAAGAACGAGATCGTGGATACAAGCGGCGGAAATGAGCTTCCTCCGAAGGGTGGCTGGCCTCTCCCTTAGAGATAGGGTGAGAAGTTCGGCCATCCGGGAGGGGCTCAGAGTAGAGCCGCTGCTGCTCCACATCGAAAGGAGTCAGCTGAGGTGGTTCGGGCATCTGACAAGGATGCCCCCTGGGCGCCTCCTGGGTGAGGTGTTCCAGGCATGTCCCACCGGGAGGAGGCCCCGGGGAAGACCCAGGACACGCTGGAGAGATTATATCTCTCGGCTGGCCTGGGAACGCCTTGGTATTCCCCCGGATAAGCTGGAGGAGGTGGCTGGGGAGAGGGAGGTCTGGGCCTCTTTGCTTAGGCTGCTGCCCCCGCGACCCAGCCTCGGATAAGCGGTTGAAGATGGATGGATGGATGGATGGATGAATTAAATCAGGTAATTTACTATATGTTTTTATCTCCAGATGTTTCACTGTGAGTGATTGCTGTGTATTATTATAATTACATTAAAAGCTGTTGTACATCAGATTTAATATTTAGATATTCAAATAAAAACCAAAAGCTTGAGGTTTGTTGAAAGACAAAGTATTTTGTTGTGTTCTTTGATGAAACATTGTGCAAAATAAATTTAAATGAGTGAATCCCACTTACATAATACAGTCAATGTGATGTTGTCACTCCACTCCGTCCAGGACGAGTCTCTTTTGCCCCGGCAGCTGTATCTTCCACCATCAGACTCAGTAGCTCTGCTGATTGTGTATTCTCTGGATGTTGGAGGTGTGTTTAACTTGGCTGCTCTCCATTCATACGTCCAATGAGCTCCTTCACCTCCATGAATCTCACATCTGACAGTGACTGTCTCACGGCTGTATATCACACCGCTGTATATCTGAGTCCCGGATGGCTGCAGGGTCACAGTAGGCTCAGGAGGAGCTGTTTAAATAAAAAATATATGATTAGGAGATTGACTTGTGAGTTTGACTTGAAAATCAATAGCAGAATTATACAAATATCAAATCATCATTAAAGCTGTCCTGGGTTTTTGTTTTTGCTCTTGTTAATGGTAGTCATAATTTTGCATCCTGGTGACAATTTCCCTTGAAAATCAACTTTCAGGAGGTTTGTTTAAAAAAACACACACAGGTAATTTGATGATATTTAGAATCTACCAGAGTGAATGAAAACAAACATACAAATAATCCTGAAATGAGGGAAACTGAGTTTTCTGTTCCACAAAGAGAGTTAACTGTTGGTGTTCTCTCTTTGTGTAGACAGCTCTCTGTGTTTTGCTCTTAAAGTTGTGTTTATAAATCTGTGGAGTTATCAAAACATTGGTTCCATATAGAAAAGTTGTTTCTGTGACTGGTTGTGATTTCATGTCAGGGCTCAGCCCATTACAGAGGACAAAACAGTAATATAGTTGAGTTCTGTACGGTCTGCAGTTATTCAACTGATTTTTTCCAAAGCCAGTAAAGAGACTGTTTCAGTCATCTGTGTGCGAAGAAATAAAAACATGTAAACGAGTGTCTGTGTCTTTAAATGATCACATGTCTTTATCTTATCACGAAATAAATTATTTTGTGATAAGATAAACAAATTGCTTCATTTGTTTTCTATTTTCTATTTTTTTGAATTCTATTTTGTTGTTATTGTCTTGAAACTTTCCAGCAGAGAAGAAGCTGATGGCAGCAAATGTTCAGCCGAGGAGAGAGTTTAGCTGCAGGATGTCAGCTCTCATTCAATTTTGAAATAGTGGTGAAAACTGTGTGTTTGCAGCTACAGACATGAAGAAACTGGGACAATTACATTTGCATTTATTTTTTTCATGTAAGAAACAATTTGTTTTCTCGTTTTTACCCTGAGTGATTACTTAATATTAACATAATAACATTAAAAGCTGTTGTGCATGACTTTAGATATCAAACTAAAAAAAGAAACGCACAGTACTGTGGAAATTATTTTTGCAATCTTTTTGGAATTAAAATGAGAGAAATGTGTCCAACTTACCTATTACTCTCAATGTGATGACATCACTCGACTCTGTCCAGGAGGAGTTTCTTCCACCTAAGCAGCTGTATTCTCCACTGTCAGACTCAGTAACTGTAATTTTGTGTTCATTAGATGTTGGAGGTGTGTTTAACTTGTCTGGTCTCCATTCATACGTCCACTGAGCTGCTTCACCTCCATGAATCTCACATCTGACAGTGACTGTCTCACCGCTGTATATCTGAGGCCAGAATGGCTCCACAGTCACAGTGGGCTTAATGGGAACTGGTCACATAACAATGATCCAGTTAGGAAAAGAGAAACATAAAAATTCACGACATTAGAGTAGAGTCACAACAAAACAGCCAGCAGTTGTTAAAGTACAAATAACTTAAGTTTTTAAATTAGTGTCCAATCATTAAAACATAATGATTAGTGCATAAAATGTTCACTGGATAGATTTATGCACAGATTTATGCTAATACACAGTCAGTACATGAAGCTCGTTTTGATACAAGGCCTTGGGAAATAGAGACGCTGATGGTGTCACAGCACCCTCTGGTAGAAACAAAATAAAATAAAATAATAAAATAATATAACATAAACAGAATTATAGAAATCTAAAATCATTATAAATATTTGTCCTGGTTTTATTGCTATTGTTAATGGGAATCATAATTTTGTATTCTAGTGACAATTTGACTTGAAAAACAAGTTTTGTTTTCATTGAGGACGCACTGAGCCTAAAAATTATTAATTTGACATATTTAGTTTTCTAAGTACTGGTTTGAACAGTGATTCACTCCATAATTCGGAGAAGGCCATTTTAAACTTGGAAAAAATATCTAAACTCATCAGTTTCCTGAATGACGAATGATTCGCTTTTAATTTGTGTTTCTTCTCCTTCCTCTGCAGGTGTAGACGTCTCTATCAGATATAGAGATTGCACTTAGAGCTCAAAGAGATGATCTCATTGTCAGATGGGTTTTTTCTGAAATCAGATTCTGTCTGCACAGTCCATCAGAGGTCAGAGTTACACTGCCCCCTGCTGGTGTGGTGTCAGCTTTCAGAGTGGCCTTGATTTTAAGTTTTGTAAGTTAGAAAAATATGAGGTTGTTATTGTGATCCTTTTGGTGGAAGAAGAAGAAACCCACAACATCTGCCACACAGATGTTCCAGCTGCGGTTTTCTTTCCTACTGCAAATGTGAGCAGTGATGGCAATAACGGCATTATAAGTAACGACGTAACAGACAGACGGTTGAAGCTGTCTTCAGCTTACGGCATCTTATATCAGTTGCACGCAAGTAGCTGTCTACGTAAGCAGCTGCGCTCTCCCATAGACAGCAATCACTTTTTGCCACAACACCTGAAGCTCAGGTGGCAAAACAATTGCATGAGTGCTGCTGTTTGACTGCGGAAGAATAAAGTAGTCGTGGTAAGCCAATCACATGACCACTTCAAGATGCCAAAGCAAGAAGGTGATATATACCAGTTTTTAAATTGTGTTGATAGGCCACGTAAAACCAGAGTCATGATAAACAATATATATGCTGTGTTTTTTTCCTGAATACTTTCGTCACATTTACTGTCTAAGGACAGCGCTAGCAAGCACTCTGTGCTTATGAGCAAAAAATAAACAAAACAAAAAAACAGCCCGTTCCTGTTGGTGGGAAAATGTACAATGTCGACCAATGACAAATTGATATGGCAATATGACATGTGATTGTTTAGGAAGAGGGGGAAGTTTTAGGAGTGACAGAGAGAGAAAGAGAAAGAAAGAGAAAGAGCAGAAAAAAGGGAGAGAGAGAGAGAGTTATAAGATGTGAGAGATTTGTGACGTTTAGCGTGTTTGGAGCATGTAGATAGTGTTGTCTTGTGTAGTTAGTGTGTAGTGTTGTGGATAGTTTTGTGTTGTGTGTGAGAACAATAAGGCGACTGCTGTCTCCAGGTAGAAAACAGGAGTGACACACCTGCTGCTGTCAGACCTGCAGGTATCAGGCCGTGATGTTCTCCTTTATAGTGGACAGAAGTTATTTTTTTGGAGTGGCACAAATAATTTGTGGCATCTTATTGAATGCAGAACAGCTGATTGTTTTGTAAATAGTTTGAAATGTCTGGGAGCAGGTGAGCCTGGTTTCTATTGACATAACCACCACCAGCAGAATAACGTCACTTAAATGAGTGAGTAATACGCCACCTGGTGGTTTGTTCTAAGCGTGAGAAAAAGCCTGAGCCTGTAAGCCTGAGCGCAGGGTTTATGAACCCTCTACTTATAGAAAACTCTCCAAATTCACTTGTGGATCTGTCACAGCAGAAGTGCAATCTTGTGAATCATAACTGTGATCTGTTAGCATTAACTAATAAACACGCATGAAAAGGAAATCAGTCAGTTTCAAGGAAACAAACTCTAGTAAATGTAAAGCATAGCAGCTGAGTGAAACATCTGCTCACATGGTTGCACTCTTGATATGATCATTTTAGTATTTTAAAATGCAGTGGAGTGTGAGCTGTATCATATACAATATTTTGTCCCTCAGGTTATTCCTGAAATATAGTTTGTTTCAAGTTTGTTATATGACGGGTCACATTTATTCATCTCGTAAGTAAATGATTCTGCAGTATTGCTCAGCAAATACACTTCTTCCTGGTCTGTTAATGTGAAAGTCCGCCATCTAGTGGTTAAATAGCGGAAGTGCCAAGTAATAATGGCTAGAGCTCCGTGTCTGTGATAGTTCTGCATCTGCTGCTCTTGAGATGGGATAAAGTGTAAGTTTGGGGAGATGATGGATTGTTTCTACATATTAGTGCTCTGTCCTTCTTGTGGGTCTGTGAAGTTTGTTACATTACTACTGTAAGCTAACTGTTAGTGCTTTGTTTTGCCTGTTAGCATAAAACATGTCAGCATGTGGTATTTGTATTTACGTCACTTGACAGGCTTTGTCCATTTATTGTTAATGTTATGATCTTGCATTGGTCATGTGACATTTGTGCATCTACACTGAGATTAAATGTACCTGCTCTGTTTTGTTGTTACAGTTTTACAGACTGAAAGTGGTACAAATGGTACATCAGTAAAAGCTCTGAAGAACGCCACAGTCTCCACATGGAGCGCTTACTGAAGCCATTTATGTTTAACTGCACAGGCTGAATAGAAGCATTGAGTCTGTGCAGAAGATAACATGTAAACACAGGGAGGATATTATTGAGCACATTATAGGAGATAACAGCTACATATATGAACAGGAAGAAAAAGATCATTTCTTACCTTCAGCATTTCCACAGATGACAGTACTGAGCACTAAAATAATGAATAAAACCTCATCAGACATTATACAACTGATAAGATCAAAAACAATATAAAGTAAGACTTTCTTAAAGATGAACAGTAATAACCAGTAATCTGTTTGACAATAAAATAAAATAATCATAAAAATCCAAACTGTTGTAACACAGTGTGTAACTATAAGTGATGCAAAAAGCAGCAGTGTATCAAACATTTAAACACTATAAGAATCACAAGTCTGCTTTGTTCCAGCTCTCAGGTAAACAGGTTAAAGCAGTGACTCACTGTAATTCTCACAGATCAGAAACATTTTCTTTAATCGCTGCCATTCAAACAATGTCAGACGTGTACTTACAGAAAAAGCCCATCATGCAGAGCAAAGAGTGCCCCATCGTCACATCCAGCCTGCTGCACTCTGATCCTCAGATAATCAAACAGTTTTAGTTTGCAGAAAAAGGAGAAGTTGTGTTTAATATAGATACAACAAGAGTTTTTCTACAGGCTCTTATTCTGATTGGTCTCTCTGTGCTTCCTGCCGTTACACACAAAACTCAAACAGCTCCTGTAGCTTTGACCGCAGCAGTTGGTTGACATGTTTATATTTCCTGTCCACTGCAAACATAGAAGCTTGTTTCTTGTGTTGTGTTGTTTCCTTTCTCTATAATATATAAAGCTGTTCTGTTGCTTCATGTCAGGATATTTCTTTTGCCCATTTGGGGGATTTTTTGGCTGCAATATCCACTAATATTTGTCTCCTGGCAGGTTTCTGCAGACTGGGAGTCACTGAGAGTGAATATACCAAAACAGCTTTTCTACTTTGGTGCCTGTATTTTCACTAAAGCCTTTTTAACCCTTGTGTGGTGTTCGTATTTTTGTTACTCAGCCAGTGTTCATGGTGGACCCGCTAGAGTTTTGGCTTTCCAAATTAACACTATCAAACAATTTTATGTTAAATTACTCAACAGATGTTTACTTCATCCCAATTACAAGACATATGAACAGCAAACATGGTTAATTTTTTCCCTTTACCTTTGTTAGATCACATTTATGAATTAATGTGCTTCTCGTTTTTCTTTTATATAAAATGTTATAAATAAATCAGTTATAATCAAGTGGAGTGAGTGGAAAGACACAACACATTTACACGTGAAAAAATAATTAATTGTTTAATTTTTCTTTTGAAAAAAACTGAACACGGGTCTCACAGACCCGAACACCATACAAGGGTTAAATCATTTTTCTCCTTTTAATTGTTTAACTGCTGAATTAAAATTAAATTCTTACTTTAGGCTGCATTAAAATATGTTTATTTTATTCGACTCTTAGCTGAAACATCATCATGCAGTCATATAGTGAAAAGGCTCCTTTGACCTCAGACCTGTCAAAGTTTCCACCTTGTGGTTAAATTCTGGTTTTAAGTTTGGTGGAGACCCAAACACAGGAAATGACTCAGTGTGTGGCTGAAGTGAGATTAAAGACTTTTATGTTTCACCAACTAAAGAACAATTAAATTCATAGATAAATTCAAAGTTATATTTATTATCTGTTGTCATTTCAAAGTAAAGCAGGAACTCATTTATTCTGCAGACTGTTCTTTGTCTTGCTTTGACATGTATGTGCAGACGCACACTGACCTCAGCCTCTGACTACATGTAAACATAATAAAATAAAACAAACTGATGTGAAACAATGATTGAAACACTGTGATAATGATGTTTGTGTTGAACACCACATGTTACCAACCAAGATCATGTGATTGTGTCCAGAGTCAGTTCAAAAAGCAGACCCATATCCAGAGCAGGACTCAGAGTACCAAACAAAGGTGACCTTTATTATGAAGCTGATAGTTTCAGGCCTCGATGGTAACAAATGAAGAAAACTGAGTTACAGATAACTGATCACATGAACACAGAGACTTACCTGTGGGTCATCACAAAGTCTTCCAGATCACAGAAGTTTCAACTTACACCCTCCAGTCAACATAAATAAATAACTGAGACTTAAACACTGTGTGATTCCACAAATGTTAATCTGTCCAAACGATTCAGTGATGTGTAGACTAATAGATCAGAAGATACTGTGGTGTATTACCTACAACATGACTGTAGACGGATGTTTTTTTTCTGTGTATCTAATGTTATAATAATTATTCCTGATAGACTTTTGCCCTTATTTTTACTCATGTTGCCATAGTAACTTTGAATCGTAAAAGTCTACTGAGGAAATGCACAAAGCAACAAACCACATGTTGCTTCATTGTGTTAAACAGTTCACTTATAACTCGAGCAAACTTCCACTTCCTCTTTACATTTACTGAAGTTGGATAACAAGAGTAAGTAACCACACCAGACACCACATCCACACCAGAGTTTTTGAAGTGTTTTAGAGCGGTGGTTTGATGTGGATGATTGTTTGTCCTTGTATATTATGTGCATGTGATCACAGCCCTGGGCCCTGTCCTCAGCTTGTGACGGGTCCCTGGACTCTGGGAGGGTCGGCTGCCCGTTGCCTCTGGTTCTCAGAAGCTCTCCTCATGGGGTCTCTGTCTTCCTTCTGCTCTCTTTCAGGTGCTGTTTGTTTTCTGTATCGCTACCTCTTTTTTCTCTTTCTCTCTCTTTCCTTCTCTTTCGTTCTTCTAATTTCTTCTTCCTGGACCTCCCCACCTGTCAGCTCTGGCACTGTTACAGTAAAGATGTGTAATCTTTTTTTTTTCTTTTACTTTAATACCTGCAAATAGTTAATGGAGCAGTTAAAGCACAGTTTCTATAGTAAATGTTCTTCCTCATTTTAACTCTGCAGGCTGATGAAGGAAACAACAAAAGATCATTGAGGTTTGTTTCAGTGCAGAGATGGTGCAGATAAGACTGCAGCTCTGTGTGAACTTGCAGTTAAACAAATAACAATGTTTACACAATATTTTCCATCATTTTGAGAAGTGATCCTTCCTGTCACAGTCTGAGCTACAGGTCAGAGTTTAAACACTTTCTGCATATGTTCATGGTCTCAATCATTAAAGTTTCACATCTTACTGACATGTTAATATTCTAAAGCAGCGGTCCCCAACCTTTTTTGCGCCACGGACCGGTTTATGCCCGACAATATTTTTATGGACCGGCCTTTAAGGTGTCGTGGATAAATACAACAAAATAAAACTAGTACCGGTACCGAAAAAAAGAAGATTTATTCATAACACACGTGAAAAGACCCAGGAAAACTGAGTAAATGATAAAAACGATAACAAAATAACGCTGAAAACCGATAAAAACCCTGAAAACCATACATTTCACACCTGAGCCTCAACTCTCGTGGCCCGGTACCAAACGACTCACGGACCGGTACCGGTCCGAGGCCCGGGGGTTGGGGACCGCTGGTCTAAAGTATTGTCCTCATCAGGGTATAAAGAGGACAATAAAGTGCAGTGTGCTTTAGGACCTTATGTTTGCTGGATACTGATGGCTTAAAATAAGAGATTGCTACACACAAAACTGTTGTTTCAAACCACAGGCTGCATTTCCTCTTTTCTATGTGGCCCAGTCGAATATGAGGCCATTCAGTGGATTAAAAATAAGCCTGTGGCAGAACAGACAGCAACCACCAACAACCCTTCATGCACACTGTAGCTGCCGCCCTGTGTGTCGGCATTATTCTGTATTGTCATGTTTGCAGTTTGATGAATTTATAGATAGAGTTAGAAGAATATATATATATTTTTCTTATTTTAAACATTTAAATATAACTGAAATAACAAGAGAAAAAAGAAAAAACAAAACGTAAAAATCATCAAGTTTTCATGTAAATATCTATGTCTACAGAATGTGTGTGCTCGAAAAGGAGTAGGATGAAGTTTACACTTTTAATAATAGTTTGCATTTATATAGCGCTTTTCAGGACCCCTCAAAGCGCTTTACAATTCCACTCTCACATTCACACACTGGTGGAGTCAGCTACAGTTGTAGCCACAGCTGCCCTGGGGCAGACTGACAGAAGCGAGGCTGCCGTATTGCGCCATCGGCCCCTCTGGCATGTTTGTTTGTGCTGCAGTAAAAGTCAGTGAGTGTGGTTTATTTTTTAGAGACAGAAGTAATAGTCACTCACCTCAGCGTGACGGCTTTCTTTCCCTTTTTATACTTTTAGGCCACATGTTGAAACTCATAGCCACGAATTTCTCTTTTTTTGGTGAAACCTTGGACTCGTCTCCAAATCTTCCGGTAGAGATCATCCAATCGGATCCTTTTAGGGAATCGGACCTCTAAACTGTCGGTCGTCATGAGACAGGACCACCAACAGATACCTCTTTCCACATTTATCTTCGCCTGTGTTATCACTCCACAACAAACTTGATGAGCTCCAGATATTGTCAGGTTCCCGAAGGAGTAAAACAGCACCTTTCTGTTTGTTGTAATGGAAACTTGGCTCAAAGAACAATGATGTGTTCATGTTGAAGTCGGAAGTTTCAGCTGGAATGCCCCATCAAGACAGCTACCAAGTCAATAAGCTCCACCTGCCCTGACTTAATGGGAATGGCAGATGAGGAAGTTGGAGGAAGGAGAGATGACTGACTTTTAATTACTTTTATACAAAATGATTGATTACATGGATATAAGAACAAACTAAGCATTTTATGTTTATGATCTTGGATTATGTTCCTTTGGACCACCTTACAGGCTAATTATGGCACAGCGGGGAATCAAACTGAAGAAGAGAAGTAGGGTCAAAAGAGCCAAACCACAGAGAGGGATGGGTCTGAGAGCGGGAGTGGGAGTGTTGGTGTTCATGAAATAGTGTCTAAATTTGAAGGAGTCAGTGGATTTAAATTTCTTGTTGCATTTAAAGATGCACAAACAGCATAAAGATGCGATGAGAAATGTGTTGAATATGAAAATGCTACTGAATGGGAATATTCTTGATTTCTGTAAGTCTGAGGTGCAGAGAGTAAAGGCACTGACAGTGATTTGTTCCCAGTCAGGGTAAAAACTGACTGATATGAGCCCTGAGAGTCTGAAAGTGCTGTGTTTAAAGATGTAGAAGCAGCTGAGGTTGAGATTGTAGGTTTAAAGAGTCGGGCACTGCTGTATTGTTAACATTCAGACATGATGCAGTTACAGTGAGCTTGGGGTACATGAGCTATCATGTTAGGCAAATACCAGCAGCCTCCATGGTGATGCAGCGTTTTGGTCCTGTAGCAGCAGTGTGCAGTATTTCCTTAAACAAGTAAAAAAATCAAAGTATAAATCTGTAAGTTTGGTCAGCAGCTGTGGTTCCAGAGGAGATCTTTGGAGTTAGACCAGGATCTCTGAGTTTAGGGTTTCACTACAGTTAAATACAATAATGCCATAAATTCACAAAGCTACACAGTAAATGGTTGGAAATAACACCAACAACTATATAGTGTATTATGAAGTACTACAAAACAACAACAAAGTAAAACTCCTGTACTGTGGTGCTTCATTGGCTACTTTAAATAAAGGGATATCAAGTGTTACTCTGACAGTGTCCTCAGCATCTGTAGCCCACTACACCCCAGATGGTTCAATGATGCCAGTAAACTGAGGACTCATCATCTCCGGCCACAAACATAAGTGTACAGTCTTCTGGGTTGTAACACTGCTCACATGCTAAACTGCTCCAAAGTCTTTTTTATAATTCTTCTTTCATTTGGAAACATTTTGACTCGTCTCGACTTATAACATCGACTTATTGATCACAGTCCTGTCAAAGCAGATCATCAGCAGATTCATTATTAAGCTGTTGAATGATCAGCTCATAAAAGTTATGTTCATGTTTTCAGTGTTTTCTCCATCCAAGCTCATCCCAAAGTCCAGACATGCAGGTGATTAGAAAAGACATCTGATCTGAATGTGCTGCTGACTCTTTGAATATTGTGATTTCCTGATGACCAGGAGAAACATGTCTGGAAAACATGCAGAATGTTTAGAATGAAGTAGACTGTGGAAATGTGCAGTGAATGAAGGTTATAGTAGGAGACACCTGGTCCTGGTCAGATGAACCACTTTAACTGGCTCCTTTCTGTTTAGCCCACAATGATCATTTTGATCTGTGTTTTATTCTCATTATTTTAAATGGACTCAGTTAACAAAGGGCCAGTATAGCAGTAAAAAAGCACAATGGCTGTAAACAATAAAGATCACAGATTAAATTAAGACATCAGCCTAAAGAGCAACATAACAATGAGGTCACATAAAAGAAGCAATTATGAAACTTTGACTGTAAACTACAGATCTGCTAAAATAATGAATCAGCCAACTAGACTTGATAATTACATTATAACAAGATGTTGAAATGGATGTTACTTATACAGCAATTTAACCTGAAAAGAGGACGTTACTCTCAAGTGGTGAGGGATTATTTACAGGTAACATTTAGTGGACAAAAAAGGTGTGTGGATAAACTGCACACGTGCATTCCTGGGATTACTGTTCCAGAGTAATGCAATAAGAAACCAGCAGGTGGCAGCAGTGTGCTGGTTGGCACTGTCTCCTCACAGCAAGAAGGTCCTGACTGGGTTTTCCCCGGGTCTGCGTGGCCCCTCTCTGGGAACTCCAGCTGCCTCCCACAGCCCAAGGACCTGCATGTTAGATTAACTGGTAATTCTAAAGTGGTCGTAGGTGTGTCTCTGTCTGATAGTCATATGACACAGTTGTGACTTGTCCAGGTGTACACTGCTTCTGGATTGAGGAGTAATAATATTTTAAAAACAAACAGACAAAGAAAGCAGAGCTGCACCTCACTGTTTGTATTGATGATATTTTTGGACCCAGCTGTGTTTTGTTCTTCTAGAAAGCCACATGTGGGACGAGCACAAATGTAAAGGCAGCCAGTGATGCCTCAACATCTTTAAAACTCAAGCCTGCATCATCAACTCACAGAGCTCTGGACACAAATGTCTACTGGGACCTAACCAACTTGTTTTGATGACCAGGCCTTTATTCTTTCTTCAATAATAAGAAATAGTAATAATGTGTACCTACATGAGTACTTCTAAATGGAGAACACCGCGTCTTATTGAAAAAATAAAAGGTAACATCACAATATAGCTTCAATAAAAACTTTAAAACAGCCAATCATGAAGAGTTCTGTGGTCCACTTCCAAACCAGAAAATCTAATCAAGCACAAACAATCTTAAATCTTTACTCTGATGAAAATATAAGAGAAAGTGAAGTCAAGGTTAAATTTATTCATATATGTTTAAAACAACAGAGCTGATCGCAGAGCTCTACATTTAAAATATATAACCTTAAAAAAAGTAAAATGTTAAATCCAGAAAAAGTGAGAACAGCAAACAATATTAAAATAAAATTAAATAAAAAATAAAATTCACAGCATCTGACAGTATCTGACATCAAATGAATCAAGCTCAGCTTTTTCATGTTTTTATAACAAATAATTCATTTTTACATGATGCAGATCTTTAAACTCAGACAGTAAACGTATTTGTTGGTGTTCATACCAGCACTAATGTGACTCTGCTGACTTTAAGTTGTTGCTTTCAGGTATTAAAAATCACAGACTTCAAAACTTTTTTCTCACTTGCTATTGGAACAGGATACATTCAAAATTTTATATTAAAGCTTAAAAATGAATAAAAAATATCAGCTGAATATAAAGAGCATGGATCTGAAACAGGACACACCTCTGTGTGCTTTATGCTAAAAGAATCTATATCATATTATTATTCAATATCATCTTCATAAACACTAAAAACTGAGCATGTCTGATATTTGGGCAGCAGAGGAGCAACAGTGGATTCATTAAATGCTTCTTTTTGGCTTTGCTGCTGCAGCTCTCCTCACTGACCTGTAAGACAAACACACAAAGAACACAAATGTCCAAGTTTCAGGATGTTCGCCATTTAATAACTTGAAGAATAACTCATCCTGCACAGAAGCATAATTACCAGGAAAGCTTCCTAACGTGACTTCAGAATAAACTGCTGCATCAGCTGCAGGACTTGATTTTCCTGTGAGTGGAAAGAAGATTTTAAGACCAGATAAACATGTTGAACAACATTCACTGGAGGTGATGGCAGACTTTGTTTACCTGCTTTCTTCTTGGCTTTTTCTTTTTTGGGGCGTTTGACCTCAGCATACATCAGACTGTCCTCTAAAAGAGAAGTCAGAGCTCAGGATACATTTGATCAGCAGATATATGACACAGAGCTGTTGGACGTAGAGGTGGATTTAAACTGCAGATTTGTCAGCTGCAGCCATTAACAGCATTAATGCTACGCTCCCCTTAATGATTCTCGCTCGTTGTAGTTTCACTAGATTATTACTTTAGAAAAGAACAGACTACTTTAAGTGCTAAGAGTAACAAGTACCATTGACGAGATGTAATACGTCACAGGTTTCTTTTACTGTTACAAAAAAGTTAACAATTTAGAATTTTGAACACAGGATATTTTATTTAAGCAAATTAGCAGAAGCAAAGCAAAACCTTAATCAACTAGTAATAATCACTTGATTCAGTCACCTGAATTTTATCCAAATATAACTAATCACAAGTACAAAGTCTTCCAACTCTTTTGTGAGACAAAAAAATGATAATTTCACTTCATAAGTCCACAGTGATTGGACAACTGAAACTTTTGACTGTGACTCCACAGTGCTTTCTTCAGATGTTGCTGATGTTACTCATCTTTAGCAAACTACAAAAAGAACCTCGAACCTTCCCAAACAGCATCATTTATACTCATGTGCCCGTCTGCATCACTCCCTTCTTTCATCCCTTACTCATATTTTATATGCCCTACATCTATTCCACATACACACAAGTTTCCATGCTATTGGCACATCCAATACTTTCCTGTATCAAACAACCATCTTAAACAGTGCTCTGCTGGGCCTCCAGTGATCGAGCACACTCAGATTATGTGTTTTATTTGATGGTGTTTGGTTTGTGATCGTTGGTCTAGTTCAGAAGCTCTGGATGCTGTGATTCAGTAAATCCAGCTGAAAGGGGACTTTTTTTGCCTCCCAGATTAAAGACTTTGATCAAAGGCCTTAGATTAGAGATTAACCTGTGATCTGAGGAAGAGACTGAACTCAAACTGTGGAAGAAGTTTGTTTTGAGTTTTCTTCGTTCTTTGCAAACATTCTGACCTGCTGTGTTTCTGAATCACTCAATAAATCTGTTCAACTTCTACAGCGTGTCTGTAGAACACAACACAACAACACAGTATCATGTTAAACAAATACACCTGATTTAATGACTAACCCACCAAAACCCTAAATGACTGCAGATTAACTCTGCTGATGTGTAGCAGCTAAGCTTGGTAAGTGAATAACTAAACTCCATGTTGACCTATAATTAGCTGCAACAAAATGAAATGACACATTTCAGTACAAACACTGAATGAGACTGTTGTGACTGTACCTGCAGCTCCCGTCTTCACCTCAGAGTAAACAGCACTCTGCTCTGGTTTATGATGCTTCCCTGTGAAGATGATCAGAATATTTATCATGAGAAAATAATTAACTGTTAGATTTTTTAAAATATTTATTTATTTTATTTTGCATTACATTTACATTTAATTGCACATGTTTTATGTACTTACTCTTCTTTTCAACGTTTTTAAGTTCAATAAGAGCGTATGTGACATCTTCATGTTCATCTGATCCTGAAATGTTCATATTTTAGTTACAGGATTGTAAACATTTCACATGGAATTAGTTTCATTAAATCAAAAACAAGTTTCATCTGTAACTGCTCTGTGCTTTTCAGCACATATACTGCACCATTTCTGTTGTCTTCCACTTGGCTAACTGATTCATAGAGGTTATTAGTACCTAAAAAAAGATGAACCAGGGTCACATTAATCATTTTAATAAAAACATAAAGGAGAGTTTAAATAATTCTGTTTATGTCAAAACCAAGACCATGAGATATTTTCGGACCATGAACCCATAATGTTGTTACTGTTTGTGCTGTTCTGATATGAAACAATAACATTATGGATTTTTTCAGTCGAGTTAAAGACACAATCAGGTTTGTAAAATTATTTTTATTTCTCATTTTATGTGTCAGTTTACTGTTTGGATGTTTGTCCAACTGGATTTTGACAAATATTCTCTTAAAAGCCGCTGAGCACAAAGTTAATCTAAAAACTGTTACTGTTAATGAAGACTTATTTTAAAAGTCAATATTAATAATGATAATAAAGATGGATTAAATACTGACCAGGATGAACAGAGTTGTACTCATGAGTTTCATTCTGGTTGACTCCATGATTTGTGGAGGAGCCCGGACTGTGACTCTCAGACTGGATCGACCTAAAACATGAAATAAACACAATAAACTCAAAAGTAACTGATGTTTGTTTAAAATAATAATAAAAAGTATTTTACCAACCTGGTGAAGCAGGAATCTGTGAAAGAGACAAATGTTATTACACATGTTTGTCATGTATAAATTGTTCCACTGATATTTTGTGTCATGAGATCAGAATACATGTATATGTGTGAATAATTAAAGTGTATGTAGTAAATAAACTCTCTAATACAGCATGAAAAGAAGAGGCTCTTACACTTGGACTGTCTGCAGCGATACAACAAGAGCAGGAGAATAATAATGAGAGAGACTCCACAAACCAGTCCAACCATCAACCACACAGGAGATGAAGAGCTGTCAGCTCCTGACACAGTTACTGCAACAACAAACAATAATTAATTATTAATAAAGTGTAAAAGAAGAACTCTGAGAGCACAAATCTCTGCTAAGGCAGCTCACTCTGTTGACAGTATTTGCTTTTAAGGAAACAATATTGTATTTTCTGTGTATTTATTTTGTTTTATTTGTACTGTGAGAAGTTTGTAGTTCAGTGAAAATAAGTCCAAAGGCAGATTTTTTCAACATGACAACAAGGGCACATGTGAAATGTAAAAGTGAGGTCAGAGGTCAAACAAATGATATTTTAAATCTTTATACAGTACTTTCTATATGTTGACAAGACACAACACCTTTGTAAGAATCATAGTTTCTGTGTTATAAGGATTTTTTTTAGTCATAAAGTTGACCTTGAAGACCTCGGTGGCTGTAAGCCAAATGTTAATGGATAGTTAACATGACTGCAGCTCGTCAGTGAGGTAACCAGGCAGGTCTGCTGGGATCCTTTCTAGGAAAATAAGGTTTGTATGCTAACAGACTTTCCCCTTGTTTCAGTTTCTTCCTGCTTCAAGATTCGTTTTCATGCCATCATTCACCTCCAGTCAGACGCCTGCCACCTTGGATCATTACCCCCCTATTCACCACCACCGCTGCCCCCTCGGAGCCTCTTCCTCACTTGCCTGCCTGCCCATCGTTCAGCAGTTTCCACAGACCTCTGCTTTTTTCTTTACCCCCAGCTAGTCTGGACTCCAAGTAAGGCATAGTTGCAGCCACTTTATGAACACTCTCTGTCTTGTCACATTCCCTCAGATTTCCTGCCCTAACTGCTCTCTCCTCTCCCACAGATCTGCCGCCCTCACGCTGTTATGTCCGCTCCTCTGGCCTGTCTCTCTCACCTCAGTTAAGATGTTTTTGTAGGACTCACTCCTTAAGTTTAAGTTCATTTATGTTTTGTTCCTGTTGACCAAGTTGAAGCTCACAATCTGTTGTGTTAAATGAATTATCCTGTTTGATAAAGAAACTTTCACTCATTACATCCTCTGCTGTTTTCACCTGAGTCCTGAATCACAACGATATTAAACCTGACAATATAGAGATATTACATAATAGTTTTATAAAGTTCTGACTAAATAGACCCAGATGGATTTAAACATTAAAAGAGATAATATCATGTTATTTCTCAAGCATGAAATCCATTAAAATCCATCACGTGTTGATCCTGCTCACCTTTAACTGACATCCAGCTCTGTGCTGACTCTCTTCCTGAGTACTGACACTTGTAGAAACCTTCATCAGACTTTGACACTGCAGAGATCTTCAGCTCCCCTCGGGGATCATTTTGAATAAGTTTGTCATTGTGATAGAAAAACACATTGGAAAGTATTTTTTGTGTTCTCAAACTGCAGCTCAGACTAACAGAAGCTCCCTCAGTCACAGGATGAACAGGACTCACCAGGATAGGAACATCATCATAATAATAATAATCTGTGAAAACAAAAAAACAAACATATTGTTTCAGTCAGACCAGCTGGTGCAAAACTTTTAGAAAAAGCTGTGAGTCGTGTCTCATGATCTACATGCAGACCTGGTTTTCTGAGTGATTATGAGGACTGGAAATATAGTTGGGATGTTCCCTGCAGGAGTCAAATTATTGATGGTGACATTATTGAATGGTTGAAGGTGAAATTGTAAATGTTTGTATGTTTGTGTTATTTTGCATGACGTGTTTCCCAAATTTCTCTCTATTGAGATATTAAAGGTTCATCTAATATGACGACAGAGATGTTGAGCTTTGTTGAGTTTTATTCTGACAGAGAAAAAAAAATACTGTTGGCAAATTATGACAAACTGGATTATAAAAGGATGAAGAGAAATTAGACCAACATCCAAGAATATTTTGATGCTTTGTTGCCTGAAATTGTCTGAAATTCTCATTTTTGTTTGTGTTGCCACATAGAATTACTTCACATACAGCAAAGCTGAGACAAATGTTCATGTGACGTCTAAATCATTCAGATCCAAGAAGTAAATGTATAATAACATACTCTGTACAGTGATGTTGACTGCACTGCTGAACTCTCCTGATCCAGACTCACACCAGTACACTCCAGTATCTGACTTTGATGTGTAGATGTTACATGTGGATCCAGTCATTCTCCTACAGTCAGAGAGTCGGCCGTCCTCAGAGAACTTCCTCACTCTCCACTCAGTGAAGTTTCCCTCACAGGTCAGTGAGACAGAGTCAGAGGTGAAGTGTTGCACTCTGTCAGGACTCACTGTGAGAGACGCTGCTGAATGAACATCTGGAAACAACATGCAGTGAAGAGACAAAGCTCACAGATGTTAGGATTCAAAATATCACAGTGAAAATATTTGTTTGAAGCTTTTGTTTTGAAAATCAAATTTAATAGTTCAATATGATAAAGTGTTTGTTTGGTGAGACAACACTGAGTCTGACAACAAGCCCTGAATCACACAGACAGTCAAATCAATGGAAAACAAAGGAGCCGAATACTGACATGTTTAAGCTGATCTAACCCACATGCTTTATCTGCTGGCAGCTCATGTAGAGCTTGGTACACGTCATGTGACATCATGAGCTTTGAGTCATCACTCTCAGCATCATCCACCTGATACAGATCACTCTGAACACACTTCAGTCATTTGCTGTAATGTTTCTGTCATAATTCTGTGATATTGTCTGTTTCACAGATTCCTTCTACAGTGAGATATTTTGCAGCAGCAGGACCAAAACTAAAAACCTTTGAAGTATATTTTAAATGAACAATAACAGCAGCTGTTATTTGTGACGTCTTCTTCTAGCATCCATCTGTAGTCAGTGTTTCTCTTGTATTTGTCAGAGCTGTTAACCTGCCTGCTGACATCTTTGTTTCTTTATTAACTATATTTGACTTTTTTATCTGAACACCTACCTGAGCACTAAACAAAGAGTCTTAACTGTGTAAATCCTGTCTGTGCACTAAGTAAAAATAATCAGTACAAACAGTAACACGAGTTTAAATATCAAAACATTTAAAATCTCATAGATGTCTTTTGTTTTTCATGTTATCACATTAAATAAAAACTGAAAAATAAGAAAAGGAAACGAAGAAATTCAGTTTGGTTTGATCACAGAGAGAAAGGAAAACATTCAGTTCAGTTCTTCTTTTGGGAAGTTTTAATGTACACAGACATCAATGGTTGTCATGGAGATGAGATTTTAATGGTCTAAATCTTAGTGAATAAAAATGATGAGCTAACATGAACTTATTGAAAGGACAGAGAAACAAACTGACCTGCAGACCAGACAAACTTTGGTTGACTGTGATCAGTGTGATACTCTGGGTCTCCTCTTCCAGCTCTGCACACATATCCTGCTGTGTGTGTCTGTCCATGAATGATGTAGGAGTCCTGTGCAGTCCCACTGCCATCAGGTAGCAGCTCATAACTGGAGGATTCCTCTGATAGATCAGGAACAGCTTTATACCAGTAGAAGCTCCATCCTGCAGACGGATGTTCAACCTCACAGTTCAGAGTTACTGAGGCTCCAGGACTCAGCCATGATGGAGACACAGTGAGGACAGGACGGGGTTCATCTGTTCAACAAAGATTTTATCTCAGTGAACATGTAGTACAGTCTCTGAACAGTGAGCTCAGTTTATACAAAGAATAATAATCTCAGTCTATATGAACAGAAACACATTTTACAAAGTGTTCAAACAGCTTAAAGAAAATATGACTTACTGTCAGAAACTGTCAGTGTGACTGAATCACTCCACTCTGTTGTTTTACGCTGTGAACTTTTCATTCTGCCCTTACAGCGATAGTTTCCACTGTTGTATGATGAAGCAGATCTAATCCTGTATTCATTTTGATTTGGAGGTTTTATGATGCTGTTTGTTTTCCACTCATAATCCCACTCAGTGTCTCCTCCATGGATCTCACATCTGACAGTGATCGTCTCTCCTCCGTATATCTCAGACCAGTTTGGATGCAGAGTCACAACAGACCTGTTTGAGACTGTTAATGTTCAAGAAAGTACAATAAAAACACATGAAAGACAAAAGGTTCAGTTACCATCAGATGTAGTGCTTTGTAGGAAGTTACATTTACACTCACCAGTTGTGTCAATCCAAACTGACTCACTGTCCTCTGTGTAGTAAACTTGTTCTCCTCTTCCTCCTCTGCAGCTGTAGAGTCCTCCCTCTGAGACACTGATTTGTCCATTTGTCACAGGTTGATAAGATTTCCAATCTCTGTACCAGTAGTATTTCCATCCAGATGATGATGATGGGCTCACAGAGCAGGTCAGGGTCACACTGCCCCCTACTGGAACAGCTGTCCTATCAGCTCTCAGTTCAGCCTTTGGTTTGGCTGCAGTTCAGTTTAGAACAAGAACATAAAAGTAAAAATGACTGAATCAGAACAATTTAAAGATGGAAATATGTAAATGATCAAATATCACAAAACCATAGTTGAGATAAAACAAACTGTGTCACACAAAATATTCTGTATTTCTGTTTTGATCAAAACAGTGAATTTGTTTTATTTACTTTTGTGTATTTTAATTTATTACGTACATGCACATTTCAAATAATTAATTTGAAGCATGACTGAGTTTATTGATCAATAATGAGGAAGCAACCCAGGTCAATATGATCTGATTGTATTTTGAACATGTGAGAATTGCTCCTAAACGAGTGTGAGCAGTTATCGTTTCATTGGTGTTGTTTTTTACTTTTGTTTTTGGTGTATTGGAATTTGGTGAGTAACAGTTAGTTTTCTTTGGTGTCAGTTAGCACGTTATGTCCTTGCGTTCTTTACTAAATCTGATGTTGAAGCCTCTGATAGCTAAGATGAGACCTAGTAAGGTTGTTTTATATTCTTTTGCTGTGGAAGCTGACATTTCCTGTCGCACAGATGTGTTTAGACCACACTAATACGCACAGTCAACTCTACCGCTGACATTACAGGGAGGGAGCAGTTTGGATGTGATTTCCAGCTGAGCTGTTAGGAATGCTGGAATAAGACTCCAGTGTTTGTGTTGCAAAACAGATCAGGTTTATCAGCCGAGAGCAGATCTCAGAACTGAAATCTGAGACTGTTGAATCTTGACGGTGATCCACGCCTAGGAGATCTGAACTTCCACTGAAATCATCTGTTCCTGCTGGATCAACTCATATTCCAGAGATCAGGAAACTGACTCACACTTCTGAACTGTGATACGACTCCACCAGTCCACTGAGTCGACTCATATTGATCAAAGTTTGAAGAGCAGCTGAAAGAAAGCTGCCCTGTAGGAGCTAACACAGGTTAACTTGTAGTTCACACAGGTAAGAGTTCAAACTAACCTGAACTAGACAGAAAGAGAGATTTTTACATATTGTTGTTTAATTTTATTTAAATATTTTATTCTGGTTTTCAGATGCATAAATTAATGTAAACTGGAAACTGGTTGTATATTTCCGTGTCTTCTGTTTCCAACCTACAAGTTCAAAGTTCACCCTGGTCCTGGTATGTATTATTGGTTATTGGTTGTCATTTTATTTTAATTTTGTTTTATCTTTAGTGAAGTATTGTTTTCCCATGTACCATGAATGCACCGCTGCACTGCTCATGTTAACTTTCTTTCACTGCAGCTCTCTGCATGCTGTAGGTAAATTTCTCTGTATATTGCACTGTGTTTAAAGGGTAAAAGAACCCCATGAAACGTAGTTTTGAGCACTGATTTTGCTTTGCAGATGCACAAAACTGCTGTGGTGGGGTGGCTGTAGCTCAGGAGGGTTGGTGGTTCGATCCCTGGCTCCCCTAGTTTGCATGCCAAATATCCTTGGGCAAGATACTTATGGCGTATGAATGCGTATGATTGATAGTTAGAAAGCACTTAAAGTATAGATAGTAGTGCCTGTGTGAATGGGTGTGTTGTATAGAGCGCTTTGAGTACTCCAGGAGAGTAGAAAGAACCAGTCCATTTACCATGTGGAACTTGCAATCCTGTAACGTGTTGAGCTACAGAGTTCATGTATTGTGTGAGCAATACATTAACTCCGGTGAGTCTCTGATTGTGCAAATTAAATTTGATTCACAGTCCGGTTTCTAATTTATAAAATTTATAAAACTTTATAAAACAGCTTCTATGTGATTGTAGAAGCTGTTAACGATGTCTTCGATGTGTTAGCCCTGTGAAAAGTGTGCTAGTGTACCCACATGTGCTACCTTTGCAGGTGCAAGTGTTGCATTTTGAGAAGAATTTGATTTTGAGGAAAGAAAAGCTAAATTTGAGTGAACAAAATGAATTGCTGTGTGCAAAAATGTATTTCAGTGTTTGTTGTTATCCACACACACACACCAATAGCAGCCCCTTTTGCTCTGTTTTTGCATTTGCGTTTGCTCGCAATGTGTTGCTTGCGCTTCTCATTTCTGCCCAGCGCGTTCAGCTCTTTCTGTTAGTGGTGGGCGGATCGATCCAAATATCGATAGTATCGATCCCAAGTCGGCATCGGATCGATACTAGCCTGGTGAGATCGATTCTTTACTTTGAGTTCTGCTTGTTTGCTATGCTGTGCTTTCGATAAAAACGAAACAACCAGGTCACTGGACTCACCACTCCTGTGACAGCGGAGAGCACTTTGCTCCCTCTTCCCCCACTCTTATGTTTCGGTGTTGCACTGACACGTCATGTGACTTAGACACTTTGGGGGTTGTTAAGTTGTTTACATATTAATTATATTTTCCTGTTTTTGTTGTTGAGAATTTTAATTGTAATTTTTGTATTAGTTTATCAACAGTATTTGTTTTAATTTGTTTACTGGTTTGCGTGCACTTAAAAAAAAAAAAGAAAAAAGATCGCCACCACGGCAGACCCGATGACATTTTCATGCTTTGCAGCATCATTTATTCTTACAATAATCACACAGTTGCTGTAACAGTACATTCAACGGCTGCAGCTCTCCCGCTGGCAGCCGGACACATCATAGGGTTGCCAACCGTCCCTTAAAAAACGGAATCATCCCGTATTTAGAAACAAAAGTACACGTCCCGTATTGAGCTAATAAGGGACGCACTTTGTCCCGTAATACAGTGAGAATCAAAAGTAGTCTATAAATGTTTATGGAATTAACGCTTTGTTTGAAAACATAATTCCCAGCCCCTCTCCTGCTTTGTGACCAATGAGCTGACAGCACACTTATGACAATTCGAGTATGACAATTCAGATTACCGCTCATCTCATTGGTCGAGGAAAGGTCGCTTACGGAGAAAATACCGGAAGACAACAGATGACCACAACAAGAAGCATGGCCAACAGGGGAACAAACGCCGACACTGCGGTGCAAGTCTCGGACGACAGTACACCTAAAGCTGGGCAGACACTGTGCGATTTTTTCAGTCACGATATTCAGCTCCTGCTCAAACTGCACAATTGACTCGCAGGGGTTAGAAGTTGGTAGGTCACGATGCAGGTCTCACACTATACCACCCGATGCTCTGATGCGACCTGAGAGCTCACACTGTGCCTCCATAACATGAAGGTTATAACAGAAAATCTGTCGCGCTCTCTCTCTCTCCGTCTTACACTCACACAGACACGCACACCACCACCATCAACTTTGCTAAATTGCTAAAGAAAAACATTGATCAGGCAGCTGTGATTAAGCAGCAGTGTAAATCCCACTATTTTCACAGTTGTTGTGGTCGTGATAATTTTGTGATGCCACATCGAAAAGGCTCGGATGAGCTTTCCAAAGTTCTACAAGTTGTGCCTCCATCGCTTGTGTCCAGATCACACGCTGCACAGCCGAGCTGCTCCGTCTTTTTCACCGACGTTTACGTGTTTGCGCGTGAGCAGTGTGAGCGGCTCACGAGCGATTGATGATCGGGAGCTGCTCGAGGTGTTAATCGCTTCTCGTTACCCCACGTATACTACACGATGCACGATGAAGGCCAAAATCGGGCCGATCACCAAATCGGTCGCACGACTCATAAATCGTCTCAAAATGGGCCAAAAATCGTACAGTGTAAGCCCAGCATTAGAGCAGCAATGTTTGTTTGCCCAGAGAAAGAAAAAAAGGCTGCAAAAGCACAGGGAGGACTGGGAAAAGGAAAACACTGGGAAAATGCACGATAACACCTATAAAGCGCACTGCACTGTGTGCAGTGAATATAAGCGCTATGTGGCCAGAAGTGTGATAATATAACTTATTTTGTGTAATAAACAACTGCAAGGATAGATGATTACAACAAATAGATGACTAATACATAAAAGTAATGCATAGATTAATAATGATGATGAGTTAAGATGCGTAATCATGGGAACAAGCGGGTTTACAAACAGGAGCAGCTGATTAGCTTTAGAAAAGCTGAAATAATACCTCAACTGAAGCCAATTGTACTAAATGCACTATATGTGCACTGTTACAAGAATGATTCTGTTCTATTGTTTTCTATTAATTTATATAATTTTAAGTTAAGCAGGACAGAGTTCTTTTAAAGAAAGATTTACTTATATTCTCAAAAGTTAAGCATGACAGGCTTCTGTTTAAGAAAGAGACCTGTTTTACTGTGTTAATGTTGTCATTGTGAGCTAAAAATAAATAGCTAAATGATCATTTGTTTCCCATATGGTCATATCACAAAGAATATGCATCTGCTTAAATCAAATTCAAGTCAAATGGTTAAAAAAATAATTTCACACACAAAAAAAAAGAGCTACAAAATTCACCACACTGTGAAGGGTGAACTGGGTTGCCCGGCCCTGGCCACGAGGTGTCCCTTATTTATTTTTCAGGGAGTTGGCAACCCTAACACATCACCACCACCTAGGGTTGCCAACTCCCTGAAAAATAAATAAGTGTGGTGAACATTAAAATGTCCTGTCATGTGATCAACTTACATGATACAGTCAGTCTGATGATATCACTCCACTTAACAAATAGTCCCTTCTGCCCCGGCAGCTGTATCCTCCACTGTCAGACTCAGTAACTGTGATTGTGTAGGCACTGGATGTTGGAGGTGTGTTTAACTTGGCAGGAGTCCATTCATACGTCCACTGAGCTCCTTCACCTCCCTGAATCTCACATCTGACAGTGACTGTGGTACCGCTGTATATCTGAGTCCAGGATGGCTGCAGGGTCACAGTGGGCTTAGTGGGAACTGTTCACATAAGAATGATCCAGTTAGAAGAGAAACATAAAAACTCTGCTGTTTATAACATAAGAGTAGAGTCATTACAAAACAGCTGATTCACAGAGAAACAAGTTAAACATAACAAAAAGTCACAACATAAAAGTTTCAAACTGTAACACAATATTTTCAGTAAAATGTAAAAGGTAAAGTCTTTACTTTGCACAGTTTTTGTTCAGATTCCAAAAAGTTACAGATTATTTTTCATGAGTTTACAGCAGATTAAGAAGACTGGAAGAAATCATCATTTGAGAAACATTTTCTAAAAGTTGTGATGAGGTCATCATGTGAAACTGGTGCAGTTGCTGATTTGGGACACACTTGTCACACTTGTAGTTATTGTATAACAAACAGGTTCTTGTGGCTCTGACTGATTTTCCATGAACTGAACCACTGATCCACTAATGCATCTGTTCTACACTGGAGGTTCTTTTAGCTGTCGTATCATTAAAGATATTATGACACTCATGAACACCTTTATTTTTCATTAATTAAAATAAATAAATAAACAAATGCCATTAACAACAATTACAGGAAAGAATCTAAGTGGAACCTGTAATGTAGCAGAACAGTCTCTAATAAAATGTCACGGCCAGGGGATCAGCAGGCCGCTGACTAGTAGTGTTCTCTCTCTCGCTCTCTCGCCAGGGCGGAACTCATGGTGGGTTCACGCCCTCGGCCCACGCCCCCTCTGAAGAGGAAACACCTGGGCCTCATCAGCGCAGCCACACAGGTTTATTTTTACAAAGCTGAAAAAAAAGGAAAAGACTCGCAATAAACACAGCTGAGCCAGGAAGCTAAAAGCATCAGGCTCTCCAAGGCCAAAATAACAAACAAAAACTCTCCCCCTTCCTAGAAACAAAACACAGGGTAAAACTTCCCTGATCAAGAAAAGGAAGATGCAATGCCAGACCTCCCTGGCTGTCCACAAAACAGGAGAAAACTGGGTTAAACAAAAGTGGGTTAAACCACTGCCTGCTTCCACTCTGCTGAAAACTGGTGAAAAATCCACATGTGCAACAACTGAGCTGAATAAACTGGGATCATTACATTTGTGTTTCATTTTTTTTAATGAAATTTACTGAATATGTCTTTCAACTCCACATGCTTCTGTCACAGTCCTGGGTCTGTGAACCAGTGTTTTGATTTTGTATTACAGTGGTCTCTCCCTCGCTACAATGCAATTCACCTTTCGCGGCCTCGAGTCATTTGGTACCGGGCAGCGAGAGTTGAGGCTGGAGTGTGAAATTTATGGTTTTCAGAGTTTTTATTGTTAGCTCGGTTTCCCTGGATCTTTTCCTGGCTGTTATGAGTAAACTATGAGCTTTGCCGGTGTCGCCCGAGAATACCCCGAGATTGCCACAACAGCACTAAAAACCCTGTTGCCATTTCCGACATCATAACTGTGTGAAGCGGAGTTTTCTGCAGTTACAGCTTCAAAAGCAAAATTGCGGCGCAGACTGAGCAAAAGCAACACACTTCAGGTGTCACTGTCCCCCATTATGCCCAGGTGGGACCGGCTCGTTGCAGAGAAACAAGCACAGGGCTCTCACTGATTCAGCGTTATGGTGATTTATATATTTTCATGTACTTTATTTTTTATCTTTTTGTAGTTTTGTCTCTTATTTTGAAAGAAATATTTACGTGTTACCATAGCGATCAGCGAGCATCAGGGAGAGAGGAGGAGGATCTTACTCTCAATGTAAAAGAAAGACTGCGATAAAGGACCGCTGCTGTCCAGTACAGAATGCGTTCAGCTTGTCAAATTTACATAAATCTTTGATCGCTAGCAGTGTGACTCTGAAGTGCTGCACTGTATGTTTGTAAGTTTTCTCCCCAACAAACACAACACTGGCGACAAAACGTGTTGCACCGTCAAAGGCAACCGCGGGTGCCTTTGGTTTCATTCTTTAATTTTGGACTTATTTTTCTAGAAGGTTTGAACTTTGAGAGTTTAAACAAGAGAGAAAACTGTGAAAATGTTCGTGCCTGTCTGAGAAAAGTGAATAAGTGTGTAGTGAGGGGTTTAACAGCCTTAAAACATCTATAATAATTGTAAAAAATAAAGTTGGCTACTTCGCAGATTTCACCTATCGTGGATTACTTTTAGAATTAAACTCCTGACATAAACGAGGGGACACTGTATTTTCTTGTTCCCCAGTCAGTCGTGTCCAGGGTTGGGTATCGTCACTGATTTCTAGAAGTCGATTCGATTTGAATGTGGGAAATTTTGCCTCAGACAGTCAGAAATATTATAATTCTGATCACTTATCAGTACATATCCATATTTTTATATCTATAAAAGTTGAGACTTTATCAAAGGTGTGAGCATCACAGCAGGTGCCTGCTCTCATTTACTGTTTTAGCTGGTTGGTGGCTGTTGAAATCTTGTAGTTTAACCTGAGATTCTGGCGTTTCGGGCAAAATACATTTATATTTAGAAAATCGATTCAGGATTTTATTGAATAAATATCACGTTATTCAAGCTAGAATCGATTTTAATCGGAAAATAGATCATCAAAACCCACCCTAGTCGTGTCTTTTGTCTCTCTGGTCTCTGTGCTCCGTGTTCCCTATGTTCAGTGTCTCGTCCGTGTCTGTGTTATACTTGCTGTTTTACTTTGACGGTCTCTTGTCCTTTGTCACTGTTTCTAGTTTTGCTTCACCCTGGTCTCGACTGTTCTCCCCTCATGTGTCTCATTCCCTCGTTTCACTCAGTGTATTTCAGACCCGTGTTTCTCTCTGTCAGTGTCACGTCGTCCCCTCACCATGCTGCGTGTTTCCGTGCTCCCTGAGATCAGTGTCACTAGTTTACAGGTTTCCCAGTGTTTTTGTTTTTAGTTCCCAGTTTTTTGTTTCATTTTGTTTTTGCAAGTTTTTTTCTTTTCGTGAAAATTATACCGCTGCAATAAAGCAGCCTTTTAAGTTCATTGCTCTGATGATTGTTTTGCGTTTGTGTCCTACATCCTCCCTGCCACACAGCCGTATCATAACAGTTTCACTGTGAGTGATTGCTGTGGATTTTATGTAAAACTTTATGTTGCATCTTCAAAAAATAGAAATAAAATAACTGAGACTAACAATGAAGTATCGTTGACACTGGTTTACTGAACCTTCTTTTCAGTGCATGTACAGAACATGAGTATCCATTTTCTACTGCCTCCTACAGGACACACTCTTCTTCCACTTCCTTACAACATTAATGTAACACAGAACCACTACTGGCTCTCCTGGCATTACCGTTGTAACGACACACTCATTCTTTTTCTTTCAGATGAATAACAGGAACTTAGGATGTAGGTATCTATGAATAATAACTATTATGCATACTCATATATTTATATAACCAACTAATTTCTTGCGATACCACACTTTAAAACTTGTTTTACGCTGCTTTTGATACTAAAATGAGAAGAAAGCCTGCAGTTTTATTGAAAGACATGATATTTTCTTGTTTTTGCATCAAACGTTGTGCAATATAATTTTTTTTGTTTTTTAAAAAGGTGAAATATGCCCAACTTACATGACACAGTCAGTGTGATGATGTCACTCCACTGTGTTAAGAAATACCCCAGAAACCCACAGTACAGATGAAATTATTTTGTTTTGTTTTTGAAATTAAAATGTGTGAAACGTGTCCAACTTACCTGTTACTGTCAATGTGGTGATGTCACTCCACTCTGTCCAGGAAAAGCTTCTTCTGCCCCGACAGCTGTATCCTCCACTGTCAGACTCAGCAGCTCTGCTGATTCTGTATTCACTGGATGTATGACCTGTGTTTACTTGGCCTCGTCTCCATTCATACGTCCACTGAGCTCCTTCACCTCCCTGAATCTCACATCTGACAGTGACTGTCTCACCTCTGTATATCACACCGCTGTATATCACACCGCTGTATATCACACCGCTGTATATCTGAGTCCAGGATGGCTGCAGGGTCACAGTGGGCTTAGGAGGAGCTGTTCAAATAAACAGATATCATTAGCAGACTGATAATTTGACTCGAAAATCAACAATAAAATGTTTTGTTTTTATTAAATAAATTAAACCAGGTAATTTACTGATCTTTATATTTGACTGTTTACTTATTTCTACATATTTGCATTTATTTATACATTTATGAACATGTAACCTATGAGCTGTAAGTTAGCTGTTGTTTGCAAACAATGCTGTTAAACCTCCAATATATCCAAATAATCACACAAAATTAAAAACAAAACCTGTTGTGTTGTCGCAATACAAAGAATTTTGTTGTGTTTTTGGATGAAACATTGTGCAGTATAAATTAAAATGTGTGAAACGTGTCCAACTTACATAATACTCTGAATGCGATGATGTCACTCCACTCTGTCCAGGAAAAGCTTCTTCTGCCCCGGCAGCTGTATTCTCCACTGTCAGACTCAGTAGCTCTGATGATTGTGTATTCACTGGATGTTTCAGGTATGTTAACCTGGCCTTGTCTCCATTCATACGTCCACTGAGCTCCTTCACCTCCCTGAATCTCACATTTGACAGTGACTGTCTCACCTCTGTATATCTGAGTCCAGGGTGGCTGCAGGGTCACAGTGGGCTTACTGGGAACTGTTCACATAATAATGATCCAGTTAGAAGAGAAACATGAAAACTCTGCTCTTTATAACGTAAGAGTAGAGTGACTGCAAAGCAAATGATTCACAGACAGTTTGAAGTCTGAAAATCAAAACAAAGTCACAATAAAACAATTTATAGCTTTCACACTGTAACACAATATTTTAATATAAAATGTATTAGAATTTACTTTGTAAAGTTTTATTTATACTCCAAAACTCACAGATTTTTCTGCTTTACATTTACTTTGAGGTTAAAATCAGCGTGAAGCTGGGAGCCAGTATGAAAAATGGGAGTGCTGGGATCCTATGTGATGTGTTTGAGCTCAAAGCCTGGCAGCTTAAATCTGTTTGGTCTGCAGTCATTCAGCTGATTGTTTGCTTAGACTGTCGCAGTAATCTAGGCAGGGGCACCGTAAGAGGAAGAAAAGTGATAAAAATTATTAACCTATCACCACAAAATAATGTTTGCTTCACACTGTACTTTTAAATGTTTATGTTTCACAGTGTTAGTTTTGTTTTTTTCAACAAAGAAGAGGTTAGAGCAGCACCTCTGCAGGACAAAGAGACTGTAGGATGGGTCTGTTAGAAGTAAGGACTGTTTTTTTTTTTTTAAATAGAAAAGTGAGACAGGTGGAAATTAAACTCAGAGGAAGTCTGCATGAAAAGCTTTCCTACTATTAGTCAACTTACTTCACTTCTAACAGAAAACAATGTGTTTGTGTGTTTTTTGGTCAACATGCAGTTAGTTGGTGCAGTCAGACCCTTTGTACATATATATGCTAAATCACTTATCTGCTGACCTGCTGGCAAGACAAACAGATCAAACCTCTGGCTCAGGCTTAGCTGTCCCACTGCCTCTGCACCCACACTCCTGAAATTGAACCAGCCCACTGATATCTGAAGGAGGAGCTGAGTCTTTTATGTCAAATGTGTCCAGTTGAGGGAGGCCCCTTGGGAATTGTATTTTTTTTCTGCACACTATTTATTTGGTAATCAAAGAGTAATTTGAAGGGCAAACTGTGCCAAAAGTTCAGGCAAAACAATCACAAAGGCCCAGTCTTAGTCTTAGCCTGTGTTTTAGTCTGCTTCCAGGAACAAATAGAAGCAACTTATCAGCTGACCTTAGAGTTCTGTTTGGAGTTTGTTTATTTAAAAGATCAGAGAGCTACGAGGGAGTGAATCCATTCAGAGACTTAAAAACAAACAATTAAATAATCATTATAGCCTGGCTGCTACCAAAGTAAAGCATATTACACAAGAATGGATGAAATAAATGCAGGAATTACTTTCTTAAAGTGAGCAGATGACATAACGAACGTCATTTTTGCAAATGCCCGAACCCTTTTACAACACAATTTATTTATTTCTCAAATGAGAAACTGTCATCAAAGATCACCTGCAGATTTTTTTCAAAGAGAGTTCTGAACTTTTTCAGAGGAACAAGGTTACACTTAAGAGCAAAACGAGGGTCTGAAGGTTCAAATAATACAATCTTTTTGATCGTTTACATTCAAAAAAATGAATTGCCAACCATGATTTTATGTCATCACAGCAGTCTAGCAAAACTTTTAAATAGACTGTAAAACTCATGTCATCTGTGGTTTTAGGAGTTTGATGGGCAGCAAACATTAAAATCCCCAAGAGTTAGAATGCTGTCAAATCTTTATATGATTCCAAAGAAAAGGGTGGAAATAAAATCCTTGTTTAACTTGAGGGGATGATAAACAAGCACAGGAGGAGACAGATCCACCATAAATAATTATAGTTCAGAGCTGCCATAAATATCAGCAGTGAGGTGTTGGCATATAAAAGGGTTCAAATAGATGCAAGACCTCTGCTGTGACCAGGTTCCTGCAGGAAGCTGCCTGTGACTGTTGCAGGTGGTGAGAGCTTTCAGTCAGCTGAAAGAATTAAAACCTTTTTGAGTTCCACCAGGTCTCAGCACAGAGACATATTTTAATTTGTTTTACTTTGTTTAAAAATGTATATCCAAAGAATTACTTATGTTATAATTGCCACTATTTAATAGCATAATTACAAACAGTAATTTAAGAAGTAAGAAATGTCTTCTACACTATTTTATAGATAAGAAATTCAACATTAAAAATATAAAAATATTATAACATATAACAATATAACAAAATCTTTTTCATACTTCAGATGTTTAACTTTGAGTCTTTACTGTTAATTTTTATCAAAGCCATTTTTGCTACTTTTGATAATAAACAACAAATAAACAAAAAAGCCTTTGGTGTGTTACAATATAAATTAAAAAAAACATAGTGTGAGTGAAATATCTCCAACTTACGTTTTACATTCAGTGTGATGACATCACTCCACTCTGTCCAGGAGGAGCCTCTTGTGCCCCGACAGCTGTATCCTCCACCATCAGACTCACTAACACTGCTGATTGTGTATTCATTGGATGTTGGAGATGTGTTTAACTGGGCTGGACTCCATTCATACGTCCACTGAGCTCCTTCACCTCCCTGAATCTCACATCTGACTGTGACTGTCTCACCGCTGTATATCTGAGGCCAAGATGGCTGCAGTGTCACAGTGGGCTTAGGCAGAGCTGTTCAAACAAAAATATATCATTAGCACACTGATAATTGGACTTGAAAATCAAAAAGTTCTTTCTTTTAAATAAATAAATAAAATCAGGTAATTAACGGATCTTTATATTCAACAGTTTACTTATTTCGACATCTTTACATTTCCATATTTATACATTTATGAACATATAATCAATGAGTCATCAGTTAGCTGTTGTTTCCTAACAATGTTGTTAAACCTCCAGTGATGGATTCAAAGCTGGAGGCTGCTCTGCTCTCATAAACTGTTCATAAAATGTGAAATACAAAGTTTTTATGTGGCACCAAAGTCAAAACTGGCAAAGAAAAACTAAGAGTAAAGGTTCAGTAACCAGGAAAGGAGCACAAACTGTTTTTTAAATCACTCTAAAAAGACAAAACAGCACCATGAACTCCTCTGTGTCTGTAAGTGATCTGAAGACTGAACAAAGGTGAAACAATGTACTGAGCCTAATAATTAATAATTTGACAGATTTAGTGGTTTAAGTGCTGGTGATTAGTGAATATTGACTTCCATTACAATTTGGAGAAGACCTTTTTCAACTCTCAAAATTTTTTAAACTCATCAGTTTCCTGAATAATGACTGAATCGCTTTTAGTTGTGACTAAATTCGTGTTTCTTCTCCTTCCTCTGCAGGTGTAGATGCCTCCATCAGAGACAGAGATTGCACTCTTAGAGCTAAAAGAGATGATCTCATTTTCAGATGAGGTTTTTCTGAACAGAGTAATTCACCTCACAGGTCAGTGTCACACTGCCCCCTGCTGGTGTGGTTGTGCTGTCTGCTGTCAGAGTGGCCTTGACTTTAAGTTCTGTAACTTAGACAAATATGAGTCTATTATTGTGGTCCTTTTAGTGGAAGAAGGAGAAACCCACCACATCTGCCACACAGATGTTCCAGCTGCAGTTTTATTTCCTACTGCAACTGAGACTCAAATACAAGGTGAAGAGCAGGTGAGCCTGGCTGAGTAATACGCCACCTGGTGGTTTGTTCTGAGTGTGACAGAAAGCCTGAGCCTGTGAGCCTGAGCTCAGGGTTAATGAACCCTCGATTAGAGAAAACCTTCTACACTCATCTGTGGATCTGTCACAGCAGCAGTGCAGCAAAGGTCACAAGTAATAAAACAGACAACAAAGAGAGCAGGTGAGCTGAAACTTGACCACACGTCTGTATTTTAAGTGCTTTATGCAAAACTTTAAGACTTTCCAGCTGATAATATCTGTGCACACAGATGTTTTGACATATTTACAAACCTGATCACACACACAGAGATAATAAAATGCACACAAGGGTTAATATATATACACGTGACTTTGCTACAGTAAAATCTCCAAACTAAGCTACTATCATAGAAACACCAAATTAGAGAAAAAGTATTTTGTGTCCATTCTTCCAGTAGAGTCCACACACTTGTAAATATGTGTCTCTGTAACAATGAGTGGAGTGCAGAGGTGTGAACTCAAATGCAGGAAGCAAAATAACTTAAATAAAACTGAACTTTAATACCTAAATAGTCTAAAAATGGAAACATATAAAGAATCAAAATGTAAAACTAGAAATAAATAAACTGTCAATAGAAACAACTAAGAGATGAACACACATGAGTGTTCACAGATGCTCTGACAAAGACTGACAAGACACAGCAGGACAATTTAAACAGGACTGGGAATGAGAAACAGTTAAAAACAAACAGGAAAATCATAAAAGAGGAAGAAAAATAACACAAAGGATGAAAGAAAACAAACCTTTAAATTAAAGAGGAAATAATTTTTAAAAAAACTAAACAAAGATGGGGAAGAAGCACTCAGAGTAAAATGATGAAACACCATGACAGTCATAAATGAATAAATCTATATCGATGGCACTTTGTCCAGTTTGTTTTACTTGTTACTCTTCTGTATGTGAAGTCTTTAACAACTTTTAGAGGTTTTTTTCAAGAGGACACTGAGGCAGACAGCACACCATGACACTATAAATAACTGAGAGTAAAAATTCATAATAAGACTGATTAAAGTCTTCAGGCAGGACTTTAACTGACTGATCTGTGGTTGAGTCTGTTTTCAGATTAGAGTTACCTGCATTTACCCTAAACTCATCACGCTGTGCTGTAATAAATTAGATTGATCCTCCAGTTCATCAGCATCTTGTGAATCCTAACTGTGATCTGTGAGGATGGACAGATAAATACTCATGAAAAGGAAATCAGTCAGTTTCAAGGCAACAAACTCTAGTAAATATAAAGTTTGTGTATCAGCTGAGTGAAACATCTGCTCACATGGTTGCACTCTTGATACGATCATTTTAATATTTTAACCAATAAATGCAGTGCAGTGTGAGCTGTATCATATTCAATATTTTGTCCCTCAGGTTATTCCTGAAATATAGTTTGTTTCAACTTTGTTATATGACGGGTCACATTTATTCATCCCGTAAGTAAATGATTCTACAGTATTGCTCAGCAAATATACTTCTTCCTGGTCCGCTCATGTCAAAGTCCGCCATCTAGTGGTTAAATGGAGGAAGTGCCGAGTAATAATGGCTAGAGCTCCGTGTCTGTGATAGTTCTGCATCTGCTGCTCTTGAGATGGGATAAAGTGTAAGTTTGGGCAGATGATGGATTGCTTCTACATATTAGTGCTCTGTCCTTCTTGTGGGTCTGTGAAGTTTGTTACATTACTACTGTAAGCTAACTGTTAGTGCTTTGTTTTGCCTGTTAGCATAAAACATGTCAGCATGTGGTATTTGTATTTACGTCACTTGACAGGCTTTGTCCATTTATTGTTAATGTTATGATCTTGCATTGGTCATGTGACATTTGTGCATCTACACTGAGATTAAATGTACCTGCTCTGTTTTGTTGTTACAGTTTTACAGACTGAAAGTGGTACAAATGGTACATCAGTAAAAGCTCTGAAGAACGCCACAGTCTCCACATGGAGCGCTTACTGAAGCCATTTATGTTTAACTGCACAGGCTGAATAGAAGCATTGAGCCTGTGCAGAAGATAACATGTAAACACAGGGAGGATATTATTGAGCACATTATAGGAGATAACAGCTACATATATGAACAGGAAGAAAAAGATCATTTCTTACCTTCAGCATTTCCACAGATGACAGTACTGAGCACTAAAATAATGAATAAAACCTCATCAGACATTATACAATCAAACTGTTGTAACACAGTGTGCAACTATAAGTGATGCAAAAAGCAGCAGTGTATCAAACATTTAAACACTTAAAGAATCACAAGTCTGCTTTGTTCCAGCTCTCAGGTAAACAGGTTAAAGCAGTGACTCACTGTAATTCTCACAGATCAGAAACATTTTCATTAATCGCTGCCGTTCAAACAATGTCAGACGTGTACTTACAGAAAAAGCCCATCATGCAGAGCAAAGAGTGCCCCATCGTCACATCCAGCCTGCTGCACTCTGATCCTCAGATAATCAAACAGTTTTAGTTTGCAGATAAAGAGAAGTTGTGTTTAATATAGATACAACAAGAGTTTTTCTACAGGCTCTTATTCTGATTGGTCTCTCTGTCCTTCCTGCCGTTACACACAAAACTCAAACAGCTCCTGTAGCTTTGACCGCAGCAGTTGGTTGACATGTTTATATTTCCTGTCCACTGCAAACATAGAAGCTTGTTTCTTTTGTTGTGTTGTTTCCTTTTTCTATAATATAAAATGTTGTTGTGTTGCTTCATGTAAGTATGTTTTGCCCGTTTGGGGTATTTTTTGGGTGCAATATCCACTAATATTTGTCTCCTGGCAGGTTTCTGCAGACTGGGAGTCACTGAGAGTGAATATACCAAAACAGCTTTTCTACTTTGGTGCCTGTATTTTCACTAAAGCCTTTTTAAATCATTTTTCTCCTTTTAATTGTTTAACTGCAGAATTAAAATTAAATTCTTACTTTAGGCTGCATTAAAATGTTTTTATTTTATTTGACTCTTAGCTGAAACATCATCATGCAGTCATATAGTGAAAAGGCTCCTTTGACCTCAGACCTGTGAAAGTTTTCACCTTGTGGTTAAATTCTGGTTTTAAGTTTGGTGGAGACCCAAACACAGGAAATGACTCAGTGTGTGGCTGAAGTGAGACTAAAGACTTTTATGTTTCACCAACTAAAGTAACAATTAAATTCATAGATAAATTCAAAGTTATTGTTGGCGACTTTCAAGCCTTTGAGTCGCCGAGCAGCTGAATAGGGGAATAATGTTGACGCGCCCGCTGTTTAAAACGTTAGTCAAAGTTCCAAGTTAAAACTCCTTTATTTGTTATCAAATCCTTAAAATCCGTAGAAAAACAGTGATCAAAAACATTCCAAGCTTGAGCGGTCAGCAAAAGTCGACTTCCCCCATCACCCACTCATTCACAAAATTTCCCTCGGGCCGTGAACAGGTGATATAGCAATCACTATTACAGACACCACGTGACCCAAAGCTACGCCTATCCATAACAGTTATATTTATTATCTGTTGTCATTTCAAAGTACAGCAGGAACTCATTTATTCTGCAGACTGTTCTTTGTCTTGCTTTGACATGTATGTGCAGATGCACACTGACCTCAGCCTCTGACTACATGTAAACACAATAAAATAAAACAAACTGATGATGTGAAACAATGATTGAAACACTGTAATAATGATGTTTGTGTTGAACACCACATGTTACCAACCAAGATCATGTGATTGTGTTCAGAGTCAGTTCAAAAAGCAGACCCACATGCTAAATGGTTCTTATACAGCACTTATTTTACTCTTCTGAGCGCTTCACACAACTTGTAAATGGCCTGTATTTTGTATAGCGCTTTTCTAGTCCCTAAGGACCCCAAAGCGCTTTACATATCCAGTCATCCACCCATTCACACACTGGTGATGGCAAGCTACATTGTAGCCACAGCCACCCTGGGGCGCACTGACAGAGCTGCCGGACACTGGCGCCACCGGGCCCTCTGACCACCACCAGTAGGCAACGGGTGAAGTGTCTTGCCCAAGGACACAACGATCGAGACTGTCCGAGCCGAGGAACAAACCAGCAACCTTCCGATTACAAGGCGAACTCCCAACTTGTGCATTCACCCATTCACACTAGCACATTTTTCTTAGTGCTTTGTGACAAACATTCACACACATATTCATACTCCGATGGATGCCTCGGAGAGCAATTTGGGGTTAGTATCTTACCCAAGGATATGTGATAAGCAGACTAGGGGAAGCCAGGAATTGAACCAGCAACCCTCCGATCAGTAGATGTTCAGCCCTACCGCCTGAGCTACAGCCACCCTTGCAAAGCAGGACTCAGAGTACCAAACAAAGGTGACCTTTATTATGAAGCTGATAGTTTCAGGCCTCGATGGTAACAAACGAAGAAAACTGAGTTACAGATAACTGATCACAGGCACACAGAGACTTACCTGTGGGTCATCACAAAGTCTCTATTGAGATCACAAAAGTGTCAACTTACACTTTGCAGTCAACATAAATAAATAACTGAGACTTAAACACTGTGTGATTCCACAAATGTTAATCTGTCCAAATGATTCAGTGATGTGTAGACTAATAGATCAGAAGATACTGTGGTGTATTACCTACAGCATGACTGTAGACGGATCTTATCATAATTATTCCTGAAAGACTTTTACCTTTATTTTTACTCATGTTGCCATAGTAACTTTAATCTCCGAAGACCTGAACTCTTTCATAGCATTTTTATTTCTCTTTGCTATTTGGGCTGATTGGGACCTGATGAATGTAAAAACAAAGAATTACTTTTTACTTGATTTTGCTCTACAATGGCCTGATATCCACATATGGGGACATTCGATTGAAAATTTGATAGAACAGTGGCAGAATAATGTCCTCGTGAGTGGATATCAGGTCCTTGTAGAGCAAAATTTAGTACTGTGGTCTAGACAAGACAAAATGTGATGTCCACATATGTGGACGCCACAGGTTAAATCTTGAAAGCATGCTGAGAAAATGCACAAAGCATTGCAACAAACCACTATTGAACAGTTCACTTATAACTGGATCAAGCTTCCACTTCCTCTTTACACTTACTGAGGTTTGATAACAAGAATAAGACGACACCACATTCACACCAGAGTTTTTGAAGTGTTTTAGAGCAGTGGGTTGATGTGGACGGTTGTTTCTCCTTGTATATTATGTGCATGTGATCACAGCTCTGGGCCCTGTCCTCCGTCTTCCCTCTGCTCTCTTTCAGGTGCTGTTTGTTTTCTGTGTCATTTCCTCTTTTTTCTTTTTTTTAAAAATCTCTTTCCTTCTTCTAATTTCTTCCTCCCCACCTGTCAGCTCTGGCACTGTTACAGTAAAGATGTGTAATCTTTTTTTTATTTTACTTTAATACCTGTAAATAGTTAATGTAGCAGTTAAAGCACAGTTTCTATAGTAAATGTTCTTCCTCATTTTAACTCTGCAGGCTGATGAAGGAAACAACAAAAGATCATTGAGGTTTGTTTCAGTGCAGAGATGGTGCAGATAAGACTGCAGCTCTGTGTGAACTTGCAGTTATACAAATAACAATGTTTACACAATATTTTCCATCATTCACGTCTTTTTGAGAAGTGATCCTTCCTGTCACAGTCTGATCTACAGGTCAGAGTCTAAACACTTTCTGCATATGTTCATGGTCTCAGTCATTAAAGTTTCACATGTTACTGACATGTTAATATTATAAAGTATTTTCCTCATCAGTGTATGAAGAGGACAATAAAGTGCAGTGTGCTTTAGGACCTTATGTTTGCTGGATACTGATGGCTTAAAATAAGACACCGCTACACACAAAACTATTGTCTCAAACTACAGGCTGCATTTCCTCTTTTGCATGTGGTCGAGACGAAAATGAGGCCGTTCAGTAGATTAAAAATAAACCTGTGGTAGAACAGACAGTAACCACCAACAACCCTTCACACACATATCGGCACTGTAGCTATTCTGCATTGTCATTTTTGCGGTTTGATCTTAATGCCTTTAAATTTAATACACAAACAGATGTCATGGTCCTCCAGTCTTCTCTGACTTCCTGTCAGTGCTGTTGTTGTTCCTCTCTCTCTCTCCTGCTGTCCTCTCCACCTGGGTGGTGCACCATTCCAGGTTCCTGCCTTTAGCCAAAGCAACTGCTGCTCATCATCCTCATCCGATGCTTAAGGTGGTGGCTGAGCTGTAGGCTTTGCTGGATTGTTGTACTTAGTTTAGTTACTGTAACCAAGACACAGAATAACTCCAGCTTTTTCATTGTAGCTGAAGTACGGGACAAACTGTTCCTTTTCACCTCAATACGAAACGCGTAATATTTTCTCTGAATACGAGATGATTCAGTTTTTTAGGGGACAGTTGGCAACTCTACTAATTAACCTTATGAACAAAATAAAGTCCAACATCAGTAACATCATAGCACCACCCAGCTGTATAGAAACTCCATCATGCTAGCTAGTACCCAGTACGAAAAGGTCAGCATAACGAAAATAAACTCCTCCTAAACTTGGTTTATATCTGACCCAGATAGACTGCAGGTCATAACTTCTTACCTGAAGTTCAGTTCACCGCCTCGGGTCTCTGCTCCTCCTGCCTCACCTGCTGGCCTCCACCACTTGCTAATGGTACTCAGTCTGTGGAGGCTCCATGATAGCCACCACACGAAGTAACGAGCCTATCTAAATCCCAGTAACGATTGACACGTTCCTGATTTTGGCATAATAACTAGTTACCGTGCTCGTTACCACAATAATAACGTAGTTACTGTAACGCGTTAGTCAACACTGGTGAGAGCTTTGTGATGTTTACTGTGTTTGGAGTCTCAAGTTAGTTTGTTGTCTTGTGTAGTTAGTGTGTAGTGTAGTCGTTGTTTTGTTTTGTGTGTCAGTTCTACTAGTGAATGTCACAGTTGCTGTCTTAAAGCCACCAAAGGCAGACTGCAGTGTAAATGCTGAGTGACACACCTGCTGTCAGACCTGCAGGATTTATCCCTGTGCTGTTCTCATCTGTGTTATAGTGACACAAACTATTTTTTGGAGTTGCATAAATAATTTGTTCTCTTCTTATTTGATGCAGAACACCTGATTGTTCTGTAAACAGTTTTAAATGGTTATATAAAAAACGTCTGAGCCTTGGCTGCATTTTTAGGTAAATAGTACCATATAACTTTGTTGTTTGCAAAACTTGTGCATATTTTTTAAAAATGTACAATTTGTATTTGCATTTCAAGTTATGAAAATGATTCGTTAAACATGCTTTTGGTTTTTACAGTCAAAAATATCACTTTGTCTGAATTTAGATAAATTGTGCTGATACATTATATCAAAATGGGTAAATAACAGATTGGCAGGATAAACAGTTTTTAAAGGTGAAATATAGAGGCCGAATCAAAAGTAGTCAAAAATGGCCAGTTATACCCTGGACCCCAGAGGGTTAAAGGCTAAAAGCAAAGTTGTCACCAAGTACTGTTTATATTTGTGTGTATTTCTGCAGCTTTTTTAAATATTAACTTGGTGCCTTTGGGTGAAATAATGGTAATATGACTGATCCATATGCTCACAAAGAATAGCCACTTGTTTCTGTGCTACCAAAGTTCCCCGGCTTTCATTCAAAATGTGTTTATCATCAGCACCGACACATTAAACTACTTAAACATTATAAATGTGTTCAAGCTCACACTGAGGCCTGTGGGGCACAATCAGCCACTGAGACAGTTCACACATTTATATGTATTTGTACATGAATATTTCATACCTTAAGGCTGCCTGTTTATTTAAGGGAGATGAACAAAGTACATTGGAATTGCACATAATAATATCATAGATGATAAATTAAATAGATTTTAAGTAGATGCTTGTGCATTCTTAAAGTCTCATATGTTGAATTGAACTATGTGATCTGTTCAAAGCCTCCCAGTCAGTGCTGTTCTCCATGCCTGTCTGACTGTACATGATGTCATCAGCACAAACACTTTAAAGGTGATCATTTAGGACTTCAGCAATAATACAGACAGCAATGTAGTTAGCAACAAAACAGTTAGTTTTATTGGGAATTAACTTAAAAAACAAACATCAGTCTCCTATTTTCTATCACACAGGAAAGAAGCATCAATATCTGATAATTTATTTATTTGGGGGGGGGGGGGGGTCAACAGGAGAAGAATATCTCTAACAAGTTGATTTGTTCTCATCTTAATTTTTAAGTGAAATGTGCATGTTGAGTTTATACACCATGTATATAAGGCGACCGTCCTTTTGCAGTATTTTTGTGTGCTGCGTTTTTCTGTCTTAACAAAAGGGGAACAAATGTGTCTAAGTTCACCCAGGATGATTTGTTTTCATTTTCACATGGTCTTACTGAGGTAATGCGAAAAGACTATGTGCACCTTAGCATATGCTACTTCCGGTGGCACCCAAAATGCACACAGATGGAAGCAAAAGGTGAACTTAAATACAGCTTTAATGCTGGACGACAAAACAGAAAACTGGCTGAAGTAAAATACAAAATAAACTTACGCAGGCAGACAGAACACACAACATGAATGAGGGTAGATCGCAACACTTTTGCACTTTTGCAAATATGTAATGTCCTGATAAATTGAGCAGATATTTGAAGTTTACACAGCTACATTCTCGACTGAAAATATCCTAAACATTTATTTTGTGACCAAGAAAGAGTAATATTAAAACAAAGTAGCTGCCGCCATTGTTGGAAACTAGAATTGGCCGCACTATGAATTCTGGGTTAGATCGGGCCACAAAGAATACACCCGACCCATCTTTTCAATCTAAGGAAAAGGACACATTTGGAGGAGTCTTCGAGGTTGGACAGTCTTCGTTGCGTTGCTGTAACGTTATCGACCTACAAATGCAGCCTGCAAAGGATGCAGCCCCTGAATTTGGACACATCAACGATACTGGAGACGGCTTCTTCTTGTTTTTGTGTTGAACACTAGTTGACCTGATCGTGACTAGTCAACGAATCGTGGCAACCCCAGTTGTTATTATTGGATGACTCTACACAGGTTTAGCTGAGAGGTCGGTGACAGAAAGTGATTATAGGGTTGTAGCTTACACTGTCCCGATCATTGTGTTCTTATTTCTTAGAGCAAAAGAAGTGTCAGTCTGGACAAATGAACAGAAAAACTAAACAGAGGCAGATTCTGTTGGCATTGATATTTTTTATATTGTCATTTGTGCTAAAATATATAGATATAGAATCATTGCCTTTATCTGTCCTAATATGGCTATAATTATGAAGAAGTCAGACAGTCAGAGGATTTATTTTCAACCTTCTACTATTTCCTTTATCTGTGTCTGTGCTGACAAAATGTGCTTTCTTTATTTAGAGTGCAGCTTAGTCCAGAGATGAGCTATGTTATACATTAGGAAAGCACCATGTTCTGTTTCTTCTAAAGTGCAAGACTTCACACCTTTAAATGTTTGTTTGAGACATGACTTATTACAAGTTCCTGTTTTTATAGTTTAGCAAGGTGCTTGTTTCTGCTTTTCTGCATACCTCATACACACGGTTTAAGTTCATTGAAAGGTCGCGTGTCTATGTATGGTATAGCTGGAAACACACACACACACACACACACACACACACACACACACACACACACACACATGCAGTCTGAGCAGAAGAAAAGCTGCTCTGGAAACATGAGCAACAGTTTGACAGGTGACCAGAAAGATGGTGAAGCTCAGCAAACACGAAGCAATTTGATACCAGAACAAAAGAGAAATGTCTCCCAAGAACAGCAACGACTTCACAGTTTAAAGAAGAGCGATGATTCATAACCATCAAAGAGCAACTCAGAGGATAAACAGAAGAAAAGTGATTTGATTGAGAGGAGAGTGATTCTCAGAGACGGTCACTGAACAGGAGATGTGACGACTTTCAGGACGCCTCACTGACATTCATTGATGCAGATGATGATTTGACTGTGACTAACCCGAAGATAACAGTTATATTTGTTACCATTTAAGATATTTTGACTCTAAATGATGTATTTTTTTATTATCGTAAAGCATTTCTAAAACCAGTAACACTGAGATTTTATCCACTTCTGTCTGTAGTTTTGTGTCATGGTCACAAGTCTGTGAAAACAAAGTGAGTGTAATCTCTAAGAGTTCAAACTTAAGTGCAAATTAAAATATTTTGATGAAAATAAAACCATCAGAAATGTTTACATGAACCAAATCACAAAAACTGGAAGATGGAGGATGGAAAACATGTAAAACAATCAGGTACTGAGCAGAATTAATGTGTGGAAATGTCACATCAGGTGTTCAGCATTAAAGGGGACATGAAACACTACATGTATAAATGCTGATGTACATCATGGAGCCCAGCTCTCAAAAACTGACACAGATGTAACTCTGACTGTGAAGCTTAATTTAAGAAATAAGTGCTTAGAGTTATAAAAAGATGTTCAGCGCCATCTTCTGTCAGTACAGAGCATCACATCACCAGGTCAGTTGGTTCGTTTCAGTCAAAACACTCACATCAGTTTATGTTAAGTAACTAATAGCAGAACCAATAACTCAGTGAAAATAAGGACACTAAAACTAAACATCAGTTTAATGGGGTCACTGTTGTGCTGCTGTCAGCTGCAACAATGAGTTTTATGTTAAAACGGAGGACATACTGTCTGCTTTCACCGTCTGTCTCTTTAGCAGTAAGAGGTTCTGCGCTGTTTGGTTAGCTGCACTGACACAGGAAAATCCAGCTGTTAGCTGTAATGTTCAGGTCTGTGAAGCACTTTATGAACGAGGACTTCATGAAGGAGAGTCTGTTTGACATGTTTTGTGAACTTTAAGTTCTTATTTCTTAAATCCAGTTTCACAGACAGTTACATCTGAGTCAGTGTTTGAGAGCAGGGCTCTAAGATGTAAATTATCGTTCATACATGTGGTGTTTTTTAACGTCCACTATAAAGGACAAATGTAATTTCATGCATTTGAACCTGTTTTACATACAAGAACATGTTTGAGTAAATATTTAACTATTTTTCACGTAGAACCACTTAACAGTGTCCCAGCTGTAGATCTTCTGTCGTGAGCTGAGAGAAGAAGTGTTTCTATAATCTGCTGCAGAGGACTGTGGAAATGTTTGCTGCATAAATCAGCAGCTACAAACACTGAGAACCTGCCTGGATATCAGCATAAGGACGTGTGTGAGGGGTCACTGGCTGCCCCTGTGTCTGTCCCACCTGTGTTGGAGAACAATAAGGTTTATTATAAAAGCATTGTCTCCCCTTGATGCAACGTGAAGTTCTGTTTTGTGTTTGAGTCTTTACAGGTGTGTAATGTTACTGTACCTTATTGGATTTGTTTAGAAGGCGGAGACAGACTCTGTATCTGTGTGGACGAGGAAATCATCTGGTTTTACTTTCATGTAAACATCTGGCCTCAGACACATAACTTATCATTTGTAATTTGTTCTGTGTTGTAAAGATGATTTTTTTTTTTTGCAAAACATGTGAAGCTGAAACACTTCTCTATCTTCTTCTGTATCAGTAAAAAATCATTAAGACCTCACCTGGGATACTTGAAACAATGGTGTGTTTTGTACGGTGATGCTGTTACTCGACTAAATCAAACTGACAGTGACTTGAAAAAGTATCATACCCTTTGAACGTTTATACATTTTGTCACCTTACAAACGCCAACTTAAATGTTTTTACGGGGATAGACCAACACAAATAGTGCAGAACTGTGAAGTGGTATGAAAATGATACATGGTTTTCAAAATTTTAAGCAAATAAAACTCTGAAAAGTGTGGCATGCATTTGTTTTCAACCCACCTTCGTCAATACTTTGTAGAGACACTGCTCGCTGCATTTACAGCTGCAAGTCTTTCGGGGTTTGTCTTTACCAGCTTTGCACATCTACAGACTGAAATGTTTGCCAATTATTTGTTGCAAAATGGCTCAAGCTCAGCCAGACTGTGAACAGCAATTTTTCAAGTCTTGCCACAGATGCTCAGTGGGATTTAGGTCTGGACTTTGACTGAGCCATTCTAACACAAGACTATTCTTTGATCTAAACCAGGGGTCGGCTGGTGTCCTGAAGGTTTTAGAGATCACCCTGGTTTGCAGTTGTAGCATGCTTTTTCCATTTTTGGATGATGGATTGAACAATACTCCTTGAGATGTTCAAAGCTTGGGATATTTTTTTATTATCTAACCCTGCTTTAAACTTATCTCCAACTTTATCCCTGACCTGTCTGGTGAGTTCCTTGGTCTTCATGATGCTGTTTGTTCACTAATGTTCTCTAACAAACCACTGAGGCCTCCACAGAGCAGCTAAATAGGTGACTTCTGAAGGTAAATGAATGCACTGGATTTTAATGAGGGATATCAGAGTACAGGTGGCTGAAAACAAATGCACGCCACACCTTTCAGATTTTTACTTTTTAAAACCATGTATCATTTTCATACCACTTCACAATTATGTGCTACGTTGTGTTGGTCTATCACAGAAAATCTCAGTTTAAAAAAGGTGTCAAAATGTGTAGAAGTTCAACAGGTATGAATACTTAAGCTCATGCTTTGTTCAGTTTGATCAGAAATATCCAAGTGACGAGTTTAATGTTGAAGGAAGTGATCAGAGTAAAATACAGCTTTATTATCCACTTAGCTTTGGTTCAGACTAATAATTGGTTCTTAGTGCAGTGGCACTTTGATATCACTGTAATGTGTTGTCATGCTAATAATGCCAGTAATAGATTACTTTGGCTTGCACAGCAAATGTGTAGCTTACAAAGAATGATGAATAAATGTTTTTATTCTTCATTTGTTTGGTGTTTAACTGTTTTCCCATCTCACTAAATACACAGATTTAAAAAGGTGAAAAGAACAAAATAATAAATTTGAATAAATGTCTGTTTCCTAACATGAGAAAAATGCCACCAGACCTAACTTATATTAATAAGTCCACCCAAAATGAATTTCATACTAATTAAAAAAACTTTCCAAACCAGGTTTTCTTTTTATAAAATTAACTTTGGTGTACTCACTCTTAGTTCTAAGATCTTTAAACTCAATAAGAGAGGAGGTGATGTCATCGTATTCATCTGAACCTGAAATGTTCATATTTTTATTTACAGGATTGTTAAAACATATAACATGAAATTAGATTCATTAAATTAAAAATAAGTTTAATCTCTAACTGTTCTGTGCTTTTCAGCACATATACTGTACCATTTCTGTTTTTCACTTGTGTGACTGATTCATAGACGTCAGCAGTACCTAAAGAAAAACAAGCCAGGCTCACATTAATCATTTTATTACAGTTACACTAAAGATCAGAGCAAACACAGAAACACTGTGTGAGTCAAAACCAGGACTGTAAGATCTTTAAATGTTATTTAAAAAACTGCTGAACACAAACTGAACCTGATAAATGTTCGTGTTAATGGAGGTTTAATAAAAGTCAGTATCCATCCATTCGCTTCTGCTTATCTGCCAGTCTGTCGCAGGGCTCACACACAGGGACAGACAACCATTCGTGCTCACATTCACTCCCACATTCACACCTATGGGCAATTTAGATTGATCAATTAGCCTTTCCCCACTAAAAGTCAATATAAATAATGATGATAAAGATCGGTTTAAATACTGACCATGCTGAAGAGAGCCGTACACATGAGTTTCATCCTGGTTGACTCCATGATTTGTGGAGGAGCCCGGACTGTGACTCTCAGACTGGATCGACCTAAAACAGGAAATAAACACAATTGTCATGGTCCTCGGTCTTTTGACCCAACGGTTTGTGTTTTTCATTATTATGATATTGTGTTTGTTCTGATTGTGTACTGGGGTTTAGACTTTTTAGTTCCTAGAGTTTGGTTTCTGTGTTCCCTCTGTTTAGTGTCTGTACTGTGTCTCTGTGCATTTCCTGTTTTATTGTGAAGATCCATGTCTTCTGTTAGTGTGTTCACTTTATGTTTTCCCCTGTCTCGTCAGTTCAATTTGGTTCAGCTGTGTCTGCCTCCTGTTTGCTATTCCACGTTTCCCTCTGTATGGATTTATAGTGTGTGTCCTCGTGTGTTTGTTGCTGGTTCGTCTGTGTTCTTTCCCTGCATCATTCTGTGTCGTCCCCAGTGTCTCCCTGCATCACCATTTTGCCTTTGCTGTTTCTGTTTGTTTCACCTCTTTATGAATAAAACTCATTTGCATCTCAGCTGCCTGCATCTTAGGTCCTAATTCTCAGCCTCCACTCATCTGCCACGGCAGACGTGACAACAATAAACTCAAAAGTAACTGATGTTTGTTTAAAATAATAATAAAAAGTATTTTACCAACCTGGTGAAGCAGGAATCTGTAAGATAAGATAAGAATACTTTATTAATCTCAGAGGAAACTAAGTGGTCACAGTGGCTAAAAGACAGTAAGAACAGTAACTGACTAAACTAAATAATATAATATATCACAAAGTATGAATAATAATGCACACCACAAAAAGTAGAGAATTTCAATTCTGTTGTACCAGCTGCAAATGGCAGCATTTCATCGTGTAGTCGATGGATGTTAGTAGCAGCAGGTATAGAGTATTGCACACTGAGATATTTACAGACACCAGTGTGTGCATGTGTGCTTTCACATGATGATGAATGTTGTAGAGTCTGACAGCAGCTGGAAGGAAAGATCTCCTAAATCTCTCCTTCACACTGTGGGTGCAGCAGCCTGTCACTGCAGGAGCTGCTCAGTGCTGTCAGAGTGACCTGCGTGGGGTGGGAGGTGTTATCTAACAGGGGTGACAGCTGAGCCACCATCCTGTCACTGACTGCCTCCACTGGGTCATGAGGACGTCCCAGAACAGAGCTGGTCTTCTTCATCAGACTGTTCAGATTCTTTCAATTACAATTATTATGTTTAATTGTTTCACTGAGATTTTGTGTCATCAGATCAGAATGAATGTTTGAATAATTAAAGTGAATGTAGTAAATAATCTCTGTAAAACTATCTAATAGTGAAATGTTCATATTTTATTTACAGGTTTGTAAAAACATATCACATGAAATTAGTTTCATTCAATCAAAAACAAGTTTCATGTCTAACTGCTCTGTGATTTTCAGCACATATACTGTACCATTTCTGTTGTTTGTCACTTGTGTGACTGATTCATAGACGTCAGCAGTACCTAAAGAAAAAACAAGCCAGGCTCACATTAATCATTTTATTACAGTTACACTAAAGATCAGAGCAAACACAGAAACACTGTGTGAGTCAAAACCAGGACTGTAAGATCTTTAAATGTTATTTAAAAAACTTGTGAACACAAACTGAACCTGATAAATGTTTGTGTTAATGGAGGTTTAATAAAAGTAAATATTAATAATGATAATCAAGATCAGTTTAAATACTGACCATGTTGAAGAGAGTCGTACACGTGAGTTTCATTCTGGTTGACTCCATGATTTGTGGAGGAGCCCGGACTGTGACTCTCAGACTGGATCGACCTAAAACAGGAAAAACACAATAAACTCAAAAGTAACTGATGTTTGTTTCAAATAATAATAAAAAGTATTTTACCAACCTGGTGAAGCAGGAATCTGTGAAAGAGACAAATGTTATTACACATGTTTGTCATGTATAAATTGTTCCACTGATATTTAGTGTCATGAGATCAGAATACATGTATATGTGTGAATAATTAAAGTGTATGTAGTAAATAAACTCTCTAATACAGCATGAAAAGAAGAGGCTCTTACACTTGGACTGTCTGCAGCGATACAACAAGAGCAGGAGAATAATAATGAGAGAGACTCCACAAACCAGTCCAACCATCAACCACACAGGAGATGAAGAGCTGTCAGCTCCTGACACAGTTACTGCAACAACAAATAATAATTAATTATTAATAAAGTGTAAAAGAAGAACTCTGAGAGCACAAATCTCTGCTAAGGCAGCTCACTCTGTTGACAGCATTTACTTTCAAAGAAAACAGTATTGTATTTTCAGTGTATTTTTTTTTTTATTTGTACTGTGAGAAGTTTGTAGTTCAGCAAAAATAAGTCCAAAGGCAGATTTTTTCAACATGACAAGAAAGGGCGATAAGAAATGTAAAAGTGAGGTCAGAGGTCAAACAAATGATATTTTAAATCTTTATACATTACTTTCTATATGTTGACAACACCTTTGTAAGAATCATAGTTTCTGTGTCATAAGGATTTTTTTTAGTCATAAAGTTGACCTTGAAGACCTCGGTGGCTGTAGCCAAATGTTAATGGATAGTTAACATGACTGCAGCTCGTCAGTGAGGTAACCAGGCAGGTCTGCTGGGATCCTTTCTAGGAAAATAAGATTTTTATGCTAACAGATTTTCCCCTTGTTTCAGTTTCTTCCTGCTTCAAGATTCATTTTCATGCCATCATTCACCTCCAGTCAGACGCCTGCCACCTTGGATCATTACCCCCCTATTCACCACCACTGCTGCCCCCTCGGAGCCTCTTCCTCACTTGCCTGCCTGCCCATCGTTCAGCAGTTTCCTTGGGCCTCTGCGTTATCCTTTACTCCCACCTAGTCTGGACTCAAATAAGGCATAGTTGCAGTCACTTTATGAACACTCTCTGTCTTGTCACATTCCCTCAGATTTCCTGCCCTAACTGCTCTCTCCTCTCCCACAGATCTGTCGCCCTCACGCTGTTATGTCCGCTCCTCTGGCCTGTCTCTCTCACCTCAGTTAAGATGTTTTTGTAGGACTCACTCATTAAGTTTAGGTTCATTTATGTTTTGTTCTTGTTGACTGAGTCGAAGTTTGCAATCTGTTGTGTTAAATGAATTATCCTTTGTGTGAATAAAGAAAATTCCACTGATTACATCCTCTGCTTTTTTCACCTGAGTCCCACACTTGAGACCTGAAACTCACCGATATTAAACCTGACAATATATTACATAATAGTTTTATAAAAGTTCTTACAAACTTTTCCTTTTGGAGATCTTAGCCTGGTTTTAATGACTGGATAGAAGTTTGAACAAGTGACAACATTTAAGGTTCATCATGTGGATCATTCGTGTAGTCACCATTTGCATTTTTCGAAGGCTGAGGGTCCATGGAGTAAATAAATGCATCATATTACTATTTTATATGGCGATTGTTGAATCTGCTATTCGTGATATCACTACAAACTTTCTGTCAAGCTCAGATCCCAAATTCAAAATTTGATTAAGAGGACTGGAAATATAGTTGGGATGCTCCCTTCATCCTCCCTGCAGGAGTCAAATTATTAACAGTGACATAATTTAATGGTTATACTTGAAATTGTAAACATTTGTATGTTTGTCTTATTTTGCATCACGTGTTTGCCTGAATTTTTCTGAATGGAGACAATAAAAGTTCATTTAATCTGATGACCGAGATGTTGAGCTTTGTAGAGTTTTATTCTGACACAGATCATATAAAATTACTGTCTGCAAATTTTTACAAACGTAATTATGAAAAAATAGAATGAAATGAGACCAACAAATTAGAATATTTTGATGCTTTTCTGTCTAAAATTGTCAGAATTTTTTTTGTTTTGCCACATAGAATTACTTCACATACAGCAAAGCTGAGACAAATGTTCATGTGACGTCTAAATGATTCAGATCCAAGAAGTAAATGTATAATAACATACTCTGTACAGTGATGTTGACTGCACTGCTGAACTCTCCCGATCCAGACTCACACCAGTACACTCCAGTATCTGACTTTGATGTGTGGATGTCACATGTGGATCCAGTCATTCTCCTACAGTCAGAGAGTCGGCCGTCCTCAGAGAACTTCCTCACTCTCCACTCAGTGAAGTTTCCCTCACAGGTCAGTGAGACAGAGTCAGAGGTGAAGTGTTGCACTCTGTCAGGACTCACTGTGAGAGACGCTGCTGAATGAACATCTGGAAACAACATGCAGTGAAGAGACAAAGCTCACAGATGTTAGGATTCAAAATATCACAGTGAAAATATTTGTTTGTTTGAAGCTTTTGTTTTGAAAATCAAATTTAATAGTTCAATATGATAAAGTGTTTGTTTGGTGAGACAACACTGAGTCTGACAACAAGCCCTGAATCACACAGACAGTCAAATCAATGGAAAACAAAGGAGCCGAATACTGACATGTTTAAGATGATCTAACCCACATGCTTTATCTGCTGGCAGCTCATGTAGAGCTTGGTACACGTCATGTGACATCATGAGCTTTGAGTCATCACTCTCAGCATCATCCACCTGATACAGATCACTCTGAACACACTTCAGTCATTTGCTGTAATGTTTCTGTCATAATTCTGTGATATTGTCTGTTTCACAGATTCCTTCTACAGTGAGATATTTTGCAGCAGCAGGACCAAAACTAAAAACCTTTGAAGTATATTTTAAATGAACAATAACAGCAGCTGTTATTTGTGACGTCTTCTTCTAGCGTCCATCTGTAGTCAGTGTTTCTCTTGTATTTGTCAGAGCTGTTAACCTGCCTGCTGACATCTTTGTTTCTTTATTAACTATATTTGACTTTTTTATCTGAGCACCTACCTGAGCACCAAACAAAGAGTCTTAACTGTGTAAATCCTGTCTGTGCACTAAGTAAAAATAATCAGTACAAACAGAAACATGAGTTTAAATATCAAAACATTTAAAATCTCATAGATGTCTTTTGTTTTTCATGTTATCTCATTAAATAAAAACTGAAAAATAAGAAAAGGAAAGTAAGAAATTCAGTTTGGTTTGATCACAGAGAGAAAGGAAAATATTCAGTTCAGTTCTTCTTTTGGGGAGTTTTAATGTACACAGGCATAAATGGTTGTCATGGAGATGAGATTTTAACGGTCTAAATGTTGTTGAATAAAAATGATGTCCTAACATGAGCTTATTGAAAGGACAGAGAGAAACAAACTGACCTGCAGACCAGACAAACTTTGGTTGACTGTGATCAGTGTGATACTCTGGGTCTCCTCTTCCAGCTCTGCACACATATCCTGCTGTGTGTGTCTGTCCATGAATGATGTAGGAGTCCTGTGCAGTCCCACTGCCATCAGGTAGCAGCTCATAACTGGAGGATTTATAGTTGAATGTTTTCAGATCAGGAACAGCTTTATACCAGTAGAAGCTCCATCCTGCAGACGGATGTTCAACCTCACAGTTCAGAGTTACTGAGGCTCCAGGACTCAGCCATGATGGAGACACAGTGAGGACAGGACGGGGTTTATCTGTTCAACAAAGATTTTCTCTCAGTGAACGTGTAGTACAGTCTCTGAACAGTGAGCTCAGTTCATACAAAGAATAATAATCTCAGTCTATATGAACAGAAACACATTTTACAAAGTGTTCAAACAGCTTAAAGAAAATATGACAGCAAGCAGGAGAAACCTGAGTGAGGGGAAGAGATTCAACAGCAGAGCAAGTTATAAACAGATGCATTTTTACTTCCAGTCTTTCACAGTGATGGTGTCCAACTTCAGTCCTGGTGGATAAAATCTGTTTGATGGAGTTTGAATGAGGATTTGGTGAGTCACAGTTGGTTTTCTTTGGTGTCAGTTAGCATGCTATGTTCTTGTGTTCTTTACTAAATCTGCTGTGGAAGCCTCTGATAGCTAAGATGAGACCTAGTAAGGTTGTTTTATATTCTTTTGCTGTGGAAGCTGACATTTCCTGTCAATGTGCACAGATGTCTTTAGGCCACATTAATAAGCACGCTGCCATTACAGGGAGCAGTTTGGATGTGATTTCCAGCTGAACTGTTAGGAATGCTGGAATAAGACCTCAGTGTTTATGTTGCACAACAGGCCAGGTTAATTAGCCGAGTGCAGATCTTGGCGTTGAAACCTGATACTGCTGAACCTTAATGATCCACCTCTAGGAGATCTGAACTTCCACTGAAATCTTCTGTTCCTAATAATAATGTATACTTTATTGATCCCCATGGGGAAACTCCTCTCTGCATTTAACCCATTCACTCAGTGAAGCAGTTAGCAGCCACTGGGCGCCCGGGGAGCAGTGTGTAGGGATGGTACCTTGCTCAGGGGTAGCTCAGGGTAGCCGTTCAGTGGATTAGAACCCCCGACCTTAAGACCTTAACAAAACCCCTGGATTCCTGCTGGATCAACTCATATTCCAGAGAAACTGACTCACACTTCTAAACTGTGACACGACTCCACCATAAACTCTGTTACTGCGACACACAGAGGATTTAATCCAAGAACTGATTCCACACCAGACTGTGACTGTGAAAGGTTTCTCTGTAAATCTGTGGACAGCTGATTTTGTGCTTTCAGTGTTGTAATTCCATTCGTTGTGTTGGTGTTGTACTGGTAACTCACTGTGTTACTGATTATTCCTAAACAGCCACTCTGCAGGTCTAGTGAGTAAACTGAGTCGGCTCATATTGATCAGAGTTTGAAGAGCAGCTGAAAGAAAGCTGGTTAACCCTGAAGGAGCTAACACAGGTTAACTTGTAGTTAACACATATAAGAGTCAAACTAACTTGAACTGGACAGAGAGAGAGACATTTATTTATATTATTGTTTTACTTTTATTTATTTTACTCTGGTTTTTGGATGCATAAATTAATGTAAACTGGAAACTGTTTGTATATTTCCATGCCTTCTGTTTCCCAAAAACAAGTTCAAAGTTCACCCTGATCTGTTATTTTAGGGCAGCTAGGTATAAACTGCTGGTGTGAACAAAGACTCTGGTCCTAGTTATCTGTAAATGTCTATGAAACCCATGGTTATTTTTATTGTAAATGGTATTTTTTTTAAGTTTTACTTTTTGTTAAGTTTAAGTTTTCCTATGTACCTTGAATGCACCGCAGCGCTACGCTGTGCATTATATGTGCTCCATATTGTCTGGAGCAAGGTACATCTCTCTGTATATTGCACTGTGTTTAATGGGTAAAAGAGCTCCATGAAACTTTGTTTTGAGCAGTGATTTTGTTTTGTAGATGCACAAAGCTGTTGTGGAACTTTCAATCCTGTTGAGCTACAGAGTTAATGTATTGTGTGAAGAATATCCTGGTGAGTCTCGAATTATGCAAATTGAATTGAATAAAAGCCAAGAAATGCACCGTATTTGATAGCTTGCTGCAAGACCTCACACCGAGCAGCACATCTACTGCGGGTGTGGTGCCTGTTATCTGACCCGGAGCTAGCAACATCCCCCAAGAACCCGAAGAGGAGAGTCCTGGCCCCTAGCCCTGCCAGGGTAGCAGAAATGATGACGGATGATGATGGCAGCAGCAGCCGTTCTTCTCTGGGTGAGTAGCTTAGCCGTATAGTGACGCATGACAGCCACGAGAAGCCGACGGGTAAAGAGTAGGGGTGCAACGATACACAAAATTCACGGTTCGGTTCGGTTCGATACTTTGGTGTCACGGTTCGATATTTTTTCGATACAAAAACAAATGTTCATGCCTTTTTAATTTGTCATTTATTAAAATTATAAATATATATTTTAACTCAAAAGTACAGTTTTTAAATTTAACCCTAACCCTTGTGCGTGTTTTTTATTTTGACAGCGAATGCGCACCTGCGGACCACTTATGTGCAGCCCTGGTTATTTAGCTCGTCATATTGCAGCCACAGAAATTCTTTTGTCCATGAAACCATAAAGCTGCACTTTCTTTTTGCCTTATAGTCTGATTTGTAATAACTTTTCCGTTTTGCGGTAAGCTTTTCTTTGGCTGTCACTTCTTCACCCTGACCTGTCTTATTTGGCTCAGCAGAACTAAAATATATATCCTGCTCCTTTTACACACACACTCACATAAGCTCAGCGATTCTCTGCGCGATCAACCTCTCACATGTTTAAGCTGCGGGAGATTTCACTTGTCATGTTTGCGTAGTAAGCTAACGATTAATAAGACGATGTCAGAGGAATTGGTGCACAAATTATCATCACTCACCAATCAGTGCTGTCACTCTCTATACACAGTTCGCACGATTGCAAAGTGAAAGCAAAAAAACAAGCGCAAATTCAAACGTGATTTCAATATGTCACATATTGACAGTGGCTCACCGATGCCAATGACATAATTACCCAGCTACATTTCCGAAAGAATGCAAAAGCATTGACATATATTTTTCCTTCCTACAATAGCCCGACGGTGTCATGGAATGCTGTGCGGCAGGCAGGAGTAGGACCCAAAATGCAGGACTCACAGGCACGAGGGAATAAACTCAAAAGGCAGCTTTATTGCGTAACAGAAGATGATAGGCGATACAAAACTAGACTGGGGAAAAACTAACATACGCAGAGACACAGGGAGATCCACACAACATGAGGGACGACGTCACGCTGAACAGAGGGAGACGCAGACAGAAATACACAGAGGGTTAACGAGGGGAGTGGGAACACACGGGGAACACAGGTGACACTGATAACCATAACGAGACAGGGCAGGAGTGAACACAACATGACGCATACTGACGAGAGACTGTCAAAGTAAAACAGGAAGTACAGAGGTTCAGACAAGAGGAGAGAGCACGGGGAGAACACAGACATAACAGGCTGGGGAAAACATGGAATAAAACACGAAAGGGGACAAGGGCTCATGAATACATAGAGGGGCACACGGGGGGGTGAGAGTCACAAAGGGAAAGCACACAGGGAACCACATAATAGGGCAACTCAGGAAACAGAACCTAAACAGGGAACTGAATACAAAAATACAAGAAAACTAAGAACACTGGGCCAACATGGCCCAGGACCATGACAGTACCCCCCCCTCAAGGGCTGGCTCCAGACAGCCCAAACACAGAGAAACAAAACCAAACAGAAAACAACCCAGGGCGGGCGGCGGGGGCCCAGGACGGAGGGCCCGGAACAGAAAACAAAAGAGCACAGCAAACACCGGAGCCCAAGAAAATAACCCAAACACAGAGCGGTTCAGGGGGCCGACCGTGCGCAAGGCAACGGCGGCGACGCGGAAATAGTTCAGGAGGCCGGCCGTGCGCAAGGCAACGGCGGCGACGCGGAAACAGTTCAGGAGGCCGGCCGTGCGCAAGGCAACGGCGGCGGCGAAGGAGACGACGGAGCAGTTCAGGAGGCCGACCGCGCGGAAGGCAGCGGCGGCCCTCCAGTCTCAGGCGTGCTGGCCATGGCCTGGTGGGCGCAGGACCAGACGAGGCAGCTGATGAGGAGGCTGGACCAGACGAGGCAGCTGATGAGGAGGCTGGACCAGACGAGGCAGCTGATGAGGAGGCTGGACCAGACGAGGCAGCTGATGAGGAGGCTGGACCAGACGAGGCAGCTGATGAGGAGGCTGGACCAGACGAGGCAGCTGATGAGGAGGCTGGACCAGACGAGGCAGCTGATGAGGAGGCTGGACCAGACGAGGCAGCTGATGAGGAGGCTGGACCAGACGAAGCAGCTGATGAGGAGGCTGGACCAGACGAAGCAGCTGATGAGGAGGCTGGACCAGACGAAGCAGCTGATGAGGATGCTGGACCAGACGAAGCAGCTGATGAGGAGGCTGCGGCAGACGAAGGCTCTGAAGAGGAGGCTGCGGCAGACGAAGGCTCTGAAGAGGAGGCTGCGGCAGACGAAGGCTCTGAAGAGGAGGCTGCGGCAGACGAAGGCTCTGAAGAGGAGGCTGCGGCAGACGAAGGCTCTGAAGAGGAGGCTGCGGCAGACGAAGGCTCTGAAGAGGAGGCTGCGGCAGACGAAGGCTCTGAAGAGGAGGCTGCGGCAGACGAAGGCTCTGAAGAGGAGGCTGCGGCAGACGAAGGCTCTGAAGAGGAGGCTGCGGCAGACGAAGGCTCTGAAGAGGAGGCTGCGGCAGACGAAGGCTCTGAAGAGGAGGCTGCGGCAGACGAAGGCTCTGAAGAGGCTGAGGCCGGGCCAGGCGAGGTTGCAAAGGCTGAGGCCGGGCCAGGCGAGGTTGCAGAGGCTGAGGCCGGGCCAGGCGAGGTTGCAGAGGCTGAGGCCGGGCCAGGCGAGGTTGCAGAGGCTGAGGCCGGGCCAGGCGAGGTTGCAGAGGCTGAGGCCGGGCCAGGCGTAGCAGAAGCACAGGCGGATGTAGCCGGGCCAGGTGATGACGAGGCGGTCGCAGATGGCGGCTGGACAGGCTCCTCGGGCCCTCCAGCTGATGCGGCGTGAGGCTGAACGGGCCCCTCGGACCCTCCAGCGGAGACAGGAGGCTGAACGGGCCCCTCGGACCCTCCAGCGGAGACAGGAGGCTGAACGGGCCCCTCGGACCCTCCAGCGGAGACAGGAGGCTGAACGGGCCCCTCGGACCCTCCAGCGGAGACAGGAGGCTGAACGGGCCCCTCGGACCCTCCAGCGGAGACAGGAGGCTGAACGGGCCTCTCGGACCCTCCAGCGGAGACAGGGAGGTGCTGGCCGGGCTCACTGGAACCCCCAGCGGACGAGGTAGATGGCGGCGTGGGAGCCGCGGAGTCCTGGATGAGCTCATCCGAGCTTCCAGCAGGAGCTGAAGTAGAGCCAGAGAGGATTGGGACCCCGGGCTCAATGTTAAGCTGGCTAGAAAACCGCACTGCTACGGGGAACTGGGCCAAAGGTTCAGGTGCGAGCTGAGCTGCTGGACACACGGGGACCTGAGCTGCTGGACACACGGGGACCTGAGCTGCTGGACACACGGGGACCTGAGCTGCTAACGGTGGAGAAGTAAATGACTGCACAGGGGACTGAACTGATGTCTGTAGTAACGGTGGTGGTGAGGGTGGAGTTAACGACTTCACAGGGGAATGAACTAGAGGTAGTGACGGTTGTGGTGCTGGTGGTTGAGTGGGTGACTGTGCTAAAGGAGGCTGCACTGGGGACACCGGAGACTGCACTGGGGACACCGGAGACTGCACTGGGGACACCGGAGACTGCACTGGGGACACCGGAGACTGCACTGGGGACACCGGAGACTGCACTGGGGACACCGGAGACTGCACTGGGGACACTGGAGACTGCACTGATGGTTGTAGTGGAGGTGTAACGGGTGAAGGAGTGGCTGAAGTGGCTGTGGGTCGGAGGGCTAGTGGCTCAGCTACAGGGTATGGCAACGGCAGGGCTATGGGTTGAATGACTGGCTGAGTAGCAGCCTGAGTGGCTGGGTGTAGTGACGGTTGTGGTGGAAGAGAAACAGGTGGCAGTGTGGATGATGGAGCTAAGGGCGACTGAGTGGCAGACCGAACTGATGACTGAAGCGATGGTAGAGGTGAAAATGGAGCTTGTGGTGGAGTTAATGGCTGAGCTAACGGGGACACAGGAGACTGAACTGAGGGTGGCTGCGAGGGAGCTAACGGAGCTGTGAAGGACTGCGAGGGAGCTAACGGAGCTGTGAAGGACTGCGAGGGAGCTAACGGAGCTGTGAAGGACTGCGAGGGAGCTAACGGAGCTGTGAAGGACTGCGAGGGAGCTAACGGAGCTGTGAAGGGCTGCGAGGGAGCTAACGGAGCTGTGAAGGGCTGCGAGGGAGCTAACGGAGCTGGGACGGGCTGCGAGGGAGCTGGCTGAGCTGGGACGGGCTGCGAGGGAGCTGGCTGAGCTGGGACGGGCTGCGAGGGAGCTGGCTGAGCTGGGACGGGCTGCGAGGGAGCTGGCTGAGCTGGGATGGGCTGCGAGGGAGCTGGCTGAGCTGGGACGGGCTGCGAGGGAGCTAACTGAGCTGGGACGGGCTGCGAGGGAGCCGACTGAGCTTCTGGTAGCACAACAGGTGAATTAGAAGGCTGAATGTCCGGCTGTGGGGTGGCGCGTCGGCGGCGTGAATGCCGTTTCTTTTTCCCCGCAGATGGCTCCAAAGGGCCGGGAAAAACCACATCCGGCCGGTGAAACTGACGCGGCTGCTCCAGGGTGGCTGTTGTCTGTTGCTGCTGGGCCAAGTCTGATATTTCCCGAGTTCGCGCCGCCTCCCGGGCGTTATTCAAATTGGCCAATAGGTCCAAACATCCACTGACCTGGCGGAGATGAGAATTTCCTTTGAGGATTGCTTCGATAGCATTTATCCCCACAATCTTGGCCCTTGTATTGGAAGTGTGAGTTATCCACTCGACTAGGCGTTGGACACGTATCAGATCGCTCTCCCCGGGTAAGTCTGCTGGGTCCATATCTGTTGACGTCGTACTGTCATGGAATGCTGTGCGGCAGGCAGGAGTAGGACCCAAAATGCAGGACTCACAGGCACGAGGGAATAAACTCAAAAGGCAGCTTTATTGCGTAACAGAAGATGATAGGCGATACAAAACTAGACTGGGGAAAAACTAACATACGCAGAGACACAGGGAGATCCACACAACATGAGGGACGACGTCACGCTGAACAGAGGGAGACGCAGACAGAAATACACAGAGGGTTAACGAGGGGAGTGGGAACACACGGGGAACACAGGTGACACTGATAACCATAACGAGACAGGGCAGGAGTGAACACAACATGACGCATACTGACGAGAGACTGTCAAAGTAAAACAGGAAGTACAGAGGTTCAGACAAGAGGAGAGAGCACGGGGAGAACACAGACATAACAGGCTGGGGAAAACATGGAATAAAACACGAAAGGGGACAAGGGCTCATGAATACATAGAGGGGCACACGGGGGGGTGAGAGTCACAAAGGGAAAGCACACAGGGAACCACATAATAGGGCAACTCAGGAAACAGAACCTAAACAGGGAACTGAATACAAAAATACAAGAAAACTAAGAACACTGGGCCAACATGGCCCAGGACCATGACAGACGGGCAGGGAAGAGATAGATTTTGGTAGCCCGACTGGAAAAATCGCTAGCCCCAGGACGTCGGGCTAGCGATATTGCAAGCCCTGTATCTGATTGAGGAATCACTCATCTTTGGAAAAGAGAGTTTATTACAGAGAAATGTCTCTTTCCAAAATAAAAGCTATACTATACGCTTCTTCTGGGCTATATTCTCAGCAGCATATTAAACATATCAGGTCCCCATAAGGAGAATCCTGTGCTAACGGCTGTCTAAATGACTCGGGTAAAGTTTGTAGCATGCATGCTTGTTGTTTTTGTCTTTGCACTAGGATGATGTCAGCGTAAATGTGCAGTCATATTCGTTGTGTTCCCACTAGTGCTTTCAGGTTCGACAGTGCAGCCTAGGCGGAGTAGTCGAACACAGATTCACTGAGCGCTCAACACAGACAGCATCGTCAGAAGGAAAGTTGATAAAATAAATTACAAATGTTGTATTGTTCGATACATATGCGTACCGAACCGAAAGCACTGTATCGAACGGTTCAATATCAATACGAATATCGTTGCACCCCTAGTAAAGAGATAGTTTTTTTATCGGATTACGTCGTGGAAGAGAAATTGTTCAAGCCATGTTTCCGATGCAACAAAGAGGCGACAGATGGCCTGGATTGCAGCCATTCGAAGACCAAATATAACGTCCAGGAACACTTCAGCTCACATGTTAGTCTGCTCCAAGCATTTCCACAAAGGTAGGTCTTCTGTTGTAATTTATCATAACATAATTGTTGATGTAGTTTACAAATAAGTCTTTTATTGATTTGAATTGAATTCGTTGCACTATGCTGCTTTGTTCACTGTGGCTTTGCGGGCCAATGTTTGTTGTGTTTTGTAGGAAAACCAACCTACAAAATGCTGGAATGCGATCCAGACTGGGCACCCTCTATCAACCTGGTCATACCAAGTTTAAACACCACAGCGAGATTTGATCGGTTAAGAGAGAGAGCGATATCAAAACAGCCACGAAACGTCCCGCATATATGTGCCCAAGGGTTGTATTGAAGCAATCAAGTGATGAATAACTGTTTTCCAGTATGTTGTGTTTTTTTTTTTTTTGCATTGTTGATTTGTTTGTCAGCGAAGCAGCTAATAAAGCATGATGGAATACAATTTTGCATCTTTCTTGTAAGATTCTATAATAGAATGAAACAATAATGCCAGTTATAAATAAAGACAATAAATTGAATGAATTACGAAACACTCATTTTTTTTCTATCAGATCCGAAAATGTTGTGTAATACTACAACCTGAAACGACAAATAGATTGCGTTTGCCTGTACAGGAGATAGAGGAAAATAATTTAACAACAGCTGTGAAATGGAATAGTCCAAATCACCAAAGTAAACTGGACCTGGGCTTGTTGCAGGGATCTGAAGTTAATAAACATCCTGTGAGTGTATGCACTAAAACTTAGGACCATATAATAATAAAATGTGCGTGATGAAAGTTGGGCAGCACGCTAACGTCCTTACTCCACTCTGTATGCTCGTATGGGTCTGACCCTTTTACTCCTTTGATTTTTTTTCCTTGTCCTTTTTTTTTTTGCCTTTTCGTCAAGTCTGTCTTTGTACGGACCTGCCGTGTTGTCCGTCGTTTTGTACATAACTGTTTTTGGGGCAAATAAAATGCAAGTAGGGATTAAAACCGCAGAATTAATGATTACCGGTGCTGGAAATACTAGTGCTTGATGCAGTGTTTTGATTTTGTTGCCACGGGTACCCACAAAGCAATGCGTGAAAGTCACGTGGTCTGTCAATCTCTATAAAATGAGGCCATATTGTTGTCTGCAGTTCAGAGTTCATTAAGTGAAAAAGATGCAGTGTGTGTTTCTGATGAGAGCAGACTCTTTAACAAAAACCTCTAAGATTAATTTAAAAGAGGTAACATGTTAAAAACAACTGAAGTAACTGCATCATATGTTGGTGAAACAAGTAAAAAATAAAAATAAGACAAATGCAGAAGAGAAAATATTGGATGTTACTGTTGTTCTTAGTGGATGTGTTGGAGCAGCTGAAACAGGTTCAGCATTTGTTCTGCACTTCATGTATTAGAGCTGCACAGCAGAGACGTTACTCTGATATGTTTTGTTCTCTTCACTGTGAATAAAAAGCTGCTTTTTACAGTTTTTTGTTATCAGAATAAAAGAAAAATATTTTACTTAACAGCACAAAAGAAACAGCTACAAAGCTGCAAAACAAGTGATTTCACTTATTTTGATGGCAGATGATGTGGATGAAACTTACTTAATACAGTCAGTCTGATGATGTCACTCCACTCTGTTAACAAATAGTCCCTTCTGCCCCGGCAGCTGTATCCTTCACCATCAGATTCAGTAACTGTGATTGTGTATTCACTGGATGTTTCAGGTATGTTTTTCTGGCCTCGTCTCCATTCATACGTCCACTGAGCTCCTTCACCTCCCTGAATGTCACAGCTGACAGTGACTGTCTCACCGCTGTATATCTGAGTCCAGGGTGGCTGCAGGGTCACAGTGGGCTTACTGGGAACTGTTCACATAAGAATGATCCAGTTAGAAGAAGAGAAACATAAAAACATGGCTTTTTATAACATAAGAGGAGAGTGACTGCAAAACAGCTGATTCACAGACAAACAGTTTAAACTTTAAAACAAAGTCACATCATAACAATTTCAAACTGTAAAACAACATTCCACTAATGCATCTGTTCTACACTGGAGGTTCTTCTAGCTGTCGTATCATTAAAGATATTATGACACTCATGAACACCTTTATTTTTCATTAATTAAAATAACTGAATGCCATTAACAACAATTACAGGAAAGAATCTAAGTGGAACCTGTAATGTAGCAGAACAGTCTCTAATAAAATGAGGTTATATTGTAGCCAAACCTGAAATGTCGAGGAATTAATGTAAAAATGCTAAAAACAAAGGAAGTAACTGATCTGCAGTGATAAACTCCACATGTGCAGCCATGAGGTCAAGATGGGACAGACTGGGATTATTACATTTGGACTGAATTCTTCTATCAAACTAACAAAATATTTTCCAGATGTTTCACTGAGTGATTATTAAATATCTTTATAATGACACTAAAAGATATTTTAAACTGCTTTTTATCCGAAACAACAAAATAAACCTACAGTGCTGTTGAAAGATAAAGTGTTTGGTTGAGTTGATGAAACATTGTTCAGTATAAATTAAAATGTGTGAAATATGTCCAACTTACTTATTACTGTCAATGGCGTGCTATTACTCCACTCTGTCCAGGAAGAGCTTCTTGTGGACCGGCAGCTGTATCCTCCACCATCAGACTCAGTAACTCTGCTGATTCTGAATTCACTGGATGTATGTTGTAAGTTTACTTGGCCTCGTCTCCATTCATACGTCCACTGAGCTCCTTCACCTCCCTGAATCTCACATCTGACAGTGACTGTATCACCGCTGTATATCTGAGTCCAGAACGGCTGCAGGGTCACAGTGGGCTTAGGAGGAGCTGTTCAAATAAAAAATATAACATCATCAGACTTATAGAAATATGAAATGATCATTAAAGCTGTCTTGGTTTTATTGCTCTTGTTCGTGGTAATCAAATTTTTTTTCATCGCAGTGTCAATTTGACTGAAAATCAACATTAAAAACTTTAATAAAAACAAACATATTAAACCTGGTAATTTGCTGATATTTAGAATCTACCAGCAAAGTGACTGAAAACAACCAGGTGTGCACAAAACTAAACTGTGAGACTGAACATCAACACATAAACACACAATATCATGTAAACAACTTCAGTTTCTCAGATTTTACATTGCATAAACAATTTTTATAGTCAAATATTGACCGAAACTAGACTGGAAAAAAATTACATTCTTATTTTGCCCCAAATTCATTATGTTTAATTTGGCAAATTAAAGATAAATAAAGTAAAAGAAACTGCTGCTATGAGTAAACATACCAGCAGTTAGAGAAAGGCTAACATAGCAGAGCAGTCTCTCCTAAAATGAGGCCAAATTGTAGTCAAATCGAAACTTGCTAAATGCTAAAACAAAAGATCTGCATCATGACACTGAGCTGCAGTGATGAAAACTCCACATGTGCAATAACTGAGGTGAAGAAACTGGGATCATTACGTTTGTATTTCATTTTTCATCAAACCTACTGAATATGTCCCACTTACATAATACAGTTAATTTGGTGACATCACTCCACTTTGTCCAGGAGGAACTTCTTTTACCCCGGCAGCTGTATCCTCCACTGTCAGACTCAGTAGCTCTGCTGATTGTGTATTCTCTGGATGTTGGAGGTGTGTTTAACTTGTCTGTTCTCCATTCATACGTCCACTGAGCTCCTTCACCTCCCTGAATCTCACATCTGACAGTGACTGTCTCACCGCTGTATATCACACTGCTGTATATCTGAGTCCCGGATGGCTGCAGGGTCACAGTGGGCTTAGGAGGAGCTGTTCAAAAAAATATATATATCATTAGCAGACTGATATTTGGCTTGAAAATCAAAAGTTTTTTTTTTAAATAAATAAATTAAACCAGGTAATTTAATGATCTTTATATTTAACAATTTACGTATTTCTACATCTTCATATTTACATATGTAGACATTTATGAACATATAATCCATGAGTCGTCAGTTAGCTCTTGTTTGCTAGCAATGCTGTTAAACTTCCAGCAATGGATTCAAAGCTGGAGGCTGCTCTGCTCTCATAAAGTGATTATTAGTTCATAAATGGTGAAAAACAAAGTCTTCATGTAGCAACACAGTCAAAACTACACAAAACCTTTGAAAAACATTTATCTGAGTTCAGTTTTACAGAAAATAATCTTCATTCAGAATAAAATTAAATTCTTATTTTGCCCTAAATTCAAGATGTTTAATTTGGAAAATGTAAAGATAAATAAAGTAAAAAATAAATAAAAATACTGCTATGAGTAAACATACCAGCAGTTAGAGAAAGGCTAATGTAGCAGAGCAGTCTCTCCTAAAATGAGGCCAAATTGTAGTCAAATGGAAACTTTGAGGAATTAGAAAAAAGAAAAATGCTAAAACAAAAGATCTGCATCATGACACTGAGCTGCAGTGATGAAAACTCCACATGTGCAACAACTGAGGTGAAGAAACTGGGATCATTACAGTTTATATTTCATTTTCATCAGATTTACTGAATACATTTTTCTTTTGAGTGATTACTGTTTATAACTCCATTAAAACTTTGTTTACTTTTGTTGATATTTTGTTGTACTTTTGTATGAAATGTGTAAAATAAATTAACATTAAAATGTCCTGTCATGTGATCAACTTACATAATACAGTCAGTCTGATGATATCACTCCACTCTGTTAACAAATAGTCCCTTCTGCCCCGGCAGCTGTATCCTCCTCTGTCAGACTCAGTAACTGTGGTTCTGTATTCACTGGATGTTTCAGGTATGTTTGACTGGCCTTGTCTCCATTCATACGTCCACTGAGCTCCTTCACCTCCCTGAATCTCACATCTGACAGTGACTGTCTCACCGCTGTATATCTGAGTCCAGGATGACTGCAGGGTCACAGTGGGCTTACTGGGAGCTGTTCACATAAGAATGATCCAGTTATGAGAAGAGAAACATGAAAACTCTGCTGTTTATAACATAAGAGGAGAGTGACTGCTAAACAAATGATTCACAGACAAACAGTTTAAACTTTAAAACAAAGTCACATCATAACAATTTCAAACTGTAACGCAACATTTTTTACAAAGTGTGCAGTATTTACTTTGCACAGTTATCATCTTTTATTCAGATTCCAAAAGTTACAGATTATTTTTCATAAATTGACAGCAGATTAAGAAGACTGGAAGAAATTATCGTGTGAGAAACGTTTTCTAAAAGTTGTGATGAGGTCATCATGTGAAACTGGTGCAGTTGCTGATTTGGGACATTGGAGTGTGTCACACTTGTAGTTATTGTATAACAAACAGGTTCTTGTGGCTTTTACAGATTTTCCATGAACTGAACTGTACCAGTTTCACATGATGACCTCATCACAACCTTTATTTTTCATTTATTTAAAAAAATTAATTGATTCCATGAACAACAATTACAGGAATGAATCTAAGTGGAACCTGTAATGTAGCAGAACAGTCTCTAATAAAATGAGGTTATATTGTAGTCAAACCTGAAACGTCGAGGAATGAATGTAAAAATGCTAAAAACAAAGGAAGTAACTGATCTGCAGTGATAAACTCCACATGTGCAGCCATGAGGTCAAGATGGGACAGACTGGGATTATTACATTTGGACTGAATTCTTCTATCAAACTAACAAAATATTTTTCAGAGCGATTATTAAATATTTAATAATGACGATAAAAAATATTTTAAACTGCTTTTGATACTAACCAACAACATAAACCTACAGTGCTGTTGAAAGATAACGTGTTTGGTTGAGGTGATGAAACACTGCAGTATAAATTAAAATGTGTGAAATATGTCCAACTTACTTATTACTCTCAATGGCGTGCTATTACTCCACTCTGTCCAGGAAGAGCTTCTTCTGCCCCGGCAGCTGTATCCTCCACCATCAGACTCAGTAACTCTGTTGATTCTGTATTCATTGGATGTTTCATGTATTTTTACCCGGACTCGTCTCCATTCATACGTCCACTGAGCTCCTTCACCTCCCTGAATCTCACATCTGACAGTGACTGTCATCAAGGATGGCTGCAGGGTCACAGTGGGCTTAGGAGGAGCTGGTCATAAAAAATAACATCATCAGACTTATAGAAATATAAAATGATAATTGAAGCTTTCCTGGTTTTAGTGGTAATCACATTTTTTTCATCCCAGTGACAATTTGACTGAAAATCAACAAAAAAAACTTTAATAAAAACAAACAGATTAAACCTGGTAATTTGCTGATATTTAGAATCTACCAGCAGAGTGACTGGAAACAACCAGGTGTGCACAAAACTAAACTGAGACTGAACATAAACACACAATATCATGTAAACAACTTCAGTTTCTCAGATTTTACATTGCATAAATACTTTTAAAAGTCAAATATCCCACTATTTACTTATTTCTACATCTTCACATTTGCATATTTGTACATTTATCAACATATAATCCAGAGTTGTCAGTTGGCTGTTATCCTTCTGAATAACCTGAGATCTTAGTTTCTAAGGAGGCTCAGATCCTTTAATGTGTGGAGCAAGACGTAGGAGATTTTCTACCAGTCTGTGGTGACAAGTGTGTCTATTTTACTGTTGTCTGCTGGGGGGCCACACTTCAGAGGCACCAGAGCTCCTCCGACTGATTCAACCACGCTGCCATAAAGAATAGTGATGTGCGGATCGATCCTGAAATATCGATTCCTCCGATACCAGTCATTTATGTTCTAGAATCGATTCTCACATTAAAATATCGATATTTTAGTAATTTAGAGTAAATTTGTAGTTTATCATTAACAGGAACACAGTGTAAAGAAACTATAACATTCGGATTGTCTACAAAGGAACTACTTCCTCTTCCGCCTTTCATAGTCATGTGTGAAATACGGCTGTATAAATGTCTCGCAGCCCCTTGGCGTGCGCACTCACAACAATGGCTGAGCGTAATCGGAGTCATGTGCGGACGTATTTTACCTCCACAAACAGCTGAGACGTGGTTTGCGATACATGTGGCAAAAAAGTGCTCCAAGAGTGAGGTGTTGTGGCCATACTAGGGAGACATTCAAGAGGGCTGTTGGGGGGGTAAATACATTTTTCAGGGTTTATTTATCGGATAAAATACGTTAAATGTCACCGTTATTATTGGCCGGCCCGGAAACAGCGGGGGTGTCCAAATTCAGAGGCTGCTTCCACCTGAGGACCCGCCCTTCGCGGTCTAAAGAAAGCCGGGTAGTACGTCACAGGCTCCCTCGGTGCAGTGAAACTCTGCTGTCTGCTCCTTGCTATCTAAAATATAACCGGGCACTGACGTAAACTCTTCTGTTTAATCAGTTTTCTGTTTGACGTTTATTCAGCTGTGTGAAAACCCCGAAGGAAACCTCCCGAGGGATTAATAAAGTTAAATTTAATTGAATCTAATCTAATAACTTTAATCTCAGCCAAACGGAACAAATAAAACACTGAAAAGGCCAAACAATAACATTTTTAAGTTATCAAAGTGACTTATATATCATGTTTAACCCGAGTAGTGAAAGATAGGGTTTGAAAACGATGTGTCGATCGGCTCAGATATTTGAAGTTCACACAGCTACATTCTCACCTGAAAACATGTTAAAAGTTTTTTTGCGACCCAGAAAGAGAAATAAGAGTAATATTAAAACTAAGTCGCTGCCGCCATTGTTGGAAACTGGAATTGGCTGGAATTCTGCAATATGATTTTTCAATTTTGTTGTCCGGGTGGAAAATCGTGAGAAATTCGGGAGAATGGTGGCTCCGGGAGATTTTCGGGAGGGGCACTGAAATTCGGTATTCTCCCGGAAAAATCGGGAGGGTTGGCATGTATGGTTGTGGCAACATCACTAACCTTGTCAAACACCTCAGAGTAAATCATGTCACAGAATATGAAGCGCGTATGTTGAGGCAAACTGAAGAGGAGGAGAGGGACAGGTGCTGCTAGGGCGAGACAGACGTCTCTCATGGAGTCCTTTAGTGCTGCAGGCAGCAACGTGTTCAAATAGCACAACTTCAGGTTTTTTATTTCTATATGATGAACTCTGCATTATTAAGTGATAAGAACAAGTAATCTGATGTCCTGTAATCATTATGATGCTATAATTTGAGATACAATAAATAAAATAAGTTTCTGTACAAAGTATCGGTATCGGATCAGTATCGTCGATACCACATGAATATTACTTGGTATCAGATCGGAAAGAAAATCAGTGGTATCGCACATCACTAATAATGAACACTTCAATACATCATTCCTACCGTTTTCTATAAAGCTGTATAATAACCCTTCATAAAATATTAGTTATTAATGCAATTTGCAATTCTGTCTTACACAATATGAGCCTTACTTTTACTGTTTTTAACAAACTTTATTTTATTCATTTTTTTCACTGTAAATATAAAAATTTCTGCGCTGTCTCATAGTGTAAGGCCCCACACCAGGCCCCACTGGCACTTTTATTTTATTGGTTAACTTTGTTGTTTATAGTAGACTTTACTACTTTCACTTTTTATCATTCTGCTCTAACACAACAATTTCCTTTGTGGGATCAATAAAGTATCTATCAATATTGACCCGTTGAATATGTGTCCTATGTTGTAAACTCTTAGAGCCGGAACTTTGACGTGAACGACGCGAGCCGGGAGCCCTGTTTTTTTCTTTCTTTTTCACACCCTCTCTCTGGCACTTTTTTTCCGCTTCGCTCCGCAGGCGAGTCTCGTGCTTTGCGCTGGGAAGAGGAGGGAAGGGCGGTAGTTACACTCTCAGTAGCACAGGAACAGAGCGGGAGGGAAAGACAGAGAAAGAGCCAGGGACAACAACGTCACATTAGAAAGGTATAGTAATCATCCACAACTATTTTCGGTTGCAGATGACAAAGGATTCAGAAAGTTTATTCATGCAGGCCTATGTGACAGAGGATATGCATGTTCTTTTTGTTTTCATATTTTAATTTATATTTAATTGTGTTGTGGATTGCAGTGTTTTGCGTTGTTTCATTTTAAATTTGTTTAAAAGGAAAAAAGCTGAAAATTTAAATAGTTAAAAGTTGAACTGTGAATAGTTGGTTTTTGTATTATGATTTATTTATTACATTTTATGTGGAGTGAATAAGTAAAAGTATATTTACGGTGGCCCCTACAGACAAAGCACGTACGAACTTCAAAACACGTACGAACTTCAAAACACGTACAAACTCAGAAGCACATAAAAACTCAAAACACGTACAAAAGACAACAGAAGGTCTCCAGGATGCTGGGCGCAGTGTTGAGCTTTTGTTACCTAGTGGCTACACAAGCCAGGAAGTACCAACGACCGGATTTGGTGTGTGGTAGTAACAGGTAAATTAATATTATTTATTATTTGAATATATATGAGTGCTTGTGTATAAATACACAAACAATACACATATGGTTTCAATTGTGTAATTTAAGTGATCTAGGTAGCTCTGTTTTGGAAGTTCAGTTCATTTTGGGCCGTTTCAATGTGGACGCAAAACTCTGTGAAAATGACTGAAAACGCCAGTGTGGACTCAGAGCATTTTCGGACGTAGCCTAAATGTTGTTTCTTGGAACTGCAGAGGGCTACAACAAAAGAAAAGTTCAACAGGTTATGAATTTGAATCACATATAAATTATCTGAAGTTGTTTTCTTACAAGAAATTCGACCTTTTGAATGTCTGAGTGCCGGCATGTGACGGCCGTACTGAATACCATTTTGAGTTGTTCCACTGACATTTCAGCTAAATGGATTAGCCACATCATTTTTACACTTTGATTTGTGAGGTATCTTTGAATTCAGCCTGCTGTAAGTTCATAATTTTCATCTCCATCAAACAAAGAGATGTCCTTTTGTTCCTAACATAAGCTTACTTAACTGTGATCTTAAGTTTTTCTGTAAACCTTTAGCAACACGTTTGTAAATAACTTGGTCTCAAATGATTAATAAAGCTCAGAAAGAGTTCATCATAAGCAGGTAAGGTTTTCATCATGTGAGATGTCGGATTCAGCAATTTTGTTTTTCGATGCCAAAAAGCATTTCTGGGGCAACACTGCTCAGGAGGAGCTGTTTAAGTGCACTGTGTGTATGTTCCCCCGTGTGTCTGCGTGGGTCTAAAGGCTTCCTCCTGCAGTCCAAAGACGTGCAGTTCAGTTTTACAGAAATTAATGTGTGAAAGATTGAAAGACAAAGTATTTTGTTGTGTTTTTGATGAGACTTTGTGCAATATAAATAAAAAAGGGTGAAATATGTCCAACTTACATGATACAGTTAATTTGGTGATATCACTCCACTCTGTCCAGGAGGAACCTCTTTTACCCCGGCAGCTGTATCCTCCACTGTCAGACTTAGTAGCACTGCTGATTCTGTATTCACTGGATGTTGGAGGTTTGTTCAGGTTGTTTCGTCTCCATTGATACGTCCACTGAGCTCCTTCACCTCCCTGAATCTCACATCTGACAGTGACTGTCTCACCGCTGTATATCACACTGCTGTATATCTGAGTCCAGGAGGATTGCAGGAACACAGCAGGCTTAGGAGGAGCTGTTCAAATAAAAAAATATATATCATTAGAACAATGATAAATTGACTTCAAAATCAATAATCAAAAAGTTATTTTTTAATAAATAAATTAAACCAGGTAATTTAATGATCTTTATATTCAACAATTTATTTATTTCTACATCTTCATATTTACATATTTAGACATTTATGAACATATAATCCATGAGCAGTCAGTTAGCTCTTGTTTGCTAACAATGCTGTTAAACCTCTAGTGATGGATTCAAAGCTGGAAAATGCTCTGCTCTCATGAAGTGATTATTGTTTCATAAATGGTGAAATACAAAGTCTTCATGTAGCAACAAAGTCAAAACTACACAAAACCTTTGTAAAAACATTTATCTGAGTTCAGTTTTACAGAAAATAATCTTCATTCAGAGTAAAATTAATTTCTTATTTTGCCCAAAACTCGTGATGTTTAATTTGGAAAGTGTAAAGATAAATAAAGTAAAAAACAAAACAAAACTGCTGCTATGAGTAAACATACGAGCAGTTAGAGAAAGGCTAATGTAGCAGAGCAGTCTCTCCTAAAATGAGGCCAAATTGTAGTCAAATGGAAAGTTTGAGGAATTAGAAAAAGAAAAATGCTAAAAGAAAAGATCTGCATCATGACACTGAGCTGCATTGATCAAAACTCAGCATGTGCAACAACTGAGGTGAAGAAACTGGGATCATTACATCTGTTTTTCATTTTTCATCAAATTTACTGAATATATATTTTTGTGAATGATTACTGTTACATTAAAAATTAATTCACACTACTTTTGTTGTTATTTTGTATAAAATGTGTGAAATAAATTAACATTAAAATATCCTGTTATGTGATCAACTTACATGATACAGATAATGAGATGATGTCACTCCACTGTGTGTAGAAATTTCCCCTTCTTCCTATGCAGCTGTATCCTCCACTGTCAGACTCAGTAGCTTTGATAATTCTGTATTCCTTGGATTTTTCATGTATGTTTGACCAGTCTTGCCTCCATTCATACGTCCACTGAGCTCCTTCACCTCCCTGAATCTCACATCTGACAGTGACTGTCTCACCGCTGTATATCTGAGTCCAGGATGGCTGCAGGGTCACAGTGGGCTTAGGAGGAGCTGTTAAAAATATATCATGAGCAGGCTTACAGAAATACAAATTTAACGCTGTCCTGCCTTTTTTGCTCTTGTTAATGGGAATAATAATTTTGCATCCTGTTGGAAATATGACTTGCAATAAAAAGTTCTGACATGTTGATTATTACTTAAAGAGATAAAGAGATGCATTTCTGATGTCATATGAGTCTGAAATGTAGGTTTCTTCAAATTCTACTTTTTTTGTTATTGCCTTGACATTTTCCAGCAGAGCAGCAGCTGATGGCAGCATGTGTTCAGCATGTGTTCAGCATGTGTTCAGCCGAGGAGATTCAGTGACAACATTTAAAGCTTTGTCCGAGTTTAGCTGGAGGACATTAGCTCACATTCAGTTTGAGCCTCAAAGTCATCAGTCATTAAGAGAACTCAACATGCCAGGGTCACATGGTCTAAGTACAGCATATCTTTGTGTCATCAGCATATGCAAAATAAGAAGATGCACCATGTGTCTCCATTACATGTCCAATACTAAGGACATATAAGGAGAGCAGGATCAGACTGACTCTATTGTGCTGAACACAACAGTAGTTTTGCCAAAATCTGTTTGTAATTTTATAGTCCAAGTCCAAACTTTTCTGAACCAATCAATTCATACAAACTTTTAAAAAGATAATCAGGAATGTAAACATGTCACAGGAAACTGTTTACAACAACAAGCACGTGGGCTCAACAAAAATCACAAGTTTACTAAAAACTTCATCAGCAGCAGATCAAGGTAACTCTCACTAATGTTCCATAAACAGCTGATCCACATATGGAGCTGTTCTACATTAGAGGTTTTTCTTGTGTCATTGAAAGTGAGACTCGTGAACACCTGTGGTGGGTGTGGTTTGGAGCTCAGTTGCAGGGCAGGGGTGGAGCAGCAGGTTGAGGGGACAGCATCAGGGGTGGGTGGCAGAAACAGCTGATCCCAGCCGCACTAATGACCTTTTCCCTTATTTTAGTAGCTGCAGGGGTCTGGAGGAGGAGAGTCAGACTGAGACTGAGAGTCAGAGTGGAGCAGAATGGAGCAAATGGCTCCAGCGTGTGTGTGTGTGTGTGTGTGTGTGTGTGCGCGCGCGGAAATAGAAATAAAAAGTGAGAACAGAATCCAAAAGCTCTCTACTTGTGTGTGTTTGGGGGTGTGGTGCAAGGGACAAGTGGCAGAGTGCTACAACTACTATGTTTTCATCAATTTCAAAATGTCATCTTGAACATGAATCCAAAAGAAAGCTGTAATGAGAAAGGCTGAAATAGCAGACCAGCGTCTGATATAATTCAACTACATTTTGGTCAAACCTGAAAGCTCGAGGATTTAATGTAAAAATGCTAAGAAAAAAAAAGACCTGATGGAACTGCAGCAATAGAATCCACATGTGGAAATCGTTTTGTCTTCCAGATACATTTGGATATTAATCTAAAAAAAATAATATTATTGAAAGTATTGATATTAAAAATATTTTGTTGTGTCATTGGATGAAACATCATGCAATGTAAATTAAAAAGAGTGAAATATGTCCAGCTTACATGATACGGTCAGTGTGATGATGTCACTCCACTCTGTGAAGAACCTGTCTGTTCTGCCCCGGCAGCTGTATCCTCCACCATCAGACTCAGTAACTGTGATTCTGTATTCACTGGATGTTAAAGGTGTGTTTATCTTGTCTGGACTCCATTCATACGTCCACTGAGCTCCTTCACCTCCCTGAATCTCACAGCTGACAGTGACTGTCTCACCGCTGTATATCTGAGTCCAGGATGGCTGCAGGGTCACAGTGGGCTTAGGAACTGGTCAAACAAAAATATATCATTAGCAGATGGATAATTTCACTTGAAAATCAACAATAAATGTCACGGTCTGTGTGGAGGGAGGCATGAAAGGACCCACAATGCAGACTCAAACGTAGAGGCCAGGCTGAAACTCAAAATGGGAGCTTTATTGCTGAACACTGGAAAAATTAAACTAACGTTGGCAATTCAAAATAAACTTGGTAGGTATGGCAAACACAACACACAGACATATATGAGGGAGGACGCAACGCTGAACACATCAGGAAGACGGAGGACTTAAATACACACACGAGGTGATCAGGAGAAGTGGCAACACATGGACAAACAGCTGAAACATGAGCATAACGACGTCAAAGGGGAAGTGCAAAACTAAACACACTAAACACAGGAACATAGGACCTTTTTCAAAATAAAACAGGAAACATAATGAAACGCAGACATGACAACGTGAACTTGACAACAAAAGACATGCAGACACAAAACACATAAGGACAAGGGAGACTTAACGCAGGGGTTGAAAACACAAGGGGAAACTAATAAACAAATGAACTTAGAAAACCCACTGAACACTGGGTCAAAAGACCCAGGAGCGTGACAATTAAAAAAATGTATTAAACTAATTGAATCAGGTAATTTACTATATATGTTTTTATCTCCAGATGTTTCACTGTGAGTGATTGCTGTGTATTATTATAATTACATTAAAAGCTGTTGTACATCAGATTTAATATTTAGATATTCAAATAAAAACCAAAAGCTTGAGGTTTGTTGAAAGACAAAGTATTTTGTTGTGTTCTTCGATGAAACATTGTGCAAGATAAATTTAAATGAGTGAATCCCACTTACATAATACAGTCAATGTGATGTTGTCACTCCACTCAGTCCAGGACGAGTCTCTTTTGCCCCGGCAGCTGTATCTTCCACCATCAGACTCAGTAGCACTGCTGATTGTGTATTCTCTGGATGTTGGAGGTGTGTTTAACTTGGCTGCTCTCCATTCATACGTCCAATGAGCTCCTTCACCTCCATGAATCTCACATCTGACAGTGACTGTCTCACCTCTGTATATCACACCGCTGTATATCTGAGTCCCGGATGGCTGCAGGGTCACAGTGGGCTCAGGAGGAGCTGTTTAAATAAAAAATATATGATTAGGAGATTGACTTGTGAGTTTGATTTGAAAATCAATAGCAGAATTATACAAATATCAAATCATCATTAAAGCTGTCCTGGGGTTTTTTTTTTGCTCTTGTTAATGGTAGTCGTAATTTTGCATTCTGGTGAAAATTTCCCTTGAAAATCAACTTTCAGGAGGTTTGTTTAAAAAAACACACACAGGTAATTTGATGATATTTAGAATCTACCAGAGTGAATGAAAACAAACATACAAATAATCCTGAAATGAGGGAAACTGAGTTTTCTGTTCCACAAAGAGAGTTAACTCTTTGTGTAGACAGCTCTCTGTGTTTTGCTCTTAAAGTTGTGTTTATAAATCTGTGGAGTTATCAAAACATTGGTTCCATATAGAAAAGTTGTTTCTGTGGCTGGTTGTGATTTCATGTCAGGACTCAGCCCATTACAGAGGACAAAACAGTAATATAGTTGAGTTCTGTACGGTCTGCAGTTATTCAACTGATTTTTTCCAAAGCCAGTAAAGAGACTGTTTCAGTCATCTGTGTGTGAAGAAATAAAAACATGTAAACGAGTGTCTGTGTCTTTAAATGATCACGTGTCTTTATCTCATCATGAAATAAATTATTTTGTGATAAGATAAACAAATGGCTTCATTTGTTTTCTATTTTCTATTTTTTTGAATTCTATTTTGTTGTTATTGTCTTGAAACTTTCCAGCAGAGAAGAAGCTGATGGCAGCATGTGTTCAGCCGAGGAGATTTAGTGACAACTTTTGTCTGAGTTTAGCTGCAGGACGTCAGCTCTCATTCAATTTTGAAATAGTGGTGAAAACTGTGTGTTTGCAGCCACAGACATGAAGAAACTGGGACAATTACATTTGCATTTATTTTTTTCATGTAAGAAACAATTTGCTTTCTCGTTTTTACCCTGAGTGATTACTTAATATTAATATAATAACATTAAAAGCTGTTGTGCGTGACTTTAGATATCAAACTAAAAAAAGAAACGCACAGTACTGTGGAAATTATTTTGCAATCTTTTTGGAATTAAAATGAGAGAAATGTGTCCAACTTACCTGTTACTCTCAATGTGATGACATCACTCGACTCTGTCCAGGAGGAGTTTCTTCCACCTAAGCAGCTGTATCCTCCACTGTCAGACTCAGTAACTGTAATTTTGTGTTCATTAGATGTTGGAGGTGTGTTTAACTTGTCTGGACTCCATTCATACGTCCACTGAGCTGCTTCACCTCCATGAATCTCACATCTGACAGTGACTGTCTCACCGCTGTATATCTGAGGCCAGAATGGCTCCACAGTCACAGTGGGCTTAATGGGAACTGGTCACATAACAATGATCCAGTTAGGAAAAGAGAAACATAAAAATTCACGACATTAGAGTAGAGTCACAACAAAACAGCCAGCAGTTGTTAAAGTACAAATAACTTCAGTTTTTAAATTAGTGTCCAATCATTAAAACATAATGATTAGTGCATAAAATGTTCACTGGATAGATTTATGCACAGATTTATGCTAATACACAGTCAGTACATGAAGCTCGTTTTGATACAAGGCCTTGGGAAATAGAGACGCTGATGGTGTCACAGCACCCTCTGGTAGAAACAAAATAAAATAAAATAATAAAATAATATAACATAAACAGAATTATAGAAATGTAAAATCATTATAAATATTTGTCCTGGTTTTATTGCTATTGTTAATGGGAATCATAATTTTGTATTCTAGTGACAATTTGACTTGAAAAACAAGTTTTGTTTTCATTGAGGACGCACTGAGCCTAATAATTATTAATTTGACATATTTAGTTTTCTAAGTACTGGTTTGAACAGTGATTCACTCCATAATTCGGAGAAGGCCATTTTAAACTTGGAAAAAATATCTAAACTCATCAGTTTCCTGAATGACGAATGATTCGCTTTTAATTTGTGTTTCTTCTCCTTCCTCTGCAGGTGTAGACGTCTCTATCAGATATAGAGATTGCACTTAGAGCTCAAAGAGATGATCTCATTGTCAGATGGGTTTTTTCTGAAATCAGATTCTGTCTGCACAGTCCATCAGAGGTCAGAGTTACACTGCCCCCTGCTGGTGTGGTGTCAGCTTTCAGAGTGGCCTTGATTTTAAGTTTTGTAAGTTAGAAAAATATGAGGTTGTTATTGTGATCCTTTTAGTGGAAGAAGAAGAAACCCACAACATCTGCCACACAGATGTTCCAGCTGCAGTTTTCTTTCCTACTGCAAATGTGAGCAGTGATGGCAATAACGGCATTATAAGTAACGACGTAACAGACAGACGGTTGAAGCTGTCTTCAGCTTACGGCATCTTATATCAGTTGCACGCAAGTAGCTGTCTACGTAAGCAGCTGCGCTCTCCCATAGACAGCAATCACTTTTTGCCACAACACCTGAAGCTCAGGTGGCAAAACAATTGCATGAGTGCTGCTGTTTGACTGCGGAAGAATAAAGTAGTCGTGGTAAGCCAATCACATGACCACTTCAAGATGCCAAAGCAAGAAGGTGATATAAACCAGTTTTTAAATTGTGTTGATAGGCCACGTAAAACCAGAGTCATGATAAACAATATATATGCTGTGTTTTTTTCCTGAATACTTTCGTCACATTTACTGTCTAAGGACAGCGCTAGCAAGCACTCTGTGCTTATGAGCAAAAAATAAACAAAACAAAAAAACAGCCCGTTCCTGTTGGTGGGAAAATGTACAATGTCGACCAATGACAAATTGATATGGCAATATGACATGTGATTGTTTAGGAAGAGGGGGAAGTTTTAGGAGTGACAGAGAGAGAAAGAGAAAGAAAGAGAAAGAGCAGAAAAAAGGGAGAGAGAGAGAGAGTTATAAGATGTGAGAGATTTGTGACGTTTAGCGTGTTTGGAGCATGTAGATAGTGTTGTCTTGTGTAGTTAGTGTGTAGTGTTGTGGATAGTTTTGTATTGTGTGTGAGAACAATAAGGCGACTGCTGTCTCCAGGTAGAAAACAGGAGTGATACACCTGCTGCTGTCAGACCTGCAGGTATCAGGCTGTGATGTTCTCCTTTATAGTGGACAGAAGTTATTTTTTTGGAGTGGCACAAATAATTTGTGGCATCTTATTGAACGCAGAACAGCTGATTGTTTTGTAAATAGTTTGAAATGTCTGGGAGCAGGTGAGCCTGGTTTCTATTGACATAACCACCACCAGCAGAATAACGTCACTTAAATGAGTGAGTAATACGCCACCTGGTGGTTTGTTCTAAGCGTGAGAAAAAGCCTGAGCCTGTAAGCCTGAGCGCAGGGTTTATGAACCCTCTACTTATAGAAAACTCTCCAAATTCACTTGTGGATCTGTCACAGCAGAAGTGCAATCTTGTGAATCATAACTGTGATCTGTTAGCATTAACTAATAAACACGCATGAAAAGGAAATCAGTCAGTTTCAAGGAAACAAACTCTAGTAAATGTAAAGCATAGCAGCTGAGTGAAACATCTGCTCACATGGTTGCACTCTTGATATGATCTTTTAATATTTTAACCAATAAATGCAGTGGAGTGTGAGCTGTATCATATACAATATTTTGTCCCTCAGGTTATTCCTGAAATATAGTTTGTTTCAAGTTTGTTATATGACGGGTCACATTTATTCATCTCGTAAGTAAATGATTCTGCAGTATTGCTCAGCAAATACACTTCTTCCTGGTCTGTTAATGTGAAAGTCCGCCATCTAGTGGTTAAATAGCGGAAGTGCCGAGTAATCATGGCTAGAGCTCCGTGTCTGTGATAGTTCTGCATCTGCTGCTCTTGAGATGGGATAAAGTGTAAGTTTGGGCAGATGATGGATTGTTTCTACATATTAGTGCTCTGTCCTTCTTGTGGGTCTGTGAAGTTTGTTACATTACTACTGTAAGCTAACTGTTAGTGCTTTGTTTTGCCTGTTAGCATAAAACATGTCAGCATGTGGTATTTGTATTTACGTCACTTGACAGGCTTTGTCCATTTATTGTTAATGTTATGATCTTGCATTGGTCATGTGACATTTGTGCATCTACACTGAGATTAAATGTACCTGCTCTGCTTTGTTGTTACAGTTTTACAGACTGAAAGTGGTACAAATGGTACATCAGTAAAAGCTCTGAAGAACGCCACAGTCTCCACATGGAGCGCTTACTGAAGCCATTTATGTTTAACTGCACAGGCTGAATAGAAGCATTGAGTCTGTGCAGAAGATAACATGTAAACACAGGGAGGATATTATTGAGCACATTATAGGAGATAACAGCTACATATATGAACAGGAAGAAAATAATCATTTCTTACCTTCAGCATTTCCACAGATGACAGTACTGAGCACTAAAATAATGAATAAAACCTCATCAGACATTATACAATCAAACTGTTGTAACACAGTGTGCAACTATAAGTGATGCAAAAAGCAGCAGTGTATCAAACATTTAAACACTATAAGAATCACAAGTCTGCTTTGTTCCAGCTCTCAGGTAAACAGGTTAAAGCAGTGACTCACTGTAATTCTCACAGATCAGAAACATTTTCATTAATCGCTGCCGTTCAAACAATGTCAGACGTGTACTTACAGAAAAAGCCCATCATGCAGAGCAAAGAGTGCCCCATCGTCACATCCAGCCTGCTGCACTCTGATCCTCAGATAATCAAACAGTTTTAGTTTGCAGAAAAAGGAGAAGTTGTGTTTAATATAGATACAACAAGAGTTTTTCTACAGGCTCTTATTCTGATTGGTCTCTCTGTGCTTCCTGTCCTTTCACACAAAACTCAAACAGCTCCTGTAGCTTTGACCGCAGCAGTTGGTTGACATGTTTATATTTCCTGTCCACTGCAAACATAGAAGCTTGTTTCTTTTGTTGTGTTGTTTCCTTTCTCTATAATATATAAAGCTGTTCTGTTGCTTCATGTCAGGATATTTCTTTTGCCCGTTTGGGGGATTTTTTGGCTGCAATATCCACTAATATTTGTCTCCTGGCAGGTTTCTGCAGACTGGGAGTCACTGAGAGTGAATATACCAAAACAGCTTTTCTACTTTGGTGCCTGTATTTTCACTAAAGCCTTTTTAACCCTTGTGTGGTGTTCGTATTTTTGTTACTCAGCCAGTGTTCATGGGTCTGGTGGACCCGCTAGAGTTTTGGCTTTCCAAATTAACACTATCAAACAATTTTATGTTAAATTACTCAACAGATGTTTACTTCATCCCAATTACAAGACATATGAACAGCAAACATGGTTAATTTTTTCCCTTTACCTTTGATAGATCACATTTATGAATTAATGTGCTTCTCGTTTTTCTTTTATATAAAATGTTATAAATAAATCAGTTATAATCAAGTGGAGTGAGTGGAAAGACACAACACATTTACACGTGAAAAAATAATTAATTGTTTAATTTTTCTTTTGAAAAAAACTGAACACGGGTCTCACAGACCCGAACACCATACAAGGGTTAAATCATTTTTCTCCTTTTAATTGTTTAACTGCTGAATTAAAATTAAATTCTTACTTTAGGCTGCATTAAAATATGTTTATTTTATTCGACTCTTAGCTGAAACATCATCATGCAGTCATATAGTGAAAAGGCTCCTTTGACCTCAGACCTGTCAAAGTTTCCACCTTGTGGTTAAATTCTGGTTTTAAGTTTGGTGGAGACCCAAACACAGGAAATGACTCAGTGTCTGGCTGAAGTGAGATTAAAGACTTTTATGTTTCACCAACTAAAGAACAATTAAATTCATAGATAAATTCAAAGTTATATTTATTATCTGTTGTCATTTCAAAGTAAAGCAGGAACTCATTTATTCTGCAGACTGTTCTTTGTCTTGCTTTGACATGTATGTGCAGACGCACACTGACCTCAGCCTCTGACTACATGTAAACATAATAAAATAAAACAAACTGATGTGAAACAATGATTGAAACACTGTAATAATGATGTTTGTGTTGAACACCACATGTTACCAACCAAGATCATGTGATTGTGTTCAGAGTCAGTTCAAAAAGCAGACCCATATCCAGAGCAGGACTCAGAGTACCAAACAAAGGTGACCTTTATTATGAAGCTGATAGTTTCAGGCCTCGATGGTAACAAATGAAGAAAACTGAGTTACAGATAACTGATCACATGAACACAGAGACTTACCTGTGGGTCATCACAAAGTCTTCCAGATCACAGAAGTTTCAACTTACACTTTCCAGTCAACATAAATAAATAACTGAGACTTAAACACTGTGTGATTCCACAAATGTTAATCTGTCCAAATGATTCAGTGATGTGTAGACTAATAGATCAGAAGATACTGTGGTGTATTACCTACAACATGACTGTAGACGGATGTTTTTTTTCTGTGTATCTAATGTTATAATAATTATTCCTGATAGACTTTTGCCCTTATTTTTACTCATGTTGCCATAGTAACTTTGAATCGTAAAAGTCTACTGAGAAAATGCACAAAGCAACAAACCACATGTTGCTTCATCGTGTTAAACAGTTCACTTATAACTCGAGCAAACTTCCACTTCCTCTTTACATTTACTGAAGTTTGCTAACAAGAATAAGTAACCACACCAGACACCACATCCACACCAGAGTTTTTGAAGTGTTTTAGAGCGGTGGTTTGATGTGGATGATTGTTTGTCCTTGTATATTATGTGCATGTGATCACAGCCCTGGGCCCTGTCCTCAGCTTGTGACGGGTCCCTGGTCTCTGGGAGGGTCGGCTGCCCGTTGCCTCTGGTTCTCAGAAGCTCTCCTCATGGGGTCTCTGTCTTCCTTCTGCTCTCTTTCAGGTGCTGTTTGTTTTCTGTATCGCTACCTCTTTTTTCTCTTTCTCTCTCTTTCCTTCTCTTTCGTTCTTCTAATTTCTTCTTCCTGGACCTCCCCACCTGTCAGCTCTGGCACTGTTACAGTAAAGATGTGTAATCTTTTTTTTTTCTTTTACTTTAATACCTGCAAATAGTTAATGGAGCAGTTAAAGCACAGTTTCTATAGTAAATGTTCTTCCTCATTTTAACTCTGCAGGCTGATGAAGGAAACAACAAAAGATCATTGAGGTTTGTTTCAGTGCAGAGATGGTGCAGATAAGACTGCAGCTCCGTGTGAACTTGCAGTTAAACAAATAACAATGTTTACACAATATTTTCCATCATTTTGAGAAGTGATCCTTCCTGTCACAGTCTGAGCTACAGGTCAGAGTTTAAACACTTTCTGCATATGTTCATGGTCTCAATCATTAAAGTTTCACATCTTACTGACATGTTAATATTCTAAAGCAGCGGTCCCCAACCTTTTTTGCGCCACGGACCGGTTTATGTCCGACAATATTTTTATGGACCGGCCTTTAAGGTGTCGTGGATAAATACAACAAAATAAAACTAGTACCGGTACCGAAAAAAAGAAGATGTATTCATAACACACGTGAAAAGACCAAGGAAAACTGAGTAAATGATAAAAACGATAACAAAATAACGCTGAAAACCGATAAAAACCCTGAAAACCATACATTTCACACCTGAGCCTCAACTCTCGCGGCCCGGTACCAAACGACTCACGGACCGGTACCGGTCCGAGGCCCGGGGGTTGGGGACCGCTGGTCTAAAGTATTGTCCTCATCAGGGTATAAAGAGGACAATAAAGTGCAGTGTGCTTTAGGACCTTATGTTTGCTGGATACTGATGGCTTAAAATAAGAGATTGCTACACACAAAACTGTTGTTTCAAACCACAGGCTGCATTTCCTCTTTTCTATGTGGCCCAGTCGAATATGAGGCCATTCAGTGGATTAAAAATAAACCTGTGGCAGAACAGACAGCAACCACCAACAACCCTTCATGCACACTGTAGCTGCCGCCCTGTGTGTCGGCATTATTCTGTATTGTCATGTTTGCAGTTTGATGAATTTATAGATAGAGTTAGAAGAATATATATATATTTTTCTTATTTTAAACATTTAAATATAACTGAAATAACAAGAGAAAAAAGAAAAAACAAAACGTAAAAATCATCAAGTTTTCATGTAAATATCTATGTCTACAGAATGTGTGTGCTCGAAAAGGAGTAGGATGAAGTTTACACTTTTAATAATAGTTTGCATTTATATAGCGCTTTTCAGGACCCCTCAAAGGGCTTTACAATTCCACTATTCATTCACCTTTACATTCACACACTGGTGGAGTCAGCTACAGTTGTAGCCACAGCTGCCCTGGGGCAGACTGACAGAAGCGAGGCTGTCATATCGCGCCATTGGCCCCTCTGGCCATCACCAGTAGGTGGTAGGTGAAGTGTCTTGCCCAAGGACACAACGACCGAGACTGTCTGAGCCGGGGCTCGAACCGGCAACCTTCCAGTTACAAGACGAACACCCAACTCTTGAGCCACGATCGCCCTTTTCCTGTTCCTAGCCTCTTATCTCAAATGTAATTGCTTACAGATCCATAGCTAGAATTCAACATTATTTGATCCACACATGTTTAACTATGTACAAGTCTAACGCATGAACATACACAAATAAAACCATTTGCAGCATGTAAACCAAAACAACAACAAACGACATTTTTACATAAACTAAGCATCCTGTGTTTAACATCTGCTTAATCTCTGAGCTTATTTTATGTGACAAACACCTTAATAAACACTTTGGTTAAGCTTTGGTTACTCTGGCATTGATCCATCAGAATGAGGACACAATGAGACAACTCAGTCACTGAGAGGAAGATTTCCTATATTCATGCAATTTATATTATTAGGCAATTGTGTGAATTTTTGTACTGATGTACTTGTCTTGATTTCATCTGTACAGGTGTTCCACACACTAACTCCTCTGACTGTCATGCTGTGATATTTTACATTTGTCCTTACTATTGGCTTGCTGAACATAAGGATTCCTCTCATGAGTATTTGGTCTTACATGGAACAAGTTCTGAATTTGTGGGGCAAAGATTTATTTGCTGATTTGTACATTGTTTGCACAGTTCTGAGGTCAACCAAATCTTTAAATTTGAGAATATTTAATTTGATAAAAAGTGGATTTAATGGTTCTCTTGAACTAGTTTTATTTCTTATGCTTATTGCTCTTTTTTGCAGAATCTATATTGGATGGGTGTGTGTTTTATACGTCTTTCCCCACACTTCCCCACAGTATGTCATGTACAGCAGTATAATGGAACAATAGATAATATAATGATGTTTGATTGATGAGGTCCTTAACCTTGTAGAGAATTGCCAGAGACTTTGATATTTTGCCTTTGATATAAGTAATGTGGTGAATCCAGCATAGTTTGTGATGTATTATCACACCGAGGAATTTTATTTCAGATACTCTGTCTAATTCAATGTTATTTATTGTCAGTTTACTATCGGTAGAATATGTGCGATTCCCAAATATTATGAATTTTGTTTTACTCAGGTTCAATGTTAATTTATTAAGGTCAAACCAGGTCTTCAGATTATTTAATTCATTTTATAGTTCATTCAGATGTTGCTCCAAGTTACTTCCACAGCACAGTAAGTTTGTATCATCTGCAAATAATATTACTTTCAAAGACTTTGAAATTGCACATATCTCATTAATGCACAATATGAAAAGCAGCGGCCCCAAAACTGATCCTTGGGGAACCCCACACACAATTTTGGCATTTATGGCATTTATTTATGTATTTATTTATTTTTACAGTTTTTAAAGTAACTGTTAACCCATGATAATGCCACCCCTCTGATTCCATATGTACATAGTTTGTTAAGTAAAAGGTTGTGATCAACTGTATCAAATGCTTTCTTTAAATCTAAAAAAAACTCTGACAGCATATTCTTTGTTTTCAAAACAGTGTTTACTCCATTACTTAACTCCATTAAGGCAAGCGTTGTGGTCCTTTTGGGTCTAAATCAATATTGCTCTTCATATAGCACATTATATGACTTTATCACCAAAAACAATCTATTGTAAAATATTTTTTCCAGTATCTTAGAGAACTGCAGTAGTAGAGAAATGGGACGATATTGGAACTCCTTTTGCAATTTTCATCATATCAGGAAATAAACCACTTTGTAATGACAGATTACAAATGTAGGTAAATAGTTTCACAATACATCCAATAATATCTTTAATTAAGTCCATATCAATGCCATCACAGTCAGTTCATTTCTTGAAGTTAAAGGATGTAACTGCATCAATAATTTCCTCTTCATCTACTCCCCTCATAAACATTGAGTTTGCTACATTAATAGTTTTAATTTTAGGAGGGTTTCCAGTTTTTAAAATTTCTTTTGCCAAGCCAGGACCAACATTAAGAAAAAGGTCATTAAAACATTTGCATTTTTTTATGTCACTGGTGTCTTTGCGACAAAATTAATATAAATTTAATCCTGTCAGACAGGACAGGATTGGAAGGTTGATGGTTCGCTCCAGTCTGTGTGCCAAATAGCCTTGGGGAAGATACTAACCCCAAGCTGCTCTCTGATCCATCTGCTGAAGTGTGAATATGTGATAGAAAGCAAGTAAATAGAAAAAAGTGCTTGGGTAAATTGGGCAAGTTGTGTAACGCGCTTTGAGTGCTCAGAATAAAAAAGTGCAGTATAAGAACCAAACCATTTATCAGACATTCCTCAGAGGTTCCTCACACCTCGATGCTCTTCCTGGTTGTGTTGTTTTGTCTTTCTCCAGGTCTTTCCCTGCAGGATGGTGGCCCTCTCTTTTTTTATGCCCACTTCTGCATCACTTATTCTCTGGTGTAGTAGAGAAACATATAATCAGTAGTCAGGGAGTGAATGTTAGTTACAGATGATCTTACACACCACCTCAACATAGTATAGTATAGTTTGTATAGGTGTATAGGTTAGCTTGTAAGCCTCTGTATACACACACAAACAACAACAAAGTAAAGAATCAACAGCATAATGTAGTGTTTGGGATTTCTGAGGTTCAGCAGTGCTGGGAATAGTGGGAGAGTTACTGGGAGGTGCTTGGGTAACAAAAGGCCATGCACAGGTGTAGTTGGCCTCTTTGTCTTAGTTTTGTTGTGTTAATGAAGCTACGTTTCTCCTCACAAATCAGCTCTGAGCCTGAAGGACTGAAAAGAAACCATTTAAACTTTCACAGCTGCAGAAAAAGATTCAGTGACTTTGTGATTATTTCCTTATTTTCCAACAAAGATCCGAAGTTCAAACTTGTGGCTTCAGACATTTTCACGTATCTCAATTCTGTTAAGGAGAGATGCTGACACCATGTGGACAAATGCTATTATTGCTGGTTTGTGGGTTACAAATGTTTTTAGCATGGCAAACCATATAAGTAATAGTAATACTGTTTCAGTGTAGAAATATCTGTGTGTCCGTTGTTCCAATAAGTGTTTTTATTCATCATTTCTATGAGGAAAAGAAGAAGGGAAAATGTTTCGACATTAAAGTGGCAAATTTGTGAGAAAAAAGTGGCCCTTTAGTGCCGAACTGCCATCGCCTGCAGTACAGTAACTGATACCCAATGTCTCATTTACAACAGAGACCCGTTTCAGACAAACATATTTAAATTACAACATCAGCATGTTTGTGATATCAGTGTTGTGACCTGTAGATTGTATAATTCAGAAGTGATATGCTCACTCATACAAACAATCACAGACTTTTTTCATGTTTTTAATCCTGTAAGGAGACAAAAGTGATCCAGAGGAAATGTTTTAAGCGCACTGACATCTGCTGCATCAGCAGTAAGATTATTTCTAAATTGGTGAACCCAAAATCTTCAAGATTTAAGACGAGGATTGTTTCGAAGGCTTAACTGGTGCAAAAGGTCTAAACTCAAGATAAGATTGGAAGATTTGTTAACATATATTTGATTATTTTATTTTTTTAACCTTTTCCTCTATAACATTATTTTTGCTTTTATTTAGGCCAGAAACAAAAGTAGGCTAAATAATTAAATTTGAAAGAGAGATTATTTTGAAGTAAGAAAGTTAAAAAAAAAATCACAAACAAAAAATCACACTTTTAACACTTTTATTAAAAAAAAAGAGAAAGTAAGATCGATTTAAAAACAAATTGCTATGGTTACTGCAGGATGCTGCCTTTAAGTTTGCTTAGAGGCGTGTCAGCTCTTTCAAACAACAAGGATTTAATTTCTCACAGTTTTACTGACAACAAACTGTATTTATATAATTTATTAGGCAAGAAAATTTAAACAGAAACAAAGTCAAGCAGTAAATAAATGTTGTTATGAATAAAAAAAAAGCCACATTCTTCTTTTTCCAAATATTAGATAAAACCGTAAAGAGTGGAGTGTGTTGTAACACATATTTAAAGTGTTGCAGTCATATGTTTCTAATCCAGCTCATTACCAAAACTGTCTTTGAATAATTTTACAGAGAGCAGCGGAAAAACAGAACAACACAACCAAAGATTTTACAAAAACATCAGATGATGTCAGGAAACAGACCAGTTTACTGCTGTTTAGTATAATAGTATAATACTGTATAGGGAAAATTATGAATGGATAGTTGTTATTAGGACTGTCACAAATGATTATTTTTATAGTCGACTAGTCACCGATTATTTTTTTGATTAGTCGACTAATCAGATCATGCACCCACTGGACGTAAAACGTACAGCTTATTGCACCAGCAGCATCTGCTTTCATATAACTATCACTAGCTTACAGCTTGAAGTGTTTAAGGTATGTGCTCACTATAAAAAAGACGAGATGATAGTTCATTAAACTTTTAATTAAATTTGCAGATTGTGTCGGTGGATTTTAATAAACTCAGCCGTCTGCTCTTTGCTCCCTAAAATATAACACTACACTGGAGTAAATTCTCGATCATGTCACACTTCTGTTTAATCAGTTTTCTGTTTGACGTTTATTTCACTGTGTGAAAACTATAACTTTAAACTCTGCTAAACCGATCTACTCAGGAACAAGTAAAACACTGAAAAAAGCCAAATAATAACATTTTTAAGTTATCTAAGTTATCTAAACCGGTGAACCGTGGGCGATATGCCAGGGGACACAGCCTGACGGGACACGTCCACAGACAGGGGAGCAGCAAGAGTGAACTCGCGAACGAGACACTTGTAGGCAGCCAGGAGGTTTCAGCTCACTGAGTGAGTCCCTGCTGGCCACGTAAACCTGCGGCACGTAGGCAATACCCCTCACATGGAGCCGGCACTGCAGGCTGGAAAACACTCACTTGCCGCCTGTGTCCCAGGGGAACACAGTCTGCAACAGCACAGCTGCTGAAAGTGTAGGGCCGAGGTAGGGAGGTCACCCGAAGGGTCCAGCCCCAGAGCTGCGAAACACCCCGTGCCTTCTGCAGACTGGGAAGGGGACTGGTGGCCAAGCCCGCTGAAGGCCAAGCAGGGACTCAACACAAAGGTCTGGCGAACCACGGGCAATATGCCAGGAGATGACATCTTAAAGAAGTGTCTACACGCCACGACCATGCACCCCGTACATATGGAATATGCAACGGAGTGGAAAGATAGTCTCGATATGATGGAGAACTTCTGTTGTGAGCTGAGAAAAGAAGGGTTTCTATAATCTGCTGCAGTGTTTGAATGAATGGAAGAATCCAGCTCTGACCTCACATGACTGTGGAAATGTTTGCTGCAAAAGTCAGCAGCTACAAACACTGAAAACCTGCCTGGATATCAGCATAAGGACGTGTGTGAGGGGTTACTGGCTGCCCAACATGCCTGTCCCACCTGTGGCTTCCTGTTGAAGAACAATAAAGTATATTTTAAAAGTATTGTTTCCCCTTGATGTAAAGTGAAGTTCTGTTTTGTGTGTTTGAGTCTTTACAGAAATTGTGTAAAGTTAACTGTACCTTACAGACTTTGTTTAGAAGGTGCAGACAGACTTTGTATCTGTGTGGAGGAGGAAATCACCTGGTTTTACTTTCATGTAAATATCTGGTCTCAGACATACACACATCTTATCATTTGTAACGTGTTTCGTGTTTTACAGATTTTTTACGCAAAACATGTGAAGCTGAAGCACTTCTCTATCTTCTTCTGTATCAGTAAAAAATCATTAACACCTCACCTGGGATACTTGAAACAATGGTGTGTTTTGTACGGTGATGCTGTTACTCGACTAAATGAAACTGACCGACAGTGACTTGAAAAAGTATTCATACCCTTTGAACGTTTACACATTTTGTTACCTTAAAACCACAAACTTAAATGTTTTTTTATTGGGATGTGATAGAACACAAATAGTGCAGAACTGTAAAGTGGTATGAAAATGATAAATCGTTTTCAAAATTTATGTAAATAAAAATCTGAAAAGTGTGGCGTGCATTTGTTTTCAGCACCCCCTGCGTCAATACTTTGTAGAGCCACCTTTTGCTGCACTTACAGCTGCAAGTCTTTCAGGGTTTGTCTTTACCAGCGTTGCACATCTAGAGACTGAAATGCTTGTCAACTCTTTGTTGCAAAATGGCTCAAGCTCAGACGGACTGGATGGAGAGCATCTGTGAACAGCAATTTTCAAGTCTTGCCACAGATGCTCAATGGGATTTAGGTCTGGACTTTGACTGGGCCATTCTAACACAAGAATATTCTTTAATCTAAACCAGGGGTCGGCTGGTGTCCTGAAGGTTTTAGATATCACCCTGGGCAGGGCTCTAGACTAACTTTTTGCCATGGGCGTACCGGTACGCCTAACTTTAAAAAGTTAGGCGCACACAAATTTTATAATAATTGATATAATATAATGTGTTTTTCTGGATACACTGTGCTTTTTCAACATTCAAAGATTGATGACACCGTGTCAGAGCACTGGCTATGAATTTCAGAAGGATCAGGCCTTAACTTAACAGAAAAGTTAGCAATAGTTCTTTTCCTATTACAGCTACATCCACTTCTGTCGTGCCCAGGCTGCTCACTAGGGCTGGGTATCATCACTGATTTCTATAATCCATTTGATTCCGGTTTTCAAAGTCCTGATTCGATTCAACTTAGCCTCAGACAGTCAGAAATATTATAATTCTGATCATTTATCAGTACTGACTTCATCAGAATTGTGAACATCACAGCAGATGCCTTTGTGTGAAAGTAACTGAGAATAAAACACAGAAAAACATGAAGGAGATTTTCCTGGTCTGGCTTTTTATAGCAGATAACCTTAAAAATATTCTACAATGTTCCGCATATAAAGTTTAAATTTCTTCAGTATTGAACAACAGAAAAAAATAGGCTTATGGATCCATATGTACGGGGTACGACCCCCCTGGGTCGTGGCGTGTGGATATTTCTTTAAGACACTCCGGCACGCCCGGCTACGCCCCACAGCAAACGTATAAAACAGCTGTGCAGACGTGACACCGGTGATCGTTTGATCAGAACGCGTCTCCGAGTGGCCTCACGGTGGAGAGATAGTCCCTCACTAAGAGAACCAAGGTTACACCGTAACCGTAAGGTCTGCGCTTGGGTTCTGTTCAAGTTGCTGGCCGCCGTCCAGCGTGACAGTGCGACTGGAAACTGAATTTCTGGAAGGAACCAGATTAATAGGTTCATCTAATCTAATCTAATCTAATCTAAAAGGAAACAAGGAAATTCAGTTTGGTTTGATCACAGAGAGAAAGGAAAATATTCAGTTCAGTTCTTCTTTTTGGGAGTTTTAATTTATACAGAGATAAATGGTTGTCATGGAAACGAGATTTTAATGGTCTAAATCTTGGAGAATAAAAATGATGAGCTAACATGAGCTCATTGAAAGGACAGAGAGAAACAAGCTGACCTGCAGACCAGACAAACTTTGGTTGACTGTGATCAGTGTGATACTCTGGGTCTCCTCTTCCAGCTCTGCACACATATCCTGCTGTGTGTGTCTGTCCATGAATGATGTAGGAGTCCTGTGCAGTCCCACTGCCATCAGGTAGCAGCTCATAACTGGAGGATTTATAGTTGAATGTTTTCAGATCAGGAACAGCTTTATACCAGTAGAAGCTCCATCCTGCAGACGGATGTTCAACCTCACAGTTCAGAGTTACTGAGGCTCCAGGACTCAGCCATGATGGAGACACAGTGAGGACAGGACGGGGTTCATCTGTTCAACAAAGATTTTCTCTCAGTGAACATGTAGTACAGTCTCTGAACAGTGAGCTCAGTTTATACAAAGAATAATAATCTCAGTCTATATGAACAGAAACACATTTTACAAAGTGTTCAAACAGCTTAAAGCAAACATGACTTACTGTCAGAAACTGTCAGTGTGACTGAATCACTCCACTCTGTTGTTTCATGCTGTGAACTTTTCATTCTGCCCTTACAGCGATAGTTTCCACTGTTGGATGATGAAGCAGATCTAAACCTGTATTCATTTTGATTTGGAGGTTTTCTGATGCTGTTTGCTTCCCACTCATAATCCCACTCAGTGTCTCCTCCATGGATCTCACATCTGACAGTGATCGTCTCTCCTCTGTATATCTCAGACCAGTTTGGATGCAGAGTCACAACAGGCCTGATTGAGACTGTTAATGTTCAAGAAAGTACAATAAAAACACGTGAATGACAAAAGGTTCAATTACCATCAGATGTAGTGCTTTGTGGGAAGTTCAAGTTTGAGCTCACCAGTTGTGTCAATCCAAACTGCCTCACTGCTTCACTTCTTCCTCCTCTGCAGCTGTAGAGTCCTCCCTCTGAGACACTGATTTGTCCATTTGCAGTGTTGGGGAGTAACGGAATACATGTACCGCCATTACGTATTTAAAATACAAAATATGAGTAACTGTATTCCGTTACAGTTACCGTTTAAAAAGGTGGTATTCAGAATACAGTTACTTTGTTGAAATAAATGGATTACACTGCGGTACGGGGTACAACCCCCCTTGGGGGTTTTTAACCCCTGACATGTTGGTTACTCTGGGGTCTAAGTTATTGTGTTATTGAAAGTACTTGAATTTGAAAATCTATGGAACTTCCTGTTTCATATTGTCGTGGGTCAGGACTGTTTGGGTTTTGTTTGACAGCTACGTTCTGTTGTTCCAGGCGGTAGCGTTACGGTTGCCATGGTTACAGGGCGACGCTCTCTCTCTCTCTCTGCGACTGTGTGTTTCCTGGGTGAGAGAGCCTTTTCGTTGTTGTTGTTGTTGTGCTAAGCTAACAGGCAGAATGCTACAAGCATAGCTCTAAAGAATGTAGCATCATGGGCAGTGTAGTCCGTGCTGCAGGGAGAATGGACTGCCATACACGTTATGTGTCTGTGAGCGCGAGGAGGGAGAAAAAGGGGAGTGGAAACGTACGAGCAGTCATCGAGAAAAAACGGGAGATGGAAGCATGTAAATATAATAATAACCACTTCAGCCAAGAAGAGTGCCTGACGAGCCCAGTTGTAAGTAAGCTATTAAGACTCGACTGTACACCGTGTTCGTGTTTTCCTCCGAAAACAATAAGTTCCGTTGGAGCCGTCTTTCAACGCCTCTCTCTGTCTCTCGCAATAAAAGTTGACCCACACAACAAAGTAGAGCTATTTTTCGGCTACGAGCTGACACGGACCCCGCCGTATTAGTCAGAGGTCCCTTTACTACAGTTCGGAGTCGCGGACCTTCAGTAATAGTAATAAATCACACAGCAATAGTGCATTCACGTTGTTGTAAAAAGCATGATAATATATTAAGTAATCCAAAGTATTCAGAATACGTTACTCTCATTGAGTAACGTAACGGAATACGTTACAGAATACATTTTGGGGCATGTATTCTGTATTCTGTAATGGAATACATTTTAAAAGTAACCTTCCCAACACTGTCCATTTGATAGAAAAACCAGAGCAGGTCAGGGTCACACTGCCCCCTACTGGAACAGCTGTGTTATCAGCTCTCAGTTCAGCCTTTGGTTTCGCTGCAGTTTAGTTTAGAACAAGAACATAAAAGTAAAAATGACTGAATCAGAACAATTTAAAGGACCGGGTGGAAATATGTAAATGATCAAATATCATGAAACCTTAATGGTGAAGCTGTAAAAAACTGTTAAACAAAATACTCTGAAATACTGTTTTGATCAACAGTATGTTTTTAATATTTACTTATTTGCATTTGCAAAATTACAAAGCCTCATATATTACGTCCACTGAGCTCCTTCACCTCCCTGAATCTCACATCTGACTGTCTCACCGCTGTGTATCTGAGGCTAGATGTGTCGCAGGGTCACAGTGGGCTTAATGTGAACTGTTCATATAAGAATGATCCAGTTAGGAAACAAACAGAAACATAAAAACTGCTGTTTATAACATAAGAGTAGAGCGACTGCAAAACAGCTGATTCACAGACAAACAGTTTGAAGACGCAACATAAAAAAGTCACAACATAACAATTTATAAGTTCAAGCATTTAGTAAAATGTATCAGTATTTACTTCGTACAATTATCTTTATTTATATTAAAAATATAACAGATTCATTGGAATACATCTGCTTCACTTTATGAACTTTGAGGTGAACAAGCATATCAGTGTGAATAAACTGAAAAATAAATCAAAAAACTTTAGATTTTCAAAGGATTTTTTTCTTGAATCAACATGAATAGAAACTGCAACTTATTTTATTTTTTTTTTGTTGTTGTTTTTACCAAAATATGTTATTTTTGAAGCTCCAATAAATTCATGAAAGGCTTGAATAATTTTTGCTTGTTTGACCTTCTGTTTTGTTTTTTCCTTCCAGAATTAGATGGGCTCTTGAAGAGTGCAAGGTCAACCTTGAATCACACAATTTTAAAGGATCCACAACAAACTCAAGAAGTTCTAATATTTTGCTTTTTGAGATGCCTAAAATCAAAGAGATCAAATTCTTTAAAAGTAATCAAAAAAATTGAATTAAATTCTAAAACATGCTGGGGGCCAGTTAAAGGATGGGAATGATGTCTCTCCATCTCTTTCTTTGAGTTAAAAGCTGAAGCTGGGAGCTGATTTCTGTATCGTCTGCAGTGATTCAACTGATTTTTGTTAAGGCAAGTAAAGAGCCTGTTGCATCAATTTGGATATGAAGAAATGAAAGCATGTAAAATAGTGTCTGTGTATTTAGATGTTAAAATAGATCTCTGGTGTCAGCCAGAGGGGCCGATGGCGCGATATGGCAGCCTCGCTTCTGTCAGTGTAGCTGTGGCTACTGTTGAGCGTGTGCTTCCACAGGCCCCGCTAGTTTAGAGACTTATTCCTCATGAAGAACGAAAACAAGACAGAACATCTTCAACCGGTCTTTTACTCGCTAACGAGGAAAGACTTGGTCAGAACCAGGCTGTGAAGCTAAATGCTCCTCACCTGTCTCCAGACCAACTCCTTCAAAGAGCAGCTCTCCTTGCAGCTATTTATTGACAAACTGTTACAATACACATCACAACATAAGCACCTCCCACCGTAAAACCCCCTTGGTTACAAAAGACAAGGCACTGTGTGTGTGTGTGTGTGTGTGTGTGTGTGTGTGTGTGTGTGTGTGTGTGTGTGTGTGTGTGACTTCTTGATCACAACATCCTTGGCAGTGTTGGGAAGGTTACTTTTAAAATGTATTTCAGAATCAGAATCAGAATCAGAATCAGAATCAGAAAGGGTTTTTATTGCCAAATGTTGAGCAGGTTTACAACATTAGGAAATTGCTGCGGTGCTTCAGTGCAAACATACTGTCATAAAAATATAAAAATAAGAATAAGAATTAAAAGTGCTAAGTGGATAGATATATACATGATATATACATGAGTGCAGGTGGTGATCAGTGCCAAACATGGAATGATGCAGTGAACACAGCGTAGGGTCATGTGTTAGTGGTGGGAACAGTCATACGGTTATTGTTCATGTGTCCAACAGCAGAGGGGAAGAAACTGTTCTTATGGCGAGAGGTTCTGGTGCGAATGGACCGGAGCCTCCTGCCTGAGGGGAGCAGGTCAAACAGACTGTGTCCAGGGTGAGAAGGGTCAGCTGAGATCCGAGCTGCACGCCCCAGTGTCCTGGAGGTGTACAGGTCCTGCAGAGATGGGAGTCTGCAGCCAATCACCTTCTCAGCAGAGCGCACAACACGCTGCAGTCTCTGTTTGTCCCTGATAGTGGCTCCAGTGTACCACACGGTGATGGAGGAGGTGAGGATGGACTCGATGATTGCAGTGTAGAATTGCATCATCGTCCGTGTTGGCAGGTTGAATTTCTTCAGCTGCCTCAGGAAGTACATCCTCTGCTGGGCTTTCTTAATGACGGAAGTGATGGTGGGCTCCCCCTTCAGGTCCTGGGTGATGGTGGTACCCAGGAAGCGGAACGAGTCCACAGAGGTGATGGGGGTGTCAGTCAGGATAATGGGGGGAGTGGAGCTGTGTGCTTCCTGAAGTCCACAATAATCTCCACTGTCTTCTGGGCATTCAGCACCAGGTTGTTGTGGCTGCACCAGGACACCAGACGTTCAACCTCCCTCCTGTAGGCAGACTCATCCCCGTCCGAGATGAGTCCAATAACGGTGGTGTCATCTGCGAACTTGATTAGCTTGACAGACTGGTGGGTGGAGGTGCAGCAGTTGGTATACAGGGAGAAGAGCAGAGGAGAAAGAACACAGCCCTGAGGGGAGCCGGTGCTGATGGTCCGGGAGTCCGAGACATTCTTTCCCAGCCTCACATGCTGCTTCCTGTCCGTCAGGAAGTCAGTGATCCACCGGCAGATGGGATCAGGCACATTCATCTGGGAAAGCTTGTCTCGGAGATGGTCTGGAAGGATGGTGTTGAAGGCAGAGCTGAAGTCCACAAACAGGATCCTGGCGTAGGTTCCTGGGGAGTCCAGATGCTGCAGGATGAAGTGTAGGGCCATGTTGATTGCGTCATCTACAGACCTGTTGGCTCTGTATGCAAACTGCAGGGGATCCAAGAGGGGGGCCGTGAGGGTCTTGAGATAGGGGAGAACCAGGCGCTCAAATGACTTCATGACCACAGATGTCAGAGCCACGGGTCTGTAGTCATTTAGTCCAGTGATCCTAGGTTTCTTGGGGACAGGGATTATGGTAGAGGACTTGAAGCAGGCAGGCACATGACATGCCTGCAGTGAGGAGTTGAAAATGCCAGAAAACACTGGGGCCAGCTCGTTTGCACAGTGTCTGAGGGTGGCAGGAGACACACCGTCTGGGCCGGGAGCTTTCCGAGCATTCAGACTCTTAAACTGCTTCCTCACATCTGCTTCATGAATATGAATATGAAGAGTGGTGGGAGGAGGTGGTGTGAAATCCTCTTTTGTGTGGGGTGAGGAGGGGGGTGTTGCAGGTGAAGTGATTGAGGGTGGTGATGGCTCTATGGAGGGGGGAGAGGTGGGGGAATTAGTGTCCAAAGTGCCTCTATTGTTGGGGCCGTTGGAGGTGTGAAGGCTGCCTGATGGCTCGTCAAAACGGCAGTAAAAGTCGTTGAGGGTGTTGGCCAAGAGCAAGTCGTCAGTGGAGTGGGGGGTTTTAGGCTTGTAGTTGGTGATATTCCTAAAACCTTTCCACACAGAGGCCGAGTCATTCTCTGAGATCTGCTGCTGCATCTTCTCAGAGTGCTGATGTTTAGCAATGTCCACTTCTTTAGTGAACCTGTACTTGGCCTCTCTGTAGCAGTCCCTGTCTCCGCTTCTGAACGCCTTACTCTTTTCCAGCCACAGCTTTTTGAGTTTAGGAGAAAACCAGGGTTTGTCATTGTTATAACTCACCCTGGTGCGTGATGGCACAATGCTGTCCTCACAGAAGTGGATATAGGAGGTGACAGTGTCCGTAAACTCGTCCAAGCTGTTAGAAGCAGCCTTCATTGTGTCCCAGTCTGTAGACTCCAAACACGTGCGAAGCTCCTCCACAGCCTCGTTGCTCCACAGTTTTTTGGTCCTCACGACAGGTTTGGAGAGCTTCAGCCTCTGTCTGTACGCGGGGATTAGGTGGATCATGACGTGGTCAGAAAGTCCGAGTGAAGCGCGGGGCACCACGCGATAGGCCCCGCTGATCGTGCTGTAACAGTGGTCCAATGTCCTCTCCTCTCTGGTCGGGCATTTAATATACTGCTTGTATTTGGGAAGCTCATGGCTCAGATTGGCTTTGTTAAAGTCCCCAAGAGCAATGATGAGAGAGTCCGGGAATGTCCGCTCCATGTGCAGTATCTGCTCCGCGAGTGCGCACTGAGCTGCCTGCGCATCCGCGTCTGGCGGGATGTAAACAGCGGCCAGGATGAATGAAGCAAACTCCCGCGGAGAATAAAACGGTTTGCAGTGAATAAAAAGGTATTCCAGAGAGGAAGAGCAGTGCTGAGCAATCACTGTTACATCTGTGCACCAGCCACTATTAATGTAGAAGCAGACACCTCCACCTTTGGTCTTACCAGAGAGAGAGGCCTGCCGGTCCGCGCGCAGCAGATGAAAGCCCTCCAGCTTGAGCGCGCTGTCCGGGATGTCCTCACAGAGCCACGTCTCCGTAAAACATAACACACAGGAGGAGGCAAAGTCTCTGTTCATGCTTCTCATCAGGGCCAGTTCATCTGTCTTATTCCTGAGTGATCGTACATTGGAAAGGAAGATCCCAGGAAGAGCAGTTCGCAGTCGACGTCTCCTCAGACGCACGAGTGCGCCGGCTCGCTTACCTCTCTTACGGCGTCTCACTTTCCTGATCAGAGTCTGCAGTAAATCTGCCGCGGATGCGACAAATATTGGAAGTAAATCCACAGGTGTTGTAGTCCTGTGGTTAAGAAGCTCTTCTCTGGTGTAAGAATATCCAGAGGAGTGCCCAGACACAGAAGTTATGCACAAAAACAAGACAGAAGTAACGCACTGAAGCACCAGGGCATCCATACGCGGCGCCATCTTGGAAATTTCATTGCAGATTACAGAATACATGCCCCAGAAATGTATTCTGTAACGTATTCTGAATACTTTGGATTACTTAATTTGTTATCATGCTTTTTACAACTATGTGAATGTACTATTGCTGTGATTTATTACTGTTACTGAAGGTCTGTGGCTCCGAACCCGTAGTAAAGGGACCTCTGACTAATACGTCGGGTTCTGTGTCGGGCTCGTAGCCGAAAAATAGCTTTACTTTGGTGTCTGAGTCAACTTTGCCAGCGAGAGACAGAGAGAGGCGTTGAAAGGCTGCTCCCACGGAACTTATTGTTTCGGAGGAAAACACGAACACGGTGTACAGTCGAGTCTTAATAGCTTACTTACAACTGGGCTCGTCAGGCACTCTTCTTGGCTGCAGTGGTTATTATTATATTTACATGCTTCCAGCTCCCATTTCTGGACAGTGACAACTCGTACTTTTCGACTCTCCTTTTTCTCCCTCCTCGAGCTCACAGGCACATAACGGGTACGGCAGTCCATCCTCCCTGCAGCACGGACTACACTGCCCATGAGGCTACATATTCGTTAGGGCTATGCCTGTAATACTCTGCCTATTGCCTTCATATTAAATCATTTTTTTAAAATGTTAACAGTAACAGAATACAGTTACTCATATTTTGTATTTTAAATATGTAATGTATTCATGTATTATGGTACATGTATTCCATTACTCTCCAATATTGATATTTTATAACTACAATAAACTGTTTTACACTACTTTTGATACTAAACTATAAAGACACTCATGGTAGAGGAATCAGGGACGACATGCCACGTCTCCCTGTCTGATCTTTTTTTTCCTGGTTGCAGGCCACTTATAGCTGTCTACAGGTGCTGCCACTCGGTACCTGTAACACATGATTAACCATTAGCAAAATCACATATAGATATAATTAGCACTCTGTGTTACGCTAACCATAAGGAGGTGGATGTTACAGTATGTCCTTTATGTCACTCTTAAGCCAGAGGATTTGAACCTTGTTGAAAAAATAAACATTTAAATACATTTACAACATGTAACAACCAGGAAGAAAATAATATTGTTCTTACAGAATCTGATGCTCAAATAACAGATGGACCTTCCTCTCCAGTAATCTGGCATAGATCTTCCAGGACAGGCTGCGAGCTGTGATCCTCTAAAGTTGGAATACACTCTCTAGTCTCCCTGCCTGAAGAGAAGAACCCTCACCCCAGTCTGCCAATCCAAAGGCGCTGTCCCCAACTCCCACACAATATTGCAAGAGTGTGTCAGCCATAAATCCATGAGTCCAATCCACACTATATACAGTGGGGGTACTTAAAGGCTTAAAACCTTCATTTCTGATAAAGCTTATAGTTAGGGCTGGATCACGTGACCCAGAATCCTCCTTTAGTGTAGACTACTGCAGGGTTCCCATGATGCACTGGGTGTTTCTTGTCCACTCACCTTTTTCACTCATTATGTTGTTTACTTTCTCCTCTCTCTCTTCCCACCCAACTGGTGGCAGCCCCTCCCTGAACAATTAAATTGATACTTTTATATTTAAATTTCAAAAATGTTGACTACAGCCCTCCAGTCAACCTCAATAAATAAATGAAACTTATATACTGCACAAATCTACAAAAAGTAAGCCGCCTGTAAAAGATAAACTATTATTATTCCCAGAGATGGGAAATTCACTTTGTTACAGCAGCAAAGTAAACAGGGCAGGAATAAATAAATAAATGCAGCAAACCTAAAAACAACACTACTATGCAAAAATAGAAGAGAATAAACCATTGAATTATGTGAAGAATAATATGTCAGAGTACACTGTGGTGTCCCTACAATATGACTGAATTAACTCTCAACCTCACCAGCGCCACCTCATGTGTCACACTGCTGGTGCTGGTTGGACCAACTGAAGCCTTTTGGTTTGTTTGTTTGTTTTTGTTTCTCCAGACAGAATATAAAATATTCACATTTTACTTAATTCAAATTGTGCTGTCACTTAAAAAGTAACAGTAATTAAGAGCTTGGGGAAACTCTTTGACTCCAGCCTGAAAGACTCTACTGCTATTCAGAAGGCAAATGAGGAGCTGGGAGCGTGGCTCATTAAGGTGGATAAGTCCGGCCTGCCTGGAAGATTTAAAGCCTGGATCTACCAGCATTCCATCCTGCCCCGAATCCTGTGGCCCTTGCTTGTCTATACAGTTCCAATAACTACTGTGGAATCCCTTGAAAGAAAGATCAGTGGCTTTCTTCGTAAGTGGCTGGGACTTCCCCGCAGTCTCACCAGCGCTGCCTTGTATGGGGCAAGCAACAGCGTGCAGTTACCCTTCAGTGGTCTCACAGAAGAGTTCAAGGTGGCTCGCACACGAGAAGCCCTACAGTACAGAGATTCTAAAGACTGCAAGGTGGCATCAGCAGGTATTGAGGTAAGGACAGGAAGAAAGTGGAAGGCTGAGAAGGCAGTTGAGGTGGCGGAGTCACGCCTAAGGCAGAAAACACTGATGGGGGTCTTAGCAACAGGGGGAGCAGGCTTGGGGTACGTCCCAAAGGCCCAGGTCAGCAGGGCACAGGGAAAGGAGAGACACCAGCTACTCCAGGAAGAGGTCCGAGCAGATGTGGAGGAGGAGCGAGTAAGTAGAGCTGTAGGCCTTAAGCGGCAGGGAGCATGGACAAGTTGGGAGAGCACCTTGCAGCGCAAGGTCACCTGGGCAAACATCATGCAGGCAGACTTCCACCGGATCCGATTCCTAGTGCAGGCAGTATACGACACTCTGCCAAGCCCAGCAAACCTCCATCTGTGGGGAAAGAGCGAGACACCTGCCTGTCCCCTGTGCTCTGGAAGAGGGACCCTAGAACACCTCCTTAGCAGCTGCCCAAGGGCCCTGGCCGATGGTCGGTATCGTTGGCGGCACGACCAGGTGCTCAGAGTTGTTGCTGAAAAGATTGCCTCAGCAATCAGCACCAGCAAGCATCATCATGCTCCGAGGAAGGCAATCTCTTTTATTAAGGCTGGAGAGAAACCCCAGGTGCGCCCACATTTGACAACTGGCCTCCTCAACACAGCCTCTGATTGGCAGCTACAGGCTGACCTGGGTAAACAACTAAAGTTCCCTCAGAACATTGCAAAAACATCACTCCGGCCAGACATGATAATTATTTCTGAGGCCTCAAAACAGCTGATCATGCTGGAACTCACAGTGCCCTGGGAAGAGCGGATTGAGGAGGCCAATGAAAGGAAACGAGGAAAGTACCAGGAACTAGTGCAGGAGTGCAGGGGAAGGGGCTGGAAGACTTTCTATGAACTCATAGAAGTGGGTTGTAGGGGCTTTGCAGGACGATCACTCTGCAAAGTCCTAGGCCGGCTGGGCGTGGCTGGGGCAGCCAAGAAGAGGGCCATCCAGGCTGTGAGTGAAGCGGCAGAGAAAGCCACAAGGTGGCTGTGGATCAAGAGGGCTGATCCGTGGGTAGCTACTGGTACGCAAGTCGGGGCCTGATCACCCCCGGCTGGGTCGCCTGGGAGAGGGTGTATGTATGAAGTTGTGAGACCCGAAACACCTGATGACCCTAGGATACATCACTGAAGATGCGTACCAGTGCATCCAGGAGATGTGTCTTTATAGTTAAAAAGTAACATTTCATATGTCATGCAAGAAACCTAAACTGTAACGTAAATGTAAAATGAGCAGCTCGTGTCCAGGTTCACCAAAGTCAGTTTTGTGACTGAAAGCTGTCGGCCAAATTAGCACGATGATGTTTCTACAGGAGAGGAGCTGCATTATTATAAACTGTTCCACCACATAAACCTGAAAACTACCTGTGACAGCTGACCTGGGTGATGTGTAGAAGAACATCAAATTTTATTTAGCCTCAAGTCCGTGTGTTAATGAAGAACATGTTCCTGTGCCATGTGCATAAATACACATCAATCTTGTTTTTGTGTTTTTCCTGTGGGCTTTGTGAGGCTGCAGGTATTTACGAAAGTCTGACAGACTAAAACAGTCAAGTGACGACACTGTGAAGAGATGAGAGTTGCTTCTTCCTCTGTGCAGAAATGTAACTAAAAACCTTAAACCAGCTTTAATTCTGTTCAATTTCAACAAAATCCATTATTACAATATCAATATCATTATTGGAATGGACTAGCACTGCACCCATAACTCTGAGTCATCCACCCGTGATTTCTCCCTCTTATTGTGTGTTTTGAAAGTGAAAGTCACTGATAAGCCACCACAATATCAGGGTCCAGGACATGAGAGTACACTCATCCAGCTCTGAAACACCACAGATCACTGTCACATCTGCGACGGACAACATTTAAGCATCTGTCAAACTGCTACAATTAATGCGAATCAGAAAGACCGGAAATATTTAGGCTGGTGTCTGAATTGTACAGTATATAATAGTGTAACGAATGTTAAAGGTTATTTTGCTGTGATAGGTTGAGCATCTCTGTGCACTGTTGCTGTTTCTTTAAGAGACATGTTTGTTTGTGCTGCAGTAAAAGTCAGTGAATGTGGTTTATTTTTTAGAGACAGAAGTAATAGTCACTCACCTCAGCGTGTCGGCTTTCTTTCCCTTTTTATACTTTTAGGCCACATGTTGAAACTCATAGCCACTAATTTCTCTTTTTTTGGTGAAACCTTGGACTCGTCTCCAAATCTTCCAGCAGAGATCATCCAATCAGATCCTTTTAGGGAATCGGACCTCTAAACTATCGGTCGTCATGAGACAGGACCACCAACAGATACCTCTTTCCACATTTATCTTCGCCTGTGTTATCACTCCACAACAAACTTGATGAGCTCCGGACAATTGTCAGGTTCCCGAAGGAGTAAAACTGCGCCTTTCTGTTTGTTGTACTGGAAACTCGGCTTATAGAACAATGATGTGTTCATGTTGAAGTCGGAAGTTTCAGCTGGAATGCCCCATCAAGACAGCTACCAAGTCAATAAGCTCCACCTGCCCTGACTTAATGGGAATGGCAGATGAGGAAGTTGGAGGAAGGAGAGATGACTGACTTTTAATTACTTTTATACAAAATGATTGATTACATGGATATAAGAACAAACTAAGCATTTTATGTTTTATGATCTTGGATTATGTTCCTTTGGACCACCTTACAGGCTAATTATGGCACAGCGGGGAATCAAACTGAAGAAGAAAAGTAGGGTCAAAAGAGCCAAACCACAGAGAGGGATGGGTCTGAGAGCGGGAGTGGGAGTGTTGGTGTTCATGAAATAGTGTCTAAATTTGAAAGAGTCAGTGGATTTAAATTTCTTGTTGCATTTAAAGATGCACAAACAGCATAAAGATGAGATGAGAAATGTGTTGAATATGAAAATGCTACTGAATGGGAGTATTCTTGATTTCTGTAAGTCTGAGGTGCAGAGAGTAAAGGCACTGACAGTGATTTGTTCCCAGTCAGGGTAAAAACTGACTGATATGAGCCCTGAGAGTCTGAAAGTGCTGTGTTTAAAGCTGTAGAAGCAGCTGAGGTCGAGATTGTAGGTTTAAAGAGTCGGGCACTGCTGTATTGTTGACATTCAGACATGATGCAGTTACAGTGAGCTTGGGGTACATGAGCTATCATGTTAGGCAAATACCAGCAGCCTCCATGGTGATGCAGCGTTTTGGTCCTGTAGCAGCAGTGTGCAGTATTTCCTTAAACAAGTAAAAAAATCAAAGTATAAATCTGTAAGTTTGGTCAGCAGCTGTGGTTCCAGAGGAGATCTTTGGAGTTAGACCAGGATCTCTGAGTGTAGGGTTTCACTACAGTTAAATACAGTATCTCCATAAATTCACAAAGCTACACAGTAAATGGTGGGAAATAACACCAACAACTATATAGTGTATTATGAAGTACTACAAAACAACAACAAAGTAAAACTCCTGTACTGTGGTGCTTCATTGGCTACTTTAAATAAAGGGATATCAAGTGTTACTCTGACAGTGTCCTCAGCATCTGTAGCCCACTACACCCCAGATGGTTCAGTGATGCCAGTAAACTGAGGACTCATCATCTCCGTCCACAAACATAAGTGTACAGTCTTCTGGGTTGTAACACTGCTCACATGCTAAACTGCTCCAAAGTCTTTTTTATAATTCTTCTTTCATTTGGAAACATTTTGACTCGTCTCGACTTATAACATCGACTTATTGATCACAGTCCTGTCAAAGCAGATCATCAGCAGATTCATTATTAAGCTGTTGAATGATCAGCTCATAAAAGTTATGTTCATGTTTTCAGTGTTTTCTCCATCCAAGCTCATCCCAAAGTCCAGACATGCAGGTGATTAGAAAAGACATCTGATCTGAATGTGCTGCTGACTCTTTGAATATTGTGATTTCCTGATGACCAGGAGAAACATGTCTGGAAAACATGCAGAATCTTTAGAATCCAGTAGACTGTGGAAATGTGCAGTGAATGAAGGTTATAGTAGGAGACACCTGGTCCTGGTCAGATGAACCACTTTAACTGGCTCCTTTCTTTTTAGCCCACAATCATCATTTTGATCTGTGTTTTATTCTCATTATTTTAATGGACTCAGTTAACAAAGGGCCAGTATAGCAGTAAAAAAGCACAATGGCTGTAAACAATAAAGATCACAGATTAAATTAAGACATCAGCCTAAAGAGCAACATAACAATGAGGTCACATAAAAGAAGCAATTATGAAACTTTGACTGTAAACTACAGATCTGCTAAAATAATAAATCAGCCAACTAGACTTGATAATTACATTATAACAAGATGTTGAAATGGATGTTACTTATACAGCAATTTAACCTGAAAAGAGGACGTTACTCTCAAGTGGTGAGGGATTATTTACAGGTAACATTTAGTGGACAAAAAAGGTGTGTGGATAAACTTCACACATGCATTCCTGGGATTACTGTTCCAGAGTAATGCAATAAGAAACCAGCAGGTGGCAGCAGTGTGCTGGTTGGCACTGTCTCCTCACAGCAAGAAGGTCCTGACTGGGTTTTCCCCGGGTCTGCGTGGCCCCTCTCTGGGAACTCCAGCTGCCTCCCACAGCCCAGGGACCTGGATGTTAGATTAACTGGTAATTCTAAAGGTGTGAATGTGAGCCTGAATGCTTGTGTGTCTCTGTCTGATAGTCATATGGCACAACTGTGACTTGTCCAGGTGTACACTGCTTCTGGATTGAGGAGTAATATTTTAAAAACAAACAGACAAAGAAAGCAGAGCTGCACCTCACTGTTTGTATTGATGATATTTTTGGACCCAGCTGTGTTTTGTTCTTCTAGAAAGCCAGATGTGGGACGAGCACAAATGTAAAGGCAGCCAGTGATGCCTCAACATCTTTAAAACTCAAGCCTGCATCATCAACTCACAGAGCTCTGGACACAAATGTCTACTGGGACCTAACCAACTTGTTTTGATGACCAGGCCTTTATTCTTTCTTCAATAATAAGAAATAGTAATAATGTGTACCTACATGAGTACTTCTAAATGGAGAGCACTGCGTCTTATTGAAAAAATAAAAGGTAACATCACAATATAGCTTCAATAAAAACTTTAAAACAGCCAATCATGAAGAGTTCTGTGGTCCACTTCCAAACCAGAAAATCTAATCAAGCACAAACAATCTTAAATCTTTACTCTGATGAAAATATAAGAGAAAGTGAAGTCAAGGTTAAATTTATTCATATATGTTTAAAACAACAGAGCTGATCGCAGAGCTCTACATTTAAAATATATAACCTTAAAAAAAGTAAAATGTTAAATCCAGAAAAAGTGAGAACAGCAAACAATATTAAAATAAAATTAAATAAAAAATACAATTCACAGCATCTGACAGTATCTGACATCAAATGAATCAAGCTCAGCTTTTTCATGTTTTTATAACAAATAATTCATTTTTGCATGATGCAGATCTTTAAACTCAGACAGTAAACGTATTTGTTGGTGTTCATACCAGCACTAATGTGACTCTGCTGACTTTAAGTTGTTGCTTTCAGGTATTAAAAATCACAGACTTCAAAACTTTTTTCTCACTTGCTATTGGAACAGGATACATTCAAAATTTTATATTAAAGCTTAAAAATGAATAAAAAATATCAGCTGAATATAAAGAGCATGGATCTGAAACAGGACACACCTCTGTGTGCTTTATGCTAAAAGAATCTATATCATATTATTATTCAATATCATCTTCATAAACACTAAAAAGTGAGCGCGTCTGATATTTGGGCAGCAGAGGAGCAACAGTGGATTCATAAAATGCTCCTTTTTGCTGCTGCAGCTCTCCTCACTGACCTGTAAGACAAACACACAAAGAACACAAATGTCCAAGTTTCAGGATGTTCACCATTTAATAACTTGAAGAATAACTCATCCTGCACAGAAGCATAATTACCAGGAAAGCTTCCTAACGTGACTTCAGAATAAACTGCTGCATCAGCTGCAGGACTTGATTTTCCTGTGAGTGGAAAGAAGATTTTAAGACCAGATAAACATGTTGAACAACATTCACTGGAGGTGATGGCAGACTTTGTTTACCTGCTTTCTTCTTGGCTTTTTCTTTTTTGGGGCGTTTGACCTCAGCATACATCAGACTGTCCTCTAAGAGAGAAGTCAGAGCTCAGGATACATTTGATCAGCAGATATATGACACAGAGCTGTTGGACGTAGAGGTGGATTTAAACTGCAGATTTGTCAGCTGCAGCCATTAACAGCATTAATGCTACGCTCCCCTTAATGATTCTCGCTCGTTGTAGTTTCACTAGATTATTACTTTAGAAAAGAACAGACTACTTTAAGTGCTAAGAGTAACAAGAACCATTGACGAGATGTAATACGTCACAGGTTTCTTTTACTGTTACAAAAAAGTTAACAATTTAGAATTTTGAACACAGGATATTTTATTTAAGCAAATTAGCAGAAGCAAAGCAAAACCTTAATCAACTAGTAATAATCACTTGATTCAGTCACCTGAATTTTATCCAAATATAACTAATCACAAGTACAAAGTCTTCCAACTCTTTTGTGAGACAAAAAAATGATAATTTCACTTCATAAGTCCACAGTGATTGGACAACTGAAACTTTTGACTGTGACTCCACAGTGCTTTCTTCAGATGTTGCTGATGTTACTCATCTTTAGCAAACTACAAAAAGAACCTCGAACCTTCCCAAACAGCATCATTTATACTCATGTGCCCGTCTGCATCACTCCCTTCTTTCATCCCTTACTCATATTTTATATGCCCTACATCTATTCCACATACACACAAGTTTCCATGCTATTGGCACATCCAATACTTTCCTGTATCAAACAACCAGCTTAAACAGTTCTCTGCTGTGCCTCCAGTGATCGAGCACACTCAGATTATGTGTTTTATTTGATGGTGTTTGGTTTGTGATCGTTGGTCTAGTTCAGAAGCTCTGGATGCTGTGATTCAGTAAATCCAGCTGAAAGAGGACTTTTTTTGCCTCCCAGATTAAAGACTTTGATCAAAGGCCTTAGATTAGAGATTAACCTGTGATCTGAGGAAGAGACTGAACTCAAACTGTGGAAGAAGTTTGTTTTGAGTTTTCTTCGTTCTTTGCAAACATTCTGACCTGCTGTGTTTCTGAATCACTCAATAAATCTGTTCAACTTCTACAGCGTGTCTGTAGAACACAACACAACAACACAGTATCATGTTAAACAAATACACCTGATTTAATGACTAACCCACCAAAACCCTAAATGACTGCAGATTAACTCTGCTGATGTGTAGCAGCTAAGCTTGGTAAGTGAATAACTAAACTCCATGTTGACCTATAATTAGCTGCAACAAAATGAAATGACACATTTCAGTACAAACACTGAATGAGACTGTTGTGTCTGTACCTGCAGCTCCCGTCTTCACCTCAGAGTAAACAGCACTCTGCTCTGGTTTATGATGCTTCCCTGTGAAGATGATCAGAATATTTATCATGAGAAAATAATTAACTGTTAGATTTTTTTAAATATTTATTTATTTTATTTTGCATTACATTTACATTTAATTGCACATGTTTTATGTACTTACTCTTCTTTTCAACGTTTTTAAGTTCAATAAGAGCGTATGTGACATCTTGATGTTCATCTGATCCTGAAATGTTCATATTTTAGTTACAGGATTGTAAACATTTCACATGGAATTAGTTTCATTAAATCAAAAACAAGTTTCATCTGTAACTGCTCTGTGCTTTTCAGCACATATACTGCACCATTTCTGTTGTCTTCCACTTGGCTAACAGATTCATAGAGGTTATTAGTACCTAAAAAAAGATGAACCAGGGTCACATTAATCATTTTAATAAAAACATAAAGGAGAGTTTAAATAATTCTGTTTATGTCAAAACCAAGACCATGAGATATTTTCGGACCATGAACCCATAATGTTGTTACTGTTTGTGCTGTTCTGATATGAAACAATAACATTATGGATTTTTTCAGTCGAGTTAAAGACACAATCAGGTTTGTAAAATTATTTTTATTTCTCATTTTATGTGTCAGTTTACTGTTTGGATGTTTGTCCAACTGGATTTTGACAAATATTCTCTTAAAAGCCGCTGAGCACAAAGTTAATCTAAAAACTGTTACTGTTAATGAAGACTTATTTTAAAAGTCAATATTAATAATGATAATAAAGATGGATTAAATACTGACCAGGATGAACAGAGTTGTACTCATGAGTTTCATTCTGGTTGACTCCATGATTTGTGGAGGAGCCCGGACTGTGACTCTCAGACTGGATCGACCTAAAACATGAAATAAACACAATAAACTCAAAAGTAACTGATGTTTGTTTAAAATAATAATAAAAAGTATTTTACCAACCTGGTGAAGCAGGAATCTGTGAAAGAGACAAATGTTATTACACATGTTTGTCATGTATAAATTGTTCCACTGATATTTAGTGTCATGAGATCAGAATACATGTATATGTGTGAATAATTAAAGTGTATGTAGTAAATAAACTCTCTAATACAGCATGAAAAGAAGAGGCTCTTACACTTGGACTGTCTGCAGCGATACAACAAGAGCAGGAGAATAATAATGAGAGAGACTCCACAAACCAGTCCAACCATCAACCACACAGGAGATGAAGAGCTGTCAGCTCCTGACACAGTTACTGCAACAACAAACAATAATTAATTATTAATAAAGTGTAAAAGAAGAACTCTGAGAGCACAAATCTCTGCTAAGGCAGCTCACTCTGTTGACAGTATTTGCTTTTAAGGAAACAATATTGTATTTTCTGTGTATTTATTTTGTTTTATTTGTACTGTGAGAAGTTTGTAGTTCAGTGAAAATAAGTCCAAAGGCAGATTTTTTCAACATGACAACAAGGGCAGATGTGAAATGTAAAAGTGAGGTCAGAGGTCAAACAAATGATATTTTAAATCTTTATACAGTACTTTCTATATGTTGACAAGACACAACACCTTTGTAAGAATCATAGTTTCTGTGTTATAAGGATTTTTTTTAGTCATAAAGTTGACCTTGAAGACCTCGGTGGCTGTAAGCCAAATGTTAATGGATAGTTAACATGACTGCAGCTCGTCAGTGAGGTAACCAGGCAGGTCTGCTGGGATCCTTTCTAGGAAAATAAGATTTGTATGCTAACAGACTTTCCCCTTGTTTCAGTTTCTTCCTGCTTCAAGATTCGTTTTCATGCCATCATTCACCTCCAGTCAGACGCCTGCCACCTTGGATCATTACCCCCCTATTCACCACCACCGCTGCCCCCTCGGAGCCTCTTCCTCACTTGCCTGCCTGCCCATCGTTCAGCAGTTTCCACAGACCTCTGCTTTTTTCTTTACCCCCAGCTAGTCTGGACTCCAAGTAAGGCATAGTTGCAGCCACTTTATGAACACTCTCTGTCTTGTCACATTCCCTCAGATTTCCTGCCCTAACTGCTCTCTCCTCTCCCACAGATCTGCCGCCCTCACGCTGTTATGTCCGCTCCTCTGGCCTGTCTCTCTCACCTCAGTTAAGATGTTTTTGTAGGACTCACTCCTTAAGTTTAAGTTCATTTATGTTTTGTTCCTGTTGACCAAGTTGAAGCTCACAATCTGTTGTGTTAAATGAATTATCCTGTTTGATAAAGAAACTTTCACTCATTACTTCCTCTGCTGTTTTCACCTGAGTCCTGAATCACAACGATATTAAACCTGACAATATAGAGATATTACATAATAGTTTTATAAAGTTCTGACTAAATAGACCCAGATGGATTTAAACATTAAAAGAGATAATATCATGTTATTTCTCAAGCATGAAATCCATTAAAATCCATCACGTGTTGATCCTGCTCACCTTTAACTGACATCCAGCTCTGTGCTGACTCTCTTCCTGAGTACTGACACTTGTAGAAACCTTCATCAGACTTTGACACTGCAGAGATCTTCAGCTCCCCTCGGGGATCATTTTGAATAAGTTTGTCATTGTGATAGAAAAACACATTGGAAAGTATTTTTTGTGTTCTCAAACTGCAGCTCAGACTAACAGAAGCTCCCTCAGTCACAGGATGAACAGGACTCACCAGGATAGGAACATCATCATAATAATAATAATCTGTGAAAACAAAAAAACAAACATATTGTTTCAGTCAGACCAGCTGGTGCAAAACTTTTAGAAAAAGCTGTGAGTCGTGTCTCATGATCTACATGCAGACCTGGTTTTCTGAGTGATTATGAGGACTGGAAATATAGTTGGGATGTTCCCTGCAGGAGTCAAATTATTGATGGTGACATTATTGAATGGTTGAAGGTGAAATTGTAAATGTTTGTATGTTTGTGTTATTTTGCATGACGTGTTTCCCAAATTTCTCTCTATTGAGATATTAAAGGTTCATCTAATCTGACGACAGAGATGTTGAGCTTTGTTGAGTTTTATTCTGACAGAGAAAAAAAAATACTGTTGGCAAATTATGACAAACTGGATTATGAACGGATGAAGAGAAATTAGACCAACATCCAAGAATATTTTGATGCTTTGTTGCCTGAAATTGTCTGAAATTCTCATTTTTGTTTGTGTTGCCACATAGAATTACTTCACATACAGCAAAGCTGAGACAAATGTTCATGTGACGTCTAAATCATTCAGATCCAAGAAGTAAATGTATAATAACATACTCTGTACAGTGATGTTGACTGCACTGCTGAACTCTCCTGATCCAGACTCACACCAGTACACTCCAGTATCTGACTTTGATGTGTAGATGTTACATGTGGATCCAGTCATTCTCCTACAGTCAGAGAGTCGGCCGTCCTCAGAGAACTTCCTCACTCTCCACTCAGTGAAGTTTCCCTCACAGGTCAGTGAGACAGAGTCAGAGGTGAAGTGTTGCACTCTGTCAGGACTCACTGTGAGAGACGCTGCTGAATGAACATCTGGAAACAACATGCAGTGAAGAGACAAAGCTCACAGATGTTAGGATTCAAAATATCACAGTGAAAATATTTGTTTGAAGCTTTTGTTTTGAAAATCAAATTTAATAGTTCAAAATGATAAAGTGTTTGTTTGGTGAGACAACACTGAGTCTGACAACAAGCCCTGAATCACACAGACAGTCAAATCAATGGAAAACAAAGGAGCCGAATACTGACATGTTTAAGATGATCTAACCCACATGCTTTATCTGCTGGCAGCTCATGTAGAGCTTGGTACACGTCATGTGACATCATGAGCTTTGAGTCATCACTCTCAGCATCATCCACCTGATACAGATCACTCTGAACACACTTCAGTCATTTGCTGTAATGTTTCTGTCATAATTCTGTGATATTGTCTGTTTCACAGATTCCTTCTACAGTGAGATATTTTGCAGCAGCAGGACCAAAACTAAAAACCTTTGAAGTATATTTTAAATGAACAATAACAGCAGCTGTTATTTGTGACGTCTTCTTCTAGCATCCATCTGTAGTCAGTGTTTCTCTTGTATTTGTCAGAGCTGTTAACCTGCCTGCTGACATCTTTGTTTCTTTATTAACTATATTTGACTTTTTTATCTGAACACCTACCTGAGCACCAAACAAAGAGTCTTAACTGTGTAAATCCTGTCTGTGCACCAAGTAAAAATAATCAGTACAAACAGTAACATGAGTTTAAATATCAAAACATTTAAAATCTCATAGATGTCTTTTGTTTTTCATGTTATCACATTAAATAAAAACTGAAAAATAAGAAAAGGAAACGAAGAAATTCAGTTTGGTTTGATCACAGAGAGAAAGGAAAACATTCAGTTCAGTTCTTCTTTTGGGAAGTTTTAATGTACACAGACATCAATGGTTGTCATGGAGATGAGATTTTAATGGTCTAAATGTTGTTGAATAAAAATGATGACCTAACATGAACTTATTGAAAGGACAGAGAGAAACAAACTGACCTGCAGACCAGACAAACTTTGGTTGACTGTGATCAGTGAGATACTCTGGGTCTCCTCTTCCAGCTCTGCACACATATCCTGCTGTGTGTGTCTGTCCATGAATGATGTAGGAGTTGTTTGCAGTCCCACTGCCATCAGGTAGCAGCTCATAACTGGAGGATTCCTCTGATAGATCAGGAACAGCTTTATACCAGTAGAAGCTCCATCCTGCAGACGGATGTTCAACCTCACAGTTCAGAGTTACTGAGGCTCCAGGACTCAGCCATGATGGAGACACAGTGAGGACAGGACGGGGTTCATCTGTTCAACAAAGATTTTCTCTCAGTGAACATGTAGTACAGTCTCTGAACAGTGAGCTCAGTTTATACAAAGAATAATAATCTCAGTCTATATGAACAGAAACACATTTTACAAAGTGTTCAAACAGCTTAAAGAAAATATGACTTACTGTCAGAAACTGTCAGTGTGACTGAATCACTCCACTCTGTTGTTTTACGCTGTGAACTTTTCATTCTGCCCTTACAGCGATAGTTTCCACTGTTGTATGATGAAGCAGATCTAATCCTGTATTCATTTAGATTTGGAGGTTTTATGATGCTGTTTGTTTTCCACTCATAATCCCACTCAGTGTCTCCTCCATGGATCTCACATCTGACAGTGATCGTCTCTCCTCCGTATATCTCAGACCAGTTTGGATGCAGAGTCACAACAGACCTGTTTGAGACTGTTAATGTTCAAGAAAGTACAATAAAAACACATGAAAGACAAAAGGTTCAGTTACCATCAGATGTAGTGCTTTGTAGGAAGTTACATTTACACTCACCAGTTGTGTCAATCCAAACTGACTCACTGTCCTCTGTGTAGTAAACTTGTTCTCCTCTTCCTCCTCTGCAGCTGTAGAGTCCTCCCTCTGAGACACTGATTTGTCCATTTGTCACAGGTTGATAAGATTTCCAATCTCTGTACCAGTAGTATTTCCATCCAGATGATGATGATGGGCTCACAGAGCAGGTCAGGGTCACACTGCCCCCTACTGGAACAGCTGTCCTATCAGCTCTCAGTTCAGCCTTTGGTTTGGCTGCAGTTCAGTTTAGAACAAGAACATAAAAGTAAAAATGACTGAATCAGAACAATTTAAAGATGGAAATATGTAAATGATCAAATATCACAAAACCATAGTTGAGATAAAACAAACTGTGTCACACAAAATATTCTGTATTTCTGTTTTGATCAAAACAGTGAATTTGTTTTATTTACTTTTGTGTATTTTAATTTATTACGTACATGCACATTTCAAATAATTAATTTGAAGCATGACTGAGTTTATTGATCAATAATGAGGAAGCAACCCAGGTCAATATGATCTGATTGTATTTTGAACATGTGAGAATTGTTCCTAAACGAGTGTGAGCAGTTATCGTTTCATTGGTGTTGTTCTTTACTTTTGTTTTTGGTGTATTGGAATTTGGTGAGTAACAGTTAGTTTTCTTTGGTGTCAGTTAGCACGTTATGTCCTTGCGTTCTTTACTAAATCTGATGTTGAAGCCTCTGATAGCTAAGATGAGACCTAGTAAGGTTGTTTTATATTCTTTTGCTGTGGAAGCTGACATTTCCTGTCGCACAGATGTGTTTAGACCACACTAATACGCACAGTCAACTCTACCGCTGACATTACAGGGAGGGAGCAGTTTGGATGTGATTTCCAGCTGAGCTGTTAGGAATGCTGGAATAAGACTCCAGTGTTTGTGTTGCAAAACAGATCAGGTTTATCAGCCGAGAGCAGATCTCAGAACTGAAATCTGAGACTGTTGAATCTTGACGGTGATCCACGCCTAGGAGATCTGAACTTCCACTGAAATCATCTGTTCCTGCTGGATCAACTCATATTCCAGAGATCAGGAAACTGACTCACACTTCTGAACTGTGATACGACTCCACCAGTCCACTGAGTCGACTCATATTGATCAAAGTTTGAAGAGCAGCTGAAAGAAAGCTGCCCTGTAGGAGCTAACACAGGTTAACTTGTAGTTCACACAGGTAAGAGTTCAAACTAACCTGAACTAGACAGAAAGAGAGATTTTTACATATTGTTGTTTAATTTTATTTAAATATTTTATTCTGGTTTTCAGATGCATAAATTAATGTAAACTGGAAACTGGTTGTATATTTCCGTGTCTTCTGTTTCCAACCTACAAGTTCAAAGTTCACCCTGGTCCTGGTATGTATTATTGGTTATTGGTTGTCATTTTATTTTAATTTTGTTTTATCTTTAGTGAAGTATTGTTTTCCCATGTACCATGAATGCACCGCTGCACTGCTCATGTTAACTTTCTTTCACTGCAGCTCTCTGCATGCTGTAGGTAAATTTCTCTGTATATTGCACTGTGTTTAAAGGGTAAAAGAACCCCATGAAACGTAGTTTTGAGCACTGATTTTGCTTTGCAGATGCACAAAACTGCTGTGGTGGGGTGGCTGTAGCTCAGGAGGGTTGGTGGTTCGATCCCTGGCCCCCCTAGTTTGCATGCCAAATATCCTTGGGCAAGATACTTATGGCGTATGAATGCGTATGATTGATAGTTAGAAAGCACTTAAAGTATAGATAGTAGTGCCTGTGTGAATGGGTGTGTTGTATAGAGCGCTTTGAGTACTCCAGGAGAGTAGAAAGAACCAGTCCATTTACCATGTGGAACTTGCAATCCTGTAACGTGTTGAGCTACAGAGTTCATGTATTGTGTGAGCAATACATTAACTCCGGTGAGTCTCTGATTGTGCAAATTAAATTTGATTCACAGTCCGGTTTCTAATTTATAAAATTTATAAAACTTTATAAAACAGCTTCTATGTGATTGTAGAAGCTGTTAACGATGTCTTCGATGTGTTAGCCCTGTGAAAAGTGTGCTAGTGTACCCACATGTGCTACCTTTGCAGGTGCAAGTGTTGCATTTTGAGAAGAATTTGATTTTGAGGAAAGAAAAGCTAAATTTGAGTGAACAAAATGAATTGCTGTGTGCAAAAATGTATTTCAGTGTTTGTTGTTATCCACACACACACACCAATAGCAGCCCCTTTTGCTCTGTTTTTGCATTTGCGTTTGCTCGCAATGTGTTGCTTGCGCTTCTCATTTCTGCCCAGCGCGTTCAGCTCTTTCTGTTAGTGGTGGGCGGATCGATCCAAATATCGATAGTATCGATCCCAAGTCGGCATCGGATCGATACTAGCCTGGTGAGATCGATTCTTTACTTTGAGTTCTGCTTGTTTGCTATGCTGTGCTTTCGATAAAAACGAAACAACCAGGTCACTGGACTCACCGCTCCTGTGACAGCGGAGAGCACTTTGCTCCCTCTTCCCCCACTCTTATGTTTCGGTGTTGCACTGACACGTCATGTGACTTAGACACTTTGGGGGTTGTTAAGTTGTTTACATATTAATTATATTTTCCTGTTTTTGTTGTTGAGAATTTTAATTGTAATTTTTGTATTAGTTTATCAACAGTATTTGTTTTAATTTGTTTACTGGTTTGCGTGCACTTAAAAAAAAAAAAGAAAAAAGATCGCCACCACGGCAGACCCGATGACATTTTCATGCTTTGCAGCATCATTTATTCTTACAATAATCACACAGTTGCTGTAACAGTACATTCAATGGCTGCAGCTCTCCCGCTGGCAGCCGGACACATCATAGGGTTGCCAACCGTCCCTTAAAAAACGGAATCATCCCGTATTTAGAAACAAAAGTACACGTCCCGTATTGAGCTAATAAGGGACGCACTTTGTCCCGTAATACAGTGAGAATCAAAAGTAGTCTATAAATGTTTATGGAATTAACGCTTTGTTTGAAAACATAATTCCCAGCCCCTCTCCTGATTTGTGACCAATGAGCTGACAGCACACTTATGACAATTCGAGTATGACAATTCAGATTACCGCTCATCTCATTGGTCGAGGAAAGGTCGCTTACGGAGAAAATACCGGAAGACAACAGATGACCACAACAAGAAGCATGGCCAACAGGGGAACAAACGCCGACACTGCGGTGCAAGTCTCGGACGACAGTACACCTAAAGCTGGGCAGACACTGTGCGATTTTTTCAGTCACGATATTCAGCTCCTGCTCAAACTGCACAATTGACTCGCAGGGGTTAGAAGTTGGTAGGTCACGATGCAGGTCTCACACTATACCACCCGATGCTCTGATGCGACCTGAGAGCTCACACTGTGCCTCCATAACATGAAGGTTATAACAGAAAATCTGTCGCGCTCTCTCTCTCTCCGTCTTACACTCACACAGACACGCACACCACCACCATCAACTTTGCTAAATTGCTAAAGAAAAACATTGATCAGGCAGCTGTGATTAAGCAGCAGTGTAAATCCAACTATTTTCACAGTTGTTGTGGTCGTGATAATTTTGTGATGCCACATCGAAAAGGCTCGGATGAGCTTTCCAAAGTTCTACAAGTTGTGCCTCCATCGCTTGTGTCCAGATCACACGCTGCACAGCCGAGCTGCTCCGTCTTTTTCACCGACGTTTACGTGTTTGCGCGTGAGCAGTGTGAGCGGCTCACGAGCGATTGATGATCGGGAGCTGCTCGAGGTGTTAATCGCTTCTCGTTACCCCACGTATACTACACGATGCACGATGAAGGCCAAAATCGGGCCGATCACCAAATCGGTCGCACGACTCATAAATCGTCTCAAAATGGGCCAAAAATCGTACAGTGTAAGCCCAGCATTAGAGCAGCAATGTTTGTTTGCCCAGAGAAAGAAAAAAAGGCTGCAAAAGCACAGGGAGGACTGGGAAAAGGAAAACACTGGGAAAATGCACGATAACACCTATAAAGCGCACTGCACTGTGTGCAGTGAATATAAGCGCTATGTGGCCAGAAGTGTGATAATATAACTTATTTTGTGTAATAAACAACTGCAAGGATAGATGATTACAACAAATAGATCACTAATACATAAAAGTAATGCATAGATTAATAATGATGATGAGTTAAGATGCGTAATCATGGGAACAAGCGGGTTTACAAACAGGAGCAGCTGATTAGCTTTAGAAAAGCTGAAATAATACCTCAACTGAAGCCAATTGTACTAAATGCACTATATGTGCACTGTTACAAGAATGATTCTGTTCTATTGTTTTCTATTAATTTATATAATTTTAAGTTAAGCAGGACAGAGTTCTTTTAAAGAAAGATTTACTTATATTCTCAAAAGTTAAGCATGACAGGCTTCTGTTTAAGAAAGAGACCTGTTTTACTGTGTTAATGTTGTCATTGTGAGCTAAAAATAAATAGCTAAATGATCATTTGTTTCCCATATGGTCATATCACAAAGAATATGCATCTGCTTAAATCAAATTCAAGTCAAATGGTTAAAAAAATAATTTCACACACAAAAAAAAAGAGCTACAAAATTCACCACACTGTGAAGGGTGAACTGGGTTGCCCGGCCCTGGCCACGAGGTGTCCCTTATTTATTTTTCAGGGAGTTGGCAACCCTAACACATCACCACCACCTAGGGTTGCCAACTCCCTGAAAAATAAATAAGTGTGGTGAACATTAAAATGTCCTGTCATGTGATCAACTTACATGATACAGTCAGTCTGATGATATCACTCCACTCTGTTAACAAATAGTCCCTTCTGCCCCGGCAGCTGTATCCTCCACTGTCAGACTCAGTAACTGTGATTGTGTAGGCACTGGATGTTGGAGGTGTGTTTAACTTGGCAGGAGTCCATTCATACGTCCACTGAGCTCCTTCACCTCCCTGAATCTCACATCTGACAGTGACTGTCTCACCGCTGTATATCTGAGTCCAGGATGGCTGCAGGGTCACAGTGGGCTTAGTGGGAACTGTTCACATAAGAATGATCCAGTTAGAAGAGAAACATAAAAACTCTGCTGTTTATAACATAAGAGTAGAGTCATTACAAAACAGCTGATTCACAGAGAAACAAGTTAAACATAACAAAAAGTCACAACATAAAAGTTTCAAACTGTAACACAATATTTTCAGTAAAATGTAAAAGGTAAAGTCTTTACTTTGCACAGTTTTTGTTCAGATTCCAAAAAGTTACAGATTATTTTTCATGAGTTTACAGCAGATTAAGAAGACTGGAAGAAATCATCATTTGAGAAACATTTTCTAAAAGTTGTGATGAGGTCATCATGTGAAACTGGTGCAGTTGCTGATTTGGGACACACTTGTCACACTTGTAGTTATTGTATAACAAACAGGTTCTTGTGGCTCTGACTGATTTTCCATGAACTGAACCACTGATCCACTAATGCATCTGTTCTACACTGGAGGTTCTTTTAGCTGTCGTATCATTAAAGATATTATGACACTCATGAACACCTTTATTTTTCATTAATTAAAATAAATAAATAAACAAATGCCATTAACAACAATTACAGGAAAGAATCTAAGTGGAACCTGTAATGTAGCAGAACAGTCTCTAATAAAATGTCACGGCCAGGGGATCAGCAGGCCGCTGACTAGTAGTGTTCTCTCTCTCGCTCTCTCGCCAGGGCGGAACTCATGGTGGGTTCACGCCCTCGGCCCACGCCCCCTCTGAAGAGGAAACACCTGGGCCTCATCAGCGCAGCCACACAGGTTTATTTTTACAAAGCTGAAAAAAAAGGAAAAGACTCGCAATAAACACAGCTGAGCCAGGAAGCTAAAAGCATCAGGCTCTCCAAGGCCAAAATAACAAACAAAAACTCTCCCCCTTCCTAGAAACAAAACACAGGGTAAAACTTCCCTGATCAAGAAAAGGAAGATGCAATGCCAGACCTCCCTGGCTGTCCACAAAACAGGAGAAAACTGGGTTAAACAAAAGTGGGTTAAACCACTGCCTGCTTCCACTCTGCTGAAAACTGGTGAAAAATCCACATGTGCAACAACTGAGCTGAATAAACTGGGATCATTACATTTGTGTTTCATTTTTTTTAATGAAATTTACTGAATATGTCTTTCAACTCCACATGCTTCTGTCACAGTCCTGGGTCTGTGAACCAGTGTTTTGATTTTGTATTACAGTGGTCTCTCCCTCGCTACAATGCAATTCACCTTTCGCGGCCTCGAGTCATTTGGTACCGGGCAGCGAGAGTTGAGGCTGGAGTGTGAAATTTATGGTTTTCAGAGTTTTTATTGTTAGCTCGGTTTCCCTGGATCTTTTCCTGGCTGTTATGAGTAAACTATGAGCTTTGCCGGTGTCGCCCGAGAATACCCCGAGATTGCCACAACAGCACTAAAAACCCTGTTGCCATTTCCGACATCATAACTGTGTGAAGCGGAGTTTTCTGCAGTTACAGCTTCAAAAGCAAAATTGCGGCGCAGACTGAGCAAAAGCAACACACTTCAGGTGTCACTGTCCCCCATTATGCCCAGGTGGGACCGGCTCGTTGCAGAGAAACAAGCACAGGGCTCTCACTGATTCAGCGTTATGGTGATTTATATATTTTCATGTACTTTATTTTTTATCTTTTTGTAGTTTTGTCTCTTATTTTGAAAGAAATATTTACGTGTTACCATAGCGATCAGCGAGCATCAGGGAGAGAGGAGGAGGATCTTACTCTCAATGTAAAAGAAAGACTGCGATAAAGGACCGCTGCTGTCCAGTACAGAATGCGTTCAGCTTGTCAAATTTACATAAATCTTTGATCGCTAGCAGTGTGACTCTGAAGTGCTGCACTGTATGTTTGTAAGTTTTCTCCCCAACAAACACAACACTGGCGACAAAACGTGTTGCACCGTCAAAGGCAACCGCGGGTGCCTTTGGTTTCATTCTTTAATTTTGGACTTATTTTTCTAGAAGGTTTGAACTTTGAGAGTTTAAACAAGAGAGAAAACTGTGAAAATGTTCGTGCCTGTCTGAGAAAAGTGAATAAGTGTGTAGTGAGGGGTTTAACAGCCTTAAAACATCTATAATAATTGTAAAAAATAAAGTTGGCTACTTCGCAGATTTCACCTATCGTGGATTACTTTTAGAATTAAACTCCTGACATAAACGAGGGGACACTGTATTTTCTTGTTCCCCAGTCAGTCGTGTCCAGGGTTGGGTATCGTCACTGATTTCTAGAAGTCGATTCGATTTGAATGTGGGAAATTTTGCCTCAGACAGTCAGAAATATTATAATTCTGATCACTTATCAGTACATATCCATATTTTTATATCTATAAAAGTTGAGACTTTATCAAAGGTGTGAGCATCACAGCAGGTGCCTGCTCTCATTTACTGTTTTAGCTGGTTGGTGGCTGTTGAAATCTTGTAGTTTAACCTGAGATTCTGGCGTTTCGGGCAAAATACATTTATATTTAGAAAATCGATTCAGGATTTTATTGAATAAATATCACGTTATTCAAGCTAGAATCGATTTTAATCGGAAAATAGATCATCAAAACCCACCCTAGTCGTGTCTTTTGTCTCTCTGGTCTCTGTGCTCCGTGTTCCCTATGTTCAGTGTCTCGTCCGTGTCTGTGTTATACTTGCTGTTTTACTTTGACGGTCTCTTGTCCTTTGTCACTGTTTCTAGTTTTGCTTCACCCTGGTCTCGACTGTTCTCCCCTCATGTGTCTCATTCCCTCGTTTCACTCAGTGTATTTCAGACCCGTGTTTCTCTCTGTCAGTGTCACGTCGTCCCCTCACCATGCTGCGTGTTTCCGTGCTCCCTGAGATCAGTGTCACTAGTTTACAGGTTTCCCAGTGTTTTTGTTTTTAGTTCCCAGTTTTTTGTTTCATTTTGTTTTTGCAAGTTTTTTTCTTTTCGTGAAAATTATACCGCTGCAATAAAGCAGCCTTTTAAGTTCATTGCTCTGATGATTGTTTTGCGTTTGTGTCCTACATCCTCCCTGCCACACAGCCGTATCATAACAGTTTCACTGTGAGTGATTGCTGTGGATTTTATGTAAAACTTTATGTTGCATCTTCAAAAAATAGAAATAAAATAACTGAGACTAACAATGAAGTATCGTTGACACTGGTTTACTGAACCTTCTTTTCAGTGCATGTACAGAACATGAGTATCCATTTTCTACTGCCTCCTACAGGACACACTCTTCTTCCACTTCCTTACAACATTAATGTAACACAGAACCACTACTGGCTCTCCTGGCATTACCGTTGTAACGACACACTCATTCTTTTTCTTTCAGATGAATAACAGGAACTTAGGATGTAGGTATCTATGAATAATAACTATTATGCATACTCATATATTTATATAACCAACTAATTTCTTGCGATACCACACTTTAAAACTTGTTTTACGCTGCTTTTGATACTAAAATGAGAAGAAAGCCTGCAGTTTTATTGAAAGACATGATATTTTCTTGTTTTTGCATCAAACGTTGTGCAATATAATTTTTTTTGTTTTTTAAAAAGGTGAAATATGCCCAACTTACATGACACAGTCAGTGTGATGATGTCACTCCACTGTGTTAAGAAATACCCCAGAAACCCACAGTACAGATGAAATTATTTTGTTTTGTTTTTGAAATTAAAATGTGTGAAACGTGTCCAACTTACCTGTTACTGTCAATGTGGTGATGTCACTCCACTCTGTCCAGGAAAAGCTTCTTCTGCCCCGACAGCTGTATCCTCCACTGTCAGACTCAGCAGCTCTGCTGATTCTGTATTCACTGGATGTATGACCTGTGTTTACTTGGCCTCGTCTCCATTCATACGTCCACTGAGCTCCTTCACCTCCCTGAATCTCACATCTGACAGTGACTGTCTCACCTCTGTATATCACACCGCTGTATATCACACCGCTGTATATCACACCGCTGTATATCTGAGTCCAGGATGGCTGCAGGGTCACAGTGGGCTTAGGAGGAGCTGTTCAAATAAACAGATATCATTAGCAGACTGATAATTTGACTCGAAAATCAACAATAAAATGTTTTGTTTTTATTAAATAAATTAAACCAGGTAATTTACTGATCTTTATATTTGACTGTTTACTTATTTCTACATATTTGCATTTATTTATACATTTATGAACATGTAACCTATGAGCTGTAAGTTAGCTGTTGTTTGCAAACAATGCTGTTAAACCTCCAATATATCCAAATAATCACACAAAATTAAAAACAAAACCTGTTGTGTTGTCGCAATACAAAGAATTTTGTTGTGTTTTTGGATGAAACATTGTGCAGTATAAATTAAAATGTGTGAAACGTGTCCAACTTACATAATACTCTGAATGCGATGATGTCACTCCACTCTGTCCAGGAAAAGCTTCTTCTGCCCCGGCAGCTGTATTCTCCACTGTCAGACTCAGTAGCTCTGATGATTGTGTATTCACTGGATGTTTCAGGTATGTTAACCTGGCCTTGTCTCCATTCATACGTCCACTGAGCTCCTTCACCTCCCTGAATCTCACATTTGACAGTGACTGTCTCACCTCTGTATATCTGAGTCCAGGGTGGCTGCAGGGTCACAGTGGGCTTACTGGGAACTGTTCACATAATAATGATCCAGTTAGAAGAGAAACATGAAAACTCTGCTCTTTATAACGTAAGAGTAGAGTGACTGCAAAGCAAATGATTCACAGACAGTTTGAAGTCTGAAAATCAAAACAAAGTCACAATAAAACAATTTATAGCTTTCACACTGTAACACAATATTTTAATATAAAATGTATTAGAATTTACTTTGTAAAGTTTTATTTATACTCCAAAACTCACAGATTTTTCTGCTTTACATTTACTTTGAGGTTAAAATCAGCGTGAAGCTGGGAGCCAGTATGAAAAATGGGAGTGCTGGGATCCTATGTGATGTGTTTGAGCTCAAAGCCTGGCAGCTTAAATCTGTTTGGTCTGCAGTCATTCAGCTGATTGTTTGCTTAGACTGTCGCAGTAATCTAGGCAGGGGCACCGTAAGAGGAAGAAAAGTGATAAAAATTATTAACCTATCACCACAAAATAATGTTTGCTTCACACTGTACTTTTAAATGTTTATGTTTCACAGTGTTAGTTTTGTTTTTTTCAACAAAGAAGAGGTTAGAGCAGCACCTCTGCAGGACAAAGAGACTGTAGGATGGGTCTGTTAGAAGTAAGGACTGTTTTTTTTTTTTTAAATAGAAAAGTGAGACAGGTGGAAATTAAACTCAGAGGAAGTCTGCATGAAAAGCTTTCCTACTATTAGTCAACTTACTTCACTTCTAACAGAAAACAATGTGTTTGTGTGTTTTTTGGTCAACATGCAGTTAGTTGGTGCAGTCAGACCCTTTGTACATATATATGCTAAATCACTTATCTGCTGACCTGCTGGCAAGACAAACAGATCAAACCTCTGGCTCAGGCTTAGCTGTCCCACTGCCTCTGCACCCACACTCCTGAAATTGAACCAGCCCACTGATATCTGAAGGAGGAGCTGAGTCTTTTATGTCAAATGTGTCCAGTTGAGGGAGGCCCCTTGGGAATTGTATTTTTTTTCTGCACACTATTTATTTGGTAATCAAAGAGTAATTTGAAGGGCAAACTGTGCCAAAAGTTCAGGCAAAACAATCACAAAGGCCCAGTCTTAGTCTTAGCCTGTGTTTTAGTCTGCTTCCAGGAACAAATAGAAGCAACTTATCAGCTGACCTTAGAGTTCTGTTTGGAGTTTGTTTATTTAAAAGATCAGAGAGCTACGAGGGAGTGAATCCATTCAGAGACTTAAAAACAAACAATTAAATAATCATTATAGCCTGGCTGCTACCAAAGTAAAGCATATTACACAAGAATGGATGAAATAAATGCAGGAATTACTTTCTTAAAGTGAGCAGATGACATAACGAACGTCATTTTTGCAAATGCCCGAACCCTTTTACAACACAATTTATTTATTTCTCAAATGAGAAACTGTCATCAAAGATCACCTGCAGATTTTTTTCAAAGAGAGTTCTGAACTTTTTCAGAGGAACAAGGTTACACTTAAGAGCAAAACGAGGGTCTGAAGGTTCAAATAATACAATCTTTTTGATCGTTTACATTCAAAAAAATGAATTGCCAACCATGATTTTATGTCATCACAGCAGTCTAGCAAAACTTTTAAATAGACTGTAAAACTCATGTCATCTGTGGTTTTAGGAGTTTGATGGGCAGCAAACATTAAAATCCCCAAGAGTTAGAATGCTGTCAAATCTTTATATGATTCCAAAGAAAAGGGTGGAAATAAAATCCTTGTTTAACTTGAGGGGATGATAAACAAGCACAGGAGGAGACAGATCCACCATAAATAATTATAGTTCAGAGCTGCCATAAATATCAGCAGTGAGGTGTTGGCATATAAAAGGGTTCAAATAGATGCAAGACCTCTGCTGTGACCAGGTTCCTGCAGGAAGCTGCCTGTGACTGTTGCAGGTGGTGAGAGCTTTCAGTCAGCTGAAAGAATTAAAACCTTTTTGAGTTCCACCAGGTCTCAGCACAGAGACATATTTTAATTTGTTTTACTTTGTTTAAAAATGTATATCCAAAGAATTACTTATGTTATAATTGCCACTATTTAATAGCATAATTACAAACAGTAATTTAAGAAGTAAGAAATGTCTTCTACACTATTTTATAGATAAGAAATTCAACATTAAAAATATAAAAATATTATAACATATAACAATATAACAAAATCTTTTTCATACTTCAGATGTTTAACTTTGAGTCTTTACTGTTAATTTTTATCAAAGCCATTTTTGCTACTTTTGATAATAAACAACAAATAAACAAAAAAGCCTTTGGTGTGTTACAATATAAATTAAAAAAAACATAGTGTGAGTGAAATATCTCCAACTTACGTTTTACATTCAGTGTGATGACATCACTCCACTCTGTCCAGGAGGAGCCTCTTGTGCCCCGACAGCTGTATCCTCCACCATCAGACTCACTAACACTGCTGATTGTGTATTCATTGGATGTTGGAGATGTGTTTAACTGGGCTGGACTCCATTCATACGTCCACTGAGCTCCTTCACCTCCCTGAATCTCACATCTGACTGTGACTGTCTCACCGCTGTATATCTGAGGCCAAGATGGCTGCAGTGTCACAGTGGGCTTAGGCAGAGCTGTTCAAACAAAAATATATCATTAGCACACTGATAATTGGACTTGAAAATCAAAAAGTTCTTTCTTTTAAATAAATAAATAAAATCAGGTAATTAACGGATCTTTATATTCAACAGTTTACTTATTTCGACATCTTTACATTTCCATATTTATACATTTATGAACATATAATCAATGAGTCATCAGTTAGCTGTTGTTTCCTAACAATGTTGTTAAACCTCCAGTGATGGATTCAAAGCTGGAGGCTGCTCTGCTCTCATAAACTGTTCATAAAATGTGAAATACAAAGTTTTTATGTGGCACCAAAGTCAAAACTGGCAAAGAAAAACTAAGAGTAAAGGTTCAGTAACCAGGAAAGGAGCACAAACTGTTTTTTAAATCACTCTAAAAAGACAAAACAGCACCATGAACTCCTCTGTGTCTGTAAGTGATCTGAAGACTGAACAAAGGTGAAACAATGTACTGAGCCTAATAATTAATAATTTGACAGATTTAGTGGTTTAAGTGCTGGTGATTAGTGAATATTGACTTCCATTACAATTTGGAGAAGACCTTTTTCAACTCTCAAAATTTTTTAAACTCATCAGTTTCCTGAATAATGACTGAATCGCTTTTAGTTGTGACTAAATTCGTGTTTCTTCTCCTTCCTCTGCAGGTGTAGATGCCTCCATCAGAGACAGAGATTGCACTCTTAGAGCTAAAAGAGATGATCTCATTTTCAGATGAGGTTTTTCTGAACAGAGTAATTCACCTCACAGGTCAGTGTCACACTGCCCCCTGCTGGTGTGGTTGTGCTGTCTGCTGTCAGAGTGGCCTTGACTTTAAGTTCTGTAACTTAGACAAATATGAGTCTATTATTGTGGTCCTTTTAGTGGAAGAAGGAGAAACCCACCACATCTGCCACACAGATGTTCCAGCTGCAGTTTTATTTCCTACTGCAACTGAGACTCAAATACAAGGTGAAGAGCAGGTGAGCCTGGCTGAGTAATACGCCACCTGGTGGTTTGTTCTGAGTGTGACAGAAAGCCTGAGCCTGTGAGCCTGAGCTCAGGGTTAATGAACCCTCGATTAGAGAAAACCTTCTACACTCATCTGTGGATCTGTCACAGCAGCAGTGCAGCAAAGGTCACAAGTAATAAAACAGACAACAAAGAGAGCAGGTGAGCTGAAACTTGACCACACGTCTGTATTTTAAGTGCTTTATGCAAAACTTTAAGACTTTCCAGCTGATAATATCTGTGCACACAGATGTTTTGACATATTTACAAACCTGATCACACACACAGAGATAATAAAATGCACACAAGGGTTAATATATATACACGTGACTTTGCTACAGTAAAATCTCCAAACTAAGCTACTATCATAGAAACACCAAATTAGAGAAAAAGTATTTTGTGTCCATTCTTCCAGTAGAGTCCACACACTTGTAAATATGTGTCTCTGTAACAATGAGTGGAGTGCAGAGGTGTGAACTCAAATGCAGGAAGCAAAATAACTTAAATAAAACTGAACTTTAATACCTAAATAGTCTAAAAATGGAAACATATAAAGAATCAAAATGTAAAACTAGAAATAAATAAACTGTCAATAGAAACAACTAAGAGATGAACACACATGAGTGTTCACAGATGCTCTGACAAAGACTGACAAGACACAGCAGGACAATTTAAACAGGACTGGGAATGAGAAACAGTTAAAAACAAACAGGAAAATCATAAAAGAGGAAGAAAAATAACACAAAGGATGAAAGAAAACAAACCTTTAAATTAAAGAGGAAATAATTTTTAAAAAAACTAAACAAAGATGGGGAAGAAGCACTCAGAGTAAAATGATGAAACACCATGACAGTCATAAATGAATAAATCTATATCGATGGCACTTTGTCCAGTTTGTTTTACTTGTTACTCTTCTGTATGTGAAGTCTTTAACAACTTTTAGAGGTTTTTTTCAAGAGGACACTGAGGCAGACAGCACACCATGACACTATAAATAACTGAGAGTAAAAATTCATAATAAGACTGATTAAAGTCTTCAGGCAGGACTTTAACTGACTGATCTGTGGTTGAGTCTGTTTTCAGATTAGAGTTACCTGCATTTACCCTAAACTCATCACGCTGTGCTGTAATAAATTAGATTGATCCTCCAGTTCATCAGCATCTTGTGAATCCTAACTGTGATCTGTGAGGATGGACAGATAAATACTCATGAAAAGGAAATCAGTCAGTTTCAAGGCAACAAACTCTAGTAAATATAAAGTTTGTGTATCAGCTGAGTGAAACATCTGCTCACATGGTTGCACTCTTGATACGATCATTTTAATATTTTAACCAATAAATGCAGTGCAGTGTGAGCTGTATCATATTCAATATTTTGTCCCTCAGGTTATTCCTGAAATATAGTTTGTTTCAACTTTGTTATATGACGGGTCACATTTATTCATCCCGTAAGTAAATGATTCTACAGTATTGCTCAGCAAATATACTTCTTCCTGGTCCGCTCATGTCAAAGTCCGCCATCTAGTGGTTAAATGGAGGAAGTGCCGAGTAATAATGGCTAGAGCTCCGTGTCTGTGATAGTTCTGCATCTGCTGCTCTTGAGATGGGATAAAGTGTAAGTTTGGGCAGATGATGGATTGCTTCTACATATTAGTGCTCTGTCCTTCTTGTGGGTCTGTGAAGTTTGTTACATTACTACTGTAAGCTAACTGTTAGTGCTTTGTTTTGCCTGTTAGCATAAAACATGTCAGCATGTGGTATTTGTATTTACGTCACTTGACAGGCTTTGTCCATTTATTGTTAATGTTATGATCTTGCATTGGTCATGTGACATTTGTGCATCTACACTGAGATTAAATGTACCTGCTCTGTTTTGTTGTTACAGTTTTACAGACTGAAAGTGGTACAAATGGTACATCAGTAAAAGCTCTGAAGAACGCCACAGTCTCCACATGGAGCGCTTACTGAAGCCATTTATGTTTAACTGCACAGGCTGAATAGAAGCATTGAGCCTGTGCAGAAGATAACATGTAAACACAGGGAGGATATTATTGAGCACATTATAGGAGATAACAGCTACATATATGAACAGGAAGAAAAAGATCATTTCTTACCTTCAGCATTTCCACAGATGACAGTACTGAGCACTAAAATAATGAATAAAACCTCATCAGACATTATACAATCAAACTGTTGTAACACAGTGTGCAACTATAAGTGATGCAAAAAGCAGCAGTGTATCAAACATTTAAACACTTAAAGAATCACAAGTCTGCTTTGTTCCAGCTCTCAGGTAAACAGGTTAAAGCAGTGACTCACTGTAATTCTCACAGATCAGAAACATTTTCATTAATCGCTGCCGTTCAAACAATGTCAGACGTGTACTTACAGAAAAAGCCCATCATGCAGAGCAAAGAGTGCCCCATCGTCACATCCAGCCTGCTGCACTCTGATCCTCAGATAATCAAACAGTTTTAGTTTGCAGATAAAGAGAAGTTGTGTTTAATATAGATACAACAAGAGTTTTTCTACAGGCTCTTATTCTGATTGGTCTCTCTGTCCTTCCTGCCGTTACACACAAAACTCAAACAGCTCCTGTAGCTTTGACCGCAGCAGTTGGTTGACATGTTTATATTTCCTGTCCACTGCAAACATAGAAGCTTGTTTCTTTTGTTGTGTTGTTTCCTTTTTCTATAATATAAAATGTTGTTGTGTTGCTTCATGTAAGTATGTTTTGCCCGTTTGGGGTATTTTTTGGGTGCAATATCCACTAATATTTGTCTCCTGGCAGGTTTCTGCAGACTGGGAGTCACTGAGAGTGAATATACCAAAACAGCTTTTCTACTTTGGTGCCTGTATTTTCACTAAAGCCTTTTTAAATCATTTTTCTCCTTTTAATTGTTTAACTGCAGAATTAAAATTAAATTCTTACTTTAGGCTGCATTAAAATGTTTTTATTTTATTTGACTCTTAGCTGAAACATCATCATGCAGTCATATAGTGAAAAGGCTCCTTTGACCTCAGACCTGTGAAAGTTTTCACCTTGTGGTTAAATTCTGGTTTTAAGTTTGGTGGAGACCCAAACACAGGAAATGACTCAGTGTGTGGCTGAAGTGAGACTAAAGACTTTTATGTTTCACCAACTAAAGTAACAATTAAATTCATAGATAAATTCAAAGTTATTGTTGGCGACTTTCAAGCCTTTGAGTCGCCGAGCAGCTGAATAGGGGAATAATGTTGACGCGCCCGCTGTTTAAAACGTTAGTCAAAGTTCCAAGTTAAAACTCCTTTATTTGTTATCAAATCCTTAAAATCCGTAGAAAAACAGTGATCAAAAACATTCCAAGCTTGAGCGGTCAGCAAAAGTCGACTTCCCCCATCACCCACTCATTCACAAAATTTCCCTCGGGCCGTGAACAGGTGATATAGCAATCACTATTACAGACACCACGTGACCCAAAGCTACGCCTATCCATAACAGTTATATTTATTATCTGTTGTCATTTCAAAGTACAGCAGGAACTCATTTATTCTGCAGACTGTTCTTTGTCTTGCTTTGACATGTATGTGCAGATGCACACTGACCTCAGCCTCTGACTACATGTAAACACAATAAAATAAAACAAACTGATGATGTGAAACAATGATTGAAACACTGTAATAATGATGTTTGTGTTGAACACCACATGTTACCAACCAAGATCATGTGATTGTGTTCAGAGTCAGTTCAAAAAGCAGACCCACATGCTAAATGGTTCTTATACAGCACTTATTTTACTCTTCTGAGCGCTTCACACAACTTGTAAATGGCCTGTATTTTGTATAGCGCTTTTCTAGTCCCTAAGGACCCCAAAGCGCTTTACATATCCAGTCATCCACCCATTCACACACTGGTGATGGCAAGCTACATTGTAGCCACAGCCACCCTGGGGCGCACTGACAGAGCTGCCGGACACTGGCGCCACCGGGCCCTCTGACCACCACCAGTAGGCAACGGGTGAAGTGTCTTGCCCAAGGACACAACGATCGAGACTGTCCGAGCCGAGGAACAAACCAGCAACCTTCCGATTACAAGGCGAACTCCCAACTTGTGCATTCACCCATTCACACTAGCACATTTTTCTTAGTGCTTTGTGACAAACATTCACACACATATTCATACTCCGATGGATGCCTCGGAGAGCAATTTGGGGTTAGTATCTTACCCAAGGATATGTGATAAGCAGACTAGGGGAAGCCAGGAATTGAACCAGCAACCCTCCGATCAGTAGATGTTCAGCCCTACCGCCTGAGCTACAGCCACCCTTGCAAAGCAGGACTCAGAGTACCAAACAAAGGTGACCTTTATTATGAAGCTGATAGTTTCAGGCCTCGATGGTAACAAACGAAGAAAACTGAGTTACAGATAACTGATCACAGGCACACAGAGACTTACCTGTGGGTCATCACAAAGTCTCTATTGAGATCACAAAAGTGTCAACTTACACTTTGCAGTCAACATAAATAAATAACTGAGACTTAAACACTGTGTGATTCCACAAATGTTAATCTGTCCAAATGATTCAGTGATGTGTAGACTAATAGATCAGAAGATACTGTGGTGTATTACCTACAGCATGACTGTAGACGGATCTTATCATAATTATTCCTGAAAGACTTTTACCTTTATTTTTACTCATGTTGCCATAGTAACTTTAATCTCCGAAGACCTGAACTCTTTCATAGCATTTTTATTTCTCTTTGCTATTTGGGCTGATTGGGACCTGATGAATGTAAAAACAAAGAATTACTTTTTACTTGATTTTGCTCTACAATGGCCTGATATCCACATATGGGGACATTCGATTGAAAATTTGATAGAACAGTGGCAGAATAATGTCCTCGTGAGTGGATATCAGGTCCTTGTAGAGCAAAATTTAGTACTGTGGTCTAGACAAGACAAAATGTGATGTCCACATATGTGGACGCCACAGGTTAAATCTTGAAAGCATGCTGAGAAAATGCACAAAGCATTGCAACAAACCACTATTGAACAGTTCACTTATAACTGGATCAAGCTTCCACTTCCTCTTTACACTTACTGAGGTTTGATAACAAGAATAAGACGACACCACATTCACACCAGAGTTTTTGAAGTGTTTTAGAGCAGTGGGTTGATGTGGACGGTTGTTTCTCCTTGTATATTATGTGCATGTGATCACAGCTCTGGGCCCTGTCCTCCGTCTTCCCTCTGCTCTCTTTCAGGTGCTGTTTGTTTTCTGTGTCATTTCCTCTTTTTTCTTTTTTTTAAAAATCTCTTTCCTTCTTCTAATTTCTTCCTCCCCACCTGTCAGCTCTGGCACTGTTACAGTAAAGATGTGTAATCTTTTTTTTATTTTACTTTAATACCTGTAAATAGTTAATGTAGCAGTTAAAGCACAGTTTCTATAGTAAATGTTCTTCCTCATTTTAACTCTGCAGGCTGATGAAGGAAACAACAAAAGATCATTGAGGTTTGTTTCAGTGCAGAGATGGTGCAGATAAGACTGCAGCTCTGTGTGAACTTGCAGTTATACAAATAACAATGTTTACACAATATTTTCCATCATTCACGTCTTTTTGAGAAGTGATCCTTCCTGTCACAGTCTGATCTACAGGTCAGAGTCTAAACACTTTCTGCATATGTTCATGGTCTCAGTCATTAAAGTTTCACATGTTACTGACATGTTAATATTATAAAGTATTTTCCTCATCAGTGTATGAAGAGGACAATAAAGTGCAGTGTGCTTTAGGACCTTATGTTTGCTGGATACTGATGGCTTAAAATAAGACACCGCTACACACAAAACTATTGTCTCAAACTACAGGCTGCATTTCCTCTTTTGCATGTGGTCGAGACGAAAATGAGGCCGTTCAGTAGATTAAAAATAAACCTGTGGTAGAACAGACAGTAACCACCAACAACCCTTCACACACATATCGGCACTGTAGCTATTCTGCATTGTCATTTTTGCGGTTTGATCTTAATGCCTTTAAATTTAATACACAAACAGATGTCATGGTCCTCCAGTCTTCTCTGACTTCCTGTCAGTGCTGTTGTTGTTCCTCTCTCTCTCTCCTGCTGTCCTCTCCACCTGGGTGGTGCACCATTCCAGGTTCCTGCCTTTAGCCAAAGCAACTGCTGCTCATCATCCTCATCCGATGCTTAAGGTGGTGGCTGAGCTGTAGGCTTTGCTGGATTGTTGTACTTAGTTTAGTTACTGTAACCAAGACACAGAATAACTCCAGCTTTTTCATTGTAGCTGAAGTACGGGACAAACTGTTCCTTTTCACCTCAATACGAAACGCGTAATATTTTCTCTGAATACGAGATGATTCAGTTTTTTAGGGGACAGTTGGCAACTCTACTAATTAACCTTATGAACAAAATAAAGTCCAACATCAGTAACATCATAGCACCACCCAGCTGTATAGAAACTCCATCATGCTAGCTAGTACCCAGTACGAAAAGGTCAGCATAACGAAAATAAACTCCTCCTAAACTTGGTTTATATCTGACCCAGATAGACTGCAGGTCATAACTTCTTACCTGAAGTTCAGTTCACCGCCTCGGGTCTCTGCTCCTCCTGCCTCACCTGCTGGCCTCCACCACTTGCTAATGGTACTCAGTCTGTGGAGGCTCCATGATAGCCACCACACGAAGTAACGAGCCTATCTAAATCCCAGTAACGATTGACACGTTCCTGATTTTGGCATAATAACTAGTTACCGTGCTCGTTACCACAATAATAACGTAGTTACTGTAACGCGTTAGTCAACACTGGTGAGAGCTTTGTGATGTTTACTGTGTTTGGAGTCTCAAGTTAGTTTGTTGTCTTGTGTAGTTAGTGTGTAGTGTAGTCGTTGTTTTGTTTTGTGTGTCAGTTCTACTAGTGAATGTCACAGTTGCTGTCTTAAAGCCACCAAAGGCAGACTGCAGTGTAAATGCTGAGTGACACACCTGCTGTCAGACCTGCAGGATTTATCCCTGTGCTGTTCTCATCTGTGTTATAGTGACACAAACTATTTTTTGGAGTTGCATAAATAATTTGTTCTCTTCTTATTTGATGCAGAACACCTGATTGTTCTGTAAACAGTTTTAAATGGTTATATAAAAAACGTCTGAGCCTTGGCTGCATTTTTAGGTAAATAGTACCATATAACTTTGTTGTTTGCAAAACTTGTGCATATTTTTTAAAAATGTACAATTTGTATTTGCATTTCAAGTTATGAAAATGATTCGTTAAACATGCTTTTGGTTTTTACAGTCAAAAATATCACTTTGTCTGAATTTAGATAAATTGTGCTGATACATTATATCAAAATGGGTAAATAACAGATTGGCAGGATAAACAGTTTTTAAAGGTGAAATATAGAGGCCGAATCAAAAGTAGTCAAAAATGGCCAGTTATACCCTGGACCCCAGAGGGTTAAAGGCTAAAAGCAAAGTTGTCACCAAGTACTGTTTATATTTGTGTGTATTTCTGCAGCTTTTTTAAATATTAACTTGGTGCCTTTGGGTGAAATAATGGTAATATGACTGATCCATATGCTCACAAAGAATAGCCACTTGTTTCTGTGCTACCAAAGTTCCCCGGCTTTCATTCAAAATGTGTTTATCATCAGCACCGACACATTAAACTACTTAAACATTATAAATGTGTTCAAGCTCACACTGAGGCCTGTGGGGCACAATCAGCCACTGAGACAGTTCACACATTTATATGTATTTGTACATGAATATTTCATACCTTAAGGCTGCCTGTTTATTTAAGGGAGATGAACAAAGTACATTGGAATTGCACATAATAATATCATAGATGATAAATTAAATAGATTTTAAGTAGATGCTTGTGCATTCTTAAAGTCTCATATGTTGAATTGAACTATGTGATCTGTTCAAAGCCTCCCAGTCAGTGCTGTTCTCCATGCCTGTCTGACTGTACATGATGTCATCAGCACAAACACTTTAAAGGTGATCATTTAGGACTTCAGCAATAATACAGACAGCAATGTAGTTAGCAACAAAACAGTTAGTTTTATTGGGAATTAACTTAAAAAACAAACATCAGTCTCCTATTTTCTATCACACAGGAAAGAAGCATCAATATCTGATAATTTATTTATTTGGGGGGGGGGGGGTCAACAGGAGAAGAATATCTCTAACAAGTTGATTTGTTCTCATCTTAATTTTTAAGTGAAATGTGCATGTTGAGTTTATACACCATGTATATAAGGCGACCGTCCTTTTGCAGTATTTTTGTGTGCTGCGTTTTTCTGTCTTAACAAAAGGGGAACAAATGTGTCTAAGTTCACCCAGGATGATTTGTTTTCATTTTCACATGGTCTTACTGAGGTAATGCGAAAAGACTATGTGCACCTTAGCATATGCTACTTCCGGTGGCACCCAAAATGCACACAGATGGAAGCAAAAGGTGAACTTAAATACAGCTTTAATGCTGGACGACAAAACAGAAAACTGGCTGAAGTAAAATACAAAATAAACTTACGCAGGCAGACAGAACACACAACATGAATGAGGGTAGATCGCAACACTTTTGCACTTTTGCAAATATGTAATGTCCTGATAAATTGAGCAGATATTTGAAGTTTACACAGCTACATTCTCGACTGAAAATATCCTAAACATTTATTTTGTGACCAAGAAAGAGTAATATTAAAACAAAGTAGCTGCCGCCATTGTTGGAAACTAGAATTGGCCGCACTATGAATTCTGGGTTAGATCGGGCCACAAAGAATACACCCGACCCATCTTTTCAATCTAAGGAAAAGGACACATTTGGAGGAGTCTTCGAGGTTGGACAGTCTTCGTTGCGTTGCTGTAACGTTATCGACCTACAAATGCAGCCTGCAAAGGATGCAGCCCCTGAATTTGGACACATCAACGATACTGGAGACGGCTTCTTCTTGTTTTTGTGTTGAACACTAGTTGACCTGATCGTGACTAGTCAACGAATCGTAGCAACCCCAGTTGTTATTATTGGATGACTCTACACAGGTTTAGCTGAGAGGTCGGTGACAGAAAGTGATTATAGGGTTGTAGCTTACACTGTCCCGATCATTGTGTTCTTATTTCTTAGAGCAAAAGAAGTGTCAGTCTGGACAAATGAACAGAAAAACTAAACAGAGGCAGATTCTGTTGGCATTGATATTTTTTATATTGTCATTTGTGCTAAAATATATAGATATAGAATCATTGCCTTTATCTGTCCTAATATGGCTATAATTATGAAGAAGTCAGACAGTCAGAGGATTTATTTTCAACCTTCTACTATTTCCTTTATCTGTGTCTGTGCTGACAAAATGTGCTTTCTTTATTTAGAGTGCAGCTTAGTCCAGAGATGAGCTATGTTATACATTAGGAAAGCACCATGTTCTGTTTCTTCTAAAGTGCAAGACTTCACACCTTTAAATGTTTGTTTGAGACATGACTTATTACAAGTTCCTGTTTTTATAGTTTAGCAAGGTGCTTGTTTCTGCTTTTCTGCATACCTCATACACACGGTTTAAGTTCATTGAAAGGTCGCGTGTCTATGTATGGTATAGCTGGAAACACACACACACACACACACACACACACACACACACACACACACACACACACACACACATGCAGTCTGAGCAGAAGAAAAGCTGCTCTGGAAACATGAGCAACAGTTTGACAGGTGACCAGAAAGATGGTGAAGCTCAGCAAACACGAAGCAATTTGATACCAGAACAAAAGAGAAATGTCTCCCAAGAACAGCAACGACTTCACAGTTTAAAGAAGAGCGATGATTCATAACCATCAAAGAGCAACTCAGAGGATAAACAGAAGAAAAGTGATTTGATTGAGAGGAGAGTGATTCTCAGAGACGGTCACTGAACAGGAGATGTGACGACTTTCAGGACGCCTCACTGACATTCATTGATGCAGATGATGATTTGACTGTGACTAACCCGAAGATAACAGTTATATTTGTTACCATTTAAGATATTTTGACTCTAAATGATGTATTTTTTTATTATCGTAAAGCATTTCTAAAACCAGTAACACTGAGATTTTATCCACTTCTGTCTGTAGTTTTGTGTCATGGTCACAAGTCTGTGAAAACAAAGTGAGTGTAATCTCTAAGAGTTCAAACTTAAGTGCAAATTAAAATATTTTGATGAAAATAAAACCATCAGAAATGTTTACATGAACCAAATCACAAAAACTGGAAGATGGAGGATGGAAAACATGTAAAACAATCAGGTACTGAGCAGAATTAATGTGTGGAAATGTCACATCAGGTGTTCAGCATTAAAGGGGACATGAAACACTACATGTATAAATGCTGATGTACATCATGGAGCCCAGCTCTCAAAAACTGACACAGATGTAACTCTGACTGTGAAGCTTAATTTAAGAAATAAGTGCTTAGAGTTATAAAAAGATGTTCAGCGCCATCTTCTGTCAGTACAGAGCATCACATCACCAGGTCAGTTGGTTCGTTTCAGTCAAAACACTCACATCAGTTTATGTTAAGTAACTAATAGCAGAACCAATAACTCAGTGAAAATAAGGACACTAAAACTAAACATCAGTTTAATGGGGTCACTGTTGTGCTGCTCTCAGCTGCAACAATGAGTTTTATGTTAAAACGGAGGACATACTGTCTGCTTTCACCGTCTGTCTCTTTAGCAGTAAGAGGTTCTGCGCTGTTTGGTTAGCTGCACTGACACAGGAAAATCCAGCTGTTAGCTGTAATGTTCAGGTCTGTGAAGCACTTTATGAACGAGGACTTCATGAAGGAGAGTCTGTTTGACATGTTTTGTGAACTTTAAGTTCTTATTTCTTAAATCCAGTTTCACAGACAGTTACATCTGAGTCAGTGTTTGAGAGCAGGGCTCTAAGATGTAAATTATCGTTCATACATGTGGTGTTTTTTAATGTCCACTATAAAGGACAAATGTAATTTCATGCATTTGAACCTGTTTTACATACAAGAACATGTTTGAGTAAATATTTAACTATTTTTCACGTAGAACCACTTAACAGTGTCCCAGCTGTAGATCTTCTGTCGTGAGCTGAGAGAAGAAGTGTTTCTATAATCTGCTGCAGAGGACTGTGGAAATGTTTGCTGCATAAATCAGCAGCTACAAACACTGAGAACCTGCCTGGATATCAGCATAAGGACGTGTGTGAGGGGTCACTGGCTGCCCCTGTGTCTGTCCCACCTGTGTTGGAGAACAATAAGGTTTATTATAAAAGCATTGTCTCCCCTTGATGCAACGTGAAGTTCTGTTTTGTGTTTGAGTCTTTACAGGTGTGTAATGTTACTGTACCTTATTGGATTTGTTTAGAAGGCGGAGACAGACTCTGTATCTGTGTGGACGAGGAAATCATCTGGTTTTACTTTCATGTAAACATCTGGCCTCAGACACATAACTTATCATTTGTAATTTGTTCTGTGTTGTAAAGATGATTTTTTTTTTTTGCAAAACATGTGAAGCTGAAACACTTCTCCATCTTCTTCTGTATCAGTAAAAAATCATTAAGACCTCACCTGGGATACTTGAAACAATGGTGTGTTTTGTACGGTGATGCTGTTACTCGACTAAATCAAACTGACAGTGACTTGAAAAAGTATCATACCCTTTGAACGTTTATACATTTTGTCACCTTACAAACGCCAACTTAAATGTTTTTACGGGGATAGACCAACACAAATAGTGCAGAACTGTGAAGTGGTATGAAAATGATACATGGTTTTCAAAATTTTAAGCAAATAAAACTCTGAAAAGTGTGGCATGCATTTGTTTTCAACCCACCTTCGTCAATACTTTGTAGAGACACTGCTCGCTGCATTTACAGCTGCAAGTCTTTCGGGGTTTGTCTTTACCAGCTTTGCACATCTACAGACTGAAATGTTTGCCAATTATTTGTTGCAAAATGGCTCAAGCTCAGCCAGACTGTGAACAGCAATTTTTCAAGTCTTGCCACAGATGCTCAGTGGGATTTAGGTCTGGACTTTGACTGAGCCATTCTAACACAAGACTATTCTTTGATCTAAACCAGGGGTCGGCTGGTGTCCTGAAGGTTTTAGAGATCACCCTGGTTTGCAGTTGTAGCATGCTTTTTCCATTTTTGGATGATGGATTGAACAATACTCCTTGAGATGTTCAAAGCTTGGGATATTTTTTTATTATCTAACCCTGCTTTAAACTTATCTCCAACTTTATCCCTGACCTGTCTGGTGAGTTCCTTGGTCTTCATGATGCTGTTTGTTCACTAATGTTCTCTAACAAACCACTGAGGCCTCCACAGAGCAGCTAAATAGGTGACTTCTGAAGGTAAATGAATGCACTGGATTTTAATGAGGGATATCAGAGTACAGGTGGCTGAAAACAAATGCACGCCACACCTTTCAGATTTTTACTTTTTAAAACCATGTATCATTTTCATACCACTTCACAATTATGTGCTACGTTGTGTTGGTCTATCACAGAAAATCTCAGTTTAAAAAAGGTGTCAAAATGTGTAGAAGTTCAACAGGTATGAATACTTAAGCTCATGCTTTGTTCAGTTTGATCAGAAATATCCAAGTGACGAGTTTAATGTTGAAGGAAGTGATCAGAGTAAAATACAGCTTTATTATCCACTTAGCTTTGGTTCAGACTAATAATTGGTTCTTAGTGCAGTGGCACTTTGATATCACTGTAATGTGTTGTCATGCTAATAATGCCAGTAATAGATTACTTTGGCTTGCACAGCAAATGTGTAGCTTACAAAGAATGATGAATAAATGTTTTTATTCTTCATTTGTTTGGTGTTTAACTGTTTTCCCATCTCACTAAATACACAGATTTAAAAAGGTGAAAAGAACAAAATAATAAATTTGAATAAATGTCTGTTTCCTAACATGAGAAAAATGCCACCAGACCTAACTTATATTAATAAGTCCACCCAAAATGAATTTCATACTAATTAAAAAAACTTTCCAAACCAGGTTTTCTTTTTATAAAATTAACTTTGGTGTACTCACTCTTAGTTCTAAGATCTTTAAACTCAATAAGAGAGGAGGTGATGTCATCGTATTCATCTGAACCTGAAATGTTCATATTTTTATTTACAGGATTGTTAAAACATATAACATGAAATTAGATTCATTAAATTAAAAATAAGTTTAATCTCTAACTGTTCTGTGCTTTTCAGCACATATACTGTACCATTTCTGTTTTTCACTTGTGTGACTGATTCATAGACGTCAGCAGTACCTAAAGAAAAACAAGCCAGGCTCACATTAATCATTTTATTACAGTTACACTAAAGATCAGAGCAAACACAGAAACACTGTGTGAGTCAAAACCAGGACTGTAAGATCTTTAAATGTTATTTAAAAAACTGCTGAACACAAACTGAACCTGATAAATGTTCGTGTTAATGGAGGTTTAATAAAAGTCAGTATCCATCCATTCGCTTCTGCTTATCTGCCAGTCTGTCGCAGGGCTCACACACAGGGACAGACAACCATTCGTGCTCACATTCACTCCCACATTCACACCTATGGGCAATTTAGATTGATCAATTAGCCTTTCCCCACTAAAAGTCAATATAAATAATGATGATAAAGATCGGTTTAAATACTGACCATGTTGAAGAGAGCCGTACACATGAGTTTCATCCTGGTTGACTCCATGATTTGTGGAGGAGCCCGGACTGTGACTCTCAGACTGGATCGACCTAAAACAGGAAATAAACACAATTGTCATGGTCCTCGGTCTTTTGACCCAACGGTTTGTGTTTTTCATTATTATGATATTGTGTTTGTTCTGATTGTGTACTGGGGTTTAGACTTTTTAGTTCCTAGAGTTTGGTTTCTGTGTTCCCTCTGTTTAGTGTCTGTACTGTGTCTCTGTGCATTTCCTGTTTTATTGTGAAGATCCATGTCTTCTGTTAGTGTGTTCACTTTATGTTTTCCCCTGTCTCGTCAGTTCAATTTGGTTCAGCTGTGTCTGCCTCCTGTTTGCTATTCCACGTTTCCCTCTGTATGGATTTATAGTGTGTGTCCTCGTGTGTTTGTTGCTGGTTCGTCTGTGTTCTTTCCCTGCATCATTCTGTGTCGTCCCCAGTGTCTCCCTGCATCACCATTTTGCCTTTGCTGTTTCTGTTTGTTTCACCTCTTTATGAATAAAACTCATTTGCATCTCAGCTGCCTGCATCTTAGGTCCTAATTCTCAGCCTCCACTCATCTGCCACGGCAGACCTGACAACAATAAACTCAAAAGTAACTGATGTTTGTTTAAAATAATAATAAAAAGTATTTTACCAACCTGGTGAAGCAGGAATCTGTAAGATAAGATAAGAATACTTTATTAATCTCAGAGGAAACTAAGTGGTCACAGTGGCTAAAAGACAGTAAGAACAGTAACTGACTAAACTAAATAATATAATATATCACAAAGTATGAATAATAATGCACACCACAAAAAGTAGAGAATTTCAATTCTGTTGTACCAGCTGCAAATGGCAGCATTTCATCGTGTAGTCGATGGATGTTAGTAGCAGCAGGTATAGAGTATTGCACACTGAGATATTTACAGACACCAGTGTGTGCATGTGTGCTTTCACATGATGATGAATGTTGTAGAGTCTGACAGCAGCTGGAAGGAAAGATCTCCTAAATCTCTCCTTCACACTGTGGGTGCAGCAGCCTGTCACTGCAGGAGCTGCTCAGTGCTGTCAGAGTGACCTGCGTGGGGTGGGAGGTGTTATCTAACAGGGGTGACAGCTGAGCCACCATCCTGTCACTGACTGCCTCCACTGGGTCATGAGGACGTCCCAGAACAGAGCTGGTCTTCTTCATCAGACTGTTCAGATTCTTTCAATTACAATTATTATGTTTAATTGTTTCACTGAGATTTTGTGTCATCAGATCAGAATGAATGTTTGAATAATTAAAGTGAATGTAGTAAATAATCTCTGTAAAACTATCTAATAGTGAAATGTTCATATTTTATTTACAGGTTTGTAAAAACATATCACATGAAATTAGTTTCATTCAATCAAAAACAAGTTTCATGTCTAACTGCTCTGTGATTTTCAGCACATATACTGTACCATTTCTGTTGTTTGTCACTTGTGTGACTGATTCATAGACGTCAGCAGTACCTAAAGAAAAAACAAGCCAGGCTCACATTAATCATTTTATTACAGTTACACTAAAGATCAGAGCAAACACAGAAACACTGTGTGAGTCAAAACCAGGACTGTAAGATCTTTAAATGTTATTTAAAAAACTTGTGAACACAAACTGAACCTGATAAATGTTTGTGTTAATGGAGGTTTAATAAAAGTAAATATTAATAATGATAATCAAGATCAGTTTAAATACTGACCATGTTGAAGAGAGTCGTACACGTGAGTTTCATTCTGGTTGACTCCATGATTTGTGGAGGAGCCCGGACTGTGACTCTCAGACTGGATCGACCTAAAACAGGAAAAACACAATAAACTCAAAAGTAACTGATGTTTGTTTCAAATAATAATAAAAAGTATTTTACCAACCTGGTGAAGCAGGAATCTGTGAAAGAGACAAATGTTATTACACATGTTTGTCATGTATAAATTGTTCCACTGATATTTAGTGTCATGAGATCAGAATACATGTATATGTGTGAATAATTAAAGTGTATGTAGTAAATAAACTCTCTAATACAGCATGAAAAGAAGAGGCTCTTACACTTGGACTGTCTGCAGCGATACAACAAGAGCAGGAGAATAATAATGAGAGAGACTCCACAAACCAGTCCAACCATCAACCACACAGGAGATGAAGAGCTGTCAGCTCCTGACACAGTTACTGCAACAACAAATAATAATTAATTATTAATAAAGTGTAAAAGAAGAACTCTGAGAGCACAAATCTCTGCTAAGGCAGCTCACTCTGTTGACAGCATTTACTTTCAAAGAAAACAGTATTGTATTTTCAGTGTATTTTTTTTTTTATTTGTACTGTGAGAAGTTTGTAGTTCAGCAAAAATAAGTCCAAAGGCAGATTTTTTCAACATGACAAGAAAGGGCGATAAGAAATGTAAAAGTGAGGTCAGAGGTCAAACAAATGATATTTTAAATCTTTATACATTACTTTCTATATGTTGACAACACCTTTGTAAGAATCATAGTTTCTGTGTCATAAGGATTTTTTTTAGTCATTAAGTTGACCTTGAAGACCTCGGTGGCTGTAGCCAAATGTTAATGGATAGTTAACATGACTGCAGCTCGTCAGTGAGGTAACCAGGCAGGTCTGCTGGGATCCTTTCTAGGAAAATAAGATTTTTATGCTAACAGATTTTCCCCTTGTTTCAGTTTCTTCCTGCTTCAAGATTCATTTTCATGCCATCATTCACCTCCAGTCAGACGCCTGCCACCTTGGATCATTACCCCCCTATTCACCACCACTGCTGCCCCCTCGGAGCCTCTTCCTCACTTGCCTGCCTGCCCATCGTTCAGCAGTTTCCTTGGGCCTCTGCGTTATCCTTTACTCCCACCTAGTCTGGACTCAAATAAGGCATAGTTGCAGTCACTTTATGAACACTCTCTGTCTTGTCACATTCCCTCAGATTTCCTGCCCTAACTGCTCTCTCCTCTCCCACAGATCTGTCGCCCTCACGCTGTTATGTCCGCTCCTCTGGCCTGTCTCTCTCACCTCAGTTAAGATGTTTTTGTAGGACTCACTCATTAAGTTTAGGTTCATTTATGTTTTGTTCTTGTTGACTGAGTCGAAGTTTGCAATCTGTTGTGTTAAATGAATTATCCTTTGTGTGAATAAAGAAAATTCCACTGATTACATCCTCTGCTTTTTTCACCTGAGTCCCACACTTGAGACCTGAAACTCACCGATATTAAACCTGACAATATATTACATAATAGTTTTATAAAAGTTCTTACAAACTTTTCCTTTTGGAGATCTTAGCCTGGTTTTAATGACTGGATAGAAGTTTGAACAAGTGACAACATTTAAGGTTCATCATGTGGATCATTCGTGTAGTCACCATTTGCATTTTTCGAAGGCTGAGGGTCCATGGAGTAAATAAATGCATCATATTACTATTTTATATGGCGATTGTTGAATCTGCTATTCGTGATATCACTACAAACTTTCTGTCAAGCTCAGATCCCAAATTCAAAATTTGATTAAGAGGACTGGAAATATAGTTGGGATGCTCCCTTCATCCTCCCTGCAGGAGTCAAATTATTAACAGTGACATAATTTAATGGTTATACTTGAAATTGTAAACATTTGTATGTTTGTCTTATTTTGCATCACGTGTTTGCCTGAATTTTTCTGAATGGAGACAATAAAAGTTCATTTAATCTGATGACCGAGATGTTGAGCTTTGTAGAGTTTTATTCTGACACAGATCATATAAAATTACTGTCTGCAAATTTTTACAAACGTAATTATGAAAAAATAGAATGAAATGAGACCAACAAATTAGAATATTTTGATGCTTTTCTGTCTAAAATTGTCAGAATTTTTTTTGTTTTGCCACATAGAATTACTTCACATACAGCAAAGCTGAGACAAATGTTCATGTGACGTCTAAATGATTCAGATCCAAGAAGTAAATGTATAATAACATACTCTGTACAGTGATGTTGACTGCACTGCTGAACTCTCCCGATCCAGACTCACACCAGTACACTCCAGTATCTGACTTTGATGTGTGGATGTCACATGTGGATCCAGTCATTCTCCTACAGTCAGAGAGTCGGCCGTCCTCAGAGAACTTCCTCACTCTCCACTCAGTGAAGTTTCCCTCACAGGTCAGTGAGACAGAGTCAGAGGTGAAGTGTTGCACTCTGTCAGGACTCACTGTGAGAGACGCTGCTGAATGAACATCTGGAAACAACATGCAGTGAAGAGACAAAGCTCACAGATGTTAGGATTCAAAATATCACAGTGAAAATATTTGTTTGTTTGAAGCTTTTGTTTTGAAAATCAAATTTAATAGTTCAATATGATAAAGTGTTTGTTTGGTGAGACAACACTGAGTCTGACAACAAGCCCTGAATCACACAGACAGTCAAATCAATGGAAAACAAAGGAGCCGAATACTGACATGTTTAAGATGATCTAACCCACATGCTTTATCTGCTGGCAGCTCATGTAGAGCTTGGTACACGTCATGTGACATCATGAGCTTTGAGTCATCACTCTCAGCATCATCCACCTGATACAGATCACTCTGAACACACTTCAGTCATTTGCTGTAATGTTTCTGTCATAATTCTGTGATATTGTCTGTTTCACAGATTCCTTCTACAGTGAGATATTTTGCAGCAGCAGGACCAAAACTAAAAACCTTTGAAGTATATTTTAAATGAACAATAACAGCAGCTGTTATTTGTGACGTCTTCTTCTAGCGTCCATCTGTAGTCAGTGTTTCTCTTGTATTTGTCAGAGCTGTTAACCTGCCTGCTGACATCTTTGTTTCTTTATTAACTATATTTGACTTTTTTATCTGAGCACCTACCTGAGCACCAAACAAAGAGTCTTAACTGTGTAAATCCTGTCTGTGCACTAAGTAAAAATAATCAGTACAAACAGAAACATGAGTTTAAATATCAAAACATTTAAAATCTCATAGATGTCTTTTGTTTTTCATGTTATCTCATTAAATAAAAACTGAAAAATAAGAAAAGGAAAGTAAGAAATTCAGTTTGGTTTGATCACAGAGAGAAAGGAAAATATTCAGTTCAGTTCTTCTTTTGGGGAGTTTTAATGTACACAGGCATAAATGGTTGTCATGGAGATGAGATTTTAACGGTCTAAATGTTGTTGAATAAAAATGATGTCCTAACATGAGCTTATTGAAAGGACAGAGAGAAACAAACTGACCTGCAGACCAGACAAACTTTGGTTGACTGTGATCAGTGTGATACTCTGGGTCTCCTCTTCCAGCTCTGCACACATATCCTGCTGTGTGTGTCTGTCCATGAATGATGTAGGAGTCCTGTGCAGTCCCACTGCCATCAGGTAGCAGCTCATAACTGGAGGATTTATAGTTGAATGTTTTCAGATCAGGAACAGCTTTATACCAGTAGAAGCTCCATCCTGCAGACGGATGTTCAACCTCACAGTTCAGAGTTACTGAGGCTCCAGGACTCAGCCATGATGGAGACACAGTGAGGACAGGACGGGGTTTATCTGTTCAACAAAGATTTTCTCTCAGTGAACGTGTAGTACAGTCTCTGAACAGTGAGCTCAGTTCATACAAAGAATAATAATCTCAGTCTATATGAACAGAAACACATTTTACAAAGTGTTCAAACAGCTTAAAGAAAATATGACAGCAAGCAGGAGAAACCTGAGTGAGGGGAAGAGATTCAACAGCAGAGCAAGTTATAAACAGATGCATTTTTACTTCCAGTCTTTCACAGTGATGGTGTCCAACTTCAGTCCTGGTGGATAAAATCTGTTTGATGGAGTTTGAATGAGGATTTGGTGAGTCACAGTTGGTTTTCTTTGGTGTCAGTTAGCATGCTATGTTCTTGTGTTCTTTACTAAATCTGCTGTGGAAGCCTCTGATAGCTAAGATGAGACCTAGTAAGGTTGTTTTATATTCTTTTGCTGTGGAAGCTGACATTTCCTGTCAATGTGCACAGATGTCTTTAGGCCACATTAATAAGCACGCTGCCATTACAGGGAGCAGTTTGGATGTGATTTCCAGCTGAACTGTTAGGAATGCTGGAATAAGACCTCAGTGTTTATGTTGCACAACAGGCCAGGTTAATTAGCCGAGTGCAGATCTTGGCGTTGAAACCTGATACTGCTGAACCTTAATGATCCACCTCTAGGAGATCTGAACTTCCACTGAAATCTTCTGTTCCTAATAATAATGTATACTTTATTGATCCCCATGGGGAAACTCCTCTCTGCATTTAACCCATTCACTCAGTGAAGCAGTTAGCAGCCACTGGGCGCCCGGGGAGCAGTGTGTAGGGATGGTACCTTGCTCAGGGGTAGCTCAGGGTAGCCGTTCAGTGGATTAGAACCCCCGACCTTAAGACCTTAACAAAACCCCTGGATTCCTGCTGGATCAACTCATATTCCAGAGAAACTGACTCACACTTCTAAACTGTGACACGACTCCACCATAAACTCTGTTACTGCGACACACAGAGGATTTAATCCAAGAACTGATTCCACACCAGACTGTGACTGTGAAAGGTTTCTCTGTAAATCTGTGGACAGCTGATTTTGTGCTTTCAGTGTTGTAATTCCATTCGTTGTGTTGGTGTTGTACTGGTAACTCACTGTGTTACTGATTATTCCTAAACAGCCACTCTGCAGGTCTAGTGAGTAAACTGAGTCGGCTCATATTGATCAGAGTTTGAAGAGCAGCTGAAAGAAAGCTGGTTAACCCTGAAGGAGCTAACACAGGTTAACTTGTAGTTAACACATATAAGAGTCAAACTAACTTGAACTGGACAGAGAGAGAGACATTTATTTATATTATTGTTTTACTTTTATTTATTTTACTCTGGTTTTTGGATGCATAAATTAATGTAAACTGGAAACTGTTTGTATATTTCCATGCCTTCTGTTTCCCAAAAACAAGTTCAAAGTTCACCCTGATCTGTTATTTTAGGGCAGCTAGGTATAAACTGCTGGTGTGAACAAAGACTCTGGTCCTAGTTATCTGTAAATGTCTATGAAACCCATGGTTATTTTTATTGTAAATGGTATTTTTTTTAAGTTTTACTTTTTGTTAAGTTTAAGTTTTCCTATGTACCTTGAATGCACCGCAGCGCTACGCTGTGCATTATATGTGCTCCATATTGTCTGGAGCAAGGTACATCTCTCTGTATATTGCACTGTGTTTAATGGGTAAAAGAGCTCCATGAAACTTTGTTTTGAGCAGTGATTTTGTTTTGTAGATGCACAAAGCTGTTGTGGAACTTTCAATCCTGTTGAGCTACAGAGTTAATGTATTGTGTGAAGAATATCCTGGTGAGTCTCGAATTATGCAAATTGAATTGTGATACACAGTCCGGTTTCAAAGTTATAAAATCGGTCAGGATATGATGTTTTGTTGGAAATGTGATTGCAGAAGCTGTTAAGGATTTCTTAGCTGTGTTAGCCCTGTGAGAAGTATGCTAGCATACCCACATGTGCTCCCTGGGCTAATGCGCTTGTATGAGACACTTTTCATGGTTCACTTGATTTGCACTAAAATGTATAACATTGTTATTGGCCAGTAAGAACTGTATAGATGTATGATATGTAAAGACACTTCGAGGAATTTGATTTTACTTTTTAAAATTTGTACAAATGGGATACAGGGAAGATTAGTCGGTAGAAATATGTGCTTTATTACAAGAGAAGTGATTGCTCCGCAGATTTGTGTGCAGGCTGTTTTTTAAAGAAAAAAAAACAGCCTGCAGCAGATCTTTTTGGTAGAAATCTGCTACAAGGACCGAGCGGTGCCATCTAAGGACTAGGGATGGGTACCGGTATCGGTTCTGACATAAACAGTAGTAATCAGACCGAAAAGCAGCGCACATTTCGGTGCTTTATTTTGGTGCTTTTTATTCGTGAGATGTCATACACTTTGGACTCTAGCCAATCATTTTTCCTTTCCAAAGATAGAAGGCGGGCCCAGGTACGTATGTTCTTTTAGAGCAGAGCTACAGATTAAAAATGCCCAAGGCAAAGCAGTCAAAAGTCTGGCTGTACTTCACAGCAAAATATGCAAACTCAGCAGCCTGCAACAAGTGCTTTAAGCTGATACTGTGATACTGTGCAAAGGAGGTAACACCTCGAATCTGATGAAACACCTGGCAAAGCATAGCGTTTTTTTAAAAGCCAAGAAATGCACCGTATTTGATAGCTTGCTGCAAGACCTCACACCGAGCAGCACATCTACTGCGGGTGTGGTGCCTGTTATCTGACCCGGAGCTAGCAACATCCCCCAAGAACCCGAAGAGGAGAGTCCTGGCCCCTAGCCCTGCCAGTGTAGCAGAAATGATGATGGCAGCAGCAGCCGTTCTTCTCTGGGTGAGTAGCTTAGCCGTATAGTGACGCATGACAGCCACGAGAAGCCGACGGGTAAAGAGTAGGGGTGCAACGATACACAAAATTCACGGTTCAGTTCGGTTCGATACTTTGGTGTCACGGTTCGATATTTTTTCGATACAAAAACAAATGTTCATGCCTTTTTAATTTGTCATTTATTAAAATTATAAATATATATTTTAACTCAAAAGTACAGTTTTTAAATTTAACCCTAACCCTTGTGCGTGTTTTTTATTTTGACAGCGAATGCGCACCTGCGGACCACTTATGTGCACCCCTGGTTATTTAGCTCGTCATATTGCAGCCACAGAAATTCTTTTGTCCATGAAACCATAAAGCTGCACTTTCTTTTTGCCTTATAGTCTGATTTGTAATAACTTTTCCGTTTTGCGGTAAGCTTTTCTTTGGCTGTCACTTCTTCACCCTGACCTGTCTTATTTGGCTCAGCAGAACTAAAATATATATCCTGCTGCTTTTACACACACACTCACATAAGCTCAGCGATTCTCTGCGCGATCAACCTCTTACATGTTTAAGCTTGCTGCGGGAGATTTCACTTGTCATGTTTGCGTAGTAAGCTAACGATTAATAAGACGATGTCAGAGGAATTGGTGCACAAATTATCATCACTCACCAATCAGTGCTGTCGCTCTCTATACACAGTTCGCACGATTGCAAAGTGAAAGCAAAAAAACAAGCGCAAATTCAAACGCGATTTCAATATGTCACATATTGACAGTGGCTCACCGATGCCAATGACATAATTACCCAGCTACATTTCCGAAAGAATGCAAAAGCATTGACATATATTTTTCCTTCCTACAATAGCCTGACGGGCAGGGCAGAGATAGATTTTGGTAGCCCGACTGGAAAAATCGCTAGCCCCAGGACGTCGGGCTAGCGATATTGCGAGCCCTGTATCTGATTGAGGAATCACTCATCTTTGGAAAAGAGAGTTTATTACAGAGAAATGTCTCTTTCCAAAATAAAAGCTATACTATACGCTTCTTCTGGGCTATATTCTCAGCAGCATATTAAACATATAAGGAGAATCGTGTGCTAACAGCTGTCTAAATGACTCGGCTAAAGTTAGTAGCATGCTTGTTGTTTTTGTCTTTGCACTAGGATGATGTCAGCGTAAATGTGCAGTCATATTCGTTGTGTTCCCACTAGTGCTTTCAGGTTAATCTCGTTGAAATGACCTTAACGCCACAACACGGCAAATCTCCGTTAACGAGCTACCGCCGATCGCCCCGTGCATGGGGCTAGATGGCTAACACGTTAACGAGCTAACTGCGCTAACACACTAGCTCCCACCCATGTAATTGAGCATTGCGTGGCACATCCAACATACTGTTTTACTTTAGTCCATGACGCGCTTACCTTCAGGGTCATACGTCACATGAAAACCAAAATAATTCCAAACGCCAGATGTGAATGAGGGTGGGGGAGGTTCAATTTGCCATGTTGTAAGGAGAGCTTAACTTCTGTCTCGCTAGCTTGCCCTGCGCTCTTCCTTCTGACTATGCTGTCTGTGTTGAGCGCTCAGTGGATCTGCGCTCGACAGTGCAGCCTAGGCGGAGTAGTCGAACACAGATTCACTGAGCGCTCAACACAGACAGCATCGTCAGAAGGAAAGTTGATAAAATAAATTACAAATGTTGTATTGTTCGATACATATGCGTACCGAACCGAAAGCACTGTATCGAACGGTTCAATATCAATACGAATATCGTTGCACCCCTAGTAAAGAGATAGTTTTTTTATCGGATTACGTCGTGGAAGAGAAATTGTTCAAGCCATGTTTCCGATGCAACAAAGAGGCGACAGATGGCCTGGATTGCAGCCATTCGAAGACCAAATATAACGTCCAGGAACACTTCAGCTCACATGTTAGTCTGCTCCAAGCATTTCCACAAAGGTAGGTCTTCTGTTGTAATTTATCATAACATAATTGTTGATGTAGTTTACAAATAAGTCTTTTATTGATTTGAATTGAATTCGTTGCACTATGCTGCTTTGTTCACTGTGGCTTTGCGGGCCAATGTTTGTTGTGTTTTGTAGGAAAACCAACCTACAAAATGCTGGAATGCGATCCAGACTGGGCACCCTCTATCAACCTGGTCATACCAAGTTTAAACACCACAGCGAGATTTGATCGGTTAAGAGAGAGAGCGATATCAAAACAGCCACGAAACGTCCCGCATATATGTGCCCAAGGGTTGTATTGAAGCAATCAAGTGATGAATAACTGTTTTCCAGTATGTTGTGTTTTTTTTTTTTTTGCATTGTTGATTTGTTTGTCAGCGAAGCAGCTAATAAAGCATGATGGAATACAATTTTGCATCTTTCTTGTAAGATTCTATAATAGAATGAAACAATAATGCCAGTTATAAATAAAGACAATAAATTGAATGAATTACGAAACACTCATTTTTTTTCTATCAGATCCGAAAATGTTGTGTAATACTACAACCTGAAACGACAAATAGATTGCGTTTGCCTGTACAGGAGATAGAGGAAAATAATTTAACAACAGCTGTGAAATGGAATAGTCCAAATCACCAAAGTAAACTGGACCTGGGCTTGTTGCAGGGATCTGAAGTTAATAAACATCCTGTGAGTGTATGCACTAAAACTTAGGACCATATAATAATAAAATGTGCGTGATGAAAGTTGGGCAGCACGCTAACGTCCTTACTCCACTCTGTATGCTCGTATGGGTCTGACCCTTTTACTCCTTTGATTTTTTTTCCTTGTCCTTTTTTTTTTTGCCTTTTCGTCAAGTCTGTCTTTGTACGGACCTGCCGTGTTGTCCGTCGTTTTGTACATAACTGTTTTTGGGGCAAATAAAATGCAAGTAGGGATTAAAACCGCAGAATTAATGATTACCGGTGCTGGAAATACTAGTGCTTGATGCAGTGTTTTGATTTTGTTGCCACGGGTACCCACAAAGCAATGCGTGAAAGTCACGTGGTCTGTCAATCTCTATAAAATGAGGCCATATTGTTGTCTGCAGTTCAGAGTTCATTAAGTGAAAAAGATGCAGTGTGTGTTTCTGATGAGAGCAGACTCTTTAACAAAAACCTCTAAGATTAATTTAAAAGAGGTAACATGTTAAAAACAACTGAAGTAACTGCATCATATGTTGGTGAAACAAGTAAAAAATAAAAATAAGACAAATGCAGAAGAGAAAATATTGGATGTTACTGTTGTTCTTAGTGGATGTGTTGGAGCAGCTGAAACAGGTTCAGCATTTGTTCTGCACTTCATGTATTAGAGCTGCACAGCAGAGACGTTACTCTGATATGTTTTGTTCTCTTCACTGTGAATAAAAAGCTGCTTTTTACAGTTTTTTGTTATCAGAATAAAAGAAAAATATTTTACTTAACAGCACAAAAGAAACCGCTACAAAGCTGCAAAACAAGTGATTTCACTTATTTTGATGGCAGATGATGTGGATGAAACTTACTTAATACAGTCAGTCTGATGATGTCACTCCACTCTGTTAACAAATAGTCCCTTCTGCCCCGGCAGCTGTATCCTTCACCATCAGATTCAGTAACTGTGATTGTGTATTCACTGGATGTTTCAGGTATGTTTTTCTGGCCTCGTCTCCATTCATACGTCCACTGAGCTCCTTCACCTCCCTGAATGTCACAGCTGACAGTGACTGTCTCACCGCTGTATATCTGAGTCCAGGGTGGCTGCAGGGTCACAGTGGGCTTACTGGGAACTGTTCACATAAGAATGATCCAGTTAGAAGAAGAGAAACATAAAAACATGGCTTTTTATAACATAAGAGGAGAGTGACTGCAAAACAGCTGATTCACAGACAAACAGTTTAAACTTTAAAACAAAGTCACATCATAACAATTTCAAACTGTAAAACAACATTCCACTAATGCATCTGTTCTACACTGGAGGTTCTTCTAGCTGTCGTATCATTAAAGATATTATGACACTCATGAACACCTTTATTTTTCATTAATTAAAATAACTGAATGCCATTAACAACAATTACAGGAAAGAATCTAAGTGGAACCTGTAATGTAGCAGAACAGTCTCTAATAAAATGAGGTTATATTGTAGCCAAACCTGAAATGTCGAGGAATTAATGTAAAAATGCTAAAAACAAAGGAAGTAACTGATCTGCAGTGATAAACTCCACATGTGCAGCCATGAGGTCAAGATGGGACAGACTGGGATTATTACATTTGGACTGAATTCTTCTATCAAACTAACAAAATATTTTCCAGATGTTTCACTGAGTGATTATTAAATATCTTTATAATGACACTAAAAGATATTTTAAACTGCTTTTTATCCGAAACAACAAAATAAACCTACAGTGCTGTTGAAAGATAAAGTGTTTGGTTGAGTTGATGAAACATTGTTCAGTATAAATTAAAATGTGTGAAATATGTCCAACTTACTTATTACTGTCAATGGCGTGCTATTACTCCACTCTGTCCAGGAAGAGCTTCTTGTGGACCGGCAGCTGTATCCTCCACCATCAGACTCAGTAACTCTGCTGATTCTGAATTCACTGGATGTATGTTGTAAGTTTACTTGGCCTCGTCTCCATTCATACGTCCACTGAGCTCCTTCACCTCCCTGAATCTCACATCTGACAGTGACTGTATCACCGCTGTATATCTGAGTCCAGAACGGCTGCAGGGTCACAGTGGGCTTAGGAGGAGCTGTTCAAATAAAAAATATAACATCATCAGACTTATAGAAATATGAAATGATCATTAAAGCTGTCTTGGTTTTATTGCTCTTGTTCGTGGTAATCAAATTTTTTTTCATCGCAGTGTCAATTTGACTGAAAATCAACATTAAAAACTTTAATAAAAACAAACATATTAAACCTGGTAATTTGCTGATATTTAGAATCTACCAGCAAAGTGACTGAAAACAACCAGGTGTGCACAAAACTAAACTGTGAGACTGAACATCAACACATAAACACACAATATCATGTAAACAACTTCAGTTTCTCAGATTTTACATTGCATAAACAATTTTTATAGTCAAATATTGACCGAAACTAGACTGGAAAAAAATTACATTCTTATTTTGCCCCAAATTCATTATGTTTAATTTGGCAAATTAAAGATAAATAAAGTAAAAGAAACTGCTGCTATGAGTAAACATACCAGCAGTTAGAGAAAGGCTAACATAGCAGAGCAGTCTCTCCTAAAATGAGGCCAAATTGTAGTCAAATCGAAACTTGCTAAATGCTAAAACAAAAGATCTGCATCATGACACTGAGCTGCAGTGATGAAAACTCCACATGTGCAATAACTGAGGTGAAGAAACTGGGATCATTACGTTTGTATTTCATTTTTCATCAAACCTACTGAATATGTCCCACTTACATAATACAGTTAATTTGGTGACATCACTCCACTTTGTCCAGGAGGAACTTCTTTTACCCCGGCAGCTGTATCCTCCACTGTCAGACTCAGTAGCTCTGCTGATTGTGTATTCTCTGGATGTTGGAGGTGTGTTTAACTTGTCTGTTCTCCATTCATACGTCCACTGAGCTCCTTCACCTCCCTGAATCTCACATCTGACAGTGACTGTCTCACCGCTGTATATCACACTGCTGTATATCTGAGTCCCGGATGGCTGCAGGGTCACAGTGGGCTTAGGAGGAGCTGTTCAAAAAAATATATATATCATTAGCAGACTGATATTTGGCTTGAAAATCAAAAGTTTTTTTTTTAAATAAATAAATTAAACCAGGTAATTTAATGATCTTTATATTTAACAATTTACGTATTTCTACATCTTCATATTTACATATGTAGACATTTATGAACATATAATCCATGAGTCGTCAGTTAGCTCTTGTTTGCTAGCAATGCTGTTAAACTTCCAGCAATGGATTCAAAGCTGGAGGCTGCTCTGCTCTCATAAAGTGATTATTAGTTCATAAATGGTGAAAAACAAAGTCTTCATGTAGCAACACAGTCAAAACTACACAAAACCTTTGAAAAACATTTATCTGAGTTCAGTTTTACAGAAAATAATCTTCATTCAGAATAAAATTAAATTCTTATTTTGCCCTAAATTCAAGATGTTTAATTTGGAAAATGTAAAGATAAATAAAGTAAAAAAAAAAAAAAAATACTGCTATGAGTAAACATACCAGCAGTTAGAGAAAGGCTAATGTAGCAGAGCAGTCTCTCCTAAAATGAGGCCAAATTGTAGTCAAATGGAAACTTTGAGGAATTAGAAAAAAGAAAAATGCTAAAACAAAAGATCTGCATCATGACACTGAGCTGCAGTGATGAAAACTCCACATGTGCAACAACTGAGGTGAAGAAACTGGGATCATTACAGTTTATATTTCATTTTCATCAGATTTACTGAATATATTTTTCTTTTGAGTGATTACTGTTTATAACTCCATTAAAACTTTGTTTACTTTTGTTGATATTTTGTTGTACTTTTGTATGAAATGTGTAAAATAAATTAACATTAAAATGTCCTGTCATGTGATCAACTTACATAATACAGTCAGTCTGATGATATCACTCCACTCTGTTAACAAATAGTCCCTTCTGCCCCGGCAGCTGTATCCTCCTCTGTCAGACTCAGTAACTGTGGTTCTGTATTCACTGGATGTTTCAGGTATGTTTGACTGGCCTTGTCTCCATTCATACGTCCACTGAGCTCCTTCACCTCCCTGAATCTCACATCTGACAGTGACTGTCTCACCGCTGTATATCTGAGTCCAGGATGACTGCAGGGTCACAGTGGGCTTACTGGGAGCTGTTCACATAAGAATGATCCAGTTATGAGAAGAGAAACATGAAAACTCTGCTGTTTATAACATAAGAGGAGAGTGACTGCTAAACAAATGATTCACAGACAAACAGTTTAAACTTTAAAACAAAGTCACATCATAACAATTTCAAACTGTAACGCAACATTTTTTACAAAGTGTGCAGTATTTACTTTGCACAGTTATCATCTTTTATTCAGATTCCAAAAGTTACAGATTATTTTTCATAAATTGACAGCAGATTAAGAAGACTGGAAGAAATTATCGTGTGAGAAACGTTTTCTAAAAGTTGTGATGAGGTCATCATGTGAAACTGGTGCAGTTGCTGATTTGGGACATTGGAGTGTGTCACACTTGTAGTTATTGTATAACAAACAGGTTCTTGTGGCTTTTACAGATTTTCCATGAACTGAACTGTACCAGTTTCACATGATGACCTCATCACAACCTTTATTTTTCATTTATTTAAAAAAATTAATTGATTCCATGAACAACAATTACAGGAATGAATCTAAGTGGAACCTGTAATGTAGCAGAACAGTCTCTAATAAAATGAGGTTATATTGTAGTCAAACCTGAAACGTCGAGGAATGAATGTAAAAATGCTAAAAACAAAGGAAGTAACTGATCTGCAGTGATAAACTCCACATGTGCAGCCATGAGGTCAAGATGGGACAGACTGGGATTATTACATTTGGACTGAATTCTTCTATCAAACTAACAAAATATTTTTCAGAGCGATTATTAAATATTTAATAATGACGATAAAAAATATTTTAAACTGCTTTTGATACTAACCAACAACATAAACCTACAGTGCTGTTGAAAGATAAAGTGTTTGGTTGAGTTGATGAAACACTGCAGTATAAATTAAAATGTGTGAAATATGTCCAACTTACTTATTACTCTCAATGGCGTGCTATTACTCCACTCTGTCCAGGAAGAGCTTCTTCTGCCCCGGCAGCTGTATCCTCCACCATCAGACTCAGTAACTCTGTTGATTCTGTATTCATTGGATGTTTCATGTATTTTTACCCGGACTCGTCTCCATTCATACGTCCACTGAGCTCCTTCACCTCCCTGAATCTCACATCTGACAGTGACTGTGGTACCTCTGTATATCTGAGTCAAGGATGGCTGCAGGGTCACAGTGGGCTTAGGAGGAGCTGTTCATAAAAAATAACATCATCAGACTTATAGAAATATAAAATGATAATTGAAGCTTTCCTGGTTTTAGTGGTAATCACATTTTTTTCATCCCAGTGACAATTTGACTGAAAATCAACAAAAAAAACTTTAATAAAAACAAACAGATTAAACCTGGTAATTTGCTGATATTTAGAATCTACCAGCAGAGTGACTGGAAACAACCAGGTGTGCACAAAACTAAACTGAGACTGAACATCAACACATCAACACAATATCATGTAAACAACTTCAGTTTCTCAGATTTTACATTGCATAAATACTTTTAAAAGTCAAATATCCCACTATTTACTTATTTCTACATCTTCACATTTGCATATTTGTACATTTATCAACATATAATCCAGAGTTGTCAGTTGGCTGTTATCCTTCTGAATAACCTGAGATCTTAGTTTCTAAGGAGGCTCAGATCCTTTAATGTGTGGAGCAAGACGTAGGAGATTTTCTACCAGTCTGTGGTGACAAGTGTGTCTATTTTACTGTTGTCTGCTGGGGGGCCACACTTCAGAGGCACCAGAGCTCCTCCGACTGATTCAACCACGCTGCCATAAAGAATAGTGATGTGCGGATCGATCCTGAAATATCGATTCCTCCGATACCAGTCATTTATGTTCTAGAATCGATTCTCACATTAAAATATCGATATTTTAGTAATTTAGAGTAAATTTGTAGTTTATCATTAACAGGAACACAGTGTAAAGAAACTAACATTCGGATTGTCTACAAAGGAACTACTTCCTCTTCCGCCTTTCATAGTCATGTGTGAAATACGGCTGTATAAATGTCTCGCAGCCCCTTGGCGTGCGCACTCACAACAATGGCTGAGCGTAATCGGAGTCATGTGCGGACGTATTTTACCTCCACAAACAGCTGAGACGTGGTTTGCGATACATGTGGCAAAAAAGTGCTCCAAGAGTGAGGTGTTGTGGCCATACTAGGGAGACATTCAAGAGGGCTGTTGGGGGGGGGGGGGTAAATACATTTTTCAGGGTTTATTTATCGGATAAAATACGTTAAATGTCACCGTTATTATTGGCCGGCCCGGAAACAGCGGGGGTGTCCAAATTCAGAGGCTGCTTCCACCTGAGGACCCGCCCTTCGCGGTCTAAAGAAAGCCGGGTAGTACGTCACAGGCTCCCTCGGTGCAGTGAAACTCTGCTGTCTGCTCCTTGCTATCTAAAATATAACCGGGCGCTGACGTAAACTCTTCTGTTTAATCAGTTTTCTGTTTGACGTTTATTCAGCTGTGTGAAAACCCCGAAGGAAACCTCCCGAGGGATTAATAAAGTTAAATTTAATTGAATCTAATCTAATAACTTTAATCTCAGCCAAACGGAACAAATAAAACACTGAAAAGGCCAAACAATAACATTTTTAAGTTATCAAAGTGACTTATATATCATGTTTAACCCGAGTAGTGAAAGATAGGGTTTGAAAACGATGTGTCGATCGGCTCAGATATTTGAAGTTCACACAGCTACATTCTCACCTGAAAACATGTTAAAAGTTTTTTTGCGACCCAGAAAGAGAAATAAGAGTAATATTAAAACTAAGTCGCTGCCGCCATTGTTGGAAACTGGAATTGGCTGGAATTCTGCAATATGATTTTTCAATTTTGTTGTCCGGGTGGAAAATCGTGAGAAATTCGTGAGAATGGTGGCTCCGGGAGATTTTCGGGAGGGGCACTGAAATTCGGTATTCTCCCGGAAAAATCGGGAGGGTTGGCATGTATGGTTGTGGCAACATCACTAACCTTGTCAAACACCTCAGAGTAAATCATGTCACAGAAAATGAAGCGCGTATGTTGAGGCAAACTGAAGAGGAGGAGAGGGACAGGTGCTGCTAGGGCGAGACAGACGTCTCTCATGGAGTCCTTTAGTGCTGCAGGCAGCAACGTGTTCAAATAGCACAACTTCAGGTTTTTTATTTCTATATGATGAACTCTGCATTATTAAGTGATAAGAACAAGTAATCTGATGTCCTGTAATCATTATGATGCTATAATTTGAGATACAATAAATAAAATAAGTTTCTGTACAAAGTATCGGTATCGGATCAGTATCGTCGATACCACATGAATATTACTTGGTATCAGATCGGAAAGAAAATCAGTGGTATCGCACATCACTAATAATGAACACTTCAATACATCATTCCTGCCGTTTTCTATAAAGCTGTATAATAACCCTTCATAAAATATTAGTTATTAATGCAATTTGCAATTCTGTCTTACACAATATGAGCCTTACTTTTACTGTTTTTAACAAACTTTATTTTATTCATTTTTTTCACTGTAAATATAAAAATTTCTGCGCTGTCTCATAGTGTAAGGCCCCACACCAGGCCCCACTGGCACTTTTATTTTATTGGTTAACTTTGTTGTTTATAGTAGACTTTACTACTTTCACTTTTTATCATTCTGCTCTAACACAACAATTTCCTTTGTGGGATCAATAAAGTATCTATCAATATTGACCCGTTGAATATGTGTCCTATGTTGTAAACTCTTAGAGCCGGAACTTTGACGTGAACGACGCGAGCCGGGAGCCGTGTTTTTTCTTTCTTTTTCACACCCTCTCTCTGGCACTTTTTTTCCGCTTCGCTCCGCAGGCGAGTCTCGTGCTTTGCGCTGGGAAGAGGAGGGAAGGGCGGTAGTTACACTCTCAGTAGCACAGGAACAGAGCGGGAGGGAAAGACAGAGAAAGAGCCAGGGACAACAACGTCACATTAGAAAGGTATAGTAATCATCCACAACTATTTTCGGTTGCAGATGACAAAGGATTCAGAAAGTTTATTCATGCAGGCCTATGTGACAGAGGATATGCATGTTCTTTTTGTTTTCATATTTTAATTTATATTTAATTGTGTTGTGGTTTGCAGTGTTTTGCGTTGTTTCATTTTAAATTTGTTTAAAAGGAAAAAAGCTGAAAATTTAAATAGTTAAAAGTTGAACTGTGAATAGTTGGTTTTTGTATTATGATTTATTTATTACATTTTATGTGGAGTGAATAAGTAAAAGTATATTTACGGTGGCCCCTACAGACAAAGCACGTACGAACTTCAAAACACGTACGAACTTCAAAACACGTACAAACTCAGAAGCACATAAAAACTCAAAACACGTACAAAAGACAACAGAAGGTCTCCAGGATGCTGGGCGCAGTGTTGAGCTTTTGTTACCTAGTGGCTACACAAGCCAGGAAGTACCAACGACCGGATTTGGTGTGTGGTAGTAACAGGTAAATTAATATTATTTATTATTTGAATATATATGAGTGCTTGTGTATAAATACACAAACAATACACATATGGTTTCAATTGTGTAATTTAAGTGATCTAGGTAGCTCTGTTTTGGAAGTTCAGTTCATTTTGGGCCGTTTCAATGTGGACGCAAAACTCTGTGAAAATGACTGAAAACGCCAGTGTGGACTCAGAGCATTTTCGGACGTAGCCTAAATGTTGTTTCTTGGAACTGCAGAGGGCTACAACAAAAGAAAAGTTCAACAGGTTATGAATTTGAATCACATATAAATTATCTGAAGTTGTTTTCTTACAAGAAATTCGACCTTTTGAATGTCTGAGTGCCGGCATGTGACGGCCGTACTGAATACCATTTTGAGTTGTTCCACTGACATTTCAGCTAAATGGATTAGCCACATCATTTTTACACTTTGATTTGTGAGGTATCTTTGAATTCAGCCTGCTGTAAGTTCATAATTTTCATCTCCATCAAACAAAGAGATGTCCTTTTGTTCCTAACATAAGCTTACTTAACTGTGATCTTAAGTTTTTCTGTAAACCTTTAGCAACACGTTTGTAAATAACTTGGTCTCAAATGATTAATAAAGCTCAGAAAGAGTTCATCATAAGCAGGTAAGGTTTTCATCATGTGAGATGTCGGATTCAGCAATTTTGTTTTTCGATGCCAAAAAGCATTTCTGGGGCAACACTGCTCAGGAGGAGCTGTTTAAGTGCACTGTGTGTATGTTCCCCCGTGTGTCTGTGTGGGTCTAAAGGCTTCCTCCTGCAGTCCAAAGACGTGCAGTTCAGTTTTACAGAAATTAATGTGTGAAAGATTGAAAGACAAAGTATTTTGTTGTGTTTTTGATGAGACTTTGTGCAATATAAATAAAAAAGGGTGAAATATGTCCAACTTACATGATACAGTTAATTTGGTGATATCACTCCACTCTGTCCAGGAGGAACCTCTTTTACCCCGGCAGCTGTATCCTCCACTGTCAGACTTAGTAGCACTGCTGATTCTGTATTCACTGGATGTTGGAGGTTTGTTCAGGTTGTTTCGTCTCCATTGATACGTCCACTGAGCTCCTTCACCTCCCTGAATCTCACATCTGACAGTGACTGTCTCACCGCTGTATATCACACTGCTGTATATCTGAGTCCAGGAGGATTGCAGGAACACAGCAGGCTTAGGAGGAGCTGTTCAAATAAAAAAATATATATCATTAGAACAATGATAAATTGACTTCAAAATCAATAATCAAAAAGTTATTTTTTAATAAATAAATTAAACCAGGTAATTTAATGATCTTTATATTCAACAATTTATTTATTTCTACATCTTCATATTTACATATTTAGACATTTATGAACATATAATCCATGAGCAGTCAGTTAGCTCTTGTTTGCTAACAATGCTGTTAAACCTCTAGTGATGGATTCAAAGCTGGAAAATGCTCTGCTCTCATGAAGTGATTATTGTTTCATAAATGGTGAAATACAAAGTCTTCATGTAGCAACAAAGTCAAAACTACACAAAACCTTTGTAAAAACATTTATCTGAGTTCAGTTTTACAGAAAATAATCTTCATTCAGAGTAAAATTAATTTCTTATTTTGCCCAAAACTCGTGATGTTTAATTTGGAAAGTGTAAAGATAAATAAAGTAAAAAACAAAACAAAACTGCTGCTATGAGTAAACATACGAGCAGTTAGAGAAAGGCTAATGTAGCAGAGCAGTCTCTCCTAAAATGAGGCCAAATTGTAGTCAAATGGAAAGTTTGAGGAATTAGAAAAAGAAAAATGCTAAAAGAAAAGATCTGCATCATGACACTGAGCTGCAGTGATCAAAACTCAGCATGTGCAACAACTGAGGTGAAGAAACTGGGATCATTACATCTGTTTTTCATTTTTCATCAAATTTACTGAATATATATTTTTGTGAATGATTACTGTTACATTAAAAATTAATTCACACTACTTTTGTTGTTATTTTGTATAAAATGTGTGAAATAAATTAACATTAAAATATCCTGTTATGTGATCAACTTACATGATACAGATAATGAGATGATGTCACTCCACTGTGTGTAGAAATTTCCCCTTCTTCCTATGCAGCTGTATCCTCCACTGTCATACTTAGTAGCACCGCTGATTGTGTATTCATTGGATTTTTCACGTATGTTTGACTGGTCTCGTCTCCATTGATATGTCCACTGAGCTCCTTCACCTCCCTGAATCTCACATCTGACAGTGACTGTCTCACCGCTGTATATCTGAGTCCAGGATGGCTGCAGGGTCACAGTGGGCTTAGGAGGAGCTGTTAAAAATATATCATGAGCAGGCTTACAGAAATACAAATTTAACGCTGTCCTGCCTTTTTTGCTCTTGTTAATGGGAATAATATTTTTGCATCCTGTTGGAAATATGACTTGCAATAAAAAGTTCTGACATGTTGATTATTACTTAAAGAGATAAAGAGATGCATTTCTGATGTCATATGAGTCTGAAATGTAGGTTTCTTCAAATTCTACTTTTTTTGTTATTGCCTTGACATTTTCCAGCAGAGAAGCAGCTGATGGCAGCATGTGTTCAGCATGTGTTCAGCATGTGTTCAGCCGAGGAGATTCAGTGACAACATTTAAAGCTTTGTCCGAGTTTAGCTGGAGGACATTAGCTCACATTCAGTTTGAGCCTCAAAGTCATCAGTCATTAAGAGAACTCAACATGCCAGGGTCACATGGTCTAAGTACAGCATATCTTTGTGTCATAAGCATATGCAAAATAAGAAGATGCACCATGTGTCTCCATTACATGTCCAATACTAAGGACATATAAGGAGAGCAGGATCAGACTGACTCTATTGTGCTGAACACAACAGTAGTTTTGCCAAAATCTGTTTGTAATTTTATAGTCCAAGTCCAAACTTTTCTGAACCAGTCAATTCATACAAACTTTTAAAAAGATAATCAGGAATGTAAACATGTCACAGGAAACTGTTTACAACAACAAGCACGTGGGCTCAACAAAAATCACAAGTTTACTAAAAACTTCATCAGCAGCAGATCAAGGTAACTCTCACTAATGTTCCATAAACAGCTGATCCACATATGGAGCTGTTCTACATTAGAGGTTCTTCTTGTGTCATTGAAGGTGAGACTCGTGAACACCTGTGGTGGGTGTGGTTTGGAGCTCAGTTGCAGGACAGGGGTGGAGCAGCAGGTTGAGGGGACAGTATCAGGGGTGGGTGGCAGAAACAGCTGATCCCAGCCGCACTAATGACCTTTTCCCTTATTTTAGTAGCTGCACGTGTCTGGAGGAGGAGAGTCAGACTGAGACTGAGAGTCAGAGTGGAGCAGAATGGAGCAAATGGCTCCAGCGTGTGTGTGTGTGTGTGTGTGTGTGTGTGTGCGCGCGCGCGGAAATAGAAATAAAAAGTGAGAACAGAATCCAAAAGCTCTCTACTTGTGTGTGTTTGGGGGTGTGGTGCAAGGGACAAGTGGCAGAGTGCTACAACTACTATGTTTTCATCAATTTCAAAATGTCATCTTGAACATGAATCCAAAAGAAAGCTGTAATGAGAAAGGCTGAAATAGCAGACCAGCGTCTGATATAATTCAACTACATTTTGGTCAAACCTGAAAGCTCGAGGATTTAATGTAAAAATGCTAAGAAAAAAAAAGACCTGATGGAACTGCAGCAATAGAATCCACATGTGGAAATCGTTTTGCCTTCCAGATACATTTGGATATTAATCTAAAAAAAATAATATTATTGAAAGTATTGATATTAAAAATATTTTGTTGTGTCATTGGATGAAACATCATGCAATGTAAATTAAAAAGAGTGAAATATGTCCAGCTTACATGATACGGTCAGTGTGATGATGTCACTCCACTCTGTGAAGAACCTGTCTGTTCTGCCCCGGCAGCTGTATCCTCCACCATCAGACTCAGTAACTGTGATTCTGTATTCACTGGATGTTAAAGGTGTGTTTATCTTGTCTGGACTCCATTCATACGTCCACTGAGCTCCTTCACCTCCATGAATCTCACAGCTGACAGTGACTGTCTCACCGCTGTATATCTGAGTCCAGGATGGCTGCAGGGTCACAGTGGGCTTAGAAGGAGCTGGTCAAACAAAAATATATCATTAACAGATGGATAATTTCACTTGAAAATCAACAATAAATGTCACGGTCTGTGTGGAGGGAGGCATGAAAGGACCCACAATGCAGACTCAAACGTAGAGGCCAGGCTGAAACTCAAAATGGGAGCTTTATTGCTGAACACTGGAAAAATTAAACTAACGTTGGCAATTCAAAATAAACTTGGTAGGTATGGCAAACACAACACACAGACATATATGAGGGAGGACGCAACGCTGAACACATCAGGAAGACGGAGGACTTAAATACACACACGAGGTGATCAGGAGAAGTGGCAACACATGGACAAACAGCTGAAACATGAGCATAACGACGTCAAAGGGGAAGTGCAAAACTAAACACACTAAACACAGGAACATAGGACCTTTTTCAAAATAAAACAGGAAACATAATGAAACGCAGACATGACAACGTGAACTTGACAACAAAAGACATGCAGACACAAAACACATAAGGACAAGGGAGACTTAACGCAGGGGTTGAAAACACAAGGGGAAACTAATAAACAAATGAACTTAGAAAACCCACTGAACACTGGGTCAAAAGACCCAGGAGCGTGACAATTAAAAAAATGTATTAAACTAATTGAATCAGGTAATTTACTATATGTTTTTATCTCCAGATGTTTCACTGTGAGTGATTGCTGTGTATTATTATAATTACATTAAAAGCTGTTGTACATCAGATTTAATATTTAGATATTCAAATAAAAACCAAAAGCTTGAGGTTTGTTGAAAGACAAAGTATTTTGTTGTGTTCTTCGATGAAACATTGTGCAAGATAAATTTAAATGAGTGAATCCCACTTACATAATACAGTCAATGTGATGTTGTCAGTCCACTCTGTCCAGGACGAGTCTCTTTTGCCCCGGCAGCTGTATCTTCCCCCATCAGACTCAGTAGCACTGCTGATTGTGTATTCTCTGGATGTTGGAGGTGTGTTTAACTTGGCTGCTCTCCATTCATACGTCCAATGAGCTCCTTCACCTCCATGAATCTCACATCTGACAGTGACTGTCTCACCTCTGTATATCACACCGCTGTATATCTGAGTCCTGGATGGCTGCAGGGTCACAGTGGGCTCAGGAGGAGCTGTTTAAATAAAAAATATATGATTAGGAGATTGACTTGTGAGTTTGATTTGAAAATCAATAGCAGAATTATACAAATATCAAATCATCATTAAAGCTGTCCTGGGGGTTTTTTTTTGCTCTTGTTAATGGTAGTCGTAATTTTGCATTCTGGTGACAATTTCCCTTGAAAATCAACTTTCAGGAGGTTTGTTTAAAAAAACACACACAGGTAATTTGATGATATTTAGAATCTACCAGAGTGAATGAAAACAAACATACAAATAATCCTGAAATGAGGGAAACTGAGTTTTCTGTTCCACAAAGAGAGTTAACTCTTTGTGTAGACAGCTCTCTGTGTTTTGCTCTTAAAGTTGTGTTTATAAATCTGTGGAATTATCAAAACATTGGTTCCATATAGAAAAGTTGTTTCTGTGGCTGGTTGTGATTTCATTTCAGGGCTCAGCCCATTACAGAGGACAAAACAGTAATATAGTTGAGTTCTGTACGGTCTGCAGTTATTCAACTGATTTTTTCCAAAGCCAGTAAAGAGACTGTTTCAGTCATCTGTGTGTGAAGAAATAAAAACATGTAAACGAGTGTCTGTGTCTTTAAATGATCACGTGTCTTTATCTCATCATGAAATAAATTATTTTGTGATAAGATAAACAAATGGCTTCATTTGTTTTCTATTTTCTATTTTTTTGAATTCTATTTTGTTGTTATTGTCTTGAAACTTTCGAGCAGAGAAGAAGCTGATGGCAGCATGTGTTCAGCCGAGGAGAGAGTTTAGCTGCAGGACGTCAGCTCTCATTCAATTTTGAAATAGTGGTGAAAACTGTGTGTTTGCAGCCACAGACATGAAGAAACTGGGACAATTACATTTGCATTTATTTTTTTCATGTAAGAAACAATTTGTTTTCTCGTTTTTACCCTGAGTGATTACTTAATATTAACATAATAACATTAAAAGCTGTTGTGCATGACTTTAGATATCAAACTAAAAAAAAGAAACGCACAGTACTGTGGAAATTATTTTGCAATCTTTTTGGAATTAAAATGAGAGAAATGTGTCCAACTTACCTATTACTCTCAATGTGATGACATCACTCGACTCTGTCCAGGAGGAGTTTCTTCCACCTAAGCAGCTGTATCCTCCACTGTCAGACTCAGTAACTGTAATTTTGTGTTCATTAGATGTTGGAGGTGTGTTTAACTTGTCTGGACTCCATTCATACGTCCACTGAGCTGCTTCACCTCCATGAATCTCACATCTGACAGTGACTGTCTCACCGCTGTATATCTGAGTCCAGGATGGCTGCAGGGTCACAGTGGGCTTAATGGGAACTGGTCACATAACAATGATCCAGTTAGGAAAAGAGAAACATAAAAATTCACGACATTAGAGTAGAGTCACAACAAAACAGCCAGCAGTTGTTAAAGTACAAACAACTTCAGTTTTTAAATTAGTATCCAATCATTAAAACATAATGATTAGTGCATAAAATGTTCACTGGATAGATTTATGCACAGATTTATGCTAATACACAGTCAGTACATGAAGCTCGTTTTGATACAAGGCCTTGGGAAATAGAGACGCTGATGGTGTCACAGCACCCTCTGGTAGAAACAAAATAAAATAAAATAATAAAATAATATAACATAAGCAGAATTATAGAAATGTAAAATCATTATAAATATCTGTCCTGGTTTTATTGCTATTGTTAATGGGAATCATAATTTTGTATTCTAGTGACAATTTGACTTGAAAAACAAGTTTTGTTTTCATTGAGGACGCACTGAGCCTAATAATTATTAATTTGACATATTTAGTTTTCTAAGTACTGGTTTGAACAGTGATTCACTCCATAATTCGGAGAAGGCCATTTTAAACTTGGAAAAAATATCTAAACTCATCAGTTTCCTGAATGACGAATGATTCGCTTTTAATTTGTGTTTCTTCTCCTTCCTCTGCAGGTGTAGACGTCTCTATCAGATATAGAGATTGCACTTAGAGCTCAAAGAGATGATCTCATTGTCAGATGGGTTTTTTCTGAAATCAGATTCTCTCTGCACAGTCCATCAGAGGTCAGAGTTACACTGCCCCCTGCTGGTGTGGTGTCAGCTTTCAGAGTGGCCTTGATTTTAAGTTTTGTAAGTTAGAAAAATATGAGGTTGTTATTGTGATCCTTTTAGTGGAAGAAGAAGAAACCCACAACATCTGCCACACAGATGTTCCAGCTGCAGTTTTCTTTCCTACTGCAAATGTGAGCAGTGATGGCAATAACGGCATTATAAGTAACGACGTAACAGACAGACGGTTGAAGCTGTCTTCAGCTTACGGCATCTTATATCAGTTGCACGCAAGTAGCTGTCTACGTAAGCAGCTGCGCTCTCCCATAGACAGCAATCACTTTTTGCCACAACACCTGAAGCTCAGGTGGCAAAACAATTGCATGAGTGCTGCTGTTTGACTGCGGAAGAATAAAGTAGTCGTGGTAAGCCAATCACATGACCACTTCAAGATGCCAAAGCAAGAAGGTGATATAAACCAGTTTTTAAATTGTGTTGATAGGCCACGTAAAACCAGAGTCATGATAAACAATATATATGCTGTGTTTTTTTCCTGAATACTTTCGTCACATTTACTGTCTAAGGACAGCGCTAGCAAGCACTCTGTGCTTATGAGCAAAAAATAAACAAAACAAAAAAACAGCCCGTTCCTGTTGGTGGGAAAATGTACAATGTCGACCAATGACAAATTGATATGGCAATATGACATGTGATTGTTTAGGAAGAGGGGGAAGTTTTAGGAGTGACAGAGAGAGAAAGAGAAAGAAAGAGAAAGAGCAGAAAAAAGGGAGAGAGAGAGAGAGTTATAAGATGTGAGAGATTTGTGACGTTTAGCGTGTTTGGAGCATGTAGATAGTGTTGTCTTGTGTAGTTAGTGTGTAGTGTTGTGGATAGTTTTGTATTGTGTGTGAGAACAATAAGGCGACTGCTGTCTCCAGGTAGAAAACAGGAGTGATACACCTGCTGCTGTCAGACCTGCAGGTATCAGGCTGTGATGTTCTCCTTTATAGTGGACAGAAGTTATTTTTTTGGAGTGGCACAAATAATTTGTGGCATCTTATTGAATGCAGAACAGCTGATTGTTTTGTAAATAGTTTGAAATGTCTGGGAGCAGGTGAGCCTGGTTTCTATTGACATAACCACCACCAGCAGAATAACGTCACTTAAATGAGTGAGTAATACGCCACCTGGTGGTTTGTTCTAAGCGTGAGAAAAAGCCTGAGCCTGTAAGCCTGAGCGCAGGGTTTATGAACCCTCTACTTATAGAAAACTCTCCAAATTCACTTGTGGATCTGTCACAGCAGAAGTGCAATCTTGTGAATCATAACTGTGATCTGTTAGCATTAACTAATAAACACGCATGAAAAGGAAATCAGTCAGTTTCAAGGAAACAAACTCTAGTAAATGTAAAGCATAGCAGCTGAGTGAAACATCTGCTCACATGGTTGCACTCTTGATATGATCATTTTAGTATTTTAAAATGCAGTGGAGTGTGAGCTGTATCATATACAATATTTTGTCCCTCAGGTTATTCCTGAAATATAGTTTGTTTCAAGTTTGTTATATGACGGGTCACATTTATTCATCTCGTAAGTAAATGATTCTGCAGTATTGCTCAGCAAATACACTTCTTCCTGGTCTGTTAATGTGAAAGTCCGCCATCTAGTGGTTAAATAGCGGAAGTGCCAAGTAATAATGGCTAGAGCTCCGTGTCTGTGATAGTTCTGCATCTGCTGCTCTTGAGATGGGATAAAGTGTAAGTTTGGGGAGATGATGGATTGTTTCTACATATTAGTGCTCTGTCCTTCTTGTGGGTCTGTGAAGTTTGTTACATTACTACTGTAAGCTAACTGTTAGTGCTTTGTTTTGCCTGTTAGCATAAAACATGTCAGCATGTGGTATTTGTATTTACGTCACTTGACAGGCTTTGTCCATTTATTGTTAATGTTATGATCTTGCATTGGTCATGTGACATTTGTGCATCTACACTGAGATTAAATGTACCTGCTCTGTTTTGTTGTTACAGTTTTACAGACTGAAAGTGGTACAAATGGTACATCAGTAAAAGCTCTGAAGAACGCCACAGTCTCCACATGGAGCGCTTACTGAAGCCATTTATGTTTAACTGCACAGGCTGAATAGAAGCATTGAGTCTGTGCAGAAGATAACATGTAAACACAGGGAGGATATTATTGAGCACATTATAGGAGATAACAGCTACATATATGAACAGGAAGAAAAAGATCATTTCTTACCTTCAGCATTTCCACAGATGACAGTACTGAGCACTAAAATAATGAATAAAACCTCATCAGACATTATACAACTGATAAGATCAAAAACAATATAAAGTAAGACTTTCTTAAAGATGAACAGTAATAACCAGTAATCTGTTTGACAATAAAATAAAATAATCATAAAAATCCAAACTGTTGTAACACAGTGTGTAACTATAAGTGATGCAAAAAGCAGCAGTGTATCAAACATTTAAACACTATAAGAATCACAAGTCTGCTTTGTTCCAGCTCTCAGGTAAACAGGTTAAAGCAGTGACTCACTGTAATTCTCACAGATCAGAAACATTTTCTTTAATCGCTGCCATTCAAACAATGTCAGACGTGTACTTACAGAAAAAGCCCATCATGCAGAGCAAAGAGTGCCCCATCGTCACATCCAGCCTGCTGCACTCTGATCCTCAGATAATCAAACAGTTTTAGTTTGCAGAAAAAGGAGAAGTTGTGTTTAATATAGATACAACAAGAGTTTTTCTACAGGCTCTTATTCTGATTGGTCTCTCTGTGCTTCCTGCCGTTACACACAAAACTCAAACAGCTCCTGTAGCTTTGACCGCAGCAGTTGGTTGGCATGTTTATATTTCCTGTCCACTGCAAACATAGAAGCTTGTTTCTTGTGTTGTGTTGTTTCCTTTCTCTATAATATATAAAGCTGTTCTGTTGCTTCATGTCAGGATATTTCTTTTGCCCATTTGGGGGATTTTTTGGCTGCAATATCCACTAATATTTGTCTCCTGGCAGGTTTCTGCAGACTGGGAGTCACTGAGAGTGAATATACCAAAACAGCTTTTCTACTTTGGTGCCTGTATTTTCACTAAAGCCTTTTTAACCCTTGTGTGGTGTTCGTATTTTTGTTACTCAGCCAGTGTTCATGGTGGACCCGCTAGAGTTTTGGCTTTCCAAATTAACACTATCAAACAATTTTATGTTAAATTACTCAACAGATGTTTACTTCATCCCAATTACAAGACATATGAACAGCAAACATGGTTAATTTTTTCCCTTTACCTTTGTTAGATCACATTTATGAATTAATGTGCTTCTCGTTTTTCTTTTATATAAAATGTTATAAATAAATCAGTTATAATCAAGTGGAGTGAGTGGAAAGACACAACACATTTACACGTGAAAAAATAATTAATTGTTTAATTTTTCTTTTGAAAAAAACTGAACACGGGTCTCACAGACCCGAACACCATACAAGGGTTAAATCATTTTTCTCCTTTTAATTGTTTAACTGCTGAATTAAAATTAAATTCTTACTTTAGGCTGCATTAAAATATGTTTATTTTATTCGACTCTTAGCTGAAACATCATCATGCAGTCATATAGTGAAAAGGCTCCTTTGACCTCAGACCTGTCAAAGTTTCCACCTTGTGGTTAAATTCTGGTTTTAAGTTTGGTGGAGACCCAAACACAGGAAATGACTCAGTGTGTGGCTGAAGTGAGATTAAAGACTTTTATGTTTCACCAACTAAAGAACAATTAAATTCATAGATAAATTCAAAGTTATATTTATTATCTGTTGTCATTTCAAAGTAAAGCAGGAACTCATTTATTCTGCAGACTGTTCTTTGTCTTGCTTTGACATGTATGTGCAGACGCACACTGACCTCAGCCTCTGACTACATGTAAACATAATAAAATAAAACAAACTGATGTGAAACAATGATTGAAACACTGTGATAATGATGTTTGTGTTGAACACCACATGTTACCAACCAAGATCATGTGATTGTGTCCAGAGTCAGTTCAAAAAGCAGACCCATATCCAGAGCAGGACTCAGAGTACCAAACAAAGGTGACCTTTATTATGAAGCTGATAGTTTCAGGCCTCGATGGTAACAAATGAAGAAAACTGAGTTACAGATAACTGATCACATGAACACAGAGACTTACCTGTGGGTCATCACAAAGTCTTCCAGATCACAGAAGTTTCAACTTACACCCTCCAGTCAACATAAATAAATAACTGAGACTTAAACACTGTGTGATTCCACAAATGTTAATCTGTCCAAATGATTCAGTGATGTGTAGACTAATAGATCAGAAGATACTGTGGTGTATTACCTACAACATGACTGTAGACGGATGTTTTTTTTCTGTGTATCTAATGTTATAATAATTATTCCTGATAGACTTTTGCCCTTATTTTTACTCATGTTGCCATAGTAACTTTGAATCGTAAAAGTCTACTGAGAAAATGCACAAAGCAACAAACCACATGTTCCTTCATTGTGTTAAACAGTTCACTTATAACTCGAGCAAACTTCCACTTCCTCTTTACATTTACTGAAGTTTGCTAACAAGAGTAAGTAACCACACCAGACACCACATCCACACCAGAGTTTTTGAAGTGTTTTAGAGCGGTGGTTTGATGTGGATGATTGTTTGTCCTTGTATATTATGTGCATGTGATCACAGCCCTGGGCCCTGTCCTCAGCTTGTGACGGGTCCCTGGACTCTGGGAGGGTCGGCTGCCCGTTGCCTCTGGTTCTCAGAAGCTCTCCTCATGGGGTCTCTGTCTTCCTTCTGCTCTCTTTCAGGTGCTGTTTGTTTTCTGTATCGCTACCTCTTTTTTCTCTTTCTCTCTCTTTCCTTCTCTTTCGTTCTTCTAATTTCTTCTTCCTAGTCTGGACCTCCCCACCTGTCAGCTCTGGCACTGTTACAGTAAAGATGTGTAATCTTTTTTTTTTCTTTTACTTTAATACCTGCAAATAGTTAATGGAGCAGTTAAAGCACAGTTTCTATAGTAAATGTTCTTCCTCATTTTAACTCTGCAGGCTGATGAAGGAAACAACAAAAGATCATTGAGGTTTGTTTCAGTGCAGAGATGGTGCAGATAAGACTGCAGCTCTGTGTGAACTTGCAGTTATACAAATAACAATGTTTACACAATATTTTCCATCATTTTGAGAAGTGATCCTTCCTGTCACAGTCTGAGCTACAGGTCAGAGTTTAAACACTTTCTGCATATGTTCATGGTCTCAATCATTCAAGTTTCACATCTTACTGACATGTTAATAGTCTGAAGCAGCGGTCCCCACCCTTTTTTGCGCCACGGACCGGTTTATGCCCGACAATATTTTTATGGACCGGCCTTTAAGGTGTCGTGGATAAATACAACAAAATAAAACTAGTACCGGTACCGAAAAAAGAAGATTTATTCATAACACACGTGAAAAGACCCAGGAAAACTGAGTAAATGATAAAAACGATAACAAAATAACGCTGAAAACCGATAAAAACCCTGAAAACCATACATTTCACACCTGAGCCTCAACTCTCGCGGCCCGGTACCAAACGACTCACGGACCGGTACCGGTCCGAGGCCCGGGGGTTGGGGACCGCTGGTCTAAAGTATTGTCCTCATCAGGGTATAAAGAGGACAATAAAGTGCAGTGTGCTTTAGGACCTTATGTTTGCTGGATACTGATGGCTTAAAATAAGAGATTGCTACACACAAAACTGTTGTTTCAAACCACAGGCTGCATTTCCTCTTTTCTATGTGGCCCAGTCGAATATGAGGCCATTCAGTGGATTAAAAATAAACCTGTGGCAGAACAGACAGCAACCACCAACAACCCTTCATGCACACTGTAGCTGCCGCCCTGTGTGTCGGCATTATTCTGTATTGTCATGTTTGCAGTTTGATGAATTTATAGATAGAGTTAGAAGAATATATATATATTTTTCTTATTTTAAACATTTAAATATAACTGAAATAACAAGAGAAAAAAGAAAAAACAAAACGTAAAAATCATCAAGTTTTCATGTAAATATCTATGTCTACAGAATGTGTGTGCTCGAAAAGGAGTAGGATGAAGTTTACACTTTTAATAATAGTTTGCATTTATATAGCGCTTTTCAGGACCCCTCAAAGCGCTTTACAATTCCACTATTCATTCACTCTCACATTCACACACTGGTGGAGTCAGCTACAGTTGTAGCCACAGCTGCCCTGGGGCAGACTGACAGAAGCGAGGCTGTCATATCGCGCCATTGGCCCCTCTGGCCATCACCAGTAGGTGGTAGGTGAAGTGTCTTGCCCAAGGACACAACGACCGAGACTGTCTGAGCCGGGGCTCGAACCGGCAACCTTCCAGTTACAAGACGAACACCCAACTCTTGAGCCACGATCGCCCTTTTCCTGTTCCTAGCCTCTTATCTCAAATGTAATTGCTTACAGATCCATAGCTAGAATTCAACATTATTTGATCCACACATGTTTAACTATGTACAAGTCTAACACATGAACATACACAAATAAAACCATTTGCAGCATGTAAACCAAAACAACAACAAACGACATTTTTACATAAACTAAGCATCCTGTGTTTAACATCTGCTTAATCTCTGAGCTTATTTTATGTGACAAACACCTTAATAAACACTTTGGTTAAGCTTTGGTTACTCTGGCATTGATCCATCAGAATGAGGACACAATGAGACAACTCAGTCACTGAGAGGAAGATTTCCTATATTCATGCAATTTATATTATTAGGCAATTGTGTGAATTTTTGTACTGATGTACTTGTCTTGATTTCATGTGTACAGGTGTTCCACACACTAACTCCTCTGACTGTCATGCTGTGATATTTTACATTTGTCCTTACTATTGGCTTGCTGAACATAAGGATTCCTCTCATGAGTATTTGGTCTTACATGGAACAAGTTCTGAATTTGTGGGGCAAAGATTTATTTGCTGATTTGTACATTGTTTGCACAGTTCTGAGGTCAACCAAATCTTTAAATTTGAGAATATTTAATTTGATAAAAAGTGGATTTAATGGTTCTCTTGAACTAGTTTTATTTCTTATGCTTATTGCTCTTTTTTGCAGAATCTATATTGGATGGGTGTGTGTTTTATACGTCTTTCCCCACACTTCCCCACAGTATGTCATGTACAGCAGTATAATGGAACAATAGATAATATAATGATGTTTGATTGATGAGGTCCTTAACCTTGTAGAGAATTGCCAGAGACTTTGATATTTTGCCTTTGATATAAGTAATGTGGTGAATCCAGCATAGTTTGTGATGTATTATCACACCGAGGAATTTTATTTCAGATACTCTGTCTAATTCAATGTTATTTATTGTCAGTTTACTATCGGTAGAATATGTGCGATTCCCAAATATTATGAATTTTGTTTTACTCAGGTTCAATGTTAATTTATTAAGGTCAAACCAGGTCTTCAGATTATTTAATTCATTTTATAGTTCATTCAGATGTTGCTCCAAGTTACTTCCACAGCACAGTAAGTTTGTATCATCTGCAAATAATATTACTTTCAAAGACTTTGAAATTGCACATATCTCATTAATGCACAATATGAAAAGCAGCGGCCCCAAAACTGATCCTTGGGGAACCTCACACACAATTTTGGCATTTATGGCATTTATTTATGTATTTATTTATTTTTACAGTTTTTAAGGTAACTGTTAACCCATGATAATGCCACCCCTCTGATTCCATATGTACATAGTTTGTTAAGTAAAAGGTTGTGATCAACTGTATCAAATACTTTCTTTAAATCTAAAAAAACCTCTGACAGCATATTCTTTGTTTTCAAAACAGTGTTTACTCCATTACTTAACTCCATTAAGGCAAGCGTTGTGGTCCTTTTGGGTCTAAATCAATATTGCTCTTCATATAGCACATTATATGACTTTATCACCAAAAACAATCTATTGTAAAATATTTTTTCCAGTATCTTAGAGAACTGCAGTAGTAGAGAAATGGGACGATATTGGAACTACTTTTGCAATTTTCATCATATCAGGAAATAAACCACTTTGTAATGACAGATTACAAATGTAGGTAAATAGTTTCACAATACATCCAATAATATCTTTAATTAAGTCCATATCAATGCCATCACAGTCAGTTCATTTCTTGAAGTTAAAGGATGTAACTGCATCAATAATTTCCTCTTCATCTACTCCCCTCATAAACATTGAGTTTGCTACATTAATAGTTTTAATTTTAGGAGGGTTTCCAGTTTTTAAAATTTCTTTTGCCAAGCCAGGACCAACATTAAGAAAAAGGTCATTAAAACATTTGCATTTTTTTATGTCACTGGTGTCTTTGCGACAAAATTAATATAAATTTAATCCTGTCAGACAGGACAGGATTGGAAGGTTGATGGTTCGCTCCAGTCTGCGTGCCAAATAGCCTTGGGGAAGATACTAACCCCAAGCTGCTCTCTGATCCATCTGCTGAAGTGTGAATATGTGATAGAAAGCAAGTAAATAGAAAAAAGTGCTTGGGTAAATTGGGCAAGTTGTGTAACGCGCTTTGAGTGCTCAGAATAAAAAAGTGCAGTATAAGAACCAAACCATTTATCAGACATTCCTCAGAGGTTCCTCACACCTCGATGCTCTTCCTGGTTGTGTTGTTTTGTCTTTCTCCAGGTCTTTCCCTGCAGGATGGTGGCCCTCTCTTTTTTTATGCCCACTTCTGCATCACTTATTCTCTGGTGTAGTAGAGAAACATATAATCAGTAGTCAGGGAGTGAATGTTAGTTACAGATGATCTTACACACCACCTCAACATAGTATAGTATAGTTTGTATAGGTGTATAGGTTAGCTTGTAAGCCTCTGTATACACACACAAACAACAACAAAGTAAAGAATCAACAGCATAATGTAGTGTTTGGGATTTCTGAGGTTCAGCAGTGCTGGGAATAGTGGGAGAGTTACTGGGAGGTGCTTGGGTAACAAAAGGCCATGCACAGGTGTAGTTGGCCTCTTTGTCTTAGTTTTGTTGTGTTAATGAAGCTACGTTTCTCCTCACAAATCAGCTCTGAGCCTGAAGGACTGAAAAGAAACCATTTAAACTTTCACAGCTGCAGAAAAAGATTCAGTGACTTTGTGATTATTTCCTTATTTTCCAACAAAGATCCGAAGTTCAAACTTGTGGCTTCAGACATTTTCACGTATCTCAATTCTGTTAAGGAGAGATGCTGACACCATGTGGACAAATGCTATTATTGCTGGTTTGTGGGTTACAAATGTTTTTAGCATGGCAAACCATATAAGTAATAGTAATACTGTTTCAGTGTAGAAATATCTGTGTGTCCGTTGTTCCAATAAGTGTTTTTATTCATCATTTCTATGAGGAAAAGAAGAAGGGAAAATGTTTCGACATTAAAGTGGCAAATTTGTGAGAAAAAAGTGGCCCTTTAGTGCCGAACTGCCATCGCCTGCAGTACAGTAACTGATACCCAATGTCTCATTTACAACAGAGACCTGTTTCAGACAAACATATTTAAATTACAACATCAGCATGTTTGTGATATCAGTGTTGTGACCTGTAGATTGTATAATTCAGAAGTGATATGCTCACTCATACAAACAATCACAGACTTTTTTCATGTTTTTAATCCTGTAAGGAGACAAAAGTGATCCAGAAGAAATGTTTTAAGCGCACTGACATCTGCTGCATCAGCAGTAAGATTATTTCTAAATTGGTGAAACCAAAATCTTCAAGATTTAAGGCGAGGATTGTTTCGAAGGTTTAACTGGTGCAAAAGGTCTAAACTCAAGATAAGATTGGGAGATTTGTTAACATATATTTGATTATTTTATTTTTTTAACCTTTTCCTCTATAACATTATTTTTGCTTTTATTTAGGCCAGAAACAAAAGTTGGCTAAATAATTAAATTTGAAAGAGAGATTATTTTGAAGTAAGAAAGTTAAAAAAAAAATCACAAAAAAAAAAAAAAATCACACTTTTAACACTTTTATTAAAAAAAAAAAGAAAGAAAGTAAGATCGATTTAAAAACAAATTGCTATGGTTACTGCAGGATGCTGCCTTTAAGTTTGCTTAGAGGTGTGAAAAACAAAACAAACACCAAAGAACAAAAATGTCAGCTCTTTCAAACAACAAGGATTTTATTTCTCACAGTTTTACTGACAACAAACTGTATTTATATAATTTATTAGGCAAGAAAATTTAAACAGAAACAAAGTCAAGCAGTAAATAAATGTTGTTATGAATAAAAAACCCACATTCTTCTTTTTCCAAATATTAGATAAAACCGTAAAGAGTGGAGTGTGTTGTAACACATATTTAAAGTGTTGCAGTCATATGTTTCTAATCCAGCTCATTACCAAAACTGTCTTTGAATAATTTTACAGAGAGCAGCGGAAAAACAGAACAACACAACCAAAGATTTTACAAAAACATCAGATGATGTCAGGAAACAGACCAGTTTACTGCTGTTTAGTATAATAGTATAATACTGTATAGGGAAAATTATGAATGCATAGTTGTTATTAGGGCTGTCACAAATGATTATTTTTATAGTCGACTAGTCACCGATTATTTTTTTGATTAGTTGACTATTCAGATCATGCACCCACTGGACGTAAAACGTACAGCTTATTGCACCAGCAGCATCTGCTTTCATATAACTATCACTAGCTTACAGCTTGAAGTGTTTAAGGTATGTGCTCACTATAAAAAAGACGAGATGATAGTTCATTAAACTTTTAATTAAATTTGCAGATTGTGTCGGTGGATTTTAATAAACTCAGCCGTCTGCTCTTTGCTCCCTAAAATATAACACTACACTGGAGTAAATTCTCGATCATGTCACACTTCTGTTTAATCAGTTTTCTGTTTGACGTTTATTTCACTGTGTGAAAACTATAACTTTAAACTCTGCTAAACCGATCTACTCAGGAACAAGAAAAAAGCCAAATAATAACATTTTTAAGCTATCTAAGTTATCTAAACCGGTGAACCGTGGGCGATATGCCAGGGGACACAGCCTGATGGGACACGTCCACAGACAGGGGAGCAGCAAGAGTGAACTCGCGAACGAGACACTTGTAGGCAGCCAGGAGGTTTCAGCTCACTGAGTGAGTCCCTGCTGGCCGCTGTTACACCCCGGCCTAGGCAACCGGAGTGCAACACGAAAAAAAGAAAAAATAAAGAAAATAAAAATAAGGTAAAAACACACGACAAAAAAACCCACTAAGGCTCTCCACCAAAATCATCCCAAAACGTAAGTATCAACACTATTTTCTTTAAAGCAAAACACAATATTTATTTACATCACACACAAGACGTCAAACTATTTACAACAGGGGGGAAGAAGATCGCGACCATGACATACAGAAACACAGGGCTTAAATACATGGAGGGAGCAATCAGGGAATGGACAACAGGAGGGAAACACAGCTGGGGCAAATCAGAACTGACGAGACAGGGAAACGTAAACTGAACACACTAAGATAACACAGACTTTCAAAATAAAGTAGGAAACACATAACAGTCACGCAAAAACAATACAATACCAACGCCAAATCGTAACATACCCCGGAGGAGCACCTAGACACTCAAATCCACACACAATTACGGTCACAGTCGTAACACCCCCTTACCCAAAAATCAAACATTTAACCCCAAGTGAAATGTTTTGATCAAAAGCGGATGAAGGCTGGTGGAGGCTGGAGCGGTCCCACGGACCCCCCAGCAGACGACGAAGGCCGGAGCGGTGCCACGGACCCCCCAGCAGAGGCAGACGAGGGCTGGAGCGGTGCCTCGGACCCTCCAGCGAAGGCGGACGAAGGCCGGAGCGGTGCCACGGACCCTCCAGCGAAGGCAGACGAAGGCTGGAGCGGTGCCTCGGACCCTCCAGCGAAGGCGGACGAAGGCTGAAGCGGTCCCACGGATCCTCCAGCGAAGACAAACGAAGGCTGGAGCGGTCCCTCGGATCCTCCAGCGAAGACAAACGAAGGCTGGAGCGGTCCCTCGGATCCTCCAGCGAAGACAAACGAAGGCTGAAGCGGTGCCTCGGACCCTCCAGCGAAGACAAACGAAGGCTGGAGCGGTCCCTCGGATCCTCCAGCGAAGACAAACGAAGGCTGGAGCGGTCCCTCGGATCCTCCAGCGAAGACAAACGAAGGCTGAAGCGGTGCCTCGGACCCTCCAGCGAAGACAAACGAAGGCTGAAGCGGTCCCCGGACCCTCCAGCGAAGGCGGATGGAGGCTGGAGCGGACCCACGGACCCTCCAGCGGAGGCAGATGAAACTGATGGAGGCTGGAGCGGTCCCCCTGACCCTCCAGCAGACGACGAAGGCTGAGGCGGTCCCTCGGACCCCCCAGCGAAGGCAAATGAAGACTGAAGCGGCCCCACGGACCCTCCAGCGGAGGCAGATGAAACTGATGGAGGCTGGAGCGGTCCCCCCTGACCCTCCAGCAGACGACGAAGGCTGGAGTGGTCCCACGGACCCTCCAACGAAAGCGGACGAAGGCTGGAGCGGTCCCCGGGCCCTCCAGCGAAGACAGACGGAGGCCGAAGCGGTCCCTCCCTCGGACCCTCCAGCAACGGCGAACGGCTGAAGCGGCCCCCGGGCCCTCCAGCGAAGACAGACGGCTGAAGCGGTCCTCGGACCCCTCAGCGATTGGACGAGCCCCCATATGTTACACCCCGGCCTAGGCAACCGGAGTGCAACACGAAAAAAAGAAAAAATAAAGAAAATAAAAATAAGGTAAAAACACACGACAAAAAAACCCACTAAGGCTCTCCACCAAAATCATCCCAAAACGTAAGTATCAACACTATTTTCTTTAAAGCAAAACACAATATTTATTTACATCACACACAAGACGTCAAACTATTTACAACGGGGGGGAAGAAGATCGCGACCATGACATACAGAAACACAGGGCTTAAATACATGGAGGGAGCAATCAGGGAATGGACAACAGGAGGGAAACACAGCTGGGGCAAATCAGAACTGACGAGACAGGGAAACGTAAACTGAACACACTAAGATAACACAGACTTTCAAAATAAAGTAGGAAACACATAACAGTCACGCAAAAACAATACAATACCAACGCCAAATCGTAACATACCCCGGAGGAGCACCTAGACACTCAAATCCACACACAATTACGGTCACAGTCGTAACACCGCGTAAACCTGCGGCACGTAGGCAATACCCCTCACATGGAGCCGGCACTGCAGGCTGGAAAACACTCACTTGCCGCCTGTGTCCCAGGGGAACACAGTCTGCAACAGCACAGCTGCTGAAAGTGTAGGGCCGAGGTAGGGAGGTCACCCGAAGGGTCCAGCCCCAGAGCTGCGAAACACCCCGTGCCTTCTGCAGACTGGGAAGGGGACTGGTGGCCAAGCCCGCTGAAGGCCAAGCAGGGACTCAACACAAAGGTCTGGCGAACCACGGGCAATATGCCAGGAGATGACATCTTAAAGAAGTGTCTACACGCCACGACCATGCACCCCGTACATATGGAATATGCAACGGAGTGGAAAGATAGTCTCGATATGATGGAGAACTTCTGTTGTGAGCTGAGAAAAGAAGGGTTTCTATAATCTGCTGCAGTGTTTGAATGAATGGAAGAATCCAGCTCTGACCTCACATGACTGTGGAAATGTTTGCTGCAAAAGTCTGCAGCTACAAACACTGAAAACCTGCCTGGATATCAGCATAAGGACGTGTGTGAGGGGTTACTGGCTGCCCAACATGCCTGTCCCACCTGCGGCTTCCTGTTGAAGAACAATAAAGTATATTTTAAAAGTATTGTTTCCCCTTGATGTAAAGTGAAGTTCTGTTTTGTGTGTTTGAGTCTTTACAGAAATTGTGTAAAGTTAACTGTACCTTACAGACTTTGTTTAGAAGGCGCAGACAGACTTTGTATCTGTGTGGAGGAGGAAATCACCTGGTTTTACTTTCATGTAAATATCTGGTCTCAGACATACACACATCTTATCATTTGTAACGTGTTTCGTGTTTTACAGATTTTTTACGCAAAACATGTGAAGCTGAAGCACTTCTCTATCTTCTTCTGTATCAGTAAAAAATCATTAACACCTCACCTGGGATACTTGAAACAATGGTGTGTTTTGTACGGTGATGTTGTTACTCGACTAAATCAAACTGACCGACAGTGACTTGAAAAAGTATTCATACCCTTTGAACGTTTACACATTTTGTTACCTTAAAACCACAAACTTAAATGTTTTTTTATTGGGATGTGATAGAACACAAATAGTGCAGAACTGTAAAGTGGTATGAAAATGATAAATCGTTTTCAAAATTTATGTAAATAAAAATCTGAAAAGTGTGGAGTGCATTTGTTTTCAGCACCCCCTGCGTCAATACTTTGTAGAGCCACCTTTTGCTGCACTTACAGCTGCAAGTCTTTCAGGGTTTGTCTTTACCAGCGTTGCACATCTAGAGACTGAAATGTTTGTCAACTCTTTGTTGCAAAATGGCTCAAGCTCAGACGGACTGTGAACAGCAATTTTTCAAGTCTTGCCACAGATGCTCAGTGGGATTTAGGTCTGGACTTTGACTGGGCCATTCTAACACAAGACTATTCTTTAATCTAAACCAGGGGTCGGCTGGGTGATATCTAAAACCTGCAGGTTTTAGATATCACCCTGGGCAGGGCTCTAGACTAACTTTTTGCCATGGGCGTACCGGTACGCCTAACTTTTTAAAGTTAGGCGTACCGGCACAAAAGTTAGGAAGCACACAAATTTTATAATAATTTATATAATATAATGTGTTTTTCTGGATACACTGTGCTTTTTCAGCATTCAAAGATTGATGACACCATGTCAGAGCACTGGCTATGAATTTCAGAAGGATCAGGCCTTAACTTAACAGAAAAGTTAGCAATAGTTCTTTTCCTATTACAGCTACATCCACTTCTGTCGTGCCCAGGCTGCTCACTAGGGCTGAGTATCATCACTGATTTCTATAATCCATTCGATTCCGGTGTTCAAAGTCCCGATTCGATTCAACTTAGCCTCAGACAGTCAGAAATGTTATAATTCTGATCATTTATCAGTACTGACTTCATCAGAATTGTGAACATCACAGCAGATGCCTTTGTGTGAAAGTAACTGAGAATAAAACACAGAAAAACATGAAGGAGATTTTCCTGGTCTGGCTTTTTATAGCAGATAACCTTAAAAATATTCTACAATGTTCTGCATATAAAGTTTAAATTTCTTCAGTATTGAACAACAGAAAAAATAGGCTTATGGATCCATGTGTACGGGGTACGACCCCCCCCCTTGGTCGTGACGTGTGGATATTTCTTTAAGACACTCCGGCACGCCCGGCTACGCCCCACAGCATACGTATAAAACAGCTGTGCAGACGTGACACCGGTGATCGTTTGATCAGAACGCGTCTCCGAGTGGCCTCAAGGTGGAGAGATAGTCCCTCACTAAGAGAACCAAGGTTACACCGTAACCGTACGGTCTGCGCTTGGGTTCTGTTCAAGTTGCTGGCCGCCGTCCAGCGTGACAGTGCTACTGGAAACTGAATTTCTGGAAGGAACCCACCTGAGGGATTAATAGGTTCATCTAATCTAATCTAAAAGAAAACAAGGAAATTCAGTTTGGTTTGATCACAGAGAGAAAGGAAAATATTCAGTTCAGTTCTTCTTTTGGGAGTTTTAATTTATACAGACATAAATGGTTGTCATGGAAACGAGATTTTAATGGTCTAAATGGTGGAGAATAAAAATGATGACCTAACATGAGCTCATTGAAAGGACAGAGAGAAACAAACTGACCTGCAGACCAGACAAACTTTGGTTGACTGTGATCAGTGTGATACTCTGGGTCTCCTCTTCCAGCTCTGCACACATATCCTGCTGTGTGTGTCTGTCCATGAATGATGTAGGAGTCCTGTGCAGTCCCACTGCCACCAGGTAGCAGCTCATAACTGGAGGATTTATAGTTGAATGTTTTCAGATCAGGAACAGCTTTATACCAGTAGAAGCTCCATCCTGCAGACGGATGTTCAACCTCACAGTTCAGAGTTACTGAGGCTCCAGGACTCAGCCATGATGGAGACACAGTGAGGACAGGACGGGGTTCATCTGTTCAACAAAGATTTTCTCTCAGTGAACATGTAGCACAGTCTCTGAACAGTGAGCTCAGTTTATACAAAGAATATGATCGGAAGGTCGGGGGTTTGAATCCACTGAACGGCTACCCTGAGGTACCCCTGAGCAATGTGCCGTCACTCACTGTTCCCCGGGCGCCTGCTTAGTGGCTGCCCACTACTTCACTTAGTGAAATGGTCAAATGCAGAGAAAAACAAGTAATTTCCCCACGGGGATCAATAAAGTATACATCATCATTATTATTATTATTAACTGTTCAAACAGCTTAAAGCAAACATGACTTACTGTCAGAAACTGTCAGTGTGACTGAATCACTCCACTCTGTTGTTTCATGCTGTGAACTTTTCATTCTGCCCTTACAGCGATAGTTTCCACTGATCAATGATTAAGCATAAATAATCCTGTATTCATTTAGATTTGGAGGTTTTATGATGCGGTTTGCTTCCCACTCATAATCCCACTCAGTGTCTCCTCCATGGATCTCACATCTGACAGTGATCGTCTCTCCTCTGTATATCTCAGACCAGTTTGGATACAGAGTCACAACAGGCCTGTTTGAGGCTGTTAATGTTCAACAAAGTACAATAAAAACACGTGAAAAACAAAAAAGGTTCAATTACCATCAGATGTAGTGCTTTGTGGTAAGTTCAAGTTTGAGCTCACCAGTTGTGTCAATCCAAACTGGCTGACTGTCCTCTGTGTAGTAAACTGCTTCACTTCTTCTTCCTCTGCAGCTGTAGAGTCCTCCCCCTGAGACACTGATTTGTCCATTTGATAGAAAAACTGCATCACGTAAGGTCACAAGTTTATAATACCTGTCATATCTGTACCAGTAGTATTTCCATGAAGAAGAAGAAGATGATGATGATGACGGAATCACAGAGCAGGTCAGGGTCACACTGCCCCCTACTGGAACAGCTGTCCTATCAGCTCTCAGTTCAGCCTTTGGTTTCGCTGCAGTTTAGTTTAGAACAAGAACATAAAAGTAAAAATGACTGAATCAGAACAATTTAAAGATGGAAATATGTAAATGATCAAATATCATGAAACCTTAATGGTGAAGCTGTAAAAAACTGTTAAACAAAATACTCTGAAATACTGTTTTGATCAACAGTATGTTTTTAATATTTACTTATTTGCATTTGCAAAATTACAAAGCCTCATATATTACGTCCACTGCGCTCCTTCACCTCCCTGAATCTCACATCTGACTGTCTCACCGCTGTGTATCTGAGGCTAGATGTGTTGCAGGGTCACAGTGGGCTTAATGTGAACTGTTCATATAAGAATGATCCAGTTAGGAAACATAAAATCTGCTGTTTATAACATGAGAGTAGAGCGACTGCAAAACAGCTGATTCACAGACAAACAGTTTGAAGATGCAACATAAAAAAGTCACAACATAACAATTTATAAGTTCAAGCTGTAACACAACATTTAGTAAAATGTATCAGTATTCACTTTGTACAATTACCTTTATTTATATTAAAAATATAACAGATTCGTTGGAATACATCTGCTTCACTTTATGAACTTTGAGGTGAACAAGCATGTCAGTGTGAATAAACTGAAAAATAAATCAAAAAACTTTAGATTTTCATAGGATTTTTTTCTTGAATCAACATGAAGAGAAACTGCAACTTATTTTTTTGTTGTTGTTTTTACCAAAATATGTTATTTTTGAAGCTCCAATAAATTCATGAAAGACTTGAATAAATTTTGTTTGTTTGACCTTCTGTTTTGTTTTTTCCTTCCAGAATTAGATGGGCTCTTGAAGAGTGTAAGGTCAACCTTTGTCACGGCGACGGATGGCCGGTACTGAATAGGACTCAGGTGCAGAAACCCAGAGCGGAGACAGTAGATGATTTAACAGTTTATTACGGTTAAGTGCAAGGGGGAAAAAAAGGGAAACGTGGCAAAGACAGAAAATGACGAGACGTGGAGCCTTGGTGTGGCGTGCCCAGGGGAACGTGGCTAGGGCGAGGGAACGAGGCCTGAGAAGTGGAACGGAGCTGAGTGGGGAACAGTCACACTGAGGGGAGAGGATATAGGAGTTAGGCAGGTAGTGAAGGCAGCTCAGAAGTGGCCAGTATAAGAGCAGCAATTCTTACTTGCAGTTAGGGACCTGGAGTGTTTGAGAGGGGGATGATGAAGATCCAGGGGAGGCTGAGTGGCGTGGAAAGGCTGACCTGAGATCCGGGGCTCCAGATGGAGTGTGATGGCAGGAGGGCAGGCAGGTGAGGCACAGAGGGATTTCCAAAATGATCACTAGGTATCCCGAGTCCGGAGGTGGAGTGAGCCAGGGTGGGTACAGCAACTGTAGTACAAAAGAGTCTTTGTTAGTAAGATAAATCACAGCGAGAATTTGAAACACAAGACCTGTTACCAACATGGGTTGATGACGAACTGGCAGTGAGTGAACATCGATGTGTGGTTTAAATCCCTCTGGCTTGATTGCCTGCAATAGGCTCCAGGTGTGCAGGAGCTGGAGTTGGCCCTGCCCAGGGGCGGATCCCAGGTCAGTTCAGGAGCCTAATGGAAACTCCAGCCACCCACCGTAGACCATGACAACCTTGAATCACACAATTTTAAAGGATCCACAACAAACTCAAGAAGTTCTAATATTTTGCTTTTTGAGATGCCTAAAATCAAAGAGATCAAGGTCTTTAAAAGTAATCAAAAAAATTGAATTAAATTCTAAAACATGCTGGGGGCCAGTTAAAGGATGGGAATGATGTCTCTCCATCTCTTTCTTTGAGTTAAAAGCTGAAGCTGGGAGCTGATTTCTGTATTGTCTGAAGTGATTCAACTGATTTTTGTTAAGGCAAGTAAAGAGCCTGTTGCATCAATTTGGGTATGAAGAAATTAAAGCATGTAAAATAGTGTCTGTGTATTTAGATGTTAAAATAGATCTCTGGTGTCAGCCAGAGGGGCCGATGGCGCGATATGGCAGCCTCGCTTCTGTCAGTGTAGCTGTGGCTACTGTTGAGTGTGTGCTTCCACAGGCCCCGCTAGTTTAGAGACTTATTCCTCATGAAGAACGAAAACAAGACAGAACATCTTTACTTGCTAACGAGGAAAGACTTGGTCAGAACCAGGCTGTGAAGCTAAATGCTCCTCACCTGTCTCCAGACCAACTCCTTCAAAGAGCAGCTCTCCTCGCAGCTATTTATTGACAAACTGTTACAATACACATCACAACATAAGCACCTCCCACCGTAAAACCCCCTTGGTTACAAAAGACAAGGCACTGTGTGTGTGTGTGTGTGTGTGTGTGTGTGTGTGTGTGTGTGTGTGTGTGTGTGTGTGTGTGTGACTTCCTGATCACAACATCCTTGGCAGTGTTGGGAAGGTTACTTTTAAAATGTATTCCATTACAGAATACAGAATACATGCCCCAGAAATGTATTCTGTAACGTATTCCGTTACGTTACTCGATGACAGTAACGTATTCTGAATACTTTGGATTACTTAATTTGTTATCATGCTTTTTACAACTACGTGATTGTACTATTGCTGTGATTTATTACTGTTACTGAAGGTCCGTGGCTCCGAACCCGTAGTAAAGGGACCTCTGGCTAATACGGCGGGTTCCGTGTCGGGCTCGTAGCTGAAAACTAGCTTTACTTTGGTGTCTGAGTCAACTTTGCTTGCGAGAGACAGAGAGAGGCGTTGAAAGGCTGCTCCAACGGAACTTATTGTTTCGGAGGAAAACACGAACACAGTGTACAGTCGAGTCTTAATAGCTTACTTACAACTGGGCTCGTCAGGCACTCTTTTTGCCTGCAGTGGTTATTATTATATTTACATGCTTCCAGCTCCCGTTTCTGGACAGTGACAACTCGTACTTTTCGACTCTCCTTTTTCTCCCTCCTCGCGCTCACAGGCACATAACGGGTACGGCAGTCCATCCTCCCTGCAACACGGACTACACTGCCCATGAGGCTACATATTCGTTAGGGCTATGCCTGTAACACTCTGCCTATTGCCTTCATATTAAATCATTTTTTTAAATGTTAACAGTAACAGAATACAGTTACTCATATTTTGTATTTTAAATATGTAATGTATTCATGTATTATGGTACATGTATTCCATTACTCTCCAATATTGATATTTTATAACTACAATAAACTGTTTTACACTACTTTTGATACTAAACTATAAAGACACTCATGGTAGAGTAATCAGGAACGACATGCCACGTCTCCCTGTCTGATCTTTTTTTCCTGGTTGCAGGACACTTATAGCTGTCTACAGGTGCTGCCACTCGGTACCTGTAACACATGATTAACCATTAGCAAAATCACATATAGATATAATTAGCACTCTGTGTTACACTAACCATAAGGAGGTGGATGTTACAGTATGTCCTTTACTTCACTCTTGGATGGAGATAAGCCAGAGGATTTGAACCTTGTTGAAAAAATAAACATTTAAATACATTTACAACATGTAACAACCAGGAAGAAAATAATATTGTTCCTACAGAATCTGATGCTCAAATAACAGATGGACCTTCCTCTCCAGTAATCTGGCATAGATCTTCCAGGACAGGCTGCGAACTGTGATCCTCTAAAGTTGGAATACACTCTCTAGTCTCCCTGCCTGAAGAGAAGAACCCTCACCCCAGTCTGCCAATCCAAAGGCGCTGTCCCCAACTCCCACACAATATTGCAAGAGTGTGTCAGCCATAAATCCATGAGTCCAATCCACACTATATACAGTGGGGGTACTTAAAGGCTTAAAACCTTCATTTTTGATAAAAGCTTATAGTTAGGGCTGGATCACGTGACCCAGAATCCTCCTTTAGTGTAGGCTACTGCAGGGTTCCCATGATGCACTGGGTGTTTCTTGTCCACTCACCTTTTTCACTCATTATGTTGTTTACTTTCTCCTCTCTCTCTTCCCACCCAACTGGTGGCAGCCCCTCCCTGAACAATTAAATTGATACTTCTATATTTAAATTTCAAAAATGTTGACTACAGCCCTCCAGTCAACCTCAATAAATAAATGAAACTTATATACTGCACAAATCTACAAAAAGTAAGCCGCCTGTAAAAGATAAACTATTATTATTCCCAGAGATGGGAAATTCACTTTGTTACAGCAGCAAAGTAAACAGGGCAGGAATAAATAAATAAATGCAGCAAACCTAAAAACAACACTACTATGCAAAAATAGAAGAGAATAAACCATTGAATTATGTGAAGAATAATATGTCAGAGTACACTGTGGTGTCCCTACAATATGACTGAATTAACTCTCAACCTCACCAGCGCCACCTCATGTGTCACACTGCTGGTGCTGGTTGGACCAACTGAAGCCTTTTGGTTTGTTTGTTTGTTTTTGTTTCTCCAGACAGAATATAAAATATTCACATTTTACTTAATTCAAATTGTGCTGTCACTTAAAAAGTAACAGTAATTAAGAGCTTGGGGAAACTCTTTGACTCCAGCCTGAAAGACTCTACTGCTATTCAGAAGGCAAATGAGGAGCTGGGAGCGTGGCTCATTAAGGTGGATAAGTCCGGCCTGCCTGGAAGATTTAAAGCCTGGATCTACCAGCATTCCATCCTGCCCCGAATCCTGTGGCCCTTGCTTGTCTATACAGTTCCAATAACTACTGTGGAATCCCTTGAAAGAAAGATCAGTGGCTTTCTTCGTAAGTGGCTGGGACTTCCCCGCAGTCTCACCAGCGCTGCCTTGTATGGGGCAAGCAACAGCGTGCAGTTACCCTTCAGTGGTCTCACAGAAGAGTTCAAGGTGGCTCGCACACGAGAAGCCCTACAGTACAGAGATTCTAAAGACTGCAAGGTGGCATCAGCAGGTATTGAGGTAAGGACAGGAAGAAAGTGGAAGGCTGAGAAGGCAGTTGAGGTGGCGGAGTCACGCCTAAGGCAGAAAACACTGATGGGGGTCTTAGCAACAGGGGGAGCAGGCTTGGGGTACGTCCCAAAGGCCCAGGTCAGCAGGGCACAGGGAAAGGAGAGACACCAGCTACTCCAGGAAGAGGTCCGAGCAGATGTGGAGGAGGAGCGAGTAAGTAGAGCTGTAGGCCTTAAGCGGCAGGGAGCATGGACAAGTTGGGAGAGCACCTTGCAGCGCAAGGTCACCTGGGCAAACATCATGCAGGCAGACTTCCACCGGATCCGATTCCTAGTGCAGGCAGTATACGACACTCTGCCAAGCCCAGCAAACCTCCATCTGTGGGGAAAGAGCGAGACACCTGCCTGTCCCCTGTGCTCTGGAAGAGGGACCCTAGAACACCTCCTTAGCAGCTGCCCAAGGGCCCTGGCCGATGGTCGGTATCGTTGGCGGCACGACCAGGTGCTCAGAGTTGTTGCTGAAAAGATTGCCTCAGCAATCAGCACCAGCAAGCATCATCATGCTCCGAGGAAGGCAATCTCTTTTATTAAGGCTGGAGAGAAACCCCAGGTGCGCCCACATTTGACAACTGGCCTCCTCAACACAGCCTCTGATTGGCAGCTACAGGCTGACCTGGGTAAACAACTAAAGTTCCCTCAGAACATTGCAAAAACATCACTCCGGCCAGACATGATAATTATTTCTGAGGCCTCAAAACAGCTGATCATGCTGGAACTCACAGTGCCCTGGGAAGAGCGGATTGAGGAGGCCAATGAAAGGAAACGAGGAAAGTACCAGGAACTAGTGCAGGAGTGCAGGGGAAGGGGCTGGAAGACTTTCTATGAACTCATAGAAGTGGGTTGTAGGGGCTTTGCAGGACGATCACTCTGCAAAGTCCTAGGCCGGCTGGGCGTGGCTGGGGCAGCCAAGAAGAGGGCCATCCAGGCTGTGAGTGAAGCGGCAGAGAAAGCCACAAGGTGGCTGTGGATCAAGAGGGCTGATCCGTGGGTAGCTACTGGTACGCAAGTCGGGGCCTGATCACCCCCGGCTGGGTCGCCTGGGCGAGGGTGTATGATGTTGTGAGACCCGAAACACCTGATGACCCTAGGATACATCACTGAAGATGCGTACCAGTGCATCCAGGAGATGTGTCTTTATAGTTAAAAAGTAACATTTCATATGTCATGCAAGAAACCTAAACTGTAACGTAAATGTAAAATGAGCAGCTCGTGTCCAGGTTCACCAAAGTCAGTTTTGTGACTGAAAGCTGTCGGCCAAATTAGCACGATGATGTTTCCACAGGAGAGGAGCTGCATTATTATAAACTGTTCCACCACATAAACCTGAAAACTACCTGTGACAGCTGACCTGGGTGATGTGTAGAAGAACATCAAATTTTATTTAGCCTCAAGTCCGTGTGTTAATGAAGAACATGTTCCTGTGCCATGTGCATAAATACACATCAATCTTGTTTTTGTGTTTTTCCTGTGGGCTTTGTGAGGCTGCAGGTATTTACGAAAGTCTGACAGACTAAAACAGTCAAGTGACGACACTGTGAAGAGATGAGAGTTGCTTCTTCCTCTGTGCAGAAATGTAACTAAAAACCTTAAACCAGCTTTAATTCTGTTCAATTTCAACAAAATCCATTATTACAATATCAATATCATTATCGGAATGGACTAGCACTGCACCCATATCTCTGAGTCATCCACCCGTGATTTCTCCCTCTTATTGTGTGTTTTGAAAGTGAAAGTCACTGATAAGCCACCACAATATCAGGGTCCAGGACATGAGAGTACACTCATCCAGCTCTGAAACACCACAGATCACTGTCACATCTGCGACGGACAACATTTAAGCATCTGTCAAACTGCTACAATTAATGCGAATCAGAAAGACCGGAAATATTTAGGCTGGTGTCTGAATTGTACAGTATATAATAGTGTAACGAATGTTAAAGGTTATTTTGCTGTGATAGGTTGAGCATCTCTGTGCACTGTTGCTGTTTCTTTAAGAGACATGTTTGTTTGTGCTGCAGTAAAAGTCAGTGAATGTGGTTTATTTTTTAGAGACAGAAGTAATAGTCACTCACCTCAGCGTGTCGGCTTTCTTTCCCTTTTTATACTTTTAGGCCACATGTTGAAACTCATAGCCACTAATTTCTCTTTTTTTGGTGAAACCTTGGACTCGTCTCCAAATCTTCCAGCAGAGATCATCCAATCAGATCCTTTTAGGGAATCGGACCTCTAAACTATCGGTCGTCATGAGACAGGACCACAAACAGATACCTCTTTCCACATTTATCTTCGCCTGTGTTATCACTCCACAACAAACTTGATGAGCTCCGGACAATTGTCAGGTTCCCGAAGGAGTAAAACTGCGCCTTTCTGTTTGTTGTACTGGAAACTCGGCTTATAGAACAATGATGTGTTCATGTTGAAGTCGGAAGTTTCAGCTGGAATGCCCCATCAAGACAGCTACCAAGTCAATAAGCTCCACCTGCCCTGACTTAATGGGAATGGCAGATGAGGAAGTTGGAGGAAGGAGAGATGACTGACTTTTAATTACTTTTATACAAAATGATTGATTACATGGATATAAGAACAAACTAAGCATTTTATGTTTTATGATCTTGGATTATGTTCCTTTGGACCACCTTACAGGCTAATTATGGCACAGCGGGGAATCAAACTGAAGAAGAAAACTAGGGTCAAAAGAGCCAAACCACAGAGAGGGATGGGTCTGAGAGCGGGAGTGGGAGTGTTGGTGTTCATGAAATAGTGTCTAAATTTGAAAGAGTCAGTGGATTTAAATTTCTTGTTGCATTTAAAGATGCACAAACAGCATAAAGATGAGATGAGAAATGTGTTGAATATGAAAATGCTACTGAATGGGAGTATTCTTGATTTCTGTAAGTCTGAGGTGCAGAGAGTAAAGGCACTGACAGTGATTTGTTCCCAGTCAGGGTAAAAACTGACTGATATGAGCCCTGAGAGTCTGAAAGTGCTGTGTTTAAAGCTGTAGAAGCAGCTGAGGTCGAGATTGTAGGTTTAAAGAGTCGGGCACTGCTGTATTGTTAACATTCAGACATGATGCAGTTACAGTGAGCTTGGGGTACATGAGCTATCATGTTAGGCAAATACCAGCAGCCTCCATGGTGATGCAGCGTTTTGGTCCTGTAGCAGCAGTGTGCAGTATTTCCTTAAACAAGTAAAAAAATCAAAGTATAAATCTGTAAGTTTGGTCAGCAGCTGTGGTTCCAGAGGAGATCTTTGGAGTTAGACCAGGATCTCTGAGTGTAGGGTTTCACTACAGTTAAATACAGTATCTCCATAAATTCACAAAGCTACACAGTAAATGGTGGGAAATAACACCAACAACTATATAGTGTATTATGAAGTACTACAAAACAACAACAAAGTAAAACTCCTGTACTGTGGTGCTTCATTGGCTACTTTAAATAAAGGGATATCAAGTGTTACTCTGACAGTGTCCTCAGCATCTGTAGCCCACTACACCCCAGATGGTTCAGTGATGCCAGTAAACTGAGGACTCATCATCTCCGTCCACAAACATAAGTGTACAGTCTTCTGGGTTGTAACACTGCTCACATGCTAAACTGCTCCAAAGTCTTTTTTATAATTCTTCTTTCATTTGGAAACATTTTGACTCGTCTCGACTTATAACATCGACTTATTGATCACAGTCCTGTCAAAGCAGATCATCAGCAGATTCATTATTAAGCTGTTGAATGATCAGCTCATAAAAGTTATGTTCATGTTTTCAGTGTTTTCTCCATCCAAGCTCATCCCAAAGTCCAGACATGCAGGTGATTAGAAAAGACATCTGATCTGAATGTGCTGCTGACTCTTTGAATATTGTGATTTCCTGATGACCAGGAGAAACATGTCTGGAAAACATGCAGAATGTTTGGAATGAAGTAGACTGTGGAAATGTGCAGTGAATGAAGGTTATAGTAGGAGACACCTGGTCCTGGTCAGATGAACCACTTTAACTGGCTCCTTTCTTTTTAGCCCACAATCATCATTTTGATCTGTGTTTTATTCTCATTATTTTAATGGGCTCAGTTAACAAAGGGCCAGTATAGCAGTAAAAAAGCACAATGGCTGTAAACAATAAAGATCACAGATTAAATTAAGACATCAGCCTAAAGAGCAACATAACAATGAGGTCACATAAAAGAAGCAATTATGAAACTTTGACTGTAAACTACAGATCTGCTAAAATAATAAATCAGCCAACTAGACTTGATAATTACATTATAACAAGATGTTGAAATGGATGTTACTTATACAGCAATTTAACCTGAAAAGAGGACGTTACTCTCAAGTGGTGAGGGATTATTTACAGGTAACATTTAGTGGACAAAAAAGGTGTGTGGATAAACTTCACACATGCATTCCTGGGATTACTGTTCCAGAGTAATGCAATAAGAAACCAGCAGGTGGCAGCAGTGTGCTGGTTGGCACTGTCTCCTCACAGCAAGAAGGTCCTGACTGGGTTTTCCCCGGGTCTGCGTGGCCCCTCTCTGGGAACTCCAGCTGCCTCCCACAGCCCAAGGACCTGGATGTTAGATTAACTGGTAATTCTAAAGGTGTGAATGTGAGCCTGAATGCTTGTGTGTCTCTGTCTGATAGTCATATGGCACAACTGTGACTTGTCCAGGTGTACACTGCTTCTGGATTGAGGAGTAATATTTTAAAAACAAACAGACAAAGAAAGCAGAGCTGCACCTCACTGTTTGTATTGATGATATTTTTGGACCCAGCTGTGTTTTGTTCTTCTAGAAAGCCAGATGTGGGACGAGCACAAATGTAAAGGCAGCCAGTGATGCCTCAACATCTTTAAAACTCAAGCCTGCATCATCAACTCACAGAGCTCTGGACACAAATGTCTACTGGGACCTAACCAACTTGTTTTGATGACCAGGCCTTTATTCTTTCTTCAATAATAAGAAATAGTAATAATGTGTACCTACATGAGTACTTCTAAATGGAGAGCACCGCGTCTTATTGAAAAAATAAAAGGTAACATCACAATATAGCTTCAATAAAAACTTTAAAACAGCCAATCATGAAGAGTTCTGTGGTCCACTTCCAAACCAGAAAATCTAATCAAGCACAAACAATCTTAAATCTTTACTCTGATGAAAATATAAGAGAAAGTGAAGTCAAGGTTAAATTTATTCATATATGTTTAAAACAACAGAGCTGATCGCAGAGCTCTCCATTTAAAATATATAACCTTAAAAAAAGTAAAATGTTAAATCCAGAAAAAGTGAGAACAGCAAACAATATTAAAATAAAATTAAATAAAAAATAAAATTCACAGCATCTGACAGTATCTGACATCAAATGAATCAAGCTCAGCTTTTTCATGTTTTTATAACAAATAATTCATTTTTGCATGATGCAGATCTTTAAACTCAGACAGTAAACGTATTTGTTGGTGTTCATACCAGCACTAATGTGACTCTGCTGACTTTAAGTTGTTGCTTTCAGGTATTAAAAATCACAGACTTCAAAACTTTTTTCTCACTTGCTATTGGAACAGGATACATTCAAAATTTTATATTAAAGCTTAAAAATGAATAAAAAATATCAGCTGAATATAAAGAGCATGGATCTGAAACAGGACACACCTCTGTGTGCTTTATGCTAAAAGAATCTATATCATATTATTATTCAATATCATCTTCATAAACACTAAAAACTGAGTGTGTCTGATATTTGGGCAGCAGAGGAGCAACAGTGGATTCATAAAATGCTCCTTTTTGCTGCTGCAGCTCTCCTCACTGACCTGTAAGACAAACACACAAAGAACACAAATGTCCAAGTTTCAGGATGTTCACCATTTAATAACTTGAAGAATAACTCATCCTGCACAGAAGCATAATTACCAGGAAAGCTTCCTAATGTGACTTCAGAATAAACTGCTGCATCAGCTGCAGGACTTGATTTTCCTGTGAGTGGAAAGAAGATTTTAAGACCAGATAAACATGTTGAACAACATTCACTGGAGGTGATGGCAGACTTTGTTTACCTGCTTTCTTCTTGGCTTTTTCTTTTTTGGGGCGTTTGACCTCAGCATACATCAGACTGTCCTCTAAGAGAGAAGTCAGAGCTCAGGATACATTTGATCAGCAGATATATGACACAGAGCTGTTGGACGTAGAGGTGGATTTAAACTGCAGATTTGTCAGCTGCAGCCATTAACAGCATTAATGCTACGCTCCCCTTAATGATTCTCGCTCGTTGTAGTTTCACTAGATTATTACTTTAGAAAAGAACAGACTACTTTAAGTGCTAAGAGTAACAAGAACCATTGACGAGATGTAATACGTCACAGGTTTCTTTTACTGTTACAAAAAAGTTAACAATTTAGAATTTTGAACACAGGATATTTTATTTAAGCAAATTAGCAGAAGCAAAGCAAAACCTTAATCAACTAGTAATAATCACTTGATTCAGTCACCTGAATTTTATCCAAATATAACTAATCACAAGTACAAAGTCTTCCAACTCTTTTGTGAGACAAAAAAATGATAATTTCACTTCATAAGTCCACAGTGATTGGACAACTGAAACTTTTGACTGTGACTCCACAGTGCTTTCTTCAGATGTTGCTGATGTTACTCATCTTTAGCAAACTACAAAAAGAACCTCGAACCTTCCCAAACAGCATCATTTATACTCATGTGCCCGTCTGCATCACTCCCTTCTTTCATCCCTTACTCATATTTTATATGCCCTACATCTATTCCACATACACACAAGTTTCCATGCTATTGGCACATCCAATACTTTCCTGTATCAAACAACCAGCTTAAACAGTTCTCTGCTGTGCCTCCAGTGATCGAGCACACTCAGATTATGTGTTTTATTTGATGGTGTTTGGTTTTGTGATCAGTGGTCTAGTTCAGAAGCTCTGGATGCTGTGATTCAGTAAATCCAGCTGAAAGGGGACTTTTTTTGCCTCCCAGATTAAAGACTTTGATCAAAGGCCTTAGATTAGAGATTAACCTCTGATCTGAGGAAGAGACTGAACTCAAACTGTGGAAGAAGTTTGTTTTGAGTTTTCTTCGTTCTTTGCAAACATTCTGACCTGCTGTGTTTCTGAATCACTCAATAAATCTGTTCAACTTCTACAGCGTGTCTGTAGAACACAACACAACAACACAGTATCATGTTAAACAAATACACCTGATTTAATGACTAACCCACCAAAACCCTAAATGACTGCAGATTAACTCTGCTGATGTGTAGCAGCTAAGCTTGGTAAGTGAATAACTAAACTCCATGTTGACCTATAATTAGCTGCAACAAAATGAAATGACACATTTCAGTACAAACACTGAATGAGACTGTTGTGACTGTACCTGCAGCTCCCGTCTTCACCTCAGAGTAAACAGCACTCTGCTCTGGTTTATGATGCTTCCCTGTGAAGATGATCAGAATATTTATCATGAGAAAATAATTAACTGTTAGATTTTTTAAAATATTTATTTATTTTATTTTGCATTACATTTACATTTAATTGCACATGTTTTATGTACTTACTCTTCTTTTCAACGTTTTTAAGTTCAATAAGAGCGTATGTGACATCTTGATGTTCATCTGATCCTGAAATGTTCATATTTTAGTTACAGGATTGTAAACATTTCACATGGAATTAGTTTCATTAAATCAAAAACAAGTTTCATCTGTAACTGCTCTGTGCTTTTCTGCAAATATACTGCACCATTTCTGTTGTCTTCCACTTGGCTAACAGATTCATAGAGGTTATTAGTACCTAAAAAAAGATGAACCAGGGTCACATTAATCATTTTAATAAAAACATAAAGGAGAGTTTAAATAATTCTGTTTATGTCAAAACCAAGACCATGAGATATTTTCGGACCATGAACCCATAATGTTGTTACTGTTTGTGCTGTTCTGATATGAAACAATAACATTATGGATTTTTTCAGTCGAGTTAAAGACACAATCAGGTTTGTAAAATTATTTTTATTTCTCATTTTATGTGTCAGTTTACTGTTTGGATGTTTGTCCAACTGGATTTTGACAAATATTCTCTTAAAAGCCGCTGAGCACAAAGTTAATCTAAAAACTGTTACTGTTAATGAAGACAGATATAAAAGTCAATATTAATAATGATAATAAAGATGGATTAAATACTGACCAGGATGAACAGAGTTGTACTCATGAGTTTCATTCTGGTTGACTCCATGATTTGTGGAGGAGCCCGGACTGTGACTCTCAGACTGGATCGACCTAAAACATGAAATAAACACAATAAACTCAAAAGTAACTGATGTTTGTTTAAAATAATAATAAAAAGTATTTTACCAACCTGGTGAAGCAGGAATCTGTGAAAGAGACAAATGTTATTACACATGTTTGTCATGTATAAATTGTTCCACTGATATTTAGTGTCATGAGATCAGAATACATATATGTGTGAATAATTAAAGTGTATGTAGTAAATAAACTCTCTAATACAGCATGAAAAGAAGAGGCTCTTACACTTGGACTGTCTGCAGTGACACAACAAGAGCAGGAGAATAATAATGAGAGAGACTCCACAAACCAGTCCAACCATCAACCACACAGGAGATGAAGAGCTGTCAGCTCCTGACACAGTTACTGCAACAACAAACAATAATTAATTATTAATAAAGTGTAAAAGAAGAACTCTGAGAGCACAAATCTCTGCTAAGGCAGCTCACTCTGTTGACAGTATTTGCTTTTAAGGAAACAATATTGTATTTTCTGTGTATTTATTTTGTTTTATTTGTACTGTGAGAAGTTTGTAGTTCAGTGAAAATAAGTCCAAAGGCAGATTTTTTCAACATGACAACAAGGGCAGATGTGAAATGTAAAAGTGAGGTCAGAGGTCAAACAAATGATATTTTAAATCTTTATACAGTATTTTCTATATGTTGACAAGACACAACACCTTTGTAAGAATCATAGTTTCTGTGTTATAAGGATTTTTTTTAGTCATAAAGTTGACCTTGAAGACCTCGGTGGCTGTAAGCCAAATGTTAATGGATAGTTAACATGACTGCAGCTCGTCAGTGAGGTAACCAGGCAGGTCTGCTGGGATCCTTTCTAGGAAAATAAGGTTTGTATGCTAACAGATTTTCCCCTTGTTTCAGTTTCTTCCTGCTTCAAGATTCGTTTTCATGCCATCATTCACCTCCAGTCAGACGCCTGCCACCTTGGATCATTACCCCCCTATTCACCACCACCGCTGCCCCCTCGGAGCCTCTTCCTCACTTGCCTGCCTGCCCATCGTTCAGCAGTTTCCACAGACCTCTGCTTTTTTCTTTACCCCCAGCTAGTCTGGACTCCAAGTAAGGCATAGTTGCAGCCACTTTATGAACACTCTCTGTCTTGTCACATTCCCTCAGATTTCCTGCCCTAACTGCTCTCTCCTCTCCCACAGATCTGCCGCCCTCACGCTGTTATGTCCGCTCCTCTGGCCTGTCTCTCTCACCTCAGTTAAGATGTTTTTGTAGGACTCACTCCTTAAGTTTAAGTTCATTTATGTTTTGTTCCTGTTGACCAAGTTGAAGCTCACAATCTGTTGTGTTAAATGAATTATCCTGTTTGATAAAGAAACTTTCACTCATTACTTCCTCTGCTGTTTTCACCTGAGTCCTGAATCACAACGATATTAAACCTGACAATATAGAGATATTACATAATAGTTTTATAAAGTTCTGACTAAATAGACCCAGATGGATTTAAACATTAAAAGAGATAATATCATGTTATTTCTCAAGCATGAAATCCATTAAAATCCATCACGTGTTGATCCTGCTCACCTTTAACTGACATCCAGCTCTGTGCTGACTCTCTTCCTGAGTACTGACACTTGTAGAAACCTTCATCAGACTTTGACACTGCAGAGATCTTCAGCTCCCCTCGGGGATCATTTTGAATAAGTTTGTCATTGTGATAGAAAAACACATTGGAAAGTATTTTTTGTGTTCTCAAACTGCAGCTCAGACTAACAGAAGCTCCCTCAGTCACAGGATGAACAGGACTCACCAGGATAGGAACATCATCATAATAATAATAATCTGTGAAAACAAAAAAACAAACATATTGTTTCAGTCAGACCAGCTGGTGCAAAACTTTTAGAAAAAGCTGTGAGTCGTGTCTCATGATCTACATGCAGACCTGGTTTTCTGAGTGATTATGAGGACTGGAAATATAGTTGGGATGTTCCCTGCAGGAGTCAAATTATTGATGGTGACATTATTGAATGGTTGAAGGTGAAATTGTAAATGTTTGTATGTTTGTGTTATTTTGCATGACGTGTTTCCCAAATTTCTCTCTATTGAGATATTAAAGGTTCATCTAATCTGACGACAGAGATGTTGAGCTTTGTTGAGTTTTATTCTGACAGAGAAAAAAAAATACTGTTGGCAAATTATGACAAACTGGATTATGAACGGATGAAGAGAAATTAGACCAACATCCAAGAATATTTTGATGCTTTGTTGCCTGAAATTGTCTGAAATTCTCATTTTTGTTTGTGTTGCCACATAGAATTACTTCACATACAGCAAAGCTGAGACAAATGTTCATGTGACGTCTAAATCATTCAGATCCAAGAAGTAAATGTATAATAACATACTCTGTACAGTGATGTTGACTGCACTGCTGAACTCTCCTGATCCAGACTCACACCAGTACACTCCAGTATCTGACTTTGATGTGTAGATGTTACATGTGGATCCAGTCATTCTCCTACAGTCAGAGAGTCGGCCGTCCTCAGAGAACTTCCTCACTCTCCACTCAGTGAAGTTTCCCTCACAGGTCAGTGAGACAGAGTCAGAGGTGAAGTGTTGCACTCTGTCAGGACTCACTGTGAGAGACGCTGCTGAATGAACATCTGGAAACAACATGCAGTGAAGAGACAAAGCTCACAGATGTTAGGATTCAAAATATCACAGTGAAAATATTTGTTTGAAGCTTTTGTTTTGAAAATCAAATTTAATAGTTCAAAATGATAAAGTGTTTGTTTGGTGAGACAACACTGAGTCTGACAACAAGCCCTGAATCACACAGACAGTCAAATCAATGGAAAACAAAGGAGCCGAATACTGACATGTTTAAGATGATCTAACCCACATGCTTTATCTGCTGGCAGCTCATGTAGAGCTTGGTACACGTCATGTGACATCATGAGCTTTGAGTCATCACTCTCAGCATCATCCACCTGATACAGATCACTCTGAACACACTTCAGTCATTTGCTGTAATGTTTCTGTCATAATTCTGTGATATTGTCTGTTTCACAGATTCCTTCTACAGTGAGATATTTTGCAGCAGCAGGACCAAAACTAAAAACCTTTGAAGTATATTTTAAATGAACAATAACAGCAGCTGTTATTTGTGACGTCTTCTTCTAGCATCCATCTGTAGTCAGTGTTTCTCTTGTATTTGTCAGAGCTGTTAACCTGCCTGCTGACATCTTTGTTTCTTTATTAACTATATTTGACTTTTTTATCTGAACACCTACCTGAGCACTAAACAAAGAGTCTTAACTGTGTAAATCCTGTCTGTGCACCAAGTAAAAATAATCAGTACAAACAGTAACATGAGTTTAAATATCAAAACATTTAAAATCTCATAGATGTCTTTTGTTTTTCATGTTATCACATTAAATAAAAACTGAAAAATAAGAAAAGGAAACGAAGAAATTCAGTTTGGTTTGATCACAGAGAGAAAGGAAAACATTCAGTTCAGTTCTTCTTTTGGGAAGTTTTAATGTACACAGACATCAATGGTTGTCATGGAGATGAGATTTTAATGGTCTAAATGTTGTTGAATAAAAATGATGAGCTAACATGAACTTATTGAAAGGACAGAGAGAAACAAACTGACCTGCAGACCAGACAAACTTTGGTTGACTGTGATCAGTGTGATACTCTGGGTCTCCTCTTCCAGCTCTGCACACATATCCTGCTGTGTGTGTCTGTCCATGAATGATGTAGGAGTCCTGTGCAGTCCCACTGCCATCAGGTAGCAGCTCATAACTGGAGGATTCCTCTGATAGATCAGGAACAGCTTTATACCAGTAGAAGCTCCATCCTGCAGACGGATGTTCAACCTCACAGTTCAGAGTTACTGAGGCTCCAGGACTCAGCCATGATGGAGACACAGTGAGGACAGGATGGGGTTCATCTGTTCAACAAAGATTTTCTCTCAGTGAACATGTAGTACAGTCTCTGAACAGTGAGCTCAGTTTATACAAAGAATAATAATCTCAGTCTATATGAACAGAAACACATTTTACAAAGTGTTCAAACAGCTTAAAGCAAATATGACTTACTGTCAGAAACTGTCAGTGTGACTGAATCACTCCACTCTGTTGTTTCATGCTGTGAACTTTTCATTCTGCCCTTACAGCGATAGTTTCCACTGTTGTATGATGAAGCAGATCTAAACCTGTATTCATTTTGATTTGGAGGTTTTATGATGCTGTTTGTTTTCCACTCATAATCCCACTCAGTGTCTCCTCCATGGATCTCACATCTGACAGTGATCGTCTCTCCTCCGTATATCTCAGACCAGTTTGGATGCAGAGTCACAACAGACCTGTTTGAGACTGTTAATGTTCAAGAAAGTACAATAAAAACACATGAAAGACAAAAGGTTCAGTTACCATCAGATGTAGTGCTTTGTAGGAAGTTACATTTACACTCACCAGTTGTGTCAATCCAAACTGACTCACTGTCCTCTGTGTAGTAAACTTGTTCTCCTCTTCCTCCTCTGCAGCTGTAGAGTCCTCCCTCTGAGACACTGATTTGTCCATTTGTCACAGGTTGATAAGATTTCCAATCTCTGTACCAGTAGTATTTCCATCCAGATGATGATGATGGGCTCACAGAGCAGGTCAGGGTCACACTGCCCCCTACTGGAACAGCTGTCCTATCAGCTCTCAGTTCAGCCTTTGGTTTGGCTGCAGTTCAGTTTAGAACAAGAACATAAAAGTAAAAATGACTGAATCAGAACAATTTAAAGATGGAAATATGTAAATGATCAAATATCACAAAACCATAGTTGAGATAAAACAAACTGTGCCACACAAAATATTCTGTATTTCTGTTTTGATCAAAACAGTGAATTTGTTTTATTTACTTTTGTGTATTTTAATTTATTACGTACATGCACATTTCAAATAATTAATTTGAAGCATGACTGAGTTTATTGATCAATAATGAGGAAGCAACCCAGGTCAATATGATCTGATTGTATTTTGAACATGTGAGAATTGCTCCTAAACGAGTGTGAGCAGTTATCGTTTCATTGGTGTTGTTCTTTACTTTTGTTTTTGGTGTATTGGAATTTGGTGAGTAACAGTTAGTTTTCTTTGGTGTCAGTTAGCACGTTATGTCCTTGCGTTCTTTACTAAATCTGATGTTGAAGCCTCTGATAGCTAAGATGAGACCTAGTAAGGTTGTTTTATATTCTTTTGCTGTGGAAGCTGACATTTCCTGTCGCACAGATGTGTTTAGACCACACTAATACGCACAGTCAACTCTACCGCTGACATTACAGGGAGGGAGCAGTTTGGATGTGATTTCCAGCTGAGCTGTTAGGAATGCTGGAATAAGACTCCAGTGTTTGTGTTGCAAAACAGATCAGGTTTATCAGCCGAGAGCAGATCTCAGAACTGAAATCTGAGACTGTTGAATCTTGACGGTGATCCACGCCTAGGAGATCTGAACTTCCACTGAAATCATCTGTTCCTGCTGGATCAACTCATATTCCAGAGATCAGGAAACTGACTCACACTTCTGAACTGTGATACGACTCCACCAGTCCACTGAGTCGACTCATATTGATCAAAGTTTGAAGAGCAGCTGAAAGAAAGCTGCCCTGTAGGAGCTAACACAGGTTAACTTGTAGTTCACACAGGTAAGAGTTCAAACTAACCTGAACTAGACAGAAAGAGAGATTTTTACATATTGTTGTTTAATTTTATTTAAATATTTTATTCTGGTTTTCAGATGCATAAATTAATGTAAACTGGAAACTGATTGTATATTTCCGTGTCTTCTGTTTCCAACCTACAAGTTCAAAGTTCACCCTGGTCCTGGTATGTATTATTGGTTATTGGTTGTCATTTTATTTTAATTTTGTTTTATCTTTAGTGAAGTATTGTTTTCCCATGTACCATGAATGCACCGCTGCACTGCTCATGTTAACTTTCTTTCACTGCAGCTCTCTGCATGCTGTAGGTAAATTTCTCTGTATATTGCACTGTGTTTAAAGGGTAAAAGAACCCCATGAAACGTAGTTTTGAGCACTGATTTTGCTTTGCAGATGCACAAAACTGCTGTGGTGGGGTGGCTGTAGCTCAGGAGGGTTGGTGGTTCGATCCCTGGCTCCCCTAGTTTGCATGCCAAATATCCTTGGGCAAGATACTTATGGCGTATGAATGCGTATGATTGATAGTTAGAAAGCACTTAAAGTATAGATAGTAGTGCCTGTGTGAATGGGTGTGTTGTATAGAGCGCTTTGAGTACTCCAGGAGAGTAGAAAGAACCAGTCCATTTACCATGTGGAACTTGCAATCCTGTAACGTGTTGAGCTACAGAGTTCATGTATTGTGTGAGCAATACATTAACTCCGGTGAGTCTCTGATTGTGCAAATTAAATTTGATTCACAGTCCGGTTTCTAATTTATAAAATTTATAAAACAGCTTCTATGTGATTGTAGAAGCTGTTAACGATGTCTTCGATGTGTTAGCCCTGTGAAAAGTGTGCTAGTGTACCCACATGTGCTACCTTTGCAGGTGCAAGTGTTGCATTTTGAGAAGAATTTGATTTTGAGGAAAGAAAAGCTAAATTTGAGTGAACAAAATGAATTGCTGTGTGCAAAAATGTATTTCAGTGTTTGTTGTTATCCACACACACACACCAATAGCAGCCCCTTTTGCTCTGTTTTTGCATTTGCGTTTGCTCGCAATGTGTTGCTTGCGCTTCTCATTTCTGCCCAGCGCGTTCAGCTCTTTCTGTTAGTGGTGGGCGGATCGATCCAAATATCGATAGTATCGATCCCAAGTCGGCATCGGATCGATACTAGCCTGGTGAGATCGATTCTTTACTTTGAGTTCTGCTTGTTTGCTATGCTGTGCTTTCGATAAAAACGAAACAACCAGGTCACTGGACTCACCGCTCCTGTGACAGCGGAGAGCACTTTGCTCCCTCTTCCCCCACTCTTATGTTTCGGTGTTGCACTGACACGTCATGTGACTTAGACACTTTGGGGGTTGTTAAGTTGTTTACATATTAATTATATTTTCCTGTTTTTGTTGTTGAGAATTTTAATTGTAATTTTTGTATTAGTTTATCAACAGTATTTGTTTTAATTTGTTTACTGGTTTGCGTGCACTTAAAAAAAAAAAAGAAAAAAGATCGCCACCACGGCAGACCCGATGACATTTTCATGCTTTGCAGCATCATTTATTCTTACAATAATCACACAGTTGCTGTAACAGTACATTCAACGGCTGCAGCTCTCCCGCTGGCAGCCGGACACATCATAGGGTTGCCAACCGTCCCTTAAAAAACGGAATCATCCCGTATTTAGAAACAAAAGTACACGTCCCGTATTGAGCTAATAAGGGACGCACTTTGTCCCGTAATACAGTGAGAATCAAAAGTAGTCTATAAATGTTTATGGAATTAACGCTTTGTTTGAAAACATAATTCCCAGCCCCTCTCCTGATTTGTGACCAATGAGCTGACAGCACACTTATGACAATTCGAGTATGACAATTCAGATTACCGCTCATCTCATTGGTCGAGGAAAGGTCGCTTACGGAGAAAATACCGGAAGACAACAGATGACCACAACAAGAAGCATGGCCAACAGGGGAACAAACGCCGACACTGCGGTGCAAGTCTCGGACGACAGTACACCTAAAGCTGGGCAGACACTGTGCGATTTTTTCAGTCACGATATTCAGCTCCTGCTCAAACTGCACAATTGACTCGCAGGGGTTAGAAGTTGGTAGGTCACGATGCAGGTCTCACACTATACCACCCGATGCTCTGATGCGACCTGAGAGCTCACACTGTGCCTCCATAACATGAAGGTTATAACAGAAAATCTGTCGCGCTCTCTCTCTCTCCGTCTTACACTCACACAGACACGCACACCACCACCATCAACTTTGCTAAATTGCTAAAGAAAAACATTGATCAGGCAGCTGTGATTAAGCAGCAGTGTAAATCCAACTATTTTCACAGTTGTTGTGGTCGTGATAATTTTGTGATGCCACATCGAAAAGGCTCGGATGAGCTTTCCAAAGTTCTACAAGTTGTGCCTCCATCGCTTGTGTCCAGATCACACGCTGCACAGCCGTGCTGCGCCGTCTTTTTCACCGACGTTTACGTGTTTGCGCGTGAGCAGTGTGAGCGGCTCACGAGCGATTGATGATCGGGAGCTGCTCGAGGTGTTAATCGCTTCTCGTTACCCCACGTATACTACACGACGCACGATGAAGGCCAAAATCGGGCCGATCACCAAATCAGTCGCACGACTCATAAATCGTCTCAAAATGGGCCAAAAATCGTACAGTGTAAGCCCAGCATTAGAGCAGCAATGTTTGTTTGCCCAGAGAAAGAAAAAAAGGCTGCAAAAGCACAGGGAGGACTGGGAAAAGGAAAACACTGGGAAAATGCACGATAACACCTATAAAGCGCACTGCACTGTGTGCAGTGAATATAAGCGCTATGTGGCCAGAAGTGTGATAATATAACTTATTTTGTGTAATAAACAACTGCAAGGATAGATGATTACAACAAATAGATCACTAATACATAAAAGTAATGCATAGATTAATAATGATGATGAGTTAAGATGCGTAATCATGGGAACAAGCGGGTTTACAAACAGGAGCAGCTGATTAGCTTTAGAAAAGCTGAAATAATACCTCAACTGAAGCCAATTGTACTAAATGCACTATATGTGCACTGTTACAAGAATGATTCTGTTCTATTGTTTTCTATTAATTTATATAATTTTAAGTTAAGCAGGACAGAGTTCTTTTAAAGAAAGATTTACTTATATTCTCAAAAGTTAAGCATGACAGGCTTCTGTTTAAGAAAGAGACCTGTTTTACTGTGTTAATGTTGTCATTGTGAGCTAAAAATAAATAGCTAAATGATCATTTGTTTCCCATATGGTCATATCACAAAGAATATGCATCTGCTTAAATCAAATTCAAGTCAAATGGTTAAAAAAATAATTTCACACACAAAAAAAAAGAGCTACAAAATTCACCACACTGTGAAGGGTGAACTGGGTTGCCCGGCCCTGGCCACGAGGTGTCCCTTATTTATTTTTCAGGGAGTTGGCAACCCTAACACATCACCACCACCTAGGGTTGCCAACTCCCTGAAAAATAAATAAGTGTGGTGAACATTAAAATGTCCTGTCATGTGATCAACTTACATGATACAGTCAGTCTGATGATATCACTCCACTCTGTTAACAAATAGTCCCTTCTGCCCCGGCAGCTGTATCCTCCACTGTCAGACTCAGTAACTGTGATTGTGTAGGCACTGGATGTTGGAGGTGTGTTTAACTTGGCAGGAGTCCATTCATACGTCCACTGAGCTCCTTCACCTCCCTGAATCTCACATCTGACAGTGACTGTCTCACCGCTGTATATCTGAGTCCAGGATGGCTGCAGGGTCACAGTGGGCTTAGTGGGAACTGTTCACATAAGAATGATCCAGTTAGAAGAGAAACATAAAAACTCTGCTGTTTATAACATAAGAGTAGAGTCATTACAAAACAGCTGATTCACAGAGAAACAAGTTAAACATAACAAAAAGTCACAACATAAAAGTTTCAAACTGTAACACAATATTTTCAGTAAAATGTAAAAGGTAAAGTCTTTACTTTGCACAGTTTTTGTTCAGATTCCAAAAAGTTACAGATTATTTTTCATGAGTTTACAGCAGATTAAGAAGACTGGAAGAAATCATCATTTGAGAAACATTTTCTAAAAGTTGTGATGAGGTCATCATGTGAAACTGGTGCAGTTGCTGATTTGGGACACACTTGTCACACTTGTAGTTATTGTATAACAAACAGGTTCTTGTGGCTCTGACTGATTTTCCATGAACTGAACCACTGATCCACTAATGCATCTGTTCTACACTGGAGGTTCTTTTAGCTGTCGTATCATTAAAGATATTATGACACTCATGAACACCTTTATTTTTCATTAATTAAAATAAATAAATAAACAAATGCCATTAACAACAATTACAGGAAAGAATCTAAGTGGAACCTGTAATGTAGCAGAACAGTCTCTAATAAAATGTCACGGCCAGGGGATCAGCAGGCCGCTGACTAGTAGTGTTCTCTCTCTCGCTCTCTCGCCAGGGCGGAACTCATGGTGGGTTCACGCCCTCGGCCCACGCCCCCTCTGAAGAGGAAACACCTGGGCCTCATCAGCGCAGCCACACAGGTTTATTTTTACAAAGCTGAAAAAAAAGGAAAAGACTCGCAATAAACACAGCTGAGCCAGGAAGCTAAAAGCATCAGGCTCTCCAAGGCCAAAATAACAAACAAAAACTCTCCCCCTTCCTAGAAACAAAACACAGGGTAAAACTTCCCTGATCAAGAAAAGGAAGATGCAATGCCAGACCTCCCTGGCTGTCCACAAAACAGGAGAAAACTGGGTTAAACAAAAGTGGGTTAAACCACTGCCTGCTTCCACTCTGCTGAAAACTGGTGAAAAATCCACATGTGCAACAACTGAGCTGAATAAACTGGGATCATTACATTTGTGTTTCATTTTTTTTAATGAAATTTACTGAATATGTCTTTCAACTCCACATGCTTCTGTCACAGTCCTGGGTCTGTGAACCAGTGTTTTGATTTTGTATTACAGTGGTCTCTCCCTCGCTACAATGCAATTCACCTTTCGCGGCCTCGAGTCATTTGGTACCGGGCAGCGAGAGTTGAGGCTGGAGTGTGAAATTTATGGTTTTCAGAGTTTTTATTGTTAGCTCGGTTTCCCTGGATCTTTTCCTGGCTGTTATGAGTAAACTATGAGCTTTGCCGGTGTCGCCCGAGAATACCCCGAGATTGCCACAACAGCACTAAAAACCCTGTTGCCATTTCCGACATCATAACTGTGTGAAGCGGAGTTTTCTGCAGTTACAGCTTCCAAAACAAAATTGCGGCGCAGACTGAGCAAAAGCAACACACTTCAGGTGTCACTGTCCCCCATTATGCCCAGGTGGGACCGGCTCGTTGCAGAGAAACAAGCACAGGGCTCTCACTGATTCAGCGTTATGGTGATTTATATATTTTCATGTACTTTATTTTTTATCTTTTTGTAGTTTTGTCTCTTATTTTGAAAGAAATATTTACGTGTTACCATAGCGATCAGCGAGCATCAGGGAGAGAGGAGGAGGATCTTACTCTCAATGTAAAAGAAAGACTGCGATAAAGGACCGCTGCTGTCCAGTGCAGAATGCGTTCAGCTTGTCAAATTTACATAAATCTTTGATCGCTAGCAGTGTGACTCTGAAGTGCTGCACTGTATGTTTGTAAGTTTTCTCCCCAACAAACACAACACTGGCGACAAAACGTGTTGCACCGTCAAAGGCAACCGTGGGTGCCTTTGGTTTCATTCTTTAATTTTGGACTTATTTTTCTAGAAGGTTTGAACTTTGAGAGTTTAAACAAGAGAGAAAACTGTGAAAATGTTCGTGCCTGTCTGAGAAAAGTGAATAAAGTGTGTAGTGAGGGGTTTAACAGCCTTAAAACATCTATAATAATTGTAAAAAATAAAGTTGGCTACTTCGCAGATTTCACCTATCGTGGATTACTTTTAGAATTTAACTCCTGACATAAACGAGGGGACACTGTATTTTCTTGTTCCCCAGTCAGTCGTGTCCAGGGTTGGGTATCGTCACTGATTTCTAGAAGTCGATTCGATTTGAATGTGGGAAATTTTGCCTCAGACAGTCAGAAATATTATAATTCTGATCACTTATCAGTACATATCCATATTTTTATATCTATAAAAGTTGAGACTTTATCAAAGGTGTGAGCATCACAGCAGATGCCTGCTCTCATTTACTGTTTTAGCTGGTTGGTGGCTGTTGAAATCTTGTAGTTTAACCTGAGATTCTGGCGTTTCGGGCAAAATACATTTATATTTAGAAAATCGATTCAGGATTTTATTGAATAAATATCACGTTATTCAAGCTAGAATCGATTTTAATCGGAAAATAGATCATCAAAACCCACCCTAGTCGTGTCTTTTGTCTCTCTGGTCTCTGTGCTCCGTGTTCCCTATGTTCAGTGTCTCGTCCGTGTCTGTGTTATACTTGCTGTTTTACTTTGACGGTCTCTTGTCCTTTGTCACTGTTTCTAGTTTTGCTTCACCCTGGTCTCGACTGTTCTCCCCTCATGTGTCTCATTCCCTCGTTTCACTCAGTGTATTTCAGACCCGTGTTTCTCTCTGTCAGTGTCACGTCGTCCCCTCACCATGCTGCGTGTTTCCGTGCTCCCTGAGATCAGTGTCACTAGTTTACAGGTTTCCCAGTGTTTTTGTTTTTAGTTCCCAGTTTTTTGTTTCATTTTGTTTTTGCAAGTTTTTTTCTTTTCGTGAAAATTATACCGCTGCAATAAAGCAGCCTTTTAAGTTCATTGCTCTGATGATTGTTTTGCGTTTGTGTCCTACATCCTCCCTGCCACACAGCCGTATCATAACAGTTTCACTGTGAGTGATTGCTGTGGATTTTATGTAAAACTTTATGTTGCATCTTCAAAAAATAGAAATAAAATAACTGAGACTAACAATGAAGTATCGTTGACACTGGTTTACTGAACCTTCTTTTCAGTGCATGTACAGAACATGAGTATCCATTTTCTACTGCCTCCTACAGGACACACTCTTCTTCCACTTCCTTACAACATTAATGTAACACAGAACCACTACTGGCTCTCCTGGCATTACCATTGTAACGACACACTCATTCTTTTTCTTTCAGATGAATAACAGGAACTTAGGATGTAGGTATCTATGAATAATAACTATTATGCATACTCATATATTTATATAACCAACTAATTTCTTGCGATACCACACTTTAAAACTTGTTTTAGGCTGCTTTTGATACTAAAATGAGAAGAAAGCCTGCAGTTTTATTGAAAGACATGATATTTTCTTGTTTTTGCATCAAACGTTGTGCAATATAATTTTTTTTGTTTTTTAAAAAGGTGAAATATGCCCAACTTATATGACACAGTCAGTGTGATGATGTCACTCCACTGTGTTAAGAAATACCCCAGAAACCCACAGTACAGATGAAATTATTTTGTTTTGTTTTTGAAATTAAAATGTGTGAAACGTGTCCAACTTACCTGTTACTGTCAATGTGGTGATGTCACTCCACTCTGTCCAGGAAAAGCTTCTTCTGCCCCGACAGCTGTATCCTCCACTGTCAGACTCAGCAGCTCTGCTGATTCTGTATTCACTGGATGTATGACCTGTGTTTACTTGGCCTCGTCTCCATTCATACGTCCACTGAGCTCCTTCACCTCCCTGAATCTCACATCTGACAGTGACTGTCTCACCTCTGTATATCACACCGCTGTATATCACACCGCTGTATATCACACCGCTGTATATCTGAGTCCAGGATGGCTGCAGGGTCACAGTGGGCTTAGGAGGAGCTGTTCAAATAAACAGATATCATTAGCAGACTGATAATTTGACTCGAAAATCAACAATAAAATGTTTTGTTTTTATTAAATAAATTAAACCAGGTAATTTACTGATCTTTATATTTGACTGTTTACTTATTTCTACATATTTGCATTTATTTATACATTTATGAACATGTAACCTATGAGCTGTAAGTTAGCTGTTGTTTGCAAACAATGCTGTTAAACCTCCAATATATCCAAATAATCACACAAAATTAAAAACAAAACCTGTTGTGTTGTCGCAATACAAAGAATTTTGTTGTGTTTTTGGATGAAACATTGTGCAGTATAAATTAAAATGTGTGAAACGTGTCCAACTTACATAATACTCTGAATGCGATGATGTCACTCCACTCTGTCCAGGAAAAGCTTCTTCTGCCCCGGCAGCTGTATTCTCCACTGTCAGACTCAGTAGCTCTGATGATTGTGTATTCACTGGATGTTTCAGGTATGTTAACCTGGCCTTGTCTCCATTCATACGTCCACTGAGCTCCTTCACCTCCCTGAATCTCACATTTGACAGTGACTGTCTCACCTCTGTATATCTGAGTCCAGGGTGGCTGCAGGGTCACAGTGGGCTTACTGGGAACTGTTCACATAATAATGATCCAGTTAGAAGAGAAACATGAAAACTCTGCTCTTTATAACGTAAGAGTAGAGTGACTGCAAAGCAAATGATTCACAGACAGTTTGAAGTCTGAAAATCAAAACAAAGTCACAATAAAACAATTTATAGCTTTCACACTGTAACACAACATTTTAATATAAAATGTATTAGAATTTACTTTGTAAAGTTTTATTTATACTCCAAAACTCACAGATTTTTCTGCTTTACATTTACTTTGAGGTTAAAATCAGCGTGAAGCTGGGAGCCAGTATGAAAAATGGGAGTGCTGGGATCCTATGTGATGTGTTTGAGCTCAAAGCCTGGCAGCTTAAATCTGTTTGGTCTGCAGTCATTCAGCTGATTGTTTGCTTAGACTGTCGCAGTAATCTAGGCAGGGGCACCGTAAGAGGAAGAAAAGTGATAAAAATTATTAACCTATCACCACAAAATAATGTTTGCTTCACACTGTACTTTTAAATGTTTATGTTTCACAGTGTTAGTTTTGTTTTTTTCAACAAAGAAGAGGTTAGAGCAGCACCTCTGCAGGACAAAGAGACTGTAGGATGGGTCTGTTAGAAGTAAGGTCTGTTTTTCAAAAAAGAAAAGCGAGACAGGTGGAAATTAAACTCAGAGGAAGTCTGCATGAAAAGCTTTCCTACTATTAGTCAACTTACTTCACTTCTAACAGAAAACAATGTGTTTGTGTGTTTTTTGGTCAACATGCAGTTAGTTGGTGCAGTCAGACCCTTTGTACATATATATGCTAAATCACTTATCTGCTGACCTGCTGGCAAGACAAACAGATCAAACCTCTGGCTCAGGCTTAGCTGTCCCACTGCCTCTGCACCCACACTCCTGAAATTGAACCAGCCCACTGATATCTGAAGGAGGAGCTGAGTCTTTTATGTCAAATGTGTCCAGTTGAGGGAGGCCCCTTGGGAATTGTATTTTTTTTCTGCACACTATTTATTTGGTAATCAAAGAGTAATTTGAAGGGCAAACTGTGCCAAAAGTTCAGGCAAAACAATCACAAAGGCCCAGTCTTAGTCTTAGCCTGTGTTTTAGTCTGCTTCCAGGAACAAATAGAAGCAACTTATCAGCTGACCTTAGAGTTCTGTTTGGAGTTTGTTTATTTAAAAGATCAGAGAGCTACGAGGGAGTGAATCCATTCAGAGACTTAAAAACAAACGATTAAATAATCATTATAGCCTGGCTGCTACCAAAGTAAAGCATATTACACAAGAATGGATGAAATAAATGCAGGAATTACTTTCTTAAAGTGAGCAGATGACATAACGAACGTCATTTTTGCAAATGCCCGAACCCTTTTACAACACAATTTATTTATTTCTCAAATGAGAAACTGTCATCAAAGATCACCTGCAGATTTTTTTCAAAGAGAGTTCTGAACTTTTTCAGAGGAACAAGGTTACACTTAAGAGCAAAACGAGGGTCTGAAGGTTCAAATAATACAATCTTTTTGATCGTTTACATTCAAAAAAATGAATTGCCAACCATGATTTTATGTCATCACAGCAGTCTAGCAAAACTTTTAAATAGACTGTAAAACTCATGTCATCTGTGGTTTTAGGAGTTTGATGGGCAGCAAACATTAAAATCCCCAAGAGTTAGAATGCTGTCAAATCTTTATATGATTCCAAAGAAAAGGGTGGAAATAAAATCCTTGTTTAACTTGAGGGGATGATAAACAAGCACAGGAGGAGACAGATCCACCATAAATAATTATAGTTCAGAGCTGCCATAAATATCAGCAGTGAGGTGTTGGCATATAAAAGGGTTCAAATAGATGCAAGACCTCTGCTGTGACCAGGTTCCTGCAGGAAGCTGCCTGTGACTGTTGCAGGTGGTGAGAGCTTTCAGTCAGCTGAAAGAATTAAAACCTTTTTGAGTTCCACCAGGTCTCAGCACAGAGACATATTTTAATTTGTTTTACTTTGTTTAAAAATGTATATCCAAAGAATTACTTATGTTATAATTGCCACTATTTAATAGCATAATTACAAACAGTAATTTAAGAAGTAAGAAATGTCTTCTACACTATTTTATAGATAAGAAATTCAACATTAAAAATATAAAAATATTATAACATATAACAATATAACAAAATCTTTTTCATACTTCAGATGTTTAACTTTGAGTCTTTACTGTTAATTTTTATCAAAGCCATTTTTGCTACTTTTGATAATAAACAACAAATAAACAAAAAAGCCTTTGGTGTGTTACAATATAAATTAAAAAAAACATAGTGTGAGTGAAATATCTCCAACTTACGTTTTACATTCAGTGTGATGACATCACTCCACTCTGTCCAGGAGGAGCCTCTTGTGCCCCGACAGCTGTATCCTCCACCATCAGACTCACTAACACTGCTGATTGTGTATTCATTGGATGTTGGAGATGTGTTTAACTGGGCTGGACTCCATTCATACGTCCACTGAGCTCCTTCACCTCCCTGAATCTCACATCTGACAGTGACTGTCTCACCGCTGTATATCTGAGGCCAAGATGGCTGCAGTGTCACAGTGGGCTTAGGCAGAGCTGTTCAAACAAAAATATATCATTAGCACACTGATAATTGGACTTGAAAATCAAAAAGTTCTTTCTTTTAAATAAATAAATAAAATCAGGTAATTAACGGATCTTTATATTCAACAGTTTACTTATTTCGACATCTTTACATTTCCATATTTATACATTTATGAACATATAATCAATGAGTCATCAGTTAGCTGTTGTTTCCTAACAATGTTGTTAAACCTCCAGTGATGGATTCAAAGCTGGAGGCTGCTCTGCTCTCATAAACTGTTCATAAAATGTGAAATACAAAGTTTTTATGTGGCACCAAAGTCAAAACTGGCAAAGAAAAACTAAGAGTAAAGGTTCAGTAACCAGGAAAGGAGCACAAACTGTTTTTTAAATCACTCTAAAAAGACAAAACAGCACCATGAACTCCTCTGTGTCTGTAAGTGATCTGAAGACTGAACAAAGGTGAAACAATGTACTGAGCCTAATAATTAATAATTTGACAGATTTAGTGGTTTAAGTGCTGGTGATTACTGAATATTGACTTCCATTACAATTTGGAGAAGACCTTTTTCAACTCTCAAAATTTTTTAAACTCATCAGTTTCCTGAATAATGACTGAATCGCTTTTAGTTGTGACTAAATTCGTGTTTCTTCTCCTTCCTCTGCAGGTGTAGATGCCTCCATCAGAGACAGAGATTGCACTCTTAGAGCTAAAAGAGATGATCTCATTTTCAGATGAGGTTTTTCTGAACAGAGTAATTCACCTCACAGGTCAGTGTCACACTGCCCCCTGCTGGTGTGGTTGTGCTGTCTGCTGTCAGAGTGGCCTTGACTTTAAGTTCTGTAACTTAGACAAATATGAGGCTATTATTGTGGTCCTTTTAGTGGAAGAAGGAGAAACCCACCACATCTGCCACACAGATGTTCCAGCTGCAGTTTTATTTCCTACTGCAACTGAGACTCAAATACAAGGTGAAGAGCAGGTGAGCCTGGCTGAGTAATACGCCACCTGGTGGTTTGTTCTGAGTGTGACAGAAAGCCTGAGCCTGTGAGCCTGAGCTCAGGGTTAATGAACCCTCGATTAGAGAAAACCTTCTACACTCATCTGTGGATCTGTCACAGCAGCAGTGCAGCAAAGGTCACAAGTAATAAAACAGACAACAAAGAGAGCAGGTGAGCTGAAACTTGACCACACGTCTGTATTTTAAGTGCTTTATGCAAAACTTTAAGACTTTCCAGCTGATAATATCTGTGCACACAGATGTTTTGACATATTTACAAACCTGATCACACACACAGAGATAATAAAATGCACACAAGGGTTAATATATATACACGTGACTTTGCTACAGTAAAATCTCCAAACTAAGCTACTATCATAGAAACACCAAATTAGAGAAAAAGTATTTTGTGTCCATTCTTCCAGTAGAGTCCACACACTTGTAAATATGTGTCTCTGTAACAATGAGTGGAGTGCAGAGGTGTGAACTCAAATGCAGGAAGCAAAATAACTTAAATAAAACTGAACTTTAATACCTAAATAGTCTAAAAATGGAAACATACAAAGAATCAAAATGTAAAACTAGAAATAAATAAACTGTCAATAGAAACAACTAAGAGATGAACACACATGAGTGTTCACAGATGCTCTGACAAAGACTGACAAGACACAGCAGGACAATTTAAACAGGACTGGGAATGAGAAACAGTTAAAAACAAACAGGAAAATCATAAAAGAGGAAGAAAAATAACACAAAGGATGAAAGAAAACAAACCTTTAAATTAAAGAGGAAATAATTTTTAAAAAAACTAAACAAAGATGGGGAAGAAGCACTCAGACTAAAATGATGAAACACCATGACAGTCATAAATGAATAAATCTATATCGATGGCACTTTGTCCAGTTTGTTTTACTTGTTACTCTTCTGTATGTGAAGTCTTTAACAACTTTTAGAGGTTTTTTTCAAGAGGACACTGAGGCAGACAGCACACCATGACACTATAAATAACTGAGAGTAAAAATTCATAATAAGACTGATTAAAGTCTTCAGGCAGAACTTTAACTGACTGATCTGTGGTTGAGTCTGTTTTCAGATTAGAGTTACCTGCATTTACCCTAAACTCATCACGCTGTGCTGTAATAAATTAGATTGATCCTCCAGTTCATCAGCATCTTGTGAATCCTAACTGTGATCTGTGAGGATGGACAGATAAATACTCATGAAAAGGAAATCAGTCAGTTTCAAGGCAACAAACTCTAGTAAATATAAAGTTTGTGTATCAGCTGAGTGAAACATCTGCTCACATGGTTGCACTCTTGATACGATCATTTTAATATTTTAACCAATAAATGCAGTGCAGTGTGAGCTGTATCATATTCAATATTTTGTCCCTCAGGTTATTCCTGAAATATAGTTTGTTTCAACTTTGTTATATGACGGGTCACATTTATTCATCCCGTAAGTAAATGATTCTACAGTATTGCTCAGCAAATATACTTCTTCCTGGTCCGCTCATGTCAAAGTCCGCCATCTAGTGGTTAAATGGAGGAAGTGCCGAGTAATAATGGCTAGAGCTCCGTGTCTGTGATAGTTCTGCATCTGCTGCTCTTGAGATGGGATAAAGTGTAAGTTTGGGCAGATGATGGATTGCTTCTACATATTAGTGCTCTGTCCTTCTTGTGGGTCTGTGAAGTTTGTTACATTACTACTGTAAGCTAACTGTTAGTGCTTTGTTTTGCCTGTTAGCATAAAACATGTCAGCATGTGGTATTTGTATTTACGTCACTTGACAGGCTTTGTCCATTTATTGTTAATGTTATGATCTTGCATTGGTCATGTGACATTTGTGCATCTACACTGAGATTAAATGTACCTGCTCTGTTTTGTTGTTACAGTTTTACAGACTGAAAGTGGTACAAATGGTACATCAGTAAAAGCTCTGAAGAACGCCACAGTCTCCACATGGAGCGCTTACTGAAGCCATTTATGTTTAACTGCACAGGCTGAATAGAAGCATTGAGCCTGTGCAGAAGATAACATGTAAACACAGGGAGGATATTATTGAGCACATTATAGGAGATAACAGCTACATATATGAACAGGAAGAAAAAGATCATTTCTTACCTTCAGCATTTCCACAGATGACAGTACTGAGCACTAAAATAATGAATAAAACCTCATCAGACATTATACAATCAAACTGTTGTAACACAGTGTGCAACTATAAGTGATGCAAAAAGCAGCAGTGTATCAAACATTTAAACACTTAAAGAATCACAAGTCTGCTTTGTTCCAGCTCTCAGGTAAACAGGTTAAAGCAGTGACTCACTGTAATTCTCACAGATCAGAAACATTTTCATTAATCGCTGCCGTTCAAACAATGTCAGACGTGTACTTACAGAAAAAGCCCATCATGCAGAGCAAAGAGTGCCCCATCGTCACATCCAGCCTGCTGCACTCTGATCCTCAGATAATCAAACAGTTTTAGTTTGCAGATAAAGAGAAGTTGTGTTTAATATAGATACAACAAGAGTTTTTCTACAGGCTCTTATTCTGATTGGTCTCTCTGTGCTTCCTGCCGTTACACACAAAACTCAAACAGCTCCTGTAGCTTTGACCGCAGCAGTTGGTTGACATGTTTATATTTCCTGTCCACTGCAAACATAGAAGCTTGTTTCTTTTGTTGTGTTGTTTCCTTTTTCTATAATATAAAATGTTGTTGTGTTGCTTCATGTAAGTATGTTTTGCCCGTTTGGGGTATTTTTTGGGTGCAATATCCACTAATATTTGTCTCCTGGCAGGTTTCTGCAGACTGGGAGTCACTGAGAGTGAATATACCAAAACAGCTTTTCTACTTTGGTGCCTGTATTTTCACTAAAGCCTTTTTAAATCATTTTTCTCCTTTTAATTGTTTAACTGCAGAATTAAAATTAAATTCTTACTTTAGGCTGCATTAAAATGTTTTTATTTTATTTGACTCTTAGCTGAAACATCATCATGCAGTCATATAGTGAAAAGGCTCCTTTGACCTCAGACCTGTGAAAGTTTTCACCTTGTGGTTAAATTCTGGTTTTAAGTTTGGTGGAGACCCAAACACAGGAAATGACTCAGTGTGTGGCTGAAGTGAGACTAAAGACTTTTATGTTTCACCAACTAAAGTAACAATTAAATTCATAGATAAATTCAAAGTTATTGTTGGCGACTTTCAAGCCTTTGAGTCGCCGAGCAGCTGAATAGGGGAATAATGTTGACGCGCCCGCTGTTTAAAACGTTAGTCAAAGTTCCAAGTTAAAACTCCTTTATTTGTTATCAAATCCTTAAAATCCGTAGAAAAACAGTGATCAAAAACATTCCAAGCTTGAGCGGTCAGCAAAAGTCGACTTCCCCCATCACCCACTCATTCACAAAATTTCCCTCGGGCCGTGAACAGGTGATATAGCAATCACTATTACAGACACCACGTGACCCAAAGCTACGCCTATCCATAACAGTTATATTTATTATCTGTTGTCATTTCAAAGTACAGCAGGAACTCATTTATTCTGCAGACTGTTCTTTGTCTTGCTTTGACATGTATGTGCAGATGCACACTGACCTCAGCCTCTGACTACATGTAAACACAATAAAATAAAACAAACTGATGATGTGAAACAATGATTGAAACACTGTAATAATGATGTTTGTGTTGAACACCACATGTTACCAACCAAGATCATGTGATTGTGTTCAGAGTCAGTTCAAAAAGCAGACCCACATGCTAAATGGTTCTTATACAGCACTTATTTTACTCTTCTGAGCGCTTCACACAACTTGTAAATGGCCTGTATTTATATAGCGCTTTTCTAGTCCCTAAGGACCCCAAAGCGCTTTACATATCCAGTCATCCACCCATTCACACACTGGTGATGGCAAGCTACATTGTAGCCACAGCCACCCTGGGGCGCACTGACAGAGCTGCCGGACACTGGCGCCACCGGGCCCTCTGACCACCACCAGTAGGCAACGGGTGAAGTGTCTTGCCCAAGGACACAACGATCGAGACTGTCCGAGCCGAGGAACAAACCAGCAACCTTCCGATTACAAGGCGAACTCCCAACTTGTGCATTCACCCATTCACACTAGCACATTTTTCTTAGTGCTTTGTGACAAACATTCACACACATATTCATACTCCGATGGATGCCTCGGAGAGCAATTTGGGGTTAGTATCTTACCCAAGGATATGTGATAAGCAGACTAGGGGAAGCCAGGAATTGAACCAGCAACCCTCCGATCAGTAGATGTTCAGCCCTACCGCCTGAGCTACAGCCACCCTTGCAAAGCAGGACTCAGAGTACCAAACAAAGGTGACCTTTATTATGAAGCTGATAGTTTCAGGCCTCGATGGTAACAAACGAAGAAAACTGAGTTACAGATAACTGATCACAGGCACACAGAGACTTACCTGTGGGTCATCACAAAGTCTCTATTGAGATCACAAAAGTGTCAACTTACACTTTGCAGTCAACATAAATAAATAACTGAGACTTAAACACTGTGTGATTCCACAAATGTTAATCTGTCCAAATGATTCAGTGATGTGTAGACTAATAGATCAGAAGATACTGTGGTGTATTACCTACAGCATGACTGTAGACGGATCTTATCATAATTATTCCTGAAAGACTTTTACCTTTATTTTTACTCATGTTGCCATAGTAACTTTAATCTCCGAAGACCTGAACTCTTTCATAGCATTTTTATTTCTCTTTGCTATTTGGGCTGATTGGGACCTGATGAATGTAAAAACAAAGAATTACTTTTTACTTGATTTTGCTCTACAATGGCCTGATATCCACATATGGGGACATTCGATTGAAAATTTGATAGAACAGTGGCAGAATAATGTCCTCGTGAGTGGATATCAGGTCCTTGTAGAGCAAAATTTAGTACTGTGGTCTAGACAAGACAAAATGTGATGTCCACATATGTGGACGCCACAGGTTAAATCTTGAAAGCATGCTGAGAAAATGCACAAAGCATTGCAACAAACCACTATTGAACAGTTCACTTATAACTGGATCAAGCTTCCACTTCCTCTTTACACTTACTGAGGTTTGATAACAAGAATAAGACGACACCACATTCACACCAGAGTTTTTGAAGTGTTTTAGAGCAGTGGGTTGATGTGGACGGTTGTTTCTCCTTGTATATTATGTGCATGTGATCACAGCTCTGGGCCCTGTCCTCCGTCTTCCCTCTGCTCTCTTTCAGGTGCTGTTTGTTTTCTGTGTCATTTCCTCTTTTTTCTTTTTTTTAAAAATCTCTTTCCTTCTTCTAATTTCTTCCTCCCCACCTGTCAGCTCTGGCACTGTTACAGTAAAGATGTGTAATCTTTTTTTTATTTTACTTTAATACCTGTAAATAGTTAATGTAGCAGTTAAAGCACAGTTTCTATAGTAAATGTTCTTCCTCATTTTAACTCTGCAGGCTGATGAAGGAAACAACAAAAGATCATTGAGGTTTGTTTCAGTGCAGAGATGGTGCAGATAAGACTGCAGCTCTGTGTGAACTTGCAGTTATACAAATAACAATGTTTACACAATATTTTCCATCATTCACGTCTTTTTGAGAAGTGATCCTTCCTGTCACAGTCTGATCTACAGGTCAGAGTCTAAACACTTTCTGCATATGTTCATGGTCTCAGTCATTAAAGTTTCACATGTTACTGACATGTTAATATTATAAAGTATTTTCCTCATCAGTGTATGAAGAGGACAATAAAGTGCAGTGTGCTTTAGGACCTTATGTTTGCTGGATACTGATGGCTTAAAATAAGACACCGCTACACACAAAACTATTGTCTCAAACTACAGGCTGCATTTCCTCTTTTGCATGTGGTCGAGACGAAAATGAGGCCGTTCAGTAGATTAAAAATAAACCTGTGGTAGAACAGACAGTAACCACCAACAACCCTTCACACACATATCGGCACTGTAGCTATTCTGCATTGTCATTTTTGCGGTTTGATCTTAATGCCTTTAAATTTAATACACAAACAGATGTCATGGTCCTCCAGTCTTCTCTGACTTCCTGTCAGTGCTGTTGTTGTTCCTCTCTCTCTCTCCTGCTGTCCTCTCCACCTGGGTGGTGCACCATTCCAGGTTCCTGCCTTTAGCCAAAGCAACTGCTGCTCATCATCCTCATCCGATGCTTAAGGTGGTGGCTGAGCTGTAGGCTTTGCTGGATTGTTGTACTTAGTTTAGTTACTGTAACCAAGACACAGAATAACTCCAGCTTTTTCATTGTAGCTGAAGTACGGGACAAACTGTTCCTTTTCACCTCAATACGAAACGCGTAATATTTTCTCTGAATACGAGATGATTCAGTTTTTTAGGGGACAGTTGGCAACTCTACTAATTAACCTTATGAACAAAATAAAGTCCAACATCAGTAACATCATAGCACCACCCAGCTGTATAGAAACTCCATCATGCTAGCTAGTACCCAGTACGAAAAGGTCAGCATAACGAAAATAAACTCCTCCTAAACTTGGTTTATATCTGACCCAGATAGACTGCAGGTCATAACTTCTTACCTGAAGTTCAGTTCACCGCCTCGGGTCTCTGCTCCTCCTGCCTCACCTGCTGGCCTCCACCACTTGCTAATGGTACTCAGTCTGTGGAGGCTCCATGATAGCCACCACACGAAGTAACGAGCCTATCTAAATCCCAGTAACGATTGACACGTTCCTGATTTTGGCATAATAACTAGTTACCGTGCTCGTTACCACAATAATAACGTAGTTACTGTAACGCGTTAGTCAACACTGGTGAGAGCTTTGTGATGTTTACTGTGTTTGGAGTCTCAAGTTAGTTTGTTGTCTTGTGTAGTTAGTGTGTAGTGTAGTCGTTGTTTTGTTTTGTGTGTCAGTTCTACTAGTGAATGTCACAGTTGCTGTCTTAAAGCCACCAAAGGCAGACTGCAGTGTAAATGCTGAGTGACACACCTGCTGTCAGACCTGCAGGATTTATCCCTGTGCTGTTCTCATCTGTGTTATAGTGACACAAACTATTTTTTGGAGTTGCATAAATAATTTGTTCTCTTCTTATTTGATGCAGAACACCTGATTGTTCTGTAAACAGTTTTAAATGGTTATATAAAAAACGTCTGAGCCTTGGCTGCATTTTTAGGTAAATAGTACCATATAACTTTGTTGTTTGCAAAACTTGTGCATATTTTTTAAAAATGTACAATTTGTATTTGCATTTCAAGTTATGAAAATGATTCGTTAAACATGCTTTTGGTTTTTACAGTCAAAAATATCACTTTGTCTGAATTTAGATAAATTGTGCTGATACATTATATCAAAATGGGTAAATAACAGATTGGCAAGATAAACAGTTTTTAAAGGTGAAATATAGAGGCCGAATCAAAAGTAGTCAAAAACGGCCAGTTATACCCTGGACCCCAGAGGGTTAAAGGCTAAAAGCAAAGTTGTCACAGAGTACTGTTTATATTTGTGTGTATTTCTGCAGCTTTTTTAAATATTAACTTGGTGCCTTTGGGTGAAATAATGGTAATATGACTGATCCATATGCTCACAAAGAATAGCCACTTGTTTCTGTGCTACCAAAGTTCCCCGGCTTTCATTCAAAATGTGTTTATCATCAGCACCGACACATTAAACTACTTAAACATTATAAATGTGTTCAAGCTCACACTGAGGCCTGTGGGGCACAATCAGCCACTGAGACAGTTCACACATTTATGTGTGTTTGTATATGAATATTTCATACTTTAAGGCTGCCTGTTTATTTAAGGGAGATGAACAAAGTACATTGGAATTGCACATAATAATATCATAGATGATAAATTAAATAGATTTTAAGTAGATGCTTGTGCATTCTTAAAGTCTCATATGTTGAATTGAACTATGTGATCTGTTCAAAGCCTCCCAGTCAGTGCTGTTCTCCATGCCTGTCTGACTGTACATGATGTCATCAGCACAAACACTTTAAAGGTGATCATTTAGGACTTCAGCAATAATACAGACAGCAATGTAGTTAGCAATAAAACAGTTTTATTGGGAATTAACTTAAAAAACAAACATCAGTCTCCTATTTTCTATCACACAGGAAAGAAGCATCAATATCTGATAATTTATTTATTTGGGGGGGGGGGGGTCAACAGGAGAAGAATATCTCTAACAAGTTGATTTGTTCTCATCTTAATTTTTAAGTGAAATGTGCATGTTGAGTTTATACACCATGTATATAAGGCGACCGTCCTTTTGCAGTATTTTTGTGTGCTGCGTTTTTCTGTCTTAACAAAAGGGGAACAAATGTGTCTAAGTTCACCCAGGATGATTTGTTTTCATTTTCACATGGTCTTACTGAGGTAATGCGAAAAGACTATGTGCACCTTAGCATATGCTACTTCCGGTGGCACCCAAAATGCACACAGATGGAAGCAAAAGGTGAACTTAAATACAGCTTTAATGCTGGACGACAAAACAGAAAACTGGCTGAAGTAAAATACAAAATAAACTTACGCAGGCAGACAGAACACACAACATGAATGAGGGTAGATCGCAACACTTTTGCACTTTTGCAAATATGTAATGTCCTGATAAATTGAGCAGATATTTGAAGTTTACACAGCTACATTCTCGACTGAAAATATCCTAAACATTTATTTTGTGACCAAGAAAGAGTAATATTAAAACAAAGTAGCTGCCGCCATTGTTGGAAACTAGAATTGGCCGCACTATGAATTCTGGGTTAGATCGGGCCACAAAGAATACACCCGACCCATCTTTTCAATCTAAGGAAAAGGACACATTTGGAGGAGTCTTCGAGGTTGGACAGTCTTCGTTGCGTTGCTGTAACGTTATCGACCTACAAATGCAGCCTGCAAAGGATGCAGCCCCTGAATTTGGACACATCAACGATACTGGAGACGGCTTCTTCTTGTTTTTGTGTTGAACACTAGTTGACCTGATCGTGACTAGTCAACGAATCGTAGCAACCCCAGTTGTTATTATTGGATGACTCTACACAGGTTTAGCTGAGAGGTCGGTGACAGAAAGTGATTATAGGGTTGTAGCTTACACTGTCCCGATCATTGTGTTCTTATTTCTTAGAGCAAAAGAAGTGTCAGTCTGGACAAATGAACAGAAAAACTAAACAGAGGCAGATTCTGTTGGCATTGATATTTTTTATATTGTCATTTGTGCTAAAATATATAGATATAGAATCATTGCCTTTATCTGTCCTAATATGGCTATAATTATGAAGAAGTCAGACAGTCAGAGGATTTATTTTCAACCTTCTACTATTTCCTTTATCTGTGTCTGTGCTGACAAAATGTGCTTTCTTTATTTAGAGTGCAGCTTAGTCCAGAGATGAGCTATGTTATACATTAGGAAAGCACCATGTTCTGTTTCTTCTAAAGTGCAAGACTTCACACCTTTAAATGTTTGTTTGAGACATGACTTATTACAAGTTCCTGTTTTTATAGTTTAGCAAGGTGCTTGTTTCTGCTTTTCTGCATACCTCATACACACGGTTTAAGTTCATTGAAAGGTCGCGTGTCTATGTATGGTATAGCTGGAAACACACACACACACACACACACACACACACACACACACACACACACACACACACACACACATGCAGTCTGAGCAGAAGAAAAGCTGCTCTGGAAACATGAGCAACAGTTTGACAGGTGACCAGAAAGATGGTGAAGCTCAGCAAACACGAAGCAATTTGATACCAGAACAAAAGAGAAATGTCTCCCAAGAACAGCAACGACTTCACAGTTTAAAGAAGAGCGATGATTCATAACCATCAAAGAGCAACTCAGAGGATAAACAGAAGAAAAGTGATTTGATTGAGAGGAGAGTGATTCTCAGAGACGGTCACTGAACAGGAGATGTGACGACTTTCAGGACGCCTCACTGACATTCATTGATGCAGATGATGATTTGACTGTGACTAACCCGAAGATAACAGTTATATTTGTTACCATTTAAGATATTTTGACTCTAAATGATGTATTTTTTTATTATCGTAAAGCATTTCTAAAACCAGTAACACTGAGATTTTATCCACTTCTGTCTGTAGTTTTGTGTCATGGTCACAAGTCTGTGAAAACAAAGTGAGTGTAATCTCTAAGAGTTCAAACTTAAGTGCAAATTAAAATATTTTGATGAAAATAAAACCATCAGAAATGTTTACATGAACCAAATCACAAAAACTGGAAGATGGAGGATGGAAAACATGTAAAACAATCAGGTACTGAGCAGAATTAATGTGTGGAAATGTCACATCAGGTGTTCAGCATTAAAGGGGACATGAAACACTACATGTATAAATGCTGATGTACATCATGGAGCCCAGCTCTCAAAAACTGACACAGATGTAACTCTGACTGTGAAGCTTAATTTAAGAAATAAGTGCTTAGAGTTATAAAAAGATGTTCAGCGCCATCTTCTGTCAGTACAGAGCATCACATCACCAGGTCAGTTGGTTCGTTTCAGTCAAAACACTCACATCAGTTTATGTTAAGTAACTAATAGCAGAACCAATAACTCAGTGAAAATAAGGACACTAAAACTAAACATCAGTTTAATGGGGTCACTGTTGTGCTGCTCTCAGCTGCAACAATGAGTTTTATGTTAAAACGGAGGACATACTGTCTGCTTTCACCGTCTGTCTCTTTAGCAGTAAGAGGTTCTGCGCTGTTTGGTTAGCTGCACTGACACAGGAAAATCCAGCTGTTAGCTGTAATGTTCAGGTCTGTGAAGCACTTTATGAACGAGGACTTCATGAAGGAGAGTCTGTTTGACATGTTTTGTGAACTTTAAGTTCTTATTTCTTAAATCCAGTTTCACAGACAGTTACATCTGAGTCAGTGTTTGAGAGCAGGGCTCTAAGATGTAAATTATCGTTCATACATGTGGTGTTTTTTAATGTCCACTATAAAGGACAAATGTAATTTCATGCATTTGAACCTGTTTTACATACAAGAACATGTTTGAGTAAATATTTAACTATTTTTCACGTAGAACCACTTAACAGTGTCCCAGCTGTAGATCTTCTGTCGTGAGCTGAGAGAAGAAGTGTTTCTATAATCTGCTGCAGAGGACTGTGGAAATGTTTGCTGCATAAATCAGCAGCTACAAACACTGAGAACCTGCCTGGATATCAGCATAAGGACGTGTGTGAGGGGTCACTGGCTGCCCCTGTGTCTGTCCCACCTGTGTTGGAGAACAATAAGGTTTATTATAAAAGCATTGTCTCCCCTTGATGCAACGTGAAGTTCTGTTTTGTGTTTGAGTCTTTACAGGTGTGTAATGTTACTGTACCTTATTGGATTTGTTTAGAAGGCGGAGACAGACTCTGTATCTGTGTGGACGAGGAAATCATCTGGTTTTACTTTCATGTAAACATCTGGCCTCAGACACATAACTTATCATTTGTAATTTGTTCTGTGTTGTAAAGATGATTTTTTTTTTTTGCAAAACATGTGAAGCTGAAACACTTCTCCATCTTCTTCTGTATCAGTAAAAAATCATTAAGACCTCACCTGGGATACTTGAAACAATGGTGTGTTTTGTACGGTGATGCTGTTACTCGACTAAATCAAACTGACAGTGACTTGAAAAAGTATCATACCCTTTGAACGTTTATACATTTTGTCACCTTACAAACGCCAACTTAAATGTTTTTACGGGGATAGACCAACACAAATAGTGCAGAACTGTGAAGTGGTATGAAAATGATACATGGTTTTCAAAATTTTAAGCAAATAAAACTCTGAAAAGTGTGGCATGCATTTGTTTTCAACCCACCTTCGTCAATACTTTGTAGAGACACTGCTCGCTGCATTTACAGCTGCAAGTCTTTCGGGGTTTGTCTTTACCAGCTTTGCACATCTACAGACTGAAATGTTTGCCAATTATTTGTTGCAAAATGGCTCAAGCTCAGCCAGACTGTGAACAGCAATTTTTCAAGTCTTGCCACAGATGCTCAGTGGGATTTAGGTCTGGACTTTGACTGAGCCATTCTAACACAAGACTATTCTTTGATCTAAACCAGGGGTCGGCTGGTGTCCTGAAGGTTTTAGAGATCACCCTGGTTTGCAGTTGTAGCATGCTTTTTCCATTTTTGGATGATGGATTGAACAATACTCCTTGAGATGTTCAAAGCTTGGGATATTTTTTTATTATCTAACCCTGCTTTAAACTTATCTCCAACTTTATCCCTGACCTGTCTGGTGAGTTCCTTGGTCTTCATGATGCTGTTTGTTCACTAATGTTCTCTAACAAACCACTGAGGCCTCCACAGAGCAGCTAAATAGGTGACTTCTGAAGGTAAATGAATGCACTGGATTTTAATGAGGGATATCAGAGTACAGGTGGCTGAAAACAAATGCACGCCACACCTTTCAGATTTTTACTTTTTAAAACCATGTATCATTTTCATACCACTTCACAATTATGTGCTACGTTGTGTTGGTCTATCACAGAAAATCTCAGTTTAAAAAAGGTGTCAAAATGTGTAGAAGTTCAACAGGTATGAATACTTAAGCTCATGCTTTGTTCAGTTTGATCAGAAATATCCAAGTGACGAGTTTAATGTTGAAGGAAGTGATCAGAGTAAAATACAGCTTTATTATCCACTTAGCTTTGGTTCAGACTAATAATTGGTTCTTAGTGCAGTGGCACTTTGATATCACTGTAATGTGTTGTCATGCTAATAATGCCAGTAATAGATTACTTTGGCTTGCACAGCAAATGTGTAGCTTACAAAGAATGATGAATAAATGTTTTTATTCTTCATTTGTTTGGTGTTTAACTGTTTTCCCATCTCACTAAATACACAGATTTAAAAAGGTGAAAAGAACAAAATAATAAATTTGAATAAATGTCTGTTTCCTAACATGAGAAAAATGCCACCAGACCTAACTTATATTAATAAGTCCACCCAAAATGAATTTCATACTAATTAAAAAAACTTTCCAAACCAGGTTTTCTTTTTATAAAATTAACTTTGGTGTACTCACTCTTAGTTCTAAGATCTTTAAACTCAATAAGAGAGGAGGTGATGTCATCGTATTCATCTGATCCTGAAATGTTCATATTTTTATTTACAGGATTGTTAAAACATATAACATGAAATTAGATTCATTAAATTAAAAATAAGTTTAATCTCTAACTGTTCTGTGCTTTTCAGCACATATACTGTACCATTTCTGTTTTTCACTTGTGTGACTGATTCATAGACGTCAGCAGTACCTAAAGAAAAACAAGCCAGGCTCACATTAATCATTTTATTACAGTTACACTAAAGATCAGAGCAAACACAGAAACACTGTGTGAGTCAAAACCAGGACTGTAAGATCTTTAAATGTTATTTAAAAAACTGCTGAACACAAACTGAACCTGATAAATGTTCGTGTTAATGGAGGTTTAATAAAAGTCAGTATCCATCCATCCATTCGCTTCTGCTTATCTGCCAGTCTGTCGCAGGGCTCACACACAGGGACAGACAACCATTCGTGCTCACATTCACTCCCACATTCACACCTATGGGCAATTTAGATTGATCAATTAGCCTTTCCCCACTAAAAGTCAATATAAATAATGATGATAAAGATCGGTTTAAATACTGACCATGTTGAAGAGAGCCGTACACATGAGTTTCATCCTGGTTGACTCCATGATTTGTGGAGGAGCCCGGACTGTGACTCTCAGACTGGATCGACCTAAAACAGGAAATAAACACAATTGTCATGGTCCTCGGTCTTTTGACCCAACGGTTTGTGTTTTTCATTATTATGATATTGTGTTTGTTCTGATTGTGTACTGGGGTTTAGACTTTTTAGTTCCTAGAGTTTGGTTTCTGTGTTCCCTCTGTTTAGTGTCTGTACTGTGTCTCTGTGCATTTCCTGTTTTATTGTGAAGATCCATGTCTTCTGTTAGTGTGTTCACTTTATGTTTTCCCCTGTCTCGTCAGTTCAATTTGGTTCAGCTGTGTCTGCCTCCTGTTTGCTATTCCACGTTTCCCTCTGTATGGATTTATAGTGTGTGTCCTCGTGTGTTTGTTGCTGGTTCGTCTGTGTTCTTTCCCTGCATCATTCTGTGTCGTCCCCAGTGTCTCCCTGCATCACCATTTTGCCTTTGCTGTTTCTGTTTGTTTCACCTCTTTATGAATAAAACTCATTTGCATCTCAGCTGCCTGCATCTTAGGTCCTAATTCTCAGCCTCCACTCATCTGCCACGGCAGACCTGACAACAATAAACTCAAAAGTAACTGATGTTTGTTTAAAATAATAATAAAAAGTATTTTACCAACCTGGTGAAGCAGGAATCTGTAAGATAAGATAAGAATACTTTATTAATCTCAGAGGAAACTAAGTGGTCACAGTGGCTAAAAGACAGTAAGAACAGTAACTGACTAAACTAAATAATATAATATATCACAAAGTATGAATAATAATGCACACCACAAAAAGTAGAGAATTTCAATTCTGTTGTACCAGCTGCAAATGGCAGCATTTCATCGTGTAGTCGATGGATGTTAGTAGCAGCAGGTATAGAGTATTGCACACTGAGATATTTACAGACACCAGTGTGTGCATGTGTGCTTTCACATGATGATGAATGTTGTAGAGTCTGACAGCAGCTGGAAGGAAAGATCTCCTAAATCTCTCCTTCACACTGTGGGTGCAGCAGCCTGTCACTGCAGGAGCTGCTCAGTGCTGTCAGAGTGACCTGCGTGGGGTGGGAGGTGTTATCTAACAGGGGTGACAGCTGAGCCACCATCCTGTCACTGACTGCCTCCACTGGGTCATGAGGACGTCCCAGAACAGAGCTGGTCTTCTTCATCAGACTGTTCAGATTCTTTCAATTACAATTATTATGTTTAATTGTTTCACTGAGATTTTGTGTCATCAGATCAGAATGAATGTTTGAATAATTAAAGTGAATGTAGTAAATAATCTCTGTAAAACTATCTAATAGTGAAATGTTCATATTTTATTTACAGGTTTGTAAAAACATATCACATGAAATTAGTTTCATTCAATCAAAAACAAGTTTCATGTCTAACTGCTCTGTGATTTTCAGCACATATACTGTACCATTTCTGTTGTTTGTCACTTGTGTGACTGATTCATAGACGTCAGCAGTACCTAAAGAAAAAACAAGCCAGGCTCACATTAATCATTTTATTACAGTTACACTAAAGATCAGAGCAAACACAGAAACACTGTGTGAGTCAAAACCAGGACTGTAAGATCTTTAAATGTTATTTAAAAAACTTGTGAACACAAACTGAACCTGATAAATGTTTGTGTTAATGGAGGTTTAATAAAAGTAAATATTAATAATGATAATCAAGATCAGTTTAAATACTGACCATGTTGAAGAGAGTCGTACACGTGAGTTTCATTCTGGTTGACTCCATGATTTGTGGAGGAGCCCGGACTGTGACTCTCAGACTGGATCGACCTAAAACAGGAAAAACACAATAAACTCAAAAGTAACTGATGTTTGTTTCAAATAATAATAAAAAGTATTTTACCAACCTGGTGAAGCAGGAATCTGTGAAAGAGACAAATGTTATTACACATGTTTGTCATGTATAAATTGTTCCACTGATATTTAGTGTCATGAGATCAGAATACATGTATATGTGTGAATAATTAAAGTGTATGTAGTAAATAAACTCTCTAATACAGCATGAAAAGAAGAGGCTCTTACACTTGGACTGTCTGCAGCGATACAACAAGAGCAGGAGAATAATAATGAGAGAGACTCCACAAACCAGTCCAACCATCAACCACACAGGAGATGAAGAGCTGTCAGCTCCTGACACAGTTACTGCAACAACAAATAATAATTAATTATTAATAAAGTGTAAAAGAAGAACTCTGAGAGCACAAATCTCTGCTAAGGCAGCTCACTCTGTTGACAGCATTTACTTTCAAAGAAAACAGTATTGTATTTTCAGTGTATTTTTTTTTTTATTTGTACTGTGAGAAGTTTGTAGTTCAGCAAAAATAAGTCCAAAGGCAGATTTTTTCAACATGACAAGAAAGGGCGATAAGAAATGTAAAAGTGAGGTCAGAGGTCAAACAAATGATATTTTAAATCTTTATACATTACTTTCTATATGTTGACAACACCTTTGTAAGAATCATAGTTTCTGTGTCATAAGGATTTTTTTTAGTCATAAAGTTGACCTTGAAGACCTCGGTGGCTGTAGCCAAATGTTAATGGATAGTTAACATGACTGCAGCTCGTCAGTGAGGTAACCAGGCAGGTCTGCTGGGATCCTTTCTAGGAAAATAAGATTTTTATGCTAACAGATTTTCCCCTTGTTTCAGTTTCTTCCTGCTTCAAGATTCATTTTCATGCCATCATTCACCTCCAGTCAGACGCCTGCCACCTTGGATCATTACCCCCCTATTCACCACCACTGCTGCCCCCTCGGAGCCTCTTCCTCACTTGCCTGCCTGCCCATCGTTCAGCAGTTTCCTTGGGCCTCTGCGTTATCCTTTACTCCCACCTAGTCTGGACTCAAATAAGGCATAGTTGCAGTCACTTTATGAACACTCTCTGTCTTGTCACATTCCCTCAGATTTCCTGCCCTAACTGCTCTCTCCTCTCCCACAGATCTGTCGCCCTCACGCTGTTATGTCCGCTCCTCTGGCCTGTCTCTCTCACCTCAGTTAAGATGTTTTTGTAGGACTCACTCATTAAGTTTAGGTTCATTTATGTTTTGTTCTTGTTGACTGAGTCGAAGTTTGCAATCTGTTGTGTTAAATGAATTATCCTTTGTGTGAATAAAGAAAATTCCACTGATTACATCCTCTGCTTTTTTCACCTGAGTCCCACACTTGAGACCTGAAACTCACCGATATTAAACCTGACAATATATTACATAATAGTTTTATAAAAGTTCTTACAAACTTTTCCTTTTGGAGATCTTAGCCTGGTTTTAATGACTGGATAGAAGTTTGAACAAGTGACAACATTTAAGGTTCATCATGTGGATCATTCGTGTAGTCACCATTTGCATTTTTCGAAGGCTGAGGGTCCATGGAGTAAATAAATGCATCATATTACTATTTTATATGGCGATTGTTGAATCTGCTATTCGTGATATCACTACAAACTTTCTGTCAAGCTCAGATCCCAAATTCAAAATTTGATTAAGAGGACTGGAAATATAGTTGGGATGCTCCCTTCATCCTCCCTGCAGGAGTCAAATTATTAACAGTGACATAATTTAATGGTTATACTTGAAATTGTAAACATTTGTATGTTTGTCTTATTTTGCATCACGTGTTTGCCTGAATTTTTCTGAATGGAGACAATAAAAGTTCATTTAATCTGATGACCGAGATGTTGAGCTTTGTAGAGTTTTATTCTGACACAGATCATATAAAATTACTGTCTGCAAATTTTTACAAACGTAATTATGAAAAAATAGAATGAAATGAGACCAACAAATTAGAATATTTTGATGCTTTTCTGTCTAAAATTGTCAGAATTTTTTTTGTTTTGCCACATAGAATTACTTCACATACAGCAAAGCTGAGACAAATGTTCATGTGACGTCTAAATGATTCAGATCCAAGAAGTAAATGTATAATAACATACTCTGTACAGTGATGTTGACTGCACTGCTGAACTCTCCCGATCCAGACTCACACCAGTACACTCCAGTATCTGACTTTGATGTGTGGATGTCACATGTGGATCCAGTCATTCTCCTACAGTCAGAGAGTCGGCCGTCCTCAGAGAACTTCCTCACTCTCCACTCAGTGAAGTTTCCCTCACAGGTCAGTGAGACAGAGTCAGAGGTGAAGTGTTGCACTCTGTCAGGACTCACTGTGAGAGACGCTGCTGAATGAACATCTGGAAACAACATGCAGTGAAGAGACAAAGCTCACAGATGTTAGGATTCAAAATATCACAGTGAAAATATTTGTTTGTTTGAAGCTTTTGTTTTGAAAATCAAATTTAATAGTTCAATATGATAAAGTGTTTGTTTGGTGAGACAACACTGAGTCTGACAACAAGCCCTGAATCACACAGACAGTCAAATCAATGGAAAACAAAGGAGCCGAATACTGACATGTTTAAGATGATCTAACCCACATGCTTTATCTGCTGGCAGCTCATGTAGAGCTTGGTACACGTCATGTGACATCATGAGCTTTGAGTCATCACTCTCAGCATCATCCACCTGATACAGATCACTCTGAACACACTTCAGTCATTTGCTGTAATGTTTCTGCCATAATTCTGTGATATTGTCTGTTTCACAGATTCCTTCTACAGTGAGATATTTTGCAGCAGCAGGACCAAAACTAAAAACCTTTGAAGTATATTTTAAATGAACAATAACAGCAGCTGTTATTTGTGACGTCTTCTTCTAGCGTCCATCTGTAGTCAGTGTTTCTCTTGTATTTGTCAGAGCTGTTAACCTGCCTGCTGACATCTTTGTTTCTTTATTAACTATATTTGACTTTTTTATCTGAGCACCTACCTGAGCACCAAACAAAGAGTCTTAACTGTGTAAATCCTGTCTGTGCACTAAGTAAAAATAATCAGTACAAACAGAAACATGAGTTTAAATATCAAAACATTTAAAATCTCATAGATGTCTTTTGTTTTTCATGTTATCTCATTAAATAAAAACTGAAAAATAAGAAAAGGAAAGTAAGAAATTCAGTTTGGTTTGATCACAGAGAGAAAGGAAAATATTCAGTTCAGTTCTTCTTTTGGGGAGTTTTAATGTACACAGGCATAAATGGTTGTCATGGAGATGAGATTTTAACGGTCTAAATGTTGTTGAATAAAAATGATGTCCTAACATGAGCTTATTGAAAGGACAGAGAGAAACAAACTGACCTGCAGACCAGACAAACTTTGGTTGACTGTGATCAGTGTGATACTCTGGGTCTCCTCTTCCAGCTCTGCACACATATCCTGCTGTGTGTGTCTGTCCATGAATGATGTAGGAGTCCTGTGCAGTCCCACTGCCATCAGGTAGCAGCTCATAACTGGAGGATTTATAGTTGAATGTTTTCAGATCAGGAACAGCTTTATACCAGTAGAAGCTCCATCCTGCAGACGGATGTTCAACCTCACAGTTCAGAGTTACTGAGGCTCCAGGACTCAGCCATGATGGAGACACAGTGAGGACAGGACGGGGTTTATCTGTTCAACAAAGATTTTCTCTCAGTGAACGTGTAGTACAGTCTCTGAACAGTGAGCTCAGTTCATACAAAGAATAATAATCTCAGTCTATATGAACAGAAACACATTTTACAAAGTGTTCAAACAGCTTAAAGAAAATATGACAGCAAGCAGGAGAAACCTGAGTGAGGGGAAGAGATTCAACAGCAGAGCAAGTTATAAACAGATGCATTTTTACTTCCAGTCTTTCACAGTGATGGTGTCCAACTTCAGTCCTGGTGGATAAAATCTGTTTGATGGAGTTTGAATGAGGATTTGGTGAGTCACAGTTGGTTTTCTTTGGTGTCAGTTAGCATGCTATGTTCTTGTGTTCTTTACTAAATCTGCTGTGGAAGCCTCTGATAGCTAAGATGAGACCTAGTAAGGTTGTTTTATATTCTTTTGCTGTGGAAGCTGACATTTCCTGTCAATGTGCACAGATGTCTTTAGGCCACATTAATAAGCACGCTGCCATTACAGGGAGCAGTTTGGATGTGATTTCCAGCTGAACTGTTAGGAATGCTGGAATAAGACCTCAGTGTTTATGTTGCACAACAGGCCAGGTTAATTAGCCGAGTGCAGATCTTGGCGTTGAAACCTGATACTGCTGAACCTTAATGATCCACCTCTAGGAGATCTGAACTTCCACTGAAATCTTCTGTTCCTAATAATAATGTATACTTTATTGATCCCCATGGGGAAACTCCTCTCTGCATTTAACCCATTCACTCAGTGAAGCAGTTAGCAGCCACTGGGCGCCCGGGGAGCAGTGTGTAGGGATGGTACCTTGCTCAGGGGTAGCTCAGGGTAGCCGTTCAGTGGATTAGAACCCCCGACCTTAAGACCTTAACAAAACCCCTGGATTCCTGCTGGATCAACTCATATTCCAGAGAAACTGACTCACACTTCTAAACTGTGACACGACTCCACCATAAACTCTGTTACTGCGACACACAGAGGATTTAATCCAAGAACTGATTCCACACCAGACTGTGACTGTGAAAGGTTTCTCTGTAAATCTGTGGACAGCTGATTTTGTGCTTTCAGTGTTGTAATTCCATTCGTTGTGTTGGTGTTGTACTGGTAACTCACTGTGTTACTGATTATTCCTAAACAGCCACTCTGCAGGTCTAGTGAGTAAACTGAGTCGGCTCATATTGATCAGAGTTTGAAGAGCAGCTGAAAGAAAGCTGGTTAACCCTGAAGGAGCTAACACAGGTTAACTTGTAGTTAACACATATAAGAGTCAAACTAACTTGAACTGGACAGAGAGAGAGACATTTATTTATATTATTGTTTTACTTTTATTTATTTTACTCTGGTTTTTGGATGCATAAATTAATGTAAACTGGAAACTGTTTGTATATTTCCATGCCTTCTGTTTCCCAAAAACAAGTTCAAAGTTCACCCTGATCTGTTATTTTAGGGCAGCTAGGTATAAACTGCTGGTGTGAACAAAGACTCTGGTCCTAGTTATCTGTAAATGTCTATGAAACCCATGGTTATTTTTATTGTAAATGGTATTTTTTTTAAGTTTTACTTTTTGTTAAGTTTAAGTTTTCCTATGTACCTTGAATGCACCGCAGCGCTACGCTGTGCATTATATGTGCTCCATATTGTCTGGAGCAAGGTACATCTCTCTGTATATTGCACTGTGTTTAATGGGTAAAAGAGCTCCATGAAACTTTGTTTTGAGCAGTGATTTTGTTTTGTAGATGCACAAAGCTGTTGTGGAACTTTCAATCCTGTTGAGCTACAGAGTTAATGTATTGTGTGAAGAATATCCTGGTGAGTCTCGAATTATGCAAATTGAATTGTGATACACAGTCCGGTTTCAAAGTTATAAAATCGGTCAGGATATGATGTTTTGTTGGAAATGTGATTGCAGAAGCTGTTAAGGATTTCTTAGCTGTGTTAGCCCTGTGAGAAGTATGCTAGCATACCCACATGTGCTCCCTGGGCTAATGCGCTTGTATGAGACACTTTTCATGGTTCACTTGATTTGCACTAAAATGTATAACATTGTTATTGGCCAGTAAGAACTGTATAGATGTATGATATGTAAAGACACTTCGAGGAATTTGATTTTACTTTTTAAAATTTGTACAAATGGGATACAGGGAAGATTAGTCGGTAGAAATATGTGCTTTATTACAAGAGAAGTGATTGCTCCGCAGATTTGTGTGCAGGCTGTTTTTTAAAGAAAAAAAAACAGCCTGCAGCAGATCTTTTTGGTAGAAATCTGCTACAAGGACCGAGCGGTGCCATCTAAGGACTAGGGATGGGTACCGGTATCGGTTCTGACATAAACAGTAGTAATCAGACCGAAAAGCAGCGCACATTTCGGTGCTTTATTTTGGTGCTTTTTATTCGTGAGATGTCATACACTTTGGACTCTAGCCAATCATTTTTCCTTTCCAAAGATAGAAGGCGGGCCCAGGTACGTATGTTCTTTTAGAGCAGAGCTACAGATTAAAAATGCCCAAGGCAAAGCAGTCAAAAGTCTGGCTGTACTTCACAGCAAAATATGCAAACTCAGCAGCCTGCAACAAGTGCTTTAAGCTGATACTGTGATACTGTGCAAAGGAGGTAACACCTCGAATCTGATGAAACACCTGGCAAAGCATAGCGTTTTTTTAAAAGCCAAGAAATGCACCGTATTTGATAGCTTGCTGCAAGACCTCACACCGAGCAGCACATCTACTGCGGGTGTGGTGCCTGTTATCTGACCCGGAGCTAGCAACATCCCCCAAGAACCCGAAGAGGAGAGTCCTGGCCCCTAGCCCTGCCAGTGTAGCAGAAATGATGATGGCAGCAGCAGCCGTTCTTCTCTGGGTGAGTAGCTTAGCCGTATAGTGACGCATGACAGCCACGAGAAGCCGACGGGTAAAGAGTAGGGGTGCAACGATACACAAAATTCACGGTTCAGTTCGGTTCGATACTTTGGTGTCACGGTTCGATATTTTTTCGATACAAAAACAAATGTTCATGCCTTTTTAATTTGTCATTTATTAAAATTATAAATATATATTTTAACTCAAAAGTACAGTTTTTAAATTTAACCCTAACCCTTGTGCGTGTTTTTTATTTTGACAGCGAATGCGCACCTGCGGACCACTTATGCGCAGCCCTGGTTATTTAGCTCGTCATATTGCAGCCACAGAAATTCTTTTGTCCATGAAACCATAAAGCTGCACTTTCTTTTTGCCTTATAGTCTGATTTGTAATAACTTTTCCGTTTTGCGGTAAGCTTTTCTTTGGCTGTCACTTCTTCACCCTGACCTGTCTTATTTGGCTCAGCAGAACTAAAATATATATCCTGCTGCTTTTACACACACACTCACATAAGCTCAGCGATTCTCTGCGCGATCAACCTCTTACATGTTTAAGCTTGCTGCGGGAGATTTCACTTGTCATGTTTGCGTAGTAAGCTAACGATTAATAAGACGATGTCAGAGGAATTGGTGCACAAATTATCATCACTCACCAATCAGTGCTGTCGCTCTCTATACACAGTTCGCACGATTGCAAAGTGAAAGCAAAAAAACAAGCGCAAATTCAAACGCGATTTCAATATGTCACATATTGACAGTGGCTCACCGATGCCAATGACATAATTACCCAGCTACATTTCCGAAAGAATGCAAAAGCATTGACATATATTTTTCCTTCCTACAATAGCCTGACGGGCAGGGCAGAGATAGATTTTGGTAGCCCGACTGGAAAAATCGCTAGCCCCAGGACGTCGGGCTAGCGATATTGCGAGCCCTGTATCTGATTGAGGAATCACTCATCTTTGGAAAAGAGAGTTTATTACAGAGAAATGTCTCTTTCCAAAATAAAAGCTATACTATACGCTTCTTCTGGGCTATATTCTCAGCAGCATATTAAACATATAAGGAGAATCGTGTGCTAACAGCTGTCTAAATGACTCGGCTAAAGTTAGTAGCATGCTTGTTGTTTTTGTCTTTGCACTAGGATGATGTCAGCGTAAATGTGCAGTCATATTCGTTGTGTTCCCACTAGTGCTTTCAGGTTAATCTCGTTGAAATGACCTTAACGCCACAACACGGCAAATCTCCGTTAACGAGCTACCGCCGATCGCCCCGTGCATGGGGCTAGATGGCTAACACGTTAACGAGCTAACTGCGCTAACACACTAGCTCCCACCCATGTAATTGAGCATTGCGTGGCACATCCAACATACTGTTTTACTTTAGTCCATGACGCGCTTACCTTCAGGGTCATACGTCACATGAAAACCAAAATAATTCCAAACGCCAGATGTGAATGAGGGTGGGGGAGGTTCAATTTGCCATGTTGTAAGGAGAGCTTAACTTCTGTCTCGCTAGCTTGCCCTGCGCTCTTCCTTCTGACTATGCTGTCTGTGTTGAGCGCTCAGTGGATCTGCGCTCGACAGTGCAGCCTAGGCGGAGTAGTCGAACACAGATTCACTGAGCGCTCAACACAGACAGCATCGTCAGAAGGAAAGTTGATAAAATAAATTACAAATGTTGTATTGTTCGATACATATGCGTACCGAACCGAAAGCACTGTATCGAACGGTTCAATATCAATACGAATATCGTTGCACCCCTAGTAAAGAGATAGTTTTTTTATCGGATTACGTCGTGGAAGAGAAATTGTTCAAGCCATGTTTCCGATGCAACAAAGAGGCGACAGATGGCCTGGATTGCAGCCATTCGAAGACCAAATATAACGTCCAGGAACACTTCAGCTCACATGTTAGTCTGCTCCAAGCATTTCCACAAAGGTAGGTCTTCTGTTGTAATTTATCATAACATAATTGTTGATGTAGTTTACAAATAAGTCTTTTATTGATTTGAATTGAATTCGTTGCACTATGCTGCTTTGTTCACTGTGGCTTTGCGGGCCAATGTTTGTTGTGTTTTGTAGGAAAACCAACCTACAAAATGCTGGAATGCGATCCAGACTGGGCACCCTCTATCAACCTGGTCATACCAAGTTTAAACACCACAGCGAGATTTGATCGGTTAAGAGAGAGAGCGATATCAAAACAGCCACGAAACGTCCCGCATATATGTGCCCAAGGGTTGTATTGAAGCAATCAAGTGATGAATAACTGTTTTCCAGTATGTTGTGTTTTTTTTTTTTTTGCATTGTTGATTTGTTTGTCAGCGAAGCAGCTAATAAAGCATGATGGAATACAATTTTGCATCTTTCTTGTAAGATTCTATAATAGAATGAAACAATAATGCCAGTTATAAATAAAGACAATAAATTGAATGAATTACGAAACACTCATTTTTTTTCTATCAGATCCGAAAATGTTGTGTAATACTACAACCTGAAACGACAAATAGATTGCGTTTGCCTGTACAGGAGATAGAGGAAAATAATTTAACAACAGCTGTGAAATGGAATAGTCCAAATCACCAAAGTAAACTGGACCTGGGCTTGTTGCAGGGATCTGAAGTTAATAAACATCCTGTGAGTGTATGCACTAAAACTTAGGACCATATAATAATAAAATGTGCGTGATGAAAGTTGGGCAGCACGCTAACGTCCTTACTCCACTCTGTATGCTCGTATGGGTCTGACCCTTTTACTCCTTTGATTTTTTTTCCTTGTCCTTTTTTTTTTTGCCTTTTCGTCAAGTCTGTCTTTGTACGGACCTGCCGTGTTGTCCGTCGTTTTGTACATAACTGTTTTTGGGGCAAATAAAATGCAAGTAGGGATTAAAACCGCAGAATTAATGATTACCGGTGCTGGAAATACTAGTGCTTGATGCAGTGTTTTGATTTTGTTGCCACGGGTACCCACAAAGCAATGCGTGAAAGTCACGTGGTCTGTCAATCTCTATAAAATGAGGCCATATTGTTGTCTGCAGTTCAGAGTTCATTAAGTGAAAAAGATGCAGTGTGTGTTTCTGATGAGAGCAGACTCTTTAACAAAAACCTCTAAGATTAATTTAAAAGAGGTAACATGTTAAAAACAACTGAAGTAACTGCATCATATGTTGGTGAAACAAGTAAAAAATAAAAATAAGACAAATGCAGAAGAGAAAATATTGGATGTTACTGTTGTTCTTAGTGGATGTGTTGGAGCAGCTGAAACAGGTTCAGCATTTGTTCTGCACTTCATGTATTAGAGCTGCACAGCAGAGACGTTACTCTGATATGTTTTGTTCTCTTCACTGTGAATAAAAAGCTGCTTTTTACAGTTTTTTGTTATCAGAATAAAAGAAAAATATTTTACTTAACAGCACAAAAGAAACCGCTACAAAGCTGCAAAACAAGTGATTTCACTTATTTTGATGGCAGATGATGTGGATGAAACTTACTTAATACAGTCAGTCTGATGATGTCACTCCACTCTGTTAACAAATAGTCCCTTCTGCCCCGGCAGCTGTATCCTTCACCATCAGATTCAGTAACTGTGATTGTGTATTCACTGGATGTTTCAGGTATGTTTTTCTGGCCTCGTCTCCATTCATACGTCCACTGAGCTCCTTCACCTCCCTGAATGTCACAGCTGACAGTGACTGTCTCACCGCTGTATATCTGAGTCCAGGGTGGCTGCAGGGTCACAGTGGGCTTACTGGGAACTGTTCACATAAGAATGATCCAGTTAGAAGAAGAGAAACATAAAAACATGGCTTTTTATAACATAAGAGGAGAGTGACTGCAAAACAGCTGATTCACAGACAAACAGTTTAAACTTTAAAACAAAGTCACATCATAACAATTTCAAACTGTAAAACAACATTCCACTAATGCATCTGTTCTACACTGGAGGTTCTTCTAGCTGTCGTATCATTAAAGATATTATGACACTCATGAACACCTTTATTTTTCATTAATTAAAATAACTGAATGCCATTAACAACAATTACAGGAAAGAATCTAAGTGGAACCTGTAATGTAGCAGAACAGTCTCTAATAAAATGAGGTTATATTGTAGCCAAACCTGAAATGTCGAGGAATTAATGTAAAAATGCTAAAAACAAAGGAAGTAACTGATCTGCAGTGATAAACTCCACATGTGCAGCCATGAGGTCAAGATGGGACAGACTGGGATTATTACATTTGGACTGAATTCTTCTATCAAACTAACAAAATATTTTCCAGATGTTTCACTGAGTGATTATTAAATATCTTTATAATGACACTAAAAGATATTTTAAACTGCTTTTTATCCGAAACAACAAAATAAACCTACAGTGCTGTTGAAAGATAAAGTGTTTGGTTGAGTTGATGAAACATTGTTCAGTATAAATTAAAATGTGTGAAATATGTCCAACTTACTTATTACTGTCAATGGCGTGCTATTACTCCACTCTGTCCAGGAAGAGCTTCTTGTGGACCGGCAGCTGTATCCTCCACCATCAGACTCAGTAACTCTGCTGATTCTGAATTCACTGGATGTATGTTGTAAGTTTACTTGGCCTCGTCTCCATTCATACGTCCACTGAGCTCCTTCACCTCCCTGAATCTCACATCTGACAGTGACTGTATCACCGCTGTATATCTGAGTCCAGAACGGCTGCAGGGTCACAGTGGGCTTAGGAGGAGCTGTTCAAATAAAAAATATAACATCATCAGACTTATAGAAATATGAAATGATCATTAAAGCTGTCTTGGTTTTATTGCTCTTGTTCGTGGTAATCAAATTTTTTTTCATCGCAGTGTCAATTTGACTGAAAATCAACATTAAAAACTTTAATAAAAACAAACATATTAAACCTGGTAATTTGCTGATATTTAGAATCTACCAGCAAAGTGACTGAAAACAACCAGGTGTGCACAAAACTAAACTGTGAGACTGAACATCAACACATAAACACACAATATCATGTAAACAACTTCAGTTTCTCAGATTTTACATTGCATAAACAATTTTTATAGTCAAATATTGACCGAAACTAGACTGGAAAAAAATTACATTCTTATTTTGCCCCAAATTCATTATGTTTAATTTGGCAAATTAAAGATAAATAAAGTAAAAGAAACTGCTGCTATGAGTAAACATACCAGCAGTTAGAGAAAGGCTAACATAGCAGAGCAGTCTCTCCTAAAATGAGGCCAAATTGTAGTCAAATCGAAACTTGCTAAATGCTAAAACAAAAGATCTGCATCATGACACTGAGCTGCAGTGATGAAAACTCCACATGTGCAATAACTGAGGTGAAGAAACTGGGATCATTACGTTTGTATTTCATTTTTCATCAAACCTACTGAATATGTCCCACTTACATAATACAGTTAATTTGGTGACATCACTCCACTTTGTCCAGGAGGAACTTCTTTTACCCCGGCAGCTGTATCCTCCACTGTCAGACTCAGTAGCTCTGCTGATTGTGTATTCTCTGGATGTTGGAGGTGTGTTTAACTTGTCTGTTCTCCATTCATACGTCCACTGAGCTCCTTCACCTCCCTGAATCTCACATCTGACAGTGACTGTCTCACCGCTGTATATCACACTGCTGTATATCTGAGTCCCGGATGGCTGCAGGGTCACAGTGGGCTTAGGAGGAGCTGTTCAAAAAAATATATATATCATTAGCAGACTGATATTTGGCTTGAAAATCAAAAGTTTTTTTTTTAAATAAATAAATTAAACCAGGTAATTTAATGATCTTTATATTTAACAATTTACGTATTTCTACATCTTCATATTTACATATGTAGACATTTATGAACATATAATCCATGAGTCGTCAGTTAGCTCTTGTTTGCTAGCAATGCTGTTAAACTTCCAGCAATGGATTCAAAGCTGGAGGCTGCTCTGCTCTCATAAAGTGATTATTAGTTCATAAATGGTGAAAAACAAAGTCTTCATGTAGCAACACAGTCAAAACTACACAAAACCTTTGAAAAACATTTATCTGAGTTCAGTTTTACAGAAAATAATCTTCATTCAGAATAAAATTAAATTCTTATTTTGCCCTAAATTCAAGATGTTTAATTTGGAAAATGTAAAGATAAATAAAGTAAAAAAAAAAAAAAAATACTGCTATGAGTAAACATACCAGCAGTTAGAGAAAGGCTAATGTAGCAGAGCAGTCTCTCCTAAAATGAGGCCAAATTGTAGTCAAATGGAAACTTTGAGGAATTAGAAAAAAGAAAAATGCTAAAACAAAAGATCTGCATCATGACACTGAGCTGCAGTGATGAAAACTCCACATGTGCAACAACTGAGGTGAAGAAACTGGGATCATTACAGTTTATATTTCATTTTCATCAGATTTACTGAATACATTTTTCTTTTGAGTGATTACTGTTTATAACTCCATTAAAACTTTGTTTACTTTTGTTGATATTTTGTTGTACTTTTGTATGAAATGTGTAAAATAAATTAACATTAAAATGTCCTGTCATGTGATCAACTTACATAATACAGTCAGTCTGATGATATCACTCCACTCTGTTAACAAATAGTCCCTTCTGCCCCGGCAGCTGTATCCTCCTCTGTCAGACTCAGTAACTGTGGTTCTGTATTCACTGGATGTTTCAGGTATGTTTGACTGGCCTTGTCTCCATTCATACGTCCACTGAGCTCCTTCACCTCCCTGAATCTCACATCTGACAGTGACTGTCTCACCGCTGTATATCTGAGTCCAGGATGACTGCAGGGTCACAGTGGGCTTACTGGGAGCTGTTCACATAAGAATGATCCAGTTATGAGAAGAGAAACATGAAAACTCTGCTGTTTATAACATAAGAGGAGAGTGACTGCTAAACAAATGATTCACAGACAAACAGTTTAAACTTTAAAACAAAGTCACATCATAACAATTTCAAACTGTAACGCAACATTTTTTACAAAGTGTGCAGTATTTACTTTGCACAGTTATCATCTTTTATTCAGATTCCAAAAGTTACAGATTATTTTTCATAAATTGACAGCAGATTAAGAAGACTGGAAGAAATTATCGTGTGAGAAACGTTTTCTAAAAGTTGTGATGAGGTCATCATGTGAAACTGGTGCAGTTGCTGATTTGGGACATTGGAGTGTGTCACACTTGTAGTTATTGTATAACAAACAGGTTCTTGTGGCTTTTACAGATTTTCCATGAACTGAACTGTACCAGTTTCACATGATGACCTCATCACAACCTTTATTTTTCATTTATTTAAAAAAATTAATTGATTCCATGAACAACAATTACAGGAATGAATCTAAGTGGAACCTGTAATGTAGCAGAACAGTCTCTAATAAAATGAGGTTATATTGTAGTCAAACCTGAAACGTCGAGGAATGAATGTAAAAATGCTAAAAACAAAGGAAGTAACTGATCTGCAGTGATAAACTCCACATGTGCAGCCATGAGGTCAAGATGGGACAGACTGGGATTATTACATTTGGACTGAATTCTTCTATCAAACTAACAAAATATTTTTCAGAGCGATTATTAAATATTTAATAATGACGATAAAAAATATTTTAAACTGCTTTTGATACTAACCAACAACATAAACCTACAGTGCTGTTGAAAGATAAAGTGTTTGGTTGAGTTGATGAAACACTGCAGTATAAATTAAAATGTGTGAAATATGTCCAACTTACTTATTACTCTCAATGGCGTGCTATTACTCCACTCTGTCCAGGAAGAGCTTCTTCTGCCCCGGCAGCTGTATCCTCCACCATCAGACTCAGTAACTCTGTTGATTCTGTATTCATTGGATGTTTCATGTATTTTTACCCGGACTCGTCTCCATTCATACGTCCACTGAGCTCCTTCACCTCCCTGAATCTCACATCTGACAGTGACTGTGGTACCTCTGTATATCTGAGTCAAGGATGGCTGCAGGGTCACAGTGGGCTTAGGAGGAGCTGTTCATAAAAAATAACATCATCAGACTTATAGAAATATAAAATGATAATTGAAGCTTTCCTGGTTTTAGTGGTAATCACATTTTTTTCATCCCAGTGACAATTTGACTGAAAATCAACAAAAAAAACTTTAATAAAAACAAACAGATTAAACCTGGTAATTTGCTGATATTTAGAATCTACCAGCAGAGTGACTGGAAACAACCAGGTGTGCACAAAACTAAACTGAGACTGAACATCAACACATCAACACAATATCATGTAAACAACTTCAGTTTCTCAGATTTTACATTGCATAAATACTTTTAAAAGTCAAATATCCCACTATTTACTTATTTCTACATCTTCACATTTGCATATTTGTACATTTATCAACATATAATCCAGAGTTGTCAGTTGGCTGTTATCCTTCTGAATAACCTGAGATCTTAGTTTCTAAGGAGGCTCAGATCCTTTAATGTGTGGAGCAAGACGTAGGAGATTTTCTACCAGTCTGTGGTGACAAGTGTGTCTATTTTACTGTTGTCTGCTGGGGGGCCACACTTCAGAGGCACCAGAGCTCCTCCGACTGATTCAACCACGCTGCCATAAAGAATAGTGATGTGCGGATCGATCCTGAAATATCGATTCCTCCGATACCAGTCATTTATGTTCTAGAATCGATTCTCACATTAAAATATCGATATTTTAGTAATTTAGAGTAAATTTGTAGTTTATCATTAACAGGAACACAGTGTAAAGAAACTAACATTCGGATTGTCTACAAAGGAACTACTTCCTCTTCCGCCTTTCATAGTCATGTGTGAAATACGGCTGTATAAATGTCTCGCAGCCCCTTGGCGTGCGCACTCACAACAATGGCTGAGCGTAATCGGAGTCATGTGCGGACGTATTTTACCTCCACAAACAGCTGAGACGTGGTTTGCGATACATGTGGCAAAAAAGTGCTCCAAGAGTGAGGTGTTGTGGCCATACTAGGGAGACATTCAAGAGGGCTGTTGGGGGGGGGGGGGGGGTAAATACATTTTTCAGGGTTTATTTATCGGATAAAATACGTTAAATGTCACCGTTATTATTGGCCGGCCCGGAAACAGCGGGGGTGTCCAAATTCAGAGGCTGCTTCCACCTGAGGACCCGCCCTTCGCGGTCTAAAGAAAGCCGGGTAGTACGTCACAGGCTCCCTCGGTGCAGTGAAACTCTGCTGTCTGCTCCTTGCTATCTAAAATATAACCGGGCACTGACGTAAACTCTTCTGTTTAATCAGTTTTCTGTTTGACGTTTATTCAGCTGTGTGAAAACCCCGAAGGAAACCTCCGGAGGGATTAATAAAGTTAAATTTAATTGAATCTAATCTAATAACTTTAATCTCAGCCAAACGGAACAAATAAAACACTGAAAAGGCCAAACAATAACATTTTTAAGTTATCAAAGTGACTTATATATCATGTTTAACCCGAGTAGTGAAAGATAGGGTTTGAAAACGATGTGTCGATCGGCTCAGATATTTGAAGTTCACACAGCTACATTCTCACCTGAAAACATGTTAAAAGTTTTTTTGCGACCCAGAAAGAGAAATAAGAGTAATATTAAAACTAAGTCGCTGCCGCCATTGTTGGAAACTGGAATTGGCTGGAATTCTGCAATATGATTTTTCAATTTTGTTGTCGGGGTGGAAAATCGTGAGAAATTCGTGAGAATGGTGGCTCCGGGAGATTTTCGGGAGGGGCACTGAAATTCGGTATTCTCCCGGAAAAATCGGGAGGGTTGGCATGTATGGTTGTGGCAACATCACTAACCTTGTCAAACACCTCAGAGTAAATCATGTCACAGAAAATGAAGCGCGTATGTTGAGGCAAACTGAAGAGGAGGAGAGGGACAGGTGCTGCTAGGGCGAGACAGACGTCTCTCATGGAGTCCTTTAGTGCTGCAGGCAGCAACGTGTTCAAATAGCACAACTTCAGGTTTTTTATTTCTATATGATGAACTCTGCATTATTAAGTGATAAGAACAAGTAATCTGATGTCCTGTAATCATTATGATGCTATAATTTGAGATACAATAAATAAAATAAGTTTCTGTACAAAGTATCGGTATCGGATCAGTATCGTCGATACCACATGAATATTACTTGGTATCAGATCGGAAAGAAAATCAGTGGTATCGCACATCACTAATAATGAACACTTCAATACATCATTCCTGCCGTTTTCTATAAAGCTGTATAATAACCCTTCATAAAATATTAGTTATTAATGCAATTTGCAATTCTGTCTTACACAATATGAGCCTTACTTTTACTGTTTTTAACAAACTTTATTTTATTCATTTTTTTCACTGTAAATATAAAAATTTCTGCGCTGTCTCATAGTGTAAGGCCCCACACCAGGCCCCACTGGCACTTTTATTTTATTGGTTAACTTTGTTGTTTATAGTAGACTTTACTACTTTCACTTTTTATCATTCTGCTCTAACACAACAATTTCCTTTGTGGGATCAATAAAGTATCTATCAATATTGACCCGTTGAATATGTGTCCTATGTTGTAAACTCTTAGAGCCGGAACTTTGACGTGAACGACGCGAGCCGGGAGCCCTGTTTTTTTCTTTCTTTTTCACACCCTCTCTCTGGCACTTTTTTTCCGCTTCGCTCCGCAGGCGAGTCTCGTGCTTTGCGCTGGGAAGAGGAGGGAAGGGCGGTAGTTACACTCTCAGTAGCACAGGAACAGAGCGGGAGGGAAAGACAGAGAAAGAGCCAGGGACAACAACGTCACATTAGAAAGGTATAGTAATCATCCACAACTATTTTCGGTTGCAGATGACAAAGGATTCAGAAAGTTTATTCATGCAGGCCTATGTGACAGAGGATATGCATGTTCTTTTTGTTTTCATATTTTAATTTATATTTAATTGTGTTGTGGTTTGCAGTGTTTTGCGTTGTTTCATTTTAAATTTGTTTAAAAGGAAAAAAGCTGAAAATTTAAATAGTTAAAAGTTGAACTGTGAATAGTTGGTTTTTGTATTATGATTTATTTATTACATTTTATGTGGAGTGAATAAGTAAAAGTATATTTACGGTGGCCCCTACAGACAAAGCACGTACGAACTTCAAAACACGTACGAACTTCAAAACACGTACAAACTCAGAAGCACATAAAAACTCAAAACACGTACAAAAGACAACAGAAGGTCTCCAGGATGCTGGGCGCAGTGTTGAGCTTTTGTTACCTAGTGGCTACACAAGCCAGGAAGTACCAACGACCGGATTTGGTGTGTGGTAGTAACAGGTAAATTAATATTATTTATTATTTGAATATATATGAGTGCTTGTGTATAAATACACAAACAATACACATATGGTTTCAATTGTGTAATTTAAGTGATCTAGGTAGCTCTGTTTTGGAAGTTCAGTTCATTTTGGGCCGTTTCAATGTGGACGCAAAACTCTGTGAAAATGACTGAAAACGCCAGTGTGGACTCAGAGCATTTTCGGACGTAGCCTAAATGTTGTTTCTTGGAACTGCAGAGGGCTACAACAAAAGAAAAGTTCAACAGGTTATGAATTTGAATCACATATAAATTATCTGAAGTTGTTTTCTTACAAGAAATTCGACCTTTTGAATGTCTGAGTGCCGGCATGTGACAGCCGTACTGAATACCATTTTGAGTTGTTCCACTGACATTTCAGCTAAATGGATTAGCCACATCATTTTTACACTTTGATTTGTGAGGTATCTTTGAATTCAGCCTGCTGTAAGTTCATAATTTTCATCTCCATCAAACAAAGAGATGTCCTTTTGTTCCTAACATAAGCTTACTTAACTGTGATCTTAAGTTTTTCTGTAAACCTTTAGCAACACGTTTGTAAATAACTTGGTCTCAAATGATTAATAAAGCTCAGAAAGAGTTCATCATAAGCAGGTAAGGTTTTCATCATGTGAGATGTCGGATTCAGCAATTTTGTTTTTCGATGCCAAAAAGCATTTCTGGGGCAACACTGCTCAGGAGGAGCTGTTTAAGTGCACTGTGTGTATGTTCCCCCGTGTGTCTGTGTGGGTCTAAAGGCTTCCTCCTGCAGTCCAAAGACGTGCAGTTCAGTTTTACAGAAATTAATGTGTGAAAGATTGAAAGACAAAGTATTTTGTTGTGTTTTTGATGAGACTTTGTGCAATATAAATAAAAAAGGGTGAAATATGTCCAACTTACATGATACAGTTAATTTGGTGATATCACTCCACTCTGTCCAGGAGGAACCTCTTTTACCCCGGCAGCTGTATCCTCCACTGTCAGACTTAGTAGCACTGCTGATTCTGTATTCACTGGATGTTGGAGGTTTGTTCAGGTTGTTTCGTCTCCATTGATACGTCCACTGAGCTCCTTCACCTCCCTGAATCTCACATCTGACAGTGACTGTCTCACCGCTGTATATCACACTGCTGTATATCTGAGTCCAGGAGGATTGCAGGAACACAGCAGGCTTAGGAGGAGCTGTTCAAATAAAAAAATATATATCATTAGAACAATGATAAATTGACTTCAAAATCAATAATCAAAAAGTTATTTTTTAATAAATAAATTAAACCAGGTAATTTAATGATCTTTATATTCAACAATTTATTTATTTCTACATCTTCATATTTACATATTTAGACATTTATGAACATATAATCCATGAGCAGTCAGTTAGCTCTTGTTTGCTAACAATGCTGTTAAACCTCTAGTGATGGATTCAAAGCTGGAAAATGCTCTGCTCTCATGAAGTGATTATTGTTTCATAAATGGTGAAATACAAAGTCTTCATGTAGCAACAAAGTCAAAACTACACAAAACCTTTGTAAAAACATTTATCTGAGTTCAGTTTTACAGAAAATAATCTTCATTCAGAGTAAAATTAATTTCTTATTTTGCCCAAAACTCGTGATGTTTAATTTGGAAAGTGTAAAGATAAATAAAGTAAAAAACAAAACAAAACTGCTGCTATGAGTAAACATACGAGCAGTTAGAGAAAGGCTAATGTAGCAGAGCAGTCTCTCCTAAAATGAGGCCAAATTGTAGTCAAATGGAAAGTTTGAGGAATTAGAAAAAGAAAAATGCTAAAAGAAAAGATCTGCATCATGACACTGAGCTGCAGTGATCAAAACTCAGCATGTGCAACAACTGAGGTGAAGAAACTGGGATCATTACATCTGTTTTTCATTTTTCATCAAATTTACTGAATATATATTTTTGTGAATGATTACTGTTACATTAAAAATTAATTCACACTACTTTTGTTGTTATTTTGTATAAAATGTGTGAAATAAATTAACATTAAAATATCCTGTTATGTGATCAACTTACATGATACAGATAATGAGATGATGTCACTCCACTGTGTGTAGAAATTTCCCCTTCTTCCTATGCAGCTGTATCCTCCACTGTCATACTTAGTAGCACCGCTGATTGTGTATTCATTGGATTTTTCACGTATGTTTGACTGGTCTCGTCTCCATTGATATGTCCACTGAGCTCCTTCACCTCCCTGAATCTCACATCTGACAGTGACTGTCTCACCGCTGTATATCTGAGTCCAGGATGGCTGCAGGGTCACAGTGGGCTTAGGAGGAGCTGTTAAAAATATATCATGAGCAGGCTTACAGAAATACAAATTTAACGCTGTCCTGCCTTTTTTGCTCTTGTTAATGGGAATAATATTTTTGCATCCTGTTGGAAATATGACTTGCAATAAAAAGTTCTGACATGTTGATTATTACTTAAAGAGATAAAGAGATGCATTTCTGATGTCATATGAGTCTGAAATGTAGGTTTCTTCAAATTCTACTTTTTTTGTTATTGCCTTGACATTTTCCAGCAGAGAAGCAGCTGATGGCAGCATGTGTTCAGCATGTGTTCAGCATGTGTTCAGCCGAGGAGATTCAGTGACAACATTTAAAGCTTTGTCCGAGTTTAGCTGGAGGACATTAGCTCACATTCAGTTTGAGCCTCAAAGTCATCAGTCATTAAGAGAACTCAACATGCCAGGGTCACATGGTCTAAGTACAGCATATCTTTGTGTCATAAGCATATGCAAAATAAGAAGATGCACCATGTGTCTCCATTACATGTCCAATACTAAGGACATATAAGGAGAGCAGGATCAGACTGACTCTATTGTGCTGAACACAACAGTAGTTTTGCCAAAATCTGTTTGTAATTTTATAGTCCAAGTCCAAACTTTTCTGAACCAGTCAATTCATACAAACTTTTAAAAAGATAATCAGGAATGTAAACATGTCACAGGAAACTGTTTACAACAACAAGCACGTGGGCTCAACAAAAATCACAAGTTTACTAAAAACTTCATCAGCAGCAGATCAAGGTAACTCTCACTAATGTTCCATAAACAGCTGATCCACATATGGAGCTGTTCTACATTAGAGGTTCTTCTTGTGTCATTGAAGGTGAGACTCATGAACACCTGTGGTGGGTGTGGTTTGGAGCTCAGTTGCAGGACAGGGGTGGAGCAGCAGGTTGAGGGGACAGTATCAGGGGTGGGTGGCAGAAACAGCTGATCCCAGCCGCACTAATGACCTTTTCCCTTATTTTAGTAGCTGCACGTGTCTGGAGGAGGAGAGTCAGACTGAGACTGAGAGTCAGAGTGGAGCAGAATGGAGCAAATGGCTCCAGCGTGTGTGTGTGTGTGTGTGTGTGTGTGTGTGTGTGTGTGTGTGCGCGCGCGCGGAAATAGAAATAAAAAGTGAGAACAGAATCCAAAAGCTCTCTACTTGTGTGTGTTTGGGGGTGTGGTGCAAGGGACAAGTGGCAGAGTGCTACAACTACTATGTTTTCATCAATTTCAAAATGTCATCTTGAACATGAATCCAAAAGAAAGCTGTAATGAGAAAGGCTGAAATAGCAGACCAGCGTCTGATATAATTCAACTACATTTTGGTCAAACCTGAAAGCTCGAGGATTTAATGTAAAAATGCTAAGAAAAAAAAAGACCTGATGGAACTGCAGCAATAGAATCCACATGTGGAAATCGTTTTGCCTTCCAGATACATTTGGATATTAATCTAAAAAAAATAATATTATTGAAAGTATTGATATTAAAAATATTTTGTTGTGTCATTGGATGAAACATCATGCAATGTAAATTAAAAAGAGTGAAATATGTCCAGCTTACATGATACGGTCAGTGTGATGATGTCACTCCACTCTGTGAAGAACCTGTCTGTTCTGCCCCGGCAGCTGTATCCTCCACCATCAGACTCAGTAACTGTGATTCTGTATTCACTGGATGTTAAAGGTGTGTTTATCTTGTCTGGACTCCATTCATACGTCCACTGAGCTCCTTCACCTCCATGAATCTCACAGCTGACAGTGACTGTCTCACCGCTGTATATCTGAGTCCAGGATGGCTGCAGGGTCACAGTGGGCTTAGAAGGAGCTGGTCAAACAAAAATATATCATTAACAGATGGATAATTTCACTTGAAAATCAACAATAAATGTCACGGTCTGTGTGGAGGGAGGCATGAAAGGACCCACAATGCAGACTCAAACGTAGAGGCCAGGCTGAAACTCAAAATGGGAGCTTTATTGCTGAACACTGGAAAAATTAAACTAACGTTGGCAATTCAAAATAAACTTGGTAGGTATGGCAAACACAACACACAGACATATATGAGGGAGGACGCAACGCTGAACACATCAGGAAGACGGAGGACTTAAATACACACACGAGGTGATCAGGAGAAGTGGCAACACATGGACAAACAGCTGAAACATGAGCATAACGACGTCAAAGGGGAAGTGCAAAACTAAACACACTAAACACAGGAACATAGGACCTTTTTCAAAATAAAACAGGAAACATAATGAAACGCAGACATGACAACGTGAACTTGACAACAAAAGACATGCAGACACAAAACACATAAGGACAAGGGAGACTTAACGCAGGGGTTGAAAACACAAGGGGAAACTAATAAACAAATGAACTTAGAAAACCCACTGAACACTGGGTCAAAAGACCCAGGAGCGTGACAATTAAAAAAATGTATTAAACTAATTGAATCAGGTAATTTACTATATGTTTTTATCTCCAGATGTTTCACTGTGAGTGATTGCTGTGTATTATTATAATTACATTAAAAGCTGTTGTACATCAGATTTAATATTTAGATATTCAAATAAAAACCAAAAGCTTGAGGTTTGTTGAAAGACAAAGTATTTTGTTGTGTTCTTCGATGAAACATTGTGCAAGATAAATTTAAATGAGTGAATCCCACTTACATAATACAGTCAATGTGATGTTGTCAGTCCACTCTGTCCAGGACGAGTCTCTTTTGCCCCGGCAGCTGTATCTTCCCCCATCAGACTCAGTAGCACTGCTGATTGTGTATTCTCTGGATGTTGGAGGTGTGTTTAACTTGGCTGCTCTCCATTCATACGTCCAATGAGCTCCTTCACCTCCATGAATCTCACATCTGACAGTGACTGTCTCACCTCTGTATATCACACCGCTGTATATCTGAGTCCTGGATGGCTGCAGGGTCACAGTGGGCTCAGGAGGAGCTGTTTAAATAAAAAATATATGATTAGGAGATTGACTTGTGAGTTTGATTTGAAAATCAATAGCAGAATTATACAAATATCAAATCATCATTAAAGCTGTCCTGGGGGTTTTTTTTTGCTCTTGTTAATGGTAGTCGTAATTTTGCATTCTGGTGACAATTTCCCTTGAAAATCAACTTTCAGGAGGTTTGTTTAAAAAAACACACACAGGTAATTTGATGATATTTAGAATCTACCAGAGTGAATGAAAACAAACATACAAATAATCCTGAAATGAGGGAAACTGAGTTTTCTGTTCCACAAAGAGAGTTAACTCTTTGTGTAGACAGCTCTCTGTGTTTTGCTCTTAAAGTTGTGTTTATAAATCTGTGGAATTATCAAAACATTGGTTCCATATAGAAAAGTTGTTTCTGTGGCTGGTTGTGATTTCATTTCAGGGCTCAGCCCATTACAGAGGACAAAACAGTAATATAGTTGAGTTCTGTACGGTCTGCAGTTATTCAACTGATTTTTTCCAAAGCCAGTAAAGAGACTGTTTCAGTCATCTGTGTGTGAAGAAATAAAAACATGTAAACGAGTGTCTGTGTCTTTAAATGATCACGTGTCTTTATCTCATCATGAAATAAATTATTTTGTGATAAGATAAACAAATGGCTTCATTTGTTTTCTATTTTCTATTTTTTTGAATTCTATTTTGTTGTTATTGTCTTGAAACTTTCGAGCAGAGAAGAAGCTGATGGCAGCATGTGTTCAGCCGAGGAGAGAGTTTAGCTGCAGGACGTCAGCTCTCATTCAATTTTGAAATAGTGGTGAAAACTGTGTGTTTGCAGCCACAGACATGAAGAAACTGGGACAATTACATTTGCATTTATTTTTTTCATGTAAGAAACAATTTGTTTTCTCGTTTTTACCCTGAGTGATTACTTAATATTAACATAATAACATTAAAAGCTGTTGTGCATGACTTTAGATATCAAACTAAAAAAAAGAAACGCACAGTACTGTGGAAATTATTTTGCAATCTTTTTGGAATTAAAATGAGAGAAATGTGTCCAACTTACCTATTACTCTCAATGTGATGACATCACTCGACTCTGTCCAGGAGGAGTTTCTTCCACCTAAGCAGCTGTATCCTCCACTGTCAGACTCAGTAACTGTAATTTTGTGTTCATTAGATGTTGGAGGTGTGTTTAACTTGTCTGGACTCCATTCATACGTCCACTGAGCTGCTTCACCTCCATGAATCTCACATCTGACAGTGACTGTCTCACCGCTGTATATCTGAGGCCAGAATGGCTCCACAGTCACAGTGGGCTTAATGGGAACTGGTCACATAACAATGATCCAGTTAGGAAAAGAGAAACATAAAAATTCACGACATTAGAGTAGAGTCACAACAAAACAGCCAGCAGTTGTTAAAGTACAAACAACTTCAGTTTTTAAATTAGTGTCCAATCATTAAAACATAATGATTAGTGCATAAAATGTTCACTGGATAGATTTATGCACAGATTTATGCTAATACACAGTCAGTACATGAAGCTCGTTTTGATACAAGGCCTTGGGAAATAGAGACGCTGATGGTGTCACAGCACCCTCTGGTAGAAACAAAATAAAATAAAATAATAAAATAATATAACATAAGCAGAATTATAGAAATGTAAAATCATTATAAATATCTGTCCTGGTTTTATTGCTATTGTTAATGGGAATCATAATTTTGTATTCTAGTGACAATTTGACTTGAAAAACAAGTTTTGTTTTCATTGAGGACGCACTGAGCCTAATAATTATTAATTTGACATATTTAGTTTTCTAAGTACTGGTTTGAACAGTGATTCACTCCATAATTCGGAGAAGGCCATTTTAAACTTGGAAAAAATATCTAAACTCATCAGTTTCCTGAATGACGAATGATTCGCTTTTAATTTGTGTTTCTTCTCCTTCCTCTGCAGGTGTAGACGTCTCTATCAGATATAGAGATTGCACTTAGAGCTCAAAGAGATGATCTCATTGTCAGATGGGTTTTTTCTGAAATCAGATTCTGTCTGCACAGTCCATCAGAGGTCAGAGTTACACTGCCCCCTGCTGGTGTGGTGTCAGCTTTCAGAGTGGCCTTGATTTTAAGTTTTGTAAGTTAGAAAAATATGAGGTTGTTATTGTGATCCTTTTAGTGGAAGAAGAAGAAACCCACAACATCTGCCACACAGATGTTCCAGCTGCAGTTTTCTTTCCTACTGCAAATGTGAGCAGTGATGGCAATAACGGCATTATAAGTAACGACGTAACAGACAGACGGTTGAAGCTGTCTTCAGCTTACGGCATCTTATATCAGTTGCACGCAAGTAGCTGTCTACGTAAGCAGCTGCGCTCTCCCATAGACAGCAATCACTTTTTGCCACAACACCTGAAGCTCAGGTGGCAAAACAATTGCATGAGTGCTGCTGTTTGACTGCGGAAGAATAAAGTAGTCGTGGTAAGCCAATCACATGACCACTTCAAGATGCCAAAGCAAGAAGGTGATATAAACCAGTTTTTAAATTGTGTTGATAGGCCACGTAAAACCAGAGTCATGATAAACAATATATATGCTGTGTTTTTTTCCTGAATACTTTCGTCACATTTACTGTCTAAGGACAGCGCTAGCAAGCACTCTGTGCTTATGAGCAAAAAATAAACAAAACAAAAAAACAGCCCGTTCCTGTTGGTGGGAAAATGTACAATGTCGACCAATGACAAATTGATATGGCAATATGACATGTGATTGTTTAGGAAGAGGGGGAAGTTTTAGGAGTGACAGAGAGAGAAAGAGAAAGAAAGAGAAAGAGCAGAAAAAAGGGAGAGAGAGAGAGAGTTATAAGATGTGAGAGATTTGTGACGTTTAGTGTGTTTGGAGCATGTAGATAGTGTTGTCTTGTGTAGTTAGTGTGTAGTGTTGTGGATAGTTTTGTGTTGTGTGTGAGAACAATAAGGCGACTGCTGTCTCCAGGTAGAAAACAGGAGTGATACACCTGCTGCTGTCAGACCTGCAGGTATCAGGCCGTGATGTTCTCCTTTATAGTGGACAGAAGTTATTTTTTTGGAGTGGCACAAATAATTTGTGGCATCTTATTGAATGCAGAACAGCTGATTGTTTTGTAAATAGTTTGAAATGTCTGGGAGCAGGTGAGCCTGGTTTCTATTGACATAACCACCACCAGCAGAATAACGTCACTTAAATGAGTGAGTAATACGCCACCTGGTGGTTTGTTCTAAGCGTGAGAAAAAGCCTGAGCCTGTAAGCCTGAGCGCAGGGTTTATGAACCCTCCACTTATAGAAAACTCTCCAAATTCACTTGTGGATCTGTCACAGCAGAAGTGCAATCTTGTGAATCATAACTGTGATCTGTTAGCATTGACTAATAAACACGCATGAAAAGGAAATCAGTCAGTTTCAAGGAAACAAACTCTAGTAAATGTAAAGCATAGCAGCTGAGTGAAACATCTGCTCACATGGTTGCACTCTTGATATGATCATTTTAGTATTTTAAAATGCAGTGGAGTGTGAGCTGTATCATATACAATATTTTGTCCCTCAGGTTATTCCTGAAATATAGTTTGTTTCAAGTTTGTTATATGACGGGTCACATTTATTCATCTCGTAAGTAAATGATTCTGCAGTATTGCTCAGCAAATACACTTCTTCCTGGTCTGTTAATGTGAAAGTCCGCCATCTAGTGGTTAAATGGAGGAAGTGCCGAGTAATAATGGCTAGAGCTCCGTGTCTGTGATAGTTCTGCATCTGCTGCTCTTGAGATGGGATAAAGTGTAAGTTTGGGCAGATGATGGATTGTTTCTACATATTAGTGCTCTGTCCTTCTTGTGGGTCTGTGAAGTTTGTTACATTACTACTGTAAGCTAACTGTTAGTGCTTTGTTTTGCCTGTTAGCATAAAACATGTCAGCATGTGGTATTTGTATTTACGTCACTTGACAGGCTTTGTCCATTTATTGTTAATGTTATGATCTTGCATTGGTCATGTGACATTTGTGCATCTACACTGAGATTAAATGTACCTGCTCTGTTTTGTTGTTACAGTTTTACAGACTGAAAGTGGTACAAATGGTACATCAGTAAAAGCTCTGAAGAACGCCACAGTCTCCACATGGAGCGCTTACTGAAGCCATTTATGTTTAACTGCACAGGCTGAATAGAAGCATTGAGTCTGTGCAGAAGATAACATGTAAACACAGGGAGGATATTATTGAGCACATTATAGGAGATAACAGCTACATATATGAACAGGAAGAAAAAGATCATTTCTTACCTTCAGCATTTCCACAGATGACAGTACTGAGCACTAAAATAATGAATAAAACCTCATCAGACATTATACAACTGATAAGATCAAAAACAATATAAAGTAAGACTTTATTAAAGATGAACAGTAATAACCAGTAATCTGTTTGACAATAAAATAAAATAATCATAAAAATCCAAACTGTTGTAACACAGTGTGTAACTATAAGTGATGCAAAAAGCAGCAGTGTATCAAACATTTAAACACTATAAGAATCACAAGTCTGCTTTGTTCCAGCTCTCAGGTAAACAGGTTAAAGCAGTGACTCACTGTAATTCTCACAGATCAGAAACATTTTCTTTAATCGCTGCCATTCAAACAATGTCAGACGTGTACTTACAGAAAAAGCCCATCATGCAGAGCAAAGAGTGCCCCATCGTCACATCCAGCCTGCTGCACTCTGATCCTCAGATAATCAAACAGTTTTAGTTTGCAGAAAAAGGAGAAGTTGTGTTTAATATAGATACAACAAGAGTTTTTCTACAGGCTCTTATTCTGATTGGTCTCTCTGTGCTTCCTGCCGTTACACACAAAACTCAAACAGCTCCTGTAGCTTTGACCGCAGCAGTTGGTTGGCATGTTTATATTTCCTGTCCACTGCAAACATAGAAGCTTGTTTCTTGTGTTGTGTTGTTTCCTTTCTCTATAATATATAAAGCTGTTCTGTTGCTTCATGTCAGGATATTTCTTTTGCCCATTTGGGGGATTTTTTGGCTGCAATATCCACTAATATTTGTCTCCTGGCAGGTTTCTGCAGACTGGGAGTCACTGAGAGTGAATATACCAAAACAGCTTTTCTACTTTGGTGCCTGTATTTTCACTAAAGCCTTTTTAACCCTTGTGTGGTGTTCGTATTTTTGTTACTCAGCCAGTGTTCATGGGTCTGGTGGACCCGCTAGAGTTTTGGCTTTCCAAATTAACACTATCAAACAATTTTATGTTAAATTACTCAACAGATGTTTACTTCATCCCAATTACAAGACATATGAACAGCAAACATGGTTAATTTTTTCCCTTTACCTTTGATAGATCACATTTATGAATTAATGTGCTTCTCGTTTTTCTTTTATATAAAATGTTATAAATAAATCAGTTATAATCAAGTGGAGTGAGTGGAAAGACACAACACATTTACACGTGAAAAAATAATTAATTGTTTAATTTTTCTTTTGAAAAAAACTGAACACGGGTCTCACAGACCCGAACACCATACAAGGGTTAAATCATTTTTCTCCTTTTAATTGTTTAACTGCTGAATTAAAATTAAATTCTTACTTTAGGCTGCATTAAAATGTCTTTATTTTATTCGACTCTTAGCTGAAACATCATCATGCAGTCATATAGTGAAAAGGCTCCTTTGACCTCAGACCTGTCAAAGTTTCCACCTTGTGGTTAAATTCTGGTTTTAAGTTTGGTGGAGACCCAAACACAGGAAATGACTCAGTGTGTGGCTGAAGTGAGATTAAAGACTTTTATGTTTCACCAACTAAAGAACAATTAAATTCATAGATAAATTCAAAGTTATATTTATTATCTGTTGTCATTTCAAAGTAAAGCAGGAACTCATTTATTCTGCAGACTGTTCTTTGTCTTGCTTTGACATGTATGTGCAGACGCACACTGACCTCAGCCTCTGACTACATGTAAACATAATAAAATAAAACAAACTGATGTGAAATAATGATTGAAACACTGTGATAATGATGTTTGTGTTGAACACCACATGTTACCAACCAAGATCATGTGATTGTGTCCAGAGTCAGTTCAAAAAGCAGACCCACATCCAGAGCAGGACTCAGAGTACCAAACAAAGGTGACCTTTATTATGAAGCTGATAGTTTCAGGCCTCGATGGTAACAAATGAAGAAAACTGAGTTACAGATAACTGATCACATGAACACAGAGACTTACCTGTGGGTCATCACAAAGTCTTCCAGATCACAGAAGTTTCAACTTACACCCTCCAGTCAACATAAATAAATAACTGAGACTTAAACACTGTGTGATTCCACAAATGTTAATCTGTCCAAACGATTCAGTGATGTGTAGACTAATAGATCAGAAGATACTGTGGTGTATTACCTACAACATGACTGTAGACGGATGTTTTTTTTCTGTGTATCTAATGTTATAATAATTATTCCTGATAGACTTTTGCCCTTATTTTTACTCATGTTGCCATAGTAACTTTGAATCGTAAAAGTCTACTGAGGAAATGCACAAAGCAACAAACCACATGTTGCTTCATTGTGTTAAACAGTTCACTTATAACTCGAGCAAACTTCCACTTCCTCTTTACATTTACTGAAGTTGGATAACAAGAGTAAGTAACCACACCAGACACCACATCCACACCAGAGTTTTTGAAGTGTTTTAGAGCGGTGGTTTGATGTGGATGATTGTTTGTCCTTGTATATTATGTGCATGTGATCACAGCCCTGGGCCCTGTCCTCAGCTTGTGACGGGTCCCTGGACTCTGGGAGGGTCGGCTGCCCGTTGCCTCTGGTTCTCAGAAGCTCTCCTCATGGGGTCTCTGTCTTCCTTCTGCTCTCTTTCAGGTGCTGTTTGTTTTCTGTATCGCTACCTCTTTTTTCTCTTTCTCTCTCTTTCCTTCTCTTTCGTTCTTCTAATTTCTTCTTCCTGGACCTCCCCACCTGTCAGCTCTGGCACTGTTACAGTAAAGATGTGTAATCTTTTTTTTTTCTTTTACTTTAATACCTGCAAATAGTTAATGGAGCAGTTAAAGCACAGTTTCTATAGTAAATGTTCTTCCTCATTTTAACTCTGCAGGCTGATGAAGGAAACAACAAAAGATCATTGAGGTTTGTTTCAGTGCAGAGATGGTGCAGATAAGACTGCAGCTCTGTGTGAACTTGCAGTTAAACAAATAACAATGTTTACACAATATTTTCCATCATTTTGAGAAGTGATCCTTCCTGTCACAGTCTGAGCTACAGGTCAGAGTCTAAACACTTTCTGCATATGTTCATGGTCTCAATCATTAAAGTTTCACATCTTACTGACATGTTAATAGTCTAAAGCAGCGGTCCCCAACCTTTTTTGCGCCACGGACCGGTTTATGCCCGACAATATTTTTATGGACCGGCCTTTAAGGTGTCGTGGATAAATACAACAAAATAAAACTAGTACCGGTACCGAAAAAAAGAAGATTTATTCATAACACACGTGAAAAGACCCAGGAAAACTGAGTAAATGATAAAAACGATAACAAAATAACGCTGAAAACCGATAAAAACCCTGAAAACCATACATTTCACACCTGAGCCTCAACTCTCGTGGCCCGGTACCAAACGACTCACGGACCGGTACCGGTCCGAGGCCCGGGGGTTGGGGACCGCTGGTCTAAAGTATTGTCCTCATCAGGGTATAAAGAGGACAATAAAGTGCAGTGTGCTTTAGGACCTTATGTTTGCTGGATACTGATGGCTTAAAATAAGAGAATGCTACACACAAAACTGTTGTTTCAAACCACAGGCTGCATTTCCTCTTTTCTATGTGGCCCAGTCGAATATGAGGCCATTCAGTGGATTAAAAATAAGCCTGTGGCAGAACAGACAGCAACCACCAACAACCCTTCATGCACACTGTAGCTGCCGCCCTGTGTGTCGGCATTATTCTGTATTGTCATGTTTGCAGTTTGATGAATTTATAGATAGAGTTAGAAGAATATATATATATTTTTCTTATTTTAAACATTTAAATATAACTGAAATAACAAGAGAAAAAAGAAAAAACAAAACGTAAAAATCATCAAGTTTTCATGTAAATATCTATGTCTACAGAATGTGTGTGCTCGAAAAGGAGTAGGATGAAGTTTACACTTTTAATAATAGTTTGCATTTATATAGCGCTTTTCAGGACCCCTCAAAGCGCTTTACAATTCCACTCTCACATTCACACACTGGTGGAGTCAGCTACAGTTGTAGCCACAGCTGCCCTGGGGCAGACTGACAGAAGCGAGGCTGCCGTATTGCGCCATCGGCCCCTCTGGCATGTTTGTTTGTGCTGCAGTAAAAGTCAGTGAGTGTGGTTTATTTTTTAGAGACAGAAGTAATAGTCACTCACCTCAGCGTGACGGCTTTCTTTCCCTTTTTATACTTTTAGGCCACATGTTGAAACTCATAGCCACGAATTTCTCTTTTTTTGGTGAAACCTTGGACTCGTCTCCAAATCTTCCGGTAGAGATCATCCAATCGGATCCTTTTAGGGAATCGGACCTCTAAACTGTCGGTCGTCATGAGACAGGACCACCAACAGATACCTCTTTCCACATTTATCTTCGCCTGTGTTATCACTCCACAACAAACTTGATGAGCTCCAGATATTGTCAGGTTCCCGAAGGAGTAAAACAGCACCTTTCTGTTTGTTGTAATGGAAACTTGGCTCAAAGAACAATGATGTGTTCATGTTGAAGTCGGAAGTTTCAGCTGGAATGCCCCATCAAGACAGCTACCAAGTCAATAAGCTCCACCTGCCCTGACTTAATGGGAATGGCAGATGAGGAAGTTGGAGGAAGGAGAGATGACTGACTTTTAATTACTTTTATACAAAATGATTGATTACATGGATATAAGAACAAACTAAGCATTTTATGTTTATGATCTTGGATTATGTTCCTTTGGACCACCTTACAGGCTAATTATGGCACAGCGGGGAATCAAACTGAAGAAGAGAAGTAGGGTCAAAAGAGCCAAACCACAGAGAGGGATGGGTCTGAGAGCGGGAGTGGGAGTGTTGGTGTTCATGAAATAGTGTCTAAATTTGAAGGAGTCAGTGGATTTAAATTTCTTGTTGCATTTAAAGATGCACAAACAGCATAAAGATGCGATGAGAAATGTGTTGAATATGAAAATGCTACTGAATGGGAATATTCTTGATTTCTGTAAGTCTGAGGTGCAGAGAGTAAAGGCACTGAAAGTGATTTGTTCCCAGTCAGGGTAAAAACTGACTGATATGAGCCCTGAGAGTCTGAAAGTGCTGTGTTTAAAGATGTAGAAGCAGCTGAGGTTGAGATTGTAGGTTTAAAGAGTCGGGCACTGCTGTATTGTTAACATTCAGACATGATGCAGTTACAGTGAGCTTGGGGTACATGAGCTATCATGTTAGGCAAATACCAGCAGCCTCCATGGTGATGCAGCGTTTTGGTCCTGTAGCAGCAGTGTGCAGTATTTCCTTAAACAAGTAAAAAAATCAAAGTATAAATCTGTAAGTTTGGTCAGCAGCTGTGGTTCCAGAGGAGATCTTTGGAGTTAGACCAGGATCTCTGAGTTTAGGGTTTCACTACAGTTAAATACAATAATGCCATAAATTCACAAAGCTACACAGTAAATGGTTGGAAATAACACCAACAACTATATAGTGTATTATGAAGTACTACAAAACAACAACAAAGTAAAACTCCTGTACTGTGGTGTTTCATTGGCTACTTTAAATAAAGGGATATCAAGTGTTACTCTGACAGTGTCCTCAGCATCTGTAGCCCACTACACCCCAGATGGTTCAATGATGCCAGTAAACTGAGGACTCATCATCTCCGGCCACAAACATAAGTGTACAGTCTTCTGGGTTGTAACACTGCTCACATGCTAAACTGCTCCAAAGTCTTTTTTATAATTCTTCTTTCATTTGGAAACATTTTGACTCGTCTCGACTTATAACATCGACTTATTGATCACAGTCCTGTCAAAGCAGATCATCAGCAGATTCATTATTAAGCTGTTGAATGATCAGCTCATAAAAGTTATGTTCATGTTTTCAGTGTTTTCTCCATCCAAGCTCATCCCAAAGTCCAGACATGCAGGTGATTAGAAAAGACATCTGATCTGAATGTGCTGCTGACTCTTTGAATATTGTGATTTCCTGATGACCAGGAGAAACATGTCTGGAAAACATGCAGAATGTTTAGAATGAAGTAGACTGTGGAAATGTGCAGTGAATGAAGGTTATAGTAGGAGACACCTGGTCCTGGTCAGATGAACCACTTTAACTGGCTCCTTTCTGTTTAGCCCACAATGATCATTTTGATCTGTGTTTTATTCTCATTATTTTAAATGGACTCAGTTAACAAAGGGCCAGTATAGCAGTAAAAAAGCACAATGGCTGTAAACAATAAAGATCACAGATTAAATTAAGACATCAGCCTAAAGAGCAACATAACAATGAGGTCACATAAAAGAAGCAATTATGAAACTTTGACTGTAAACTACAGATCTGCTAAAATAATGAATCAGCCAACTAGACTTGATAATTACATTATAACAAGATGTTGAAATGGATGTTACTTATACAGCAATTTAACCTGAAAAGAGGACGTTACTCTCAAGTGGTGAGGGATTATTTACAGGTAACATTTAGTGGACAAAAAAGGTGTGTGGATAAACTGCACACGTGCATTCCTGGGATTACTGTTCCAGAGTAATGCAATAAGAAACCACTGGGTTTTCCCCGGGTCTGCGTGGCCCCTCTCTGGGAACTCCAGCTGCCTCCCACAGCCCAAGGACCTGCATGTTAGATTAACTGGTAATTCTAAAGTGGTCGTAGGTGTGTCTCTGTCTGATAGTCATATGACACAGTTGTGACTTGTCCAGGTGTACACTGCTTCTGGATTGAGGAGTAATAATATTTTAAAAACAAACAGACAAAGAAAGCAGAGCTGCACCTCACTGTTTGTATTGATGATATTTTTGGACCCAGCTGTGTTTTGTTCTTCTAGAAAGCCACATGTGGGACGAGCACAAATGTAAAGGCAGCCAGTGATGCCTCAACATCTTTAAAACTCAAGCCTGCATCATCAACTCACAGAGCTCTGGACACAAATGTCTACTGGGACCTAACCAACTTGTTTTGATGACCAGGCCTTTATTCTTTCTTCAATAATAAGAAATAGTAATAATGTGTACCTACATGAGTACTTCTAAATGGAGAACACCGCGTCTTATTGAAAAAATAAAAGGTAACATCACAATATAGCTTCAATAAAAACTTTAAAACAGCCAATCATGAAGAGTTCTGTGGTCCACTTCCAAACCAGAAAATCTAATCAAGCACAAACAATCTTAAATCTTTACTCTGATGAAAATATAAGAGAAAGTGAAGTCAAGGTTAAATTTATTCATATATGTTTAAAACAACAGAGCTGATCGCAGAGCTCTACATTTAAAATATATAACCTTAAAAAAAGTAAAATGTTAAATCCAGAAAAAGTGAGAACAGCAAACAATATTAAAATAAAATTAAATAAAAAATAAAATTCACAGCATCTGACAGTATCTGACATCAAATGAATCAAGCTCAGCTTTTTCATGTTTTTATAACAAATAATTCATTTTTACATGATGCAGATCTTTAAACTCAGACAGTAAACGTATTTGTTGGTGTTCATACCAGCACTAATGTGACTCTGCTGACTTTAAGTTGTTGCTTTCAGGTATTAAAAATCACAGACTTCAAAACTTTTTTCTCACTTGCTATTGGAACAGGATACATTCAAAATTTTATATTAAAGCTTAAAAATGAATAAAAAATATCAGCTGAATATAAAGAGCATGGATCTGAAACAGGACACACCTCTGTGTGCTTTATGCTAAAAGAATCTATATCATATTATTATTCAATATCATCTTCATAAACACTAAAAACTGAGCATGTCTGATATTTGGGCAGCAGAGGAGCAACAGTGGATTCATTAAATGCTTCTTTTTGGCTTTGCTGCTGCAGCTCTCCTCACTGACCTGTAAGACAAACACACAAAGAACACAAATGTCCAAGTTTCAGGATGTTCGCCATTTAATAACTTGAAGAATAACTCATCCTGCACAGAAGCATAATTACCAGGAAAGCTTCCTAACGTGACTTCAGAATAAACTGCTGCATCAGCTGCAGGACTTGATTTTCCTGTGAGTGGAAAGAAGATTTTAAGACCAGATAAACATGTTGAACAACATTCACTGGAGGTGATGGCAGACTTTGTTTACCTGCTTTCTTCTTGGCTTTTTCTTTTTTGGGGCGTTTGACCTCAGCATACATCAGACTGTCCTCTAAAAGAGAAGTCAGAGCTCAGGATACATTTGATCAGCAGATATATGACACAGAGCTGTTGGACGTAGAGGTGGATTTAAACTGCAGATTTGTCAGCTGCAGCCATTAACAGCATTAATGCTACGCTCCCCTTAATGATTCTCGCTCGTTGTAGTTTCACTAGATTATTACTTTAGAAAAGAACAGACTACTTTAAGTGCTAAGAGTAACAAGTACCATTGACGAGATGTAATACGTCACAGGTTTCTTTTACTGTTACAAAAAAGTTAACAATTTAGAATTTTGAACACAGGATATTTTATTTAAGCAAATTAGCAGAAGCAAAGCAAAACCTTAATCAACTAGTAATAATCACTTGATTCAGTCACCTGAATTTTATCCAAATATAACTAATCACAAGTACAAAGTCTTCCAACTCTTTTGTGAGACAAAAAAATGATAATTTCACTTCATAAGTCCACAGTGATTGGACAACTGAAACTTTTGACTGTGACTCCACAGTGCTTTCTTCAGATGTTGCTGATGTTACTCATCTTTAGCAAACTACAAAAAGAACCTCGAACCTTCCCAAACAGCATCATTTATACTCATGTGCCCGTCTGCATCACTCCCTTCTTTCATCCCTTACTCATATTTTATATGCCCTACATCTATTCCACATACACACAAGTTTCCATGCTATTGGCACATCCAATACTTTCCTGTATCAAACAACCATCTTAAACAGTTCTCTGCTGTGCCTCCAGTGATCGAGCACACTCAGATTATGTGTTTTATTTGATGGTGTTTGGTTTTGTGATCAGTGGTCTAGTTCAGAAGCTCTGGATGCTGTGATTCAGTAAATCCAGCTGAAAGGGGACTTTTTTTGCCTCCCAGATTAAAGACTTTGATCAAAGGCCTTAGATTAGAGATTAACCTGTGATCTGAGGAAGAGACTGAACTCAAACTGTGGAAGAAGTTTGTTTTGAGTTTTCTTCGTTCTTTGCAAACATTCTGACCTGCTGTGTTTCTGAATCACTCAATAAATCTGTTCAACTTCTACAGCGTGTCTGTAGAACACAACACAACAACACAGTATCATGTTAAACAAATACACCTGATTTAATGACTAACCCACCAAAACCCTAAATGACTGCAGATTAACTCTGCTGATGTGTAGCAGCTAAGCTTGGTAAGTGAATAACTAAACTCCATGTTGACCTATAATTAGCTGCAACAAAATGAAATGACACATTTCAGTACAAACACTGAATGAGACTGTTGTGACTGTACCTGCAGCTCCCGTCTTCACCTCAGAGTAAACAGCACTCTGCTCTGGTTCATGATGCTTCCCTGTGAAGATGATCAGAATATTTATCATGAGAAAATAATTAACTGTTAGATTTTTTAAAATATTTATTTATTTTATTTTGCATTACATTTACATTTAATTGCACATGTTTTATGTACTTACTCTTCTTTTCAACGTTTTTAAGTTCAATAAGAGAGTATGTGACATCTTCATGTTCATCTGATCCTGAAATGTTCATATTTTAGTTACAGGATTGTAAACATTTCACATGGAATTAGTTTCATTAAATCAAAAACAAGTTTCATCTGTAACTGCTCTGTGCTTTTCAGCACATATACTGCACCATTTCTGTTGTCTTCCACTTGGCTAACTGATTCATAGAGGTTATTAGTACCTAAAAAAAGATGAACCAGGGTCACATTAATCATTTTAATAAAAACATAAAGGAGAGTTTAAATAATTCTGTTTATGTCAAAACCAAGACCATGAGATATTTTCGGACCATGAACCCATAATGTTGTTACTGTTTGTGCTGTTCTGATATGAAACAATAACATTATGGATTTTTTCAGTCGAGTTAAAGACACAATCAGGTTTGTAAAATTATTTTTATTTCTCATTTTATGTGTCAGTTTACTGTTTGGATGTTTGTCCAACTGGATTTTGACAAATATTCTCTTAAAAGCCGCTGAACACAAAGTTAATCTAAAAACTGTTACTGTTAATGAAGACTTATTTTAAAAGTCAATATTAATAATGATAATAAAGATGGATTAAATACTGACCAGGATGAACAGAGTTGTACTCATGAGTTTCATTCTGGTTGACTCCATGATTTGTGGAGGAGCCCGGACTGTGACTCTCAGACTGGATCGACCTAAAACATGAAATAAACACAATAAACTCAAAAGTAACTGATGTTTGTTTAAAATAATAATAAAAAGTATTTTACCAACCTGGTGAAGCAGGAATCTGTGAAAGAGACAAATGTTATTACACATGTTTGTCATGTATAAATTGTTCCACTGATATTTTGTGTCATGAGATCAGAATACATGTATATGTGTGAATAATTAAAGTGTATGTAGTAAATAAACTCTCTAATACAGCATGAAAAGAAGAGGCTCTTACACTTGGACTGTCTGCAGCGATACAACAAGAGCAGGAGAATAATAATGAGAGAGACTCCACAAACCAGTCCAACCATCAACCACACAGGAGGTGAAGAGCTGTCAGCTCCTGACACAGTTACTGTAACAACAAACAATAATTAATTATTAATAAAGTGTAAAAGAAGAACTCTGAGAGCACAAATCTCTGCTAAGGCAGCTCACTCTGTTGACAGTATTTGCTTTTAAGGAAACAATATTGTATTTTCTGTGTATTTATTTTGTTTTATTTGTACTGTGAGAAGTTTGTAGTTCAGTGAAAATAAGTCCAAAGGCAGATTTTTTCAACATGACAACAAGGGCACATGTGAAATGTAAAAGTGAGGTCAGAGGTCAAACAAATGATATTTTAAATCTTTATACAGTACTTTCTATATGTTGACAAGACACAACACCTTTGTAAGAATCATAGTTTCTGTGTTATAAGGATTTTTTTTAGTCATAAAGTTGACCTTGAAGACCTCGGTGGCTGTAAGCCAAATGTTAATGGATAGTTAACATGACTGCAGCTCGTCAGTGAGGTAACCAGGCAGGTCTGCTGGGATCCTTTCTAGGAAAATAAGGTTTGTATGCTAACAGACTTTCCCCTTGTTTCAGTTTCTTCCTGCTTCAAGATTCGTTTTCATGCCATCATTCACCTCCAGTCAGACGCCTGCCACCTTGGATCATTACCCCCCTATTCACCACCACCGCTGCCCCCTCGGAGCCTCTTCCTCACTTGCCTGCCTGCCCATCGTTCAGCAGTTTCCACAGACCTCTGCTTTTTTCTTTACCCCCAGCTAGTCTGGACTCCAAGTAAGGCATAGTTGCAGCCACTTTATGAACACTCTCTGTCTTGTCACATTCCCTCAGATTTCCTGCCCTAACTGCTCTCTCCTCTCCCACAGATCTGCCGCCCTCACGCTGTTATGTCCGCTCCTCTGGCCTGTCTCTCTCACCTCAGTTAAGATGTTTTTGTAGGACTCACTCCTTAAGTTTAAGTTCATTTATGTTTTGTTCCTGTTGACCAAGTTGAAGCTCACAATCTGTTGTGTTAAATGAATTATCCTGTTTGATAAAGAAACTTTCACTCATTACATCCTCTGCTGTTTTCACCTGAGTCCTGAATCACAACGATATTAAACCTGACAATATAGAGATATTACATAATAGTTTTATAAAGTTCTGACTAAATAGACCCAGATGGATTTAAACATTAAAAGAGATAATATCATGTTATTTCTCAAGCATGAAATCCATTAAAATCCATCACGTGTTGATCCTGCTCACCTTTAACTGACATCCAGCTCTGTGCTGACTCTCTTCCTGAGTACTGACACTTGTAGAAACCTTCATCAGACTTTGACACTGCAGAGATCTTCAGCTCCCCTCGGGGATCATTTTGAATAAGTTTGTCATTGTGATAGAAAAACACATTGGAAAGTATTTTTTGTGTTCTCAAACTGCAGCTCAGACTAACAGAAGCTCCCTCAGTCACAGGATGAACAGGACTCACCAGGATAGGAACATCATCATAATAATAATAATCTGTGAAAACAAAAAAACAAACATATTGTTTCAGTCAGACCAGCTGGTGCAAAACTTTTAGAAAAAGCTGTGAGTCGTGTCTCATGATCTACATGCAGACCTGGTTTTCTGAGTGATTATGAGGACTGGAAATATAGTTGGGATGTTCCCTGCAGGAGTCAAATTATTGATGGTGACATTATTGAATGGTTGAAGGTGAAATTGTAAATGTTTGTATGTTTGTGTTATTTTGCATGACGTGTTTCCCAAATTTCTCTCTATTGAGATATTAAAGGTTCATCTAATATGACGACAGAGATGTTGAGCTTTGTTGAGTTTTATTCTGACAGAGAAAAAAAAATACTGTTGGCAAATTATGACAAACTGGATTATGAACGGATGAAGAGAAATTAGACCAACATCCAAGAATATTTTGATGCTTTGTTGCCTGAAATTGTCTGAAATTCTCATTTTTGTTTGTGTTGCCACATAGAATTACTTCACATACAGCAAAGCTGAGACAAATGTTCATGTGACGTCTAAATCATTCAGATCCAAGAAGTAAATGTATAATAACATACTCTGTACAGTGATGTTGACTGCACTGCTGAACTCTCCTGATCCAGACTCACACCAGTACACTCCAGTATCTGACTTTGATGTGTAGATGTTACATGTGGATCCAGTCATTCTCCTACAGTCAGAGAGTCGGCCGTCCTCAGAGAACTTCCTCACTCTCCACTCAGTGAAGTTTCCCTCACAGGTCAGTGAGACAGAGTCAGAGGTGAAGTGTTGCACTCTGTCAGGACTCACTGTGAGAGACGCTGCTGAATGAACATCTGGAAACAACATGCAGTGAAGAGACAAAGCTCACAGATGTTAGGATTCAAAATATCACAGTGAAAATATTTGTTTGAAGCTTTTGTTTTGAAAATCAAATTTAATAGTTCAATATGATAAAGTGTTTGTTTGGTGAGACAACACTGAGTCTGACAACAAGCCCTGAATCACACAGACAGTCAAATCAATGGAAAACAAAGGAGCCGAATACTGACATGTTTAAGCTGATCTAACCCACATGCTTTATCTGCTGGCAGCTCATGTAGAGCTTGGTACACGTCATGTGACATCATGAGCTTTGAGTCATCACTCTCAGCATCATCCACCTGATACAGATCACTCTGAACACACTTCAGTCATTTGCTGTAATGTTTCTGTCATAATTCTGTGATATTGTCTGTTTCACAGATTCCTTCTACAGTGAGATATTTTGCAGCAGCAGGACCAAAACTAAAAACCTTTGAAGTATATTTTAAATGAACAATAACAGCAGCTGTTATTTGTGACGTCTTCTTCTAGCATCCATCTGTAGTCAGTGTTTCTCTTGTATTTGTCAGAGCTGTTAACCTGCCTGCTGACATCTTTGTTTCTTTATTAACTATATTTGACTTTTTTATCTGAACACCTACCTGAGCACTAAACAAAGAGTCTTAACTGTGTAAATCCTGTCTGTGCACTAAGTAAAAATAATCAGTACAAACAGTAACACGAGTTTAAATATCAAAACATTTAAAATCTCATAGATGTCTTTTGTTTTTCATGTTATCACATTAAATAAAAACTGAAAAATAAGAAAAGGAAACGAAGAAATTCAGTTTGGTTTGATCACAGAGAGAAAGGAAAACATTCAGTTCAGTTCTTCTTTTGGGAAGTTTTAATGTACACAGACATCAATGGTTGTCATGGAGATGAGATTTTAATGGTCTAAATCTTAGTGAATAAAAATGATGAGCTAACATGAACTTATTGAAAGGACAGAGAAACAAACTGACCTGCAGACCAGACAAACTTTGGTTGACTGTGATCAGTGTGATACTCTGGGTCTCCTCTTCCAGCTCTGCACACATATCCTGCTGTGTGTGTCTGTCCATGAATGATGTAGGAGTCCTGTGCAGTCCCACTGCCATCAGGTAGCAGCTCATAACTGGAGGATTCCTCTGATAGATCAGGAACAGCTTTATACCAGTAGAAGCTCCATCCTGCAGACGGATGTTCAACCTCACAGTTCAGAGTTACTGAGGCTCCAGGACTCAGCCATGATGGAGACACAGTGAGGACAGGACGGGGTTCATCTGTTCAACAAAGATTTTATCTCAGTGAACATGTAGTACAGTCTCTGAACAGTGAGCTCAGTTTATACAAAGAATAATAATCTCAGTCTATATGAACAGAAACACATTTTACAAAGTGTTCAAACAGCTTAAAGAAAATATGACTTACTGTCAGAAACTGTCAGTGTGACTGAATCACTCCACTCTGTTGTTTTATGCTGTGAACTTTTCATTCTGCCCTTACAGCGATAGTTTCCACTGTTGTATGATGAAGCAGATCTAATCCTGTATTCATTTTGATTTGGAGGTTTTATGATGCTGTTTGTTTTCCACTCATAATCCCACTCAGTGTCTCCTCCATGGATCTCACATCTGACAGTGATCGTCTCTCCTCCGTATATCTCAGACCAGTTTGGATGCAGAGTCACAACAGACCTGTTTGAGACTGTTAATGTTCAAGAAAGTACAATAAAAACACATGAAAGACAAAAGGTTCAGTTACCATCAGATGTAGTGCTTTGTAGGAAGTTACATTTACACTCACCAGTTGTGTCAATCCAAACTGACTCACTGTCCTCTGTGTAGTAAACTTGTTCTCCTCTTCCTCCTCTGCAGCTGTAGAGTCCTCCCTCTGAGACACTGATTTGTCCATTTGTCACAGGTTGATAAGATTTCCAATCTCTGTACCAGTAGTATTTCCATCCAGATGATGATGATGGGCTCACAGAGCAGGTCAGGGTCACACTGCCCCCTACTGGAACAGCTGTCCTATCAGCTCTCAGTTCAGCCTTTGGTTTGGCTGCAGTTCAGTTTAGAACAAGAACATAAAAGTAAAAATGACTGAATCAGAACAATTTAAAGATGGAAATATGTAAATGATCAAATATCACAAAACCATAGTTGAGATAAAACAAACTGTGTCACACAAAATATTCTGTATTTCTGTTTTGATCAAAACAGTGAATTTGTTTTATTTACTTTTGTGTATTTTAATTTATTACGTACATGCACATTTCAAATAATTAATTTGAAGCATGACTGAGTTTATTGATCAATAATGAGGAAGCAACCCAGGTCAATATGATCTGATTGTATTTTGAACATGTGAGAATTGCTCCTAAACGAGTGTGAGCAGTTATCGTTTCATTGGTGTTGTTTTTTACTTTTGTTTTTGGTGTATTGGAATTTGGTGAGTAACAGTTAGTTTTCTTTGGTGTCAGTTAGCACGTTATGTCCTTGCGTTCTTTACTAAATCTGATGTTGAAGCCTCTGATAGCTAAGATGAGACCTAGTAAGGTTGTTTTATATTCTTTTGCTGTGGAAGCTGACATTTCCTGTCGCACAGATGTGTTTAGACCACACTAATACGCACAGTCAACTCTACCGCTGACATTACAGGGAGGGAGCAGTTTGGATGTGATTTCCAGCTGAGCTGTTAGGAATGCTGGAATAAGACTCCAGTGTTTGTGTTGCAAAACAGATCAGGTTTATCAGCCGAGAGCAGATCTCAGAACTGAAATCTGAGACTGTTGAATCTTGACGGTGATCCACGCCTAGGAGATCTGAACTTCCACTGAAATCATCTGTTCCTGCTGGATCAACTCATATTCCAGAGATCAGGAAACTGACTCACACTTCTGAACTGTGATACGACTCCACCAGTCCACTGAGTCGACTCATATTGATCAAAGTTTGAAGAGCAGCTGAAAGAAAGCTGCCCTGTAGGAGCTAACACAGGTTAACTTGTAGTTCACACAGGTAAGAGTTCAAACTAACCTGAACTAGACAGAAAGAGAGATTTTTACATATTGTTGTTTAATTTTATTTAAATATTTTATTCTGGTTTTCAGATGCATAAATTAATGTAAACTGGAAACTGGTTGTATATTTCCGTGTCTTCTGTTTCCAACCTACAAGTTCAAAGTTCACCCTGGTCCTGGTATGTATTATTGGTTATTGGTTGTCATTTTATTTTAATTTTGTTTTATCTTTAGTGAAGTATTGTTTTCCCATGTACCATGAATGCACCGCTGCACTGCTCATGTTAACTTTCTTTCACTGCAGCTCTCTGCATGCTGTAGGTAAATTTCTCTGTATATTGCACTGTGTTTAAAGGGTAAAAGAACCCCATGAAACGTAGTTTTGAGCACTGATTTTGCTTTGCAGATGCACAAAACTGCTGTGGTGGGGTGGCTGTAGCTCAGGAGGGTTGGTGGTTCGATCCCTGGCTCCCCTAGTTTGCATGCCAAATATCCTTGGGCAAGATACTTATGGCGTATGAATGCGTATGATTGATAGTTAGAAAGCACTTAAAGTATAGATAGTAGTGCCTGTGTGAATGGGTGTGTTGTATAGAGCGCTTTGAGTACTCCAGGAGAGTAGAAAGAACCAGTCCATTTACCATGTGGAACTTGCAATCCTGTAACGTGTTGAGCTACAGAGTTCATGTATTGTGTGAGCAATACATTAACTCCGGTGAGTCTCTGATTGTGCAAATTAAATTTGATTCACAGTCCGGTTTCTAATTTATAAAATTTATAAAACTTTATAAAACAGCTTCTATGTGATTGTAGAAGCTGTTAACGATGTCTTCGATGTGTTAGCCCTGTGAAAAGTGTGCTAGTGTACCCACATGTGCTACCTTTGCAGGTGCAAGTGTTGCATTTTGAGAAGAATTTGATTTTGAGGAAAGAAAAGCTAAATTTGAGTGAACAAAATGAATTGCTGTGTGCAAAAATGTATTTCAGTGTTTGTTGTTATCCACACACACACACCAATAGCAGCCCCTTTTGCTCTGTTTTTGCATTTGCGTTTGCTCGCAATGTGTTGCTTGCGCTTCTCATTTCTGCCCAGCGCGTTCAGCTCTTTCTGTTAGTGGTGGGCGGATCGATCCAAATATCGATAGTATCGATCCCAAGTCGGCATCGGATCGATACTAGCCTGGTGAGATCGATTCTTTACTTTGAGTTCTGCTTGTTTGCTATGCTGTGCTTTCGATAAAAACGAAACAACCAGGTCACTGGACTCACCGCTCCTGTGACAGCGGAGAGCACTTTGCTCCCTCTTCCCCCACTCTTATGTTTCGGTGTTGCACTGACACGTCATGTGACTTAGACACTTTGGGGGTTGTTAAGTTGTTTACATATTAATTATATTTTCCTGTTTTTGTTGTTGAGAATTTTAATTGTAATTTTTGTATTAGTTTATCAACAGTATTTGTTTTAATTTGTTTACTGGTTTGCGTGCACTTAAAAAAAAAAAAGAAAAAAGATCGCCACCACGGCAGACCCGATGACATTTTCATGCTTTGCAGCATCATTTATTCTTACAATAATCACACAGTTGCTGTAACAGTACATTCAATGGCTGCAGCTCTCCCGCTGGCAGCCGGACACATCATAGGGTTGCCAACCGTCCCTTAAAAAACGGAATCATCCCGTATTTAGAAACAAAAGTACACGTCCCGTATTGAGCTAATAAGGGACGCACTTTGTCCCGTAATACAGTGAGAATCAAAAGTAGTCTATAAATGTTTATGGAATTAACGCTTTGTTTGAAAACATAATTCCCAGCCCCTCTCCTGATTTGTGACCAATGAGCTGACAGCACACTTATGACAATTCGAGTATGACAATTCAGATTACCGCTCATCTCATTGGTCGAGGAAAGGTCGCTTACGGAGAAAATACCGGAAGACAACAGATGACCACAACAAGAAGCATGGCCAACAGGGGAACAAACGCCGACACTGCGGTGCAAGTCTCGGACGACAGTACACCTAAAGCTGGGCAGACACTGTGCGATTTTTTCAGTCACGATATTCAGCTCCTGCTCAAACTGCACAATTGACTCGCAGGGGTTAGAAGTTGGTAGGTCACGATGCAGGTCTCACACTATACCACCCGATGCTCTGATGCGACCTGAGAGCTCACACTGTGCCTCCATAACATGAAGGTTATAACAGAAAATCTGTCGCGCTCTCTCTCTCTCCGTCTTACACTCACACAGACACGCACACCACCACCATCAACTTTGCTAAATTGCTAAAGAAAAACATTGATCAGGCAGCTGTGATTAAGCAGCAGTGTAAATCCAACTATTTTCACAGTTGTTGTGGTCGTGATAATTTTGTGATGCCACATCGAAAAGGCTCGGATGAGCTTTCCAAAGTTCTACAAGTTGTGCCTCCATCGCTTGTGTCCAGATCACACGCTGCACAGCCGAGCTGCTCCGTCTTTTTCACCGACGTTTACGTGTTTGCGCGTGAGCAGTGTGAGCGGCTCACGAGCGATTGATGATCGGGAGCTGCTCGAGGTGTTAATCGCTTCTCGTTACCCCACGTATACTACACGATGCACGATGAAGGCCAAAATCGGGCCGATCACCAAATCGGTCGCACGACTCATAAATCGTCTCAAAATGGGCCAAAAATCGTACAGTGTAAGCCCAGCATTAGAGCAGCAATGTTTGTTTGCCCAGAGAAAGAAAAAAAGGCTGCAAAAGCACAGGGAGGACTGGGAAAAGGAAAACACTGGGAAAATGCACGATAACACCTATAAAGCGCACTGCACTGTGTGCAGTGAATATAAGCGCTATGTGGCCAGAAGTGTGATAATATAACTTATTTTGTGTAATAAACAACTGCAAGGATAGATGATTACAACAAATAGATCACTAATACATAAAAGTAATGCATAGATTAATAATGATGATGAGTTAAGATGCGTAATCATGGGAACAAGCGGGTTTACAAACAGGAGCAGCTGATTAGCTTTAGAAAAGCTGAAATAATACCTCAACTGAAGCCAATTGTACTAAATGCACTATATGTGCACTGTTACAAGAATGATTCTGTTCTATTGTTTTCTATTAATTTATATAATTTTAAGTTAAGCAGGACAGAGTTCTTTTAAAGAAAGATTTACTTATATTCTCAAAAGTTAAGCATGACAGGCTTCTGTTTAAGAAAGA